>NC_053493.1:109865375-111276000 GCF_905171775.1 Rana temporaria | reverse complement strand
TCTACGGCACGTAATCACAGCTTTAGACATTTGTAGCATAAACAAGATATAATTATTATCAGTATAAATATTTATCATACCACCTCTAAAAAAAATTGCCCTAGGTGTACTAGTTTTACCTTCAAAGAATGATCATCGTGAAAGGATACTGTCTCAACAATGTGATCTAGTGTGTACCTATACTGAACCCAATCATGTCCAGGCAAAAAAAAATTGTATTTACCTTGCATATAATTAGGTATTTAAAAAAACACATTATACCAAATTCACTAAGCTAAGTAAACGGTCACTTTTTGCTCTTCCAAATGATCATTCTGAAACGTATGCCGCGTACACACGATCGGTCAAACCGATGAGAACGGTCTGATGGACCGTTTTCATCAGACCAAACCGATCGTGTGTGGGCCCCATCGGTTATTTATCCATAGGTTAAAAAAAGCAATCTTGTTTTAAATTTAACCGATGGATACCTAACCGATAGAAAAAAAAAATGACCGTTAGTAGGCACAACCATCGGTTAAAAATCCACGCATGCTCAGAATCAAGTCGACGCATGCTTGGAAGCATTGAACTTAGTTTTTTTCAGCACGTCGTTGTGTTTTACGTCACCGCGTTCTGACACGATCGTTTTTTTAACCGATGGTGTGTAGGCACGACTGACCATTAGTCAGCTTCATCGGTTAACCGATGAAAACTGTCCATCAGACCGTCCGTTCTCATCGGATGGACCGATCGTGTGTGCAGGGCATTTAGACATTCACTTCTTTAGCTACAGAGATCTTATCACTAGACATTTATTTCAACAAACATTGTCCCATAATATTATATGTGCATTTAACTTATTTTTAAGCGGAGGTCCACCCGAATTTTGTTTTTTTTAAGTCCAGCAGATACAAATACTGCAGCTGGTGACTTATAAAAAATGGACACTTACCTGTCCAGCATGCACGCGAGGTCGGCAGCCGAGGCTGAGCAATTGCTCGTCTCTCGGCTGCCCCCGCCACCATCCTCGGTGAGGGAATCAGGAAGTGACGCATTGCGGCTTCACTGCCCAGTTCCCTACTGCGCATGCGCGGGTAGCGTGGCGCACCCTCACTGGTCCCTGCTCTCTCCTGGGACTAGTGTGTCTCCCAGGAGACAGAAGGTGGGGGACGGGAAGTGGCATGACCCCCACTGGAGTCTATGCCCAGAAGTGGGTGCAAATACCCAGACAGGTTAGACAGGTATCTGCACCCCCCTTCCCCTGAAAGGTGCCAGATGTGACACCAGAGGGGGGGAGGGTTCCGAAAAAAGCGGAAATTCCATTTTTGGGTGGAACTCTGCTTTAATGCATGTTGTTTTCCTGTTAAAGGCTCCCTTGTGTAGACAGCCAAAAGCATTGAAACTGCTTTTATGAGCCATTATCTTGGATGTGATGGCATCCGCCCCAGCAGACTCAGAGCTATTACTCAAGTGACTCTCAATAGTAATAGCTCCTCCTCCAGCTAAAATAAAAAAAAGGTTATGTAGGGAGGGGAGGGGAGGAACAGAGGAGCTGGGCCAGCTTAGGCAGTAATTAGAAACTCCCAGTGTGAGGAGAGGGCAATGACATATAAGGAGGGATATGGCTCCATCTATGAAGGTTTTCTAGCAAGTTCAAAGGCACATTGCAAGTGAAATAAAAATAATTTATGGAAATGAAGAACACTGCAAGTAAGCATTTAAAATACTTGATTTTTCTTTTACTTGCATTTTTTTGTGCTTTTACCTGATTAATTCTTTAATCAACCTTATAAGATTGAATTAGGGGTCTGAAACTACATTGAGTTATGCTCTAGAGTGCTTCACAAGCACCAAACTTAAAGGGACACTAAAGGTTCATGTTTTTTTACCTTAATGCATCTTATGCAATTAAGGTGAAAAAACATCCGACAATACCGGCCCCCGTTTTACTTACCTGAGCCTGTTCACCTGCTGTGCTCGCCCCCGACGTCCTCTTTGCCACTCAGCCTGGCCGTTGATTGGCTAGAGTGGATGGATTGAAAGCAGCGCAGCCATTGGCTTGCGCTGCTGTCAATCACATCCAATGACGTGGCGCGCTGGGGGCGGGCCCGAGTGATACAGTAAGCGTCTATAGTCGCCGGCTGTATCACGGGAGCGTGCTCGCAATAACTAACCACCATGCGAGAGAGCTTGCATGAAGGTGTTTAGTTCTTGCAGGGAGGAGCAGAGACAGCCGCCGAGGAACCCCAGAAGACCAGGTTCGGGGCCACTCTGTGCAAAACAAGCTGCACAGTGGAGGTAAGTATAACATGTTTGTTATTTAAAAATAATTAAAAATGTTGCCTTTACAACCCCTTTAAGGCTCTCTATTATGCAAAAAACACTTCAAAGAAGAAGTCAACACTTCAACGTGTCCCTTTCCATCTCCTGCACCTCACTATCAGCCAGTGAGACTGTATATTAAATTGATCAAAAGGCACTGGACACTAGAGAGGCCAGACCACTGCTAACTTTCTACATAAAATTTGTATTTGCATATTAAAGTGCTTCACATTTTAGGTCCCCCAGAGTGTTCTAGAAGATAACCCAATGTATGTGCAGGCATCATCTTATTAATTTTGATTCATGATGACAGTTAGTAGCAGACTTTCTTTTTTTAATTCTGTCTACCACATACACAATGCTCTTTTTTAAAGTAAAACTAAAGGCAATTTATTTTGCACAGAGTAAAGGAATGATTATAACACATGTCAGTTTTTTTGCCATCTATGTCCCAATGGGGAGATTTCCCTTCACTTCCTGTCCTGTAGGCAACACAGGAAGTGAGATGTAATCCCTCCAAAGTGAGGGGATCCCTGGGGTTGTCACCAGAACTAGAACCAGAACAGTAATAGAGGACTTCCCCTCTATTACTGTTCAGGTGACCAACCAAAATTTGAGATTTTCTTTTACTTTAACCTTCCATGATAACAGTAACAGGACAAATAGAGAGGGCTAATCTCTGAAATTTGGGTACAGACAGCAATGAAAATCTCATGTTTTGCAATCCCTCTCCACTCCCTCAAAGTTTGGCCTTTTTAAACTAGCCCAGGCTGGACCACGTACTTCGCAAGCATTGTATTGAAATGATTCACTCTACTATTTACTTATCTCAGAAAATAGTACAAAATATGCAATATTATACTATTAAAAATGTTAGAAGGAAAACCAGAGTGCATTAAAATTGCCCGGTTTTCAACTTTTGAATGATCAAAAATGACTTTTCTGAAGCATGGTGGGATTTCATGCAGAAAATTAAAGTATAACTGAAGGCTAAAACTCATTTTGTTGTTGTTCTGGATAAAATGCAGTGGGATTAGAACATATCTAATTTTTGTTTGCTACCTGTGTTCGGGAGCATCATGCTTTCTATTTGTTTGGTGACCGTCATTACCAAAAGTGATATAAAGTTCCACATTTTATGTGGTTATCAGAACAGGAATAAAAGGAAAATCTTCAAATGAGGACACTAGTTCGGATGACCCATGGTGACTATTATGGATTTCTCTCACTTTGGAAGAAATTCTTCTCACTTTATGTTTGACATCTAGGACAAGAAATTAAAGAAAATCTCCTCTTTGGGACACAGATGGCAAAAAAGCAAAAAAAAGAAAAAAGAAAACAGGACAGAGGTTGTATCCTCCCGTACTGTATCCAAAAGTAAATAAAAAGATTTTCCTTCAGTTCTACATTTAAATGGAGCTAAAAAACTAAAAATATTGAATTCCAATGGTTCAATGCCTGTGAGGTCCATTGCTGGTCAGCGTATCTTCTCGCCAGCTTTTTCTGGACGCTGGTCTTCAATTGTAATGATTAGAGGTCGTGGGATGACATCACTCCCACACATGAGCAGGAGTGCAGTCATCCCGGCACACAGGCAGTGTGTTGGAATGTAAACGGAGCTGTGCATGCACAGCTTAGTGTACAATCTACAGTGGATTGCAAACAGACAGGTAAGTGCATTTTACTGTGGAAAAGTTATTGCCTCTCTTCTCTGCAATAAAGAACCTACCTGTTTCTTTACTTCCACTTTAAAAACCAATTACAGATTGGGTGTAAAATAGATAAATGGATCTTCCACAGTTATTAAAAAAAAAAACAGCTGTGACTGATATACTCACTTTCAACCAGTGCTATGCCCTAAAGTCTTACCTGGCCAATAGTTCAGCCCTACTAATCCCTTGAATTTGGGCTTTTAAACAACCAAAATTAAGAAGTCATTCACTATATGAGAAGATATGGTATTATCTTTATCGGAGATGCACAAAACACAATGAGCAATTGATGGATATTATTATAAACTGGGCTAATTATATATACTTGGAAAATATAAATAAAAGACAAATCTAGCCATGTTTTCCTTTAAAAGGCATTAAACGTATCTTACATAAATGAGCAAATCTGGTAGAGAGAGGGGGTATAATTCTAAACTGGCAAGGACTTTATTGTTTAAAGGATATGTCAACCCAACATTTCATATTCATGATATGTGCCTGTGCCTATGAAAAAGTATCAAGTTCTATTTGTATTGCTTCTTTTGTGTGAAATACCTGGTCTTCCTGCCAGTCACTCTGCTTTTCTATTAAAAACTGACCAAACTAGTCATGAGAGCACAAAGTGGTCAGTTTGCTGGCTGTGCTAAGACCTCAGCCTGCTTTCCTTTAATGATCAGACTTGTGCTAACATGCCGCCCCCCGCACAGCCATTCATTGTGAAGTTCAGTGTGCTGCAATTTCTCCTCCCTCAGCTCTCTAAATATATTTATAATTTTTTTATATGTATACACAAATGTTTTGTCTTTCATTTCTGCTTTAAATGGAATTGGTTGTTTTACAAGGTGAGGGTTTACATCTGCTTTAAAAAGTGTGATTTTGCTCAATAGATGGGACAGCATATACCGATGCATCTCATAAAATTAGAATATCATCAAAAAGTTAATTTATTTGAGTAATTAAATTAAAAAAGTGAAACTCATATTTTATATAGATGTGTTACACACAGAGTGATATATTTCATGCATTTCTTTCCAGGTATTGGTACATTTGGCAGTGTGGGCAGGTGCCAAATTCTGCTGGAAAATGAAATCAGCATCTCCGTAAGCAGAGGGAAGCATGAAGTGCTGTAGAATATCGTGGTAAAGGGCTGCGCTGACTTTGGACTTGATAAAACACAGTGGACCAACACCAGCAGATGACATGGTTCCCCAAATCATCACAGACTGCAGAATATTTTGCATTTAATTTGGAAAGCAAGGTCCCAGAGTCTGGAGGAAGAGTGGAGTCAGTGCAGCCCTCTACTACGAAATTCTAGAGCACTTCTACATGGTTCCCTCTGTTGACCAGCTTTATGGAGATATGTGAAAACACAGTGTAGCGCTAAAAAACTTTCAAATACACAACATAATATACAGTGCATTGAAGATCTGTAGACAAAAATATTAATTCCTTCTGTACACATTAATATTTTTGTCTACAGACCTTCACGTTTGATTGGTTAAGCAAATCTTTCCAGCTTTATGGAGATGCTGATTTATTTTTCCAGCAGGACTTGGCACCTGCCCACACTGCCAAAAGTACAAAAGTACAAAAGTACAGATACCTGGTTTAATGATAATGGTATCACTGTGCTTGATTGGCCAGCAAACTTGCCTAACCTAAACCCCATAGAGAATCTGTGGGGTATTGTCAGGAGGAAGATGAGCACCAGACCCAACAATGTCGATGAGCTGAAGGCCGTTATCAAAGAAACCTGGGCTTCCATAACACCTGTGCCACAAGCTGATCCCCTCCATGCCACGCCACATTGATGCAGTAATTCATGCAAAAGGAGCCTCAACCAAGTATTGAGTTCACACTATATTGTACTGGGATATACTTTTCAATAAGCCAACATTCATGTATTTTTTTTTTTTATTGGTCTTATGTATATTCAATACATACTGGAATTTGGGTTTTCACTAGCTGTAAGCCATAATCATCAAAATTAAAAGAAAGAAATGCTTGAAATATATGACTCTGTGTGTAACGCATATATATAAAATATATGAGGTTCACTTTTTGAATTGAATTACTGAAATTAATTAACTTTTGACAATATTCTAATTTTATGAGATGCACCTGTATATGTCCTGCCATTTCTTCACTGCCCAATCACAAGCTGGCCTGGGGTCAGACCTATAGTCTGTTGGGAGGTCTAGGGATCAGTTATGCAGTGCCACAGAGAGTCTTACTGAAATCTTATTACAGGTGTCATATTGTCAGGATCACTTAGTGCTCCTGTTCCTCATTCCATTCCAGCATCCGGGGTCTTGGTTATGGCATTTTTCTTGTCTGTCTGTCCACCTGCAGGCTGATTAAAGTGATCAGTCTCTGGGTGGAAACCAAGCCTGTTATAAGGCAGCTCAAACCTCATTTGGGTGCTTGTGATAGAGTGATGCGTGTGTTGGTTCTAAATAAGCTCCCTGTCTGTCTGCCCTGCTTTACTAGTTTGGATTTCCCTGTGTATGACTTTGGACCTGATTATTGGACTATTCCTTGAACTCAGCCTTACTTTTACCTGGATTGTCATAGAACCACATTATCTGTTTGCTAACAGCAAATATCTATTTGATTTGCCCAGATCACATCTGCCCTGGCGTGGTGGCCAGACACTATAGCATTGTGTATAAGTCCTGGGGGCAACTGAGTACTGGTAGGCTTGCTTGCCTTATGGGAAAGAGGGCTGCTATAGGTGAAGAACACAGTAGCCAGCTATAGTGTCTGACCACCTGCGTTGGGGTAGACGTGACACATATATGTATTTCCCCAGTGAATTTAGCTGTTTTTCAAAAGCATTTGTTGTGTTTTTGAGCAAAGCACGTTGTTTAGTAAATCACCTACCAAGTTCCTCCTTCCAAATCTGGCGCACAGGCTGAAAGTTGTCTGACATGCAATGCATGGAAATTCAGAGCTTTTCACATTTAATGGTTATGCATAAAAATGCTAAGCAAGTACAGGTGTTAAGCAGATTTAAAATTTTACCTCCACTAAAACATATTTACTACGGCTCCCAAACGGTTGTCCATATACCAAATCCCTCAATAAAATGTTTCTAAAGCAGCATGTGACAGGTAGGGCTATAAATGTCAGCCATAGTCTAAAGTGCCGTAATTTTAGCTACTTCATCTTTCATACCATATGAGCTTATAATATTCCTATTGTAATATTATCTGAGAAATAATGAAAATATGTATATTCCCATGTAGATTTATGGCTGTATAAAGCAGCAGGAATTGCTCCTTCCTATCAAAATTCAAAGCATCTCACGTACCTGCCTGCATCATCTATAACATTGCTGAGCAGGGGAATGGAGTCCCAGCAATGAATGGGAAGCGTTCCTTGTGATGTGATGATGTAATGAAGTCGTTGGGGATGATTTACACTCCTCTGTTACGGTTCACAGGAGCTTACATTTGCTCACGGTCTCCCGCTTCACTCTAACATAACTCCTTTCTTATTTTGATTTTATAATATTATAAACTCTTCACTTGCAGTAATCAGGTAGATTTACTCTGTCGAGCAAGTAATAATTCTACTTTATTACAGCTTTTGTTGGGAATTGTTTTATTGTGCGGAGTTCAGAGGATAATTCACGAAACATTCCAATACAGAAGCTATGAAACATTAATGTAGCTGCTCCAAGCTGCATACCAAAGAATGGCTAAGGCCTTAGCTACTCTGGATGAGGGCCCACACACATCCATTGTTACTCCTTAATTCTCATTCAAACAAGTATACTGTCTGTAGCATATGCGCCCACAATATATGTTTCCTGTCTGACCTAAAAGATCAAAGTAGCCAACACACATAAAAGAGGAAAACTATTTAGCCGGCTTGTTTGCCCTGTTTTTTTTTTGGACCTGCTTCCTGCTATTCATGAAGGAATATTAACTCCAGGCAACAGGAAAAATCTATTTGAATTGCCAGTACTAATTAGAAAGCTTTGTCAATATGCAAATGTCATGAAGCCCACTCAATTTACCTTAGATTCGAGTAAATTAAATAACAGCTGCCAGACTGTAACTTTTAGCCATGTAATTCTGTATTGTTATATCTCTCTCTGTGAGTGTTTCCATACCAGACTTCCATTAGTAGCGGAGGATCTGAGGTATAAATACATATATTCTGTATATTCAAGAGCCTGGATAACCACTTCACCTCCGGAAGATTTACCCCTTTAATGACCAGGCAATTTTTTTGCAATACGGCACTGCATTATTTTAACTGACAATTATGCGGTTGTGTGACACTGTACCCAAATAAATTTGATGTCCTTTTTCCCCCACAAATAGAGCTTTCTTTTGGTGGAATTTGATCACTTCTGTTTTTTTTTGCGCTATAAAAAAAGAATGACCGACAATTAAAAGAACAAAAAATGAATTTCTTCATAAATTTAGGCCAATATGTATTCTGCTACATATTATTGCCAAAAAAAATCCCAATAAGCGTATATTGATTTGTTTGTCTAAAAGTTAAAGTGTCTACAAACTATGGGATATTTTTACTTATTTATTCTTATTTCATTTTTTTTACTAGTAATGGCAGCAATTAGCGACTTTAGCAGGACTGTGATAATGAGGCGGACAAATCAGACACCTAACTGACACTAATGGAGGTAAATATGTAGCGCTAAAATAGATAAAAGGAACAAAAAAATAAATAAAATAATGAATACAATTGGAGAACTAAGTCCACAAAAGGAACTGATATGATGACAATGTCTGTCACAAATGGATGAAGAATCTCACGGTGAAGATATCACAGGAGCTGTATAAACCATCACAGAGTATATGCCTTCAAACAAATGGTATGTCTTAAACACTCTTACCGGAACCGTTGGACTCGACTGTCAGAGACAACAGATCGATCAGACATGGGTGTTCCAAATCAGCAGGTAAACCGGATATCCAAGGAATCCAGAGGAACTCAGGGTACTCCTTGAGGGAATCTGGATGGAAGTAAACACGAATGGAACCGGTGGACCGAGTTGTTCGCGACCAGTGCTCAGTCAAGCATGGATATTCTTGGACGGTGGTCCCAGCCTCCCAGGAGACTCCTGGGAGGCTGGGACCACCATCCAAGAATATCCATGTCTGACTGAGGACTGGTCGAGAACAACTGGGTCCATCGGTTCCATTCGTAGTTACTAACAGTTCCAGTAAGAGTGTTTAAGACTAGGGCTGTTACTGATTAAAATTTTCGTGTTCGATTAATCGACTAATTTAGATTAATTATAATGCACATACAGATCCAACTACATTTAGCTGATCTCCTTGCATTGCATTAGTCAGTGGTAAATGTAATATACACTATATACAATCACCCGACACTAGTTAGTTTCCACAATCCATGACTTAACTTCACAGTTTACACAAATACGGTTTAAATTCAAACTGTAGCACTGAAGTAAGTAATTTTTTTTATTAAACTTTAAGAAAAACGTATCTCCCCCACTGTAATATCCACATCTCCACTACTGTAATATCCACATCTCCCCCCACTGTAATGTCCAAATCTCCCCCACTGTAATATCTACATCTCCCCCCACTGTAATGTCCACATCTCCCCCACTGTAATATCTACATCTCCCCACATCTCCCCCACTGTATATAGCCCCACTGTATATATTGGAATTGTCTGATTTTACCAGAATAGAAACTACAGCAGGCAAACCCATCCGCAGACGACACAAGCAGGCGGGTGATGATGACGTCAGCGCACAGCTACTAGGCCGCCGATGGGTGTACCAAGATGGCCACCGCTCTGAAGCTAGGCCAAAGCCGCGGCCTTTCCTATGGACGGACTCCCTGAAGACCCAGAAGTCGGCAGAGAGGTGAGTACCGATCAAAATAATTTTGATCGATCAAAAAAATTAACGATTAATCGAGGAAAGCCCTATTTAAGACATACCCTTTGTTTGAAGGCATATTATCTGTGATGGTTTATACAGCTCCTGTGATATCTTCACCATGAGATTCTTCATCCATATGTAATAGACATTGTCAACATATCAGTTCCTTTTGTGGACTTAGTTCTCCAATTGTATTCATAATTTGTTTTGTTCCTTCACTGTTCATTTTACCCTGTTGGGTTCATACGGTATTGTTAGTGATTTATATATATTTCACTGTTTTATCACTTTTAGCACTACAAATTTACCTCCACTTGTCCTTGAATTTTTGTCACATTCTTGTGTAGCTGCTTTCCTTTTTCTTTTTTGCGGGATAGTGCAATAATCACTTCCATTCACAGTGTACTAATGACACAGGCAGGGAAGGGGTTGACATCAGGGGTGATAAAAGGGTTAAATGTGTGCCTAGCTAATGTTTCAGTGTAGTGGGGGAGGTGCTTTTACTAGTGGAAGACATGGATCAGTGTTCCTGCTTTACAGAAACACAGGATCCATGCCTTTTGTACTGACAGAACAGCAATCTCCCTTGTTTACATACTGCCGTTCTTCCTGTGTACCGAATGATCACTGGGTGCTGGCAGGCATAGGGTCTGTGGGACCTGATGATCAGCTCCCACTGTGTAAAGTCAAAGCAGGAGTGAGCCGCCGGCGTCATGCACTCGCGACTGATACCCGGAAGTGTAGGATCACATGTATATATATATATCTGCTATGGGGCAGTCGGCAAGTGGATAAGAATGGGGTGATCCCGGGGTATGCATTATAATAGACATTCTTTTACTCTAGTCTTCTCCTATGTTTCCAGTGTGAGAATGCTCAAAGTGATTGTAAAATAAATGTTTTTTTTTTAAATAAAAAAATGCATGGTTTTGCACAGAGCAGACCCAAACCTCCTCTTCTCAGATCTCTTCTTCTAGGTCCCTTCCTATGGGGTTCACCTGTAGGCTTGCTCCCAGCTGTGCTACCTGCATCCATAGACACAGACAGAGCAGCTCAACCCTGTCCCCACCTCCCTCTTCACTGCCTCAGCAAAGCCTGTGGGAGCTGGGAGAGCCTCTACAGATGGATGACTTTGAGTTTTGAGAGACTCAAATAGTCAATAGATTGATTTGATACTTGAAATAATTAAAAGCTCAAGAACAGGGAATCTCAATGATTTGGAAAAACAAATCAGTTTGCATGGTTGAGCCCAACCACACGTCTAAACCAAACTCAACAATGTCCTATACTCCCACCCCAAACTCTTAAGTGCTCTCTTACAAAGGTTTCAAACTCTAAGTGATTGTTTATAATCATACCCCAATAGTACAGTGCCAATATGATCATAAGGATGTAAAAACAAAAATGTTTAAAACATGTAATATTTGTTTTGGTCACCAGTCAGTATCTCTGATCACCACCACACCAGTCATAAGATGATACTGTATTGCCCTGGTGACCATACCTGCACAGAGTACTGATCTCAACCTGAAAGAACACCTTTGGGATGAATTTTAGCAGAGACAATAAGAAAGGCCTTCTCATCCACATCAGTGCCTGACCTCACAAATGCGCTTCTGGAAAAATGGTCAAACCTTCCCATATACACACTCCCAAACCTTGTGGACAGCCTTCCCAGAAGAGTTGAAGCTCTTATAACTGCAAAGATTAGGCCAACTCAATTTTGAACCCTATGGACTAAGACTGGGATGCCTTTAAAGTTCATGTGCGTTTATAGACAGGCGACGCAATACTTTTGACAATATAGTGTATATCATGAACTGGATCTATGAGAACTTCCACAGACATGTTTCTACTACTTCTCTAAATCAACCCTTCTGAAGACAAAGCATTGAATCAGCCTCATTATCTATGTAGGTTAAGGCCTGTACACATGATCAGAAAAACGTATGAAAAACACTGCTTTTGAAGCGATCGTATTGTGACAGACCCAACTGGACAAAGGCTTTTGGAGGGGACTAGGGGCAAGCCTCCAAGCCACTGATTATGGCCCATGGAGGAGAGCAGGAATTTTGTCTGCTTCTCCCAGTCAGATAATGGTGAATAGCTCAGTTTAGTCTCTGATCCCATGGAGAGAGCAGATCATTCTCTAATGATGGACAACAACATGATGAAGACTGGGAGCAAGGCTTGGATTCATTCTCTGAAAAAAGAACAATAAAGCTTCCCTTCTGGAGTGGATTGAAAGGTGTAATATTAATCTTGTACAGGTTAAAGATCAGAGGAAATATGATGGCCCTCCTCCAGACTGAGTTGGAGAAGCCTCTCCACTTGGGACAGAAATATTTGTCACCAAAATTTCTCAAGAAATCTATAAAGATAAATTATACCACTTTTTCAGACTGCTGGAACATTGTAGGAGTTTTTGTATCATAGACTGCTGTAGACTGTTGCCGAACAGTCTGAGGTGGGATGGGATGGGATCCCTGATCAATCAAAACATTGTCTGGGTGGGCAGTGACCCGAGCCACCTAGGCTTGTCTAGGTGACTAGTTAATTAAATCACTGTTAGCTGTTGGCTGTTCCGTAGGCCTCGTACAGACGACCGAACATGTCTGCTGAAACTGGTCCGCTGACCAGTTTCAGCAGACATGTTCGGTCGTGTGTACGGGCGACCGGACAGGTTTCCAGTGGACATTTGTCCACCTGACCGTTTTCGAGCGGACACATGTTTCTTAGCATGCTGAGAAACATGTCCGCTGGAATCCTGTCCGTAGGACATGTTCGGTCGTCTGTACAGACTCACCGTACATGTCCGAGCGGCCGCCATCCCTCGCATGCGTCGAATCACTTTGACGCATGCGTGGAAGCATTGACCTTCCAGCGTCGCGCACGTCGCCGCGTCATCGTCGTGGCGACGGCACGGACACGTCCCCGTGTTGTCTGTCCGCACGGATTTCTGTCTGATGGTGTGTACAACCATCAGACAGAAATCTCCGAGGGGACATGTCCGCTGAAAACGGTCCGGCGGAAAGACTTGGTAAGAAACATGTATGAATCTTGCCTTGTCAGCTGCTGATCACAGCTATTTATTTAATGAGCACAGTCAGGGGGGCCATTCTACTACAAGTGCATTCTTGCTGAAGCAACCATGATCTTATAGCAGAGTGAAGAACGCAACCTACATAAGGTGAGCTGGCCAGCCACAAGCGGTCCTGTCCTACAGTATGCCTTGCATTGGTGGCGGGGAAAGGGTTAAAGGAAAAATACAAATTTGTTTTAAAAATCAACATCGTAATTACCATAGCACACCTTTTAAATCAGCAATATAAATACTATATATTTTCTCCACTAAGATTTTGCCATGGTCTGCGTAACGTGAAGTAGAAGAAAAGGCAATATAACCAACTTTAAAGGCAGTCTTCCTATTGCTCCTATAATTTATACATACAAATTCTACAAAATCTGAATGTAAATAAAAAGTATTCAAATTTTTTTTAAGTGGTCAAATGGCCACGCAGGCTTTTTCACAGGGCCGACAATACCACTGAATCCTTTGAATCCATCTATAGTTTTAAGGCATTGTTGGCACTGGAAGAATATACATCTACCAGCCACACAGACAGACACCTTCACTGGTGACTGTTTAGAAAAAGTTAAAAAGAAGGCATTTACTTCCAAATTTATTAGGAACTGAAAGCAGGAATAAAGAGAACAGAATAGAGCCACAAGTCCAGCTATTATCTTTTTTTTTTTTATCTGATTTTATTAGTTTTTCCAAACAAAATTATAATAAAACATACCTAAATAGTTCAATACTGTTGGATCTTCTATATATTGTAACAAATACAAAAATAGAACAATGGTATATATAAAAATAAACCAGTATAAATATCACATAGATGCTAAAAACCATATATGAGAGCCACCTAAAGAAATCTATCACAAGGACTAAACGTAAAGTACGTAATGAAAAAAAGACAAAAAAATAGAAAAATAAATAAATCTCTTCTCTTCTCCATGACCCTAGATACTTTACATATAGTAACCTAACTCTCCTGTGAATTATGTAAAACACTCCAAGCGGCCTACAGTATGTATTAGTATAATTTTCCAGTCTATCATGCAAATTGTAAGGACACCTGCCATTGAAGACAAATAACAAGACCACTGTGCAACCTTGGCTGGAAGGTACAGGCAGTGCAGCCCTTTTCAGATTTGGGAATCCCGCCTTTTCTCCCACCCCTTTGTCCATTGGGGATGGTGGGCGTGATTATTTTAGGTGTTCTGGGTGGAGGTTGTACCAGCCACCGGTGAAGAGAAAGGATAATCCTGGACTGCCGAACTCTGATAGCAAAGGATAAAATCCCAAAAACTGCAAAGTAATCCAAAAAATCATGCAAAACAACAGTCAATGATAAGAAGTGAACATACAGGGACACCTGTCAGTGCATCAGGGCAGGAGAGTATTACAGGTGTTCGTAGGGCTTGGAGCGGTACTTCTCTTATTGTACCAGCCATCGCTCTGAGAAAGGGGGCCAGAGCTGATCCCGTCATCCATTGAAATTGGAAAGTGTATTTCTGGGTCTTGTGTTTGTGCCTTTTGTGGTGCCCTCCCATCACACATAACACCACCCCGGGTACCAAGGATAACTTGACACAAATTTGTGACAGTGTTGAATAGTAAATCTGTTAACTGCACATTTTCACTGGCAAGTTGTACACTTGCAGAGCACTTGAAGCACAAGTTCTAGTTTATTTATTTTTTGCAATTTGTCACAAGAGCAAAGTTGCAGTGGTGAGTCTAAAGCAAGAGCTCTTCAAGTCTACAGTATGACAATTCAGCAACAGTGACCCCTGTGGTGGGATGACTATTGCATAACATGACTAACTCAGAACTTGCAGCAAACTTTCAGAATGTGTGAAAAGAAAGTTACTGGAGTCATGCAATGCAATTGTGCAACAAACATATGAGGCTTGGCAAGTCTAGCAATAGCTTACTTAGCAAGTCATTTTCAAACTTGCAGCACAATTACTTGCTATCTAGGACAGTGCACAGAGCAGCCTCCCCTTCTGCCCACCCCTTGTCCCGGCTTTCTGGCAGGATCAACATTTTTTTTGTACTTATCAAGCATATAACATAATAATTTCAATGAAATTAAAACGTGTATATTTCCTGGAACAATCTGAGTTTACTGTAGCTAAAAGTGTATATAAACCCTAACAACGTACTTGCTTTATTTGGCCCCTTTTGTGGTAAATAGGTAATTGAAAGCATTGACCGGGTGCAGGCTGGGTTGGTGACGTCACAATGGATGTCTGCAAACCAAACACTAGGCTTATGATTGTGGCATGGTATTTGCATGCAAAATCCCCTTGGCCAAAAACACCTCCTGAATGAAGCCAGAAAACCACTACTCCACCACTCTCAGATAAGCAACAGCCTTTTGAGAAGGGCAGTAAAGCTGCTGCTGGTATAAACAAGACATAAAAATGCAGCTGCAAAGCACCTTTTGTACCATGGGAAGCATTATCAGTTTTGAGCACTGATGCCATGCCCTGGTGGGTAAATAAAAATGTTATCACGTGCACCAATAGACAGACCAGAGTCACAATTCCTACTAACAATGCTTTTTTTTAATAAATAACAATTGTTGAACCCATAATTCATTGAAGTTGTTCCTTTCATCACCTACTGCGTGTAATGTCAAAGCAGCGATGCTTACAGATTCACAAACCACACGGCATTTGAAAACATCATGCATATAATCTAGAGGAACCCCCCAAGGCGTCTATGAAAACAGTGTCTATTTCAGAGACAATAAAACCATTGAAGTGCATCACATCACCACCTTGTTCTTGCCGCAGCAATTTGGGTTATGATAAGAGTTATAGAGAATGCATATTTTACCAGCATCTCTTTTTTCCCCACTGTGCTCACCAGATCCTTTCCCAGTTATAATGGCCTTGACTTGCCGGTAATACACTTGCCACACTGCACACTTTCGGCATCTTTTTCCTACAGCTGTTCACAGACGGCAATTAAAAACACCTTGTTCCAGCAAAATGTAATATTTAAATGTTAATATTTTCTATGAATGTTCACAGCAGATGATACTTCATACTGAGAGGTGCCTCTTGATTCTTTGCAAATCTCTGATGTACGTTCAGAAGCGTGTTTGTTTGTTCTCTGCAATAATAAGAGTGTTGTTCTCAGGAATGAGAGCATTATACAGCCTGACAGAAGTCTGGGAATTATTTAGATTTACGTTTACATGTTGCTGCACATACATCAAAATTTTAGTCTGCATTTGGGGAAACGCTACATGCATAAGGTCCATGGCTAGGGTGCTAAAAGTTTGGAATTCCCTATGTTTTATTAACTTTTTAATAGTCAAACTATATTCAAACTATAAGATTATATATTTGATGTAGGTGGCCCATACCAGTAAGGCCGCGTACAGACGAGCAAACATGTACGATGAAACCGGTCCCCCGGACCGTTTTCACCGTACATGTCTGCCCGGGGATTTCTGTATGATGGCTGTACTCACCATCATACAGAAATCCGCGCGTAAACAATACGCGGGGCGTGGCCACGCCGTCGCCGCGACGATGACGCGGCGTCGTGGGTGGCCCTGCCAGTTCAATGCTTCCATGCATGCATCGAAGTCATTCGACGCATGCGAGGGATGACGGGATGTACGGTAGGTCTGTACAGACGACTGAACATGTCCGAGCGGACAGGATTCCAGCGGGCTGTTTCTAAACAAGTTTGGAAATATTTGCCCGCTGGCAAAAGGCCCGGCGGGCAAATGTATGCTGGAATCCTGTCCGCTCGGGCCTACACACGACCGAACATGTCTGCTGAAACTGGTCCGCGGACCAGTTTCAGCAGACATGTTCGGTTGTGTGTACGGGGCCTAAGAGAGACCCCTGTGATGGGATGACTATTTTACAATACAATACACAACACAACTGAATTAAAACTTACAGCAGACTTGCAGAATGTTTGCAAATAAAGTTGATCTGTAGTCAATTGTGCAACAAATTGTTTTTAAGGTACCCAAAACATTTTATAAATACACGTGGCTCCTACAAGTAGCACCATTGGATAGATAGGCAATTGCTTTGCCTCTTCCCTTGTCTCTTCCTTCTGCAGTGAAATCACTTCAGCCACTTGTCACTCATGCTGCTACTATAGATTCTGGCACCTCTGATAGCCCTATCAGTCACCTGCTCTACCCACAGCTCTTTATTTTATTTTTTATTTATTTTTTGGACATTTTTATTTATACAATTTTGAAAGTACAACAGCAAAATACTAAGAATATGCGGTACAATTGGGTAGCCAGATACACAATATCAATAAACATTTGTAAACTCCTGACCCTCATTTTACAGGTTACCTTGGGATAAGAGTATCATACAACCTTAAAGTGATACTAAAGTCTTGTTTTTTTTAAGTTAAAAATAACAAACATGCACAGGGCACCCCAGATCCTCGTCTTCTTGGGTCCCTCTTCGGTGCTCTTGGCACCTCCCTCCTGTTTAGTGCCCCCACAGCAAACTGCTTCCTATGAGGGCACCCAAGCCAAGTCACTGCTCCGTGTGTCTATTGAGCCATGTCCCGCCCCCTTTCTCTCCTCATTGGCTGACTGACTTTGACCGCAGCAGGCTATAAAGGCATTGTGCTGCTGTCTCAGCCAATGAGGATGGGAGTCCTGGGCAGCTGAAACACTCCTACCATATTGCTGGATAGAGATGGAGTTCAGGTAAGTATTAGGGGCACTGATAGGGGTTACTGCACACTGAAGACAGTTAGCACTAGGGTTTCAAGGGGTCATAGGTGTTAAAAGCCAGGAGCATGAGCCTGGAACCTAGTCAAGCCCCAAAAAAATAGCATGCAGAGTACAGAGTTAACAGAAAAGATTTATAGAAACAGTGGCCCTATAGAAGGTGTTCAGGCAGAACCAAAATGTGGGCAGGTGCTGACAACAATGTAATGAAATAAAACACCAAAAATCAGCCATATATAATCACAGACATTTTTTGCTTTTGATACAATGAACATTATTAAATGGTATGGATAAACACCCAATATGAATATACCCAGCTGGATTCAGGGAGTGAGTAGGACTGCTTGCCATATGGATAAGATAAATGTCAACTAGAGTTTTTGTAACAATACGAAACAACATAAAATGGTCGGACACAGTGGGGTTGATTTACTAAAACCGGGGAGTGCAAAATCTGGTGCAGCTGTGCATAGAAACCAATCAGCGTCTATTTTTTTTTTTGTCAAACGTTAATTGAAAAAGCTGAAGTTAGAAGCTGATTGGCTACCATGCACAGCTGCACCACATTTTGCACTCTCCAGTTTTAGTAAATCATCCCCTGTAAATTAAAGCATATAAATCATTTAACTTTGTAAAGAGAATTTGTAGATATTTTGTACTATTCCTGGATTCGACATGGCTAGATCCAGTGCAATATTCAATACAAAAATCATGAAACACCAGAGAAATGAAAACAGGCACTTCTGTTTTGATATAAGTTAGATCAAAGAGCGCAAATGACTATATGTTCAGGAAAAAATCTTCCAGGCATGACAAGCCAAGTCCACAAACTGATTGAACTATAAAAACTAGATGGAGACAATGAGATGGATTATTTGCAATCTTTCAGCTGAGTATCGAAGCACAAGAGCGAACAGCAAATATGACCCCATTATACCAAGCTGCAATGGTAGATTTGCATCAGTTTCTCAAGTGAAATGATGTATGGTACATTGTTCTTTACAGAACACGTAACCAAAGCATCTCTCTTGGAAAAATACAGGAACTGTCATTGCTGACCTCCTACTGGAAATGCCAGTTGACTGGCTGTTTGACTATTTTACTGTCTTCAATAATTCAAGACTTCCTGAGTCATTGATTGATTTACTAAAGGCTAACAAATGGTTCACTGTGCAAGTGCAAGTGCAGTTGCCATTTCCAAGGGAAGTTTCCCTAGAGCTTAGTAAATGAGGTAAAGCTTTGCTGACTTATATCATTTAATCATGTACAAGCAAATATGCTGTTTATTTTTATTTTCCTTTTGCATGATTGGGTTTTCTTTGCTAAGTGAAGTTTCATCGCATTTACTAATCTCTGGGGAAAATTGCCTTGCAGAGTGCAACTTCACTTGCAAAGCGAACAGTGTATTTTCCGTTTGTAAATCAACTTTATTGACCTAAAGCAAGCATTCAGATCAGACAAACCAGAGAAAGTCATTGAGTCCTAATCTGCATACTTGTTCAGCATGATATCCAGTCGCATACCATTTTTAAAACAGAAATGTCAGGTATGTGAGATGTTTTTTTCATGGCAGGTTTTCTTTAAGTTAGAAATTTGAGTAAAATGATGTGTAAAATAATAAAATGCAACAATCTGTGCAGTTCAGTAAAAAAACTTATGGGCAGCTTGAACCAGCTAGTCCTGGCCGGGAAGGTGGGAGTTAATTCTGGTGCGGGTTCCTTAGTCATTTTGGCAGGTTCTGCTCTGGGTCTGGCCCACTTGTCCTGTATCATATACAGCGGTCCAGTCAGAGTGGTTGTCCCCCAGAGACAGTCAAGGAAGAGAGAATTCCTGAAGTGTTTGATAGAGTTTCTGCGCAGTTGTGGTTTGCGAGACCCATAAGGGATGGAGAAGGACAACGAGACCCATAAGAACAGGAGACGATTGCTCACTACGGCCTGCATGTAGAGACTCTTAACTTGGGTTTCGTCCTGAAGACACCATTGCTGGATAAATGCGGTTGAAGGGCTATGATTACTGGACTACACTCTTGCAGGTATGCCAGGGCAGCACACAAGCCTATAGTTATAGTTAGGCAGTTAGAAAAGTATAGTGTATTGCCTGTTGAACTGTGAGATGTCTATTTTTTGCACTTTTCCCAAATAAAGTATTGAAAGGTTGTCCTTGCCTGGTCTGAAGTTACTAAAGAGGTGCATCATAAGTAACCGGCATACACATGGTTCATCGAGTGGGTTGTAACACATTGGGGTATGAAGGTATTCATGTGGAATGAAGTAATGTGACACAAGTGACCAAAATGTAACAAGCAGCCTGTCTGTAGCGTGTACCTTTTTAGGTGGCAAAGGCCTCCAGCAGAGAGCTGTTGTCAGCACTCCTTCCACCAGCAGTATGTCTCCCATAGCAATGGGAGTGAATTGCACCACAAAGGTCCCCTATCCAGTATAGGGATACAAAAGTTTAAGAGTTAAGTTAAGTGCACATGTGGTGCCCTTGCAGAGTGCATGGCGGTCCCACTCCGCTACTTGCCAATAGTAGTGGAAAACGCTGGACAGGTGGATGTGGATATCGGCTCAGAGTGTCCTTCCAAAATACATATTATAGAGAAGGTGTACAACTAACAAAGGAATGGTTACAGTGCCAGTGTACATGGTGTACATTCATCTCTTAAGAGTAAAGGCCCGTCTAAGGTTGAGTATTTTCCCATGGCAGCCTCAGCCTTGCCCCAAGGCATTGGTGAAGATGGCACAGAGTAAAGGTACCCCATGTGTGTGTGGTAAAGTGACCCTGTAGAAGTGCCTAACATAGCCAAGAAGAACCCAAGCGGAGTAAGCCTTCCATGTGACCCAGTGCTTGGCACCCAACAAGTTAATGGGAAAATATAGAGGATGTGACAAACAACCACGCTACTGCCCCACCTGTCCACAATAGCTCAGAGCCTAAAATGTCCTTATAGACCACTACTTCAAGTTCTGTCCACTGAACACGGTGAAGAAAAATACCCCATAAAATTCCTCAGCAACCCCTGCTCATCCCCACCATTTAGAAAAAGACATTTGGCCGTCATTGGCTTCTTATAGTTTAATAACAACAGCAGATTTTCTCATTTGTAAATATGCAGAGCAGTCACGTGTCAACATCATGGTGCCTCTGACAACATGCAAGTATAATAGCTAGAGCTATTTTACTGGTAGATTGTGCCTCTGAGTGAGCCTATATGAAATATTTATCCTGTGTGGCAAGATGGCATTTTTAAAGACCACCTCCAGACAAAACTTTTTTTTCTTGTTCTGATGAGAGTAGGAAAATGTTGTAATATTTTATAGAAGTCAAGTGTCCCTGGGTAGATATCCCCACACTTCCCAACCCATAGGTTGTCACTCAGACCAGAGAGGAAAGGAAATTCCCACAAAGATAGAGGGATAAAAGTTGAGTTTTTCAAACCTCCCACCATATTAACAAAGTGCTTCATTGCTATGTGTGTCCCTGTCATAGTGATTTCTAGACAAAATGTTTGTATTTTTTTGTTCCGTTTCGTCTGCACAACAGAAAATTTCGTATTTTTCGTATTTCGTATTTTTTTGTTCCGTTTCGTCTCGTTCCGTAGATTCGTAAAGATTCGTAATTTCGTAAGACTCAAGTTTTCCTATTCGGACTCGTTCGTATTTCGTAAGACGCAAGTTTTCCTATTCGGACCCGTATTTTCGTAACAGTTTTATTTTCGTTTATACTGAATGATTCGTAATTCTGTCTAATTTATTTTCGTTGATTCGAAATTCGTAATTTTGTTAGATAATAATTTTCGTTTAATGGATTTGTAATTTTGTACTTTCGTAAATACATAGCAACACGCGGCTAATCCATATTAAGATATACTTTCTCTTAAGCCCCGTACACACGGTCGGACTTTTTGCCAACAAACGTCAAAATGAGCGTTTTCCAAAAAATCCGACCGTGTGTACGCTCTATCGGACAAAGTTTTTCGGTTTCAAAAGTCCGGCCAACTCCCTTCAGACAAAAATCCACTGAAAAGTTTGTTTGAAGTCCGATCGTCCGAGGCTTTACACTGTACAATGTGCACAAAAGAAATAAGCTGATTGGCTAAGATATTAAGTAATCACTCGCTAACTACACTGCCCAGTGCCCATTCGAAAGATTGATGCAAGTACACAAATTTACGAACAGACAAAGGAAACGGATTTACAAAACACACAAATGAAAATACGAACATACGAATGAAAATACGAACAGACAAAGGATTTCAAATACAGAATGCAAATCGTTCGTTATAGATTTCATTTTCGATAATTAACTTTTTCGGTGTTTCGTATTTTAGTAAGATTGTCCAATCATACGTTCGTTTTTTCGCTTGTTCGTTATTTTGCTCATTTGTAATTTCGTAATTTTCGTATTTTGGTTCTTTCAGCTTTTCGGATGTTCGAATTGATACGAATGTACGATAACTAACAAATTTGTACGAAAATCCATTCGTTACGAACGGGAACGCACATGTCTAGTGATTTCCTCTTATGTCTTATCCTGTTGACAGCTGGATAGGAAGTAAACAGAATCTCCCCAGTGGAGACATAACCTTCCATAAAATTCTCATAAATGGTCCAGCCCTATTTAACTTTATTTAAATTAAAGAAAATATAATACTTTTTGCAGGAGTTAAGCTATAACTGAAGATTATCTGAAGGACTGACCTGAAAATCGAAGTCATTATTTAACGACATGCTATCAAAATGAAAGTGACTTTACCAAGATTCAAATAATAGGTGGAAGATTTCGGTTTAAAGATCATTTAAAGAATAAACACTTCTTGTCTGCACCTACAGGTTTGACGTAGCATTCTCCTGCACTGTCTTTGAACTTACTTATCATGAGCTAACAGAGACTGGACTACGTGCGGATAATACTATTTATTTGTCACAATCTGTAAAGGCTTTTAAAGTTCTGTGACCAAAATCCCCTGTGACCAAACCAGACTGTTGTTTGAAGGTGACAGCATGCTTTGCCTTGACACAATATATACAGCATCAAATTGAAAAGTGACTGAATTGTAACAATTCCCCAATGCATCTGACAAAGTGACAAACATATTAATTCTGAAACCTGGTTTTTGAACTTTAAACAAACACAGATACCAGAACAGCCTGCTTTATGAAGCAAAGCAATACATTTAACCCCCTGTAAGACTGCTCAGGCTAAAACTAGAGTGTTATTTTTCTATGAAGATTTCTTAAGTTTACATCAATTCTTCATAAGGAAAGTGCAAATGATGCGTGATCAATTACTGAGCATTCAACTAATGCTGATTGACAGTGCAGATTAGCACAGAAAGAACTGAAAGTTTGGTTTGCATCAAAGTACCTAAGCTTTTCTTGGTTTAGTTTAGATCCCAGTTAAGCTCCAGGTCTAGGCTTGCCCTGGAACCTAAAACCCATTGTCACTATCTCTCCAACTCCAATCCACAACTATGGCATCGGAACTGCTCAAAAAACGATTACTCTTGCTGCTAACCTGCACTTAAAGTAAATATGTGACTAAAACATGCATACCAAATATTTCAGAAATTCTGAACAAGAAATAAAGATGCTTGAAAACAAGCCATCATTAACACCTATAGCTACAAGCATTGTGGATAATTAATCTTTAAACTTCACAATAAATGCGCTGACATTCTTGCTCCTTGATTACGACTTTTTATTGCACCAGTATTTTTGTAGTCTAGCAGCCCTCTAATGTAAACACATGAAGGGAGGTGGCAACTTATAATGCTGGGCTGCCTGGGTGGGGAAGAATTAATACATGTTCTGCATTTTTGCTGGGCTTTTCTGGGTTCTGCCCTCCACTCTGTGTTGCAAATAAATAGGGGAATGGCTGGGATCAGGGGGTCAGAGTAGGGACTGCATGGCAAAAAAGCTAGAAGTTAACCTATTAAGATGTAACTACCAGCAACCTGCTAGCTCCCAACACAGGAATCTACCTCATACGGACTGTATGCTGGTATGTAAGTCCTCATAAGGCTATGTACTTCTACCTGGAGAGGTATGCCTGGGCAGCCAGGGACTAGTTAGCTGGGGAAAGACTATCTGCATTTTGGAGTGTATTGTTTCAGTGTGATAAGCAAAGCTGTTAAACATTCAAATGCCTTGTCTGAAGTTATTTGTAAAAGGGTGCATGGTAGAACATGGTGTTTTAGAAGAACAATGCCTGTAAAGCGCACATGGGATTGAAGAGGAGGGAATGGCCACCATGAAAGGCTTACTCAACTAAGAAGTTGGAGAAAGTGTGTAGTTGCTATGGGTAACATTAACTGCTAGGAATGTATAGCAGCCAGAGTAGCACAAGGCGTCGGTGACAGGCCCTCCAGTAGTAAGGGGGTTGGTGTTCTGACTCCCTACCTGGCAGTCGGTTTCCACAAAACCAACCGGGTCTGTAAGGCAATTCTGGAAAGCAAGCGAGATGGGATGCAGTGTTACACATTAGGGATTTGTATGTTACTGCACAGCTAGACTTATCTCTAAGCCAGGGTACCGCCTTAATGTTTACTTGCACATGAATGTGGCCCCGCTTGGTTCTGAGCATTGGTGAGGGAGTACACACTAGAGGCACCCCCATGTGCAGGGTGAGTAGGCCCCATCCACACACACAGAATAGGCTTTTTTTTTAACCTAGATGCATTCACATACAGTAGTTGAATTGAACCGTATTTGTATATGACTGTCTTCCATCCCCTCTACCCTAGCTGGTCACCACTCACACTGGGCTATAAGCAAGTCTTCTGGGGCATACCTACTTCATCACTTCTGCCAACCAGACCTACCACAGTGATTCCTGCGTTCGTGCTCAGTGACCAAAAGTGACCTCTCTCATTTCTAAGTGGTCCCAGACATGGCACCCTTAAGGCCCCATACTCACGACCAAACATGTCTGCTGAAACTGGCCCGCAGGCCAGTTTCAGCAGACATGTTTGGTCGTGTGTGGGCGCGAGCGGGCCGAATTCCAGCAAACATTTGCCCGCCGGGCCTTTTCCCAGCAGACAAATATTCCTGGACTTGTTTTAAAACAGTCCGCTGGAATTCTGCCCGCTCGGACATGTACGGTCGTCAGTACAGACCTACCGTACATGTCCAGGCGCCCGCCGTCCCTCGCATGCGTCGAATGACTTCGACGCATGCGTGGAAGCATTTTAAAGGCGGGCCGCCCACGTCGCCGCGTCATTGTCGCGGCGACACCGCGTCATCGACGCGGCAACACCGCGGACACGCCCCGCGTATTGTTTACGCGCGGACTTCTGTACGATGGTGTGTACAACCATCGTACAGAAGCCCTCTGGCAGACATGTATGGTGAAAACGGTCCGACGGACCGCTTTCACCATACATGTTTGTCCGTGTGTACCCGGCCTTACTGTTCCTGAGCACAGTTCACAGCACTCACTTTAAACAAATGAACTGAACTAAGGAGATGACCTATGCCCAGGCATAATTAAAACTGCCAGTGTTATTGCAGCATTAGAAATGGACTGAAATGAGACTTCTGAATTTTGAGAAGCTTTGGGAATGCATACCTTACAGTACAAGCAGCTAGAGAGGTAAGTAATAGTTTGCTTTAAAGCTCCATACTAGTGTCATTAGAAAATGTAAATACTTTAATGTAGGGCTGTGCAAATTAACTTTTAATTAATCGATTAATCTTTAATTTTTTTGAACGATCAAAATCTTTTTGATCAATTAAAATTCTTTTGATTGGTACTCATCTCTCCGCCGGCTTCTGGGCCTTCAGGGAGTTCCGTCAGAGATCCGGTGACGTCACGGACACCGGCGGGGCTTGTCGTGTCTATCTGAAGGGCTCCTTTGCTGTGCCTTCATATCTGCATGCCGGCGGGACCTCACTATCTGCCACACGCAAGGGCTGTTACACTTCCCTCTAACACTTCCCTCTATCAACCTGGGATTCTACAGCCATCCACTGGGAGTTGTGATAGTTCCCTTCACGGGACATCTACATGCCGAGGGACTGATGTTAACCCCTTCTCATCTGCATTCAGCAGTGGTATCGTTGTACACATTTTTATACCAGTATAATACTTAGCTACATGTTTTTATGACTGCTTTTGGTACCGTTTGTTATTACTTGCACCATTTTTACAGTTTATGTAGCTACATCGATTTTATCTCCAGTGCAATATTTATTTGGTTACAGTACCTACTTGAAGACTATAAAAGTTTTAATGCTATTCCCATCGAGCGCTGCGTTTGTGTGTTTTTTGTATCCTGCTATCCATTTTTCCAGTTGTTGGTAGCTGCACTGGGAATCAGCCTGCAAGGAGATCAGCTAAAAGTAGTTGGATCTGTTGGATAATTAATCGAAATTAGTCGATTCATCGATTAAAAAAACAAACGATTAATGGAACAGAAACATTTTGATCAACAGCCCTACTTTAATGTCTATAGACTGTGCACAGGTGCAGTTAAGGGTGCATTCATACTTGTGAATGCACCCTGCCTGCAATTAGATGTGAGAACCCCAACCTCACATTACATGTAAATGGGTGCAATTAGCTGCAAGCAACCACTTATTGCTTTCAATGGGGCTGCCTACTCATAGCTAATCGAAGAAATCCCCACTGGGGTTCCTGCATCAAATTGCAGGCAGGGTGCATTTATGGATGTGAATACACCCTTAACCACTTTACTACCTTTGTATGTTTTAAAACAACAGAGTAGTGGCCCAGTTGCCTGTATATTCGTACATAAAAAATAAGGTAGAAAATCCTGCGCTCAAAACAAAAAAACGATCTAAAAATGAGCAGCAGCTAAGATGTGAGATACACACACACACAAAGGAAAATAAACGAAAATGTTGCCGCGCTAAACAATTGATTATATCATATACAGTGAATATGAAATGACAAACCTTATGTGAAAGCAATAAGTGTTTGATAGCACCATAAAAAATGATGATCCAAAAATAAATGTTAGAGATCTGTCCCAAGATATGTATCATAAGTGGATGTACAAAAACAGTGAAACGTCCAAATAGACAGTATGAATTAAGTTACAATGCATATAGTCCATAAGTCACACATGTGTGCATAGATAAGTATAGTCTTGGGATTAATACGTGTTCTACCACCACCAGTTGTGCACCGAACACCACATAGATTGCACACTTACCAGAAGGCAAGCTAAGTGAGCTTGCGGCTATATACCCAGCCAGGGCCTTTATCCAGGGGCTTCTGGGGCGGCAGCTCCGAGATGGTCAATATGGTGGAGGAGAGATATAGAGCGGATCAAATCCTCCCGACGCATGTTTCGTTATATAATGACGTCGTCCTTGGGCACAGGCGACGCACTGACGCATCGCGTTAAATACAAAACCAGATGAACCAAGTCTCGATCTGAGTCGTGAATGGGAACACCTAGTTACATGCACGGAGGATCAACAGAAGCCGAATCTGCCATGCTGAAAACTGGCTAAAAGGTTAAAAATAAAAAATAAATGAAAACGGGAAAGATATAAACCCATATAACTAGTATCAAGAGGATGACTATAGAAAGTGCAGAGTAAAAAATAAGGTGCATATAAAGGAGGACCTAATGTATATAGTGGGAATTCATAATAACGGTAAAAATAAACACCGTTAAATGGTCAGGACCCAAACAGAATACCTCTCCTCCATAGCAATAAAGGCTAGTACTTAACACACATTACCTGCACATAAAATGCACAGAGAAATATAGGGAAAAAAGGAGATATGGACCAATGATTGTCAAACTCCAAATTAACAAGTTGTTTATATCAAAAAATAGGGCAGCATCAGCATTAACAGGTGTCTAACATCCAGCCACTAAAAAGATTATTATTATTATTATTATTATTATTATTATTATTATTATTATAGGGAAACATGACCCTAGTGCCCCAATGGTGTTAAATGAACTAAATAAAAAAATACACAAAGAATAATAATTGATATACAATATGGATGTATCAAAATGAGGGGTGGATCGAGCATAAATGAGATGACTAATACAGATAAACACCCAGAAAACATAACACTAATGGTCCAACAGAAGCAAAGGGCCCAAAAGGGCATAGATAAAAAATAAAAAATTATAAAATAAATCATAATAGAATAGCATTATGAAACTAAAGGGTGCAAGTGGATATAAGCAAATGATTGTTCACATTCATGGCTCAGATCAAGGCTTTGTTCATCTGAGTGAGTGAGTAAGAAACTTATATAGCGCAACACATGCTAACTGAATCGCCTCTGGGCGCTGAATCGATTCAATGCAAAACCATTCTGGTTTTGTATTTAACGCAATGCGTCAGTGCATCGCCCGTGCCCCAGGACGACGTCATTATATGACGAAACGCGCGTCTGGAGGATTTGTCATGCTGACGTCATCGTGTTTGTGCTTCTGAGTGAACAGGTGTTCGCAAATGTTGCTGTTTTTAGTTACTTATTGATGTAAGTGTGTTTGTATTATTCATTAAATGTACCATATCTGATTTACACTATGGAGAGTTCCATTTCATTTTGTGGGTGACAACTGACCACTATCCGTGAATATTGCACGATCAAGCCAATCTGGCCATCCGCTCTGTATCTCTCCTCCAACATATTGACCATTTTAGAGCAGAAGAACCCCCTGGATAAATGCCCTGGCTGGGTATACAGCCGCAAGCTCACTTAGCTCGCCTTCTAGTAAGCGTGCAATCTATGTGGTGTTCAGTGCACAACTGGTGGTGGTGAAACACATATTAATCCGAAGATTATACTTATGGACTATATGCATTGTAACTTAATTCATACTGTCTATGTGGACGTTTCACTGTTTTTGTACATCCACTTATGATACATATCTTGGGACAGATCTCTAATATTAATTTTTGGATCATAATTTTTTATGGTGCTATCAAACACTTGCTTTCACATAAGGTTTGTCATTTCATATTCACTGTATATGAAATAATCAATTATTTAGCATTGCTACATTTTCGTGTATTTGCTTGTATATTAGTGCCTTAACCTCTTATCCTCCAGATTAGCCCCCTCACCTGCATTCTCCTTCTGTTCAGGACATGTACCTTATCCCTTTCACCTCCTCCTCCCTCTGTGCAATACCCTTTACATTAATTAATTATCTCCTGTATCTAGTGTATCACTACCATGCATCATATTTTAACCTCCTCAATACCAGCACATACAAACAATAATGGTAAAAATTAAATCACCTTGTGTTTAGTTTTCAAAAAAATATTTTTTTCAAAATGTTGGAATTTTTTCCTCAAAAAACAAAACAAAACTGTAATTATTAGATACCATCAAAACAAAAGCTTTGTCTGTCTAAAATACAATATTTTTTTTTTGTATAATAGTGCATTGTTGAATAAGTATCACAGCACTGGAAACTGAAAAATAGTCTGAAGGTTCAGGTTGGTGTTGCAGTATTTTTCCTACTTTTTATATATTAGTTGGTTGAAGATAGTTAGAATTATCTCAAAATTTCCATGAAAATGGCTAGCATTAAAGTAGAAGTCCACCCTAAAACTAAGGCCCCGTACACACGACCGAACATGTCCGATGAAACTGGTCCGCGGACCAGTTTCATCGGACATGTTCGGTCGTGTGTATGGCCTATCGGACAGGTTTCATGGCCTAGCGGACAGGTTTCCAGCGGACAAAAGTTTCTTAGCATGCTTAGAAACTTGTCCGCTGGAAACCTGTCCGTCGGACATGTCCGCTGGTTAGTACGTCTAACCAGCAGACCTTAATCCCGCGCATGCGTCGAATTGATTTGACGCATGCGTGGAAGCATTGCACTTCCGTGTTTGAGAACGTCGGTGTCTTCTACGTCACCGCGTTCTCTGTCCGTGGGGATTTTGGTCTGATGGTGTGTACACACATCAGACCAAAAGCTCCCAGGAGACATGTCCGATGAAAATGGTCCGCGGACCGTTTTTATCGGACATGTCTCCTCGTGTGTACAGGGCCTAAAATCCCTGCATATACAGACATCCATGATCTAACGCTAACCTATCTAACCCTGTAAAGAAGAAATCAGTATACATATCTTTTCTGAAGCTGATCTGACCTGATCTCACAATGAGCTATCAGCCGTGGCTTCACTGTGGAGGCGGTGCAGAAGACACAGCCGAAAACGGAATCCCCATAGTACCTATATGGGTGACGTCACTTCCCATTCATTTCACAGCTGTTGTCAACTGTGTCCGCTGCAGAGCTTCAACCGCTGGAGACCGGACCGAGTCGGCTTCAAAAAAGGTATGCATACTGATGTCTTCTTTACAGGGCTAGATAGGTTTGTGTTAGTTCGTGGATGTCTATAGATGCAGGGATTTTAGTGTTATGCTGCATACACACGATAGGAAAAGTTTGATGTGAGCTTTTGGTCGGAAATTCCGACCGTGTGTAGGCCCCATTGGACATTTTCTGTCAGAATTTCGGAGAGTTGGTTCTCAAATTTTACGATGGGAAAAGTTCTTGTCAGAAATTTCGATCATCTGTATGCAATTCTGATGCACAAAAATCCTACGCATGCTCGGAATCATTGAACTTTATTTTTCTCAGCTAGTCGTAGCATTGTACGTCACCGCGTTCTTGACATTCGGAATTTCCGACAACATTTGTGTGACCATGTTTATGCAGACAAGTATGAGCCAACATTCCGTCTGAAAAAAATCCACAGTTTTCTTGTCGGAAATTCCGATTGTGTGTATGCGGCATAAGGCTGGACTTCTACTTTAAATTAATGTGAAGCCAACGTGAAGCCAACATTCCTAAGGGCATAAAACCTAAATAAAAAAGTGTGAAGAGAGTCATGCTTGTGGCTGTCAGAGTCTTGCTATGCCTCATGGGAATTGTAGTTCTGCAACAGCTGGAGGTCTGCTAATTGCATATGCCTGCTCTAGGGTTACTATAGGTTGGGCATAATGAATGATCCTCTCCTATAAGAAGAAAAGGTTGAAAAACTCCTGGTTTTTGGCCAAGCATAGCCACTATATTTAAAAACGGTTATGATATCAGAAATGTTCAGTTGACGATTCGGATTGTACTGAGTTTAAGAAGTGTTGGAACCCTTTCAAAAGTAAAGATAGTACAGCAAACATACAGTTGGAATAAAAGCATTTCTAAAGCCTATAGAATATAAAACGAATGATCATCCATTTTATTTTTGCATGCTAGTCTCCACATCGAAAACGAATAGGTTAAAGTACAAAATTCTCGTATGACAGAATAAAAATTCAGACGTAATCGAATGTACTGTATTTGTACTGTATTTTTGGACAACAACTGTACTGATTAAACGAAAATCGTACAATCTGGTATCGTGCGAGAAACATTTTTGTGTTTTTCCCTTAGGATAATTTTGGATGAAAGCTATGTAATAACGATCAGATTATTCTATGATCGATTCAAAATGTTTTGTACGTTATTCTGATCGTGTGTACTAGGCTTAAAACTGCAATGAAAACAGGGTGTGGAACCAGCTCAGGATTTGAGCCCTATTTTAGACAGACTCAGCTATAAATGCTGAAAATGAAGTGTGATCACACACAACACAGATTCAAAATCTACAGGGGTTCTGTAAAAAAACGTATAAACCCCTCAAAGCTTAAGTTTGGTAAAAAAAATAAAAAAATAAACAAAAGAAAAAAAAAATATTATCAGTATTATGTATCCCTTGTGCTGTTGCTGTCTCCTGGCTTAGTTGAAATTTTCCTAATCCAATCACTCCTATCTCTGCCACCATAATGTTCTGGTGCAGGGGTTTATAGAGCTTTGGGATCTATGACAGGCACTATGCCCACCCTTTGCGCCCACCATTCATAGAAGTCATGATACAGCATTTACTGTATGAACAAAAAAGATCCAAAAAAAGAGGTAGCAGACTTTTTAATCATCCACCTGTTCTCCATTCATAGAACGTTTTTCATTAATTTAAGTTATAGTAAAACTTATATGAATAGAGGAGGTGAGCACTCTTGATGAGTGCCTGTCATAGCTCTCTCAGCTCCAATAGCCCCCTCCACCCCAAAAGATTACAGCAGCGGGGGTTAGGGAGATTGGAGTGGGAGGATTATGACTAAACCGGAAGGCATCCCATTGATAGTAAGTAATGCCCCTTGTGCTGAGTTTTTAAAACTAAACTAAACTTTAAAGCAAAAAGCTTCACATGGCCCGCCATCACTGACCTCCTGAAAATGCTAGTTGGCTGGCTGTCCTGCTGGCCTACTTGATCCAATACTTCTCAGTCAATCATCTGAAACAAGTATCATAATCCAGAAAAACAGCAAACATTGTGATCTAGCCCCAGCTGTATGAGTATGGGGGGGGGGGGGATTGGAGACTCATTAGCGGGACAATCAAAGTCTCTCCCTTTGTGAGATACATGTGGGAGGAGACAAGAGATTTTACATTGGGTTGGATAAGTCATTACAATACATTTGCAGGGTCTAGAAGCAGCGTTAAACTAGCCTGGTAAACTTTTGTGTGTGCTTTGTTTGCATGTGCATTTAATATTCATTACACCCATAGTATTTATTATCTAAAGAAAACTAATAAAAAGAAATAATAAAACATTTCTGTTTCTGCCAACCTTTGAAACCCCTAACTTAACAATCAGCAGGTTACGTGTTCTTTCCACATATGTTTTTCATTTGAGCTGGAAACAAAAGCTGTCCTGAGAAATATCACTAACACATACACTCACACAGCTAAAAGATATATTAAGAAAAGAAAAAATTAAAACTAGAAATAATTACTTAAAAGAAAAAAGAACATAATCCAGTTTTAAAACCTCATATAAATTTAGTAACAGCAGAGATCATTCATTTTGAGTAATGGGTGCTTTGTTACAGCTACAAAACTTTGTGAAAATCCCTCCATGTAGAATACTTAAAGAAAGAGAATTGTAAAAAAAAAATACTTCATTTTTTTCACTGAATAAGATTCCTTTAAAAGAAAGAAAGCTGAGAGGAAAAGTCATAATTACTAGCTAAAGTATATTTATACAGCAAAAAGAACAGGCACATAAACGTGAAGAAAGGTCTTCTTGAATGTAACTTAGTTTTACACATATTTAAGCTGCTGTTATACTATACTTTTAACAAACTTTAAACAGAACTAAACCCATTAATTTAACTGTTTCCCAAACTAGTTACATTTAAGATATTCCATGAATAATAACTGTCACAGTGGCTTGCGCTTTTAACTGAAATGTCAAGCCATCAAATGGCTGGTGTCAAAACTGATCACATTTGCAGCACCATGTCAACTGCAAATCAAACTGAGGCTAAGATTGCAGCCTTCTTGGCTGTAATGGCTAGAAGGGTTTATTTCCACTTTAATTACAGCCTATTGTCACCGTGATATTTATTGCATTTGTGAGTTTGCATGCATGTGCACACATGGAAGTAGTGAGGTGCCCTGGAAAATGATGCCTCAGGGATGTAAACTGACCTAACTGTGATAATCCAGATACACTGTGTGGCCACAATTTTGTAGACACCAGACACCACCAAAAATTTTGTAGACACAAAGCCAGGTTTATAAAGACATGGTTTGATGAGTTTGATGCGTTAAGAGTGAGGAACTTGAGTGGCCTGCACAGAGCCTTGGCCCAAACATAATATACACCTTTGTGAACTACTGTAGGTCTTCGTGTCCTACATTATACTGTACCTGACCTCACAAATTCCCATAATACCCCTGGTTTTGTAAATGAAAATCAAACAAGCTCAAACATGTGTTTTAGAGTCAATCTGGGTGGGCTACTTAAATGAAACTGTAAGGCCTCGTACACACGATAGGTTAGTCAGAGGTCAATGGTCTGAAGGACCGTTGTCTTAGGTTAACCGATCAGTTAAAAAAACGATCGTATCAGAATGTGGTGACGTAAAACACAACAAAGTTTTTTAACCGATGGTCGTGCCTACTAACGATCTATTTTGACCTATCCTTAGCAGTCCATCGGTTCAATTTTAAAGCAAGTTCCTATTTTTTTTAACCTAAGGTTAACTAATCTATGGGGCCCACACACGATCGGTTTTGAACGATGAAAACGGTCCTTCAGACCGCTGTCCTCTGGCTATCCTATCGTGTGTACGAGGCCTTAGTGAGAGAAATATGTAGTTAACTGTAGTTGACCAGTTTCTTCTGCCATTTGCATGTACATCTTTTTCTTTACTTTTTTTCTGACTTACTGACTAAAGAAAAGTCAGACCTTTGCAAATCTTTTTCATGTCAACAACTGAGGGTCAGCATGACCTCCAGGCCACTAGCATTTTAGGAATGAGAGGTCGGCAATGGCAGACCACATAATTTCCCTCATTACAGCTTTCCTTCAAAATTAATATTGATGTATGGTAAAGGCATCACCATAGATTTAATACTTAAAACACCATTATTGAGGTAACCTCTACAACAATTCTACAGTGAAGGAGGTTTGCTTTGGTAGCTAAAACAATAGCAAAGGTGTGGTTTTATATTTACCCAAACAAATTTTCTTTTTTAAATCAAAAAGGTGTTTATTGAACACGTAATAAACAACAACAATTTCCAATGTACAAGCACAGAAAATGAACTATTGAACTGTTCAGTATTACCATGAAGACTTTTACCTCACAATTATCGCATACCCCTGTCAAACACCACCCCATCCCCCCTCCTCCATCCGTCACAATCTTTTAAGTGAATATACAACACGTACTGCAGTACCTCTTATGGACATTGCAAAATTCTAGACATTACAAGCTCTCTGGGGCTCAGACCAGGTGTGTCCAGCCATTTAGACCATATCCGTTCAAACCTGCCCGGGCATCCCCTGTGTTGGTAGATGCATTTTTCCATAATAAGGGTGTTCCCCATATGGGTTCAAACAAATTTTCTTAATTATACATTAGAGGGACAAGTAATTCAGGTAGATAATACCTGTGGGAAGTTAATTTCATTGCTTTCAATAGCATGGGGATATGCCCCTACCCTCCAAGGCCTGGGCTTCAACAGACAAGCTGTTGAAGACAGCGACCGAGAATAAGGGTGGTAAACTTGTCCTTGGGAGAGAAAATCCAGATGATCTGAAAGGGCCCCCAGAGAGTCTGATGAAGCCTAAATACCCCATCCATTTCCATCCCCATCAGGTCAGATTGCCCTTCATCTTGATCCTGTGGAGCAGGAAGTAGTTTTAGAGGAAGAAAGGCGTAAATCAGGTAAACTGATCCCACAGAGCCACCAGAGTATCCATTCTGCTCAGCTTGTTGTTGAACCTGGAAGCCAGGAGGTCCATGTCTGGCACCATCCCAACAGGATGCTGAGTTGCTGCCATCTGCAGTGAAAATGGGCATCTGGAAATGCTTTGAAGGAGGCAAGGATTATCATTTAAAAGTGGAGGGTGTCAGCTTCTGGACTGTAGCGTCCAAACACAGGAGCAGAGTGTTTTAAATGTTCCCTGTGGAAGGAAGATCCTCAACAGAAAAGTATCAAGGAAAAGGCCTAGGTACTCCAAGCGATGAGCGCTGACTTCTGGAGGATCAGGGTCCTCCTGAACTGGGATATCCTCTACAGCATGGGTCTTCAAACTACGGCCCTCCAGTTGTTCAGGAACTCCAATTCCCATCATGCCTAGTCATGCCTGTGAATTTCAGTGTGTTCTCATGGGATGTGTAGTTTTACAACAGCTGAAGGGCCGTAGTTTGAGGATCCCTGCTCTACAGGGACAGTAAAAGTCTTAATACATAAAATGGCCAGATCCACCAAAGGCAATCATTCACTATATAAAACAGTATGCAATAGTGAGTGTACAGGAAAGGTTTTTGTAGGCTTTTAAGAGAACCCAGGATGGTAACCTTAGCTATGTCCAATGCAGTTTGTTCAAGGCCTAGGCATGTGTGCATTGTTTTAATAAGGACCAAACTATAATCCTTATGTTTTAAGCTTCATGCACACTGGGCTTAAAAAAGTCTGTTCTCTTTGGAGTAAAAAACACTCATATAGAGCATTTTTTGTACAAAGTTTAGGCAAGTTTAGGAGAGTTTTAATTTTTTTCTGCCTCCAAGCTCCAATCAGAAACGCGAACCAGAAGGTTTTTTTTTCTACCTCTAAACGTTAAACTCAAAATATGCCTCTTAGCGTCCTAATGTGCATGGACACACAGGATAACATTGAGCTGCTTCTACAGGCAGAACACAAAACTCTTGTAGAAGCATCGTTTTTTTGCCAGTGTGCATAGATCCTTAAGCCCTGTACACACGATTGGATATCTGATGGAATCTGATTCGATGGATTTTTTCGTCGGATATCCGATGAAGTTGACTTTCGTCAGTCTTGCCTACACACCATCAGTCAAAAATCAGATCGTGCCAAAACGCTGTGACGTACAACACTATGACGAGCCAAAAAAAATGAAGTTTGATGCTTCCAAGCATGCGTCGACTTGATTCTGAGCATGCGTGGATTTTTGTCCGATGGAGTTCAATACAGACAATCGGATTCTTCTATCGTTTTTTTATCCATAGGAAAAATTTAAAACATGTTCTATTTTTTTACACCGATGGAAATAAAACTGATGGGACCCACACAGGATCGGTTTGTCCAATGAAAACAGTCCATCGGTCTGTTTTCAGCGGACAAACCGATTGTGTGTACATGGCTTTAGACTTATGTTAGCATAATGAGACTCCTTACATACCAATAAATAAAACAGGGATAGAGTGCATTCCTTTTCATCCCTAGATGACTGAGCAGCTACAGAGAAATCAGAGATGGACTTTGGAGGAGAGGGCTTATGGCCCCTGCATTCTGGGTCAGCTAAAATGGCTGAAATCTTCCCCATAAACTCAGACATAGCAGCGGAGAATCCGCTGCCCCCCCCCCCATCCAGCTTTCAGCTTCTGTAATGAGAGCCACACAGATGATTAGTTCCAGTAATTAATTCCCTGTTGCACCAATCACCCTTCATGATCACATTTTACTCCCCCTGCTGCCCCAGCCCCCCATTGTGCCCCATTCTCTTTAGCTGCCAGCTTTCCTCTTCTCCCACATGCTCTTAGGTACTACAAGGGGAAGCTACAGGGGATCCGTTCCTGTACATGCCTCCACCCAACACACCGATGTGAATGAACAGGAGCCTCTGTTCAGAGTGCTTTATGTGCATTCACTGTCCAGTGCAGCTGAGGCTGCAGCGAAAGGGACTAAGGAATTTATAAAATAAATAAAAAATTAAGGGCTCATTCACACGGGTTCTCTGACCCATACAAGTTATCTAGCCCATAAGGTGTGAATGCATCTCAACCGCAGGTCCTCATTTGACAAATGTGCAGGTGTGGGTGAGTGGCCCAAAATGTCTGTGTTCGGGGCAGGACACCGGCACCCTGGCACCTGTCAAATTATGACGTGCAGCTGTGTTCGTACAGCTGCTATGTCTCCATAGTAAAGCATAGCCTGCATAAACACAGCTCCATCAACAAAAAAATAAAAGATTCACACTGTAAAGGCCATAGCACCCACGTGAATGAGCCCCAATATGTCATTTACAAACAGAACCTTATTTATTCATTTAAAACCATTTTATCTTTTTGATTTAGCAGTAATTTTGTAAGTTGCTGTATGTTGTGTTTGTGTTAGCTAATAAGGATTAGAAGGGGGGGCTATCAGGCTATATGGGGCCCGTGATTTCTAAAAGCAGCAGAATTAAGATGTATTGTCCTAAACCGTCAGTCGTATTTTCAAAGACATTGGATTTTACAGCCCCACTTCTGGACAAAGTGCATATGAAGAGACATAATTCTACATTTGGGTCCTCCAAATGTTAATCTTTGTGGGACAGGTTCTGGTTAATCAGCCGTTAAGAGCCATACTAAAATTAGCCAATATCTAAGATGGGTAAGCATTACCCTGTCAGGGCCTGACCCCATGTGGTTGTTAAGTAATTTATTCAAAGTCTTCATCTAGCAATACAACATCCATCTGGTTGTGATATGTTAATCTGGTTTAGCCTGCACTTTTATATGAAACACCAGGTGTAACACTTTCTAGGTCTAGAAACATACTTAAGTTATGGTGTGACTTGAGAATAACTATTGAGAAGTTCTGCTTCATTTTTTTAAAAACATTTTCCCACTTTTTTCTGGCAAGCAAAGGCTGCTTCATCCATTTGCCCTGTATTTGACTCCACCATGGTACCCATTAAAAGAAACAACAGTAAAACCCCCTTTGAAACTTTATTCACTCTGGCTGAAAAAGGAGCCAGTGAAATTCTTTGTAACCATGCTTTAATCTAGCTGGAATGCCACAAATTACTTCCACATGTGCTCCCCGAAAACAGTCAATCACAGCTATTTATACTGACATGATACAATCCAAACAATCTGAGCCCTGAATGCTTTGTCTTTCTTACACCATAGCTTTAAATGTAAGTCTTGTTGCATTTGTAGAGTTGTTGAGACAGTCATGCAGAAGTCTGTACAATCAGGACCTTATCAAATGATGAACCACTAAACTTATTTTTAAAACCATGTGTAATTTATTATTATTAAAAAAAAAAAAAAAAAGGGTGTCTTTACAGTCTTATGATTAGGAAGTGCTGCAAAGCTTGTCAACTTGTTGCCAATAGACATGTAAAGAACTTATTTAAAAACTGAGAGTATAGGTAGAGCGTGAACGAGTGCACCTCCTGTTTATGTTTACTGGCTCTAACAATAATGTCACATTTCCTACACTTTGGGGGAGATTTAATAAAAACTGGAGAACTCAGAATCTGCTGCAGCTGTGCATGGTAAACAATCAGCTTCGTCTTTTTTTTCAAAATATTTTATTCATGGGAAACAGGAAAAGGCAGATCCAAAACTTTGCATCAATGTTGTATATGCATCAACATAAACAGGTAAGGCATATATCCAATCCAAACAGAAAGTCAGTGTTAAAGGAACATACACGTCAATGAAGCATTACCAAGAATAATTCCATAATATGCATAATATATATCTTCATGTAGTTATTTATAAAAATCAGCCCGTGAAGAGAGCTATGAAGCTACCCACTCCCGGTTGTTTATACTAATTTGTGGATGAAGTTATGCCATGGTTCATCACAAAGGTAGTAACGTCCGTTGGGCCAGTTATGGACCCAGCAGGGCTTTCCCCCTCAGAAAAAACGAAATTCCACAGTCTCCAGATATTGGAATACTTTTCGTGTTTATGTTGTGCCATTAATATCAAACCTTCCATCTTATTGATTTATTCCACTTTTTAAAGCCAGCAACTGATAGTAGGAGAATGCAGGTTTTTCCAATTCAAAGGTATACAAGATTTGGCATCATTTAGCAGGTGACTTGGATTTTTTATCGATTTTGTCTGGAATAGACACGTGCAATAGGAAAAAGGTCAGGTTGGCAGAGATCTCAAAATCAGTGAACGTCTGAGTAATCCTCTGCACTTATTTCCAGTAGTGATTACGTTTACGGCAAGACCAAAAAATGTGAAGTAGCGTTCCCTTTCCCTCAAAGCATCTCCAACAGTGATCTGTGGTGTTAGGGTAGAATTTATAAGAGGTATGGCATATGATACCACCTTGTTAAAATTTTAAAATTGGTTTCCTCGGTTTTCGTGCAAATTAATGATTTAAGAAGGAACCTAATAATGTTTTGTTTTTGTTTTATTGTGAAAGTGCACCATAGATCTGTTTCCCAGTGCTTCAGACAGGGCAGATCCGATTGTTTGAAAATCCAGTAAGTTGTAGGCTTTGGAAAATACCCTTGGTAGGGTTCCTTTCTCAGAGCAGTATTCCTCAAAGGTGGTCAAATTGCGGCTGAAGCCTCTAGGGTTTGGTAGAGAAAATAGGTATCGGTGTAACTGAAGAGCGCTGCAGAAGATAAGGTGAAAGGGGCCTGTAGCTACCATTAAAGGTGCAATGGAAGGCCATCCAACAGAAAGTGAAATGCTTGGTTACGACCGAATTGGTGTAAGTTCTGGAATGTCTGATCTTGTAATACTGGTAGAAATTGGGGGTTCCCCAATACTAGGAATAGGGGAGAATCTCACGTGGATAGGGAAGCTTGTAAAAAAGGTGCAAACAGAAACACAAGGTGGGTCCCATTAAGGGATGTAGCTTTAACGTATGTGGTATATCGTTGTAACACCATGAGGCTACCAGTAGTGGTACAGTGCCTTGAAAAAGTATCCACCCCTTGAAATTTTCTACATTTCTTTTCATGTTACAACCAAAAATGTAATTTATTTAATTGAGATTGTATGTGATAGACCAACAAAATATGGCACATAATTGTGAAGTGGAAGGAAAATGATAAATGGGTTTCGATTTGTTTTACAAATAAATATCTGAAAAGTGTGGCGTGCATTTGTATTCAGCCCCCTTTACTCTGATACCCCTAACTGAAATCTAGTGGAACCAATTGTCTTCAGAAGTCACCTAATTAGTAAATACCTGTATGTGTAATTTAATCTCAGTATAAATACAGCTGTTCTGCGAAGCCCTCAGGGGTTTGTTAGAGAATCGTTGTGAACAGACGGCATTGTGAAGGGCAAGAAACACACCAGACAGGTCAGGGGCAAAATTGTGGAGACATTTAAAGCAGAGTTATGTTATAAATAAAAACCCATGCTTTGAGCATCTCACAGAGCACTTTTTAATCCATCATTCGAAAAAGGCAAGCAGAGCATTAATCAGAGAAGCAGCCAAGAGGCCCATGGTGACTCTGGAGGAGCTGCAGAGATCCACAGCTCAGGTGGGAGAATCTGTCCACAGGACAAGTATTAGTTGTGCACTCCACAAACCTGGCCTTTATGAAAGAGTGGAAAGAAGAAAGCCAATGTTGAAGCCAATGTTGAATGAAACCCATAATAAGTCAGTTTTCAGTTTGCGAGAAGCCATGTGGGGGACACAGCAAACATGTGGAAGAAGGTGCTCTGGTCAGATGAGATCAACATTTAACTTTTTGGCCTAAAAGCAAAATGCGTGTGTGGTGGAAAACTAACAATGCACATCACCCTGAACACTCCATCCCCACCGTGAAACATGGTGGTGGCAGCATTATGTTGTGGGAGAAACTGGTCAGAGTTGATGGGAAGATGGATGGAGTCAAATACAGGACAATATTAGAAGAGACCCTGTTGGAGTCTGACAAAGATTTGCGACTGGGGCAGAGGTTCACCTTCCAGCAGGACAATAACCCTAAACATACAGCCAGAGCTACAATGGAATGGCTGAGATCAAAGCATATTAATGTGTTAGAATGGCCCAGTCAAAGTCCAGACCTAAATCCAATTGAGAATCTGTGGCAAGACTTGAAAATTTCTGTTCACAGACACCATCCAATCTGACAGAACTTTAGGTATTTTGAAAAGACGAATGGGTAAACGTGGCACTCTCTATATGTGAAAAGCTGGTAGAGACATAACCAAAAAGACTTGCAGTGAAAGGTGGTTCTACAAAGAATTGACTAATTTTCCTTCTACTTCACAATTATGTGCCACTTTGTGTTGGTCTATTAGATAAAATTCCATCAAAATACATTTAAGTTTTTGGTTGTAACTTGACAAAATTTGGAAAATTTCAAAGGATATGAATACTTTTTCAAGACACTGTATGTTCGTTTGAGCTTGCTCAATTTGCGCCCAAAGTTTGGCTGCACAATAACGACGCCAATCGATAAATCTACTGAAATGAGTAGCTTGATAGTACTTCATCACATCAGGGACTGCAAGCCCCCGCGGGTACGAGGGCATTTATGTACCCATATAAACTGGAGAAAAAGGGAATGAAAATTAGAAAGAAAAATTAGAAGGTATCACAATCGACAGAGCTTGAAAGAGGTAAAGATATTTCGTCAGGATGCACATTTAAGGAGGTTATACCTACCAAACCATGAGTGTAAATATGATGCCAAGTCTCTAGTTGGGAGTGGGTTTTGGCCAGTGGGGGAGGGAAATTGAATTCAAAAGTGCAGGACAGGTTAGCAGGGACATACGTCCCTAGGTATTTCAGGGAAATGCCCGCCCATCTGAACCCAAAATTCAATTTCAGGATCTGAAGAAGGGGTGGGAGATCTCAACCCCCATGGCTTCCAACTTAACAAAATTTATTTTCAGATTAGAAATTAGGCCGCATACTTTAAATTTATGGAAGAGGTTGGGAGCAACACCAGTGGAGAGAAAATAGCATATTGTCAGAATAAGCTGATATTCTTTTTTTTTTTAAATACTTTATGTAATTCGACCATGTAACAGAGTAACTATCATATCTTACAACAATCCACAAAAGTGGAACTCTTGCTTATACGCTTCCTCCCCCCCTCCAGTGCCACATTTGTCACCTTTTGGGGGGGGGGGGGATTTTGACAGGTCCGCGGCCCTATCTCCTCCTTTCCCTGACGCCAGGCCATTTAGAAAGCGCAGCGCGCTTTGCGCATGGTCAGTAGGGAACCTGCTGTGAAGCCAAAAACTACATTTAAACTGGTATCCTTATATTGCTGCATATAAAATACAACATGGTGGTACTTAAAGTAATATTAAATATAAAAACAAAAATGTATTAAATTGCAGTTTACCAATTCTTAAATGTGATGGATGCATTTGTTTTCTTTTTCAAGTCTTTCTTCATTTATTTTCACCAAGTGATCTAGCCAGTAAGTCTTTAATTTTTCAACTTACTTTACCAGGGCAAGATGCCCAGACAGTATTGCAGTTAGCAATTGAGATTAAGCATTTACAACTGACAGGAGTGGTTACAATGGTAAACTATTACTTATTTATGTAAAATCTTCATCACAAAATTATTTTCCTGTAATTACTTGTAAATTGTTATCTGGAGTTCAACATAAATGTATTACTCCTTTTAAACATGTTAGGCCTTGTACTCACGACCGGATCTGTGCGCTGGAAACTGTCTGCCGGACAGTTTCCGGCGTACAAGGCTGATTTTTGTTTGGTTCCGCTGGCTTGTACACACCAGCGGACCAAATTACCGTCGTACCGGAACGCGTGCACGTAAACTACGTACGACGTCACTATAAAGGGGAAGACCAAACTTAATGGCGCCGCCCTCTGTTCCTCTTTTGCTAGTTACGGGTTTGCTCGTGTTAGTGAAGGTTTGGTTAGAGCTGATTCGCGCTTCTCGGTCTCCAGGCTTTGACAGCGTGTATTCACGGGTTCAGTGCGTGTGCTTGCGGTAACGTAGTTGTCATTCAGCTATAGGCTAGCAGGTTGTTTCTGCTTTAGCAGTTGCATCCTGTGCGCTCGTATCTGTTTGTCACGCGTTTGTCGCAGGTAGTGCTGGATTTGCGAGTGCTTTCTGTTTGAGTGTGTTCTTGACTGACCAGCCGGCCGGTTTGAAGCCATGATGGATCAGCAGCGTCAATTTTCGCGAGTTGGTGCTGTTTATGGGATGGCTGCTGGATATGTTCATTTTTCCAGTACTTTGGCCAGAAACAGGGGGCGGAGGCGTTTCTGGACCAAGAATTGGTTGCGCCAGCGTGACCAGTTCTCACATATGCCTCTGCTTAGGGAACTCCAGGAGAATAATCCTAATGACTTTAGGAATTTTCTCCGCATGACGGACCCCGTATTCAACAGTCTGCTGGAACTTCTGTCCCCCTATATCATGAGGCAGGACACTGTGATGCGCCAAGCCATCACGGCCGAGCAGAGGCTTATTGCCACGTTGCGGTACCTGGCGACTGGGAGGAGCCTGCAGGACCTCAAGTTCTTGACAGGCATCTCTCCGCAGGCGCTTGGGGTCATCATACCGGACACGTGTGCTGCCATCATCAAAGTTCTGCATGAGGAGTATATTAAGGTAAGTTTCCTGGCTGTAATAATGTTGCCAACTAACTTTATTTTTAATTTCCCAGATATGCTGTGTGTTTAACTAACATTCCCTTTTCTCCCTATGCATGTTGATATAAGCTTTACATGTTTTATTCTTGACCTACCTGCATATTTGTCCCTTACCCAATATTAACCTGTCCAGCATACTATCCTAGGGACAAACCCACCTTGCCATTTTTTAAAACAGGACTTTTTGGTTTTTGTGTCCCCCCCCCTTCAAACTTTTATTGTCCCCATCAGAGGGCTGTGGAGTCTCTTAATGAAGTGGCCCTATATATTTCATTTCCCAAATTCTCCATGCACATTTTTCTAATGCAATTTTAATACTTTGAAGTGTCACAAGGATGCTTGTAGGATGTTTTTGTTCCAAAGTACTAAATCTCTTTTTTTGTTTGTCCCCACAGCTACCCTCCACACCACAGGAATGGCAGTCTGTGGCTTCCCAATTTGCCCAGCGGTGGGATTTCCCGAACTGCGGTGGAGCAATAGATGGGAAACACGTCCGCATTGTGCCCCCACCCCACTCGGGGTCCTACTATTATAATTACAAGGGTTATCATAGTATTGTGTTGATGGCGGTGGTGTCGGCACAGTATGAGTTTCTATATGTGGACGTGGGGAAGAATGGCCGGATGTCTGATGGGGGAGTGTTCGCACGGACTGATTTCTATGATCGTCTCCAAGCTGGTGGTCTGGCATTGCCACCAGATGAAGAGAATGTGGAAGGACTTCCGTTTGTGTTCCTAGCGGACGAGGCTTTCGGGCTTGGTCCTCACCTCATGCGGCCTTTTCCCCAGAGGACCCTCACCTCAGAGAGGAGTGTGTTTAATTTTCGGTTGGCCAGGGCTCGGAGGGTAGTCGAGAATGCCTTTGGGATACTCACCAACCGGTTCCGCCTGTTCAGGACATCGATACATCTGGCGGAATATAAATTGGACACCGTTGTATTTGCCTGCTGCATTTTGCACAACTTTTTACGCAGGCACTCCCAGACGTACCTACCCGACATCGGTTCTGAGGCAAGACTACCCTCAGATCCCCTTCCCGGGCTGGACACTGGTCGCGCTGGCTTGGCCCCCCAATCGGCTCGTGAGGTACGCGACAAATATGTTGAGTACTTCATGGGTCGGGGGGCCATTGCTATGCCAGATCATATTTCTTTCTAATTCGGCCCCCAAAGAAAGGAATATTCTCACAAATAATAAATAATTAGACCATTGGACTTTATACAGTTGTTTGTCATTATTGCTTTTTCTCTTTTTATCTGTCTTCCTGGTTCTCTAACTAACTTCTTCAATTTTACTGCATAATTGATTTCTCCACTTTTAGTAAATAACCACATTTTGCACAGTATTCACTCATCTACAAACAGGGTATTGAGTCTAGAAATAAGAAGCAACTCCATTTGTAAATTTTGAGGTCAAGTTTTTTAATTTTTGCTTGTTCATGACCCCAAAAATTATTTTATATTTTTTTCATTACTCCCTGCTTTTGTACTTAGGAGTCTACAAAAATTTGTATTTTTTTTTTTTTTTTCAGGTAATTCAACAAAAAATATTATGAAGATTATACATTTTTTAACAAGTTCACAGTTTTGTTTATCAAATATAGTTCGATTTATTGTTTACATATATATATATATATATATATATATATATATATATATATAGAATATTTTTGGTGGGGTGTTTACCGCCTTAGTATTTTTTATTCTCGGCATATTTTTTATGCACCAAAACCAATATTTATTACATTTTGTTTTATATATATATATTTTTTTTTTTTGGTGTGTTTTTAAATACGAATATTTGTTGTGGAGATTTAGGAGTCAAATCTCGACTTCACTAAATTCAGTGATTAGAGAGATTTATAATTCTATATATATATCTTTATAATTTTTTTTCGGTGTTTATTCTTTATGGTCTAAACTTTATAGTATCCAAAAATGTACAACATGGTCAAAAAGTAAAAAAATAAAATTATAAAAATATAAAAGCTCACAACAGCAGTCAGTCATGGTGTGCTTTCACACTGGAACACGCCAAAATTTGAAGATACACACATTCAGTGCAAATTCGCCAAATGTCATTGGTTCAACAGACAAATGGCCACATGTGCTATCTGACATCATGGGTGATCAATGTCTGTGTTTTGTGGGAGCAAACCCTTCCTCTCAACTACTTGAGGATGGAGGAGGGGGTTGGACCCACAAAGCACAGACACTAGATATTCTGTGATGGCAGATAGCACATGTTGGCACACTGTGTGTGTATCTTCAAATTTTGGCGTGTTCATTATTAAAACAGTAAAAATGTTTGTGGGGGCGGGGGATGGGCGGGGGGTGTTTCAGTCTTTGACACGGCCCATCATGTCAATAATATTTTTAAAATTAGATTCGATGACCATCATTCTTTGCCGCATATTGTCCATTTCCGTGCTGCATTCCAAAAGGACATTTGTTACATTCTGTTCCATGACAACCATCCTTTCACGCATATTGTGCATTTCAGTGCTGCACTCCATTACCTGCTGAATAATTATAGCAGCACTTGCACGTGAAAATATTGACACACCATCCTCCTCCCCTAAAAAAAAAAAAAATGGTCATTTCCAAAATTTTTTTTCGATGAGGCCTATCTACATATGTTTTTTTTAATCAAGCTAGGGTGACACTGACCTGATGGGCTTCTCCTTTCCACCTCTTCGACATCTTCTATCACTCCTCCTTCTTCCACCACCTCCCCATCATCTTCTATCACTCCTCCTTCTTCCACCACTTCCCCATCATCTTGGACTCCTCCTTCATCCATCAATCCACCTTCTTTCAATTCGCCAAATTGTTCTTCCGCCACTTGCCCTTCATCTGCTATAAATTCTAAGTCCAAAATTACTTCTTCCTCCTCTCTTCCTTCCTCCTTTCTTCCTTCCTCCTCTCCTTCCACATCCTCTTCTCCTTCCACATCCTCTTCTCCTTCCACATCCTCTTCTCCTTCCACATCCTCTTCTCCTTCCACATCCTCCTCCTCCTCCACATGTTGAGATGGAAGATTTTGGCCTTGTCTGGCCCTTTCTGCCTCCTCCAAATGCTGGCGACTTCTTTCCCCTGAAATAAAAAAAAAAAATGTAGACTCATCAGCACACAGATATTGGAGAGCATAAATCGCACACATTGCTTAGAAGAGGCTTTCATTTAGTTACTTTTATCTTTCACCAAACCTACATTTTGGAATTACTTCTATGGCAAGCTCTGATCCTGCCCCTTTTTAGCAAAGTGACACACATGGATGTCCCCCCTAAACAGTATTTCTGGGAGACCCTACCAAAACCCATTTTTGATTTGGGGAGACACAGGTGCTCTGCATTGCAGATGTGAAAACATCTGCTTTATTACCACTGTTTTTAGAATGAATCCTGTTTGCCTTTCCCATTCTCCTAATTTTATTTTTTAGAACTAGCTTTTACACAATGTTTACAAACAAAGTTTTTTGCCAGTGAGCCATGTCCAGGTGTGTTGTTCCTGGAATAACCGAGCCTTTCTGAGAAACTATGTGATGTTACGTGGTTTACTAAGAACACTATTTGTAAATATGTAGGTATTTATGTCATAAAAAATAAATGACAACATGTCTTTAAAATTACAAGCAGGCCAAGGAGGCAGATGGTGAAATATACATGGCAACACATTATTGCAGACAATCACCCACCCCCCCCCCCCAACCCCAATATATATTTACTTACTTTTACGCAGAATTTTAAGTATTTTCTTCATCTGATGTGGCTCCCTCAATTTTAAGTCTGACCAGCGTTTCCTCAGCTGTTCCTTGGACCTGGTGATCCCAAACATCCTCTGCATTCTCCTCGCCACCTTGTCCATAATATGTGCCTTTCGGCGGTTAGGGGTCTTGTATGGCCCTAATTCACCATCATAGTCCTTCTTTCGCATGATGTAAACTAACTCCACCATTTCCTGGAACCGCATATTAGTGGCTTTGTATCTTCTTGGCCTTGATCGGGACGTCCCTGCCTCTGTCCCTTCACTTGTGGCATGAGAGCATCGTGCCCGCTCGTGTGACATCGCCATCTTTCCTTTCCCACAGAGATTATGGGCGTGGAAAAGATGAATTCTTACGCCATGGGCGGAGAAGAGGGCGGCGTTTAATACATACGCGGAGTGTAGAGAATGCAAACAACGTGTTTACGTAGGTTACGCGGAGAATCTTCGATCGCATCCTGAACATACACAGTTAACGCCATATTTCCTAAACTCATTGATTAGGGGCCTAGCAAAGGTGACGAGGGCGGGGTTTAATAAATACGCGGAGTGTTTAAAAGGTGCACGCCGTGATTACGCATCTTACGCGGTAATTAGGCGAGCGTGAGAAACGAGGAGCGAGAGACAGGAAGGTAAGGAAATTAAAAATGGGATCAGCAGAGGCCTGGAAAATGTAGACACATGGGATGGGGGTTTGGGCTGTTGGTTGCACCCTTTTTAAGCTATTCTGTCTATGGGGTACCACAATGTTATTTTGGTATCCAAATGCTTTTGGACAACTCACAAAATAGAGATGTGAACAATGCTGTACCTCATTGACAAGTTTTTTAATGGTGTATTCAGATCAGGCAAAGTATTGTTCAAGTGTTGGTTGTACAGAGGTCATTAGGAAGTGTCTTTTATGTCATCCATTGTCAGGGGCATGAGATTTACACATGAAAGAGTGCCTAGATGAATACTGTAATTTTTCTATATTAAAAATATTTACTGCAATGTTAACAATGGCTCTGCATCTAGCAAATCAATGTTTGGTACAACCAATGCGGCCGAGCTGCCAATCATTGTTTAAACAAGAGAGACTGTGTTTGTAATTAGATATAGGTAATAAATTTGAAGACACATATTATATCAAGGTCAACGCTGATCCTTTTGAATATTTATTTTTCTTTGGTTTATGTTTTGCGAATCTAGACTCCAAAAGAAATATCATTTTTCAAAAAGTGAAATGGACCTCCTACAAACAAAGGAAGCTATAGAGGCCTTACTCCAAAAATATCAGGAGACGCCCATCCTGTGGAATTCCAAGCACTCTTTATATTGTAATAAAGATGTACGAGCGGCAGCACTAGAAGAGCTAGCAAACTATATGCAAACATGGGTGCCAGGATGCACTGCCAACATGGTGAAGGATAAACTTGCCAACCTCAGAAGCACATACAGGAGAGCATACAAAGCTAATAAAAGCAAAAAATCGGGAGCAGCAGCAACACAAGCAAAGGAACCCAAACTGTGGTATTATAAACAGATGGCTTTTTTGCGGGACGAAATGGAAGGCAGGAAAACGATGTCGAGTCTTTCTTCCAACCTTTCCTCCATGCTACCTTCCAGCGGACATTCCCCAGATGACCACAGCCCTGCAGAGTCGGAGGAAGAGGGCCTGGCTGACAGAGATGCAGATCTGCCACCCTTCGATGAGGAGGTATAGTAGTTTCCTCTATATTTCTGGCGTAAATAATTATTGGTGGATTAATGATTTGATATTGTAAAAGAAAAGCCAAGCTGGGAAAAAGCAAAAAAAAAAGGTGTACAGACAAATAGGTGTCAGGGATGACAACTGCAGGGGTCAGAAGTAGAGTGTATTCAAGTAATAATGAACAGAAAATACTAAACGAAAAACATGAAAATGAGTGTGGTTTTATTTAGCGAAATTGTAAAAAATGTCCTTTTTTTTCCACACAGGAAGAAGAGATCAGCCAGGAGGTGGCAGATCCTCAGGTGTCTGTCAGCCAGGAGGAGGCCGGGGTCAGTGGCAGCCAGGAGGAGGCCGGGGTCAGTGGCAGCCAGGAGGAGGCTGGGCCCAGTGGCCTGCAGCAGGTCCCCCCGGCCAGGAGAACCACCACCAGCCAGTCTTCTCCCCCCCAGGTGAGGCCATCAGGCCGAAGGAGGCAGTTGAGGCCTGTGGAGGAGGCAAGCCTCCGCATGATACAGGAGGCAAGCGCCATCATGAGGGCCCCCCTCAACCCCACAGAGGCCTTCAGTGCCTCATTGGCCCACGATTTGAATGAAGGGGAGGAGGACCAGAGAAGACTGGCAAAGGCCCTGATGAACCAGGTCCTTTGGTGGATGCAGAAGGGCCTGCTGACCCCAGACACTGGGCTATGTGACCCGGCCCGGCTTGCGGAACACCATCCTCCTGCTGCCACATCGACCCCACCTGCAAGACCCCGTGTTAGATCCGCTGGAAGGCTGCCTGGAGGGAAGGCTGGAAAGAGGAGGAAACGTTGATTCTCTGCCTTCCATTTCCTTCCACATAAAGGACATATTGTTTGGACTACCACAGTTTGGGTTCCTTTGTTTCTGTGCTGCTGCTTCATATTTTTGGGTTTGGCTCCTGAGGCTTGGAAGTTTATCCTTCACCATGTTGGAAATGCAAGTTTGCATATAGTTTGCTATCTATTCTAGTGCTGCCGTTCTGTTTATTTTTTGTGATGACATTTGCCTAAATAAAAGGCTTTTTGCTTTCATTTGAAAACATGTCTATTGTTTGTTATACTGTGGGGATTATTAGGCAGCAAACCTTTAATAAATATACAATGGGTCATTTACAAAGGACACACTCCTTGGGGGGGGGGGGACATTTGGTGTGCCAACATGGTTTAATATTCTCAAATGAAACACAAAAAAAAAATAAAAAAAATTAAAAAGAAAAAAACATGTTAAAAAAAATTAAACTAAATGGTGACATAACTAGAAACAACAAAAAACAAAAAAAGATGCACATTCCTTTACAAAAATGACTACTATAAATTATGGAGGACCACCAACCAAAACACACGTCTGGCATAGAAAACATTATTAAAGGATTACATCACAAGCAAGAAATGTGACATTTCAGTATGGGACAACTCTATTGAAATTGCATCAGCAAGAGAACGGGGTTATTCTAGCAAGAGAAGAATTAATAAAACGAGGCAAGAAAATGTGGTTTAGTGCGCCTTTTTAAGACATTGTTCTCTTGCTAGAATAAAAGGTTTCTAATGACGAATGTGCCATATCCCAAACAAACGCGAGTTTTACCTGAACGAGCGCTCCCGTCTCCTCATTTGGACTGAGCATGCGCGGGGTTTTTGTACGCTGCTTTTGTGTACAGACGACCGAACATGTCTGACGGACACGATTCCAGCAGACTGTTTTAAAGCAAGACCAGGAAACAGTTGTTCGTTGGAAAACGGTCTGGCCGACGAATGTTTGCTGGAATCCTGTCCGTTACTGCCTACACACGAACGAACATGTCCGCTGAAACTGGTCCGCGGACCAGTTTCAGCAGACATGTTTGGTCGTGAGTATGGGGCCTTAGTCTAAAGCTTGGTACACACGATTGTATTTTCCACTGACAAAGCCTCGGAATTTTGTCCGAAGGGCGTTGGCCAGGAACTTGTATTGCATACAAACGGCAAAGAATTGTTGGCCAACAAATGCAAAACTACGTGTTTTTTCAGCTCTTTAGCGCCAACATTTGGGAAACTTCTGCTAATGGTGTGTTATGGTTGGCATTGCTTCTGTGCATGCGTGTTTGTGCTTTTTGATTTTTTTCCGACGGATTTCTGTACACACACTTGGATAATCCGACAACACACATTTGTTGTCAGAAAATTTTAAAGCATGCTATTCCACATTTGTTGGTGGAAATTCCGACAATTGTCCGATGGATCATACAAACGGTCGGATTTTCCGGCAAGAGCCTGCCATAACACAAATCCCGTTGGAAAATCCGATCGTGTGTACAGAGCTTAACACTACCCTTTCCCTAGGCTTAGAATGCTGCTGTCCAAAGGTATCTGCTTTACTGTATGACCCAGAATTTAGATACCCTAAGACAAAAAGTGTGTTACTGGCTGGACAACCAATCCAGCCTATTGATTAGTAAGCTGCAATATATTATATTTTGGTTTTTGGGTTTAATACGGCTCTAATAATCACATTGAACATATAGTGCAATTAAAGCGGGGGTTCACCCTATCGACAGTAAAAAAAAAAAAAATTTTTTCTTTTACCTTTAAATCAGGCATTGTAGCGCGAGCTACAGTATGCCTGTCCCGAATTTTTTCCCCCCATACTCACCTTGTAGTCGTCCATCGAAGATACCGGGGAATGGGCGTGCCTCTGGAGACGGAGGATGATTGACGGCCGGCTCTGGCGCGTCACGCTTCTCCGGAAATAGCCGAAATAGGCTTGGTCTTCACGACGCGTGCGCATAGCCTGTGCGCACGCGCCGTGAAGAGCCGAGACCTACTCCGGCTGTCTTCGGGGAGAGTGACGTGCCAGGGCCGGCCGTCAATCATCCTCCCTCTCCATAGGCACGCCCATTCCCCGCGGGAGCCGGAATCTACGATGGACGACTACGAGGTGAGTACGGGGTTAAAAAAATCGGGACAGGCATACTGTAGCTCGCGCTACAATGCCTGTCTCGATGGTAACATCATGGGATTGTGGGTGAACTACCGCTTTAACCCAATAAATCAACAAATGTATTGTTGTAAGCTTATACAAAGTACTTTCATTAGAAGAGGGAATTCCTTCTTAACTTGTTGTTTTCTCAAGACTTTTACATGTTTTCACTTATATTGGTCTATATGTTATTTGTACTTTCTAAGGTCTCTGTTCATAACATGGGAACTTAGAAAGGCATGGCCTAGCTCAAGATGACTCCATTCCGACTTCAAGAGACATTATTATTCCCAATGTGTGTTTAATGGACCTAAAAGTCCACCAAACCTCCAATGAGTACCTAGTATTTATATGTTACGTTATAAATTATAATAGTACTTATCACTAATATTTTTAATACCTATTATTGTCCAACAGTGAAGATGGTTAAATATTCTATATCAATGGGGTTCCTATTAATCTTGTCATCGCAAGTGAGATTTTACATTACTCACATGACATTGCCATGGGTGATTGTATAGCTATCCTGGATATTAGATAGGGATTATTACCTATGCCAATTTACCTATAGTTATAATTTAGGGTTTTTTGCTGCTAATGACTTCATAGGAATTTTGCTCAACCATTTCTTTATACTGAAACTCTTTGTATGGTATCACAACAACACAAGTGACTGTACTTTATATTGTATCATTGCAGCACATGTGATTATAATCCTTGTTTAAATAACTAATAGGCCTGGGCATGGGTGTCCGCTGAAATTTTTTCAGAGGGAGGCGCTTCGGCAGCGGTGATACAGTCACATTTAACCCTTTCTTAAAACACTAAGGCGTTTTTAGCGCAGCTAAAACAATGGTAAAGCGGCGCTTTTTAGTGGCGCTTTACCGATAACGCGGTCAGCTGGCAGTGTGAAATAGATCTTGAGCAAATTCAGCTTCACTCCATGCCCATATAAATATAGCCTAGAGAATGTATAGACCCCCCCCTTCAGCACAGACCCCTCCATTCAGCACAGATGGACCCCCCTTCAGCACAGACCCCCTCATTCTGCACAGACCCCTCCATTCAGCACAGATGGACCCCCCTTCAGCACAGACCCCCCCATTCCGTACAGACCCCTCCATTCAGCACAGACCCCCCTTCAGCACAGGCGGAGCGCCCTGCTCCATCGCATTCAGTACCTCAGATCAGCCATCAGCGCGGCACAGGCACAGCAGGTTCCCTCCCCCTGTGTACACATAAACACCGGAGGGGGAGGCGGCTTCACTCTGCTCGCTGTGCCTGTGTGATATCCGGACCGAGACTGCTCAGACAGCCCACTGCCGCTAGACTCTTTAACACCTTCTCGATTTTTCAGGGGGGGTAAATTGCCCTATGGAGCGGATCTCCATGGGCCTGGGGGAGATTTTCCTTTCACAGCAGCATATATTGTACAATTATAGTCCTTAATTGTATAGCCAGCTCATAAAGCACAGTTCAATAAGTAAATGTTGTATTCACAACAGCAGATGTAGTAATCCTTTTGAATGACCAACTCACATAGGACAGTTCAATCAATAAGATTTCACAAAACTGACATGTGGTCCTATGGGGGATTGTATAGCTGTCCTGCATATTAGAAAGGGGTTGTTACCCGATCGAATCTACCTGCAGTGGTAACTAAGTGTATTTAGTAGCCAAAGTCTTCCGTTCTCAGTGATACTTGTAAAGGAATTTAGTTAAAAAGTATCTATAGCACAAAAAATATCTTTGGAAGAATACCATACAAAGATATTCAGTAATATTTAAAGATTTACCCATAAGGGCAAAACGCATTAGCTCGGGGTGGTCTGTAGATAGGAACACTCTGTGTGTTTTAATTGGCTGAATAAACGTCACTGTGTGTGGCATCTTCAATAGGTGTGGAAAACACTGTATAATGAGCTTAGTTTAAATGTAATTTTCCATTTTATAGTTGCACTTAGTTTTCCAGTATACATGGTCTGCCCTCGACGGAATGTTATTTACAAATAAAAAGAAGAATGCGACAGTGGCAGAAAATGTATTTTGAATGTATTGCAGATTTTGACATGTATGACAAATGAACCCCCTGGTAGGGTTTTTAAACCTTAACTGAAACTTACTAAATTAATCTACACAAACATTCATTAAGATTGGTCTCTAATAATAAGTTGGTACATGTAACCACACTGGGCAGTGGGGTACTGCTATATGGTGTATTCAACATACACTGACAGTTTTTTATGTATATTATTAGAAACCTGTATTTTATGGGCCGTGTTAGTTATTCTTGCCATTTCTAAACAATATTGTTACAACTCAGGAAATCTACTACATTTGGGGTCTTATAAAAAAGTGTTGGTTTTATGGGTGCCATTGACTGGGGTATGTTATGGGAAGATGGTCCCCATACTGAAGTTTTACTTTTGGAATAGTATATTGTTAAGAATGTAGTGTACATTAAAGCCTCGTACACACAATAGGTTAACCAGAGGACAACAGTCTGAAGGACCGTTTTCATCGGTCAAAACCGATCGTGTGTGGGCCCCATAGGTTATTTAACCGTAGGTTAAAAAAAAGCCAACTTGCTTTAAAATTAACTATGGATTGGTAACAGATAGGTCAAAACCGATCGTTAGTAGGCACGTCCATCGGTTAAAAACCCACGCATGCTCAGAATCAAGTCGACGCATGCTTGGAAGCATTGAACTTCGTTTTTTTCAGCACGTCGTTGTGTTTTACGTCACAGCGTTCGGACACGATCGGTTATTTGACCTATGGTGTGTAGGCGTGATAGCCCATCAGTCAGCTTCATCGGTTAACCTATGACAACGGTCCTTCAGACCGTTGTCCTCTGGTTAACCTATCGTGTGTACGAGGCTTAAGACTAACATTTGGCAGTGGAATGACAAGAGGGGGAGCCTAGCAACAGGAACGGAGATGATTAATCTTTATTTAAAGTAAGGTCAAGTCCCTATATACTGCCTGAACCTTGGATCTAGATTCTTCCCCAGCCACAAATGGATTAATATGAAGATAAGCCTTGGTACCTTCACAGTGAATCTAGAAGAACAATCAAAGCTCATTTGATTCTGGCCTTAGCAAGAGTAATTAAATAAATAAAGCAGTGGAACATTTCTGCATTGAATTCAGTGATTGAGCAGTGCAGTAAGGAATAAGGGCAGTGAATTACTTGGTTGGGACATGGCATTCAATAATTCGATGGAGCAACATTTTTATCAATCATTTGATTGGGCAAAGAATACATTGATTGGGGCAGGTAATAAATTAAGTGAAGCCCACTGCTTTGGAGGATTCCTTAATTGGGGATAACGCATTTGTTTTGGCAATTCATTTACGGTATCAATTATTTACATGCTAGAATAGTGTATAGATGAAGTGGAACAATTTTTATATTAACTATGGCAATGCATTTATTTAACTGAATCTGTTTTAATACCTTATACAGTCATGGCCGAAAATATTGGCACCCCTGCATTTTTTTATTTTTTTTTCAGATAATGCACCACTTTGCCCAGAAAATTGTTGCAATTACAAATGTTTAGACATTCTCGTATTTATTTATTTTATTTGTATTGGTATTGGTATTGGACACAAAAAAGTGGAGAAACAAAAAGGAAAAATCTGACACATTCCATGCAAAACTTCAAAAATGGACTGGACAAAATTTTTGGCACCCTCAATTTAATATTTAATGGGAGCAGCCAGGAGGCTGTAGAGAGAATTCAGGAGAGACAAGTGCAGCTAGGAAGCTGCAAGGAAAGACGCAGAGCTAAAGTTTACTATCTGCGCATACCATTGGGATGTGTTTGATGGTCAGGAAGACCCTGCAAAGGTACTTGGAGCAGTAAAACTACCCCAAGAGAGCCAGGGGGCTGAGTGTTAAATATTTTGCAGTAATGGTGAGAACACCCTGCAAGGGAAGAGCTATATGTATGAACTTTAAATTGCTTTTAAACAAAAGTGGGCTACCATGCCCATAAAATACAATTTTGGACTGGCACAATTCATTGTAAACGCACCTACTGCTTGAGTTTTTCACCCCAATCTTAAGGGAGATAAGACATATCAGGAGGAAGAACTCTTTAAAATCAGTAGGTAAAGTAGCTTAATGCAACATGTAGATCACATGAGATAATTTCTCAGCTTATGCATAATTCATGTGCAAATTACTTTCTTGCATGTGCATGTAAAGATATTGGTTAAAACACAAGCAAAGTGATGTGTTCTGTAATGTCCTGAAGACTTGCTGTTTAACATCATGTTGTTCTGTTAAAAAAATAAATACAAGATAGTTTTATCAAAGAGAATTAACTTTTAACCACCAAGAGTCTGGATCATCTGCAAAAGTAAATCAGCAGGGAATTAGTAAAACGTGTTTCCCTCAACGTAAATCTAAAAGTTGAAGATGGTTTTATTTCTCTAATTAATTCTTCAGTGTGATGCTTAACTTTTAATCTTGACAGGACTTTCAATCCCCAGACTGGATATGTAAGCCGAAGCAGTTTAAGCATCCTTACACCCCAGACTCTGGATAAGGACAAACCCTGGGAAGACATCTTCTCAAAGTTCTTTACACTCTAAAAACCATTCCACTAGGGCATTACTACAATCCGCAGCTGAAGCCTGGACTGAGGGAGGGCATTATGCTATCCTAGCAGGTCATAGCCAGCCTGGTTGACTAATTACATATTGTTCAATAATATGCTCTTGATAGAACAGTATTTTCTTCAGTATTTTCTTTTCTCCGACTGATATACATCAGTCGAGAAAAGGCTCTTGTAGGTGTTAACACTTAATTCTTCTTAAAACTAAATTTTTTAATTGATATTTTTTGCTTATATAAGCATGTTATATATGTTTCGACTTTAGGTTTTTAATGGAGTGCTAAGGCTTTACAGTCCACAATATTGTTCTACAAAATTGCCTTTCTTGTCTTGTTATTGCCTTTCTTGCCCATGCAGGCTTCACTAGGTTGGGAGAACCATTAGGACCTTTCGCAAAAGATTCAGGATACACAGGCGTTTTGTTGAGAAGGGTGATGACAAACATAGTGTCCCGATGCATTTTCTTGTGTGTCATTAAAAATCATCCGTGGGTTTTTCAGTATGGGTCATTGAGTTTATCCCCAAATTACTTTCCATTGCAGAACATTTCAAGCTTGACAGTGAGAGATGTTCTAAATGTATACACTGGGTACTGTGACTCCAGGGGGCCTAAATCAGGAGACAGAGGCGCATATTGCTCTATAATATTTGGTAATATATATATATATATATATATATATATATATATATATATATATATATATATATTATTTTTTGTTTGTTATACTTTCTGTTATACCCTCTCTTAGAATTTCTTTTTACCACTTCTTCTCTGCATTTCTGGTATTGTGCCCCCCCCCCTTTTCAAATTCCCTATAAGCTGATGACTACTACTATATAATAGTCTTTTTTTTATATTATTATCTCTTATGGACATATTTCTGGGCAGGAAACCTACCATTGTTTTTCCCTGCTTCTATCAAATATTAGTGTTCTTTTTTATATATTTCTAAAATAAATATATTTTAACAATTATATATATATTTATTTTTTCATATATTTTGGAGAGGCTACAGTAACAATGTGTGAGAGCTAATTGGAGGAAGGAACATACCACCCTTCACACAGCAAAAGAACTGTGTTCTGAATAGACAAGCTTTGTTCTGAGCTCCCCCCCCCCCTCCGACACAAATTGATCTCATGTTTCAGGAAAGCTTCTCAGAAGCAACTCATGCTGATAACAGAGGAACGAAGCACCAGAGAGAAACAACACTTTGGAGAGCAATAAGTAAACACTGCATATATTTGTGCTTTGCTCAGATTCAATGACTGAGGTTTACAACCACTTTAAGCTTTAAAGCGTAACTCCACTTTTGTTGAGATTTTTTTTCCCCCTCTGGGTGATCTATGTACATTGCAAGGATTATAACAACCTTTGTTGCAGATTCCTACCTTTTGTTATTCTAAAGAAATCACTGTTTGTTCCTCTGTGCCTCTGTGCCAAGTGGGTCTAATGGGAGTGGTTTCATAATTATCAATCAACAGTGCAGCTGCAGAGCACTAATGAGGAAAGATGCTGGGCCTGTATCCCTTTAGAAGTGTTCCTATTGGGAACATCTAAGCAAAAATTTAATTTTTGTTGCAGAGGATGCCTGAATTTGTATCTTAGGCAAACTTCTGGGAAAAATGGTGAGCCAATCACACAAGCAGGAAATAATGTTTCTGGGGGGGTGGTCAGTACACATTCTGTGTACAGAACAACATATTGCATTGCATTTTCAGAAAATAACAGCGGCTGCAGCATGAAAAGGAAAGGTAATTTTTAATAACATTCAATCACAATCTGACTTTATTATTTTTCTTTATTTGCTATTTTTTTCCCCACAAAGGTGGAGTTAGCCTCTAAGCTCCCCATTTGTCTTCCACTGACAAACAAATAAATATGGAGTATTATAATTTCACTAATTATTATTATTATTTTATAATTAAAGTATTATTATTTTCACTAGCGAGCATTATTCTCCTGTTGGCCACCAATGTTGCACTTGTCCACTGGCCTCTAATCTACTGTACTGTGTGAATTGTTCAGCGGACTCAGCATTGCCTCTGTGATCAAATAAAACATTTTACAAAATTAGCACATGTATTGGGTGCAATGATGTTTTAGCACAGTAAAAGTGCAAAGGGACTAAAAGTTAATGCATTCAATGTATAGGGCTGATAACTTTGCTTGTATGCCCTATAATAACAACTCAAAGAGATCTGCAATTGTAGTGTTACCCTTTACTGTCCAGTGCTAAATCTGCTTAACAGCTGTTAAGAGCTTTTAACAATATCTAAAACAAAGTTTTTCAAATTTTAGGATAATGTTCTTCTATGCCCAGTGATCTAGCACAAGAGGTACAAAGAATGCTGTAAGGAACCTTTGTCTCAATGCCTAACTAATCTATTAAGAAAACTATACCAAATGAAATTAATCTTCTCATATTTGTATAATTATGACTCCAACAAGTCTTCCAGGAACTTCTAATGAAGCAACAGATGGGCCTTTCAAAAAACCTGTCAGAGAAGACTGCCAATGGGCAGGAGAGAGTAGAATATTTGGCATATTTACTGCTTTACTTCAAATACCAGGTGTCTGGTAGCTTAATGCAGCTCAGGAAATAAGGTCTTTGGTCTGGAATTTAAATATAATTTTGTGTGCCAGCTTTCTTTTGGTGCCTCTTAGAAGGCAAATAAATCAATAAAGACACTCTTAAAAAGACTCAATTGAGGGCTGATTGACTGAAGACTCCCAGTCCCAGAGCAGCACTAGATCATGGATGGATGAGAAAAAGCTGTTAGCAAAAGAGACAAATGAGTGATGAAAGACTTAAGATGATCAGGAGAAGGCTAAACACTTGCTGCATATTGAGGACTAACAAGACTGCCTGGGAAAATATTTAATGATAGTTTAGTTTCTTTTGACACTGAAAGAATCTGTATAGCTTAGAGAACAATGTTCTTTCTTGTTTTAGACATTATTAATCTCAGTTTTTCAGTATGCACTGCAAGGTAATGTTAAATGTGTTTTCCAGTTTCACCTTCAATGTGGAAAAACCCCTCCTTCCCTTTTGCTGACTATCAGGTAATGCGCTGAGCCGATTAATTATTTTAAAAGTGCTGTTAAAGTGGTTGTAAACTCTCACATATATCCAGTGAAGTGAACAGCATCAGATGATACACAGAGATGAAACATTCCTCCTACATAGATTTAAATGTTTATCTGCAGTCTTCTCTTTTTTCATCCCTTCAAAAGTGCCAAATTTAGATAAAATCCTTCTTTATTTGTCAGGAGTACTGAGGAGGGGGTGGGGAGCTGCAGTTAGAGCGTTTGTACAGTGTGTATGAGCTGATTGGAGGAAAAGGACACACACCCTTCACACACAGCACAGGAACAAAGGAATGATGCAGAGCTGTGTTATGAATAGACAAGTTGTGTGCTGAGCTCTCCTCCCCTTCACCATTTTATCTCTGGTGCCAGGATAACTTTTTAGAAGCGACACATGCTGAAAATTGAGGAAGGAAGCAAGAGACTCAGAGCGTTGGAGAGAGACAAGTAAAATACAGATATATGCACTTTGTTCAAATTTCCTGTCTGAGGTTTACAGCCACTTTAAGGTCCTCCAAGTCTGCTGCTAAGCATTCGGACATGTTTAGATTGTTCCAGGACAATATAGTTAACATCAAGAACCCTTTCCAATTTAAAGTGTCTCAATACTCAAAACATTTTGATTATAGTGGGGAAAGGTTACCATCCCTGTCAGGTTTTACTGCTATCTGGGGCTCAATTAGAGATTTTTCTCCTCACTTGTTCTGGGGGCAACCTTTTACAAGTAAGGGAAATCTGCAACCGGAAAATGGACAGAAAATAAATAAAAATAGATGACAGAGTTTTTATCATTACCATATTTAACGTAAAAAAAAAAGCATTATTACTTCTGTCTCTGTTGCTGTTAGAGAGATTTTTGCTCACTTCCTGCTCTGGGGACAACTTTTTACTATAAGAAGTGAAGGAATCTCTTCAATGGAGCCTTTGGGGTAGTTATACTGGAAAGGAGTTTTGATCCTTCTCCACTCTATACAAAATATTTTGGCTATAGATACACTTTAACAGAAAGTTGGTAAGCTCCCTGTAGTGTAAGCCTCTTAAATGTTTAATGGCTACTCTCAAATATTTGAGCCACATCTCATACAACCACCCAGCCCCATTAGGATCGGAGGAAGTCCTATAGGTTTTCCAGTTTGTATAACATTGTCAAAAGGGAGGTCAAACATAAAAAAAACAGAAAGTAAATTGAGAGGAACACAACTGTTTCACACAAAGATTTTAAACAGTTGAGGAATGTGGAAAGATAGTGCTGGACCTGTAATGTTATCTTTTTGGTATTGTTGCCTTAAGGTATTGATGGTGTAAATGATCTGGTTCCTGGGCAGGTGGCTTCTACACCCCCGAGGATCTCCACAGTCTCCATGGCTTGCATTGTAATGCAGGGATGGACTGGCCATTGGGACTACAGGGAGTTTCCCGGTGGGCCGATGGCTCAGTGGGCCGGCTTAAGTGACAGCGGAATTCCGTGTCCCTCCGCTCTTCTGTCTCTCCCTCCCCGCAGCGCTCACCTGGGGGGAACAAAGAAGCAGGGGGAGGACCAGAGGAGCAGGGACGATGACATAGGAGCATGGGGGGAATGGGACAGACAGTTGACTCAACAGCTATGGCCTGGGAGTTTCTCACTTCTGCCTAATCTTGTCCCATAAGGGGGGCATCGAACTGATTCTTTGCCCCGGGTGAAAAAAATGTCTAGCTTTCCCACTGGTACTGCCTATAAGAGTACCAGTACCAGTCATTCTACTCTAATAAAGTAGAACGGCTAGTGGCTAGTGAAGGGGGAGAGGGGGCTTGGGTGGGGGTGCGGGAGTTGCCCGGCCGCCATGGGAGAGACCTGTCAAAGTGGGCCAGTCTGGATGAAGTCCAGGGCCAAATTTCTGTCCCAGTCCAGCCCTATTGTAATGTAACAAGAATTGAAACTGAAGAGCCACACCAGTGCGATGAGGTCCATATACAAATGTATTCCATTAAAAGTCAGGGGTAAAATCTAAAAAAGTAGCCAATGCATTTAGGGGGTCCAAGCGCCCCCTTCATCAGGGCTTGACTGGCAACAATGTGAACAAACCAGTAGTGAAATAACTTACAATTGTATTTTTTTCAGTGTGAATTTATTTTAATGGAATAAAGTTGTATCTGGACCTTTTCGCAGTGCTTTCAGTTCTCTGCACAAAAACCTTCTGGACCCCCTACCACAATAAAAAGGCAGGCTTATGCAAACAGATGGGCCTCTTGTACTAAAGATCTGGTGATTGTGAGCTGGGCATTTTAGAATACATTTAATATTGCAGCAAGAAAAGCTTAAATGTATCTTGACATTACAGCCACTCCTTTTTATTTTGTTTTGGATAGAGTGAGGAAGGTTTATAGACTGTCATATTTTCATTGCTGTCTAAGTCCCTATTAGGAAGATTATCATGACAGGAAGGTGTAGGGGGTCTTTGCAATGGGACAATATATTTATACACACCACAAGGCATGCATTATTGTTTGCTGGTTTGCAGTGTGACTGTGTGCTGCGGTGTACTGCAACACTTTGTTAAAGAACATTGCAGTGCTTGCATTTTTAGTTTTACAGTAAAACCTTGGTTTGAGAGTAACTTGGTTTGAGAGCGTTTTGCAAGACAAGCAAAATGTTTTAATACATTTTGCCTTGATATACAAACGATGTCTTGATATAAGAGTAGCGTCATGTCACAACTAAGTATAAAATAGAAGAGAGGAGCCTCTAAGTGTAGCAATATGGTTACATTTAATGAGGGTACAACATTTAGCAACTTATTGCTACACTTAGACGTGTCTCTCTTCTCTTTTATACCCTGTAAAAATGCTTTGATATACAAGTGCTTTGGATTACAAGCATGTTTCTGGCACAAATTTTGCATGCAAACCAAGGTTTTACTGTACTTGTATCTAATTCTATGCACTGCTGCACACTGCATTGCATTACAGCACATTAAAATGTACAGCACAAAAACGCAACAGGTCCTGTTTTTCAAAGCACACCAACACGGTGCGGCAGGTGTGATTTGAAGCTATATGACATAAGTCAGTTTGTCTTGTTCTTGTGTTGGGAAACGCTGCTCTGCACAGCCCAACTCTCTAAAGAGAGTTTAGCTGCATGATACTCCTTTTGTCACCATAAATGTGACAAAAGGAGTATTTGAGGTCTTCAAAAACTACTGCATTCATGGGAAAAAAAAGTGCAGTAAATGTTTACATCTATCAAATATCTATAAAATGTTCCCATATTATTGCAATTTGAATGGAATTGAATAAATATTCAAATCATTTGAGGGCAATTGTTAAGGAAGGAGAGCCATGCCTGTTTCCAGAGAGAAGACCAGTGACAAGGCACACAACTATGATTCCTAGAATAATTAGGAAAAAAACATAAACAGATGTCATTGCTTTCCTTTATGGTTATTAGTACGTAAAGGATTGACTGAGAAGAAAAGTTATAAATCAAGATACGGTCATTAGTGACCAGAAGTCATTACCATCTAATGGCTGATCAGTGACCTGGGTAATATAAATTGCTGTCTGAGACCAGATTTAAGTGGACAAGCATGTACATCATAAAACACTATAACAATTGACATAAACTGACAGCTTATTTAGTCTCTGTAAAAGCAGCTGTCTATCATATTTGTAATAAAAGTGGTCTAGACTTAACGTGTGTCATGCTTAATGTCAATAGCCCAATAAACATACATTAGCATTAATGAATTTGTTATGGAAAGATTAAACGTTTATCCCATCTAGATATGGAGGTCATCACACAGCTATAAGTTATAGCGTTTACAAAATAGGGGATAGTTTTATGGCATTTTTCTTAATATTTTTATTTACTAGCGTTTTTTTCGGTGCTGCGACATTATGGCGGACACTTCGGACATTTTTGACAAATTTTTGGGACCATTGGCATTTTTATAGCGATCAGTGCTATAAAAATGCATTGATTACTATAAAAATGCCACTGGCAGTAAAGGGGTTAGCACTAGGGGGCACTAGGGGGCGAGGAAGGAGTTAATCATGTTCCCTGGGTGTGTTCAAACTGAAGGGGGGGTGGACTGACATGGGGAAATGACAAATCGCTGTTCATACATTGTATGAACAGACAATAGGTCATTTCCCCCCCTGACAGGACCGGGAGCTGTGTGTTTACACACACAGCTCCCTGTTCTCGCTCTGCAACGAGCGATCGCAGGTGCCCGGCGGTGATCGCGACATCCAGGGTAAAGCTGTCCACATAGACCATCCTCTGCACCACTGGCTCTCACCGCTGTCAGTCTACAATCAGAAGACTACCCTGCAGTAGAGCGATCTTCAAGCAAGGCTTGAAGCGCTCGTGGAGTGCAGTGTGGAAGAGATGATGTTGATGGCAGTGAGGAGGGTGGTCTATGTGGACAGCTTTACCCCGGATGCCTGCATACTTAGATGTGCCTGTTTTAACCCCCCTGGCGGTATTCCCGAGTCTGACTCTGGGTTACATTTTCTTGCTGCGATTGGTAACCCCAAGTCAGACTCGGGCTCGCCTCACTGAATCCACAGGCAGTGTTTACTTACCTTGTCCCTAGATCCAGCGATGCCACCGCGCTGTGTGAGCGAGCGGGTGCTCGCTCGATTCACACAGTGCCTCTGTGTGCCGCCGATCTTCGTTCCCTGCGACGTTACAACGCACAGGGGCGGAGAACGGGGCCAAATTCAAAAAGGTAAACAAACACCTTACATACATTATACTGTAATCTTATAGATTACAGTACTGTATGTAAAACATACACACCCCCTTTGTCCCTAGTGGTCTGCCCAGTGTCCTGCATGTTCTTTTATATAATAAAAACTGTTCTTTCTGCCTGCAAACTGTAGATTGTCCATAGCAACCAAAAGTGTCCCTTTATGTCAAAAATGGTTTTAGAGCAACTAGAAAACAGCTATAATAAATTATAATCACTTGCAGAATTGTGCGATAGTGATTTGTGGGGAAATTCGTCATAAAAAAATAAAAATAATGACAGCGACAATTCTGCAACTGAGCAAATTTCAGTGATTTTGAGTTGATTACATTATTGAATAATTTTTATTATAATTATATTATTATTTGTTATAATTATTTATAATTATTTCCTATATTATAATTTATGATTTTGTTTTTAAAAAAAATTCATACCCGGTATGCCTACTAGACTCTTGTTTGGTCAGATTTAAGTGAGTTATTCCTAAAAATTACAAGCCTACAGTATAAAACGCCAAATTTCCTTGCAAATAATGGTACCGCTTTCAGCACCTAAAATCTGAAATAATCATACCGCTAGGAAGGTTAATCATCAACCATGTGAGTTGCTACTTTCATTAAATGTAACCATATTGCTACACTCAGAGGCTCCTCTCTTCTCTTTTATACTCAGTTGTGACTTGACACTACTCCTATATCAAGACATCACTTGTATATCAAGTCAAAAAAAAAAAAAAAAATGCTTGCAAAACGCTCTCAAACCAAGTTACTCTCAAACCAAGGTTTTACTGTATCTTCTGCTCCATAAAATCTCTGGTAAAAATATGAATATAATTATAAAATACAGAGGCTAGTCAAGTAAAATTATAGTAATCAGATAACCTTTGATACAAATAAGCTCAGCTTTGGCCTTTTCTCACACTCATGCATATGCAGTAACCTGCTTAACAGCTTCCAATTATACTTGTTTATTCACACATTTATGTGTTTGATACACACATTTATTTATTTGTTTATTCATTATGCAAAGTGAGGGAGAAATATTCAGAATAGGGATATTTCATGGTCTGTTAACACTCAAAACGGTATAATATGTGCGTTTTTCATTTAAATGCGCCTGCCTAATGTAAACCAAAAAAATTGTAAAGAACCCCACAAGAATCCGCAATATGTATCAATAAAATTTCTACTGGAAATACAGGTGTTGATTCACCAAAGGCAAATAAACTGTTCACTTTGCAAGGGAATTTTCCCCAGAGCTTAGTAAATGAGGTGAAGCTCTGTCGACTTCCAACATATAATAATCGTGTGCAAGGAAAAATGCATTTTTTTTTCTTAATTTTCCTTTTACACTATTGGGTATTCTATGCAAAGTGAAATTTCACCCCATTCATTAAAGCGGAGGTTCACCCGTATATATTACTTTTTCCCCTTAGATGGATGCTCGTTTTGTCTAGGGGAATCGGCTAGATGTTTTAAAATATGAGCCGTACTTACCGTTTACGAGATGCATCATCTCCGTCGCTTCCGGGTATGGGCTGCGGGACTGGGCGTTCCTATGTTGATTGACAGTCTTCCGAGAGGCATCCGACGGTCGCATCCATCGCGTCACAATTTTCCGAAAGAAGCCGAACGTCGGTGCGCAGGCGCAGTATAGAGCCGCACCGACGTTCGACTTCTTTCGGCTAATAGTGACGCGATGGATGCGACCGTCGGAAGCCTCTCGGAAGACTGTCAATCAAGAAGGAACGCCCGCTCCCGAAGACCCATACCCGGAAGCGACGGAGAAGATGCATCTCGAAAACGGGTAAGTACGGATCATATTTTAAAACAACTAGCCGATTCCCCTAGACAAAACGAGCATCCATCTAAGGGGAAAAGATCAAACAATAAATAAATGGGTGAACTCCCGCTTTAAGTTCTGGGGAAAATATCTTTGCAAAGTGTGACTTCCCTTGCTGCATGCATCACCTATTTGCCTTTAGTAATTCAACCCTACAGTGTCTTAAAAAAATCATGCAAATAAACCCTTATAACAATACATTTAGTACTATCCTATTTACCAAAAGACTCTAACCTGTTGGAAACCCATGCTAAGTCATTCCAGATCCAATTTAAGAAGAAAAACTGTCAGGTTTTACTGCTATCTAGTACCCCATTGAAGAGATGCATTATTTGACAGAAATGCAGGGGTGCCAATATATTTTTTTATATATTTAATAGAGTTTAAAAAAAGTGCGGAAAACCTTTTGAAGAACCCTTATACAAGTTGTATGCATGTGTATTCTTACTAGAATCTTAGGCCCCGTACACACGACCGAACATGTCCGCTGAAACTGGTCCGCGGACCAGTTTCAGCGGACATGTTCGGTCGTGTGTACGGCCTATCGGACAGTTTTCCAGCAGACATTTGTCCAGCCGACCGTCTTCCAGCGGACAAAAATGTCTTAGCATGCTAAGAAACATGTCCGCTGGAAGCCTGTCCGTCGGCACGGCCACGTCACCGCGTATCGTGTCCGCGCGGATTTCTGTCTGATGGTGTGTACAACCATCAGACAGAAATCTCCGAGCGGACATGTCCGCTGAAAACGATCCGGCGGACCGTTTTCAGCGGACAGTCCATCCGTGTGTACGAGGCCTTAGTGTGCTTTGTGTATTTCTTCCAGATCTGTGCAGTAATTAGTGTTACACTTTGCTTTTGTGCAGTAACTGTATTAAAGTGTACCTAAACCTAAAAAAAATGAATATATTGCAGCTTACCAATTCTTAGAAATGGTGACTGCAAAAAATGCAAAAAAATACAGACTTTTTTCCCTTTATTTTTGCCTGTTGATCCAGTCAGTAAGTCTGTATTTTTTCAACTTCCTTTAACAAATTAAGCTGTCCAGCAAAATTGGCATTTACAGGTGAGTTGTCTTTTATCTGCTCCCTCCTCTAGTTTTCTGCAGGCAATCTCTTCTTGGTGGGCCCGTTGGGTCCCTCCCACAGCTCTGCTCTCTGCACAGGCTATTTGCAGCACAGTGATGATGTCAGCCCTACTTCTGCAAGGTAATAACTAGGCTTGCAAAGGCATTTTATGAACACAGAGTAGATTTTTGACCTTAATTGCTAAAAAAGAGTACATTTAAATTATTATTTTTTGAGTCCACAGTTCAGCTTATGCTTTAAAGCTGAACTCTGGACACAAAAAAATAATATAAATGTACTCCTTTTGAGAAAAAAAACATTCCTCTCTGGGTGATCTATGTATATTGCAAGGATTTAAAAAAACTTTGTTGCAGGTTCCTACCTTTTGTATTCTGAAGTAATCCATGTGTGTTTGTCTGTATCCAGTTGGGAAAGTGAGTCTAATGGGAGTGGTTAAATAATTATCAATCAGCTGTGCACCTGCAGGGCTCTAATGAGGAAAACTGCTTGACCTGCATCCCTTTAGACAAGATTTCCTATTGGGAGTATCTCACCAAAAATTTAATTTGTATGCAGGACATTCTGTATCTGGGGGGCATTCTATACACATTCTGTGTACAGAACACCCCCAGGTAGCCATATTGCATTGCATTTTCAGAAACTTACAGAGCTGCTGATTGAAAAGGAAAGTGGAGTTACCCTTTAACTGTGTTTCTATGAGGTGCCCACTGAGAAGAATGAAATGGGCTTTTCTCACTGAAGATAAGATAACAACTTATAAGATAAAATACCGGCGTCAAGGAAATATAACCTTTAAATAGTTAAATCTTCATTTTGTCTGGAAATTAATTCTAACCTATGTTGGTCTTTGCGACCTAAACTGAATTATAATGAGATAAAGTAATGAGCTCATGTAAAAAAAAATTGAACAGCTTTGTGAATTGATGCTATTGCGGCACAGTTTCCACTTTTTATTTAGTTCAAACCTGCCTTTTGATAAACAAAGATAACTATTTAAAAAAACAAAACTTTGTATAGTCAAATCACAAAGGAAAACGAATCACGTAAAACACAAGAAGGGTGGTGTCACAAAACAGATACACTGGAGCAGAGGGAGGCTCTGTTTTCTGCTCTTAATTCTGCTCATTAAAGACCAGAATACTTATTAATAAGGGAAAGAACAATGTACACAGAGCAGTAGCCCATAACAAGCCATCACAATTCACTACAGACTGCAGTAAAAGGAAATTATTAATTGGCTGCTATTGACATCACTTTGAACATTACCACTGCTGTTGTGCTACTTTAATAAGTACGCTTCCAAACACAAGAGAACTTAAAGAGGAGTTCCACCTAAAAATGGAACTTCCTCTTAACCCACTCCTCACCCCCTTACATGCCACATTTGGCATGTAATTTTTTTGGGGGGGAGTGGGGGCTTCAGGAGAAGGGGACTTCCTGTCCCACTTCCTCCTTCCGCCGAGGGGCTGGAAAGGCGATTAGCCCACACTAGAAATGAAGACGCCGGCCGGCGAGGGGGAGCGAGGAGCAGAGCCCCGGGGGGCGCATCGCTGGAGCCATGGAGCAGGTAAGTGTCAGTTTATTAAAAGCCAGCAGCTACACTTTTTGTAGCTGCTGACTTTTAATAAACTTATAAAATGGGTGGAAAACCCCTTTAAGGCAAAGTTTAGCAATGCTATTCTCTAATCCTATTTTGGACAGATGGCAGGTGAACAACGAACAATTTGGGGTGTTCGCGGCAAATTCGAAAAGCTGCGGAACACCCTGTTAACGTCTAAGGGAGAAATCTAAAGTGCTAATTTTAAAGGCTAATATGCAAGTTATTGTCCTAAAAAGTGTTTGGGGACCTGAGTACTGCCCCAGGGGACATGTATCAATGAAAAAAAAAAGTTTTAAAAACTGCCGTTTTTTCGGGAGCAGTGAATTTAATAATGCTTAAAGTGAAACAATAAAAGTGAAATATTCCTTTAAATTTCATACCTGGGGGGGTTGTAAAGTATGCCTTTAAAATAGCGCATGTCTCCCGCAGTTAGAACTGTCTCTGCACAAAGTGTAATTTCTAAAGGAAAAACAGTAATTTAAAAATGACTCGCGGCTTTAATGAATTGCCGGCTCCCGGCAATTTAGAGAGAATTCATTCATAAAAAAAAAAAAAAAAAGCGTGGGGTCCCCCCAAATTCAATTACCAGGCCCTTTAGGTCTGGTATGGATATTAAGGGGAACCCCGCCGTCAATTTAAAAGAAAAAATTATGTGGGGTTCCCCCCAAATATCCATTCCAGACCTTTCAGGTCTGGTGTGGATTTTAAGGGAACATCCACTCCAAATAAAAAAAATGGCGTGGAGTTCCCCCAAAAATCCACACCAGACCCCTTATCCGAGCATGTAACCTGGCCGGCCACAGAAAAGAGGGGGGGACAGAGAGTGGTCCCCCCAGCTCCTGAACCGTACCAGGCCACATGCCGGCAACATGGGGAGGATGTCGCCATGTTGATGGGGACAAGGGCCTCATCCCCAAAACCCTTGCCAGGTGGTTGTGGGGATCTGTGTGCGGGGGGCTTATCAGAATCTTGAAGACCCCTTTAACAAAGGGGACCCCAGATCCTGGCCTCCCCCCCATGTGAATTGGTAATGGGGTACATTGTACCCTACCATTTCACGAAGGAAGTGTAAATAATTGTAAAAAAACACACACACCATGGAAAAAGTCCTTTATTAAAAAAAAAATTAAAATATAGCGGTGGTAATCCACTCTCGGTCCCCGCTCCCCGCTCCAACGTTGTCGGTATCCAGCGACAAGTGATCTCCTCTCCAGTCCAGCGATGAGACTATGTATGTCACTACCGTCAGTGTATGTATGTCAGGTAGGTCAGTGTATGTATGTCACTACCGTCAGTGTATGTATGTCAGGTAGGTCAGTGTATGTATGTCAGGTAGGTCAGTGTAATGGTCAGTGTGTCAGGCAGGTGAGTTTAGTGGTCAGCATTGATGGGCACTGGTAAGCCAGTCAGCAACCAGCAAGTGAGCTTACCCCCTACCACCCAGCCCCCAAAAAAAAACATGCCACTACCAAAAACCCCACCCCCCGTTGCCGTCCTTGGACTTCTGGCTAAATGCCCTGGTCTTTTTGCCACCTAGATTCGCCCTTGGGAGGAAACCAGAGTTCTATAGCCACTTCAGTAAGTTTAAAGTGAATATTTTAAAGCAAAATAACCTCAAAACAGTTCAAATATTTGCAGTTAAGAAATGTCAATAGCCTAGTAAAAATCCCCATACCTGTAAATCATTAGACATGGAGAATCAATATCAAGTACCTCCAAACGTGTCTTTACAATAATGAAAAAACAGTTTTTCACTATGTTCTTTGAAATCATGAAGGTATCTGATCCTCTGATGACAATAAAGATAAGTCTGGAACTGGGGAGCTCAGTGCAGTAACAGATGCAGCTGACAAATTTTAAAGGAAGACACACAACGTTTAGTAGTATGCTAAAAAGGAGGTTGTCTGCATTATGGTTTTAAGGCCAAGGTCAATAAATGCAGCTTGATGCTGCACCTCCTTGAATCTGGACACTGAATAGCCATTTAGCACAATCTATAAGCGTCAGTAAAAATAAAAAGTTAAAAAAAATTCCCAATCCATTGATAAACTATAAATACATGTAGAGTTGTATTGAATTTGGAAACAACTTCTGCCACACTGTACAAAGTTGGATCTGACATAAGCTATAGAAAGATATCGTACTACCTTTTCTTAAATTGGTATTTTTAAAAAGTCTGCTTAAATAAATTCAACACATGCCACATCATATACCACTTGTTCTCCAAACAAGCTGAACCCTTTATCAATAAAGTGTATGTAAAAGTCAAAACTTTTTTCTTATTCATAGAAAGGAGAAGAGTTGTCATTTTTTATTTTTTGTTACTGTCTGCGCCCTCTCTGTCCTTATGAATCCAATATTACTATACAAGGTAGGAAGTCCCCTTATTTTGGAAATAATTCCTCTCGCTTTCTGTTGCATCTTTAGGACAGGAAATGAAGGGAAATCACAGGTTTTAACCCTTTTCCCACTCTATCCAAAATTAAATGAACAATAGGATTTTTGTACTTTCCATAAAATCAGTTTATCAGACTCCCTTGAAGAACAAAACATGATAATAATTAGGCAGCCTAGGCTTATACTGCACCCCACAAGAGAATGAAGACTGAAGGCTAGACCCTTTGAGGCTATACTCCTCTCACCTCACTCCTGCTCGGTTCTAGCAAGCTGTCAAAAGAGAAAAAAAACAATGGCATATAAGCGGAGGGAAGAATGTCCATTAATGGACTCTGAGAAAAGTATTTTATGGTATATGCATAAATACTATTTTCTCTATAACCCATTAAGGGACACAGTTTGATGATTATTTTAGCAACCTAGCAATGTATAAAGACAGTCCAAACAAATGAGTGGGCACATCAAAGTAAAACCGATGACCCAACCCAAAAAGAAAACAACATGGCTAAAGAGAAACCTAGGGCAATAAACAAAAACTTGCAGAACCCTTTTTCCAAACTAGTATCTCCCGAGGGTGACACATCGACCTATAGATCTTAGAAAACAAAAGTACAGAAGTTCAGGTCACATCTGTACAGATCTGAAAAAAAAAAGATCTGATACTGAAAAAAGCCCAGGAAGGACTCACCGTTCTGGTGGAGTGAAACGAAATAGGAAAATTAAACACTTCATTCCACAATTGGGAGGCCAACACAAAAATCTTATTCTGACAGAAATAGTGAATCTGGAAGTTGGAAGCCTATTTTAGGATCTTCTGGAAGAACAAACAGATACTCCATCTGGCTTAAAACAGTGACAAATAAGTAAACCCTCATGGCTCTCATCACATTAAAAGAATGGACAGAGATCTCCATGGGTGAACTGCAGTCAGATACAGTGAAGTAACATTTTTTTTTCATGAAGGTGAAAAAGCAGAGATCACTTAGGCCCCGTACACACGACCGGATCTATCCGCTGGGATTGATCCGCGGATCAGTTCCAGCAGATAGATCTGGTCGTGTGTACGGCCTAGCGGACATTTCCCAGCGGATAAAAATCCAGCCGACGGATTCCCAGCGGATAAAAATTTCTTAGCATGCTAAGAAATCTATCCGCTGGAATCCAGTCCAGCGGACTGATCCGGTCGTCTGTACAGACTCACCGGATCAGTCCGTCCGCTTCCATCCCTCGCATGCGTCGTAATGATTCGACGCATGCGTGGAAGTATTTACCTTCCAGGGTCGCGCACGTCGTTCCGCGGGGATTTCGATCTGATGGTGTGTACAGCCATCAGATCCAAATCCGCCAGAGGATTTATCCGCTGGAAACGGTCCGGTGGACCGTTTCCAGCGGATATCCTCTCGTCTGTACGAGGCCTAAGGGTAAAAGGTTAGATTTGGTCTCAATACAACCATGTCCTATGAGAGGTCAAATTGGGCTCCTTACAGTGCACAAAGAATATTTCAGGTGCATGGAAATATAGGGCATCACTGTGGCTGGACTCGTAGGGAAAAATAGGGATGGGTGTTGCAAGCACCTTTGATCATGTATATGTGTACCACCTGAGACATAAAACATTGCATAACAGAATAAGAAATTCTGCCATAGGAAAGGAAGAGGAATTGGCACCCAAAGATCTCTAGGGAGTTTGTTACTACTGGAACTAAAGGTCATTGCATATTTATATATATATATATATATATATATATATATATATATATATATATATATATATATATATATATATATATATATATATATATATATATATATATACAGGGAGTGCAGAATTATTAGGCAAGTTGTATTTTTGAGGATTAATTTTATTATTGAACAACAACCATGTTCTCAATGAGCCCAAAAAACTCATTAATATCAAAGCTGAATATTTTTGGAAGTAGTTTTTAGTTTGTTTTTAGTTTTAGCTATTTTAGGGGGATATCTGTGTGTGCAGGTGACTATTACTGTGCATAATTATTAGGCAACTTAACAAAAAAAAATATATACCCATTTCAATTATTTATTTTTACCAGTGAAACCAATATAACATCTCAACATTCACAAATATACATTTCTGACATTCAAAAACAAAACACAAACAAATCAGTGACCAATATAGCCACCTTTCTTTGCAAGGACACTCAAAAGCCTGCCATCCATGGATTCTGTCAGTGTTTTGATCTGTTCACCATCAACATTGCGTGCAGCAGCAACCACAGCCTCTCAGACACTGTTCAGAGAGGTGTACTGTTTTCCCTCCTTGTAAATCTCACATTTGGTGATGGACCACAGGTTCTCCATGGGGTTCAGATCAGGTGAACAAGGAGGCCATGTCATTAGTTTTTCTTCTTTTATACCCTTTCTTGCCAGCCACGCTGTGGAGTACTTGGACGCGTGTGATGGAGCATTGTCCTGCATGAAAATCATGTTTTTCTTGAAGGATGCAGACTTCTTCCTGTACCACTGCTTGAAGAAGGTGTCTTCCAGAAACTGGCAGTAGGACTGGGAGTTGAGCTTGACTCCATCCTCAACCCGAAAAGGCCCCACAAGCTCATCTTTGATGATACCAGCCCAAACCAGTACTCCACCTCCACCTTGCTGGCGTCTGAGTCGGACTGGAGCTCTCTGCCCTTTACCAATCCAGCCACGGGCCCATCCATCTGGCCCATCAAGACTCACTCTCATTTCATCAGTCCATAAAACCTTAGAAAAATCAGTCTTGAGATATTTCTTGGCCCAGTCTTGACATTTCAGCTTGTGTGTCTTGTTCAGTGGTGGTCGTCTTTCAGCCTTTCTTACCTTGGCCATGTCTCTGAGTATTGCACATCTTGTGGTTTTGGGCACTCCAGTGATGTTGCAGCTCTGAAATATGGCCAAACTGGTGGCAAGTGGCATCTTGGCAGCTGCACGCTTGACTTTTCTCAGTTCATGGGCAGTTATTTTGCGCCTTGGTTTTTCTAAAAGGTTCTTGCGACCCTGTTGACTATTTTGAATGAAACGCTTGATTGTTCGATGATCACGCTTCAGAAGCTTTGCAATTTTAAGAGTGCTGCATCCCTCTGCAAGATATCTCACTATTTTTGACTTTTCTGAGCCTGTCAAGTCCTTCTTTTGACCCATTTTGCCAAAGGAAAGGAAGTTGACTAATAATTATGCACACCTGATATAGGGTGTTGATGTCATTAGACCACACACCTTCTCATTACAGAGATGTACATCACCTAATATGCTTAATTGGTAGTAGGCTTTCAAGCCTATACAGCTTGGAGTAAGACAACATGCATAAAGAGGATGATGTGGTCAAAATACTCATGTGCCTAATAATTCTGCACTCCCTGTATATATATATATATATATATATATATATATATATAGATCTTATTGTCTGCCTATAATTTTGTGGTCATCTTTGACCACAATATTATAGGCAGACAATAAGATCTATGGCCCAGATTCACAAAAGAGATACGACGGCGTATCTCCTGATTTAGTATCTCTGTTTTAGGGTCTTCCTAACTATGCGACTGATTCATAGAATCAGTTACGCATAGTTAGCCCTAAGATCCGACAGGTGTAATTGAATTACACTGTCGGATCTTAGGATGCAATACCTTGGCCGCCGCTGGGGGGAGTTCGCGTCGTAAACCAGCATCGGGTATGCAAATTAGTAGTTACGGCAATCCACGACGGTTTTTCGCATTCGCTACGTCGCTGCTAGTCTAGTTTCCCGTCGCAAAGTTAGTCGTCGTTTTTGCTGCCCTAACTTTACACAGCACACCGATGTGCTGTATAAAGTATGGCTGTCTTTCCCGCATCGAAATTTGAAATTTTTTTGTTCTTGCGTAAGACGTCCGGGAATACGAAAGTACGCTACGCACGTCGCCATTCGAAAAAATGACGTCACTTTGCGCAAAGCACGGCGGGAATGTCAAAACGGAGCATGCGCAGTAGGTCCGGCGCGGGAGCGCGCCTAATTTAAATGGCACACGCCCCTTTGAATTACGCAGGCTTACGCCGGAGGCCGCCAGCGTAAGTTTTCATGCAAGTGCTTTGAGAATCAGGCACTTGCGATGAAAACTTGCGGCGGTGTAACGTATCTACGATACGTTACGCCGCCGCGATTCTACGTGAATATGGGCCTATCTTTCTATCTATCTATCTATCTATCTATCTATCTATCTATCTATCTATCTATCTATCTATCTATCTATCTATATATATATATATATATATATATATATATATATATATATATAAAGAGCTGCATTGCTAAAACTGAGCTCTTTATGTAAAAATGGCCATGAAGGAGTCAAAATGACCCTGCTAGACTGGCCGAAATTCGATCGGTAAGTGGCAATGCCCGTTCGACAGAAGTTGATTGTTAAATTTCTGTCAAACAAACAAGTTGGAAAGCTTTAGCTGATCAGCGGCTGTCAGAATACAATATAGCAGGAGGCGGGATTCCTCTATCCCCTTATTTTATCTGGATGGAGGATTCTATCAATTTTTAATCATTCAGTCTGCTGGCTGAAAAAAAATACTACTCATCTATGACTAAATTAAAGTGCTGAACGTCACAGCTTGCCACTGCCTACAAAGCATCCACAGATATATATATATAATAGCCTCACCTGAGTAGCAGAGTCATGTGGTAACTGGAACATAGACAGGATGTCACTGTCAACTGCAGGACCTGTGCATAGAGAATACCAGTATAAAATTGTGATTACCTGTGCACGCTGATTGACTGGAGAGATTGCAAGAATTTTCAATATCCGGCATGAAGCAACCAGTAGCTCTTGATGATAGAAAGATTCCTCCAATCCAGTCAAAAATAGAGCAAAATGAAAGGAATATTAAACTAGGCAGAACTGAACAGGTATGAGGTGAGAGAGGTTATAGCCTCAAGAGGGCTTGTCTTCAGTCTTCTTGTGTCCATTGCTCCTGTGGGTAACAGTATAACCCTATAGTTGCTTAACCTGCCTGGCGGTCTTCCCGAGTCTGACACGGGGTTAGATTTTCCTGCTGCGAGCGGTAACCCCGTGTCAGTCACGGGCTTGCCTCGCTAGATCCACAGGCACAAGTTACTTACCTTGTCCCTGGATCCAGCGATGCCACCGCGCTGTGTGAGCGAGTGGGACCTCGCTCGATTCACACAGTGCCTCCGTGTGACGCCGATCTCCGTTCCCTGCGACGTTACGACGCACGGGGACGGAGAACGGCGCCAAATTCAAAAAAGTAAACAAACACCTTACATACAGTATACTGTAATCTTATAGATTACAGTACTGTATGTAAAAAAAAACACACCCCCCCTGTCCCTAGTGGTCTGTCCTGTGTCATGCATGTCATTTTATATAATAAAAACGTTTCTTTCTCCCTGCAAACTGTAGATTGTCCATAGCAACCAAAAGTGTCCCTTTATGTCAAAAATAGTTTTAGATCAGCTAAAAAACAGCGATAATAAATTATAATCACTTGCAGAATTGTGCGATAGCGATTTGTGGGGAAATTCGTCATAAAAAAAAAAAAATAATGACAGCAACAATTCTGCAACTGAGCAAATTTCAGTGATTTTGATTTGATTACATTATTGAATAATTTTTATTATAATTATATTATTATTTGTTATAATTATTTATAATTATTTATTATATTATAATTTATAATTTTGTTTTTAAAAAAATGTCATACCCGGGATGCCTATTAGAAGCTTGTTTGGTCAGATTTAAGTGAGTTATTTCTAAAAATTACAGACCTACAATATAAAACGCCAAATTTCCTTGCAAATAATGGTACCGCTTTTAGCATGTTTTTTCTGACAGAATCATACCGCCAGGGAGGTTAAACATCATCAAGTCGTGTCCCTTTAAGGACAATAGGAAAAAAGTTTTGCCAATACATGTACTTTAAAAAGCAGTCTTCGGGCTTCAAGAAACTGCCTGTGCGAAGGCTGAGAAGTACAATCTGGCGAGAATTATGTTATCAATTTTTTGCAGGCAGGAGCAAGCATTTCCCCAGTTGCCTCAATCCCAGTCATCGTTCTTCGGTAACATTGTATCTTTGTAGAAAATCAGAAGACGAGAGACAGCAGCAGGAATGCTGAAAATGTGAAAGACGTGTATTACACACAGCTCAGTAAAAAGAGTCTACAACACAGGATACCAATGTTTAAATAACTGTGCCATCAAAGGGAAGGGTTTTATGCCAGGCTTGGGGTGCACTGTGATTTACTTAAGAGGGAAGAAATGGCAGCAAGTGGTACACTTAGGCCCCATACACACGAGGAGACATGTTTCCGCGGACATGTCCGACCGTGTGTACGGCCTAGCGGACAGGTTTCCAGCGGACAAAAGTTTCCAAGCATGCTTAGAAACTTGTCCGCTGGAAACATGTCCGTCGGACATGTCCGATGGTTAGTATGCTTAATCGTGCATGTCCACTGGTTATTACGTCTAACCAGCCATGATTTCATCGGACATGTCTCCTCGTGTGTACGGGGCCTAACAGTGTGTATGAAATATACTGATGTTCACGGATCACCCTGTTCACAATCCTGAATGAGAAAACTAGTGAGATGCTGGTGTCATTGCATGTGTATGTATGAGAGTAGAGACACCAGTAACTATGATAAGTTCATGTCCTCAATTGCAATCATGAACTTGTTTTAAACCTTTTATTAACATTACAGTAGGTAAAATACATTATTGGTCACCCAAGAAAGTGCAGCCAGGATGTATATTACAAATCCCTGGCAGTAAAATGTTAAAAAAAAAAATCGCTACAACTTCCTTTTTCTCCATCCCTCATTGGCAAACTGCTCTGATTAGAAACTTTGTCTGCGTAGAGTGAATTTTACCTTCCAACGTACGGTACATATCCATTTGACACTGATGTAACCTCTAGTGCTGGTTATGATTCAGCAAATTAAAAAAACAAAAAAAATGCTGACGCTAGGTAAGTACACTGCTTATTTTTATCCTGACTTTGGTATTTCTTTGTTGAGGTTGGAAAACTCGTTTGAGTAACTTCTATTCCATATGCCAGGATAATGGAAATAGGGCAAACTATATAAGTACATGGAACAATCCAAGCTGTTTTTATGAAATTGTCAAAAAGCTAATGTATATTTCATAACATTGGTGACCTGGCCAAGGTTGGGAATCTCTACACATTGTGCCATAGCAAATGTACAAATGTACAGTAAGTATGTAAATTCTAAGCACTACTGTATATGTATATGTATAACTGAACTGTAACTTGGAAATATGTTTCATATATAAAACATTGTCCAGTTTTTTCTTTTCATTGCCGGTTTGCCTTAAAAATCACTTGCCGACCACAAAACGTATATATATATATATATATATATTTACACACTGTGGTTTGCAAGTGGTTTACTGGGATTATGGCTGAAGAGATTTAAATGTTAAGGAGAGATCTTTTTTGACCCCATATCTCTCTATAAAGAGGACCTGTCATCCTTTTTTCAATTACAAGGGTATTAAGAATAAAAGTGAAAATTAAAAGAACGGGGTAAAAAAGAAAATTTAAATAAATAAGAAAAACAATAATTAAAGCGCCACCATACCTCCGTGCTCACGCACAGAAGTGAACGTGAGCTTGTTGCCATTTCACAAGCATGCACAATTTTAAAGCATGACATGTTAGGTATCTATTTACTTGGCATAACATCATCTTTCATATTAAAAAAAAAATGGGGTATATATTGTGCTTTGTTTGTTTTTTTATCATTAAAATTTATTTTTTCCCCCAAAATTATGTTTGAAAAGATGCTGCGCAAATACCATGTGACATGAAAAAAATTACGACATTCGCCATTTTATTTCCCAGGGTCTCCTCTTTAATGTTTTTATATATAATGTTTGGGAGTTATAAGTAATTTTCTAACAAAAAATACTGATTTAGACTTGTAAACAAAAAGTGCCAGAAAAGTGGTTAATGTAATTTACAAATTGAAGCTCTTTTAAATACAAGGAGGAGAATTTATCAAAACAGCAGAAGCCAGAATCTAGAGCTATGCATAGCAAGCAATAGGCTTCTATCTTCAGCTTGTATAGTTAAGCTTTGAAATAAAAGGTAGAAACTGACTGCCATGTCCAGCTGCTCCAGATTCTGGCTGTTCCGTTTTAATAAATTCCACTCAATGTTTTTTTTTTTCATAGAATTTCATAACACTCATTATGTAAAACGTTTGTTCAATATGATTCACATTAAAAAGGATCAAATGTATTCATTGCTCTATACATATATATATATATATATATATATATATATATAGATTCTGATTATTCAAGGTCAACGAGAGCAATCAGCTAAACAGCGTAGTAACAAAGCACATACATATAATGTACATGCAAAAAATAAAAAATAAATATTACATTAACCACTTAAAGTGGTTGTATAGCCTTTTTTTTAAACTTTTACCTACAGGTAAGCCTATAATAAGGCTTACCTGTAGGTATAGAGAATACCGTATTTATCGGCGTATACCGCGCACTTTTTTTCCCTTAAAATAAGGGGAAAATCATGGGTGCACGATATACGCCGATACCCGCTTCCCACGCTCAGTTTGAACGCCTCCGCCGACATATACCGAGCGCAGTACACTCGGGTACATTCAGTCAGGCTCGGCTTCGCTCGTGGTCACGCTCTGTGACGTTTATGCGTGAGAAGCCGAGCCTGGCCGAATGTACCCGAGTGTACTGCGCTCGGTATATGTCGGCGGAGGCATTCAAACTGAGCGCGGGAAGTGGGGATTCGACTCGGAGACAGCGCGGGAGAAGCCGGGAGGACACCACCGAGGCCGCAGACGGACGCCGGACCGGACAAGGCTGCCGATGGACGCCGGGCAAGACACCAAAACTGTAAGTATTAAAATGTTTTTTTACAGGAATTTCGGGTCTACATTAGGGGTGCGCACTATACGCCGGAGCGCGCAATACCCCGATAAAAACGGTATCTCCTAAACCTGTACGGTTTAGGAGATATTCCCCTCACAATGCGCCTCTGATTGCAGCGGCGCATGCGCAGGGGGGATCCTCGGCTAAAGAACCGCATGACGACATCGCCGGCCCAGCCAATCACAGGGCTGGAGCGGCGATACCCGGAAGACACGCCGAGTCAAGATGACATCTCGCTCGGCGTGGACCAGGTAAGTTCTCTTCTCCTCGTTCTGAGGTAAGTATTTCATAATGAGCTAGTATGCAGTGCATACTAGCTCATTATGGCTTTTGCCTGGCAGGTGTAAAAAAATAAATAAAATTGCATATGCGGGTATACAACCGCTTTAACCCCCAGACCATATTGCTGGTCAAAGACCAGAGCACGTTTTGAGATTCGGCACTGCGTCGCTTTAACTGACAATTGCGCGGTCGTGCAACGTGGCTCCCAAACAAAATTGGCGTCCTTTTTTCCCCACAAATAGAGATTTCTTTTGGTGATATTTGATCACCTCTGTGGTTTTTAGTTTTTGCGCTATAAACAAAAATAGAGCGACAATTTAGAAAAAAAATTATATTTTATACTTATTGCTATGATAAATATCCCACAAAAATATATATAAAAATCATTTTTTTTCCTCAGTTTAGGCCGATACGTATTCTTCTACATATTTTTCGTAAAAAAAATCGCAATAAGCGTTCATTGATTAGTTTGCGCAAAAGTTATAGCGTTTACAAAAGAGGGGGTATTTTTATAGCATTTTTATTAATATTTTTTTTTTTACTAGTAATGGCGGCGATCAGCGATTTTTTTTGGTACTGCGACATTATGGCAGACACTTTTGACATATTTTTGGGACCATTGGCATTTTTATAGCGATCAGTGCTATAAAAATGCATTGGATTACTATAAAAATGCCACTGGCAGTGAAGGGGTTAACACTAGGGGGCGGGGAAGGGGTTAAGTTTGTTCCCTGGGTGTGTTCTAACTGTAGGGGGGGGTTGACTGACTGAGGGAAATGACTGATCTTCTGTTCTTTCCCTGACAGGACCGGGAGCTGTGTGTTTACACACACAGCTCCCGGTCCCCGCTTTATAACGAGCGATCGCGTGTGCCCAGCGGCGATAGCATGCGCCCCTAGTGGCCTACGCGAGAGCCGACGTATAGCTACGGGGCTCTCGCGCAGGGGAGCCGACCTGCCGCCGTATAACTGCGTCGGCTGGTCGGCAAGCAGTTAAAGCAATGCTTTGATAAAATTAGCAGTGTACATAGAGCTAGATATAGACAAACAGAAGCTTTTGATAATCATTATAATGGGGCTTTAACAGGAGGTACTCTGTATAAATTTACCTTTGTAACTTTAAGAGTCTTTAGTACTATAGCTTCTAAGGCCTTGTGCACACTGCAGCTAAAAAATGGCAGTTTTAAAGGTATTTTGAAAAAAATATTCTACCTCTAAACACCACTCTATGTTAGCTTATGTGTCCATGCATTTACAAATGTTTAGGCCTCGTACACACAACCAAGTTTCTCAGCAAAAACCAGCAAGAAACTTGCTGGGAGATATTTTTTTGCAGAGGAAACCAGTCGTGTGTACATTTTCGTCGAGGAAACTGTCGAGAACCTCGACGAGCCAAAAAGAGAGCAAGTTCTCTATTTTCTCGACGGGAGTCTGATTTGGCCCGTCGAGATCCTCGACGGGCTGGTTTTCAACGAGAAACTTAGACGTCTGTATGCTAAGAAACCCGCGCTTGCTCAGATTAAAGTATGAGACGGGAGTAAAAGTAGCATTTGTAATGGAGATAACACATTTTTCAAGCTGTAACAGACTGAAAAGTGCAAATCGTCTCTTACCAAACTTTTATTTAACACGCAAACACATGAAATTAGCAAAAGCAGCCCCAAGAGTTTAGCCAGTGGAATCGAACTTCCCCTGCCGTTGTATGTGTTGTATGTCACCGCGTTTGAGAACAAGGAGATTTTGTCTTGACAGTGTGTACGCAAAGCAAGCTTGTCGAGTTCCTCGACAAGCCTAACAAGGAACTCGACGTGGAACTCGATGTGTTTCGCCCGTTGAGTTTCTCGGTCGTGTGTACGAGGCCTCAGAGGGAGAAGTGTTTAGGGGCAGAAATCTGAATGCACCAATCTCTTGTTCAGTAGAGGAGTATTTGAGCAGAAATACCGTAACTCCTGGTGCATCTAAACGTGTGTAAATATGCCTAAATGCTAAGCATGTTCAAAAAAGGATTCATTAATTTTAATGGTCAGAATAAATTAATATTCAGGCCAAAGAAATGAATGAATACCCAAAGGCTTGATGTGTCTAAAAGTGCCTAACTGCATTTGAAAAATGTGGCTTTAGGTGTGTTTTTAACTTTGCTTTTCATAGGGCATGAGATCTTATAAGAGATATGTATTATCACTATCTATGACAAGGTTTCATCAAATAGAAAGTACCTATATGCATCATGAAAATACTTGGACAACTCTCCCCAGGAACACAACCAGTAAATATACTAAAGAGCCTGGTGTGTGTAAGATTTTGGGATCACAGCTTTAAAGTGGTGGTAACCCAAAAAAAAGGATCCTGTTCCTTAAGATCCCATTCACACTGGGGCGTTTTTCAGGCACTTTGGCGTTAAAAAAAAAAAACGCCCGTAAAGCGCCTGAAAGAAGCCTCATCTGCAATCCCAATGTGAAAGCCTGAGTGCTTTCAGAGCCCTTTCACACTGCCAGTGGCAAAACATCAACATATAACAATAGAACTAAAATAAAAAGGGGGGGGGGTAAAGTTCAAACCACCACAGCAATAGAGCCTCAGGGATATAGTACTAAGCAAAAAAAAAGATAATCCAAAATATATAAAAATTACAAAAGTTTATTGCAAATTTGGTATAAATAAACCAATACAAAAAAGCAGACACCTCCACCGTACAACATCTAAAAAGACAACATTGTCTAATCAAAGTGAAGCACCTAGACACCATTCACATAAACTCTACACATGCACATCAACTTGGCAAAATGCTGGTATATAAATGGAAAGAGGGGGAAGGAGGGAGGGCATAAGATGCACCACCTAATGTACAGTTTTGTTCAAAATTATTCAACCCCCCAATGCTGTAAAGGGTTTTAGGGAATTTAGTGTACATTTGTAATTGTATTCAGAATGAAATCCTACAAGGACTTCTTAAAGAACCATATGCAACTAAAATGACATCAATTGGTTTTGTAATACAGTAGTAAATGTTTATTTTGTGAATTCTTCATTTACACAATTATTCAACCCCTTAAAGACTACCACTCTAAAGAACAGAGGTTCATTGAAGTGTTTTCAATCAGGTATTGAAAACACCTGTGGATGTCAGGGAGCAGCAATAAAGCTTAATAAGCAGAAATTAGGCAGCTTTAAAATGACTGTGATACTCAGCTCCTTCTAGACATTTACTGGTGTGGTTACAAACATGGTGAAGTCAAGAGTATGGTCCAGGAAGACAAGAGAAGAGGTGATTACTCTTCACAGGAAGGGCAATGGCTATAAGAAGATTGCAAAGATGTTAAACATACCAAGAGACACCATAGGAAGCATCATTCGCAAATTCAAGGCAAAGGGCACTGTTGAAACGCTACCTGGTCGTGGCAGAAAGAAGATGCTGACTTCGACTGCTGTGCGCTACCTGAAGCGTAGAGTGGAGAAAAGTCCCTGTGTGACTGCTGAGGAACTGAGAAAAGATTTGTCAGATGTGGGTACTGAAGTTTCTGCTCAGACAATACCGTGCACACTGCGTAATGAAGGCCTCCATGCCAGAACTCCCAGGCGCACCCCCTTGCTGTCTCCAAAGAATAAGAAGAGTCGACTGCAGTATGCCAAAAGTCATGTGGTAAAAAAACCACACAATTTTTGGGATTGTGTTCTGTGGACTGTTGAAACAAAATTAGAACTGTTTGGGCCCATGGATCAATGCTATGTTTGGAGGAGGAAGAACAAGGCCTATGATGAAAAGAACACCTTGCCTACTGTGAAGCATGGCGGGGGGGTCAATCATGCTTTGGGGCTGTTTTGCTTCTGCAGGTACAGGGAAGCTTCAGCGTGTGCAAGGTACCATGAATTCTCTTCAGTACCAGGAGATATTGGATGACAATGTGATGCAGTCCGTCACAAACCTGGGGCTTGTGAGAGGTTGGACCTTTCAACAGGACAATGATCCCAAACATACCTCCAAGTCCCCTAGAGCATGGTTGCAGATTAAAGGCTGGAACATTTTGGAGTGGCCATCGCAGTCACCAGACTTAAATCCGATTGAGAACCTCTGGTGGGACTTAAAGAAAGCAGTTGCAGTGCGCAAGCCTAAGAATGTGACTGAACTGGAGGCTTTTGCCCATGACGAATGGGCGAAGATACCCGTAGATCGCTGCAAGACACTTGTGTCAAGCTATGCTTCACGTTTAAAAGCTGTTATAACTGTAAAAGGATGTTGTACTAAGTACTAAGATTGAATGTCACTTGGGGGTTGAATAAAACTGATAATGATGTGAGCACAGAAAAGACATTTGTGGTTATTTCATTATAAATGTTATGTTATATTTGTCTGACCTACACATGCCTCTGTGATTTAATTGTAAGCAGGATGACTGAATGATCAAAATCAATGTCAAACTGGCCAAAACAATCAATTTCAGTGGGGGTTGAATAATTTTGAATACAACTGTAGATACATGGACTCAGCAATAAATGGAACTGATTATGAGCATCAATGAGCAATATAAAAACATTCCAGGTAATATACCTGGATGATCCTGCCTGTTCCTGTGTCCCCCCTGTCTGTGCTGACAACAGTAATCATGGCTGCTGAACCATGATACTGTGGTCAGCTCACTCTCTGCTGTGAGTCTCTCCCACTCCCTTCCTGCCTGCCACAGTGAGAGCGGCTCTCCTTTCCCCCCTCCTGTCACTATTCAGCTGCAATATGCAGCAAAAATGCAAGCATCCCCTCCAGAATATGCTGGCATTAACTACAGTGTATGTGTTTTTTTTTTAAATAAAAAGGCTAATAACCCTTTTCCACACCGCCGCTGTGTGGTCATGTGACTTCTCTTGGCTGGCCAGCTAAAGAGCAGAGGGGGATCGCGTGACCGCACAGCTGCGGCGTGAGAAAGAGGTATTTAGCCTTTTAATAAAAAACAAAAAAACTAAAAAAAACACATACACTGTGTTAATGCCAGCATAATCCAGAGGGCATACCAGTAAAGTCACACTTTAAATGTTCATGGGAAGATTTATGAAAGCACAAGTGAGGAATGGTGAAAATACTGGTGTTGCAGCCAAAAAATATCAAATTCTGAAAATAAACCTGATTGATTGATTTGGGCTTTTTTTTTAAAAAACGTATGCAGTAAAAGGTGATGTAGTAGAGGCAGGAGCATTTACGCTTCTGAATACAAGTGAGACAAATCAACATTTCAAAACAATTTACAGCAGACAACCATAAAACAAACTATTTTTTTTACAAATGCAGACAACTAGTTTCTATACTTACTATGTAAACAATATTCTAGCTGCGTTTAAATTTTTCCACTAACCAGAAGGTTATGCAGTACTCATACAGAAAGACCATTATATTCTTTGACTCATGTACAGTACTATGTATCTCACCAACTCATTTGGAAAATGCAAATGCACCTGCAGTCCTGCGCAGAACAGTCATTCGCAAAACATTAAAATGGCAAACCTGAGGTCTGTATAAGCAAATCTATGTAAGGAGGAGGTTGATGGGAAGCATTGAAGCTACTTTAGTTGCGATTCCAGTACCATTTTCAGTAGGTTCCTTCAGTTGTACTGCCTAGGATGGATGAGGCCCTACATAGGGGCATAGCAGGGTGTGGGATCTGTGTAGGGATGCTTCATAGCAGTGTGCAGGCAGGAAATCGGGTTGGCTAAATTAAGAAAGTGCTGCATCTGTTGCTTTGCTGCAGTTTTAGCATCACATGTACCCTTGCTGGCGATGACACCAAATTCTCCAAACACATTAGGCACCAGATGTAATATTTCAGCTACATTGGCTTCCTCACTCAGGAATTTGACTGTTCCAGATTGAAGTATACCTCTCAGTGCCTTAAAGTCAGTGAACAGCCTCCAGCACCACGTAGCTGGCTCCAAGATTAGCCTTATATACTTCTCCTCTGAAGCCAAGGATCCCTAGATCCTAGGCTGCTGTAATCTGCAAAGTTTGACTCTTTCGATTAAAAGTGTGAGTTGGGAGGATGTAGGGTAGGCACTTGACAGTAGTTGAAAATTTTGAATTTTACAGATTTCAGCAGCCTAGACTGCAGAAAGGAGCTACTAAACGTATGCACAAGCACCACTGAGTACTCACATTGCGGTGTTAGAGCTTTTCCTACACTACATATATATTTAAAATGATTACATAAAAGCAGCAGGCCAAATTATGACTGGGATTGTGGGTGTCAGAGCTCTTTATGCCTATGAAATGTATCTTATAACATTGAATACTGCTGTAGCATGCAATATTTTCATATCCATAAATTAGGAGTGAAAAAACCCAGATTGCTTTGATTCCTAGTTAGCTGGCATATAATCAAGATGAAAACTGTGTTGAACAAAATGAGCAAGAACAAAGTAAGGTGGCAGCATGTTAAAGAGCAGTTTTGAGTCTAATTTATAGCTATGAATATGGGTATGGCAGGCCACAAAGGGTAATTAAATTCATAGAATAAAGTATGGTATGCAAAGAAACTTTGATCAAAGACATTAAGAGATGGCAAATGTATATAAGATTAATATGGGTTTGTAAGCACGATGAATATTAAGATGAACACAAAAGGTTATAACGGAGAATGTGTGATCTTGGATTCTCTTTGCTAGATGCATCTTTTATATTCATGGAAAACATGAAAGGTCTTCATACTTTCTAAGAAAACAATAAAACAAGATGACACCTATACGCTTGGAATATTTTTTCGAAAGGTTCACTCATTTTAAACTGCCAACAATATTGCAGCATACTGTCAGTGTTTGAGGTACTTTATTTGTCGGCGTATAAGGCGACTGGGCGTATAAGACGACCCCTTAATTTTCCAGCTAAAAGGTTGGTTTTGGGATATACTCACCTTATGAGATGACCCCCTTCTGACTCACCGCACTGTGTCCATTGCATACCTCACTGTGCCCATTACCTACCTCACTGTGCCTATTACCTGCCTCACTGTGCCGATCTCCATAACTTATCCCTCTATTCAGAGTCAGACTGTGGGTGTCTATTGTTCTAAAGCCGTGCCTCCTCCTCGTCCTGTTCCATGATAGGCGGAACACTCAGTTTCCCAGCAGAGCCTGTGTTCAGTGTTCTGCCTATCACAGACGTCCTCTCGTCTGAGGTCGAGGACGGGAGGACATCCATGATAGGCGGAACACTAAACACAGGCTCTGCTGGGAAACTGAGTGTTCCGCCTATCACGGAACAGGATGAGAAGGAGGCGCGGCTTTTGAACAATGGACGCCCGCAGTCTGACTCTGCATACAGGTACCAGCGTATAAGATGACCCCCGATTTTTGGGGGATATTTTTAAGTACAAAAGGCTGTCTTATACGCTGGAAAATACGGTATTTAATAATAACACAGTGGCCAAGTGGTTAGCACTTCTACCTGGCAGCATTATGGTTGCCAGTTCAAACCACAGCAACTACCTGCCTGGAGTTTGCATGCTCTTCCTTGTGTCTATGGATTTCTCTTTCAGTACTCCCACACTCATGTCAATCAAGTCATGCTAGCAGGTTAATTGGCTCCTGTCTAAAATTGGCCCTAGTATGTAAATGGAAAAAGAGAACTGTGCCAACTAATAAATATACTCAGCAAGCAAGGCAGGTATAAATATAACAGGATGAACAAAGGTCCAAATAGAAGTAGAACGGACGCCTCAGATATTGGAATCAGGACGAACAACACTCAGGTGCACTTGACATCCGTGGAAACCACCACCACATGGAAAGCAGCTTACCAGATTGCAGATAAACAACAGCAGTGTATAATGATCCAACAGCAAGATGGAACCAGGGTGAACAGAACCACAGTGGGGTTATCCTCAAAATGTGAAGACTCAGATCCATATCAGACGACCGATCCGTGGGTCATAACATAATTGAAAGAAAACCGGACCATAGCATGATAACGTTTAAAAACCAGGTTTAAGAAGTATAAAATCCAACTCACACGTGTATAAACAAATGCCGGCCGGCACAATAGGAGGCCTTCCTCCTTGCGTTGAACGCGGTGATGTCACTGCACGCCGTCCCATACGCGTTTCGTCATAAGTCTGACATTTTCAATGGGGATGTTATGGGACGGTGTACAGTGACGTCACCGCGTTCAACGCAAGGAGGAAGGGCTCCTATTGTGACGGCTGTTTTTTTTCCGGCAACTCGTGACGCGCTGTATGCGCCGGTCGGAAGGATGTCAATCAATTAGCAACGCCCAGTCCCGCAGATTACATACCCGGAAGCGGCGGTGAAAATACGGTATGTACGGCAATGAGATATAAAAGAAACAGCCTAATGTCATTCTGACAACTCGGCTGAATGTAATGTTAAAAATGTTTTTTTTGGGTGAACCCCCGCTTTAAGATGGGAAGTGGACACAGGCAGAAAGGCAAAACATGTCAGGGGTTTCACTCATTCATTAGTCAAAACAAAACAAAATAAATTGACTTCTTTTAATGTATACATGTTCTACATTTTCAATTCCAATCAACAAGATACTAATGCTATCTAGCAAACCATTTCATTGTGCTAAAGCCATAAACTTGACTCAGTGTAATTGAGTTCTGTGTAATTCTATAAAGCCATAGAACACCTTGCAAGGCATTGCAGAGTCAATCATTTTTTATTATTTTAATGGAATGCGTCTGTATTAAGTGAAACACTCTAGCAGTGCTATTTTAATTTTATAACAATTTGGACATTTTATACAGTTAAACAAAAGGGTCCTACATAGACTTATGGTAAACGGATTTTCACATGTATCAATCTGGAATAGAAACATTTTTTTATCACAATTATTGGGCAAATATAAATCGGACTGTTTATAACCGGACTATTGAGAACACACACACATACACACACACACACACACATATATAAATATATGTTCTCCGAAATTAGTATTCGTTATTTTTATTTGATATATATTACATTTTAATAATATTTTTGTATTTTAGATAAATTATTGATGTAGTTAATGTAGTTAATGATTAATATTAATCTATTAGGGCATGCATGGTTGAACATATAATAGGATTAAAGCTGGGTTCACACTGGAGAATACAGCAGGAGTCCAGTGGATCTCCATTCATCATTTCAGGTCCGATTTCAGCCCGTATTTTTGGCTGAGTTCAGACCTGAAACAGACCAAAAGATGCACAGGGCTCCTGTGCAATTTGCAAATCAGGTCCATAGAGAGCTGGTCATAATCTCCTGCTATGCAAATTGGATGCAGGAAAACCGCATTCCATTTCGCAATAGTGCAAACTCAGCCTTAATGTTAGACTGGTCCGTATATAATAGTGGTCTGGATGACATGGCTCCTGTTACCTGTGAGGAAGTCACATGGTGTAATGACAAAATGCATTGGGAGGAGCCTGTGACAACATTACAGAAATTCGAAAGTAGCTGAATAGAGAGGTTAGATCTTAAGGGGACAATGTACTTTTTAAAGTGAACACATTGCTGTGCACTGCTATTATAGTGCACTATTCTTGTACACATTTTTTATTATTTTAATAAGTGTATATTTTAAGAGGTAAAGCACAACGATGGTCTTTTAATCTTTTTGAGTCTAAGAGCTGCAAGAGGGGTGTTGTTTTGTAAAGGAAGTGGTCTGTTGATAAATCTGGAGACAACCAAAGGAGATGGCTGAGACCCATTAAATAGAAAAGTGCACGGTATCCTATCAACATTCTAGGTCAATCTGTTTAGGTGAGCATTCGGAGTGAAAGGTGGTAGAACTCATGTAGGAATCACGGCATAAAAGCACACAGTGGAGTCAATATTCAATAAAAATGCAGACTTTATTTTTGAGCGTGTATATAATTACAGCCTTTCGTTTTTTTGCACAATTTCAGGTGCTTCTTGATCGACATCTATGTGGCTTCATACACAGATGTCTATTGCAGTCGCACCCGAAAACGGCAAAAGTAGAGTAGGAACTACTTTTGCAAATCGGCGCGGCACCATAAAATTGGTGTCGCACAGATTGGAACAGTGCCATTGCCGTCAATAGGCTGTGACTTCTCATGCAATTAAATTTCTCAAATTGCATGACAAATCGCTCCAATGTGAACCTAGGCTAAAGATTGTAACATAATGGATCCATTTAAAAGATTTTTCCCTAGGGAAAAACACTGCGCTAACATGTGAATAAATGTATATAAAAAAACCTAATTGAAGAAGCCGCCAGTACCTATTACTCAAGATACCCAAAGTAAAAAAGACACTCCATGGTGAAGTACTGCAAGATCGCGGGTTTAATAAAAGTTTGGGTTGCACTTACAGTTAAGTTGAATTAAAACGGCATGGAATAGACAGAAAGCGGCGTTTTCGTCCGATCCAGTCCTGTCAGCTGGTCTCCGTGTGTCTGTGTGTCTCCTCGTAAGCGTTATATGAGTTGTATCTGTTCATATATATAGGGATTTTATATGTATATTCCTTTATATATGTGATTTATATGCGTGTATTATTTATATATATATATATAATATATATTTTTTATATATTTTTTTATATAACCGCGATCTTATATTGAGTCTTAACCGCGATCTTGCAGTACTTCACCATGGAGTGTTTTTGTAAATGTTTCCATTATATATGAGCCATATTATTCCATGTGCTGGGGACTGTTGCTGAGGATCTGCCCTTTTCATCCACCTGCTGGAGAAAGTCTGATTGGGAAGACTATAATTATCCCTGTGCCTTACTGACCGCTTTATTAACGGTCAGTGGATCCGGTAAGGAGACTACATCTCACTACCTGGGTGTCCCTTTTTGGTGGAAGAAGATTTTTTCAGTGCACTTCTCTTCTCTTTTCAAAACCATTAACCACTTCACTACTTGGAACTTTCACATTGATATAATATTGGTTTCAAACGTTTGTTTATATCATCCTAGTCACATTTTACTTTGAATTTGTTACATTATTTCACTTATTTTGACTATTATCACTCAATATTTTAGCGCTGTACCTTTCTGTATTTTTTATAATGGATCCATACACAAACAATTCACAATCACATATATAAAGAGTGGAAAACCTTTCATTTTCTTTTGGGGAGGAACTCCAACAGTTTCATTACTGCCCAAAACTGACATCTAACTTGGAAATATAACCATTTGCATATATAACATTAACAGAAATCATGCAACATAGGAGACCTTCTACTACATTTTGAATAATAGACTACAAAGGGATCCTGAATTTTGCTTTAATTCAAAATCTTCATCAAGGTTCCTCTAGTTCTATTTAAATCCATATATTGACCTTTGCAATGGTCTGCTATTTACACTTCACATATGCTGACAGCAAAGTTTCATCTTGCGTTCTTCAATTATACTCAGTGTTAATACAAAAAGTTGACAACTCTTTGATGTACATCTCAAAGCTGACACTTTGATGTTAACTTCATAGGGGGAAACACTTTAATGTCGACATCAGTCCACCTGTTAAGTTACAAATAAAAATTATAATTCAATATATTCTATATTCCATATGCACCTAAGTGATGTTTAATGTTACATCGAAGGATAAATGTGTGAAGTTATGTAAATTTTCCTGAAACTTTCCAAATAGTTACTAGCCGCTTTATCTTTGTTAACTCAATCATCCTTGTCTCTTAGATAACCTTCAAGAAGGTAAGGTAAAGTCAAACTAATTAGCTAAATCCTTTTATACAAACTCATTGTGGTGTAAAACAAGTCAGGCCAAAAACGTTATTAAAGCTGGCTATACGCTAGTAGAAATTATTTTAAAATTTAAAGTTTGTGGAACATATGCAATTTTTTAATAGTTAGAGGGGGCAAATTTAAGTTAATTTTTAACCTCAGGGCCGAGAAATTTCATAGGAGCAGGATACTTTAATGATTTAGTTAGAATTCCATAAACAGGTTTAGGAGCTTCCGACCAACTTACCATTAAAATGAATAGTACTTGGGCAGTACATATTGAGGGGGGCAGTGCAAAACTGGGATGCTTTGAAGAGTGACTGTTGAGTGTTGGGCAGGCTGCACAGTGATAAAGTTGCACTTTAGGTAAATACATTATATTACAAGAATTCTGGGGGTTTGAGAGGGAGGATGAGACTGAAAATAATATGTGCAATGAAAGTGCGCTTTTCTTTCAAGTGCAGTTTTCCTTCTAAATGCCATTATTTATCCATGCATTCAACACAAAATAAAAGATCATAAGAAAAGGAGATTCAAGAAAGGAAGCTAAGTACAATGCCGAATATGCTTATCATTATAATTATAATTTCTTTTTTTTAATGTATTCCAGTAATCCCACATTCTTATAAAAGCTGTCATAATTTAATTTAATGGAAGGTAAACATACTTAAGATGCAAAGACTGCTTGTCAGAGGCCAATGTGTATAAATCATAGAAAAGTAGACTAGAAATACGTGAATTGAGTGGCTGCTAGACATGTGCAGTTTTTTAAGTTACGAATACGTTTTCCGTTATTTTTCGTTATTTTCGTTGATTCGGTAACCAACGAATGAACGAACGGCTTAGCTAAAATTATAACGAATAACGATATTTCCCTAGTTAACGAATATGGAAAACAACGAATATACGAAACTGTTAATGGTAAAAAAGCAGAAACAACGAAAGAAAAAATGAACGAAAACACAGAATTAACGAAAACACAGAACACCCCCCATAAAATCATAATTACGAAAAAATAAACGAAAATGCAAACTTACTATTACTAATAGTCGAATAACGAAATGAAAACAACTAAAATGCCGAACAAAGAATAAAATACGAAAATCGAATCTAACGAAAAATAACTTACGAATCTTCGTAAAACGTAAATGAAAACAACGAATTTTAATAAATAAGGTAATTTCAGTTTCGTTTCTCCTAAAATACTTCTGGACATTGACCAATAGCCACTCAGCCCTGTCCCTTCCCCTGAAGAGGTTTGTTCCTTCCCCCAATGAGCTTCTTTCTCATTATCTAGTGGCTCCTTGACCTTGTGTCTTTTTCTAGGCTAGACTGCATTTCATTCCATCCAGAGTCCAGATAGGGTGTCTTTGGGTAGGTTGCACCGGTTTTGTGGATCTTAGAGCTAATTTGTAGTTGTTATAGAGAACTTCTTAAGCATACTCTAGATTCTCATTCCTAGATTTGTAATTGTAAATATCTCTGACATATTTTAGTTTTCTCCTACGTCAGACTGCATTCTAGACAGGGTGTGTGTGGTGTTGGATTTGTGACTCAGTGACTCACTCATTGGTGACACTTAGAAATTATACATTTATCCTTTTTATGCAGTGCTCACTGATTACTATTCATTTTTTCTCATATTTTCTGCAGTTATTTTTTCCCCTTTTGTGAGACAGTGTAGGACTGTGTTTTATTATCTTGCCTATATATTTTTTTTACTTTAGCATAGCCACCAGTGCCATTATAGTCTAGTACTAGGCCAGCCCAGGCAGCAGCCAGTACTCTACTAAGATATAAATGGTGGTGGTAGAAGTTGATTAGTAGAGCTTTGTTGCATTTTAATCCTGACCAATTGTGTAAGGCCTGATAAATCAACAATCATACTCCGTCCTCAATCCCTTTATTTTTCAGAATACATTATCATTTGTATTTTTTTCTGAAAAAAAACACAATAATAATATTTCTAATATAAAATTTTTTTGTACTTTTCCCACTTATTCTCACATTCTCACCATGAGGAAAGCAACAGAGGAAAAAGTTGAGTGTGACACAGCAACAACAACTTCTGAATATAGGCCAACTGTAACCCCAGATGTTTTTTACAAGACATGCCGGTCACGGGCAGTTCCTGCAAAGGTTGTTGCTAGTGTCCATAATTTTAGGCAGCCAAAACTTGAAATTTTACAGCTTGAGGAGGAGCAAATTGCTCAGCCTCCAGATGTAAAAACAGCACACAATATATTGGAAACAGATAATAGCAGCATCTTTTTTCATTCTCATAGTTCAGTATCTAATCCTAATCCAAGTAGGCACCTGGCAGAACAGGATGCTGCTAAAGTAGAATTACCTGAGAGTCTGACCCTTGAAGGCCTTGACCTTGAAGGAATTGATTTAGATTTTAATATAGAGGATAATGCACAACTTGTAAACCAAATTCATGAGGATATTATATCTATGAGTCCTTACTCCTCTGCCCCTGAGTCCCCTCTGTTATTTCCCGACTCCTCACCTTCAAAAAAAAAATTGCCTGCACCATTACAAACCTCTTCAGGCTTAGTTGTTTTGCCTAAATGTCTTTCATATCCAAGTAGTGCAACTGCCACCATTGTTAGTCCACCAAATTCCTCCAAAGACACGGAAGCTGCACATACCCATCAGCCAGAGGCAATTGTAAAACAATCCTCACCGGCCACTGGGAACCGCAGATCAAAAATATGGGAACATTTTGTTACTGTTGGTGACGGGCGCATGGTGAAATGCAAATTATGTGGCAGGGAAGTGAGCCGTGGGAGAGACATAGCCCATTTAACCAATGCCGGGATGAATTACCATTTCCGTGCACACCATACACCGGTGCTGCTGAGAGAAGAAAGTGGAGTTGCAGCTCCACCTAGTAAAAAGAGAGGAAGCAGCAACACTACTGCTGCCATTAACCCCAAAAGGCTCAACAAGGGGCAGGAAGATGAAGGGACTTCTTGTGTAGTTGACACATGTCGCCCCATTCCTTTACAGCAGCCCACGCTGCAACAATTTCCCAGTTTCCAATCAAGGGGTATGTCTCGTCAACAGTCCCTTAAAATCACCCGTCTGATAGGGGAACTTATAGCAGTTGGGGGAGCACCCTTTAATATAGTTGAAGGACATACATTTAAAAACCTCATGAAGGTGGTTGCACCTCACTATGTTCTCCCCTGCCGTACTACCTTTAGTAGGAAAATTGTACCCTCTTTATATAATTCCTGTGTTGGATTACTGAAAGAGGAGCTGGGCAGAGCAGCTGGCCAGTCTGTCCATTTTACTACAGACTTGTGGAGCGCTCCCAGTGGGCAACATGCCTTTTTGTCATTGACGGCTCACTGGTGGCAGCCCAAGGAGTCACAACCAAACAAACCAAAAGCAGGAATGAGAAGCACAGGTGCTAAGGCAGCAGAACCTCCTGAGCATGGGCAACGCACATTCTTGTTGCATGCTGAAGTCATGGACGACCAGCACACTGCTGTAAATATTTTACGTGCACTTCAGAAAATGGTGGCGCAGTGGCTTGGGGAGGAGTCAGGCACACGGGCAAAGATGGGCTTTATAGTCACTGATGCTGCAGCAAACATGCTCAAGGCAGTGCGAGATGGCAGATTTGTTGGCATTCGTTGCTCTGCACACGCCCTGCATCTCGTTGTGAAGTCTGCTTTGGACGATGAAAGTGAAACATCAAAATTGTCTGCTATCTTAGACAGTTGTAGAAAAATAGCAGCCCATTTTCATCGTAGTGTGAAAGACAGTCACATACTCAGACTTGAGCAGAGTAAGGCTTGCGTTCCACAGCACCGCTTGAAGGTAGATGTAGCCACCCGTTGGAACTCCACTTTGGAGATGCTCGAACGTATCATGGAACAGCAAAAGCCAATACACGCCATGTCAAATGAACATGTTATTGGTGTAGCAAGGCCAATAAGCAGGGAGGAGTGGAAAATAATTAGTCAGGTGGTGGCTGTGCTTAGCCACTTCCGAGATGTAACAGAAAAATTGAGCCTAGAGAATGCAAGTCTGGCTCAAGTAATCCCTCTCTACATCTATCTTATCTTATCCATCTAAGATGGATGGCTTTCTAAACAAAAGCGAGCCCTTGCCTGGCGGCATAGTTCAAGATGTAGCTGCAATTATAAAGAGACTGAGGGGACAATTGAATAGAAGGATGAACGAGCTCATAGAGGCATGCCCTGAGCTAATGCTTGCCTCTATGTGCGATCCACGCATTAAAGGAAAAATGGCAATAATTCAGAGTTCCCTTACCACCTATAGGGATCTATTAATTCAGAGGGTGTTTGACAGTCACCGAAAATTGTTTAGGCCGGCAGAGGGTGAAGAGGAAGAAGATCAGGAGGAGCCTGATAGTGACATTGTGCCACCATCACCTACTGTTATTAGTACAACCACTGCTGAGCATTCCACTAGAAGACCTGACGTTTGGAGTTTGGCATTACATACTTTAGTTGGACCCACAAAAATGCCCACCATGAAAAGAAGCATTGTGTCAGATCATGTTAAATTATACTTGTCTGAACCCCATTTGGCCTCCACTACAGATCCATTAGAGTATTGGGATGAGAAAAGGGGTATTTGGCCTGCTCTTTCTGTGGTGGCACAAGAGCTACTTTCTTGCCCCCCGACCTCTGTGCAAAGTGAGCGTGTATTTTCTATCACAGGAAATATTCTGTGCCCACAGAGGTCCCAGCTGGCCCCACAGCTGATGGAGCAGATGGCATTTCTGAAAGTCAATCTTCCAAAGCTGGGCTACCCAGAACTAAGCTTTACAACAGAATAATTCTAATTATACTACTTCTTAAGTTCTTATGTTTATCAAATCGATAAAGATATTGTTAATAATTTACCTGTTCCAAGTATAGATGGCGATGCCAAAAAATAAATACAACAAAACCAAATATAGTGCATGTCATGATATACTGTATGTACCAAAAGTAATGTTACATGAATACAATATACGATAAAGTATCAATCACAATGTAGATACAGCAAGCATGAGAAGCTGTGATCAGCCACAGTCTATATAATTCAAAGATTTATTTTTTGTTGGGTGGGCAACATTGATTACCTCAACATTTTATTTACTATTTTTTTTTATAATTTCCTGACCCCAGGCCCCCCCCCCAAATAATTCAGAGGTTGTAAACATGAAAAAAGAGTTTATACTGTAAGGGTGATCCTAGCTTGTTAGGCTCTCAATCTCTAACTTTGAGATTTTAGCTTTTGAAATACAAATATTTAATAATGTGGTTGCAAGCCCACTTTAAATAAAATACAAAAATAAAATACGTGCAAGACAAAGGCAAATACCTGCATACTATATCATAATGAGCTAGTATGCATAGCATACTAGCTCATTATGTAATACCACTGATCGGCGAAAACCTCGCTGCGGTGGCCGACACAACGGCTGGCGACATGTAATCCCGCTGTTAAACGTGCAGGTTTAGCGTCTCTGGGCAATCACAGCGCAAAACCCGGAAGTAACTCCGGGCCTACATGCTGCTGCCCGATGATGTGTCGGCCACTGCAGCGGGGGCTTTGATCGCAGGTGAGTATTACATAATCAGCTTCTATGCTATGCACGCAGGTCTGCCAGTCCTGGCATGACCACCTTAAGAAAATGCACGATCGTTCTAAATTATCCCCTAAACCATGAATGGAGGTATTTCAAGCACCTACATACAGGTAAGCATTAATATAGTCTTCCAGGTAGCTAAAAGTACTATATATTTATTCATTTCTGTTGATATATCTATTTTGAATCCTGACATGCACTATGTTTGTTTTTGTTGATTTTATTATTTCCCATCACATCTTACAACTTGCAAACGTTTGAATTGAAGTAGATCTATGCATAAGGGTAATAATAATAATAATAATAATAATAATAATAATTAATAAATAATAATAGTTTTTGTTTACATTCACAAATCCAATATCTACTACCACCGTTTGCAAGAATGTTATCAACCCAAGCTGGGGTTAGTTTGTTTATTTTTCATTCGTTTTTGGAGTAATGTTTTGACTCCTTGGCTCTGAAATTAAGCCACAAAAAAAAAAAAGCTACCATTCCATAAAGAAACCTACTCCACAATTCCACGGCTCGCAATACTCCCACAAACACTGGGGCTCTCCTCCTACTGTGCTCTTGCTGCAGTGCAGACTGCTGCCACCTGCCCTCAAAGAAGAAATATTACAGTTCACGTTTGGAAGACATCTCACCACACTATGGATTTAATCCTGGTTAAGTATGTTGCCTGTGGCACCCTTAAACACGTGAGTGGCTTATCAATTTTCCCCTACTCACCTTCCATCATTCCATTAATTATTTCTTCTAATTTATATCCCTCTCTCTTTTTTTGCAGTTGCAATTTACTGACGTCATGTCTCACATGCATGCCTAACATTGGACCTGGATGTGGATGAGGAGGAAGCAAATAGAAAAACACATGAGGTTTTTTCAGCACTTCATAGTAAGTATTAAGACTAAGAGTAAACCCCACTTAGGATGTTATAATGATATACTTGTATGACTTTTTTTTTTAAATAAATCACATTTATTTGTCATTGTGTGTGAGTGAGTATGGGGTTAGTCTGTGTGTTTAAGGGTCAATGTGAGTATGTCTGTGTTTTTCTGTGATTAAGTGTCTGGGTCAGTCTGGCTTTGTTTACAAGGCACTTCATTTATTGGCCAGTGTGTCTGTCAGTTAAAGTGTGTGTCGTCTTTATGGGTCAGTGTGTGTCACTGTGTATATGTATATTTTAAGTGGGTGTGAGTAAGTATATTGGTGTGTGTCATGGAATGCATAATGTGCAAAAATGTTATTTTGATGTATATATGGAATACAGTTGTGTTACTTATTTTAGGTTTTTTGACATCGAAATAATTTCTTCTATGCCATTGTCAGTGTATCACCTCCACACTTCCCAGAGCTACAAATCTAAACTCATGCTTTATCTTGGCCCTGGTATTTTGATTCCATTCTGACCACCAGGGATCTGAATGCTGCTCAGCTCCATGCAAGGTAAGAACAGGGAGACTGGGAACTGTATTATCTTTTGGAATAGTGATTAAAATTCCATTGCAGCGAAAGCAGATATTTTCTCATTAGTTTACCGATCGGCAGGGATGGACTGGCCATTGGGACTACAGGGAGTTTCCCGGTGGACCGATGGCTCAGTGGGCCGGCTTCAGTGACAGCAGACCGCCGCCCCCCTCAGCTCCTCTGTCTCTCCCTACCCACAGCGCTCACCTGGGGGGGAACAAAGAAGCAGAGGGAGGACCAGAGGAGCAAGGGGGGACGACAGAGGAGCATGGGGGAGGGGACGGACAGCTGATTTAACAGCTATGGCCTGGGAGTTTCTCACTACTGCCTAATCTTGTCCCATAAGGGGGGGGGGCACCAAACTGATTCTTTGCCCCGGGTGAAATAATGTCTAGCTTCCCCAGTGGTACTGCCTATAAGAGTACCAGTACCAGCCGTTCTACTCTAATAAAGTAGAACGGCTAGGGGCTAGTGAAGGGGGAGAGGGGGCTTGGGTGGCCGGGGGGGGGTGCGGGAGTTGTCCTGTCAAAGTGGGCCAGTCTGGATGAAGTCCAGGGCCAAATTTTTGTCCCAGTCCATCCCTGCCGATCGGGTACATTCTCTGCCTAACTCAGCTCTGCTGCATACCATTTGAAGATACAAAATTGCAAAATGCCTCCACGTGTCTTTACAAGATGTGATAGTGGGATACATGTTTTTCCCTAATGTCTACTTATATTGTCCTCCGCCACCTCCCTAGCCCCTCGGTCTATAATTTTTCACCCTGGCTATCTTATTCCAGTATCCACACTCCCACTGCTGTTAGTATCCCCCCCCCCCCCCCTGCTTCCTGTGTTGTTTTACTGTCCAGTGTCCACTAACAGTGGGGAAACATTAAAATATAAATGAATAGTTTAAGGTAGACTGTGTGGGCCAGATTCACATAGAAGAGCGGCGGCGTAACGTATCATAGATACGTTACACCGCCGCAATTTTTCATCGCAAGTACTTGCACTTGCGATGCAAACCTACGCCGGCGGCCTCCGGCGCAAGGCGGGACAATTTAAATGGGCGTGTGCCATTTAAATTAGGCGCGCTCCCGCGCCGGACCTACCGCGCATGCTCCGTTTCCGAACTCCAGTCGTGCATTGCGCGCCGTGACGTCATTTTTTCGAACGGCGACGCGCGTAGCGTAATTCCGTATTACTGGACGGCTTACGCAAACGACGTTATTTTTAAAATTTCAACTCGGGAACGACGGCCATACTTTTAGACAGCAATACGCTTGCTGACTAAAGTTAGGGCACCAAAAAAAAAAGACTAACTTTGCGACGTGAAACTGTGGGAATGGAGTTGGGTGTATAGGATTTTACTGTGTTTTTTATTTTTGTTTTTTTATTTTTTGTGGTTGAACTGGATGGACTTGTGTCTTTTTTCAACCTGACTAACTATGTAACTATGTAACTATGTAACGCGAAAAACCGCCGTCGATCGCCGTAACTCCTAATTTGCATACCCGGCGCTGGTTTACGACGCAAACTCCCCCCCAGCGGCGGCCGCGGTATTGCATCTTAAGATCCGACAGTGTAAAACAATTACAGCTGTCGGATCTTATGGCTATCTATAGCATAGATAGAACAACAGATACAACGGCGAATCAGCAGATACGCCGTCGTATCTACTCTGTGAATCTGGCCCTTAGAGTTTGAAGTTCGGAATAAAATACTATTGTGTGTGGGAAATGAATACATAATAATTTAGCAGATAATGTGATGATGTATATAAATAAATAATAATAATAATAATAATATTAGACCAAAAATAGTTTTATATTCACAAAAAAAAAAATATTTTCATAGAAATTACAAACACACATGCTGGGTAGGTGTAACTTGGCAGCATAAGAAAACGTTTCTACCAAAATCAAGGAACAGTAAAAAGATCGATTCTGCATAATAATTTGCGATGAGATGGGCAGAGGAAGGTCTAGCCTTCATTTTTCAAAACGTCTTTGTTGGTTATATGTTCATCGTAGCTCCCAGGCATTGGAGCAATGTGTCTGGAAATATCTTCAAGTAAACAAAATATACTCTGTCCAATGCCTAATTGTGTTGTTGGCTTGCCCGGGCCAAAATTATTTCAAAACTCTCAGTTTGCTGCCTGCTCAACTGATGGGTAAGCCGGGTAAGCCTTTTGACCTTTCGTTGTAGTTTTCGGTTGTCACACCTTAATTCTATAAGCTCCCTCAGAATGATCTCCTGCACAGTTGGGAAAGGCGGTACAGCAGTAGGTGGCATCAGGGCATGGGGTGGCTGAATGAATGAACCTTGTCCTCTGTGCTCCTCCTCTGGGCCGGGGGAGAAATCAGGAGTCTGGGGAATGATAGGGGTAATCTCTGGCTGAATCTCCAGCCTCTCCAAAAGAAGAACAGGAGAGTGCGGGCTGCACTGTACTCTCCTCTCAGGGTGGTATTGCTGATCTGAAATAGATAAGATAGGCAAAGTTTGATGAATGATGAAAGCGTTCATAGTAATGAATTTATTCAGATTAGACTTTTATGTAGTAGTAATATTGAATAATGGAGCAAATGAAAGATTGAGTTGGGGAGGGGGGATAAGTTGTATTAATGATTGAGAGAAAACAAAAAATCAATTTAAACTTATTTAGGTAAATCTACACATTGCATTTATATCCTAAAGTTAAAAAAATTTAAAAGGTTATTTAATAAAATAACCTTTATAGAAGTAAATAAATACAATATAAAAATTGCAGAAACAGAAAATGCCTTAAACAGAAAATCTTTTTTCTTTATTAGATAACATATTTATCAGCATATGACACGCACATTTAACTCCTGAAAAGCTTTCTGTTAAAGACGGAAGAAAGAGTGAAGATAATGTTGAAGATAAAGTTCTTAAAGGGTCCCAGTAGGTTGCAGGTAAAAAGGGCATATGTCTTCTAAATTTATTATCGTAGTATTTTTGATATCCTACTGCAAAAACCTTTGTAGCGCTTTTATACCCACTAAAAGATAAAAAAATACCTGTAAAGCAAAGGCATAATGAGCTAGTATGCACAGCATACTAGCTCATTATGAGCTAATAACCTTGTAAGTAATTTAGTGTGCCGTGCTAGGTTTGCAGGGCGAATATCTTCTAAACCATACAGGTTGTAGAGATATTATGTATAGATATTATAGGCTTAACGGTAGTTTAAAAAAAAAACGCAAAAGAGCTGTTGAACACCTTTCAATAAGGGCTACTAAATTCAAAATCATTAAAAGAACCAAAGGCAGAAAAAAAATTTCAACACGGTGGAGTTCAGCAAAAAATCTTTGTGATAGGAATGAATCTCTGACATCACAGCCACTCTCATTTATTTCCACAGTTTGCGCAGTCCTCCTTGATATATCAATCCCCCTTCAAATCACAGTGTCCCTTTCACAGTCACGTTCTAAAGGTATGAGGTGTCATTTTTGTACGAATTTTTAAATTGAACTTTTAGGTGTATTACATGAAAATGCCTATGTGTAAATAGGGTACATGATGATAATGGAGTTAGTGCTGTGTCCTGTTTCTTCCCAGATCATGCACTTACCCTGAGGAGGAGCAATGGTCCTGCCAGAAGCCGATGCTGGAGGGTCTTGAATGCAGCTTTCTGTTAAAGACGGAAGAAAGAGTGAAGATAATGTTGAAGATAAAGTTCTTAAAGGGTCCCAGTAGGTTGCAGGTAAAAAGGGCATATGTCTTCTAAATTTATTATCGTAGTATTTTTGATATCCTACTGCAAAAACCTTTGTAGCGCTTTTATACCCACTAAAAGATAAAAAAATACCTGTAAAGCAAAGGCATAATGAGCTAGTATGCACAGCATACTAGCTCATTATGAGCTAATAACCTTGTAAGTAATTTAGTGTGCCGTGCTAGGTTTGCAGGGCGAATATCTTCTAAACCATACAGGTTATAGAGATATTATGTATAGATATTATAGGCTTAACGGTAGTTTAAAAAAAAAACGCAAAAGAGCTGTTGAACACCTTTCAATAAGGGCTACTAAATTCAAAATCATTAAAAGAACCAAAGGCAGAAAAAAAATTTCAACACGGTGGAGTTCAGCAAAAAATCTTTGTGATAGGAATGAATCTCTGACATCACAGCCACTCTCATTTATTTCCACAGTTTGCGCAGTCCTCCTTGATATATCAATCCCCCTTCAAATCACAGTGTCCCTTTCACAGTCACGTTCTAAAGGTATGAGGTGTCATTTTTGTACGAATTTTTAAATTGAACTTTTAGGTGTATTACATGAAAATGCCTATGTGTAAATAGGGTACATGATGATAATGGAGTTAGTGCTGTGTCCTGTTTCTTCCCAGATCATGCACTTACCCTGAGGAGGAGCAATGGTCCTGCCAGAAGCCGATGCTGGAGGGTCTTGAATGCAGCTTTCTGTTAAAGACGGAAGAAAGAGTGAAGAGTCAAGGTAATGTTCATGAAAAAGTCAACAGCTGTATTTACAATTTTTGCCTGAGATATGTCGTATAACTACAATATTTTCTACTATGAAATCAAATATTCAACCAAAAATGGACTGAGGAAATGTAAAATATAATCAGAAGTTGCTGATGTGTTAAAACAGATGTTACATTTCTGGCAATTTTTAAGATTAACAAAATATATGTAAAATATGCTATCAAGTATCTACATATCATTTACTACAACCCCCATATACATAGTACCAGGGCTAAATTAGCTACTAGCCAGGCCTCAAGGGTTACTAGCCAACAGTTAGTTGCCACACCCAACCCTTAGCTTGCCCCACCCCTAATTCAACCCCTAAACACGCCCTCATAAATTATCTCATTAAATGACACAAAATTGTTTTATGCAGAATAAAATATTAAAAAAAAATATTAACACCAACTTTATCCAAAACCACCAATGAAGCCTGCCTGTGCCCACCTATGTAGCCTGTGCCCACCAATGCACCCTGTGCCCACCATGCAGCCTACATGTGCTGCAGGTAAAGAGCGATAAACGCTTTCATTTCAATTGATGTTTTCCCGCTACTAAACAGCCCTGCCCCATGGCCAGGAAACTTTAATTTACAGATCGCCCGTCCTGGGATTGGACAGGATAAAAGTCCCGGAGGAGGGGATGTATGTGGCAGCAAGCGGCGGGGAACACGGCAATGTCAAATCAAAGCTGTTATCGATGTGTTCTCCTCTCTCTTCCCCCCCTGTGATCGATGAGAGAAGGACTCCCTTTCAAACTATGCTGTTGGCGGAGCTCTCACCCCTTTCTCGGCATCCCTCAAAATCTAGTCACAAAATGAAAGCAGGCAAGTTTGAATTTGGAAGGGTGCATACATACTACTACTATACCCACCTTTTGATTTAAAAATCACATTTCTTACATCAGCTTCCTCAGAAGCTGATGTAACCTTCAGAACCTTCAGAACCTGATCAGAACCTTCACATGACAGTTTCCCCTTCACAATTATGTTCTGATCTGAACCCCCTTCACAGTGGTAAATTTCACCCACCTTCACAGCACATGTGAACAGCTGTGTTCTCTGTCCCACCCTGCAACTTGACCCACCTTCACCTAACAGCCCCACGCAGCTCTGCCCCCGTCACAATTCAGCATCCACAGCTCTGACCTTGCTACCTTGCTTGGGCACACAGAACCGTAGACACAATAAATACTATAGTGGGTGGAGCAGAAGTTGCTGAAGTTATCCAGCATAATGTTGTTTGTTAGGGCCGCATAGCAACCAACCAATCACCTGCTGGTTAATTTTAAAAAGTTCTCTTCAGCTGCTCTATTGCTGCCCACTATTTTGCATTGCTATTTTTTCGGCTCACTGTGCATAACGAGCCTTCTGCTCTCGACTGTGATAGTGAAAGCTGAGTAGCCAGGGAGACAGAAACGGCACCTAATTGTCTCAACTGTGACGGTCTGCATGGCACAGTGACTTGGTCCAAGTAGTAAATAGCAGTTCATTAGATATCCTTTGTGTTGGGTACTCACCACCAGAATGTTGTTGATAGGATGTACTTGGAGTTGGAGCTGATCCTTCCAAGGATGATGTTTCTTGATCTGGAAAACATGAATGTAAAAAAATAAAAATAAAAGTCATACATGTGTAGTCATCATAAACAATAAGATAGCTTTACAAATATATTATAACTGCAATATATATAAATTATAATGATATATTTAATTTTCCTCACCACCAGCTCTATGATTTTGACCCCTGCTGCTGAATCCAGGGACATCCTCTGCCAGAAGGACATCTCTTAGCTCCGCCTCCCACTCTCGCAACTTGATAGGCTTTCCTCGGTTTTGTCCTAGTCGAAGCCTCTGCATCTTCTTTGTAACCGTTGCCCGACAATCATAGAACCTGCAAATGTACATAAACATTACAATTACATTAATAAAAAAACAAATGCTTAGATTAATGTTTTTTGAAAACCACATTTCTTTTCACATTGTGATGGTTATATGTATACTGTTCAGCATGTGGCTGTGACAAATAAATTTTTTGGTTACGTTGAACTGTTACTTTTTTGTTATTGACTACAAAACTGTGTATTTTTTACACAAGAGTGAAAGAATATTTTAATATTAATTACCTGTGTCTGACGCCATTGGTGGGCCTGTGAAACTTGGAGACCGCATTCACGGAGTCCCGGACTCGTTCCCAGGCTGCTGACTTCTCAGATGCTGGCACGGATTGGCAGAAGAGTGTCACTTTTTCTTTTGATACTGCAGCAACCAATGCAGCATTCTCCTCTTTGGTATATATGGGTCCCCTTGATTTCTGTCTCTTGGTTCGCTTGTTCTGCTGCACATCTGAGTCCGCACTATCTGACATAGGAGGGGCCACATGTCTCCTTTCTTTGCCATGCTCCCGCTCCACTACACCTCCACATTCCCTTCCATGCCTCGGCTTCACTCCACACCAATCCTCCCCTCCCCGCCTCCTCTCCCCTCCATGCCTTTCCTCCACTACCCTCCTCTCCTCCCTTTCATGCCTCTTCTCTCCTCCACGCCTTTCCTCCACTACCCTCCTCTCCTCCCTTTCACGCCTCCTCTCTCCTCCACGCCTTTCCTCCACTACGCTCCTCTCCTCCACTCCACTACTCTCCTCCACGCCACTCCTCTCTTCCCCTCCATGCCTCCTCTTCTCTCCATGCCTCCTCTTCTCTCCATGCCTCCTCTTCCCTCCATGCCTACTCTCCCCTCCATGCCTCTCCTCGACTCTACTCCTCTCCTCTCCTCCACACCTGTCCTCCACTCCACTCCTCTCTTCCCCTCCACGCCTCCTCTTCCCTCCATGCCTCTTCTCCCCTCCATGCCTCTCCTCCACCACACTCATCTCATCTGCTCCACACCTCTCCTCCACTTCACTCTCAGTCACACCAACAAGTCTCACATCAACACACTGACTAACACCAACATTCTCACTCTCAGTCTCAACACTCACATGTCCATTCTCACTCCTATACATGATTTTAATTGCCCAAAAGATAGCAAACCAGTGAAACCACCACACAAAAACAAGTCGAAATTCGACAAGCCCACCTCTGCCCTGCTCTCTGTTCCTCCCTCGCCAAACCACGCACTCATACACCGTCTCAAAATGGAGTCCAGGGGCGGAGGCTATAAGCCGCGCATCGAAAACGAAAGTAAAGTATGAGATTTTCGAATGGTTAAGATTTGCTGCGATGTACTTACGAAAGTACGAATGATTTACAACACACATTAGCAGCGTTAGCGGAGCAATTCTGACACATTGCGTAAAATAACGAATTAAGGCCCGATTACAAATTTACTAAAACAATCTTACGAAAGTAATAATCAGTCAGTATCAGTAAGACCGTCAAGTAGTCTATCGCAGCCAAGTTAGATTTACAAAATTACAATGAGTAGTGTGTTGAATCAACGTAAAATGTATTTTAACTGAATTACGAATGCACTAAGATCTACTAAAGCACGTTTTTACAATCGAATGAAACAAGACACGAAAATACGAATGATGATAAAACAACGAAGATCTATTTCCTACGAAAATACGAATGCGGCACGATGGTAAATATAATGTAAATACGAATCTAAAAAAACGAAAAATATACCAACGTAAAAACGAATAAACAAATAAATTCATTCAAAAAATACGAACGAAGCAGAATACAAAACATAACGAAAATACGAATCTCGATTCAACGAAAAATAAACTAACAAAAAAAAACGGAAACGGAAAAAAGAGTGTTACGAAAATACTAAAGAGTACGAATACGATAACTAACGTCTTACGAAATTACGACTCGTTACGAATCACGATAAACGAACAGAAACGAAACAGAAATAAACGAAAATTTTTGCTGTGCACATGTCTAGTGGCTGCATCATTTATCAGCTTTATCTTATTTTACCAAACAATTGCCATTAATCACAAATGCCAAAAGAGAGTGAGGAATGAACATCTCCTCTCTGCATATACAGTAGATGGATGTGTTCTTGCAAACTAAGTAAGCCATTTAGCTAGGCACTACAAACAGGACTAGACAAATGTCAGAACTGTTAGCCCAGGTAACATTTTTAGATGGCATAACAGGTGGCACTACAAAGACCAGCATTGTGGAAGCTGTGCCAAAAAAGGCAAGCACCTGACAAAGGATTAATCACCAGTACTGATTGTAGACCTCCTTGCAACCACACTTTTCTCCTTTAGAGACTTTGCATGCTTTGTACCACGCTGTGTGGTGGCAGCTATTTTGTTAGAGGAGCAGGGCTTTACTGTCTTGTGTCAGACCTGCTTTCCAGATGACTTGTGAGGAAATATTCATGACAAAGTAAAAGAGGTTTAGAAAGCACAGATCCAAAGAATAAGGAAAGCAGAAGCAGGAACCTCGGGTACAGCTTTCTCTCCAGCAAGCAAAACAGAGAGAAGCGATATTGTGACATTATCAAATTTCATATTAGATCCTATGCAACTAGTACTTAAAACTGAACTTCAGAAATTCAGTTTCTTTATAAAAAGTTGAAGGCATACTATGAGTTAAGCCCAAGGAGGTGCATGACAATTACTGGACTTATTTCTATTATTTACATCTGACAGGCTTATAGAACTCCCTGGAATACAGCTATCATTGCAGTTCCTGGAGCACAATGCTGGACCTTCTGGTTTTTTATCATCTTCAATAGTAGAGTCAATGCAGCTGCTATGCCTGCTCCTCACTTCCTCCTGCTCAATAACAGATGCCTTTGTATTATATGAGCTTATTCACAAAATACAAAGGTTTCTGTAAATGGAGGTGAGGGCTGGGCATAGCTGCTGTGTGTGTTTCTCTTCTCTCACAGTCCCGGTGTCTCCTCTGGGACCTCAATAGACCTGTCAGATATAAATAACAGAGATAAGTCCAGAAAGTGGAATGCACCTCATTGGACATCATAATGTGCCGGCACTTTTTACAAAGTGGCTGAATTCCTGGAAATCAGGTATTAAACCACTATGTGTTACATGCTTTCAAACTGAAGCTATACAGCTGTTAGGCTCTAGCACAGGAAGCGCGCTGTTATTTTTAGTAGGAATTTGTTATTTGTTTAGGTAACTTCTAAGGCACTATATGTTCCCTGAAGATAAAAATCCACTTTCAGAGATCAGGTCCACTTTAAAGGGAAGTTGGGAGGGAGAGGAATTTGGTGTGGGGTAGATGAGTGCTGTGTGTTAATCTGTCTACTTTTTGTCCCCCAACTGCCACTGTAAATTATAGTATGCTTTAATTAAGCTATTGTGCCATCATCACCTACTACACTAATCTTAGTCCAATAATGGTATACAAAAAATCTTAAGCAGCAGAATAGTTGGATAAAAAAAGTGCATATCAGAGGACTGGAGACACAAATATGAGTATTTATAAAATAATCACCACTTAAGATGCTACTGACTAAACTACGAGAGAGACACAAGGAACATGTAGCACCTGCTTAACCACTTGCCTACAGGGCACTTCACCCCCTTCTTGCCCAGACCAATTTGTATCTTTCAGCGCTGTCACACTTTGAATGACGATTGCGCGGTCATGCAACACTGTACCCAAATAAAAATGTTATCATTTGATCACCTCTGCGGTTTTTATTTCTTGCGCTATAAACAAAAGAAGAGGGGCAAGTTTGAAAAAAAACACAATATTTTAAACTTTTTGCTATAATAAATATCCATTTTTTTTAAAAAACAAATTGTTTTCCTCAGTTTAGGCCGAAACGTATTCTTCTACATATTTTTGGTAAAAGAAAAATCACAATAAGCGTTTATTAATAGGTTTGTGTAAAAGTTATAGGGTCTCCAAAATATGGGGATAGATTTATAGCATTATTATTATTATTTTTTTTGCTAGTAATGGCGGCGATTATCGATTTTTATCATGACTGCGATATTGCGGCGGACACATCGGACACTTTAGACACATTTTTGGGACCATTCACATTTATACAGCGATCCCTGCTATAAAAATGCATTGATTACTGTATAAATGTGACTGGCAGGGAAGGAGTTAACACTAGGGGGCGATCAAGGGGTTAATGTATTCCCTAGGGAGTGATTCTTACTGTGGGGGGAGTGGAGTGACTGGGGGAGGTGACCGATGGTTGTCTCTATGTACAAGGGACACACCATCGGTCCCCTCTCCCTGACAGGACGTGGATCTGTGTGTTTACACGCGACGAGCGCGCGCGCTCCCTAGTGGCTTTAAAGGCATGACGTCATATGACGTCCGCCCAGAATAACAGAGTCTTGCTCCCGCCGTCTTTTCATGGCGGGCAGTTGACAAGTGGTTAATCACAGCCATCTTATGTATCAACGATCCAAGAAGATGAGTTTGCTCCCAATTATTTATCTGGAAGGGGTTTATCAGAAGAAATGTTGTTTATAGAGGCCCACACAAAAGTTCATAACATGTTCATACATGAAACACTACAAATTAATCCTGTCTTAGAGAACTTCAGATTAAGGAACTCTCTGCAGAAAATAATGACTGGTGAAGCATTTATCAGCGAAGCCTACATAAAAACAGCTCTCCACATTTATATGGCCTACCTAGATCCTATCCTGATAGTTCCTTGCAGCTCTCCTGCACGTTCAGCATGCACTGGTCCACCCATAGAACATAATCAACATCTGCAGTGCATGACAATAATAGCTTTAGGAGGGTGATGTTGTACTTTACAAAGAGTCTAGGGGGAAGCTTCGGTTTCTTTTGAAAATAGGCACAAAATGTGAGTAACACTAATCCAGCACAAGGCAGATGTACCTGCAATTGTACTGTTTTTTAGGGGATTATGCGATAGCAAAATTCCCTAGTTATAGCTGTAGCTTCCAGTTAGCACTTAGTGATATTATTGAATCTCGGATCTCGCAAACCTTACAACTACTTAATTAAAGCCTGTTAATGTTTATTTATGATTATTAGTATTTATTTTCCACTCTACATAATTAAAAAAAGAGAAAAAAAACAGTTACAGAGACAAGATTAGCTAATTAACACATCACTGCAACAGAGTATGATGCATGAAATCGCTCAGAGAAGATTCCCTGATGTATCCACAGAAGCCGCTGACAAATTAGATTTTTACAGTATTCTGTTGAAAAGTAAAACAGTTCATGAGTCCATCCACAACATTTATTTTTAATAAGAACATTGCTAAATGCTACACTACCATCTTTATAAAGAGTGGATAATATCACTTGGATTTGGATGTTTTAAAAAAAGAGGGAATAATGGTTTCACAAATGTTTAGTCAAGAGATGGATAAATTAATGTAGAGTTGAACGGTCAATTCATTCTAGGAGCCTGCAGGCACTTTTACATGACCAGGAATATCTAATTCAATTCATAGAATAGGTGAATAAAATGTTAGCTTGACTATACATTTTTGGACACATTGGTTACCTGCATTTAAAGATTTGTTTATCACTTTAATAGGATATAAACATTGTAATAAAAATAAAATATATATTACAGCCAAAAAGTGGGTGAAATCAAAACATTGTTAAAGCACCAATTGGCCTATTGTGTTCATCAATTCACTAATTAGTACAGAGGATTACAAGAAACGTATTATATACAGTCCTGAACAAAAGTTTAAGACCACTTGAAAAATGGCAAAAAAGTCATATTTTACATTGTTGGATCTTAACAAGGTTCCAAGTAGAGCTTCAACATGCAACAAGAAGAAATGAGAGTGAGACAAAACATTTTTTGAGCATTCAATTAATTGAAAATAACAAAGAAACTAAAACAGGCTGTTTTTCAGCTGATCAAAAGTTTAGGACCACATGCCTTTAAAGGCCAAATCTGTGCAAAGATGTGGATTCATTGTCATTTTCTGTCAGGTAGTCACACTTTGTGATGGCAAAGGCAAAAAAAACTCTCCCTTTTTGTACGTGGTCGGGTTGCTGAACTGCATAAGCAGGGTCTCTCATCAAGACACTGGACGATCCTCGACCCAAATTAAGGCCCTTACTGGTGCTGACTGCAGCCCCATAACCATCAGACGGCATCCGAGACTGAAGTGCTTCAAAAACAAAAAACGTCTTCAAAAACCTTGTCTCCTTGAACGCCACAGAACTGCTTGTTTGGACTTTGCAAGAGAGCACCAAACATGGGACATTCAAAGGTGGAAGAAAGTTTTATTCTCTGATGATAAAAAATGTAACCTTGATGGTCCTGATGGTTTCCAACGTTACTGGCATGACAAGCAGATCCCACCTGAGATGTTTTCTACGCGTCACAGTGGAGGGGGCGCCATAATGGTCTGGGGTGCTTTTTCCTTCAGTGGAACAATGGAGCTTCAGGAAGTGCAGGGAAGTGCAGGGGTGTCAAACGGCCGCTGGCTATGTCCAGATGTTGCAGAGAACATTCCTCATGACTGAGGTCCCTCGTGTGTGTGGTAACGACGGTTTTTCAACAGGACAACGCTACAGTACACAATGCCCGCAGGACAAGGGACTTCTTCCAGGAGAATAACATCACTCTTTTGGCCCATCCTGCGTGTTCCCCTGATTTAAATCCAATTGAGAACCTTTGGGGATGGATGCAAGGGAAGTTTACAAAAATGGACAACAGTTCCAGACAGTAGATGGCCTTCGTGCGGCTGTCTTCACCACTTGGAGAAATGTTCCCACTCACCTCATGGAAACGCTTGCATTAAGCATTCCAAAACAAATTTTTGAAGTGATCAACAATAACGGCGGAGCTACTCATTACTGAGTTCATGTTTGGAAGTTGGATTTCTGTTTTGGGGGGGTTTAGTTTTTTTTTGGAGGTGTGGTCCTAAACTTTAGATCAGCTGAAAAACAGCTTGTTTCAGTTTATTCGTTATTTTCAATTAATTGAATGCTCAAAAAATGTTTTGTCTCACTCTCATTTCTTCTTGGAACCTTGTTAATATCCAACAATGTAAAAAATTATTTTTTGCCATTTTTCAAGTGGTCTTAAACTTTTGTTCAGGACTGTATATAAAAAGACATTCAGGTTCCTATACTACTTATGCAAAGCTGGAGAAATTGGTGGACTTTAAAATGGACCTTGCACTTCAAGCAAGGTCAGCTTATTTGGTGTGGTCCTCCTTCCTCTTCCAAACACTTAATTAAACCCTCACATGAAGTCGTAATGATGAAAGGTGTAAGGCAGGACCATACAGCCACCTGAAGGGACATCAACATGCCATCAGGAGGTAACGTGGACTGGGAGGACCGCGAGTGTAGTGTGACACCGAGTTTATTTCCACGCTATCCTGAGTGGCTTATCGCGAGTTTGAATTGATGGCCAGTATTACTAATGCAGGTTAGTAGGTATTTTATTTAAATAAAGCATTTTATACAGAATTACGCTATGTGGGCTGCTTCTTCCTTTTGAGCATGAGTGAACCTATCAACTTATGGTGGCATGGGGACTCTGATGAGGACCTGTTTTTCTGGAAGGAGTTTCCAAAGCCTGTTTTGGAAAATCAGTAAAATTATGGTAAAATAAGGTTGGAGAATGCTGAACCATAAGAAGAGTGGATTTCACTTGGTCACTCTGTTTTTTTAAGGAAGTTATTTGAATTTAAAGATTTACTATTAGTATTTACATTTCTGATTTTGTACTATAAGGTAAACTGTTGATTTCCACTGATCACTGGGTTTTGTGCAAAATAATAGTACCATTTTTATGTTTATAGGATAGCGCTGCCTTGAGGAAACCTTGTGCAAATTTATAATTTTATGGTAGCAGCTCTATTTTGTCTTTTTGCAAAAAAAAAAAATATATATTTATATATTTGTGCAGTAGCACTTTGATTTTTAGCTGTTAATTAATTAAACTGCAAAAAATATAGACTTACCTTTCCCCTGACCACACTGTCAATGAGATCCCAGGAAACACTGAGTAGCCAAAATTTAACGAGAATATGCTTCAGCACAGTGCAGGACTGTCTTCTCAAGAGATCAGTACTACTTAACATTACCCAGGATTCTGCTAGAAGGACGATGATGTCACCCTCGCCTAGAAGCTGTGGACAGAAACCTGGGGAAAAGTAACTATATTATATAACTGTTTTACTCCCTCAACTTTTAGAAAGGGTAAGGGAGCACACTAAACAAATGAACCTTGCTATTTTAGAGTAAGGTCCGCTTTAGTATCTGTATGAAGCTAATTTTCAGAAATATTTGGGCTTAATGTAGTCATGCATGGTGTTAGTTTTGGGGTTTTTGCTTGTTTAGTGAGGGTCAGGCCGTTGTATAAAAAAAAATTGAGACATGTATTGCTACGGTTTTCAAGGGTTTTTTGTTTTTACTGTTAGTCAAAAATATATTTTATAAGGCAACCAAAAGTCAGGAAATTATTCCTAACCCCAATCTCTCTGTACAAGTAATTTGATTTTTACAATAGTCATTTTTTCCAGGAACCAGCTGATGATAAATGATGACGATGAGAAAACTTTCTGCCCCACTCCTAACTTGCATTCTGTGAATGGGCAAGGGGAGAGGGGGCAGCTTAATCAGGGCTCAAGTCCTGCGGGAACACGTGGGAACTGAGTTCCTGCACTTTTTTCACATCAGGAACTCAGTTCCCTTTGCAGGACTAGAGCAGCCGAGAGCAGCCGAGCCACCCGAGCCAATCCTTCACTAAGTGGCGATGCCCAGCTCGAGTCACTGTCAGGGGCAGGTGAACCTTAGTAATCCTTTAGGTTACTGGCCGCTTCCTGTATATGGATTCATCGGGTAGTGTGCGGGTATTCCGTCACTTCCTCGATGCCACAATGTCTCCTGGAAACTTGCTTCTTTCTAAATCCTGCAATAACTTGCTGGCAGACCTCTGAAATGTCGCCTGGGAACAATGACAAAAGCTCCCAGGAGACATTGTGGCATTGAGGAAGTGACGAAATACCCGCACACTACCCGATAAATCCATATACAGGAAGCGGGCAGTAACATAAAGGATTACTAAGGTACAGTAGATCAAAAAAAAAAAAACATGTGGTTAAGAAATTATGCATATGAGCGTATCATTTTTTTTTTTTTTGGTGGGGGAGTGGATCTTGGGTGGGAGTTCCCACACTTTTTTCCCCAGGACTTGACCCCTGAGCTTAATGATACTGTGGCTTCTGTATATGAGAGCCACCACTTTTATAGCTGCAGAGGGCTGCAGATATAGCATGAGCTATACTACTGTATCTGGTCGAATGAGAGTGTAAATTTACAAGAATCAGCAGCAATCCTGACCTTGAGATACAACTCATTATGGGTAACTTTTTTTTTATATCTAATAGATCGGCTTTAAATGTTCTATTTACAAAATAAAGATTCTATACAAAAGATAAAATAAATTGATAAACTTGGTAAAATGGGTAAATTTTAGAAAAATAAAAGAACACTGACCTAAAACCAATATATTTTACCTATCAGTGCAGTAAAACTTCAAAATGTCTTCATATAGCTTGCACGGTATGCTAGTGCTATATTCCTCCAGAAGACTAAAAAATGACTGTGCCAAATTTACCCTAATCAAAAACCTGCAGCAAAAACCATTTGTAATATCACAGAGAAATGTTTTCCCATACCAAAAATGTAATGCATGAAGTGAGAGAGAGGAGAGAGATGGGGATTAATAGAAAGATGTGAACATATGCTTGTATGCCATATAGTTAGCAATTTCGTCTTCTGATGATTACTGTAGAGTTGCCTTTGAAGTGTATCCTTTAGCTTTCCATGCTCAGAAAGCTGTATTTTACATTAGATTCTAATATAATTAGTACTAACATATGGCACAATCAATAGGACATTTGGAATCCGTTTACCATGCCCTTGGGTCTAAAGGCATGGAGTTTTATTGGAAAGAAAATAACAGAACTGCCCATCAAAGTGATATTTTTAACTACAGGACTAGACAATTTTTCCCCGGTGGTCAAGCTTTAAAATCTTTCAAAAAGACAGAAAATGGATTGCATTAAAGATGGAATAAACCTAATGCTGCTTATCAACATCCCTGTAAAACAGAGCAAACTGCATGGGGTGAAATGTGTGCTTTAAGCAATATAAGCACAGTGCATTGCTGTCAACTATGAATGTGCCAGCAATTGCGATCACTGAACCAATATTATGGGAATACAGGATACCATCTCACAAAGAAGCTGCAACCTCATTAAAGCTAAACATGTTTTTGTGTTATTGGTTCAATAGTAGCTCCTTGTGCATATAACTGGATTCTAATCTAGTGATAGGAAAATGTTGTCCTTAAAGAGAACAAAAGACACAAAAAAGAAAACCAGCATTTTATGTTATTGCAACGGCAATTATCATTATTATAACATACAGTAGCAGAGACGAGGGTTGCAATTTTTCAGTTTCTTGTGTAAGAAAAGACCCTGTTATGTTGTTTTCAAGGAATGTGCAAAGTCTATAACACTGGCAGCTTTTCTTAAACAGCCAGCCAACCGCCCCCCCCAGCGCTCGCTCAATTGCTGCTTTCCCCGTTGCTTGATCGCCGCATCGTGCGCTCGTCACCCGACAGGCCCTTTTCGCCAGTCCCACACTTGACTTATCCCATTCAGGTCGCAGCTTCAACAACTTCCCCCCTGTGTCTCCTCCAAGTCCAAGCGGTGGCTTCTCCTCCCGGATAATCAGGACATAGGACTTGCTGCCAATTGGGTTTTAGGACTCCTGGCCAATCGGATCTCAAGACCCCCTTCCCGATTGGTCAGTAGGAAAAACAGGAAAACATAGTAAATATTAATTTGCTAATGTCACACAACTGGGTGGGCTCTGGGCCTTGAGCCCACCCCTTTTGAAGCCAATTAGAGCCTCAGGCTCTAATCATGTGCTTTGAGAAAAAAATCATTGAAATCCACGCGTCCGGTGCCCTGCATGTAGATTAAGGTCTGGGTGCATAGATTGGGGGAGCGGCACCCTTGTGCCCTGCATGAGCGTCCGCCACTGTTCTAGATATAGTAACAGCTTCTTCATATAAGACCTGGAGCAACTGCTTTACTAGAGGATTTCTTGTCAAAGAATTCAGATTCTGAAAAGACTACCACCTGGTTGAACCAGGCGTAACAAAAGAAGCTATATAAGTAAAACTATTTGTTAAATGGAGAATAAAATTCACTTTGCTAACAGGAAGGACAAGAGTGGGTGGGGATTGGAGGAGGAATATTTTAAGTAATCCTGCAGCCAACAGCACAAGGAATGCATTACATTGACTGTATTGTTTTTTGTTTTTGTTTTAAAATTCGGCTTTAACCAGTTCCCGACCCCCGCATGTACATATACGTCCACAATATGGCACGTCCTCGCCTATTAGCGGGTGGGGGGTCCGATCGGGACCCCCCCCGCTACATGCGGAGGTCGGGTCCGCTCGGGGAGCGATCCGGGACCACGGCGCGGCTATTTGTTTATAGCCGCTCCGTCGCGATCGCTCCCCGGAGCTGAAGAACGAGGAGAGCCGTGTGTAAACACGGCTTCCCCGTCCTTCACTATGGCGGCGCATCGATCGCGTCATTCCCTTTATAGGGAAGACACGATCGATGACGTCATTCCTACAGCCACACCCCCAAACAGTTGTAAACACATACTAGGTGCACCCTAACTCCTACAGCGCCACCTGTGGTTAACTCCCAAACTGCAACTGTCATTTTCACAATAAAGAATGCAATTTAAATGCATTTTTTGCTGTGAAAATTACAATGGTCCCAAAAATGTGTCAAAATTGTGCGAAGTGTCCGCCATAATGTCGCAGTCACGAAAAAAATTGCTGATCGCCGCCATTAGTAGTAAAAAAAAAATAAAAAATAAAAATGCAATAAAACTATCCCCTATTTTGTAAACACTATAAATTTTGCGCAAACCAATCGATAAACGCTTATTGCGATTTTTTTTACTAAAAATAGGTAGAAGAATACGTATCGGCCTAAACTGAGGAAAAAAAATGTTTTTATATATGTTTTTGGGGGATATTTATTACAGCAAAAAGTAAAAAATATTGCTTTTTTTTCAAAATTGTCGCTCTATTTTTGTTTATAGCGCAAAAACTAAAAACCGCAGATGTGATCAAATACCACCAAAAGAAAGCTCTATTTGTGGGGAAAAAAGGACGCCAATTTTGTTTGGGAGCCACGTCGCACGACCGCACAATTGTCTGTTAAAGCGACGCAGTCCCGAACTGTAAAAACACCTTGGGTCTTTAGGCTGCATATTGGTCCGGGGCTTAAGTGGTTAAAGTAATGGTCCACCAGGCCTTTGTTCTAACATTATTAATCGTGCTAAATTGAATTTGGGGAATCACATCCCCAATATGATAAACATAGAAATAACTCATTATAAATAATAGGATTTTATAGGTGCCAATTAAATAGACCACATGGTAAATGCTTAAAAGATACTTTATTACAATATATATTAATCATTAAGAAACTGTAAAATAAACTTTTTAGGATATAAAGATGCTCGTAACAAATCCCTTGTACATAGGTCTGTGATATAACCTATAGCTATATGAGGGTGCCCTTGTTGCAATGTTTTTTTGTTTCTAGACCCAAGATGTGCAGTTACAAATAATGTTGTGCAAGTATGCTATTGTACCAGTGACTGAGGCCAACAATTTTTGCTTCTAGCCTGCTATATTGCAACGTTGGGTATATTTTTAGGACAAAGGCACCTTACATAATAAATTGTGAGTTCAATAATGAGCCAATATTTAAGTATTACAACTTTGAGGTATGGTACATATACAGGTGGTTCTCAGAAAATTAGCATATTGTGATAAAGTTCATTATTTTCTGTAATGTACTGATAAACATTAGACTTTCATATATTTTAGATTCATTACACACAACTGAAGTAGTTCAAGCCTTTTTATTGTTTTAATATTGATGATTTTGGCATACAGCTCATGAAAACACCAAATTCCTATCTCAAAAAATTAGCATATTTCATCCGACTAATAAAAGAAAAGTGTTTTTAATAAAAAAAAAAGTCAACCTTCAAATAATTATGTTCAGTTATGCACTCAATACTTGGTCGGGAATCCTTTTGCAGAAATTACTGCTTCAATGCGGCGTGGCATGGAGGCAATCAGCCTGTGGCACTGCTGAGGTGTTATGGAGGCCCAGGATGCTTCGGTAGCGGCCTTAAGCTCATCCAGAGTGTTGGGTCTTGCGTCTCTCAACTTTCTCTTCCCAATATCCCACAGATTCTCTATGGGGTTCAGGTCAGGAGAGTTGGCAGGCCAATTGAGCACAGTAATACCATGGTCAGTAAACCATTTACCAGAGGTTTTGGCACTGTGAGCAGGTGCCAGGTCGTGCTGAAAAATGAAATCTTCATCTCCATAAAGCTTTTCAGCAGATGGAAGCATGAAGTGCTCCAAAATCTCCTGATAGCTAGCTGCATTCACCCTGCCCTTGATAAAACACAGTGGACCAACACCAGCAGCTGACATGGCACCCCAGACCATCACTGACTGTGGGTACTTGACACTGGACTTCAGGCATTTTGGCATTTCCCTCTCCCCAGTCTTCCTCCAGACTCTGGCACCTTGATTACCGAATGACATGCAAAATTTGCTTTCATCCGAAAAAAGTACTTTGGACCACTGAGCAACAGTCCAGTGTTGCTTCTCTGTAGCCCAGGTCAGGCGCTTCTGCTGCTGTTTCTGGTTCAAAAGTGGCTTGACCTGGGGAATGCGGCACCTGTAGCCCATTTCCTGCACACGCTTGTACACGGTGGCTCTGGATGTTTCTACTCCAGACTCAGTCCACTGCTTCCGCAGGTCCCCCAAGGTCTGGAATCTCCACAATCTTCCTCAGGGTCCGGTCACCTCTTCTCGTTGTGCAGTGTTTTCTGCCACACTTTTTCCTTCCCACAGACTTCCCACTGAGGTGCCTTGATACAGCACTCTGGGAACAGCCTATTCGTTCAGAAATTTCTTTCTGTGTCTTACCCTCTTGCTTGAGGGTGTCAATGATGGCCTTCTGGACAGCAGTCAGGTCGGCAGTCTTACCCATGATTGCGGTTTGGAGTAATAAACCAGGCTGGGAGTTTTTAAAAGCCTCAGGAATCTTTTGCAGGTGTTTAGAGTTAATTAGTTGATTCAGATGATTAGGTTAAGAGCTCATTTAGAGAACCTTTTCATGATATGCTAATTTTTTGAGATAGGAATTTTGGGTTTTCATGAGCTGTATGCCAAAATCATCCATATTAAAACAATAAAAAGGCTTGAACTACTTCAGTTGTGTGTAATGAATCTAAAATATATGAAAGTCTAATGTTTACCAGTACATTACAGAAAATAATGAACTTTATCACAATATGCTAATTTTTTTAGAACCACCTGTACTTTGGAAGCTACAACTAGATTTAGTTTTTCAGCCCTTTATTTAATTTACTTTGTATGCCCTCTTTCAGTGGCTCTTTTTGATTTGACATTCTGATTATCTCCCACAGCTCTGGATGATTTTTTAAGCACCCCTCTGTGCAATTTATCCTGTGTCCCCCCTAATTTTAAATGTAAGTGGTTGTAGGGAACAGTGTTGTTCACATTTTTTTATGCAGGAAATGTCTATTTTTTGCTTACACATGTTTCATGTTGTAGATGGGGTACTTGGTGCTTGTCTACTACTGCTCCAGTCCATATATGCCCCTGTCTGGGCAATGACTGTAGTTGTCTGAATCTCATGATCTTTGACACCATGCATTCTCCTTGAGCACACATGACACTGGATTGAGGCTTTTCTAGGTTCTCATAAAGGTTAACACCAAGATTGCAATCAAATTGTTGTTGGTACCTTAGATTCTTGTCAATTCGAATTTCTTCCTAAACAAGCTCATTGAGAATCACATTAAACAGACTACTTATACTACATATAATTGCTTTAACAATTATATTTTATAATGGCATAGGTGAAATAAGTTTACCTGATGGTACAGTTTATTTCACAGACCTATGTACGGGGATTTGTTACATGATTAATAAATATTGTAATAAAGTATGTTTTAAGCATTTACTATATGTTCTATTTAATTGAAACCTATAAAATCCCATTATTTATAATGGGATATTTCTATATTTTTAGTAAAGCTAGGATAAACTCCTTTGACTGATAATTGTTGAAGCATCTGCTATACACTGGTCTCACAGCCTCGTACTATTGGAAAAGTCCACCAAATACGTAAATTATATTTTAAAAAGAGACAGCAATAACATAATACATGGATTGAATACTTTAGATGAGCCTACAAAACAATACTTCTTGCCTTAGCTACAACAACATTAAATAGGGATTGTAACAGAAATTCAATCAGGTATACTTGTACAATGTTACAATGATTAACAACATTTCTAGGAGTGGCCACATTGCTTTTTACCACTATGTTGGAGCAGGTGTAGTACACTATTTGTGTTATGTGTGATTGTACTATGGGCTTACATAGTAGTTTGGCTGAAATATAGGTCAATTTGTTCACCAAGGTAACAGATCAATATGTAATTAGTGTTGATGGCATAGATGCAATAACAGCCACAAGCAGTAAGGATTCCAACTAGATTTGTAACAGGTTAGGATTCTAGTAGCGGGATAAAATGTAATAGCCAAACACTATTATTTATTCATTCTTAGGATATTTTAGTTGAGACAAAGAGCCGCATAAAAATATTCTGAATTTTCAGAAGTCACCTTCTTTCAGTAACAAAGGTGCAAATATAAAACATACATGTCCCTAGGTCTAAATAGAATTAGCACCCGTGTGATGTATTATTTTGCCAGTAATTATCTATTGTCCATTCTCACGTAATCCTAATGTCAAAATATATAACATTTAAATTAACAGACTTTTGAAGCAGGAAAACATTTTGCCTATGTTCTCAAGCAATAGCATTATATTGTTTGTGATCCTTCCACCTGCATGTGTGTATAATTAAGTATTTAAAAAAAAAGTTATATACAGGTATATTATAAAAGATTAGTGCAGTGCAAAAAAATTCAATTGATGCAATAAAGGTGTAAAAAGATGAAAAAACACAACGAAAACTTAAACAAAAAAATGTCCAAATAAACGTGAATATTAGTCCAAAGAAATTGTGTGATGAACAAATTCCAAAATCCACATGAGATTCACTGGTGACGTAAGCTCAAACAATAAGTGATCCCTCCACCACTACAGAATTGGCTACTTTCACCTTAGGGCATGGACTCCTGTGTTACCAGGTAGTCATGCAAGCAGATATCATATATGCAGATGCACCCGATGGCCTCGCTGAGGAAGTTTGTGGAAACGTAACGCATACGGGGAGGAGCACACAGACGTCGCTCGCTGCTGTCCTTTCTGGAAACAAACCTGTCGTTTGTTTGTTTTACATGCTGCCGATCGTTCGGTTCTTTGTGAGTAGTTTTTATGCTTACCCAATACATTTTTGTATTTTGAAACGGAGAGCACTTAGATCTGTTTTTCTTCCATATATGGTGCATTACCTTGCTGCGGACTGCTGAGGGACCTGACATGACATGATATCTGCTTGCATGACTTGGAATTTGCTCGTCACACAATTTCTTTGGACTAATATTCAAGTTTATTTGGACATTTTTTTGTTTTAGTTTTCGTTGTGTTTTTTCATCCTTTTACACCTTTATTGCATCAATTGATTTTTTTTTGCGCTGCACTAATCTTTTATAATACAAAGAAAAAACAAGAAACCGCGCTAGTGTCCTCCCACCCTCTAACCCCAGGCAGCAGCTGGCGTGCGATAACACAAAGGCAAAAATAAACAAAAAAAGCCGCGCCACAAAACAGCCTGTTGGAATACACAGTCTCTAAGCTTGTGATTTTGATCCGTGATTGATTAAATAGCAGTTGTATGTTCACGAGGTAGGCAGATTAGACCCTGGCGATAGTACTTCATACGTTCCACACCACCAAGTGACACATAAACAAAAGTGACCCTCCACCGGAAAGAAGAGCCGCTTACCAGAAGGCAAGCAGTTAGGGCAGATGGCTATAACCCAGCCGAGGCCTTTAATCCTTGGACGTTTTCAACCAGGGAGCCCACTGTCCTTTGAGCGTGATGAGTGTCAGTTAAAGTGATGTTCACAAAGCCAAGGGACCTCAGTCTTCCCATATGTTCCTCCAGTTGATGTTCGGACTCTGTTGCTACCGCACTAGCCCAGAGAAGTAAGTTTGTAAACACAGAATGGATTAAACCAAACCTTTCAAGTGTTTTGAAAGATTTGATCACATCCTTTGAATGACACCAGAGAAAATATACCTCCTTGCTCTCACAGATCAGCACTATCTGTGTTTCCCAGGCAGAGCGAATCTTTTATAATACAAATTTTTTTGATTTTGTGAATTTCCTTAAGTGTTCAGCTTGCATTTATTTGGGAGGAGATTTATTTACACATTTATTATATATTTTTGCGCTGATTGCACCTCTTGCTATTTGTATATGCAGGTATATATACATATATATATATATATATATATATATATATATATATATATATATATATATATATATATATATATATAAAATCTACTGTATATATTTATTTTCTGTAGTATAGTAAACGTATGTACTACTGCTGTAACATTGCCAATTTCAAAATAACAATTATAGTGTTCATTATATGAATTATATGCAAAGTACCAAAGTATTTATATAAATTATATTGACAAGCAATATTTAAAGAGTTTGGGAAAAAAACATATTACACTACCGGGGGTGCTCGAAATATTCATATTTCATTATAACTTTTTGGCTTACTGTAACTGCTTAAAGCAGAGCTCCAGCTCCCCAACCACAACATTTAAAGTAGCTAATGACTTTTAACCACTTGAGAGCCACGCTATAGACGTAAGACGTCCACAGCGCGGCTCTCAACTGCTGGGTGGACGTCCCTGGACATCCTTTTATGTGCATTCCCTGGGGGCACGCAGCGGGGAGAGACTGTGCCCGGCACATCGCTGAGATGCCGATGCGTGTGCCTGGCGGCCGCGATGTCCGCCAGGTATCCGCGAACGCCGGTGACAGCAGGGATGTGGAGCTCTGTGTGTAAACACAGAGCTTCATGTCCTGTCAGGGAGAGAGGAGGCCGATGCTGTGTCCCTTGTACATAGGGACACAGCATCGGTGACCTCCCCCTGTCAGTCCCCCTGCACACACAGTTAGAGCACACCCAGGGAATACATTTAACCCCTTCCTCACCCCCTAGTGTTAACCCCTTCCTCACCCCCTAGTGTTAACCCCTTCCCTGCCAGTCACATTTATACAGTTATCAGTGCATTTTTATAGCACTGATCGCTGTATAAATATAAATGGTCCCAAAAGTGCCCGATATGTCCGCCGCAATATCGCAGGCCTGACAAAAAAATCGCAGATAGCCGCCATTACTAGTAAAAAATAAAAAATAAATCATAAATCTATCCCCTATTTTGTAGGCGCTATAACTTTTGCCCAAACCAATCAATATACGCTTATTGCGATTTTTTTAAACACAAATATGTAGAAGAATACGTATCAGCCTAAACTGAGGAAAAATATATATATAAAAAAAAATGGGATATTATTATAACAAAAAATAAAAAATATTGTGTTTTTTTCTGTCTTTTTTTGTTTATAGCGCAAAAAATAAAAATCCCAGAGATGATCAAATACCACCAAAAAAAACCTCTATTTGTGGAAAAAAAATTATAAAAATATAATTTGGGTACAGTGTTGTATGACCGCGCAATTGTCATTCAAAATGCGTCAGAGCTGAAAGCTGAAAATTGGTCTGGGCAGGAAGGGGGTTTAAGTGCCTAGTAATGAAGTGGTTAATATTAGAACACTTACCTTTCCCGGGATCCCACGATGTCGGAACCCCAGCCGATTTTTCAGTCGGCTGACGGATGCTGACAGATGCTGCCGCTATTTCTTGTCAGGGAAATCGGTTCCCTACTGCACGTGCACTCTGCTCTTTGTGAATGGCCCAGTGGCAAGGGAAGGAGGAGGGGGACTGAACTTCTGAGTGACTTTGCCAGGGCACAGCTACCCGTTCCCCCCCAAAGTTGCCAATTGTGGCAGTGGAAGAGGCAAGGAAGCAAACAAGCAGAGCTTCCCCTTTAGAGTGGAGCTCCGCTTTAAACAGGAGTAGTTTTCATTTTTTTTGTCATTTATTTAAACGTGACACAACAGGTTGGCACTCTTGACATGGGCAAACTCCTGAATTGTGTTATTTACAATATGCCAATATAGCCACAACTTTTGGGGCAAAGAATGCAAGATATGATATATATAATGAAATAAAAAAACGATGTGCGTCTTATATTAAATCTAGATAAACATGTATGAATTTTAGCCTGATAGACATGCCTTACTCACATGAATAATTTGAAAATAAAGTATATGTTGCATCTGGCATACTAAAAAAATCTGTGATAGGCCTCTAACTAATTAATCAGATATATAAACGTTTGTAGCATTACCCCCGGAGGAGCTACTGGTTGTTTTGGGTGGCACATTTACCTTGTGGCTCCCCCGAATTCCTTGGGGTGAATGATGCGTATTGAATTTGGTAGTAGTAAAGGAATGTCCGCAACAGGTGTTCTTTGCTGTGCTCTTGTGGTGAGGAAAGTAAAGTTAAAGAAAAAGAGAGAATAGCAGATTCAGGGGTGATGATAGGGAAACAGTCCTGCTCCCAAGCGTAACACTTCTCTGCGCCACTCCTGCCTGAGTGGGTTTAGTGTACCCGGACAGGCCTCTCTCATTGACTTGGCAGCCGGAGTATCACTCGTACAATTGTAGGATAAGTCTCTGCCACAGACCCTCCTTGGTGAGCCTCAGAAAGATACCTCTGCCACAGGCCCTCTCTGGATTGTAATCACAGAGATACCCCCCCTTGGATGAATTACGCCTGGATCTCCTTCATCTTGTCGCCCAGGTACCGACTGACAGGTGATCAATCCCTCGGTGTCTGGCTACCTTGATCCCCGGTGGTTTGTCGATGCCCTTTTGGATCGCCAGCCTCTCAATGGCGCTCCTAAGACGGACTCCCCCCCGAACAGCAGTACAGCTTGGGATCCTCAAAGGTGGGAACCCAGTCACTCACTGGGTCCCCGTCGCTGTTCAGATGCTCCGGGCCAACATGGTCCCAGAACCAGGAACACCGCATGGCATGCACCCTCCGGCCGGGTAGGCCATAACGCCGGGGTGCCGTGATGTGGTCACCCTAAAGGAGGGTGCCGCACTCGAAGAAGAAGACCCAAAACCAATGGCGTCTGCCTCATAAATACCCCTCCCCAGCATGCACAGCGAGGTCAAACCCTCCTGATTGGCTGCTGGGAAAGAGAACCCAGACCTTGATTCCACTGCTGCCACCTGCAGCTCCGGGGTTGGAAGAACACCCCAGCGCAACAGAATAGCCCACAGCACAGCCCAGCTGAGACAGAAACCCTGTTTTGCACTTAACCTGCCTGGCGGATTCCCCAAAACATGATTCGGGGTGTTTTTTTCATGCCAGGATCGGTATCCCCGAGTCACGCTCGGGGTAGATGTGCAGAACGTGCAGCGGCGCGGCTTACCTTCGCAGCATCCACAGACAAGTTAGTCACCTTGTCCCTGGATCCTGCGATGCATCCCCGCTGTGTGAGCGAGCGGGTCCTCGCTCGATTTACAGTGTCCCCGTGTGCCACCGATCTCCGTTCCCTGTGACGTTATGACGCACGGGGGCGGAGAACGGCGCCAAATTCAAAAAAGTAAACAAACACAATACATACAGTATACTGTAATCTTATAGATTACAGTACTGTATGTAAAAAATACACACCCCCCCTTGTCCCTAGTGGTCTGCCCAGTGTCCTACATGTTCTTTTGTATAATAAAAACTATTCTTTCTGCCTGAAAACTGTAGATTGTCCAAAGTGTCCCTTTATGTAAAAAATGGTTTTAGAGCAGCTAGAAAACAGCGATAATAAATTATAATCACTTGCAGAATTGTGCGATAGCGGTTTGTGGGGAAATACGTCATAAAAAAATAAAAGTAATGACAGCGACAATTCTGCAACTGAGCAAATTTCAGTGATTTTGAGTTGATTACATTATTGAATCATTTTTATTATAATTATATTATTATTTGTTATAATTATTTATAATTATTTATTATATTATAATTTATCATTTTGTTTTTTTTAAAAATCATACCCGGGATGCCTACTAGACTCTTGTTTGGTCAGATTTAAGTGAGTTATTCCTAAAAATTACAGGCCTACAGTATAAAACGCCAAATTTCCTTGCAAAATAATTGTACCGCTTTTGGTACGTAATTCCAGACAGAATCATACCGCCAGGGAGGTTACCAACCTGGATCAGAGTTTAATTACACCCTGATCTACCTCTAAATTTAACTAGCACCGGTACCATAAAGTACACAGGCGCTACACGTTAATTCATCAAAAAAAGGACCTTTAAAGAGATGTGCATACTGTACTGTAAATTCATTAAATATAGTTAATTGAAAAAATTCAAATACGAACACAATTAATAGGGCTCCCAAGTACTCAAAATCCCACATACAATTCATCAAGTAAAGTTCATATAAATTTGCAAAAAGTTGATAAAAACATCTCCAATCCCACCTGATGCTTGTTACGGGTAAATGCGTTGGGCGGAGTTGTGACGTCATCACTCCTGGGTTGGCTGGTGTGTCCCATAGCAGGGTTGAGATTTTATCTTAGCGCTGTTTATGTTTTGCAGACTGTAAGTGCATTATTTTAGAATATATTTCTGGCTGTTTTACGTTATTGCTCTTAGAGCCTTCTTCTCTTTTGTATTTAACACCCCGTTTTGCCGGAGAGAGCTTGATGACAAGCAGCATTGAGATGATTTAGATTCTATGGTGCGGGGACACTGTTGTGATTCCTGCTAACGGGGTAATTGAAATTGGAGGTGAGAGAATCAGCTGAGGGATTCGCTAAACCAAAAAGCGTTATTGATCTGTTATGATTTGGAGATCATTTTGGTCTAGTAAAAGTCTGTGTCATTTACAAGAAACTTTGTGTGATTTTAGCACTTGGCACCTGGAGAAAAGCGCTATTGATTCATTTTATGTTTTAACTTTTTAATGAACTTTTCTTGACTAATTTTATGTGGGATTTTGAACACTTGGGAGCACTATTAATTGTGATTTTTTTTCTCTTTCTCTTTAGAAGTTCTCTCCCTCTCTCTCTCTCTCTCTCTCTCTCTCTCTCTCTTTCTCTCTCTCTCTCTCTCTCTTTCTCTCTCTCTCTCTCTCTCTCTCTCTCTCTCTCTCTCTCTCTCTCTATATATATATATATATATATATATATATATATATATATATATATATATAAAATAAATTAGAGTTCTATCACATCACAGATTTTTTTTACATACCAGGTGCAACATATACTTTATTGTTTTCACATTATTAACCACTTCAGCCCCAGGCCATTTTGCTGGTCAATGACCGGGCCACTTTTTGCGATTCAGCACTGCGCCGCTTTAACTGACAATTGCGCAGGCGTACGACGTGGCTCCCAAACAAAATTGGCGTCCTTTTTTTCCCCACAAATAGAGCTTTCTTTTGGTGGTATTTGATCACCTCTGTGGTTTTTATTTTTTGCGCTAAAAACAAAAATAGAGTGACAATTTTGAAAAAAATGAATATTTTTTACTTTTTGCTATAATAAATATCCCCCAAAAATATATAAAAAAACTATTTTTTTTCTCAGTTTAGGCCGTATTCTTCTACATATTTTTCGTAAAAAAATTGCAATAAGCATTTATTGATTGGTTTGCACAAAAGTTATAGGGGATAGTTTTATGCCATTTTTATTAATATTTTTATCGGTACTGCGACCTTATGGCGGACACTTCAGACACTTTTGACACATTTTTGGGACCATTGGAATTTTTAAAGCGATCAGTGCTATAAAATGCATTGATTACTGTAAAAATGTCACTGGCAGGGAAGGGGTTAACACTAGGGGGCGAGGAAGGGGTTAATTATGTTCCCTAGGTGTGTTCTAACAGAAGGGGGGTGTGGGAATGACTACGGGAAAATGACAAATTGCTGTTCATACATTGTATGAACAGACGATCAGTCATTTCTCCCCCTGACAGGACCGGGAGCTGTGTGTTTACACACACAGCTCCCAGTTCTCACTCTGTAACAAGCGATCACGGGGGCCTGGTGGTGATCGCGCCCGCTGGGCACGCGTGTTGGCACCTGGAGCCCCTAATGGCTGAAATGCGAAATGACGTAATATTACGTCTTTTCGCACAGCCGAGCCGACCTGCCGCCATAAAACGTCGGCTGGTCAGCTAGTGGTTAATAAATATGCACTGAGTAAGGCATGTCTATCAGACTAATATTGCCACATGTTTATCTGGATTTAATATAAGACATTGCATCCTTTTTTAATTTAATTTTAGTTTTAATCCCGTATTCAGGGTTGATTTTGGTGCAGCAGTCTGAGTTATGCCTTAGTTGCCATCTAGTGCTAGGTTTACATTATATTTGTGGTCTTGCATGTTATGTTTAATGATGGGTTCCTTTTCCAATATATATTGATGCAACTTTGTAACAATGCTAATTTGATCAGATTTGCTATGTGCTCTCTTTTAGAATAAAATAAGTATGGTAGAACACAATTAATGGGTTTTCCCATGTCAGGCAGGCCAGACAAATATACTGACATAGAGTATACTATAGATTTAAAGGATTACGGATGGATAGTAAAAACTTGTATACCTATACTCTACATGGGAGTAGGAGGATACGTTTTGTATAATACGAATAGTACAGATAGTTCATGATTTCCCTATGGAATATAGACAATTGTTTTTGCCTTTTTATTGTGTTTTTTTTAGTTTAGAACAATATTCGCTAAAGTTTGGGTACTATTCATCTGTACGCAGTTTCCAGCTTCTTTCACTAATATTTCATGCGTAATTTACTAGGGTGAATGCAAAGCACCAAAATGAGTGTGTTGGTTGAAAGCAGGGCTGTGGAGTCGGTAGATAAATGTTCCGACTCCGACTCCGACTCCTCAGTTTTATGTACTTCCGACTCCGACTCCGACTCCGACTCCTCTGTATTAATATGCGAATGTATTTTATACATTCCTTGAGGGAAAGAAACGCAACCTACCAAAGGACTACTGGCTGGGAAGCCAACAGTCTACTGCAGGGGTCTCAAACTCAAATTACCTGAGGGCCACAAGACAAGTTTCCATATCCCATGGGGGGCCGCATGCAAACTTTCAAACTTCAAAAACAGTACTGGTGTCAGCGAACACATTATTAACCCTGACCACTACACTGCACACTGACCACTACACTACACACTGACCACTCACCATCAGGGTACAGCACATCAGGGCACAGGGCACAGCACACATGAGTGCACAGCGCACATCAGGGTACAAAGCCCAGCACATCAGGGTACAAAGCCCAGCACATCAGGGTACAGGGCACATCAGAGCACAGCACATAAGGGTACAGCACAACAGGCCACATCAGGGTGCACGGCACATTAGGGCAGGGCATATCAGGACAGGGCACATGGCACAGTGCAGGACATGGCACATCAGGGCACAGCACATCTGGACAGGGCACATGGCACATCAGGGTACAGGGCACATGAAACAGCACATCAGGGTACAAAGCCCATCACATCAGGGTACATGGGGCACATCAGGGTACATGGGGCACATGGCACATCAGGGTACATGGGCCACATCAGGGTACATGGGGCACAATCAGAGCACATCAGGGCACATGGGGCATATCAGGGCACATCATGCCGCAAATGGCCCGCGGGCCGGTACTTTGAGACCCCTGGTCTACTGTATTGCACAGTTTAAGCAAAAGACAGACACAATGAAAACAAAGTTTTTTTATTCTAAAACATGATTTTCCTAGGAGAATCCCATAGTCATGTTTAAAGTTTAAGCTAACAATCGGAGTTTACAAGTTTTTATAGCCTTAGCTAAATGACAGCAGTTTTTCCAATGGTTTACAGCTTCAGTCTTGAACTATTGGCCCTCCATTCCCTTCACTTATACAAGTGTCTCACTCTCTAGTCCTGCAAAAAACATATTTATTTAATCCCTTATCAGTGAGAGGCTAGGTTACACATGGACGCTGCGTTCCCTGTAAAAGCAGAACACAACACTATGGAAAGTATAAGTATTGCAGCTCCTAATTGTGCGTTGCGTGCCATATAGTGAAGCACATGAAAAGCATGCTTCTTCACGGTCACTTAACGTGTTAGTTTTGCGGTTACGTGAGGCACTGATTGCATTGGTCTTTATTCTTACAGTAGAGAAGTCATTAATTATAACTTTTTGTGAATTGGGACATTTAAACTTGCTTTTTTTTTTTTTATTCCAATTTAAATTTAGTAGGAGTCGGAGTCGGAGTCGGTGCATTGTTTGCCGACTCCGACTCCGACTCCAGGTACCCAAAATTTCCCCCGACTCCGACTCCTCGACTCCGACTCCGACTCCACAGCCCTGGTTGAAAGGCGTAGTGATCATAGATAAAAAGTTCTTAGCTGAATGCTCTGTTCTGACTTAGAAGGGATGAAGCCAGACACAGTCTACTTATGCCACGTACACACGATCGGTTAAAACGATGAGAATGGTCTGATGGACCGTTTTCATCGGTCAAAACCGATCATGTGTGGGCACCATCAGTTATTTAACCATCGGTTAAAAAAAAAGCCAACTTGTTTTAAATTTAACCGATGGATTCCTAACTGATAGAAAAAAAAACGATCGTTAGTAGGCACGACCATCGGTTAAAAATCCATGCATGCTCAGAATCAAGTCGACGCATGCTTGGAAGCATTGAACTTCGTTTTTTTCAGCACGTCGTTGTGTTTTACGTCACTGTTTTCTGACACGATCGTTTTTTTAACCGATGGTGTGTAGGCGCGACGGACCATCAGTCAGCTCCATCGGTTAACCGGTGAAAACGGTCCATCGGTCCGTTCTTATCGATGGACTGATCGTGTGTACGCGGCAAAACTTTACTCAAAGCCAAAGCTTGCTGGTCAATTTTGGACAGAGAATGGAATGGATAGAACGTCTGAATTTATTGTTCTTGGTGATACCCTGTGAGACTTTGACACACCAGGACAGGTAACGAGAGGAGACTTTCCCATGAGGACTTAACCAGCAGTAATTGCCCGTACACACAATATGAATATCGTACGAAAAATATCGTCCGAAGAAGTACGATAATCGGATCGTTAGTACAGAGCTTTCGAGAGCCAATCATGACAGTTTATTCGATATTATTTTATCGGACATGCACGAAAAATTTTCTCGTACAATACCAGATTATACGTTTTTCATTTAGTCAGTACAGTTGTCGTCCGAAAATACAATACAAATACACTTCAACACATGACATCACTTCCGATTTATTTTTCTGTCGTACGAGAATTTTCGTGACTTTAGTAACCATTTAATTTCTACTTCCGACTATTAAGCGAAAAAAGTCGTACGATCTGTCGTACGATATTCGGATCGTGTGTACGGGGCATAAGTCTTTAAAAGATTCTAATTGTTCTCTATCACACTTTTCTGTTTGCTGTCTTTGTCACTTTTCGAAAAATTTTCCCTCACTTTCAGTGAGAGTGTGACATAATATAGAAGAAAATATCCCTAAAGAGGAAGAAAAAACCCATATCAGATGTTTTAACCCTGTCCTACTCTAACCAAAACTAGAAAGAACGTGTTGAATAACTTTGTCTAGCAGGTGGAATGTTTGAAAAACATTTTTGAAAAACAGACTGCACCTCACTTATTAAAGAATAAATTAATTAACAACAAATTTTTCTGATTTCACTAGATGCTATTAGTCCTCTGGAATTCCATTTGTTATGCCTTCCCATCAGGGTTCTTGTTTTTGCTTCACTTCTCCATAATGCCCCTCGCATCTCTAAGAAATATAAAGAGCAGGTGAATGGTTAAACCTGCCATCGTTCAGGAAAAAGTGATAAATCACAAGTATATTTCATGACTTGATGCTTACTTTAGTAGACACAAGTGCCAATAACCCATCACTATCCAATCCATTCAAGGCAGGTTGTAAAAATTCTATCCAATCTGCAAAACCACACAGCTTTTATGATATCGAAATAAAATAAATTACATTCATGAATATAACATTTATACACAAAATATGTACAAGTCGAGTCCACTGCCGAAGTACAGCGTATGCCCTTCACTAAGCAATTTTCATTTTTTATAGCATCAGATATTTTGTTTCTCAAGCTGTAAAATATGAATAAATTTACAGAATGGCAAGCTGATAGGAAGTAAAGAGATGCGTGAGACTAAGAAATGCTACTCTCTATACTTAGCTTTCTTCTAGAGAGCGAGAGAGAGAGAGAGCAGCCTCTTCTATTAGCTCATTAACACAGCTTAATGGACTCCTAGTTGCCATTGTGCTCCATATTTAATGACGGAATATATAGCTCCTATAAACAAAGGCAACACTGTCCTCTGGATGTGATCATCTAATGGGAAAATACTTTCCCAAACACTGGAATGTGCACACTCAGAGCCATGTGATAAATGTACTTCACAATCCACAGTTTAAAAACGTTAACATATAAAATTCTAATAAAAATGACAGAATTCAAGTCCAGCCAATGAAGATGCTTAAAGAACCCGAACCCGGAAGAAGGGCAGATGAAGATGTTGGTGCTGGCGAGGAAGCAAGGGAAGGTAAGTTAAGTCCTTCCTAAAAATGTATATATTACATGAATCAATAGGGTATGCCACCATTACTGATAATCAACATTCAAGGTATAAAATTCAATACCCAATAAACCATTGTAAATATAATTAAACAATGGGACTATAGATTGCCTGCTGGTCCATGGTTTAGGATTAGATGAGAACAGAGCTTTTTTTCTCAAAAAATAGGTGCAGGAACTCAACCACGACCCCGTTCAGATTTCAAAAAAGGTAGAAGGGTCTTAAAGGGGCATTAAATACCAGGATTGCATTACATACAAGTAGAGGTCAGGGGGGTACATACGGAGTTGTCACTTGTAAACACAGTGATTGTGGTGAGCAGGCACCAAAGAGTCTGAGCCAGAGGTGGTGGAACTGAGTTCCCCCAAGTTCCCCCTGAAAAAAAGCCCTGGATGAGAATAATATAAAAATGTAAATTATAATTTTTTGGCAAAAATGTTTATTCTCTAAAATATTGTATTACTAAACTGTTCTGCCTCAAAATAAATAAATAATATAATTAAATAAATACAGCATAGAACAAAAGTAGCTCTTATTACTGAATGAAAAGGTACTTAGCCGTTCCTGCAGACACTGAAAGGGTTAAAGTGGTAGTAAACTCAGCTTAGTTACTTTTACCTACATGTAAGCCAATAATAAAGCTTACCTGTAGGTAAAATGAGTCTCTCTTAAACCTTGCCCTGTTGAGGAGATTTTAGATTTTTTTACAGACGGTGACATCATTGGCGCATGCACACTGCGATCTGAATTGAGGGCACAGTGAATGTGCCATAAACAAAGAGCTCTGTGCCTGTCGCGCACATGTGCTGGAGTGACAGCATTGCGGCTCGGCCATTCAAATGGCCGGAGCAGGCAAACCCGGAAAGGGAGACCGGACGAAGTTGGAAGCCCTGTCAGTGGCTACAGCGTACTGCTGGAGGGCTTCCTTTAAGAGGTAAGTCTTTCATAATGTGATACATACTAACACATTATGATATTAACTTGCAGGTGAACCGTATTATTATTTTTTTATGCAGACTTTACTACTCCTGGATTAAATAACATCAGCAAGAGGAGTACTGTGCATCTCTCGAAAGGCTGTAACAAGTAACATCAATGACATTGAAGAACAATGTTGGAAGCTGAAGGTCACTATCCTTTTAATCATAGGAAAACTCATAGGAAAGTTATTTGTAAACTGAATGAGCTTAACATCTTATACATACATAGCATACATTCACAGAACTCCAATGTACCTTCAAATATGTATCATTGATAGTACATAACTATTTACTTATGTATTTAGCTAAAGTCATATAACAATATCAAGTCGTTGTGTATTTAGCTGTTTATCTGACGTTTCCGTTTAACCCATTAGCTTAAAGTGGAACTAAACTTATCGATTTAACTGTCTCCCAAAACAGTTACATTTAGTTGTAGTTTTAGTGCAGTTGTAGTGGTTGTTAACCATGGTTGCAAAACCTGTGGCCCTCCAGTTGTTGTGGAACTACAAGTCCATTGAGGCATTGCAAGCCACTGACAGTTACAATCATGACTCTTAAAGGCAAAGGCATGATGGGACTTGTAGTCATGCAACAGCTGGAGGGCCACAGGTTGAGCATCCATGTTGTAAACCCTTACTTATACCAAGTGAAGTGACCGCCTCAGGAGAGAAATAGAGATGAAGCAAATCCTTCTACATACTGTAAGTTGCACCTGTTTATCTGCCGTCATCTCTTCTTTACAGCCTTCTAAAGCACACATTATACACAGCAACTCTCAGAAGTAGAAAGCAGAGGGCGGGGATCTAACATCACACATACTGCAGAGCTAGAGCACAGAGCTCCATGAAACTTGATAGCTGATTGACGGGAAGGGACACACCCCCTCTACAGGCTCTAAGTTATCATATATAACAAAGAATACCTTTTACTGCCAACAGTACAAATCAGTACAGTACAAATCAATAGATTTCATTCAGATTCCATATTATGGCAAACATTCCCTATTATCTAAAGCCACCAAACTTTTATTATATTGCAGCTCAAAAACCATTAAATGCCGTGATTTGGCCAGTAACAAAAGTCCTCTATTAGTGAGACACCACTCTGTATGAATGAGAACAGGAGGCACAGCAAGACAGCACCATTGTCAGCTTGGGGGAGCATAGAGTAAATGTATTAGCAGATTTGAATACACTAACATGTTGAAGCCAAACTTCAGCTCACACGTTATAATCAGTTACAGCAAATTGCTTTGTTTTTTCCTTTTAGGATAAAGGTTTTACAGGAATACATAAAATAAGATTATTTAAGCACCCTTGTCAGTGTTAAGTGGTTTGTCTCACCCATCATCCATTCTGTTGGAGAGCATGTGCTTTTGTAAAACAACAAACTTGCTGGCTGGATCACCAGGTGAAAAAAAGAAGAAGAAAGAAAGCCTAAAAAATAAATGAATGCAGCCATCACATCTAAGAACAGGCAGCAATACAATAAATATGGAACAACAAAAACCGTGCTACTAAACAGATAATACTAAAGGCAGCAGCTGGCGTGCGATACACAAGAAGCAATAAAAAACAAAAAAAGCCGCGCCACAAATTTAAAACATTTTTGATGACAAACTCTGAGAGTATGATGAGGATAAAAAATGATGATCAAGGCAGTCCATATGTAACATATGACAATACTAAGTAGTAGTCCGTGCTGGAATAATTATGTCCCTTTAAGCAGCGGGGTATAACTTCATATAGGTTGATAGACTGGAGTAACAGATCTAGCTTTCCACATCACCAGGTGACATATATGCAGTCAGTGTGAACCCTCCACCGTAATGATAAGCCGCTTACCAGATGGCAAGCAATGCGATCAGTTGGCTATAACCCAGCCACGGCCTTTGGCTCCCCAAGAATCATGGACGGAGCAAAAACGTCCCAAATATGCGATACCAGCCAATCTGACAGGATCATTGAGATGCAATTGGAAAGAAAGGCGCATATAGCGTAATTCCGTAAAAATAACAATTTATTAAAAAAAACGAGATGTACTTACAAACGGAAGAATTAAAACAGCATGTAAGGTAAACAGCGAATGCCGGCCGGCATGAAGGAGCCCTCCTCCTTAGCGTGGTGACATCACTGACGTAGCCTCCCAGACACGTTTCGTCACTACCAGGACGTTGTCAGTGGGGGTTATTTGTTTTTTAATACAATAAATATGCAGCAATATAATACATGCTTGCTTTTGGTCTTAATACTACTTTAAACAAAATATATTGTGGGCGTAATTTTTTTTCTTTCTTCTTCTAGTATTGTCAGGACTAAAAAATTGATTTTTAAAAAATTATTCTAAAAATTATTTGTTAAAAATATTGCTTATGAATACTATAGTCTTTTATCTAGTCATTAGGTGGAGTTGTAGTCTTCCTTTTACATATGAAACATTGTATCAGTTTCACCTTATCTTTAAAGAGTAACTCTACTTGTGTTGAGAAAATAATACTCCCCTCTGGGTGATCTATATACTGTACATTGCATTTTAACAAACTTTGTTGCAGATTTCTACCTTTTATTATTCTGAAGAAATAGCTGTTTGGCTGCCTGTGTTTATGTGGAAAGTGAATCTAATAATTTAATCTAATAATTATCAATTAGCTGCTGCAGTTGCAGGGTTCTAATGAGGAAAGTGGCAGGGTCTGCATACCTTTAGACGTGATTTTGCATTGGAAGCATCTCACCAAAATGCCTTTTGTGTTGCAGGGCTAACTTCTGGGAAATTCAGAAAGCCAATCACACAAGACAAATTACATATCTGGGGGGAGATGACTATCTCACTCAGCCCTGTCTAGGGTCTCTGCATTATCTGACTACATATGCATGCTGACGGGATAGCTGGCTCCCATGGCCGAACTGCACTAGGTTATACTGTAAATGTCCACTGACTCACTTATGACATCACTACAGGAGGGCTCTAGCTAAAAGGGACCTAGCACCTGATTACACTATTTTCTGTTAAGACACACTATTCTGGGACAGAGCTACCTAGTTGCAGACTAGCTGGCTGACAAGTTCCTGTGCAAAGCTACATTTTCTCAATTTATAAGACATCTAAATGGGACTTTCTAGGCAACTACAGAACTATATATACATACAAATTATAGTTAAAAATACAATTCACATCTTTATTTTTACAAATCCTCATTAAAACATCAATCCCTTCATTGGGAGTGTTAAAAACAGTTGAATACACTGATGTGTCATAAGAACAAGAAAGGATCAACATCACATGATTACACCTGATATGATGTTGTACATCAAGTTGTCATTTGCTGTCATAGAGGTAGACCTTCATAGTAAACTTCCAACCAGAATTACCCAACACGTTTTGAACGCTCAACTACAGCACATTCTTCCTCTGGGAAGTACCACATTGGTAACCAACTGTGATTTCATCCTGGACTCCCTAGATGGCACAGAGGAGGAGAGATCCCCATATAATGGAATCAAGAGGAGACACCCGATCTGTTCATAATAGGGCTGTTACTGATTAAAATAAAAATGTTCGATCAATCGATTTATTTTTTAATTGATCAATCTACTAATTTCGATTAATTATAACACACATACAGATCCAACTACTTTTAGCCAATCTCCTTGCATTTCAACTCTGCATTAGTCAGTGGTAAATATGGTATACACTATATACAATCACCCGACACTAGTTCGTTTCCACAACCCATGACTTAACTTCACAGTTCACACAAATACGTTTTAAATTCAAACTGTAGCACTGACGTAAGTAATTTTTTCGTATTAAACTTTAAGAAAAACATAGAAAGTTAGTTTAACTTTAATTATAAAACTTATCTAGTATATTGACTGTCAGTAATGTTATAGTAGGCAAGTAGACATCACTTTAGCCAGTCACGCAGACATTCCAGAGTGTTTACATTTTCTGGAAGCAGACATGATCGCATGTTATTGACAATATACCCTGAAGAACTGAACAGTCTTTCGCACGGAACAGATGTTGCGGATACACAAAGAATTGTCTGCACAAAACTGCTTAGGACAGGAAAACGATGGTTATTTTTGCCCCCTTCCCCTGATGGAGCCTGATGCATCCTCCTGCTCCACAGATGCAAAGGTACCTCAATCCAATGGGTGCAGTTTGCTCGCATCCAGCAGGATAAGTCTCACTGTCCAGGCTGTCCGGTGACGTCAAGAATTTTGATCGATCAAAAGAATTTTGATTGATCAAAAAAATTAAAGATTAATCGAGGAATTAATCTTTAATTTCCCCAGCCCTAGTTCATAATACATCAGGATACGCCCTTTCTAGATGTGTTAAGGCTCCAGTTTCTCATCCGAGGCCAACCTCCACCTACAAGAGCGAGACAACCTCCACCTGCAGCTGTGTGACCAATAAACTTGGCAAACATTTACCTACATTTGAAGTGATGTACTTGGCAACCATTTACCTACATTTAAAGTGATGTACTTGGCAACCATTTACCTAAATTTGAAATGATATACTGGAAACCATTTACCTACATTTGAAGTGATGTACTTGGCAACCATTTACCTACATTTAAAGTGATGTACTTGGCAACCGTTTACCTAAATTTGAAATGATATACTGGCAACCATTTACCTACATTTGAAGTGATATACTGTTCTTGGCAACCATCTACCCACATTTGAAGTGATAAACTGTTCTTGGCAACCATCTACCTACATTTGAAGTGATATACTGTTCACTAAACTTTTCTCAGTTATTCTCTCAATTAAGAACCCTTTTTGTATGCACAGTTTTAACCACTTTTTCACCACTCTCAAAATGTACCCTAGTGTCTTTTGCAGCAAACATCAAATTAACACCGGTCCGCTAAATTTACTATGAGGACCATTGACTTCTTTACCCAAGGTGACCATATTCTCCCTCAATCACCTCTCCAAGGGTGAATATCATCAGTGGAGTTAATCTATCTTTTTAGCAGAGGATTTCCATGCCCTTCACTTTACTCTCACTATTCCACATCTTTTTTGTGAACTGCTGCCAAAAACCGTTAAAGCTGAACTTTAGGCAGATATAAAAATACCAATTATGTGTTCATTAAATATCATTATATGCGTTTTTAAAGCTGATTTGTAGCTATCGCTATTCTAGTTTTGTTATACATATAAGTAATTCCAAGAAACATTCTTAGAAGCTATGTAATATCTCTCAATACCAATGCATTGCTTTACAATGTTTACTACTACAAAAACCCCATGCAGTTCCCATAAGCTGTAGTAAGCATTCTTAAAACATTATTTTTTTGTTTTGTGCAATTTTACAAAAAAAAATCTAATTGACACGTTGTTCAACTTTTAAAATTAGAATTTTTTCAGCACACTAAAGAAAACAATCAACCAAACTAAATGGCGACTCACAATCAACTGAACGTCATAGCATGTTGCTGATTGTCATGCAGGTTCAAACATGTTCAAGGTCATCATGCATACAGTGATAACCTGCTCTGACTGCTTTATTTACTAGGTGGGATCACAGTCTCGTTATTTAATAGACACACCTGCTTGAATTTTCAGTGAAGAAGAAGCAGAGTGCACAGGAAGACATAAGCTCATTCCATTTCTGGCATGGTCAACATGTATTTTTGGACTTATAGAACAGGTATAACAAAATTTGTGTAAAGTCTCTTATTTCAACAAACTTCTTGAACCTCTTCCTATTTCCCCCTAGTATTTTTTTCTGTAAAATGCCAAGAATGTAGCTGGGTGTCAGAGATAGTAGCAAGCAATTTATTACATCCATTGCTTCTTCTTCAGGGGCCTGACACAGGGTTGTCTATCTGAAACTCCAGTGGATATAAGAGCTTAATTCTTTTTCTTTGCTGATGTAAATAGAAAACTTCAGTCAAATGATCTTGCCTGGTCTATACTTACAGGTTGTAAGTATGTGGGGTTGTAACTTTGTCTTGTTCCCATTCGGTATACACATAAAACTGATCAATGTATTCAATCACAGGGAAGCAGTCAGGGGAGTATGGGCTATATAAAATGTTCTTTGCCAGCCATGTAAGTGCCACTTAATATGTAATTAGTACACAGTTTAAAAATAATGTTAGGAAGTAAATAACGGACACTTAACAGAAGTAAATATGTCCAGGCTCATAAAAAGTCTGTATTTACCACTGTCATCTAAAGAGATCAATGTGGCACCATTTGTTGAATTGTTCTTGGTTTTATTAGTGGTAGATAACTAGCTTTCGAATCCTGGTAATGTAGATGCTTTTGCTTTTCTGTTCTCTTACTATAATGCCTAACTTTCATGCTCCCTGCTTCCTATTGTCATCTCTCTCTATTTTTGAAAGCAGAAGGCAGGGTTCATTGAAGAGAGTAAAAGTGAAGTTATTGGTGATGACACAGCTATATGGGAAGGGTGCAGATTGTGGACCAAAACAGTTTTTCGTTAAATGTGTCCCTTGTTCTTTTCAATTTATTGGGACAATTAACTGCATAATGTGGATTTTTTGTTTTATTTTGCCATTTTGATGCCTGTACTGCATGGGCAAAGACTTTATAAATAAACTCCATGTATTTATTACCAAGTTCCTACTGTTTGCTGTGCCTCTTTACCGTGCTGTGTACTCATCCAGGTAGACGCACACAACCTGCTGCTGAGCTGAATCCTTGCATTGTGTATGCAACAGAGCATCTACCCTGACGCAACTTTGCCTCAGAAGTAGGGCAAAGGTTAGGATCATCGAAAACTTGATCCATGGCAGGCACAAAATAATTGAAATAATCCAGGATAGAATTTTCTTGCTCCACATAAGGAGAGGCCTAGGCTAAGGCTTCCTCAGTCAGGAGATTGATAATAAACAGACCCTTTTGCCTCCCGGAAGTAAATGCAGCAAGTTGCATCTCAAAGTATATATAACTTTGATTAGGAAAACCTCTCTAATGGAGACAGTCTCCATTGAGTGGTAGAGACAAACATGCGTTAGTATATACAGCAGCAGTATCTTGGTAACGTATGTCCCACAATTATCTATGAAGCCCTTTCACCTCAATTTGTATATTAATTGTATGTAATTTTTTTCAAGGTAGTTAATACCAAACTCTTGCACCTCAGAAATTTGCTGACGAGAGAAGCCAAAGCTACTGCAACAATGGCCCCCATGTTTTAGGCCAGATTATTCTGTAATGGTATGGGATCAGGCTCAGAGGCCAGTGGCTATAGCAGTAAGGAGGTTCACAGCTAATCAGCTGGAAATATACAAGCAATTCTCCCTAGCGCACAATGTGTGCCTTATCTGAGACACGGGGTCTAAGCAGTAGCCAGTCTTCACAATAGTTCCTGATGGTGGAGATGGGTTTTGCTGCATGCTAATGCCAGGTCACGGCCCTCTGGATTGCCAAGTGGACACATAGGAACCAGGGGTCAGGTAACAAATGAAGCAGACAAGAAACAAGCAGAAATGTAATCTGTGAACAAGCCAAAAGGTCAGTAACAAGTAGTAGCTGAAAGGGATCAGATAGAAGCATGGTCGATGAAAAAGCACAGGGTCAATAATGAGTGGTAGCAAAGAAAAGGACAGCAGCAGGTATGCAAGGAGCAAGATATTGTCTGATGGGAGCATAATAATCTGGCAAACAGGAAGCACAGAGACATGGCGTAAATCAGGAAGTTCATGGGTGGAGCAAAGTGTTCAAGATTCACCAGAATCAAAATACAATGTGGGTATGTTTCATTTACTAGCAAAGTCAATGACGCTCTGAGACACCAATCCCTTTTTATACATACTATGCTCATATAGTGAATTTGTAAACTTACCCCAGGCTGTATCCTTTTAATTTATGACTCATTTATGATGATTTAATTTTATTTATATGACCAACATAAATGGTTTCAGGTTTTCAGATTCCTGAGTATCCACTTATACACTTCTGAGGTTTCTGCGAGCTGTACTTGTTATAACTAACTGGTATACTCCAGTCAAAGGGCTTCTTGAAAAAATGTTGTTTAAATGCAAAGAAGCTATTTTACGGCATGTACAGACCACACATAGCAACCACAGCAAAGTGATGAAGAATGGGAATTAAATAGGATTTAGAAAATGAGCAATGCACAGCAAATGTGTCACAGTTAGCCAATATGAAATAGGTGAACCCGGTCTTTAAACTGACACACTGTTGAATACACAGCATATTATAAAATAAGCTAGATACCTGGGTGCCATTTACTGTTCAGGTGGAAGCCACTTCATTTATGTGGGAAAGATAAAAATTAATAAGAAATAAATGATAGCAGAGTACTGAATATTTAGATGGCAATTTGCATGCCTCTCATGCTCCAAAATGCAAAGTATTATCAGTTAAAACTCGTGTGCTAAGGTCCCCTTTGGCAATTCATCAAAGGAAAGTGGTGAGGAACCACAGGATCTGAACTGCTTTCTAGAGTTGGCAGTGTAATTAATAGCAAGCTGCATTCATCATTCGCAATCAATACCTGGGAGGCATCCCAGGCAGGGATGAGAAAACCTGCATAAGCTATCAGGGTAATAATTATGTGAATTCCAGGATATTATTTCACCATTCTGAACTTTATGCTCTAAGATTTTCACCTGAAGATCTGAGGTGCACTGAGCAAAGCATCTTAAACACTTGCTAATAAAAAGAAAAACTTTTCACGTTCAGATAGAAATAGATCACCTCAGAAAATAATCGCACTCAAGCGGCAGTGAGATTGCTTCAAGTTGCCATGATTTAATATCAGTGTGAGGATAAATGCAAGGAGCAAGTCTGTAGCTTTGTCTTTGCTGTGAAGACAATATTTTGGTGCTGAAAAAAATTAACCGTTCAGGGAAAGAAAAAAAACAAACATATTATTAGTGTGTATGATCTGTAAACTTCTGTCAAACTGGAACCAATACACGAGGACTGCTTGTAAAATGTTATGCGGCCAGGCTTGTGGTCCAGGCCCCCTGCCTAAAAGCATAACCTTGGGCCAGATTCACGTAGATGGGCGTATTTGTGGGCGGGCGTAACGTATTTGATTTACGTTATGCCGCCGCAAGTTTATCAGGCAAGTGCTTTATTCACAAAGCACTTGCCTGTAAAGTTGCGGCGGCATAGCGTAAATCACCCGGCGGAATTCAAATTCGGCGGGTAGGGGGCGTGTTTCATTTAAATGAAGCGCTGTCCCTAAAATATCCCGGCGTGCATTGCTTTAAATGACGTCGCAAGGACGTCATTGGTTTTGACGTGGACGTAAATGGCGTCCAGCCCCATTTATGGACGAGTTACGCAAACAAATTTTCAAATTGCGACACGGGAACGACGGCCATACTTAACATTGGATACGCCACCTAGGGGGCATGTTCATCTTTACGCGGCGTATCTCTTACGGAAACGGCGTATCTTTACTGCGACGGCAAGCGTACGTTCGTGAATCGGCGTAATGACTCATTTGCATATTCTACGCCGAACTCAATGGAAGCGCCACCTAGCGGCCAGTGTAAATATTGCACCCTAAGATACGACGGCACAGGCCGTCATATCTTAGACATGTTTGAGGCCCCATACACACGGCCTAGAAACTCAACGAGCAAAACACATCGTTTTGCTCGTTGAGTTCCTTGTGAAGCCGCCGAGGATCTTGGCGAGCCAAGTTTCCCCGTTGACTAACGAGGAAATAGAGAACATGTTCTCTATTTGGCCGACGAGTTCACCGTCGGTTTCCTCAGCCGAAAGTGTACACACGGCCAAGTTTCTCGGCAGAATACAGCTCCGATCGAGTTTCTGGCTGAATTCTGCTGAGAAACTCGGTCGTGTGTACGGGGCCTAAGTGTATCTCAGTTTGAGCATACACTTAAACATACGACGGGCTTAGATTTGGAGTTATGACGGCGTATCTACTAATACGCCGGCGGAACTCTTTATGAATCCGGCCCCTTGTCTGTAACCTCTATGTAAATTACACTGCATTGGTCAAGTATCCACCCATGGCTATGACTGGATGGTGAAGGAGCAGCAAGCGCATTCCTGTGCAATGTAACAGGGTCCTGATTGGCTAAGACTTCTGCCCCTTCATTCTCCAGTCTAAGTGCAGCTGCACAATGTATTTCAGGAGGCTGGCTGCAGGACATATTTAGGAACTTATGCTAGTTGCAAAAATATTGTTACCTATTTTGAATGATTACATAGATTTAATACATTGCGTTTTCACATCTGTTTGGAGCTTAACAAATGTAACATTATTGCGCATGAAATATAATGCTATTAGATTCCTATTAGATTGTAATTCCTATTAGATTCCTATTAGAGCAGGGCCCTTGTAATCCTCTTGTATTGAATTGTATTGTAACTGTACTGTCTCCCTTTATAATGTAAAGTGCTGTACAATCTGTCAGCACTATATAAATCCTGTATAATAACATTAATTACTTCACAGATTTTATGTCTATGCGGGATCTAGGACTATTGCCCAATGGGGAATGATAAGGATCTGCTTGTCGCCTTAGAGGAACAAAGCTGTGTCTATAGAATGCTGACTCTATCTACACTAAAAACAATTAAGAAAATATTCCAAAGATAGAGCTGCATTCTCTAGTATGTTGAATTACACTTTTTCATATGTCATGTAAAGAAAATAGTCCTTTGTGCATATGAACTTTTAGACCCTGGACTTGCTGAAAAACAGTGTCTGGCGTGCTTTCGCGGTTCTTGGAAACTGCTCCCTGGCGCCCAATGCAATATACAGAAACACTAGGTTAAGCATCAGCTTCAGGCAATCTTAATATGAAGTCAAACTGCAGCATCTGTCCACTTTTGAAGCTGGAGTCCATTCACTTATGTATATCACTCTCTCATGCACACCCCTACTGAGAGACTGTCTGATCTGGAAGAGTTTTTACACATACCCTGGATAAACTTATCTACCCAATATCTAAGGGCCAGATTCACGTAGAAGTGCGGCGGCGTAACGTATCGGAGATACGTTACACCGCCGCAAGTTTTCAGCGCAAGTGCCTGATTCACCAAGCACTTGCGTGAAAACTTACGCCGGCGGCCTCCGGCGTAAGCCCGCGTAATTCAAAGGGGCGTGTGCCATTTAAATTAGGCGCGCTCCCGCGCCGGACCTACTGTGCATGCTCCCTTTTGAATTTCCCGCTGTGCTTTGCGCAAAGTGACGTCATTTTTTCGAACGGCGACGTGCGTAGCGTACTTCCGTGTTCCCGGACGTCTTACGCAAGAAGGAAGAAAATTTAAATTTCGACGCGGGAACGACGGCCATACTTTATACAGCACATACATGTGCTGTGTAAAGTTAGGGCACCTAAAATGACGACTAACTTTGCGACGGGAAACTAGACTAGCAGCGACGTAGCGAACGCGAAAAACCGTTGTGGATCGCCGTAACTACTAATTTGCATACCCAACGCTGGTTTACGACGCGAACTCCCCCCAGCGGCGGCCGTGGTATTGCATCCTAAGATCCGACAGTGTAAAACAATTACACCTGTCGGATCTTAGGGCTATCTATGCGTAACTGATTCTATGAATCAGTCGCATAGATACTCTGAGAGATACGACGGAGTATCTGAGATACTCCGTCGTATCTCGGCTGTGAATCTGGCCCTAAGTCTATAGTACCTTTTCAGTAAATCTGTGTTCAGATGAAAAGCAATTATAGAGCATGCATTTTTATCTAGATCCTTCTGCCTAAGTTTCAGAAAGATAGGTAACACATTAAACCTCTTTGGCTTTCTGTATGGTTCAAGAGATATTACTGATTCAAATACCAAAGAGTTGAAATGTAGAGCCTGATAGCAAGCCAAGTTCAAAGTGGAATTATCCTAAAATGCAAACATATAACACACAGATACAGTATATGACAAAGATATAAATAGGCCAAATGTATTACCTTATATTAGACGACCAGTCTCAACCTTTCTCGACCAGGAGCAGCCATAACAACCTCTTCCACAGTATATGAAATTTTGCTGTATGCACAAAAAATAAAACAGAATGCACATATATTATTATACAGGATTTACTTTATATAGCGCCAACATTTTCCACACATGATAAAATATCTGCTCCTTCAGGTGACATGAAGTAAAAATTAGGCAGACGCTTTCAGGCTTTATTGATGTCTCCGTACCCATCAGATAGCATTCCTTCTCACTTTCCATCCTTCATGAGAACAGGATGTGAGAGTAAATTTCTCCAGAAGGGACACAACAGCAAAAAACACTTCTTTGAGAAGATTGGGTGAAATCTTTCTTTTTATTGTTGTCTGTGCCCTCATACAAAATTAAATGTTACTTTGGTGTCTGTAGTTAATGTGCTAATCTGGATGTAGGAGAGCTGTTGACAAGAAAACCAACTGCAGACTTCTTGCTTTTTCTTCCAGATAACCAGAAGTTTCAAAAAGCTTAAACTGAAAATATCACTTAAGTTACCGCAAGGTACTCCCAAAGTGATCCCTGTGGTACATTTTTTCTTGCTTGTTCTATTCTTGCAGGTTTTAGTTATTTTATGTTTTTGGAAACAGCCCATATTCCAATGTAATGTTATTATACCGCATGCTGAGTTGGTGGATCCTGAGGGGCAATGGTTAATGCTGCTGGACAGGTTTTTGAGTGCGTTTCAGGGAAATACCACTCCCTGCAGGACAAGCCATATAAATTGGGGTTCACTGACTCCCTTGGGGTTTTCTGCCATGTAGCTGCCCTGATGTTGCTCAACTTCATCTTGTGGGAACCCATTAGGATTCCAAGTAGTATGGACTTGGTATGGATTTAGTATGGACATGGACTTAAAGCCACCAGTTGTGGATTTATACTGCCAAGTAAAGATTTACTACCAATTATGGGCTCTTGTCTTGCTAAGGACTGTAATTGACTTTCACACGTAATTAAGGTATGACTACCTCTTAGGACACAATGGAGTGCCAAGGGCACAACTAAAAGGGCATGTAGAGGACTTTGTAAAGAATTGTGTGTCAAAGATGTCTTTTGAGAACTGTTCCATTGTTACCCTCAACTACTTTAGTACAGTAAATGTATTGTTAAGCCAATCTACTTAGTCCGAACCTACTAAAGGGGTGTACATACATCGTATTCAAGAACAGGGCTTATTTAAAGGGGTCAAGAGATGTTAGAGAAGATACAGTATAGAGGTCTAATGAGCAAATAAGCTGGTATAAGGAGTTTATATCGACGTACTAATGGTTATCATACGTGTGTCTAAAGCTTATGTAGCCAACCAGCTAGGAAGCAGGTGACTTGGCATGCAAGACAGAGACTCTGGTAGTAAAGGGGTTGATGCTCGGCCCCTTTACTGACCAGTTCCCTGCATATCAGGACCATCCTCGTAGCACAGAGAATCTAGGGACCTAGCCTTGGAGTCACAAGTGAGGCCTTGGCAGGAGAACAAGCATGACTTTATGAGTAATGTGCTTCCTGTATCCAATAGCAACATGCAGATAATAGTCACTGAGAGTGAGGTGATGGGACTGCTGAGTTGGTGGAGACTGGTACAAGCTCCATGGTACGGGCTCAGAAATGCTGCACACCTGGGGGGAGGAAAAGTCAGAAGTTGTGTCCATAATGCATATTCAGCCACCAGGGCCGACCCTCTATTGGACCCAGGCATAACTATAAGGGGGCAGCACCAGGGCCCTCTTTAACATGGGGCAAATGCCCTTTTTGGGTACCGAAACAGCTGCCACTGGAGCACACGCTGTCTGCACATGGGGGGCCATCCCGCTCCCTATGATGTTACTGGCATTAAGCACAGAAAGCAGGGGAGGGGGTGGGGCTGGGAGCACCACTGACTCTCAGACCCCACCAGATGAATTCTGTAATGGCTGGGAGAAGGCAGAGGCTGCAGGTGCAGCTAAGTAACGGGTTTGGTGTGGGAGTGGCAGCACCGAGATCCCGGAGCGCAGATTGGATGTGGAGTAAACTGTCTGGCAGGTAGGTCCTTCTCTGATTGTCTGACAAGGCTGGACTGATGGCCACTGATAGACTGCACTGGTGGGCACTGATGAGGTGGCACTGATGGACAATGATAGGCTGCACTGATGAGGTGGCACTGATGGACACTGATGGGCACTTATAGGCTGCACTGGTGGGCACTGATGAGGTGGCACTGATGGACAATGGTGGGCACTGATATGCTGCACTGATCGGCACTGATAGGCTGCACTGATGGGCACTGATGAGGTGGCACTGATGGATACTGATGGGCACTGATAGGCTGCACTGATGGGAACTAATAGGCTGCACTGTTGGGCACTGATGGGCACTGATAGGCTTCACGGATTGGCACTGATGAGGTGGCATTGATGGACACTGATAGGCTGCACTGGTGGGCACTGATGAGGTGGCACTGATGGACACTGATAGGCTGCACTGATGGGCACTAATTGACCCTATCCTAAAAGGTAGGGTTCCTGATATTCACTTCCCACATATACCAATGACACAAACAATCTGAAGTTTTAGGATTGTCCAATATTATTTGCACAATTTTTTAACAGGGATAAATAACATTATGTACAATTCAGGACAGGAGCCAGTCTAGTAAAAAATAACACATTATTTCACTCAGAAAATCACAACTGTTATGTGGCAACAATTATTTTTTTAGATACACTGGTAACTAACTGCTTTTGAGTGGTCAAGCCCTACTAATTTATGTCAACTATGTTTTAGGTTGTTAGTCTTGATAAGGAAGGTAATATTTATATTACATGATTTCACTACTGACGAGCACGAAAAGGAAAGAGACACGCCATACTACTTGGAGAACTCCCCATTTGGGTCTGGACTGGCCAGGCCGTATTCCGTCCCTCAAGACAGACACTGTCAGCACATCTGAGACCTGCTCTACTACACAATGCTGTTACGTCCTGTGAGTGTTTCCCCGGTCGGGTGCCTTCCCGCTGGGTTTTGAATTACTGATTAATAATTAATATTAATAAAAGTTCTGTTCTTTACAACTGAAGTCTGTGTAATTACTGTTGCCGAACCACTCTGTACCTCCCCACAAGCAGGGCTGTACATTGCACTTATCCCTCCCACACACAAAAATATCACGAAGGACACACTGTACCTAGATTAACCCATGTGCAAGGGGCCTTACTGTGACATACAACAGTAAAGACCAAAAACATGTTTAGGCATAAACTTGCTAAATGGGCCTTTTTCTGACATTTAATGCTTACAAGTTAAAATCAGTATTTATTGCTAGAAAATTATTTAGAACCACCAAACATTATATTATTTTTTTTATGTCACACCGTTTCTGTCCAGCAGTTTTTTAAATGCAATAAAAAAAATACACTTTAATGAATTAAAAAACAAAACAAATCATAATATATCCCATTTTTTTGTATAACAAGAAAGATGACGTTACGCCAAGTAAATACATACCTAACATGTCATGCTTCAAAATTGCTCACGCTCGTGGAATGGCACCAAACTATGGTACTTAAAAATCTCTATAGGCAATGCTTCAAAAATTTCGACAGGTTACCAGTTTAGAGTTACAGAGTAGGTCTAGTGCTAGAATTATTTCTCTCGCTCAGATGTTTGCAGCAATACCTCACATGTGTGGTGCAAACACTGTTTACATCTGTGGGCGTTATATGTTCACTACTGCGAGCGAGCAGCAGGGATGTTTGTGGTCTATAAAAATATATATTTTATATTTATTTTGTCATATTTTGACTTTTTTTACACTGTTCCTTTGAAAAAAATGTTTTGATCACTTATGTGATGTAAATGTAAACAACCTTTGCGATAACAATACAGCATGACAGGTCCTCTTTATGGAGAGATCTGGGGTTTTTCTTTTATCTTTTGCTTTAAAAAAACATGTCTTTACATGGCTTGAGAACTGGAAGTGACGTTGATGCCGCTCCGGTCCTCCAAGGGCATAGAGATGAGTGGTGGTCAGTGGCGGTGCGTCCATAGAGGGCACCGGAGCGCCGGCCCCTCTGGCTCTCGCACCGCCACTGAAATACATAGATTCATGCATTGCATGAATCTATGTATTTTCGCCGCTGCCGCCGACTATTCAGATGGCCGGATAGTGAGCGCCGGGCATCTGAATAACGGCAGCTGGTTGGCTGTGTGGAAGTGCCTATCAGAGCCAGCGACTGTAAGAAGAAAGTGCAGCACCAAAAACAAACTAACACATAATTAGTAAACTCCATTTACTAGTTTCCATGAGAAAAAAAAACCTAGTACCTTTTAATTGCAAAGCCAAATGCCAACCATTTAAAAATAATGCTGACTCCCAGCGGAGTAACTACAGGGGTCACAATGGTCATAATTGCGACCCAGCCCCATGCTCCAGGGGGCCCATGCAGCTCCCCTGTACACCTACATAGGAGGGGTGGCAGGGAAATAGAGGAACCAATCCAATTAATTTTCCTCTTGCAGGCGCTAAAAGTCCACTTTTCCTCCTCTCCCTCCCACAGGTGTTCAGTGACTGCAGAAAGGGATCGGTTCCTCTATATTCACCCAGCGCCCCTCTTATCCAGGTCCTGCTGCCCCTGTGTGCTCCCCTGGCCCCCCTTGTCAGGCAAAGGGATGCTTTCAGGATAGAGAGTGGAGAAGGGGCCTGTAACTATGTAATTTATCAGTGATAGAGTCAGTGATTGATACTCATCGTTGACTCTGTCTGTTCAAAACTGAAGCATAGTAAACTAAACTATGCTTCAGTTTGTAAATGAATGGGAAGCTCTGTACAGAGCTATTCCTTTCCATTCATTCTGTGCAGCTGAGGCTACAAAAGAAGGAGGTTGAGTGCCTTGTCCTCAATTTCCTTTCTCTGTCTCTAAGCTGAAATATTATCGCACCAAAAGTCCCCTTAATGTCTCCTAATTTTCTTTTTAAATAATTAAAAAATAAAAGCGCAAAAAAAATAAAAATTGGTAAAAAAATAAAAACAAAAATTAAAAATTACTGACCCAGTCCACTGCCATGCTGATCATGTCTGCTGCAATACTGACACTGTCCACTGCCATATTGACAGAGTACACTGCTCTACTGATTGATGCCATCCATAGTACTACACCAGTGGCGGAACTACCAGTGTTGCAAAGGTCACATTTACGAATGGGCCCTGGTATTCTGCCACTGTGGGGGCCCACAAAAATGGCAGGAAGGAGGCCACTGCAGGACCGTTATAAAAGGCCCTGCAATGGAAGTAAAGGGCCCCAGGATCAGTGGAAAGGTCCCCAGACTCGGAGGTAAGGGCCTCGGCTGGGGGTTAGAGAGGCCCTGGAGGTTTTAGTGTTTGTCTGCTGACACTAAACCAGAACTTTACACAGAATAAAAAAAATGTACCTTTTATAGATACATTGTGAACTACGTAGAACCAAAAGAAGGTTTGATAAGTAGTGTGGGGTTATTAATCCATTTTTTGGGGGTTTTATTTTGTTATATGTGGCCAACTGGGGACATTTCCTTTCACTTCCAGTACTGGAGGTACAATAGAAAGTTTTAGGGCAATTTTCCCACTTTAGGACAACAGGGAAGTTGAATCTCCCAAATAGCAATAAAATCCTGACACAGGTCTATCCAAAAAAATATTAACTATAGATGTTTTCAAATTTCGGAAATAGACTGATGTTCTTAAAATTTTACTCAAAATGCACAGCTTTTCTCCAAAGTAAAGTAAAACAAAACCCCCTCTATAACTGTTGCCAATTTTTCCAGGAGAAAAATCAGAACTCCCACGGACAGCCAGCTCAATTACTTGGTTTCTTAGCCTTTAGTAAAAATGCTGGTTATTATTAATATTTAAATTTTTTATTTTTTATTATATCATTGTTTTTGTTTTTACTATCTTATGCAATAAAGCAATTTGTGGCTTTACCACTCTTACTCAAACAAATGCCTTTATACACTGAAAAAATCAGAGAATCTTTTTGTCTTAAAGTCGTTCTAAAGTCAAGTTGTTTTTTTACCTATGCATTCTATTCATTATTGTAAAAAATAACTTCAGTCGCCCCAGCCCCCATACCTAAATACTGAGTCCTGTATAGATCCAGCGCTTTCCTGCCTGCAGGTCTCTCCCCTTTCCCGTCCCGTCAATGGATACACACAGTCTGGCTCAGGAGCAAGCCTGCACATGTGCCAATATAATAAGTGGCTCCCTATAGTGGCTTACAGAGAAGAGGAGCCAAGATTGCTGGCGAGGGACCCCAGAAGAGGACGTTTGGTACCGCTCTGTGCAATACCCTTGCATACATATTTTTTTTCCTTTAGTAAATAAAGTTTAACCTTACAACTGCTCTGTGCAATACCCTTGCACAGATCAGTTAAATATAACATCTTTTTTTATTTTAGTAAAACAAGTTTAACCTTACAACCGCTTTAAGGCTGTTCCTGTTTACTTTGTTACCTGATACAGTTTAAGAGATCCACTATTTCTTTTTTGTTTAGATATGCTTGAAGCTCTGAACAATTGTAATTCTAGCCATTCCCACCATTATAGACACTAAAGCACTGTACACACGGGCCAGAATCTCGTCAGGAAAAAACGTTGTTTTTTCTGACGAGATTCTTGGCAAGAATCTCTTGCCGCCCGAGTGTACAGAACCTCCATTCAAAAGAACCGCGGTTCTTTTGAATGGCAAGAACGCTGTGATGTCATTGTGTACAACGAACATGCGCTCGTCACATTCGATGCCATCCCTGCCATCTTACTGCACCCTACCTATGCCTAGGAAGCTACCACTCATGTGTCGAAGTCATTCGAGGATGCGCAGGTTTCCACAGCGACAGGTAAGTATCCACACTCTCGGATTTCTCGGCAGGAAAACATTGCTGAGAATCACGACGAGAAAATAGAGAGCAGGTTCTCTATGTTTCTCGTCAAGATTTTAGGCAGTTTTCTTGACGAGAAACCTGAAAGCCTCGTACACAGCACGCACAGTATACTTGGCAAGAAAGCTCTGCCAACAGTTTTCTTGCTGGTTCTTGCCGAGTAAACCGAGCGTGTGTACGAGGCTTAACCACTTCGTTACCGGGCCTTTTTTGGCACTTTTCTCCTTTATGTAAAAATCAAAATTTTTTTGCTAGAAAATTTATCAGAACCCCCAAACATTATATATTTTTTTTAGCAAACACCCTAGGGAATAAAATGGCGGTCATTGCAACTTTTTTTCTCGCATGGTATTTGCGCAATAATTTTTCAAACGCCTTTTTTTAGGGAAAAAAACTGTTTCATGAATTAAAAAATAACAAAACAGTAAAGTTAGCCCAATTTTTTTGTATAATGTGAAAGACGATGTTACGCCGAGTAAATAGATACCTAACATGTCACGCTTTAAAATTGCGCACACTCATGGAATGGCGCCAAACTTCGGTACTTAAAAATCTCCATAGGCAACTCTTTAATTTTTTTTACAGGTTACTATTTTTGAGTTACAGAGTAGGTCTAGTGCTAGAATTGTTGCACACGCTCTAACGCACGCGATGATACCTCACATGTGGGGTTTGAACGGTGTTTACATATGTGGGCGGGACTTGCATGCGCGTTCGCTTCTGCACGCGAGCGACCGGGACAGGGGCGTTTTACATTTTTTTTTTTTTTTTTTTACTTAATTTTTTTATTTTTACACTTTTTTTACATTGTTTTTTTTTTTATCACTTTTATTCCTATTACAAGGAATGTAAACATCCCTTGTAATAGGAATCAGTGTGACAGGTCCTCTTTATGGAGAGATGTGGGGTCAATAAGACCCCACATCTCTCCTACAGGCTTAAAAGCATGAAATCGGTGAAAAAAATTTCACCGATTACATGCCGACAGCCGCGACAGCGGCTTTGTTTATTTCCGGGTACCGGGCGTGACGTCATAACGTCGCGCCCGACCCTCCGACGGTCATAGAGATGACTGTGACCGTCTGGTCACCAGTCATCTCTATGGTTCACCAACGAGCGCCGGCTGATTCGCTCTCCGGGCCCCCGATGGCACGGGAGAGCCCGGAGAAGCACCGGATGGCGGTGGGAGGGGGAACCGCCGCTTTGATCATTCTTCTGGTGCACAGAATCGCCAGCTGAAGACGGTGATATCTGAATGATGCCTGCAGCTGCAGGCATCATTCAGATATCACCGCTCAAAGTGGAGGACGTCCTACGGATCTGAAGTGGTTAAGGGGCTTATGTATGAAAAGTATGCTAACAACATTTATTTTTGCTTATAGCAACCATTTAGAATCCTCTGAACAGCAAAAATTATAGCTGGAAGAGGTATTCATGGGCAAAAATAAATGTATTAGCTGGTACTTTTTATACATAAACCCCTTAAGAAAGTGCATAAGGTTGTAGATTCCGTTTTCTTTCAGTGGTTCCTTGGCGTTTAGAATGATGGGAAGCACCTTGTTCCATGTAACCCTAAAGGGCCCCTCCTGAAACAAAATGTTCACATTTTTACATGTTTGGGAAAGTCCTTTTCATAATAGTGACAATAAAGGACACTAAAGCAACAGCTGGACTTAAAGTGGACATTCTATGAAAATAGAAAGCCTGTTTTGCTCACAGCTCCCACCCTCCAAATGCAAATGGCTTTAAAGCAGTTGAAATTGAAAAAAGAAAATACTTAGCTCAGCCTAGCGTTTAATGCCATCACAAGGCATGGGTGACATCACAAAATTCCTGCAATGGGTTAGAGTGAACGCTCATGGAATTTTGAGCACCCAGTTCTCACTAGACATGTGCATTCGTTTTCATCCGAATGCATTTTCGTCCGAATTTCAGGTATTTTCGTTATCGTTTTAACAAAAACTAAAACGAATGCACAGAATACGAAAAAAGAAAGATCCGACATAAATAAATGCTTTATTTTCATTGCAACAACAGTTTGATATAGATAGAAGTAAAATAAAAATAATGGTGATGATGAATATTATTGGCTGATTGTAACCAAAGAGGAGGAGCAGTAAAATAGCTAGAACTAAGTTGACAATTCAACATGAATGACGAAGATTCGACAAAGCATCAAGAAACATACAAACGTCGAATCTGTCATTGAAGGCTTATGGTGTCTGTCGAAAGTTCTAAGAAGATTTGACGGAGAAGCTAAACTGTACAAAGGTGCAATCGTACATTTCCAGTCAAATGCTCGGCCCATAGGCTATAAAAAAATTCTAATGTTGGTTGACTAGTAATAATAATTAATAAATATAATTATTACTAGTCATACAACATTAGAATTCTACTATAACTACCGTATCTATCGGCCTATTGCACGCCCCGGCGTATAGCGCGCACCCCGACCCTTGAAGAAAAATTCCTGGAAAAAAAAAATACTTACAGTCGGTGTCTTGCCCGTCGTCCATCGCGTCCTGCCCGTCGTCCATCGCGTCCATCGGTGGCCTCGTCCGGTCCGGCGTCCTTCTGCGGCCATCGTGGTGTCCTCCCTGCTCGATCCCCGCTTCCCGCGCTGAGTTTGAACCACTGCGCCGGCACATACCGAGCGCAGTACACTCGGGTATAGTCGGGCAGGCTCGGCTCCTCTCGCGTAAAGGACGTACAGGACGCACAGGATGTGACCGCGAGAGGAGCCGAGCCTGCCCGACTATACCCGAGTGTACTGCGCTCGTTATATGCCGGCGCAGTGGTTCAAACTCAGCGCGGGAAGCGGGTATCGGCGTATATTGCGCACCCACGATTTTGCCCTGATTTTCAGGGCAAAAAAGTGCGCGGTATACGCTGATAAATATGGTAGCTTGTAGGTGGGAACATTCGACCCGAAATGTACGATGTACAGTTTCACTGCTCCGTCGAATCTTCTTTGAACATTTGACAGACACCATAAGCCTTCAATGACAGATTAAACCTTAATTCATTCAGATTTTGTGACGAATGCAATTTCTAACGAAAAAATAAAAAAATAAAAACGAATTTCGGGAGTAACTAAATAATTTTTTTTTGGATGAAAACAAAATTCCAGAATGAAATATTTCAGTGTGCACATGTCTAGTTCTCACAGGAAGCAAGGTGACGTTACAGTACCTCCCAAAAGCGTGAGAAGGATTAAGGTACGTTTTTTAATTTGCATAAGCATTATTTTTTAATAGCTTTTTAAAGTGGTAGGTAATGAAGAACTGAAGTATAAAGGACCTTTAATTTTTTTTCATGGGGGGTCTGATTGAACTATAAAAATCTGGCAGAAATATGAGCATCAATGATAGTCAGAGATATCAATTAAACTCACATGTCATCTTTCAAAAATAGCTGATAAAGTAAAAGCTACATCCTTTTGGTACCATGGTAACTTTCGTTCTTCAGCATGTGACGTGTTTGCCTGAGTGCGTCATTTGTGATTTAATCACATTTTCCCCTTAAAGGACCTGTCTTGACAGTTTTCCACAAACAGTTAAACTTCTGGGAAGGAAAGACAAGATTTGCTTTTGATATTAATCTCTCTCAAGATGTCTCTCTCAGCACTTTATGGAGAGCACATAAAGCTGTGGCCAGAGGGAGATTAATACGCATTGCTTCATGTTGAAAGACAGCAAACACGATTCACAGAGTACAATTATCTCCTCTGCTATTTAAATTAGAGATGTTTCATAGGAAGCAGCTGGATGACGAAACTGTGTGCAAATTCTAACCCCTACATCTAAAATGTGCAAATAGGCTTTACAGGTTTACTATAAATATGACCTGTTATTTTAATATTAAGGGATTACAAGATCCTTTCAGTAAGCTAAGTACTAGATATGTATAATTCATGATCTGATGAGTGCAGCATGATAGAATCCACTGGCATGAAGTGCTTGCTATGCCTTGTTATATTATAAATTGTATATTATTCTCAGAAAATTTCAGATTTTCAGCATAAACAAGAAATGCAAATGGCAGCCTACTTTAACCAATACAAGTTTGAGTTAAAATGTATCTAAAGCTAAGAGCAAAAACCGAAAGTATTGCAGATTACCAGCCCTTTGATATGGTGGCTGCATCCAGCTACCTGGTAATATTGCCATTAATTCACTTTCTGTCCTAGGGTGACAACCGTACTAAGTAGGATGGTAACCCTAGGATTACATAGCACCTCCCTCTCTTCTCCATAACAGGCAAAGTTCATAAATATAGCAGGGACTACCTGGACGACCAGCTTATTTTTGTAGAGATGTAATGAAATACTTTTATCATTATGTAGTACTACCCCCGGAGGAGCTGCTGGATTTTTGGGTGGCATATTACCTCATGGCTCCTCCGAAATTCCTAGGGGTGAATGTTGCATATTGCATATTGCATATAGTAGAAGTAAAGGAGTGTCCACGACAGGTGCTCTTTGCAGTGCTCTTTATTACCCAGCCGGATAAAAACAGTAAACCATAAACTTATGGTGAGGAAAGTAAAGTTGAAGAAGAATGGAGGATAGCAGATTCAGGCATGATAATAGGAAACAGTCCTGCTCCCAAGCATAACACTTCTCTGCACCACTCCTGCCTGAGTGGGTTTAGTGTACCCGGAAAGGCCTCTCTCACTGACCTGGTAGCCGGAGTATCACTCGGACAATTGTAGGATAAAGTCTCAGCCACCCTCCTTAATGAAATTGAACTTGAGAAAGAACCTCTGCCACAGACTCCCCTCGGTGAGCCTCAGAAAGACACCTCTGCCACAGATCCTCTCTGGATAGAATTCTAGGAGATATCCCTCCTTAGATGAGTTATGCCTGGATCTCCTTCAACTTGTCGCCCAGGTACCGACTGACAGGTGGTTAATCCCTCAGTGTCCGGCTACCTCGATCGACGGTGGTTTGTACAGGCCCTTTTGGACTGCCAGCCTCTCAATGGCGCTCCCCACCGAACAGCAGTACAGCTTGGGATCCTCAAAGGTGGGAACCCAGTCACTCACTGGGTCCCCGTCGCTGTTCAGATGCTCTGGGCCAGCATGGACCCGGAACCAGGAACACCGCGTAGCACGCACGCCCCGGCCAGGTAGGCCATAGCGCCAGAGTGCCGTGATGTGGCCACCCTAAAGGTGGGTGCCACACTGCACTAAGAAGACCCAGACCAAATGGCGTCTGCCTCATAAATACCCATCCCCAGCATGCACAGCGAGGACAAACCCCTTGGTGCTGCTGGGAAAGAGCACCCAAACCTTGACTCCACTGCTGCCACCTGCAGCACCGGGGCTGGAAGAACACCCCCAGACCCCAGTACAACAGAATAAGCCCACAGCACAGCCAAGCTGAGCCTGTTTTGCATTTAACAATCTGGATCAGAGTTTAACTACACTCTGATCTACCCTTAAATTTACCTAGCACCAGTACTATAAAATACATAGGCGCTACAATTATATTTACCAGACAAAAAGGGGGCAAATTGGAAAAAACTATTGTTGGAGTTTATGTACACTTTAAGAAGAAAAAAATACAAATTTAGAAATTAGGCTTTCCTGTATGATTCTAACAGCTAACCACCCTGTAAATCTATCTAACACTAACCCTCCAAAGCTAACTCTTGCTGTGACACTTCCCTTCCCTTTAACCCTAACATAAACCCTTCCACTAAAGCCCTGTACACACGATCAGTCCATCCGATGAGAACGGTCCTTCGGACCGTTCTCATCGGTTAACCGATGATGCTGACTGATGGTCTGATGTGCCTACACACCATCAATTCAAAAATCCGATCGAGTCCAACGCGGTGACGTAAAACACAACGACGTGCTGAGAAAAATGAAGTTCAATACTTCCAAGCATGCGTCGACTTGATTCTGAGCATGCGCGGGTTTTTAACCGATGCTTTTCATACTAGCCGTCGGTTTTGACCTATCGGTTAGGTGTCCTTTGGTTCAATTTTAAAGCAAGTTCTAAAATTTTTGACCGAAGGATAACTGACCGATGGGGCCCACACACCATCGGTTTGGACCGATGAAACGGTCCTTCAGTCCGTTTCCATCGGTTTTGACTGACCGTGTGTACGCGGCCTAACTCTAAAGTTGGCCATAGATGGGTGTTTTTTTTTCTTTTAGCCGCTTGATGCTAAAATACCACCCTTTTCCCCCCTCCCCCACTTGGACATTATTTTATGACAAGGGGACCCATAGCTTTCAGAATACACTAATCAACAGATACAGTCGCTGATTGGCAAAAGTTTTTCAGCATGTCCCTCCGACAGAAATCAATCATTTGACAGATCAAAATTTGACCGGTTCCATCCAAATTTCTATGGCCCGCTTTACACTAACCATTCCTGTAATACCAATACTAACTGATCAATACTACTACTGACCCCTATAATGCCAGATAACCATAAATTAATATTTGGAAATAATCTGATGGGCAGTGTAATGATTAGGATTAAAGCCATGAGAATTTTGAAGTGATCTATATGGCACACAGTATTATTATAACATGGGGGAAAATGTGTGTGATTTGATCATTGGCAGTAGTTCCCAATCCCGCCACCAGGTGAATCACCAAAGTATCTCTCACACACACCATTATTATGTATTTACCTACTTGATTTTGAGGGATTTACGCTTTATGGGAATCTCACTGAATGTGTTTCTAATAAGATCTGCATAGTGCACTGAAACAGTGCCCAAGCATAATGGTTCTTCCTAGCCCTTGTGATTTTCAATTTGTTAAATGGGTTTCTGTCTGAATACTTTTCTTTTTAGCAGTGGGCTGGCTCTTGGGTGGAGTTATGCACATATCAAAATGCCTTTATGGGTGGGTGTCAATCTGGGGGAGTAATCAAAAAAATTGCACTCCGCTGAAGGCTCAGAGATTCTCTCCTCTCGCCAGGGTGCAGGAGTAGACTCCCAACAATGTAGATTGTAGATGGTTAAGGTTAAGGATGCAACATGCAAAGTCCACCTGGTGTGACAGCTACCCTAATGCATTTCCCTCCATCACTGGAGCTTAATCACAGTTTGCTATGAAGTCTGACAGAGCATTTTCAGCACAGGAGAGAAGCCTGTACAACTGTGCCAGACCAAGGCAAGTCCAGCTTTAAAGTGTTACTAAACCCACGATAGTAAAATGAGTCTGTATATGCAGTAAAGCATGCTTGTTAAACTCACTGTGGAACCTAAAGTGTTAGTCCTCTACATCTCTGATCCTCCCCTTCTTCCACAGTCCCCAAACCATCTCCTGATAGAACAGAGGCTAGGGGACAAGCTGCACATGTTTAGTTTGGTGTGTATTGCTAGAGAGTTTTTTTTTCTTGGGAGGGTGCATGTGATCAGTACATGGCCAATAAGCACTGTCCAGACAGAGGGCCATCAGAGCAGAACGAAAACTCCTCCTATAAACTTTAACCAGACACTGATAAAAGTCACAAGACTGCTCTAACTGCTAATGAAAAAAGGTATTTAGCAGTTTAATTGTACTAAAACTATTGCATTTCCATGATCTGTGTACTGTGGGAGACCAGGTATAGTGAATGCAAGGTCCTGGGTTTAGTAATACTTTAACTGTATTTCTGTTAATGATTTGGCTGGTCTTTAAGTAATGGTTTTCCATTTATAGTATTGTTGCAGTCCATATTGTTAAGAGTCCTATTGTTGGTAGAGACCTGCCCATATATGTGCAGCCTAACATTAAGGCCTCATGCACATATGGTTATTAGAGGTGTTTGACTTTTTTTTATGCCTCTAAACGCCCCCTATGTTAGCATATGTGTCCATGCACACATAGGCATTTAGGCGGCGTTTTGGGACAGGGGTGTTCGGAGGTAGAAAAACAAAACATCACTTTTTCAGGGGAGGATTGTGTGGGTGGAAAAAAACGATTAAAGTGTGTAATTGCGAGTAAATGTAAATGTCTAAATGAGCCTAAACGCTAAGTGCATTTAGTGCTTGAGTGTTCAATTATTCCAAAAGCCAGATTAAATTAATATTCTAGCCAATGGAATAAATGAATGCTCGATTGCTTGACGGTCTAAAAACGCCTAAACGTGTTTGCAAAGTACAGCTTTCGATGCATTTTTACACTTTTTTTTCCTCCCCTCGAGCAAAGGCATCCAAGGAAGAAAAAAACATCTAGTGTGCATGAGGCCTTACAGTCAGAATTGAAGAGCAATTTTTTCATGACTGCAGTGTATTACTTTAAAAAGTATGAATTGTGAGGATTTTCACTAGGAGGGAGAATCCATTTAGCAGCAGATAAAGTATGTAGAATAAATTTCATGGTGGGTTTTCTGGAAAGCTGGAGAGGGAATTCAAGAGCACATCATCAACATTAAAGATATAAGAAACGGAGAGAAACCGCTCTGCACTTCCTAAAGGGTATATCTTCTTCATACAAGTTTCCAGTTAATAGAAACTTTACAGGTATCAACCCAGATTTAGGTGCCTGCTAGTAGTGTTGAGCGGAATACGCCATATTCGATTTCGCGATATATCACGAATATATAGCCGAATATTCGTGAAATATTTGCTAAAATCGAATATTCGTGATATTTTATATAAAAAAATTTTTTTGCGAAATTTCGCTAATGCGAATGCGAAATTGATTGCGAAATTTTGACAACTGTGATAGGAGAACTCTGATTGGCTCTGATGCAAAAGAAGGGCGGAGAAAGTATTCGCGAATATTCGGAAATTGAATATTGGTGATATTTTATCGAAATTTCGCTAATGCGAATGCGAAATTGATTGTGAGATTTTGACAACTCTGATTGGCTCTGATGCAAAAGAAGGGCGGAGAAAGTATTCGCGAATATTTGGAAATCGAATATTGGTGATATTTTATCGAAATTTCGCTAATGCGAATGCGAAATTGATTGCGAGATTTTGACAACTGTGGTAGGAGAACTCTGATTGGCTCTGATGCAAAAGAAGGGCGGAGAAAGTATTCGCGAATATTCGGAAATCGAATATTCGCGATTGCGAATATTCGGCAACATAAAAGGATCGCCTCAGCTTAGCTACTCGGCCCAGGGTCTCTAATCATACCAGCAATGCTTTTAGACGTCGATAGGATGTGATCTGTTTTAAAAATAAATTTGAAAAAATACGAATATTCGGAATAGCGAATATTGGCCGCGAAATTCGAGTTATTCGCGAATATTCGAATATGCCATATTCGTAACGAATATTCGAAATGCGAATATTCGTGAGCAACACTACCTGCTAGTGACAACAGCCAAAGTGTAAAGTTTTCTGCATCCACTTCTGGTGTTTCTCCTTTACATTTTAACCACTCATTTTTTTTTTTTTTTTAGAAAGATTTGTAGGTCAATCTTTCATGGCCATTTCCATATATTGTTCCTTTTAGAGGAGGGCATTTAGAAATTAATAGCAATTAATTAATAGTAATTATTTTGGAATTCCACCCATGTATGGCCGGCTTTAGTCATACCCACCTATGACTGGACACAGCTTAAACATATCAACCTGGTTTTAATTTTTTTGGTGCTGTATGTTCTTGGATTACTTAATAATGATATTTTTTATTCTGTACAAAAGAGCTGACATTTGAAGCTATTTGCCACATGCATGTTTGCCAGATCAAATTAGATTTGCTGTGCTTCTGGATCTCATACTTTACAGTCATAAAACCAGATCCTAAGTAGCCCATAGATAAGTCAGTTTTTTTTTGGTGAAACCAGTTTTTGACTGGCTCCCTACAGCTTTGTGTTACAGTGAGTACAGTGAGTACTGAGATTTGGACCCCAATGCCTACTTAGAAATCCTGCTCATTAGTACAGCAAGTTTAGGTGTTCAATTACAGAGATATACGTAGACCTATTTCTTAAACACAGAAGATTTGCATTCAGAAAATATGTCAGACGCGCATGTCACAATGCCCAGAATGCATGGCCATTTTAGAAAGTAATAGTTGGGTTGAAAAAAAGACACAAGTCCAGCTAGTTCAACCATAAAAATAAATACAATTAAATATAATACACAAAACCCATATACCAAATTACCCACAGTTGATCCAGAGGAAGGTGAAAAACCCCAGCAGAGCGTGATCCAATTTGCTACAGCAGGGGAAAAAATGTCTTCCTGATCCCCTGAGAGGCAATTGGATTTTCCTCGGATCAACTTTACCTATAAATATTAGTACCCAGTTATATTATGTAAATTTAGGAAAGTATCCAGGCCTTTCTTAAAGCAATCTGCTGAGCTGGCAAGAACCACCTCTGGAGGGAGTCTGTTCCACATTTTCACAGCTCTTACTATGAAGAAACCTTTCCGTATTTGGAGATGAAATCTCTTTTCCTCTAGATGTAAAGAGTGCACCCTTGTCCTCTGTGTTGACCATAAAGTGAATAACTCAACACCAAGTTCACTATATGGACCCCTTATATATTTGAACATGTTGATCATATCCCCCCTTAATCTCCTCTTCTCAAGAGTGAATAAATTCAGTTCTTCTAATCTTTCCTCATAGCTGAGCTCCTCCATGCCTCTTATCGGTTTGGTTGCCCTTCTCTGCACTTTCTCCAGTTCCCCGATATCCTTTTTAAGAACTGGTGCCCAAAACTGAACTGCATATTCCAGATGGGGTCTTACTAATGATTTGAACATGGGAAAACTGATATCTATCTCTCTGGAGTCCATACCTCTCTTAAAGCGGTAGTTCACCCTCCTTCACCCCATTATTCCATTACTTTCGGCATCGTAGCGCGAGCTACGGTATGCCGGTCTTAAATTTTTAATCCCCGTACTCACTGTGCTATTGTTGATTGAAGAATCCGACTCCCGCGGGGAATGGGCGTGCCTATGGAGAGGGAGGATGATTGACGGCCGGCTCTGGCACGTCACGCTCCCCGAAGACAGCCGGAGTAGGTCTCGGCTATTCACAGCGCCTGCGCACAGGCTATGCGCAGGCGCCGTGAATAGCCAAGCCTATTTCGGCTATTTCCGGAGAAGCGTGACGTGCCAGGGCCGGCCGTCAATCACCTTCTCTCACCATAGGAACGCCCATTCCCCGGATTCTTCAATCAACGATAGCACGGTGAGTACGGGCATAAAAAATGTAAGACCGGCATACCGTAGCTCGTGCTACGATGCCGAATTTAATTGTCTAATAAAAAAAAACTTTTTTTTTTTTTTAACAGGGCGAACCCCCGCTTTAAAACAAGAAAGGACTTTGCTCGCTTTGTAAACCACAGCTCAATGCGGCCTTCTGAAACTCAATTCCATTAGCTTTACCATCACTGTCATAAAATAAGATGCACAGATTTATACAATTTTAAAGGGACACCTCAGTCAAATCCAAAAAATGAAGCCTTAAAATAAATGCAGGTACCACAGTCTACCTGTCCTGAAATGTTACAATGTTTACAAGAATACAGCCGCTTGTACATGGCACATGCACTCCCTTGGAATGTGAAAATGCAGGAAAGTTTATGGTAGGTGTATATAACCCCCTACAAATATTTATGTGCATGAACCCAAAATGTCAGCAACCCAGCCTCTCAAAACATCTTGATTTTTGCAATAGCTCAACATCAGATCGGCTTATATTTCTCTGGTGCTTAATAAGTTCACTAAAGGTCTGGTAGGAACCCATCATAGTAACAAATAGTAAGTTCTTAAAGTAAATTGCCTGTCATCTGCAGCTATTTCTCACAAAGTTTGTAATGTGTTTCAACCACTTCCCGCCCGGCCTATAGCCGATTTACGTCCGGGAAGTGGTTATGAAATCCTGACAGGACGTTCTAGAACGTCCTGCAGGATTTCATGCCGCGCGCGCCCGTGGGGGCGCGCATCGCGGCGATCGGTGATGCGGGGTGTCAGTCTGACACCCTGCATCTCCGATCTCGGTAAAGAGCCTCCGGCGGAGACTCTTTACCACGTGATCAGCCGTGTCCAACCACGGCTGATCACGATGTAAACAGGAAGAGCCATCAACGGCTCTTCCTCACTCGCGTCTGACAGACGTGAGTAGAGGAGAGCCGATCGGTGGCTCTCCTGACAGGGGGGGGTTCGCGCTGATTGTTTATCAGCGCAGCCCCCCCTCGGATCGCCACACTGGACCACCAGGGATGCCCACCCTGGAGCACCAGGGTGGGCAAAAAAAAAAAAAAAGCCAGCAAACAAAAAAAAAAAAGTCTAAAAAATATATTAAAAAAAAAAGCATTAAAAAAAAGAAAAAAGATTGCAGTCAGTGCCCACAAATGGGCACTGACTGGCAACCTGGCAAAAATCAGTGCTGCCACCCCAGTGTCCATCAGCGCCACCCCAGTGTCCATCAGTGTCACCCCACAGTGCCCATCCATGCCCAGTGCCCACCTATCAGTGCCCATCTGTGCCACCCATAAGTATCCATCAGTGCCGCCCATGAGTGCCCATCTGTGCCGCCTATGAGTGCCCAGTGCCGCCCATGAGTGGCCATCAGTGCCGCCTATGTGTGCCCATCAGTGCCACCTATGTGTGCCCATCAGTGCCGCCTATGTGTGCCCATCAGTGCCGCCTATGAGTGCCCATCAGTGTCGCATACCAGCGCCGCCAATCAGTGCCACCTCATCTGTGCCCGTCAGTACTACCTCATCGATGTCCATCAGTGCCATCTCATCGGTGCCCATTAGTGCCGCCATATCAGTGCCCGTAATTGAAAGAGAAAACTTATTTACAAAAAAATTAACAGAAAAAAAATAAAAATGTAATTTTTTTTTCCAAATTTTCAGCCTTTTTTTAGTTGTTGCGCAAAAAAAAAAAATCGCAGAGGTGATCAAATACCACCAAAAGAAAGCTCTATTTGTGGGGAAAAAAGGACGCCAATTTTGTTTGGGTACAGTGTAGCATGACCGCGCAATTGCCATTCAAAGTGCGACAGTGCTGAAAGCTGAAAATTGGCTTGGGCGGGAAGCTGCGTAAGTACCTGGTATGGAAGTGGTTAAACTACAAAAAAAAACGAGAAATGCTGTCTATTGATACAAAAAAAATAACACAATTTCAAAAAGCAGTATATTATGAATGAGGAAGCTATGTATTTATGTGTGTTGACCAGTATAATATATCTAAAGGTTATCTTTCTTGTAGTGGTAAAAGAAAAAAGTGTGCTTATCTAATATATTAAGTGAAAGCTGCAAACTCAAAATGTTTATACAAACAAATAGTAATATAGGTAAAAGATGGAGTTGCGCTGAAAAATTGTGTCTTAAGCAGATCTTTCTTGTACAAAGAATTTCAACACACAGAATTCCCTGCTGGGGAGATTAACCCCTTTATTTGTCCTGGTGACCATTGCTACTTTGGATACAAATAGATATAGATTCGGACAAAAATAAAAAGTAAATAAATGAAAAACAAATTGTTACAAAAAGGGTAGACTTTAAGGACCACTTGGTCTTCACTTCTATCTATACGTTTCTATGTTACAGAGAAATAAATTAAAGTGATATAAAACACACACTGTTTAATTTATATTGTTCTTTCTATTTCTGTATGTGGATGACAGCACTGTAACTATTTTAATAACAAAAATAATAATATCTACCGTATTTATCTGCCTATAGCGCGCACCGGCGTATAGCGCGCACCCCTAATCTAGAAGGGAAATTCCTGGAAAAAAAATGAATTACTTACAGTTTTGGTGTCTTGCCCAGCGTCCATCGGCGGCCTTGTTCGGTCAGGTGTCCGTTTGCGGCCGTGCGCGGGGTCCATCCAGCCTTCCTCGCGGCGTCCGTCCAGGTGTCCGTCTGTGGCTTCCTCGCGGGGTTTGTCCAGGTGTCCGTCTGCTGGATCCGTCCAGTCCTCCATCCGCACGTTGCCCGGGGTTGCGACGGTGTTCGTTTTGGAATTAGGCTCCAAGACGAGGGGAGCCAGATTTCCTGTTTGTTCTGCTCCTCTCGGCTTCTCTCGGGTGGCTGCGGGCGGAGCGGAGCGTAGCCGAGTGTGCAGTACACTCGGGCTTGGCTCAGCTCTAGGCTGCGGCACTCGGCGCCAAATTAAAAAAAACAAACACAGCTGCAACAGAATCGGCGTATATCGCGCACCCACGATTTCCCCCTGATTTTAAGGGGAAAAAAGTGCGCGGTATATGCCAATAAATACGGTAAATACCTTTTTTCCTATAGCCCTGTACACACGATCGGATATCTGATGGAATCGAATCCGATGGATTTTTTCGTTGGATATCCGATGACGCTGACTTTCATCAGTCTTGCCTACACACCATCAGTCAAAAATCCGACCGTGTCCAACGCGGTGACGTAAAACACTACGACGTGCTGAGAAAAATTAAGTTCAATGCTTCCGAGCATGCGTTGACTTGATGCATGGATTTTTGACTGATGGACTTACACACACACGACCGTTTTTTTTCTATTGTTTTTTTATCCATAGGAAAATTTTACCCCCTAAGCATGTGCAGAGCCTCCACTACAGCTGCAACATTCTCAGCTGAATTGGGGACATGAACAGAAGATGGAGATAGAGACCAGTGGGATCAACCAGGTTTTTTGCAGAATACAGAAAGAAAATCTCATAGTGACTGAGTGAGTATGAACAGCATGTAACAGTTACTGATAGTTTTTTATGATGTGGGTTTAGTGACACTTTAGGGAAAAACCTACTTAAGAGTTTTCATAAGAGCGTGGACATATGTTCTGGCAACGATTGTCTAAGATTTGTCTAAAATAGGATTTTGCGTTACTTTGTACGAGGTGGTTTTAGCTGTATTAGTTCACTTGTAAACAATTGAGTACTATCCATAATACCTTTGTTTTTTGTTTTGTTTGTTTTTTGCACTAGCATCTACATTTTTAAGACAAGCTATCAGGGTGTACCCTGATCTTCAAGGTTCTTCGAGGTTCAAGCAGTACTAACGCACAACATTTTAGAAATATGTTAAAGTGATTATAAATGATCACCTTGTAAAACAACCCATTTAGTTTAAAGTAAAAATGAAAGGCAAAACATTGGTATAGATATAAAAAAAAATTATAAATTCCTTTTCCCTTTTTTTTTATAAGTAATCATATCCTCTCTGTTCTCAGCTGCATAAAAAGATGTGGGAGGAGAAGCAGCAGCACACTGATCTTTCCAGTGACAGGCTGTGCGGGGGGGGGGGGGGATGTGTCAGGACAAGTCTGATCATTAGAGGAGAGCATACTGAGTTCCAAGCATAGCTAGAGAACTGACCACACTGTGCTCTCCTGCTTAGTGTGGTCAGTTTTAATAGGAAAGCAGAGAAATTGGCAGGAACACCAGGGATTTCACACAAAGGAAGCAATTCAAAGAGAACAGGATACTTTCCCATAGAGGAACATAGTACAAAAAATCTCCAGGGGAGAAAAAACACAAACAAACATACATAGCAATGGTAACTAAACTTGGATAGCTACTGAGAACAGAAAGGGAGAAGGCTATGGATATTTTCCCCTACTTCCTGCTCCAATACAGAAAGTGAAGGAAAATCCCCCTAGTAGGGCACAAAGAGAAAGACATAAGGGTTGATTTACTAAAGCTGGAGATTGCAAGATCTGGTGCAGCTGTGCATAGAAACCAATCAGCTTTCACCTAAGCTTTAGGCCCCTTTCACACGTGCGGTCAGTATGTCCATATTTCATCCATCCGTTTTGGGATGAAATACGGTTATACGTGTATCCCTATGGGATAGCGGGTGTCAGCGGATGAACATCCGCTGACACCCGATCTCATCGGTCCCCGCTATGGTCCAATTCTGCAGACGGAGGAAAATCCTATTTTTCCATCCGTCTGCAGATCCGATCGGGTGAACACGGACAGACGGTCCATGTTAATTCGATCCCCCCATAAGGGAGAGTGGAGATCTGACAGGGCGGTCCCTGAACAATGTGTAGGAACCGCCCTGTCATTCGCCGGCTCAGCAGGATCAACGGAGAGATCCCCACTGAGCAAGCAGATGAGAAAGGTATGGATCCTCACGGGATCCGTACATGTGAAAGGGGCCTAACTAAACAAGCTGAAGTTTGAAGCTGATTGGCTTCCATGCACAGCTGAACCAGATTTTGCACGCTCTAGTTTTAGTAAATCAACTCCATAGTCTGATATGGGTTTAAACTATCCCCATTCTATCTGAAACTAAGAGCTTCATCTGTATTGTTTTGCATGCCCATGCCTACTACAATGTAGTTTAGGTAGACGTTGAGGACCCGATTGTTCTGTCTGGCAGGAGTGGCTGGATAACAAGAATGAGTACCAAGCGTTACAAATTCTTTGGACAATTACCGTATTTTTCGGCGTATAAGACGCACTTTTTTCCCCCAGAGATATGGGGGAAAAAGTCCCTGCGTCTTATAATCCGAATATACGGTATGACACTGCCCCACGCCGCCGCTGGCTCCGCCCCCTGTCACCGCTCGCATCTCCTCCCGCCGGAACCTCTGGAAGAGAGGCAGGAGAGCGGGGGACAGACTTTCCAAACCCCCCTGTTCGCCGGGCGATCTTCCGGCTGGCTGGCTCGGGCGGCTCTGTCTTCTGCTAGGTGGTATGACACTGCCCCACACCGCCGCTGGCTCCGCCCCCTGCCACCGATCGCATCTCCTCCACCGCAACCTCTGGAAGAGAGGCAAGAGAGCGGGGGATAAACCTTCCAAACCCCCCTGTTCGCCGGGCGATCTTCCGGCTGGCTGGCTCGGGCTGCTCTGTCATCTGCTAGGTGGAAGAGCAAGGTAAGGTAAGGCTGCATTTGTGGCATCTCTCACTCTGCATGTACTATGGGCAATGGTCACTCTGCATTCACTATGGGCAATGGTCACTCTGCATTCACTATGGGCAATGGTCACTCTGCATGTACTATGGGCAATGGTCACTCTGCATGTACTATGGGCAATGGTCACTCTGCATTCACTATGGGCAATGGTCACTCTGCATTCACTATGGGCAATGGTCACTCTGCATTCACTATGGGCAATGGTCACTCTGCATTCACTATGGGCAATGGTCACTCTGCATTCACTATGGGCAATGGTCACTCTGCATGTACTACGGGCAATGGTCACTCTGCATGTACTACGGGCAATGGTCACTCTGCATGTACTACGGGCAATGGTCACTCTGCATGTAATACGGGCAATGGTCACTCTGCATGTAATACGGGCAATGGTCACTCTGCATGTACTACAGGCAATGGTCACTCTGCATGTACTACGGGCAATGGTCACTCTGCATGTACTACGGGCAATGGTCACTCTGCATGTACTATGGGCAATGGTCACTCTGCATGGGCAATGGTCACTCTGCATGTACTATGGGCAATGGTCACTCTGCATGGGCAATGGTCACTCTGCATTTACTATGGGCAATGGTCACTCTGCATGTACTATGGGCAATGGTCAGACTGCATTCCATGGGCACTGGAAAAATTTTTACTACAGTATTTGGTTCAGAATCTTTTTTTTCTACATTTTACTCCTTTAAAATTGGGTGCGTCTTATATTCCGGAGCGTCTTATACGGCGAAAAATACGGTATGTATGTAAACTGTGTATTCATCTGCTTTCCTGGTGTTCAGTAAGCACTTATATGTAACATTACATTTATAATACACCATATATGAAGGGTGAAAAAGAGCCACAGCATACAGATAATGCTTACAATATGCTTTTGAAACTGTTTCATAAACATAAGCACTTGAAAACGGAGTGCTCAGTGTGTGGCCTTGTGTACTAGAAGCGATATATTAAAGAAAAACATTAAACAGGTTCCATCCCAAAAATTATACAGTAGTAAGCAATTAGAGTGCTTAAGGCCATATCAAAGAAAACTTCCTATTAAAAACAGAGACACATTTGATGTTACTAATTAGGAGACAAACATGCTGAACCATATGTTACCCTTCATTAGCACTCATTACGCTTTGGCAAACTAGTAAAATCTTTGTTATTCATGCCTTCTTTTTTAAAGTAGTATTATTACTGGGTGCACAGAACAACCAGAACCTGATCATTATGTATCTAAAAATATTATAGTAGATGTACCGTAGTTATAAAAAAAGAAAAAGAGATAAGAAGGCTTACTTTGTTATTTCTTCCCTAAAAGCAACTCCAGCTAATAAGTGATCTGCCGATTCTATCCCAGAAAGCTTGTCGGAGAGTTACCACAATGTAATTTAAAGTGCCACTCCAGACCAAACTTTTTAGCCTTATGGCAAACTGGGCAATTGCTAGGTCTTTTTGCCAGGTTGTTTTTACTCTCTATTTCGACTCTCTTCTTGTTACAACATGGAAAAACTTGCAGTTTCCCCTCTTTAAAGAACATTCTCAATATACACCAAAGGGTAGCCAGTGCCACTGTTATGACCATCCCTTAATGGATTCTTAAAAAGAATATATTGGGAATGTACACCAGAGAGGGGAATAGCACAAACAGATCACAATAATGACCTTGGTCATTACTGTAAGGCAGAAGTTCCCCAATGGACACATTGATAGCAATAAAAATCGAACAGAGCATCTAACTATTTACCACTCTATCCAAATTTTCTTTAGCTGGATTTAACCTTTAATTTGAGTTTAATGTATTTTCGATCAGATAAATATTAAACGAATAAGATCGATAAATAGATATTTTTTTTAAAAAAAGTTCACTGTGTTCTATTTTTGTATATTTACAATTATGTTTAATTAGTTTGTAGCTCTGTGGTCCTGTGAGATAAGATATTTTGTTTTATGTGTAGGAGAATGGCAATAGAGCTTGCCTTGACATAGATAGATAGATAGATAGATAGATAGATAGATAGATAGATAGATAGATAGATAGATAGATAGATAGATAGATAGATAGATAGATAGATAGATAGATAGATAGATAGATAGATAGCCTTTTTCCTTTCTTTAGAGCACAGCATATAAAATCATTAAATTCTAAATCTTCTAGATATTTTTTTTTCCAATGAAAATATCAATTTTTTTTAAATAACATTCTATTTAATTATACATTTTAAAATCAAAATGATACAATATCTAATTAAAAGTGGTATAAATCACATATGATTTTATTAAAAAGTAATAAATTGAATGTTCTCAGCAAGTGATCAAACAGCCACTGGTGACCCCATATTGTGAAGCATTTTAAGTGGATAGCTGAGCATCAGTTATCACTAAGCCTTTAGCATGTTTAATGTTTTATCTTGCTTTTCATTACTTGCTTTCACAGGCTCATTAACACATTTATGAAGCAAGTGTTGACATGCCATATCTTCAGGTGTCTAATGAGGGGATAATTTTGATAAACAGGAGTTTGCCTTCCATTTCATTAATTGTTATGTCATCTTTTGCTGATTACCAAGGATATCTCTTGCGGTGCTTGTCAGGTGTTGAGTGTCAGCTTAACAACAAAAGACACCTTACTAGACATCTCTCCCTAAATTCTGCATTACGTCTGAATGCAAATACATGGCAGTTCACCAAGGACAGGAAAGAGAAAGAAATACAAACATTCCAATATCTATATCACTCCTTCTCTTTCCCTAATACTGAACTCACCACTGAATGCTAATACAATACTAATACAATACTCACAAACTCCGAGACACATGTGTGCTCTTATAAATCTAATTTCCATCTTCCATTCCTCATCTTCCTGCCTCTTCTAATTTCTGGGATATGTTCCCTAATCCTGGACCTTCACTATTTAACTATCATGTCCCACTCAGCACCCTCCTTCCTATGGCAGAAGCCACAATGCACTAAATCTAATTTCTATTCTCCTGCTTCCTAGAGCCTCCCCACCCATGAGCTCTTTAGAATTCCCACTTTGTCTGCAACAAGCTCACCCCTGCCCACAATCTTTTATCTTCAACTTAGTTGCCATTACCGAAACCTGGCTTCAAGAATCTGACTCTGCCTCCTTAGCTGCCTCTCCCATGGTGGCCTCTACTGGACTCACTCAGACTCTTTGGAAGAAACAGAGTTGGAGTTGGAATCCTTCTTTCCCCACTGAGCATTTTTCATTTTATGTTTTCTTTTTTGAGGCTCAATGTATGCTTTTTTTCTCCAGTTACTCTGAGGATTACTGTGATTAATCCAGGACCAGTGTCATACTTTCTTGATGTAAATTGTGGTAGTTGCACGCTATTAAGGTAATGGTGTAAGGATTAAAATAAATAAAATAATAAGTAAAACTTGCTGATGACACAAATTGAACTTAAGTGACAATTAACCTTGTGATATTAAAATACCTGTGCAAAATACTGCAGCTGCCACTAATGTGCTACCACAAAAAAAAAAAAAAACAATAATAACTGATATACTGTAGGTGTAGTAGTGCTGTATAACTGGACAAAGATGAGATATGAAAATATCAAACAGTGACAAATTACAGTAATAAATGATAAAGAAGTTACATTGTGATGACACAAATTGAACTTAAGTGACAATTAACCTTGTGATATTAAAATATCTGTGCAAAATACTGCAGCTGTCACTAATGTGCTACCACATAAAAAAAAAAAACAATAACTGATATACTGTAGGTGTAGCAGCGCTGTATAACTGGACAACGATGAGATATGAAAATATCAAACAGTGACAAATGACAGTAATAAATGATAAAGAAATTACATAAAAAAGTCCAAAAATATGATCATGAAAAAAATATATTCCACGTGGTGCATAAAAAAATAGCTTGAGTGATGAATCTTCAAACAAACTTCAAGGAAAAGTCCTCCCACCACGACATAGATTGCTCGCTCACCTCCTTTAGGTGACCCTGCAAGGGGCCAAACCCGCCTATATTGCATATATTCCACTCAGGGAATTGCCAGAAGAACCACAACTGCAGATAAGTACTCCTTCCACAATAAAGCTCCAAACTTTAGATTCACAGTGACTACCGGTATAGCAGCAATACAGTAAAAATGAAAAGAAAGTGCCTCCTATAGTGCAGCATCCGAGGCATTATAAATGAACCACTCCACCCCAGCTAGCATTGAACTCACATTTAATAAAGATCAAAAGACATATAAAACAGACATGACAGTCTCACTCAGTGATAGGAAATCCACCGCCAGGCTTCACCTCGACTAGTTTCGCCACCTACTCACGTTGCTGCCTCTGGAGGAATGAGAATACTTTCTTTATGACTTCTCTCCCTGGCTTCCCTAATTTATCTTCTCTAAAATACCCACTACCATTCTTGATGATAGATATGCTTCTAAAGTGGACAGGGGTTGCCACTATCCCTGTATTGTTGCGCAATCTATACAGTTTCCTTCAAATTACTAGTAGAAGATTTTTTGTAAGGATTGTAGGGTTTTCAGTGAGTTTCTATGCTGAGCATTTACTCCCTATCACATCTGAGCAGTCCATGTGACTATAGAGTCATACATGTGGGCGTATACACAGTGGTAAATGACAGCCCACTCCCTCCCTCCTCTTACATGCCCACCAAACAGCTTAACACAATTGGGGGGGCGGGATATTACATGTGGAGTAATGGTTGCTTCACCTCCCACTTGACACAGACTGGAGGGGCGTGACACAGCCTGAAATTGGCATAAATCCACCCACGACATGCTATTTCCACAAAATACTGAAAATTCGATTTTTTTGTAAGGATCCAGTAACATCCATGTTACTACTACAGCTACTTCTCAACTTGACGACATATTTTGACCAATGACATTCTTTTATCTCCTCTCCCCCTATCTCCAATACTCTTTTTCCTCTCTTGGATCGCAACCTTTTCAGTTTCACACTCTCCCTGTCCTCAAAACTTTTTCCTTCTTAACAACAAAAAGTAAGATCTGTGCCACTTTAACCCTTCATTTCTATATTCCACTACTGACAACCTCTATGACACAATCACACTCCTGTCTTGTGCAGCCCTGGCCAATTCCGTCTGCAACAGAATGCTTATGCTCCCTGTACTACACACATTATTAGTCCCCAACCACTACAACCCTGGCAAACTGATGACACCAGAAGTCTCAAAAGACATAGCCACACTCTTGAGCGATTGTGGAGTAAAATCAAAACCATCCAAGACTTTTTAATATAATATAATATAATAATAAATATGTCCTCCTAAAATATAATTTATTTGTGCTGCCAAACATCCCATGGTCCCTCACAACTACTCTGATCACCTTCCTGCTCTAGTCTATGCTCTAAACGCTGAACTTAAAATATGCCTGTAATAATCCTAATGTACATGGACACATAGGATAACATTGAGCTGCTTCCAAATGCAAAACACAAAGCGCCTATAGAAGCAATGTATTTTAAGCCAGTGTTCTCTGGCATGCCTCTCTAGTCCTTCCAACTGCCCATGTCACTCACCAGCCCTCCTGGCCGCAAACCGGTGGCTCTCTCCTGAAGATTTGTCTGGCAGTACTAGCTCCCGCTGTCCTCTCTGACTCCTCTCTGTGCCAACTGTTCAGATCCTTCATAAGTTCTTGAAGGAATCCATCCTGCACCTGAGTCCCAGGCCCAAAGTCACCTCCAGACTGGGGAGCTCCCTCCAAGGCTCCGACAGCCTAGCGCTCCATCCTCAGTTCCTACACCCGACAACACCTCTCCAGCTGGGCTGACCCTAGGTATTCCAAGGAGGCCTGCCCCCTTCCAATCCTATTTGGGGATTGGTCAGGACTTCCTGAGACACCCCAGACAGCTCCACCTCTCTTCCCTTCCTCTAGAATCCTCTAGACGCAAGAGGGAGGTAACTGTGCTGCTCTGAGCCATGCCCAGCCCACACAGATCAAAACAAGCTTCCATCTAGGCCTGCCTACATTTACCTGTACTGCAAAAATACTCATCTCTAGCACCTACCTAGGTAGAGGGTGCTACAGATTCATCTCCCATCTGATTAGTAAAAGGCTGATCTGCCTTTATTATAATCACCTGAGAAAATCTGTGTTATGTTAATGAATACAGAAGCAAAAATTATCTTCTTAAAAATGAAACTTCTATTTCAGGGGATGTATACAATTTGTCTTGTAGCTCAGTGCAGATCACTAAGAAAAGCAGAAAACGAATCACACTTTGGACATGACCTAAAAAAACACCTCCAGTCTTTTTGCAAAGAAGAGACATTTTGAAATGGAAAGATAATTGTTAATAACATTAAGAGCCCTTTCACACTGGGGCCGCCTGCGCGTTCGCGGTAAAGCGCTGTTCATTTTGGCAGCACTTTGACGCTGTTTAAGCATGAATTTTGTGCTGCTTTTCAGCCACTAGCGGGGCGCTTTTCAGGTGCTTCAATAGCTCTGCCCATTCATTGCAATGGGCAGGGGTGTATTGGGAGCACTGTATACATCGCTCGCAAACCGCCCCAAAGATGCTGCTTGCAGGACTTTTTCTAACGTCCCACAAGCGCACCCCCGGGTGTGAAAGCACCCATTGTAATGAATGGGAGGCAGTTTTACTTTACTTTACAGGTGCTATTTCTAAAGCTAAAATGCATGAAAACTGCCCCAGTGTGAAAGGGGTCTTAATTACAAAATAATGTGTACTTTTTGTATGTGTCATATCACTTCTTCGTAAGTTGAGTCTTCCTTAAAATACTTAAACATTTTGTCAAGTAAATTATAGAACAAGCCAGCATAGATTTAACTTTTCTTCATAATGCTGTATATAATTCTTTCATGAAACCGACCTAGATTTCTTCTCATATATTGGAGTAAAATGCCTATGAATTTTGCAAAGCATTGACAAACCAAGCACAGTCAATGCCAATGGATCTGTCATCTCCACATGTTAATTATGGCAACCAAACGCTTGCCAACAGCAATGCTGTCACTTGGCAGGTATATTCCACTGTTGATAACAGCCCTTATTGTATTACTCCTCTATCTTCTTGCGTCTCCATCCTGGTTGTAAACTCTCTTTGTGTAGCAGGTAAGCTGGTAACCATTATCCAGACTATACCTTGCACAAATGGCACTCTTAATTGTTAGAGAAATAATGTAATTGTACAGGGAATGCTGTTTTTGCTGCAAGAATCCAGAAGAAAGGCTGACATATGGTCCTTAATGAGGCAAATAAGATATGGGGAAATAACAAATGTCAATGAAAATGAAAGCGATTGGCAGCTGATGAGAGCGACAATTCATCAACATATTATTCCCATTTGGGATCAGAGCTTATGGCCCATTTTGACTGTCTGCAAGATGAAGGTTCGAATTCTTCCACTATGAATGTCAGATGCTAGGCAAGCTAATGACAAGTAAAAAGCACTTTCACTGGCACTTCTGATGCTTTTTTGGGCTTGTGGTTTGATTGAAAGATCCAATGTGCCATGTCACATTGTCTTGTCGGAGCATTATTACAAAAAGAAGATGTCTAGCTGGCAGTGAAATGGCAAACTCAAGCAGAGAACAAGTTCATAATATGCTATACAAGCGTAATTCTCTGATATACTCATTCTAGGTTTACAACAGAGTTATACCTGTAAACGCAAAAGCAATACTTACGGAAAAATGTTCCAATTTAAAAATATAAAACAAGAGTTATGAAATATATTATATATGGATAAACTTTTATCAGTATTTAAAATTATAAAACATTGTTCTTTTACATTTTATTGTCCATAAAGATTGTAGAAAAAAAAGTAAGACAAGCTACTGCAAACAGTTCAGATAAAATGCATTTTTTGTAGTAATCATTTCAAAAGAGCCAATGGGTTTTGGGGGTTCCCCTCCATCAATACCAGCAATGGATGTTGGACCCTGAGACTCCTGTGGCCTTACCTGGTGCACAGTACCACTGGCGGGCGTCTTTACCCCGACGCCACCATGGGACCGTATATGGTCCCCCTCCCTCCGGGTTCCAATACCTTGGATCCCCCCCTGTGGAGGTTACTAGTGGCCCGAGAAACCCCTACCTGGGCTCCTGTTTTCGGGGCCCCCTACTTGCACTACAAATCCCTGTATTCAAGTAGGTCCATTCGCCCATGCACGTGCCCCATGGTCACTACACGGGACCCTCTGAGGTGGCGACCGTCCTCCCCGCTGGTCAATGTGGGGGGGTTTTTAGACTCTTCTGATGAAGTGGCGTACAGCCACGAAACTAGTTAAGATGTCGTGATATGACCTTCTACCCACTATGCTTCTCCTCCTCCTGGGGACTACTATACTGGCGATTTGTTGGTCATATATGTTATGTTGATGTTTCAATCATGTATCCCCTTGGTGTCGTTATCGACATTTTTTTACAATAAAATTGTTCTTTATTATTTTTATTTCTTCCTTTTGCACACTACCCACACTTTTTACCAGTACCGCGATAGTCCAACAATGGCCCAATAATTCCCCTCAATTGGCTCTCTGGTTTCGGGGACCCTAGAGCTAAATTCTATATATCTAGATTCTGGATGATGGTACACCCCCCTAAACTGTTAAATATACACACCTTCAGAGGCTATATATCATCAATACCAGCAAGTAATATAGTTAATATAGTTAACATTGCTGTCATAATAGCAAGAGAAGGGCGCACTGACCTAGCACATTACCAAAATAAATGCTATTCCAAATAAAAACGACAATGATTGTACTCACATACAAACATATATAGGCATAGCACAGCAAAAACAGATGCAAACAGTCACCCTCAGGTCAGAGGTGAAGAACCGTTATTGCCGGAAGACCAGTTGGTGATTGGAATCCCTTTGGCTCTGAGAAAGAAGGTTCTCCCTCGAAATGCGTCAACCATTCCAAAAACTGTCTGGTGTTCTGGCAATACCGACAATTATTGTCGTTTTTATTTGGAATAACATTTATTTTGGTAATGTGCTAGGTCGGTACACTCTTGCTATTGTTTTACAGTTCTGAGCATACTCATTGCCCTAAAGGGGGCAGCAAGGCATTGGCCTAGAAATAAGTTGTTTGTACTACACATCCCCAGGCCTACCACTCGAGCGCAGGAGAATTACTTTGAAAGCATTGCTGTCATAACAGGGTTGTTCCTTGTAGTGTAAGTGTGACATTAACCGGGAACTATAAAATCTGTAATTATAAAAATTGCTTCAGACAAACCAATTTATTTGTGCCCTTTTTAACCTAGAGAACTGCCTTACAAAACAAACTGCCACCCCAGATTGGAATACCCACCAACACCAGGGTTCAGTGGTATGCCGCCTCACCTCACTAGCTCATTTTTATTATCCTTTTAATAAAATTATGTCTGATGGTTTTGTTCACCAGGGAAAATTGTCAGTGGTGCCCCTTTTCTAAGTCTATATATATATGACCATGTTTAAAAAATTGTGCCATATCTTATTGGGATACAAAACATTTAGAAAGGTGTACAATGATTTCAACATTTAAAAGTTACCTTGTTCAGCACAACATTATGTCAGTTGCATGTAATTGCCGTATTTATCGGCGTATAACACGCACCCTAACTTTAAGAGGGAAGTTTCAGGGAAAAAAACTTTTCACTGCCCCTGCGTATAACACGCAGGCACAGTTTACCCTCTATTTTCAGGGTGAGTGTTATACGCCAATAAATACAGTACTTGTAACGCACTCCCTCCCCATGTTCCCCTTACAAGTTTTGCAGGCTTGTTTTAGTTTAGAAGATTATTTTTTTTGCCCAAAACAAGCCACTATTTCATGAAAATACAATTATGTTCTTCATTGTATGTACAGTGCATCCGATGTAGTTGCATGCCTTCCAAATTTGAAATGGGAAAGAAAGTGCACCTTTTAACACAATGTGTATAGACAAGGGGGACACACCTCCTGCCACACCCCCAGTTGCATGGACCATTAGGAACTAGTAAGCAAACAAATGTTGGCTAGACCCACAAGTGATTTTTTATCATAATTTTTTTTTTTTGCTTGAATGGTTTTGTATAGTGCAACACTTTTGGTGGTCGACCTGGTTGTAAATCCTTACATATGCACTTCAGTGACTAGCCTCAGGTGATACACAGAGAATAAACAAATTCCCCTACATAGGTTGTACCTGTTTATCTGCAGTGCTCTCTCCTCTGCAGCTTTCTAAAACACACCTATAAAGGCTTTTTCTCAACTCCAGAAGGCAAACTGCACAGTATAGAGAGTAGACCTGACGCTGAGTGTAATCTGGCACCTGAGTGGATGGAATGAACAACCCCCCCAACCACACACACACACACAGTCTTAATATATAGGATTGCTTGGTGTTGAGATAGATGGATGTGACTAATGCAAATAGCAGAGGAGAGATTAGATAGGAACCACACTTGGTGCTTTGGGTTGAGGTTAGTACACACAATAGAGGGATATGCTTTGTTCATTGTTCAGTTCAGAGGTTTACAATCATTTTAAGTATTGCATAGAAGACTACACATATGTCCAAAAAGAGGGACAACTGGGGAGAAAACAGAGACAACGAAATTAAGTTCTGAAGGATGGACAGTCCATCCAAATGAGGGGAAGTTGGGAGGTTTGTAATTGCATTCTTGTGTGGCAACAATTACCTGTTGAACGGGCACCTAAAAGTGGTGTGCACAAAAATGGAGTACATAGTTCTGTACACAATTAAATAGACCTGAGGGCAACCAAGAGGGCATGGATGGGATTTTATCCACATATTCATGCATTGGGTTGGTAAGCGGTTTTCCTTCCTTTCTCTGTTAATGCTCCTCCCCCCTTTGAATGGTGCCCAGATGCCTGCTCCCTTCACTACAACTGTCCGGGAGATCTTTGTCTCAGTTTAGAGTGGCGCTGCAAGTTATACTTGGATAAAATAGACCTGGTTTAAAATAATACAGTATTAAAAAGAAAAAAAATATATATATTTTGACATGAACGCCAGAGGTGGTGGGCACAGGGCACATACATTCCCCTAAATACATCTGTGGGCATTGTGTTATTTTGAATCAAAATACCAAGAAATTATATTCAGTAGGTTAGCATATGCTGTGCAGTATCAGCCTGGTCTGTGCAGTGGATTTGAACAGAGCATCCCAGATCCCCCTTTTCTCAAGTCCCTCTTCGGCCCTCCTGGCCCCTCCCCCATGTTGAGTGCCCCAACAGCAAGCAGTTTGCTATGGGGGCACCTGAGCCGCAGCTCTGTGTGTCCATTCAGACACAGAGCCCCGGTTCCGCCGCACCCCCTCTCTCTCCTCATGGCTCACTGGCTGATTAAAAGCAGCGGGAGTCAATGGCGCTGCGCTGCCATCTCAGCCAATGAGGAAGGAGCGTCCCGGGCAGCCAAGACACTCCTGCAATATCGCTGGATCAAGACGGGGCTCAGGTAAGTAAGAGGGGGGCTTATGGGGGCTTCTGCGTACAAAAGGTTTTTTATCTCCATGCATAGAATGCATGACTTTACAACCACTTTAATGTGCAAAATATATGGTATAAAGAATACACTTATTTCATATACAGCATATATGATGTCTGCACAGTATCAGTTTAGAATACTGTATAAGTTCACCTTCAATGTATATTAGCGCCTCTCTCTGCATTTAAAATCACTGAGCTAGATTCATCATTCTTTTACATCGCCGTATCTATAGATACGCCGCGTAAGTAGAAAGATGCGCTGTCGTATCTATGCGTGCCATTGTGATAGCTAGATACGCCTGAATTCTAGCTTCCTCCGACCGACGTAAGTGTTAGTACGCCGTTGTATCTAGGGTGCATATTTACGCTGGCCGCTAGGGGCGCTTCCGTAGATTTACGCGTAGAATATGTTAATGACCTAGATACGCCGATTCACGAACGTACTTGCGCCCGCTTTGCCGTTTACATAAGGCTTACGTCCGGCGTAACGTTACCCCTGCTATATGAGGCGCAGCCAATGTTAAAGTATGGACACCAGAACAGCCGTCGAATTTTACGTTGTTTACGGAAGAAGGTTACGTTCACGTCGAAAGCATTGAGCCGACGTATCTTAGGGAGTATATGCGACGTGACTCTGAGCATGCGCGCGCATGCACGGATCGTTAGTGAAAAAATTTACATGCATCACGGCTACTTTGAATACAACATGCCCACTACCTTCCACATTTGAATTAGGCGGGCTTACGCCTGCCTAGTCAGGCCCTGTAAACACGAGGGGACATGTCCGCTCGGAGATTTCTGTCTGATGGTTGTACACACCATCAAACAGAAATCCCCGCGGACAGAGAACGCGGTGACGTATACGACACCGACGTTCTCTGACGCGGAAGTTCAATGCTTCCGTGCATGCGTCGAATCACTTCGACGTCATGCGCGGGTTCTCGGGTGAGCGGACATGTCCGATGAGTCATACTGACCATCGGACATGTCTGGCGGACATGGTTACAGCGGACATGTTTCTTAGCATGCTAAGAAACATTTGTCCGCTGGAAACCTGTCCGATCTGCCGGACAATTGTCCGGTCGGCCGTACAGACGACCGAACATGTCTGCGGAAACTGGTCCGCGGACCAGTTTCAGCAGACAGGTTCAGTCATGTGTACGAGGCCTGACACTACGCCGGCGCAACGTATGGCGCCAGATCTTTGTGAATAATGGTCTGGGCGCCCTATTTTACGTCGGCGTAGCGCATATGAGATGCGCTACGCCGGCCAAACTTTACGCTGAGCTACGTGAATCTAGCTCATTGACTTTAATCTTAGAATTAGTACCATTAATTTTCTACCAGATTTTATATTACTTTGACTTTAACTTTTGATGTTAAATTCGAACATGCCAGATTTAGTATTTATAGGTTTCCTTGCCTGCTGTAAATTAGTCAAACATAATTTTTATATAAAATGCACAGAATACATAAAATACACAATAGCTTGAAAACAACACAACCATACAAGCCTCCCTTCAATCTCGCTTAGTGTTGGCCTGGAGTGTAAGCAAGGCCTTACATCACTGCAAGGATGAGAACTGTGGATCTGTAACCCTTTAGTCAGTGCAGCTCTTTAAATGATGGTGGGCCAGCAGAATAATTTCAAATATTAACTTTCTTAGCAGCAGAGAGTTTGACATGCATAAAAACTTGTATGCTGTTAGGAGAGATAGGTTTTGAAAACGATCTAATGGCCTGATGGCCAGTTTAAGTCATTTTGTTGTGGGTGTTGATAAGCCTATACATTATTAGCCACTTATAACACTTACACAAGAGGCAGCAGACATACAGAAGGCAATGTAATCCAGGGGGTGTGTCTTTGACATATGGGGCTAACAGCGGCCTTGTACAACACCGGGTGTCACACACAGGAAGAGCACCAGCTGCCCTTCAAGTCAAAACTTTTTCTGAGGCAAGCATGAGAGAGGGGAGGAATCCAAAGGAAAAAAATATAAATATGCTTATATGAAATTATTATATTGCTGCTGAGGATGGCAAAAAGTGTGGTTGATAACTACAAAGGGAAAGGCTGCCTCTTTACCTCTTTAATCAACAGTCATAGGCCCAACATTCCTAGTTATAAATAAAGTCCTACCTGGACCTATAAAAAGCTGCTGTGGGATACAAACTTCAACATCCATTTGAAATAGACATGCCCTTAAAAATGTACAAGGATAAGCAAAGCTGACATGTGGGCAATGCAAATGATCTGGTTCCCGGACATGCATCTTCTACACACCGCAGGATCTCCATGGCTTGCTTGGCTTGTAGTGTAATGCAACAACAATGGAAATTGAAGCACCACACCACTGCTAAGATGTCCAGTTATATCTATTCCTATAAAAGTCAAGGGGAGTATCCAAAACTACCAACACGTTTCAGTGCCCTCTTCATCAGGCCTTGACTGACAACAACGTGACTAGACTAGATGTAAACTGGACCTTTGAAGTTATTTTTTCCAGTGTAAATACAAACACAAGCCTTGACAGCAGCTAGTCTGGGCAATGTCAGCATAAGTTCAGCCATGGTTTCAGTCAACATTTTATGTATATTTTAAACATTAGACAAGTGCATTCGTTTTCGTCCGAATGCGTTTTCGTTCGAATTTCAAGGATTTCTGCATTAGTTTTAACAAGCGATAGCGAACACGCAGAATCCGAAATCTGAAAGATCCAATATAAAAAATGCTTTATTTTTATTTCATTGCAACAACAGTTGGATACAGATAGAAGATTCGACATGACGGTTGATTGTACCTAACCTAACTCTATTAGTCCAAGATTATTCGACATAGAGAGAAAATATTTGACATAGAGAGAAAAGATTCGATATTATAGAGACATGAAGATCCAAAGAAGCAGCTAAAAACATACGATCGCCGCGAGAGGACATTTATGGTCAAATGCTCCGCCCATAGGCTATAGAAGAATTCTAATGTTGGTTGACTAGTAATAATAATGAATAAACATAACGTTAGAGTTCTCTTCCTCCTAGCACAGTTAGTACCCATTGGGGGTGTGGGGGGGGTTTGAGACTGGACTCACTCCCAGGTGTCCACGGGGCATAAAGTCTACCAGGTATTGTTCAACAGGCGCTCTCGCTAGCAGACTTACACAAGGGGTAGCTTACTCTAACCTTATTGCGATATGTACTATGATCTTGTACCGTTGTCACTTTGCTTACGGCTGCCTTGTTATGTCATGTATGATTTTTTGAAATAATAAAAATGTTGAACTAAAAAAAAAAAATATAACGTTAGAATTCTTCTATAGCTTGTGGGCGGAGCATTCGACCGGAAATGTACAATTGCGGCGTTGTACAGTTTAGCTGCTTCGTCTAATCTTCTTAGAACATCCGACAGACACCACGGGGCAGATCCACAAAGATCTGCCCCGGCGCAGCGTATCTGAGATACGCTACGCCGCCGTAACTTACTTTTTTTGGTTTGGATCCTGAAAGAATTGGCGCCGTAAGTTACGGCAGCGTAGTGTATCTCTAATTCAAATCGGCGAGTAGGGGGCGTGTTTCATTTAAATGAAGCGCGTCCCCGCACGGAATGAACTGCGCATGCGCCGTCCCTAAATTTCGTGCCGTGCATTGCGCTAAATGACGTCGCAAGGACGTCATTGTTTTGACGTGGACGTAAATTACGTCCAGCCCGATTCACGGACGACTTACGCAAACGAAAATATTTTTTTAAAATTATACGCGGGAACGACGGCCATACTTAACATTGAGTACGCCACCAAACAGCAGCTTTAACTATACGCCGAAAAAAGCCAACTAGAGACGACGTAAAAGAATGCGACGGCCGCTCGTACGTTCGTGGATCGTCGGAAATGGGAACGCCACCCATCGGACGCCGAAGAATTGCATCTTAGATCCGAAGGCGTACGAAGACGTACGCCTGTCGGATCTAACCCAGATGCCGTCGTATCTTGTTTTGAGGATTCAAAACAAAGAAACGACGCGGGAAATTTGAAAGTACGCTGGCGTATCGGCGTACTCGCTTTGTGGATCTGCCCCCACAAGTCTTCAATTGACAGATTGGACCTTAATTAATTCGGATTTTCGGACGAATGCATTTTTTAACAAAATTAAATAAATAAAAGCAAATTTCGGGAGTAACTAAATCAAATGTATTTTTGGGATCGAAAACGAAATTCAGAAAAACAAAATATTTCAGTGTGCACATGTCTATTAAGCAGTACAAGCTGCAAGTATAGTTTAGATTGATTGATACATATCAACAGCTACACCATAATGTCCAGTCTAGAGGATATTAAAATATGATAGAGAGGTTAGATAGAAAACTTTTGCTAGGTAGAAATGGTTGCTTAACATAGTTCCAGAAGACACTTGTGTAAGAAGAGTTCATTAAGGGAATAAGAGAATCAACTGTAAAATAGGAAAGACCGGGCGAGGTCATATTTCAAAGAGATGAATATGGTACACTCTATTATGTTGTAATCAGCCTCTCTCTTTCATCCTAAGAATTTAATACTCTCTACTAATTTCCAGACTAGAGAGGAGCATTTTCTTTACCTTCTGGGGGAAAAATGAAATTTAAATTTGGCTTCAAACACTCTGCATTCTCTGCATTATTTGAAGCAGGCAGTATTGATGTTGCTGGCTACTTTTTTCTTCTTGGTAAGAAAAACATTCAAATCCTTGTAATATTTGCTTCCTTAGCAGACCGCACTTAATAGATGGAGCCAATGCTGCACATGACATAGAGGACATCAATCAGACCTGTATTTTATTTCAATTTGTTATGGTTGCTGTCTAAGTGAAAAAATGCTTATATCGTGAAAATGTCTCTGAATATATACGCTCGCATAATGTATTCACGAGGGGGTCTTATATGAGGAAAAACAAATCTGCCTCAATTGCATCTGCATTATTGCAGGATTCACACTTTTTCCTCTTGGGGAGGTTGACGGGAGGTTGAAAATAAAAGTATTATGAAGAACAGTATTACCAAAATACCATGGAGAAGATGAAATAATGGACTGTAAACAAAAATAGTTGCCATTTAATAAAGAAAAAAAAAGTCGCTAACAACATAACGTAAAAGGAAAAATGACTTAGTATTTCCACCAGTACTGAGAAAAACTGTTTATTCAACTACCTGCTTTTATTATGTGCTGAGAATATAGGATAATGGCCCTTACTGTGAAATTAAGTATTACAGAAGCCACATAGGATTCCCACTGTCACCTGGAAGCCCCAACGTGTACTTGTAATTTGAAGTAACAGTAGGAAAATTCATTTTCTCATTCATTGTTAATTTTGAATTAATAACTTTTTTGATCAGTAATTTCATTTTATAAGTCAGGGAAGCTGAGACAACTGTGACTTCATTAGATTCACACTGCATTAGGGCTAAAAATATATCCTGTAAACTTTCTTAAAAGGATAGCTGTACAAAATGTTGTTATGTAATAAGCACAGAGGTCTATGAATGGGGGAAGTACTATATGCTGCATTTTTAGGAAAAGTGTCACTAAACCCACATAAAAAAAACAAAACAATAAATGATGTATTGCATGCTGTTCAAACTCACTTGGTCACTATGAGATGCGATTTCAGTATTCTGCAAAAAACCTGGTTGAACCAGATGCTCTCCATCTCCACCTTCTGTTGTCCCCAACTCAGCTAGGGATTTTGCAGCTCTGAACATGCTCAGTTTTCAGTGAGGTTCTACGCTGAGCATTTCCTCCCTATCACATCTGAGCAGTCCATGTGACTATAGAGTCACACATGTGGGCATATACACAGTGGTAAATGACAGCCCACTCCCTCCCTCCTCCTCCATGCCCACTAACCAGCTAAAGTGGGTGGTGATATTATATGTAGATTAATGGAGAATTCACCTCCCTCATATTCTAAGACACAGGCTGGAGGGACGTGGCATGCCTCTGACTGGCAGAAATCCACCCACACTATGTTATTTCCACAAAATAATAAAGATTTAAAGTCAAATATATATTTGTCTGCCAATTTAAAATAGTTTATTGATATTAATTATTTTTACTCTGTATTCCAAATGCTTTTTTTATTTTGAACATGTGACCAGCAGCAGAGGACTAGAAACTCTTCCTGCTTATTTTTTCTTGCAGACAGGCTGGGAAAGAGCTGGGTCATGTGACAGCTGTATATCAATTAGGAAAAAGGTACTCAGATTTTTTATTTTTTATTTAAATAATTACAGTGCCTTCATCCACATACAGAAATAGAATTTACAATGTACATTAATCAGTGTGTGTTTAGTATCATTTTAAGGCACCTGTGTACCAAAGATAGTCTACCAAATTATATCAGTAAGGTGATGGGCACTATTTTCTTAGAAATAAATACAAACATTTACAGCTAGAGGATTACAGCTACAACGAGTTTGAGATTATGGGGTTGATTTACTAATGGCAAATAGACTTTTTTCGCTTTGCAAAGGACATTGCACTTTGCATAAGGAATCTTACCAGTGGTGGTGCGTCTATAGAGGGCGCTGGAGCGCCGCCCCTCTGGCTCTCACACCGCCACTGACTACAATAACATAGATTCATGCATTGCATTAATCTATGTTATTGTTGCCGGCCGCTGCCGCCGACTATTCAGATGGCTGGACGGTGAGCGCCAGCCACCTGAATAACGGCAGCTGGTTGGCTGTGCGGTAGTGCCTATCAGAGCCAGCGGCTTTCCGAGTACAGCCCTCGGCTCCTGGAAACTTATCTATGGGATGTACGGGTGGTGCATTCCTTAGATAAGACTGACAAGCGCCTCAGCCAATCAGGTTCACCGGTTCTGGTTATCGGTAATCTGATTGGCTGAAGCGTCATCGAGGGCGGGAGAAGACATCGAGGGACGTGGAAGGAGGATGGCTGACCCCAGAAAGGTAAGTGCCGGGCGGGGGAGGGGCATTATACAGGGCACAGTGGCGACAATGGGCACAGTGGCATCAATGGGCACAGTGGCATCAATGGGCACAGTGGCGACAATGGGCACAGTGGCATCAATGGGCACAGTGGTGACAATGGGCACACTGGCGACAAATAAAGGGCACAGTGGTGACAAAGGGCACAGTGGTGACAAAGGGCACAGTGGCAACAATTGGCACAGTGGCAACAATTGGCACAGTGGCGACAATTGGCACAGTGGCTGCGTTTCATGGCATGGCACAGTGGCTGCATTTGATGGCATGGCACAGTGGTGACAATTGATGGCACAGTGGCTGCGTTTGATGGCATAGCACAGTGGTGACAATTGATGGAACAGTGGCTGCGTTTGATAGCATGGCACAGTGGCTGCGTTTGATGGCATGGCACAGTGGTGACAATTGATGGCACAGTGGCTGCGTTTGATGGCATGGCACAGAGGTGACAATTGATGGCACAGTGGCTGTGTTTGATGGCATGGCACAGTGACTGCGTTTTATGGCATGGCACAGTGGTGACAATTGATGGCACAGTGGCTGCATTTGATGGCATGGCACAGTGGCTGCGTTTGATGGCATGGCACAGTGGTGACAATTGATGGCACAGTGGCTGCGTTTGATGGCATGGTACAGTGGTGACAATTGATGGCACAGTGGCTGCGTTTGATGGCATGGCACAGTGACTGCATTTGATGGCATGGCACAGTGGTGACAATTGATGGCACAGTGGCTGCGTTTGATGGCATGGCACAGTGGCTGCATTTGATGGCATGGCACAGTGGTGACAATTGATGGCACAGTGGCTGCATTTGATGGGCCCAGTGGCTGCATTTGATGGGCACAGTGGCTGCATTTGATGGGCACAGTGAGGCTGCAATTGTTTTTTTTTTTTTGCGTTTGCGCCCCCCCAAAAATTTTGAGCACCAGCCGCCACTGCTGCTGACCTTCATCATCCAATCATGTTCAAGCAAACAGTGATTGGGTGATCTTTGCAAAGTGAAATCTCAGCACATTCACTAAGCTCTGGGGGAAATTCCCTTGCAAAGTGGGTAAATGATAAATGGCTTATTTACCATTAGTAAATCCATCTTATTGCATCGGCTAAAGAGAACCCATAGCCACCCCACCCCTCAAACAAAAAACAAAATCACTGGTGTTCAGCTTTAAAAATGATTTAAAATAGGCAAGCACACTTGCACATGCATACCTTCCTAGCAGCTGTTTAGCAGTATTATATGCTTTGCCCCTGTCCATGGTACTGAAAATTTGGTTTTAAAAGCCATTCATTGCTGTGTCACCCACAAAACTGTGTTTTGCATCCATTATTTTATCATTATAGTCATTATTATATAATTTGCATTTATGCTTGAAAGGATCAGCCCACCCAAACTAATATTTCAGATACCTACCAATGTTTTCCAGGTCTTGGAACCTGCTATTACCATTATCAGAGGGTAATACTAAATGCTTGCGGCTGAATTCTACCCAGTGGCGGGACAAGGTATTTCAGTGCCCAGGGTGAGGATGCCAAAATGCGCCCCCCCCCTCTCGCAGAGCAGGGGGTGGAGCTAGAAGCAGCAATTTTGTATGGGCTCATATCTCACCACAAAGGTATCAGTAACTGGTATCAGTGAGTACTTGAGCACAAGTATCGGTACTCGTAATTGCCAGTACAAAACAGGTATTGGCGCAACCCCAGTGTGTACGCATTTTTAGACAATATGTCCAGGTATTTAATGGACTCAAAGACAAAGCTCCTAGGCAAACAAATCTGCAAAGATGAGAATAAAGATAACAGGGAAAACATTTGTCATTGTTAGTACTCATGCACAAGAAAACTATTCTGTAGGTGAGCATACACTATACAATCTGATTGTACAATTTCTACCCAATCTTCGTTAGATTTACCAAAATATTGTAATATATGGACAAACCTAAACAATTAATTTAACTAGTATCCAATCAGGCAGGCTTTTGTACTACATAGTTGGTGATAGATCCAAAAGATATTGTACAATTAGATTGTATAGTGTATTGTAAGCTGGAGGCTGCCCATAAATGAATCAGTTTTGTTTTTTTCAGTCCATGTCCGATCACAGAAAACTGAGCAGATCCCCCCATCCACACAACTAAGGTGGATGAGGGAATCCTTTCTGCTGAGACATCTATGTCAGCGCTGCAGATCAAAGGAAACATTTTTGCTGGTTTGAGAGAAGCTGATCATTAAAATTGATTTCACTTTTAGCAGGAATGACCATAGATGGATTGAAACGTATACTGTTCTTGCTGGATCAGTCAAATTTCCATCCATCTATGGCCAGCTTTATTAGTTCCTGCATAAAATCCCTGTTTTTTTTATGGCTGGGAAGCTGGGGAGCTCACTAAGCCTCCATGTATAGAAGTTCTTTAGGGCTCATTTACATGTGGTGCAGACATGTGTGTCCTGTGCAGAGCTCTCTTTTATCAGCACAGGGATGTACAGGCATTGTGTGTATCCCTGTGTCAGCATCATATTCACTTCTATTGGGACCCGCACCTGTATGTCATGTTAGTATACAGAGGATGTGTCCTTGCAGCCTCATGTCCCAGTAGATAAGAATGGGGTGCTGGCATGGGGATACACACAACACCTATGCAGTTAGTTTTGCACAGAGTAACTCTGATCGCCGTCTTCAGGGGTCCCCCAATGGCGCTCGTGGCTCCTTCCCGCATCGGAAAACCCCCCTAGGAGAAGCCCTGGGGGGTTACCATGCGTGCATGCTCCTGAATCCAGCATTTGCCTGCATAGACACAGAGTGCCGGACTCAGCCCCACCCCTGGCACCTGCGTCATTGGATTTGATTGACAGCAGCAGGAGCCAATGGCAGCGTTGGAAGAAATGGGGTCAGGTCAGAAAATGCGGGGCTGGTTAGTGACAGAAATTTTTCACCTTAATGCATAGGAGTGTTTACAACCCCTTTAACAGCGATATGAAGCATGAAAGTATGTTTTTTACCTGTTAGCTGAATAGATAGTGGTAGCCCAGCTGCACAGACAGAGGAGAGAACATCACTCAGCTTTGCCCGATCAGCTAGAGAGGAGGGGGTCCAAGGAAAAGGACACAGCAGGAGGGGGCACTACACAGAGGAGGAATAGGCTCCAAGAGAGAGATAAAATCAGGAGATTAGGGGGCAGAGCTGGTGATGTCCCTGGACATGGGACATTGTGAAAGTGAAAGCAAGAGTGATAGAGATGAGTGGAGAGGGGGAGAGAAGACCTGTTCAGGAGAGGGAAAGTTGTTTGCATCAAGAATCAATTAAGAAAGCACTGATAGCCGATGTGCCTGCCTGCTCCACTCTATCACTCAGGTACTAGTATAGTGCACGGTGCAGACAGGGGGCGGGTGCTACGATCTAGCCTACATGCAGGGAAAAAGCCGCTCTCTGTCTACTGTGTTACATTTGGCAGCCTGTTCTGTGCTGGACATGATTGTACCCAGCAAACTGCGCCCTCATCCTGCACTAAATCATTCCGCTCAGGGCAGCTGCCCGCCCCGCCCCTGCCTAGTACGGGCCCTGATTCTACCTTTACTATCTGAAGCACTGGTGCCCAGCCTGGGGCCTGCATGAGGCCCTTTGCCACCTTTTGTGTGGTCCTTGGGACCCCTGCAGACACTAACCTGTGTGTCCCTATTGCCATGTTATAGAAGTGATTTTTAGAAGCCTAATTTCCTGGTTTCTGATTTTCCTGAAGCATGTCTAGAATCTCCCTACAAATCTTATAGCATGTTTACCGCCACTAACAGTCTCCTGCAGCTCATCTGCAGTCTCGGACAATCTATTGTTACTGTATGTACACAGCCTCTGACCATCTCTGATATGATATCCACAGTCTCTGCCCATCTCTTGTTATGTACACAGCCTCTGACCATCTCTTATATGATGTCCACAACCTCTTACCATCTCTTATATGATGTCCACAGCCTCTTACCATCTCGTATATGATGTCCACAGACTCTGACCATCTTGTGTTACGTACACAGCCTCTGACCATCTCTGATATGATATCCACAGTCTCTGACGATCTGTTGTTATGTACACAGCCTCTGACCATCACTTATATGATGTCCACAACCTCTTACCATCTCTTATATGATGTCCACAGCCTCTTACCATCTCTTATATGATGTCCACAGTCTCTGACCATCTTGTGTTATGTACACAGCCTCTGACCATCTCTTATGGCATGTCCACAGGCTATGACTGTATCCTTTTTCAAGTGCACAGTCTCTGACCATGTCCAGAGTCTATGACCATCTCTTTTATGAAGACTATCATTTTTATATATTTTTGTGTTTCTGCTGTCTGAATTTTATGTCTGGTCCTTTGGTGATGTCAGGGGCTGCACATGTGCCCCCCCCCCCCCAATATCAAGAAAGTTGACCACCACCGGTCTAAAGCAGATAACATAGCAGAAGGAGTGAAACAAGTTAACAGGTTACCTCTTCAATCTTCTGCTGCTCTTCAGTTTATGGTAAGCAGGTGAGGGATAACAGAGGACTCCACCGCATTCCCTCTACAGTCAAAAACTGTAACAGAGAAACCAGGGTGATCTGCCTGGCTGTGTAAATCTAAGAGCTAGGTTTGATGGAAATGCAAATGCAGGCAGCTCCCTTATATGTATTCAATCTGTGTATAATACTTTTTGTCTGGAGTTTAGGTATAAAGCAGAAATCTAGGCATAAAAACGTTCATCTAAATATACTGCTCAGTAGCCACAATGACTATAAATCAACTTTGTAAGCGCCTTTGTTTCTAGAAAGATTAATACCAGGCTTCCCTTGTTCAAAGAAGCCTAGAATATCAACTGATGGCTGATAGATATTTCAAAAAGGTTGGGCATCGTTTCTAGAAAGTCCTCTCTCTGCTAATGTTCTCCATTTAAAGTGTATGTGAACTTTAACACTGTACTTCTTTTATATGTTCTTTTCTGAGTTGTTAAATATATCATTAACATATATCATTGTGCTCATAAGTTTACATACCCTGGCAGAATTGATGATTTTTGTCCATTTTTCAGAGAATATGAATAACACAAAAACTTTTCTTTCACTCGTGATTAGTGTTTGGCTGAAGCCATTAATTATCAATCAACGGTGTTTACTCTTTTTAAATCATAATGGGAACAGAAACTACCCAAATGACCCTGATCAAAAGTTTACATACCCCTGTACTTAATACCATGTATTGCCCCCTTTAACATCAATGACAGCTTGAAGTCGTTTGTGGTATTTGTGGATGAGGCTCTTTATCTTCTCAGATGGTAAAGCTGCCCATTCCTCTTGACAAAAATCCTCCACACTTTTTCGAAAATAGGCACTCCAAGCTATTTCTTGAGAGGCATGTTGAGTCCGTGGAATATTTTAGATTTTGACATAAATTTTTTTGCACAAAGTTGTCCCTAATGATATATTGCTCAAACATGGCATGGGTATATGTGAAATAACACCCTAAAATACATTCCGATGCTTCTCCTGAGTACGGGGATACAATATATGTGGGACTTTTTGGGAGCCTAGCTGCCTACAGGATCCTGAAAACCAATAACCGCCTTCAGGATTTCTAAGGATGTAAAATGGTGATTTTATTCCTCACTACCTATCACAGTTTTGGAGTTAAATATCAATATAGCACAACCACCCCCCCAAATGACCCCATTTTGGAAAGTAGATACCGCAAGGTATTTGCTAAGAGGCATGGTGAGTATTTTGCAGCTCTTATTTGTTTTGGACAATGAAGAAAGAAAACATATTTTTTTATTTTTTCAATTTTCAAAACTTTGTGACAAAAAACGAGATGTGCAAAATACTAAACATACCTCTCAACAAATAGCTTGGGGTGTCTACTTTCCAAAATTGGCTCATTTGGGGGGGGGGGGGGCTGTGATATATTGGCATTTGATGGCCTCCAAATCTATGATAGGTAGTGAGGAGTGAAATAAAAAATGTACATCCTTAAAAATCCTTAGTTTTCGGGGTCCTGTACACGGCTAGACTGCCAAAAAGTCTCACACATGCGGTATCCCTGTACTCAGGAGAAGCAGCTGAATCTATTTCCACATATATTAATGGCATGTGTGAGCAATATATCATTTCAGTGACAACTTTGTGTACATTTTTTGGAGGGGTTTTGTATTGTCCTACCATTTTAGCACCTCAAGAAATGAGATAGGCAGTCATAAACTAAATTCCAATAAATGTACCATAGTTTGTAGACGCTATAACTTTTGTGCAAACCAATAAATATACGCTTATTGATTTTTTTTTTTTATCCAAGACATGTGGCCAAATACATTTTGGCCTAAATGTATGACTAAAATTGAGTTTATTGTTTTTTTTTATAACAAAAAATAAATAAAAATATTCGTTCTTTTTTCATTTATAATCGAAAAAAAATTAAATTGCAGAAGTAATCAAATACCACCAAAAGAAAGCTCTATTTGTGGGAAAAAAAGGATACTTTTTTTTGGCTAAAGCATTGTATGACCGCACAATTACCAGTTAAAGTAGCGCAGTGCCAAATTCTAATATGTGCTCTGGTCATTAAGGGGGGTAAATCCTTTCAGGGGTGAAGAGGTTAAAGAGGAATTGAAGCTGCCTCTGTTTTTTCATTTTCCTGACCTACAAAGTAAAGGCATAATGCGGTAGTATGCATGGCATACTACCACATTATGTGAAACTTACCTGAAAACAAAGCCCTCATTGTCCCCACTGGAGGCCTCATCCATCTTCGCTGGTCTTCCTTCCGGGTCCACAGACTCCAGCTATGTTACTGGCTGGAGGCGTGTGACTTCACTCCCGTGCATGCACACAGGAGCCGCCGGTCACGCACAGGGCTCTGAAGAAGCGGCACGGGTGGCCGTTCCATAAGAATGCATGCACCTATGACATTGACAGTGGCATATACAGTAATTATCTATGCTTAGGAGATATTTACAGTACCTATAGGTAAGGCTTATTATAAGCTTACCTATAGGTAGAAACAATCCATAATTAAGTGCTACATGTGAAGGGTATAACTGCTTTTTTCCAAGTCCGAGCGTGTAGTGGCTTCTCTCTTTGATCATGTGTCTCGGCTCAAATTAGCCTACTAACACTCTCGGACACAATCCAAACCACCTGAGGGGGCCCATTCGTATCAGCCCTGTACTACCCAATTCTGACTTCCTGGAACGGCAACCTGGAGGTTAGGACCATCCCAAACGATCGGCACCAACCTCCAGATCCCCGTCCATAAAGGGCTAAGATAAGATAGAAGAGACGAGAACAGAAAAGTTAAGAGGGGAAGAGGGAGAGGAGAGTGAAAGAAAAAAAAGGGGATTGACAAAGGGGGACAAGGGGGGGTCCCACCTGCTACCCCCTCCGTCCACTGTTTGCTGCTTACAACAAAAGGGTCCTTCGGAATCCCGGAATGAACCGTCTGAGATCACCTTGTATCTTGACAATGAATTACATGTTATATTGAAACAGATCCTGGTACGATTGAGATCTTGTCCTGTGAAGCGAATATCAGTTCCTCCATTGTTGCTATGCGGTCAGTACATGCCGCCCACTCTTTCATAGAGGGCGGCCGTGTGGACCTCCAATGTATGGGTATGCATAGCCTAGCAGCGTTTATCAAGTGCATCGCTATTGACTTAAAATACTTTCTTTGTGGAGTTTTGGAGAGGTGCAGGAGATACTGTGCTTGTGTAAACTCCAGGGGGAGCGAAGAGATAGCAGTCGTCACCTCATGTACCTTACGCATGTATGGCTGAATTAAAGGGCATGTCCACTGAATGTGGAGAAAGGTGCCCACTTCCCGTTCACAACGCCAGCAGTGCTCTCGCACCGTCGGAAATATCCTGAGGAGCAACTGTTGGGTCTTAAACCATCTAGTTTTGAGTTTGTACCCATTTTCTTGTGTGTTTACATTTAGCGAGCCTTTGTGTATGAGTAAATGGATACGATCCCAACTGGCATCTCCTATCTCCCTGTCCAAGGCCGTTTCCCAGAATGCATGATCCGCACTCAGAGAAGAGTAAGGTTTCCCAAATATGGAGGCATATAGAGCCGAGATTGCGTGAGACTGGGGTGGTGAGCTTGAACATAGGGATTCAAACACAGTGGAGTTTCTCGTGTATTTGACTACTTTCGCTAGGATGTCCAGAAAATGTTTTATTTGCCTGTAGGGCCAGGAGAGGAAGGATTTAGTGTTAGACCGCGCCTCAAGATCTTGTATCTTCAGAAACTTGCTCCTGTGAAAAAAGTGCTTCGTCTGCATTTGTGTGTATGGCCATTCCGATAAAAGGTAAGTCTTTGATAGGCCCGGGGGGAAAACCGGATTATCTCTAATGGGGGTAATCAGGCAATCAAAGTCTAGCAGCCTCTCTTTGGTCATTCAGTGTTTGTTTCAATTAATTTTGCCTATTTACCTGTGTTCTCTGATATTAAGGAACATTGCTCTGCTTTTTGCTTTTTATTTTCTTGTTTCTTTTTATTTGTTATCCCTGTATGCCTGTAGTTAAAGAAAAATATTTTTCAATAAAGAGAAATAAAAAAGACCTTTAATTTTGATCACCATTGAGGAAATTTGGCAGTTGCGAAAACAGTGAAGAATTAGGGCAAGAAAGCAGAAGCCTGACCTCCCAGTAGAGGGAGATGCATGGTTTTAATCACAACAGGAGGCGACATAAGCTGGTCCTCACATGCTTATAAGGAATCTATATAAAGTGTTAGTTCCTTATTACTAAACTACAATGATAAAATGTTCAATAAAGCAGGACATTTACACATGGAACCAAATTAAATTTAAAGTGTAATAAACGTTCATGAATGTTATTAATTACATTTAATGATAATAAAAGCATGTTTCCTGAATTATTGCTCAACTTCCCATCAATATAAATGGTACATGAGTGTCACATCACAATCTGAGTCTCTGTAATGTCGATAGATATTGTCCCTTCGAGACACCTCTGTTTTCCTCCTGACCAATAACTGCCTTTTAATCATGTTAGCCATCTCTCCCTCCACTATTTTTATCCAGACTACTAAACACAGAGGACACATATGGTATACATCGGCTAAGAGTACAACTGACCATTACATTGCTTGCCTGATTTTCAAGTCATTTAGAAGATCACATGAAAACACAGTTTGCAATATGGATGAGAATATGACTAGGATAATTCATTTTGCAAGCACAGCCATCAAACCAGTATTTCAAAACTGTCTGCCTGATTAAATATTTAGCCTAGGCTCATGTAACACAGATTCACAAAGCATGATCAGGGAATGTAGCTTATAAAGAGATTTTTCAGGAAAGGGTTAAAGTCTTTCCTCTTAAAGAAGGAGGATGTTCAACTTATGTCCCTCAGCTCATTAACTTCCACAGGGCAGCAGAAAACCGTTTGAAGTCTCAGATCTCATTTAAGATCTGCTAGATCTTTGCTGCTATAGACTGACTGTTAGGGGAAGTACTGCCATAGATACCTATTGAACTGAATAGGTAGTAAGTATGACAGCAACTCCCATAGCAACCAGTTCAGCAAGACTGGCCATAGATAAGGGCTGAGACTTCAAACAGCTCTTGCCTAGAATGTAGAGGTGAAGACTGTAAATGACTCCAAGGCGCCTTTTTGAAAATGAATCTAACTCTTTCATAGAAAAGCAATGTGGTTGTCTAATGCCGCGTACACACGGTCGGCTTTTGCCCGGCCAAATCACATCGGAATTCCATCGGAAAAAATATAGAACATGTTCTGTATCTAAACTCCGATGGAATTCACAGGAATTTCCGATGAAAAAACTCTGATGGGGCTACACACGATCAGAAAATCCGATGGAAAAAGTCATCAGACTTTTTCCATCACAAAATCCGATCGTGTGTACGGAGTATAAGTCATGAAACATTTCTACTGATGCTGATTCACTGGACATGAACCCAGTCAGCTGGCTGATATTCTCCAAGCATTGAGACGTCTGTATAGGCTGTGTGCTAGGTTTTGGACCTGTATTCTTCTCTGTGGGTCTGAGCTCACAATGGATGCACAAATAGGGTCAGTAGTCAGCGGATCGCACCATCTGCTGCGCCTACTACGCAGACTCACGCCCTTTATCCCGAAAGAGGACATTGCAGTCGTGGTGGGAACAATCATCAATTCCAGACTTGACTATGCAAATGCCCTCTATCTCGGACTCCCCAAATACCAAATCACTCGCTTGCAAGTCGTTCAAAATACTGCCGCTCGATTAGTGATCGGCAAAAAAACATGGGAATCAATCTCACCTTCACTGAGATCCCTTCATTGGTTGCCAGTTAATGACAGAATCACTTTCAAGGCACTCTGCCTAATGCATAAGTGTATTCAAGGTAACGCCCCCCCAATATCTATGAGAAAAAATAAAAGCCCATAACCCCAATCGCATTCTGCAATCCACCAATCAAAACCTCCTCCAGATACCCAAAGCCAGATACAAGTCCAAAGGAGATCGAAGATTTGCAAGCCAGGGACCTCGACTGTGGAACGCTCTACCAACCGCCATCCGATTGGAGTTAGACCACTTGGCCTTTAGGAGAAAGATTAAAACCCATCTCTTCTGAGGTCAAGAGGTTTCCTTACCCGAGAATGGATACAGCGCCCAGTTCAGTTTGCATGTGTTGCGCTATAAAGGTTTCTCACTCACTCACTCAGCCTGGCCAGAGGAATGTAGAGAATTTTGTTGAATCTGACAGAAAGTAATTAAAGAAACCCAAAGTGCAGGTACATTAACTGGATTTTGGGCAATGTCGTTATGGCCGGTTCGGTAGATAGGCCTTGCCTCACCCACTGTTACTTATCTTTCTTAGCTCCTTGGGTGTGGAGGAACACGTAATTTTTTTTCATTCAGCTTGCTAGCCTAATGAAAAAAATAATAAATCAAATCATCTATGACCAGGTTTAGGATCTAAAAACAGTACAACTAACACATGTAAATGCATGAATAAAACTTCTATCATGCTTTCCATGTCCAATGATATTATGTGTACTTACCTATATACATTCAGGGGATTTGTTGTACTAGAATGATTTATGCATACATTTGGCTGGTTTTAACCAGTCTGTTATAAATTATACCAGTAGTTCCTAACCTCATTCCTTAAGTTTCTCCCAACAGGTCATGCATTTATGGTTTTCAGGGAAGCCTACCCCACCTCCACCTAAGAACTGTACCTGAATGTAAACATCCCTTGTAATAGAAAAAAGCATGACAGGCCCTCTTAAATATGAGATCTGGGGTCAAAAAGACCTCAGATCCCATATTTAGACTAAAATGCAAAAAACAAAAGAAAAGAAAATGTCCCTTTAAGAAGCATGGGCGGAAGTGACATTTTGACGTCGCTTCCGCCCTGCTATGCTATGGAGACAGGTGGGGGCCATCTTGCCCTCAATCGTATCCCAGCCAAGCAGGGGACAGGACCCGATCGCCTTTGCCACTGCCGATGGCTCCGGTAAGCGGTGGAGGGGGCCCCCCCTCCTGCTGATAATGGTGATCTTGCGGTGAATCCAGAGACCACCATTATCATTTTCAGGACCGCTCACTGAAAAGATGGATATCTCGATTGTGGCAGCAGTTTCTGCCATTACCGAGAAATCCATCTTTAAAAAAATGACGTATATATACAGTGAGGGGTCCTTAAGTGGTTAATTAAGGACTTATCCCAACAGTGTCTGTGTGTTTTTTTACACTTTCTTTGTGAAATGATAGGGGTACAATGTACCCCATTACCAATTCACATGGGGGGGGGGCGGGATCTGGCAGACCCCCACAACCACCAGGCAAGGGATGTGGGGATTAGGCCCTTCTGCCCATCAACATGGGTACATGGTGCTTTGAGGGCTCACAGACCCCCAAAGCATCTTCCCCATGTTGAGGGCATGTGGCCTGGTACGGTTCAGGAGGGGGGGAGCACTCTCTCGTCCCCCCTCTTTTCCTGCGGCCTGCCAGGTTACGTGCTCGGATAAAGGGTCTGGTATGGATTTTTGGGGGGAATTCCACGCCATTTTTTTTTATTTGGTGCGGAGTTCCCCTTAAAACCCATACCAGACCTGAAGGGTCTGGTATGGATATTTGGGGGGAACCCCACATAATTTTTTAAAAAAAATTGAAGCAGGGTTCCCCTTTATATCCATACCAGACCTGAAGGGCCTGTTAATTGAATTTGGGGGAACCCCCACGCATTTTTTCTTTTTTATCAATGACTGTCAATTACTTTTCTCTGTATTGCCGGGCACTGACAATTCATTATAGCCGCGAGTACTTTTAAATTTCCTTTTTTTCCTTCAGAAATTACACTTTGTGCAGGGACAGTTCTAAGCACGGGAAACACGCGTTACTTTACAGGCATACTATACACCCCCCGAGGTACGAAATTTAAAGGAAAATGTCACTTTTATTGTTTCACTTTAAGCATTATTAAAATCACTGCTCCTGAAAAAATTGCAGTTTTTAAAACTTTTTGTTGCATTGATACATGTCCCCTGGGGCAGTGGACAATAACTTGCATATAAGCCTTTAAAATTAGCACTTTAGATTTTTCATGTTCGAGTCCCATATACTTTAACGGTGTTCGGTTGTTCGAACAAATTTATTGCCCGTTCGCATTTTCTGATGCAAACCATTTGGGGGGGGGGTGTTCGGCTAATCCCTACTTGTCACCCATTATCCAAGCCTCCCAATCCTATGGAACTCCCTATCCCAGTCTGTTTAATTATCTCCTACTCTGTTTTCTTTTAGATGATCTCTTCAGAGAAACGTATCCCGTCCCTACCTAACAACTATACTTTTATTTTCTCCATCAGCTCATCCCCCACAGCCCCCACAGCTATTATCTTTGTATCTTTTGTCCCTCCCCCCTAGATTGTAAGCTCTAGCAAGCAGAGCCCTCTGATTTCTATTGTATTGTATTTTATTGTAACTGTACTGTCTACCCTCATATTTTAAAGCATTGCACAAACTGTTGGTGCTATATAAATCCTATATAAGAGTAAATATTTCCAAACCATGACCTGTTTGAGGTGTTCGAGGACTGAGGTTTGGATTCACTGCATTATATAATTGTGATTTCTCTTTGAAAACGCAATTCCACACATTGGTCTCTGTTTTGTATAGTGTATTCCCGAGGAAATACTACCAGTTAAATCTATCCTAAGCCTGCTGCTGCCGAGTGCTCAGAATGTGGTCTAAACGATAGAGTACACTGAACTGACCTAAATATGCAGGTTATAAAATGCCAAGAAAGTGAGGCTTCTACATCAAATAAACTACACAGGTCATATTGGTTAAAAAGTGGTAAAAACTTAAAAAGAGAGTTAGTTAATTAGATGTGAATAGTGCTCTTAAGCCCTGTACACACGATCGGTCCATCCGATGAGAACGGTCTGATGGACCGTTTTCATCGGTTAACCGATGAAGCTGACTGATGGTCAGTCGTGCCTACACACCATCGGTTAAAAAACGATCGTGTCAGAACGCGGTGACGTAAAACACAACGACGTGCTGAAAAAAACGAAGTTCAATGCTTCCAAGCATGCGTCGACTTGATTCTGAGAATGCGTGGATTTTTAACCGATGGTAGTGCCTACTAACGATCGTTTTTTAACTATTGGTTAGGAATCCATCGGTTAAATTTAAAACAAGTTAGCTTTTTTTTAACCGATGGATAAATAACCGATGGCGCCCACACACGATCGGTTTGGACCGATGAAAACGGTCCATCAGACAGTTCTCATCAGTTTAACCGATCGTGTGTATGCGGCCTTACAGTCATCTCCCTGCCAAAAAACAAATTTGGAAATCATTTTCCAGCAGAAGTCTTTCAAGTTCCCCTATGTTTGGAACTTTTGGAGCAACTTGTTTTAGCACCAGCAATAGTGTAAGTTATTTTCCATGATAGTTTTAAGAGTCTGTACTTACTGATGGTTTGCTCAGTACCAGGTACATATTAGTCTATGTATGCTAGGTTTCTAGTCAATGCAGAGCTAAGTATTGAAAACAGTTTTTAGCATCAACAGTGTTCTTTAAAATGAATTGGTCCATACTACACAATGGATCACATAAAAAAGCAGTGTTTAGATAGCCCCAGGCTCACTGTCAAACAGAGGTGTGTAAATCTGAGCTCTCACACTAGAGTTGGACTAATCCCAGGAGACAGGCCGCCAATGTACAGCTGGAGATGTTTCCATTGGTGTCAGGGAGGACATGTATCACCTGGCTCTGTCAAAATGGCTCTTGGCTAATAAATAGTACTGTGCGCCTCCTGAATTGTAAATGAATTTCCTTACATTTAGACTTACTGGGGCTTTCTCTTTTACCCTATCCCCTAAAGGAAGACTATAAAATAACTGTGTGAATTTCATTTTAGTTGCTTTCAAGCATTTAAAATGCAGTTTTAGATTATTTTTATATTATCAATACTGTATAAAAGTGTGTTTCACAAATTAACATTTAATACAAAAGACAAATCTCCCCCAATGGACACAGGCAGCAGAAAATAAAACATTGGCATGGGTTTAAACCCCTGAAAGCTATATGCAGCGGCAGGATAGGTAAAACCCAAACGCAGCAAATATGAGTCGCTATCCTGAGCCTCCAGAACTGTGATCAAACTTTGACAGATGGCTCATGATCAATTGCTAATGTTTGGGATCAATTAGGATGGGTTCTTAATGGCATCATTATTATGCATTCTATCATAGTTCTCCATGATCAGGAGCCCCTCTTACCAGCCTACATTATTCAAAACAAAAAAAATAGTTTTGGCTTTAGACGCACATTGATATTGTCAAATCACTTCTATATAGGATCTAGGCTTTCTAGATGTGCCCTGATATAGTCTACCTCCTTCATTTATGTTTGTTATTGAATGAGTTGAGTTGAGAGGTATCTTAATATAGCGCGGTCTTACCCCGAAGGGTCCCGAAAAGTGGTGGCTGGACTAGTTGAGGTAAGCAACACAATGGTAATGTCTATTCTTTAAGGCCTTATGCCCATTGGATGCTTGGCGGTCTCTTAGATGCCTTACAAAAGGGTGCCCAAAGCCTGGGCGAGGGAGTGCTGCTTGCCCTATTTTCAGGCTGGCAGGTTAAATAGGTCCATCCTGACATTTATGGATCATGGACCTGAGGCTCAGACATACATTTCTTTTGTGGGCACTACTGGCAATCTTAGTACAGTAAGTACTACTGTGAACTTTATCCCTACTTTAATTAAGTTCTGTGTACTTTAAGACCAGTTTTTTGACTATGCCCCCATTTGTATTTGTTTTTTCTTTATGATTGCTTCACATCACCTTCAGAGGAGACTGTAATACTGGGTTCACTTCTTTTTTCAGAAAGTAGTCATCATTTTCTAAAGTTTGGGATCCCTAATACTGCTATTCGTATTGTGGGACATCTGCTGCAAACCCCATATTATTTCAGGTAAATTCATTGTAATAGAATTCACTTTTTTTTCTTATTATTATTATTATTTTTATAATTACATGGTTGCTCTCCTACGGGAAGCACCTCACCAATTAAGTACAACCTTACACTTTTACATCTTTCTGTTTATACTTGGCAGGTATGACATCAGCTCCATACATATTTTTATAGTCTCTTACCAAACCCTCCGGTGGTAAACCATTTCAGGCAGCGGCGGTGCGTCCATAAGGGTGCACGGGCACCGCCCCCTCTCTCCAGCCACTCCCCTCTATGAGCAATGGATAGATTCATGCATTATATAAAACCAATTATATAAAAGGGTCAGCCAAAAGCCATTATTAAATAGATTTCGACACATGAATTGAATAGTCTTGCAAACGTAACTTGTAAACTGTGAGGTAGATGGAAATCATAAGCTGTACAACAGAAAATAAATAATTTGTACACTGTACATCAATAAATACAGCTTAAATCCATGTTATGTGATCCAGATAGCAAACTCCTGACATATTGTATGACGTTAGGCTGATATGCCCTTTTAGACGTCCCCATTGTGCTGTGTGCATTACAATAGCTACACTGAATGGACACCAACATGTATTTTACCCCCTGTTACAACCGTTTTTATAGAATGGCTGAGAGTGGGAGTTTTGAGACTTTAAATGAGGCACAATAAATGTACCTCTATCCCGGGTTCAAGTAAATAAGAAAGGAATGTGGGACTTTAAAAGGGGCAATTGACTTGTGGAGGTAGAGTGGTTGGTAAACATTATGTATTTGTAACAATGGTGTGAAACAAGTAGAAAAGTATTTTTATATACAGTATATGCTGTACATACACATGCACACATGGAATAAACATAATGGATACATGTATGTCAGCTTGGAAACACATGAGAGGTAATAAACATTAGTAAAATATAATACAAGGTATTTCCTATTAACAGGCATTGGTACACCATATGCAACAGAGCTGCTGTAAAACGAAAGAAGAAGGATACACATACATATTAATAGTTTCATAGTACTCAATATTTTGAATGTATACAGGATATATAGGCTGGTGATCAGTTTTCCTCAGCTCCGGAACCGACAACTATTTTGTGGTCCCATCTTCCTCGGTGCTAGCCAAACACTGTGTTCTAGTCGACCTGTATGTATAGATTTCAAATAAATGGACGAGAACTGGACAGCCGCACTCCAAAATCACTTAAAAAAGTTGTCTTTTTATTTTTCAACTGCACAAACAGTCACTGCAAACCAACAAGATACAGTATGGCCGACGCGTTTCGCACTTACAGTCAGTCTGACTGTAAGTGCGAAACGCGTCGGCCATACTGTATCTTGTTGGTTTGCAGTGACTGTTTGTGCAGTTGAAAAATAAAAAGACAACTTTTTTAAGTGATTTTGGAGTGCGGCTGTCCAGTTCTCGTCCATTTATTTGCTATCATTAGCATTGCCAGCACCTTGGTGGTTCAACAACCCTTGATTGCTCACGGGGCTCACCTGGAGCGGTGAGATATCTGTCTATGTATAGATTTCACTCTCCCCGCAAGGTCTTTTATCCCCATATGGGGTAGAACATACTAACCAATACAACATATCCATTTGTATTTACAGTTTATTTCTGTACCCAACTCCTGATGAATGGCATATAGCCATGAATATATATAGCCCATATATATCCCATGAATATATATAGCCCATATATATCCTGTATACATTAAAAATATTAAGTACTATGCAACTATTAATATTTATGTGTATCCTTCTTCTTTGGTTTTACAGCAGCACTGTTGCATATGGTGTGCCAATGCCTGTTAATAGGAAATACCTTGTATTATATTTTACTAATGTTTATTACCTCTCATGTGCTGCCAAGCTGACATACATGTATCTATTATGTACATGCCATGTGTGCATGTGTATGTATATATATGAAAATACTTTTCTACTTGTTTCATACCATTTTTACAAATAAATAATGTCTACCAACCACTCTACCTCCACGAGTCAATTGCCTCAAGTCCCACATTCCTTTCTTATTTCCTATTATAGAAGGTATTCTTTGAAATCATAGGTGGACCATTCAATACATAACAATGGGATGTCAATGGTATGCATGAAACACGGTTTACATTAGAGTGTGACGTGGACATAAGCATAATTAATTTCATTTTGTCATCAGATAACAGTTACTTATTCTTGCCCATGAGGAAGAAAAGAGAGAACATCAGAGATATAAGCTAAAGTGGTTGTAAACCTCAGTCATGGAATCTGAGCAAAGTAGGTACATCTGTAGTGTTTACTTATCTCTCTCCAAAGCTCTAGGTGTCGTTTCTCTCTGGTGCTTCGTTCCTTTGTTATCAGTCACTTCTGAGGAGTTTTCTTGGCACATAAAATAAATTTGTGTTGGGAGGAGGGGGATCAGCAGAAAATGGGTCTATTCAGAACACAGTTCTTCTGCTGTGTGTGGGTGTGTGTGCCTTTCCTCCAATCAGCTCTCAGGCACTGTTACTGCAGCCTCTCTGTCCCCTCCTCTGTGCTCCTGACAAATGAAGAAAGATTTTACCAGTTTTCTGCCTGTCCTTTTAAATGGGAGTAGGGTAGAGAAAACCACAGATAAACAGGTAAAACTTATGTAGGAGGGTTTGTTTCATCTGTGCATCATCTGAGGCTGGTCACTTCACTGGGTATATGTGTGGGTTTACAACCACTTTAAGACATTATCCTTGTTTAGCTCTTTAACCCTTTTGTGGTTCCCTGGCAGCATAGTTTGTTCTGTCACCTCTCCTGATTTTCTTTTCTCCTTCCCTCAGCACAGACTGTCAGTCCTGGTGCTTTCTTCCCCCTTCAGCAACAGTAATTCTTAAAGCTGTCAGCTGATCAGCCACTAGTGGCTCTGATTGTAGTTACAGTGCCGCGGACCCAATCAATGACTGTTTTCAATCTATTCTATATTTTCCTACTTTTTTTTTTCTTGGCGATGAGACGGATTGATGCTTTTTGTTGCCCTTGGTTACATTCCCGGCACGCGTGGGCTGATCTGATCCCTCTGGGGTAGTGGTTTTAGTGGTCCTCGTTCGATCACATTTATCCATCCCCTTTTTGGGTTAGTTTTGGCCTTATTTCCGTTGCTTTTTCCTTCCTGTTTTAGGGCCAATATTTTGGCTTTTTAGCCTTTGTATTCCCATCTGTTCCCACCATTACACTTGCGATTTCTTGACCTGGATCCTTTGTCTGTTTAAGTACAGACATGCGATCGAGTTGGGATTGGGGTTTGCTATCTCTCCATCCCGCAATCTCGCGCTGTTCTGTGAACAGGGTTAGCCGTGCATGCGTGCTAGTGGGAACGCGATGCAGTACGTCACTCCTCCTTGCAATGGCTAGGGGGTGGCGCTGTGCACTGCGCACTCGGAGGAGTCTCTGATGTGCTCTGTCCAGTCTCTGATGTGTTACGGGGTTAATCTTTTACACACTTTAGCTGGACTATGATCTGTTTCAGATCAATCCCTATTTAAGGGATGGACTCTGGGTGATCCAGTCTGCAGCATTCGCGATTGAGGAGTGGCAAACACTAACCTTTCTCTTGCAGAGGTTAAATATATCTCTATTCATTTTGAGGTTATTAAGTGCAGCTTTGACCAAATGTGGTTTTTGCATGCAGTATGTTTTCATTAGTGGTTTTTTTTCTTTTATATTTTTCTTTGCATACTAGATCTGCGGGCTGTTCCATTTCTTTGGACTGCTATATTAGTGTCCTGTTTGGATCCCATGTATAGGATTACTGTTTGGCAATATTATTTATTGGCCAGGTGCACAGCCAAGATTATTCAAAGAGGTCTCTTTGTCTGACCAATGAATTGGATATGCAACAAGATATTCTCTCTTGAAATACACAGGACATTTTAGAGGTAAATATTTATATTGATAACCTATATGAAATTAACCAATAATTAATAAAAAAAATACCATTATTCGATGTTGTATTGTGATATGAATACTGATGCCTCTTTCTTTGCTACAATCTTTATAAGATTGATTCAATATTAAATTGCTGGAATTGTGGAACAATTTATAGTTTCATAGATATTTGAGAGATTTATAATTATTTTTGTTTGTAGATTCCACATAATCAGCTCTTTATATTCTGGACGGATGCGATCCTGGTTTGCTCCACGGCCGCCAATACGCTGATCTGTTTTGTTTGCCTCTTTTTTATCCCGTTCTGGGATACAATTTTCCTTTCACACGACTTTAGGGTCCTGTGGATATTCTCCAATCCTTGTGTGTTTTTTTTGTTGATTTCCGCTGTGGACTTCCATGCATGTGTGTCTATGTAAGTATGCCTCCGCCATGATATATTCAATACCTATACCCCTTTTTCATCCATCTTTTGCCATTTTGATGATCTGAAAATGTTTTCTGATTCAAAATATTATAAGTTTATGTATTGCTTTTGTATTTTAGATTACAGTATAAAAACATACAGTGAATTCTCCCTGAAGAAAGAGTTTCGCCTCCGTAACGCGTAGGAATCCTTCATTGTATGATGTGTATACCCATGTGTATTTGCATGTACTGCATATTCCATTGTTATATGGCTGCACGTTTTAAATGATACATCAATTTTTTCTATGACCTATTTTGTACAAATAAATATAATTTTTTTTACCCTTTTGTGGTTATACAATCTGTGCCTACAAAGTCCAGCCCTTGAGGTGAAATTTTTTTCTACAACAGTGTCGCGAATAGAGAACAAGTGAGCATATGCAGAGCAGAGTGATGCCACATACACACAACCGGTTTTCCCGTCGGAATAAAAACCAATGGTTTTCCCGATGGAATCCCACACATACCTGCCTTGCGTACACATGGTCACGCAAAAGTCCGGTGAAGTTTTGTCTGCCAACAACGCGGTGACGTAAAAGACTACGACGAGCTGACAAAATTAAGTTCTATGCTTCCGAGCATGTGTCGAATTGTTCCAGAGCATGCACATTTTTTTCTCGTCGGAAAAGCATACAGATGAACGGTTTTCCCACTAGGATTTTTTTCTGGCGGGAAAAAAGAGATCCTGCTCTCTTTTTTCCTTGCAGTTTTCCCATTGGAAAAACTGCAATGGAGCATACACACGGTGGCAATTCCAGGCCAAAAGCTCTCATCGCAGTTTTTCCAACGGGAAAACCGGTCGTGTGTACGAGGACGAGGCATCAGACTGTGTATTACTGTATTTAAAACAATTTAGTCATTTATTGCTAATGTTTTACAAAGCTATACCTACAAAAGGGGACAGTTAGAAGTGATCTATCAGGGCTTAATTTTCTGAATAAACTTCAGTTTTAAATGAAAATACAGTAGCTCTGGTCACACAAACATACAGATCACTATAATCGATAATATTGAAATATCTGACAATATTTTCGAATATGATGCTAAAAGAACTACCTGCTTTGAAGTATTTTAATAAATTCCAAGCAGAATTGCATACAACAAATTTATTTACCAAATTGTTAAGGTTGTGCATGCAGATTTTCCAGAGAGGGTGCCCTGAGGGACACATATTAAGTATTTGAAAATGGTTACCATTTTCTGTTTAACAAGCTACTCAATGCCTAATATTGTTGCTTAAAATAACAATACAGTTCCATTAAACACACCATACATAACATGCTCACATGTTTAGCTTCTATGTTCCATTCAAGTATCAATAACTTTAGCAGAATGCAAATCACATGGAATTAAACATGTATCACCGAGAAACAGGGGTGCCTATGGACATACAGTACTGTATATTGGTTTTGACCTGTCAATTGGATAACTAGACAATGTACACATGACTGCAATGGATGACCTTGGAGCACCAGATTTAGAATATCAGTTTAATAGATTGTATTCCCCAATGTTTCCCAATAAAAATTCAAACAAGGCAACACATTTGCTTTCTACAGTAAATTTAAATCAATGTGTCGATTGGCAACAATATCCTTTTCGAAGGCTGAAGTTTCCGTGTTATTGATCCTTATTTATTGTCTATTTGAAAATTTATGGAGTTGCAATGGGAATTCTCAACATAACATAAATTCAACAATCTACTACTAATTATCTATGCTTCATTGCCTATAAATCCGGTAAATTGAACAGAACAAAATACGGTACATAAAGTTTGGCAATGAGGGTTGGCTGCTGTTGGGTCAAAACAGCAAGAGATTCAACTAAAAGAAACATGAAAGAACAGCACAGCTTAAACTATGAACTTTAGAATCAGGGAGGTATCACATGCAGAGTTTTGCTCAGAGGATTATATGTTTAATAAAGTGGAGTTCCACCCTGATTTTTTTTTACAGAAAATTGAAAAAAAAAAAGAAAAAAAAATTAAAACTATTAATTTTTTTACTTACCAGAAATAGCGGTTGATATGCGGAAGTTTCTAATCTGCCTCTTCATCCACTGCGGCAGGTCTTCTTTCTCGTCCTCCTCGCGGTGTCTTCTGGGGAATGGTGCACACTGCTTTCTGGTGTGTATCCCAGAAAGCAGCCGCCCTTTCACAAAAGCGCACATACGCAGTAGGAAACGGGCAGTGAAGCCGCAATGCTCCACTGCCTGTTTCCCTCAGTAAGAATGGGGGCGCCAAGAGCTGCTCGGATTGAGCGAACGGCCTCGGAGGGGCCGACATCACGGCCCCCTAGGACAGGTAAGTGTCCTTATTAAAAGTCAGCAGCTACAGTGTTTGTAGCTGCTGACTTTAAAACAATAAAATAAATTGCGGGTGGAATCCCTCTTTTAAGCTTGTCATGTACAGTAAATTGCAGTTGGACCTACGGAAATTATCAGAGCAGCGAAAACTGTATTTCCCTTCTAATATAAGGACAGGCATATAGTTCAGAAATGATAATGAGCTGTGAGCTTTAATGCTGGCATTTCCAGGTGAGAAGGGGTTTGGCTGCCTGTGCCTTAAAGGGAAATCATAGGTTTGTCCATAACCTGATTACCCTTAAGGCAACTTAGGCAGTTACATAGAACCTGATGGACATTTAAGGTGAAATAAATGACATTGAAGGAGATTTACTAAAACTGGCGCACACAGAATCTGGTTCTATGTTTTAGGCCCAGTTCACACTGGTTCGCACAATTGCTCCGACTTTGACATGTATAAATCAATAGTTCAATATGAGAGCCACCCTAACTGGTCCGACACAAGTTGGTCCGACTTTAAAAAAGGTTCCTGCACTACTTTGGTCCAACTTTGGTCCTACTTCAGCCAATTCAATATCATTGAAGTCAGATGAAAGTCAGGTCATAATATACATGATCCAACTTTGGCATGGATCTTGTGCTCTGAGGATCTTGAAAGGCAAGCTTTCGGTCTGGTATGGATTTTAAGGGGAACCCCCACGCCAAAATTAAAAAAAAAAACGGCATGGGGTCCCCCCAAAATCCATACCAGACCCTTATCTGAGCACGCAGCCTGGCAGGTCAGGAAAGGGGGGACAAGCAAATGCACCCCTCCTGGGCCATTCCATGCCACATGCCCACAACATGGGGCCGTGGGTGCTTTGTGGCTCTGCGCACCATGTTGACGGGACAAAGGCCTCATGCTGACAACCTTGGTCGGTGGTTGTCATGCCCCGGGCGGTGATGTCACAAGGGTCGGGGTCTCTGGATGGCTTCACCAGATGGCGATGCCCCATTGCTATATAAGTAATGGCACACGCCAGAGGGGTAAACACAACAGCGGTAGCTAGTGTTGGGAGAAGAACTAGAGGAAGAACCAGCAGAGGAAGAAGACAGCAGAGAATGAAGGACCAGAGGAAGAACCGGCAGAGTAAAAAAAAATCAGCGCATCAAGAAGAACCAAAGGAAGAACCAGAGGATGAAGACATCAGCGCAGCAAGAAGAAACGGAGGAAGAACCAGATGAAGAAGACATCAGTTCAGTGAGAAGAACCAGAGGAAGAAGTCATCACCGGAAGGAGAAGAAATCAGAGGGAGAAGACACACTGGAGCTACTTTAATAAAGGACTAAACTGTCCACCCGTGTGAAAGGGGCCTTAGAGTGACTGAATGGCTACAAAGACATGATTTAAACTTTGCCCTTTCACCAAGCTCTGGGGTAAATTTCTTTGCAATGTAAATTTACCTTGCAAAGTGAACAGCCTATTTGCCTTCAGTAAATCAACCCTACTGAACTAGACTGTGCAACTCATGTCAGATGTCATTCCTCACAGCAGAAACAATGTTAGACTTTATTGTCAGTGGTAAAAAAAAAATAGAGAGCTGGAGGATTGGCCTTTGAAGAAAAAGTGCCAAGGGGCCATGAGAGAATAAATCCAACCCTGATAGATCCATGATACAATGTCATGAGTTATATAACAGTAAATGCAAGATTAAACAAGTAAAACTCACCCTAATATTGTTATAATAGATATATATATTTACAAGCTTAAGAAATCATGAAAAAATAACTGTACACACGATCGGTTCGTCTGATGAAAACGAACCGATGGATCTTTTCATCAGATATCCGATGAAGTTGACTTTCATCAGTCTTGCCTACACACCATTGGTTAAAAATCCGATTGTGTCCAACGCAGTGCCGTAAAACACAACGACGTGCAAAAAAAATTTAGTTCAATGCTTCCAAGCATGCGTCGACTTGATTCTGAGCATGCATGGCTTTTTGACCGATGGATTTCCCCACAGACGATCGTTTTTTTCTATCGGTTTTTTAACCATATGAACATTTTTAAACAGGTTCTATTTTTTTTCACCGATAGAAAAAAACTGATGGGGCCCACACACGATCGGTTCGTCCGATGAAAACGGTCCATCGGTCCGTTTTCATCAGACAAACCGATTGTGTGTACAGGGCATTAGGGTAATCATGATAGTTATGATAGTGCACTGAATGGTTACAACCCTTGTCAGGCTTGTGTTGCTGTCTGGGTCCCCACTAGGGAGATCCAACCTTTATATTTTAATTGAGGACCATCAACCAAAAGTAATGAGAAATCAAAAATGTTACAGTTGTCTATGGCACGGGAAGTGGTGGGAAATCATCACATAGGGATACCAGCGACAACTGTATGAGGTCTTGTTCAGATGGGCTTTGCCTAGTATAAAATTACCATGTACAGAAAGCTTTTGGGAAAACATTTTCAGGGCTTTCAGCAAGCTTTGCTGAAGTACTATTCAGCTCACGCTTAGTGGGAGTGCTAACTGTGACTTTGAACAAGTTGGCATCAGAAAAGTATAACTGAAGGCAAAACATTTATTTTGAGAGGGATTAGAACAACTGCCAGTTCCTTATCGCTGTTTATGTTCCAATCTCTCTATTGTTTATGGTTCACCGAAAGTGAAAGAAAATCCCAAATTTTAAGGGATCACCAGAACAAGAATAGAAGGGAAATCTTCCAATGGAGACACTAGATATGGTGACCCTGGTGACTACCAGGGATTTCCCAAAATTCAAAGGGCTTTTCTCTCACTCCCTCTGTGGGACAGTTGGTAAAGGGAAATCTCCATAATGGGATGCAGTTTGCGAGGTTAATCAGGAAAATCTAATTTAAAACTAAACAAAACGGCTCAAAAACCTCTATTGGGGGATTTTTAAGGCAATATAAAAAGAGACTTCAATATGTATTTTTAAATATTGTGTATTACCGTATTTTCCGGCGTATAAGACGACTTTCTAACCCCTTAAAATCTTCTTAAAAGTCGGGGGTCGTCTTATACGCCAGTAACCTATCATCTTACCTTACCAGAATCGCGGCCGTACGATTTTTCAAAAGCCGCGCCTCCGACGTCTTCTGTTCCGTGATAGGCGGAAACAATCAGCTTCCCAGGAGGCACTGTGTTCAGTGTCTGCCTATCACGGAGGGCCTCTCGTCCTGTGTTTAGTGTCCGCCTATCACGGAGGCCCTCTCGTCCTCGGACGAGAGGGCCTCCGTAATAGGCGAACACTGAACACAGTGCCTCCTGGGAAGCTGAGTGTTCCGCCTATCATGGAACAGAAGACGTCGGAGGTGCGGCTTTTGAAAAATCGTACGGCCGCGATTCTGGTAAGGTAAGATGTTAGGTTACACGGCCGCGATTCGCATCGGATAAGGTAAGGGCACAGTCTGGTCATGTAATGGGGCAGGTCTGGTCATGTAATGGGGCACGGTCTGGTCATGTAATGGGGCACGGTCTGGTCATGTAATGGGGCAGGTCTGGCATGTAATGGGGCACAGTCTGGTCATGTAATGGGGCAGGTCTGGCATGTAATGGGGCACAGTCTGGTCATGTAATGGGGCAGGTCTGGCATGTAATGGGGCACAGTCTGGTCATGTAATGGGGCAGGTCTGGCATGTAATGGGGCACAGTCTGGTCATGTAATGAGGCAGGTCTGGTCATGTAATGGGGCACGGTCTGGTCATGTAATGGGGCACAGTCTGGTCATGTAATGGGGCACAGTCTGGTCATGTAATGAGGCACAGTCTGGCATGTAATGGGGCACAGTCTGGCATGTAATGGGGCACAGTCTGGCATGTAGTGACATAGTTTGGCATGTAATGGTGGCACCGTGAGGCGAGGCATGACTAGTAAGAAGGGGGTAGTCTTATACGGTGAGTATATCCCAAAACCAACATTTTGGCTGGAAAATTAGGGGGTCGTCTTATACGCTGAGTCGTCTTATATGCCGGAAAATACGGTATATCGCTGATGAAGAAAAGATTTTATCAAATCAATTTGAAACGCGTTGGATGAACCACATTTATTTGTCACTGCCAGTTGACCTTGGGGTCACAAAATACCTAGCGAGCAGTATCACCATCTCATAAACTCATATGCAATGTTTTTATAATGTCATGCAACAATTGTCACCACTGTGGTATTCTTTCTATTCATGATTTTTTTTTTATAATAAATAATGTAAATATATACTTTTTCTCTTTTTTATATTGCCTTAAAAATCGCCCAATAGAGGTTTTTCAAATTTAAAATTTGTCCTTTCCACCTTGATTCACCTGGTCCCCTCAACACGAGCCCCCTTTTCTCTTTCAGGGTGGATCCATTCTCCTATAATCCCAAAGCCTTGAGACAGCAAGCCACTCCACTGCCCCCAACTCCTTCCTCCTTCAAGCTGCTGATAGAGTGTCTATTGTGATTTTGTACAAAGTGACAGGAAGTTCAGGGAAGCTGTGCTGAATGACCTGATGCGGGCGACGATGAAGTTTTAAAAAGGTAAATGCTTGGGCGCATTTATTGGATAAAACATGTAATGGAGGATGCTTAAAATATTTGTTTTAAAAAAAAAACAGCAAGAGATTGATACTACTTTAGGCAAGTACTACACTATGTTACATAGTTACATAGTAGGCGTAAGTCAAGTCTAACCTATGTGTGTGATTTTATGTCAGTATTACATTGTATATTCCTGTATGTTATGGTCGTTCAGGTGCTTATTTAATAGTTTTTTTAAACTATCAATGCTCCCCACTGAAACCACCACCTGTGGAAGAGAATTCCACATCCTTACTGCTATTACTGTAAAGAACTCTCTATGGAGTTTAAGGTTAAACCTCTTTTCTTCTAATTTTAGTGAATGCCCACGTGTCTTATTAAATTCCCTTTTGCAGAAACGTTTTATCCTTATTGTTGGGTCACCAGTATGGTATTTGTACATTGAAATGATATATCCCCTCTCAAGCGTCTCTTCTCCAGAGAGAATAAGTTCAGTGCTCGTAACCTTTCTTCATAACTTATATTCTCCAGACCCTTTATTCGTTTTGTTGCCCTTCTCTGGACTTTCTCCAGTTCCAGCCCATCCTATCTGAGGACTGGTGCCCAGAACTGGACAGCATACTCCAGGTGTGGCCGGACCAGAGTCTTGTAGAGTGGGAGAATTATCGCTTTATCTCTGGACTTATTCCCCTTTTTAGTGCATGCCAATATTCTGTTTGCTTTGCTTGCAGCAGCTTGGCATTGCATACCGTTGCTGAGCCTGTCATCTATTAGGACCCCCTGGTCCTTTTCCATCTTAGATTCCCCCAGAGGTTCTCCCCCCAGTGAGTAGATTGCATTCATATTTTTGCCACCAAAATGCATTATTTTACATTTTTCTACATTAAACCTCATTTGCCATGTAGTTGTCCACCCCATTAATTTGTTCCGATCTTCTTGCAAGGTTTCCACATCCTGCGGAAAAGTTATTGCCCTGCTTAGCTTAGTATTGTCCGTAAATACAGAGATTGAACTGTTTACCCCATCCTCCAGGTTGTTCATGAATAAATTAAATAGGATTGGTCCCAGGAAAGAACCTATCCCATGCATATTATGTATGGTCCAATGGAAGCCCGCACGACTAAAAACTATAGAGGAGGTAGATTTAATTGCCTCCTTGCCTGCCCCCTCCGCCTTTACCAGCCCTTATTTGGATACGGTTGCTGTCCCTGTTTAATGCCTTGTTCCACATCTGACTGTTAATCAAATAAGCTGAAATTACAGGTAGTGGATGTTGGAAATAAATATATGGCTAACATAACAGCCTATACAAACTTTAGTGAGAAGTTGAATAGATACTTTAAGTCTTCTGTCAAATTAGTTTTTTTCTTACTGTATTTTATTTTTTGTAGCCTTGCTATTAAAGCGGAATATAATTAGTTTCAAGAAGCACTCCGAACCACCCCATCCCCTGCTGAGCATCTTTATTTGCCTTGGAAGTTTTATTATAACCAATATATTTGACGGCTGCACTAAAAAAGATCAGCTAAATTTCTCAATTGGGGTCTATCAAAAAAAGACTAAATAATCAGTGATCCCATGGCATTGCTTGGAAAGGTTCCATAACAATGATATACTGCAAATTGTCATACTACAACCAGCGTTGCAAACCTTAAATGCATAAATAGTATTGTAACAATTATTGAAAGACTGGGATTAGGCAAAACAATTTTTTTTTACACATGGGCAATGTATTAGCTTTGAAAATAAGTATGGAAGTCATTGATTTTTTGTTCCTATTACTACAATATCAGGTTATATTAGTACTCACGGCTGTCTAAACTGTTTAACAAATGTTCTGAATCAGGCGACTGTTTGGAAATCAATGCTTACTTAATCATTTTTGCCAGCAGAATCTAATTATTCACAATTGATTTCAGCAATGAAAGGTGTATCATTAACAGGAGTCTTACACGGACAACTCTCAGATGAATTATTGAATTTTGAAAACAAAATTAACTTAAGCAATGCCATTACTTACAGAGCGGAGCTGCTCAGGATAAGACCGTTGTAACAAGGATAGGTTTGCTGATGACACAGCAATTAAAAAAGAGTAACTGATTGACTAGTTTACACATTCGCAGAGTAAAAGTGAGGATTCATTGAATTAAAGCGACAAGTACTGTATCAGTTACTTTTGCCACTCCATATGGGTAGAAAACATCCCAACTGAACTTTCTGTTATGAAAATAATCATATTCAAGCAAGGTGACTACAGAAATTAACCTGGGATTTCACATCAAGGGTACATTCACTGTAGGGGGATCCAAAAAGGTGGCAAAAATGTCAGTTAGGCATCCCATCTGTCCGCCACAATGTCACAGTTCCGCTAAAAATCACTGATTGCTGCCATTACTAGTAAACAAAAAATAAATAAAAAATAAATGCCATAAATCTATCCCCTATTTTGTAGACACGATAACTTTTACGCAAAACGATCAATATAAACGTATTGAATTTTTTTTTACCAAAAATATGTAGCAGAATACATATTTTTTTTTGTTGTTTTATAGCAGAAAGTAAAACATTTTTAGAATTGTCACTTTTTTTGTTCATAGCGCAAAAAATAAAAACCACAGTGGTGATCAAATACCACCAAAAGAAAGCTCTATTTGTGGGAAAAAAAGGACATAAATTTTGTTTAGGTACAGCGTCGCACAACCGCACAATTAGCAGGTAAAGTGACACAGTGCCGTTTTAGAAAAAATGGCCTAGTTGGGAAGTTGGTAAATCCTTCCGGGGCTGAAGTGGTTAATTATTTTTTAATATTATTTTATATAAAATTTATATATGCTGAAAAATTATGTTGAAAAACACACCCTAACATTTCTTGTTGTGGCCATCTTGCATAAAGGACAGATGATTCATGTAGCATTTACGTCCTGGAGATCATCTGCCTTTAGCTCAGGTATGCAGACAGGAGGATATCTTAGCTGAGAAAACTCCTCCTACCCTCCTAAGGACTCATGGAAATAATGACATTCTGGAGACGTTCTGGAGACCAGAAAGTAGCTAAAGAAATGTAAAAAAAAAAAAGTTATAAACAAGTAAATATTATGGGCCAGATTCACAGAAGAGATACAACGGCGTATCTCCTGATACGCCGTCGTATCTCTGAGAGTATCTTTCGGCTGATTCATAGAATCAGTTCCGCATAGATAGCCCTAAGATCCGACAGGTGTAATTGACTTACACCATCGGATCTTAGGATGCAATACTTCGGCCACCGCTGGGTGGAGTTTGTGTCGTTTTCCTGCGTCGGGTATGCAAATGAGCTTTTACGGCGATCCACAAAGGTTTTCGCGTTCGTTATGTCGTCGCTAGTAATTTTTTCCCGTCGCAAAGTTAAGCCTGCTTTAACATGGCTTAACTTTAGACGAGCCATGTTAAAGTATGGCCGTCGTTCCCGGGTCGAATTTCAAATTGTTTTTTTTTTTGCGTAAGACGTCCGGGAATACGAAAGTACGTTACGCACGTCGCCGTTGAAAAAAATGACATCACTTCGCGCAAAGCACGGCGGGAATTTCAAAATGGAGCATGCGCAGTACGTCCGGCGCGGGAGTGCGCCTAATTTAAATGGTGCCCGCCCCATTTGAATTAGGCGGTCTTGCGCCGGACGTCTTTACGTTACTCCGCCACAAGTTTATACTCAAGTGCTTTGTGAATCAGGCACTTACAAGGAAAACTTGCGGCGGTGTAACTTAAAGACGATACGTTATGCCGCCACAGTTCTTTATGAATCTGGCCCTATATACATTGCTATCTATTTACTGTACCACTGCTAGTAGCATTATGATTAAAAAACGTCAGTGTTGACTGAGAGGGTGAAGTTCCGCTTTGAAGCATAAGTATAGTCAAAAAAGGGACATTACTAATAGCTAGTGTTATATGTCCCTTGTGTCATTGTCTGCTGCATTAGTTGAAATCCTTAGTCTTTTCACCCTTATGCATTGTACACACGATCGGAATTTCCGATGGAATTTTTTCATCGGATATCTCTGACCGTGTGTGTGCCCCATCGCAAAATTCCGAAGGACTTAGAAAGAGAACATGTTCTCTTTTTTTTCCGATGAAAAACATTTCTATTGGAAATTTTGTTTGTTTGTATGGAACTCCGATAGAGAAAAAACATGCATGCTCAGAATCAAGTCGACGCATGCTCGGAAGCATTGAACTTAATTTTTCTCGGCTCGTCATAGTGTTGTACGTCACCGCGTTTTGGATGGTCGGAATTTGGTGTGACAGTATGTATGCAAGACAGCTTGAACAGAATTCCGTCACAAAAATCCGTCTGAGTTTATCCCGATGGAAATTCCAATCGTGTGTACGGGGCATTAGACTACACCCAACTCCTCCTGGTGGCCATAATCTCCCAGTGCTATGGGGGTTAATAGAGCTGAAGGGACATGTCATAGGCACTCATCAAGAATGCCAAAAATGCCTGCCCCTTCCACCCCCTCCTCTATTCACAGGCAGATAAATGAAAGGTTTGCCTCCTCCATTAATAGATGTTTTTTTTTCATTTATATAAATATAGTACACCTTCTAGGAATGAAGGAGAAAAGGGGAAGCATAGTTTGCACTTGAAGTGTGCATATGCTCTTGACTCCAATATCCCCTACAGCACAAGAAGATTACAGCCATGGGGGGTGAGAGGCAGTGGTGGCCTGTCCATTAGCGGTGTACGGGCATCGCCCCCCCCCATCCATGTGTCAAGCCCCCTGATCTACATGCGGGGGGCCAGACGCATGGATTCCAATGAGGGATGTGTTTTTTTTGTAGCACATGATTAGAGCCAGAGACTCTAATAGGCTTCAAAAAAGAGTGGGCTCGGGATGCAAAGCACTGCGCTCCGAGCCCACCCAGCTGTGTGACAATAGTGAATAAATATTCACTATTGTAAGACTGATTCTACTCCCGACTAATCAGGAAGCGGGTCATGAGACCTGTCACCCCATTTGCCGAAAGGAGATCCGATCGGAATCGCCACCAGGAGGAGGAGGTGCTGGGTAACCGAGACAGCAGCTACCTGTCGCCCGGAGCGCTGCCCGCAAGTTGGGGTAAATGCGGTGCCCTGACTGACTGACTGACCGACGGGAGGGTGCCACCTGTGACTCCCGTGGCTAGTGGGGGGGGCTTCTGTGCAGTCCGTGGCCTGACCTGGGAGGGGGGAATGCAGTAGGTGGATTGTTGTCATGATCATGTGCTGTTTTTGACCAATTTTAGGCTTCAAAAGAGCAAGTAACAAGTGGACCGTTTTCATCAGACGAACCGATCGTGTGTGGGCCCCATCGGTTTTTTATCCATCGGTGAAAAAAATAGGAACTTGTTTTAAAATTATCTGATGGTTAAAAAAAACTATAGAAAAAAAACGATCGTCTGTGGGGAAATCCATTGGTTAAAAATCAACGCATTCTCAGAATCAAGTCGAAGCATTGAACTTCATTTTTCTCAGCACGTTGTTGTGTTTTACGTCACCGCGTTCTGACATGATCGTTTTTTTAACTGATGGTGTGTAGGCAAGACTGATGAAAGTCAGCTTCATTGGATATCTGGTGAAAAAATCCATCAGACCGTTTTCATCGGATGAACCGATCGTGTGTACAGGGCATAAGAGTAGGACTTACTTATCAACCTCAACTTTTCACCTTCTACCAAATATATGATCCTGAATGTCTACTATAAAACATACACGTCCATCTTATAATAGCAAGAAAAAAGGGAAGAAATTTGCCCCAAGTTCAGATTTTAAAGGCACTTTTGGATGAGAGTTAAAGTATAAAAATATATTTTTTATTGATAACAATTCATAAGGCAATAGAACAAAAAACAAAAAAGGAAAAAGGTAAAAATACATATCATATAATGGACGAGAGTACACAGCGCAACAAAAGAAATTCTGCCCCACGTGAACAACAGTGAGCCCTTATGTGTCAACACGTTTCATTGTTTTGCTTCGTCAGGGCACATTCAGGGGTTGTTGGAAAGAGTGCGTCTCACTATCTTGTCAGCAGAGTTCACCGAGGAGTCCACTAAGCATCAAGGGACACCATATATAGTGTTCAAATATATGTAATCAGGGGTAAGCAGCCAAAAGCATCACTTCAAGTATATATTAGTACGTTAGCATTCCTCCAAAGTAGAAAAGGAGAAGACCAAAAACATACCGGAAAACAAAAAGGACGTGGTGGATGTGGGCGTGGTGGACGTGCTTTATGTATTTCTTTTGTTGCGCCGTGTATTCTCGTCCATTATATGATATATATTTTTAACTTTTCCTTTTTATTTTTTGTTCCATTGCCTTATGAATTGTTATCAATAAAAAATGTACTTTTATACTTTAACTCTTTTCCAAAGGTACCTTTAAATTTCAACCTTGGGGCAGTTTTCTACCCTTTTATCTTTTATCAATACTCGAAACTGTGGCCATAGGAGTGCTCTCTCTTTATATTTACATCTTATAATAGCCTTGCATTACAAGAATAATTTTGTAACAAGCAAGACTTCACATTATTAAAATGCAGCAGAAAAAAAAAAAATCTGAAACACGAGTTTATTGTATTAACACCTATTTGGCTTGCTACGTGATCAGAAATCTTTCACATTACATGTATCATTGGGGATGCTTGTCATTCAGTACATGAATGTCTTTGATTTTTACACGTGTCAACAAGTGTGTGCATAGCAAAGTGATAAATTGAATAAATGACCTTGCCTGTCAAATTCGTGGACATACATTACAAGTTCAATCAGCTCGGGAACATGGGATTCTAAATGATCTACGCTTCTATTCGAACTTGGATTCTTATTTTATGGCTTTTGTGTTGTTTTATAATTATTATTATGCATTAAAAGCTACCCGAAATGAAAACCTGCCTTCTAATTTTATAAATTTGTCTCGCCACTCTCCAGACTTTCATTTAGAGAGGCATTGGGCATTTCTTCTGAAAACGGCAAATGTTCCGGTGATCTATATTTTATAAACACTGAAGTGGCACAAAAATGACTCAAGTTATGATCGCCATACACTGTGTAATTACATTTCAAATTAGATTCAGAGTATAAAATATTTATGAAAACTAATGCTAATACTATAAGACTAACGTTTCTTTCACCACAATGGCTGACAGGATTATTAAATCACTAGCAGAAGCCATCATAATGAATAATATACAAGCCTTTCTATAACACAATGATATGTTTTCATATATTGTACAAATATTCTTCTGCGCAACAGACCAGGCTGGCTTATCGAAAATATATTCAACTTTTTGGCTAACTGGTTTTACTAGCTACTGTTGAGGGAAGCGTAAAAAAAAATTGATCAAACTACAGCTATGACAGGTCGCATAAGTAATTCAACTGTAAAGATCCACTTTTGCGTACACCTTTAAGAATTCCAAACAAATGAAAAATCCTTCAAAATTGATTAAAGAAGTCTAAGCAAAAATATTTCTGTAGTTTCTCAAGGCAGAACTCTTTAGATCTCTGAATATGAACTATTTAGAATTTTGCTACCATTTCTCAAGCTAGGAATGCTGCTAATATGCAAACTGGCAGATCCTTTAAAACCCACTTCCAGACCGGCTCACGACGATATACGTCGGCATTTTGAAGAGGAATATTGTTGTTATGGCAGCAGCTAGCTGCCATAATCCCGGTATCCTCTTCTTCAGTGAGGGTTCCAGTTTCAGATTAAAGTGGTCTCAACATTTGGCTCAAGATCACTTTTATCGGTGGCGGGAAAGGGCACTTCCGCCCATAGCCCATAGCTCTTAAAGGGACTTATTTTTTTTTCAAATTACACTTTTTTTATTGCATTGTGTAAATATGACATCTGAGGTCTTTTTGACCCCAGATCTCATATTTAAGAGGTCCTGTCATTCCTTTTTTCTATTAAAAGGGATGTTTTTTTTTTGTTTACATTCCTTGTAATTGGAATAAAAGTGATTTAAAAAAAAGAAGAGTGTAAAAATAAAAAGTTAAATAAATAATAAACGGTATTCAAACCACACATGTGAGGTATCACTGCGATTGGTAGAGCGAGAGCAATCATTTTAGCCCTAGATCTCCTCTGTAACTCAAAACATGCAACCTGTAGAATTTTTTAAACATCGCCTATGGAGATTTGTCGTCATTCCACGAGCGGACACAATTTTGCAGCGTGACATGCTGGGTATCAATTTCCTCGGCGTAACATCTTTCAGAATATAAAAAAAATTGGGCTAACTTTACTATTCTCAAATTTTTTCATTCAACATTTTTTATTTTTTCCAAAAAAAGTGTGATTGTAAGACCGCTGCGCTAATCCGGTGTGACAGAAAGTATTGCAACAACCGCTATTTTATTCTCTAGGGTGTTAAAAAAAAAAATCAAGATACTGTTTGGGGGTTCTAAGTAATTTCTAAGTAATTTTCTAGCAAAAAAAATAATTTTAACTTGTAAACACTAAATCTCAGAAAGAGGCTTGGTCCTTAAAGGGGTTGTAAAGCTTCCTATGCATTAAGGTGAAAAAACACCTTGCAATCTCGGGCCCCCCAGCCCCCCCCCCCATTTTACTTACCTAAGCCACGAAGCTCGTTCCCACAATGGTTTCCCCCTGCTAGAGGTGGCTCCTCATTGGAAATTGATAGCAGCACAGCCATTGGCTCACGCTGCTGTCAATCACATCCAATGACGCAGTGCGTTGGGGGGCGGGGCCAAAAGAAACAGTCGGCGGCTATAGCTACCGGCTGTATCACGGGAGCGTGCCCGCAAGCTTACCCCCTTGGGAGAGAGCTTCCCATGAAGGGGGTTAGCACTTGCGGGGAGGAGCCAAGACAGTCGCCGAGGGACCCTAGAAGATGTGGTTCGGGGCCACTCTGTGCAAAACGAACTGCACAGTGGAGGTAAGTATGATATGTCTGTTATTTTTTTTAAAACCCAAAGCCATACAACCCCTTTAAGTGGTTAAATTAGACATCCTGATTTTTTTTGGGTCTGTGCAAAACTTAAAAACGAATTTGTGAGCTTTCCTCACCAACTATAATAACAGCATAGACAAATAACAGGCAGAAAAGGCATGTCCACTGTCCCTATGTCACAATGCTGGGTGCCTGAATCTCTGCAGGCTCGTGCATTTTCACATGGGGTTTATCTATGCTTAAACAAATTGTATCACTAGTAATGTAATATTTTAGCAGGGTTCTGCTGCAGAGGCACATTTCATGCTATCAGATTTGTGTTACTTTAGTTAGCTTGTTAAGAAACAGGTTCACTTTAAAGTAAATATGTGTGGAGAAAACAAATATTAAAGCCCAACTCCAGGAGTTTTTTTTCCCTTAAAAAATTCATCCTTGCAGTGGGCCCTATCCTCCATTCCTCCACTTATATTGATTAAACACAACTGGTCCTATGGTAAAGAGCCAATGTCATTGTCTCTTTACCCTGATCGGTGATGTGCTGTGTCCAAAGGAACACGGCTCACCACCGATTGCCGATCTGCGCACCCCCAGAAAGAGCAGTGATCAGTCCAGCCATCAATCTACTATAGGCTTGAACTGGTTAAGGAGCATTCCAAGTTACAGATGTCCTTAGAGAAGAGATTAGAGTCTGTTTATAGGTACGTGGAGGTCCCTGGCAAACATCTGACTTAAATACACTTGGGGGAGATGTAATGAATCTGGAGCGCTCAGAATCTGGTGCAGCTGTTCGTGGTAGCCAATCAGCTTCTAACTTCAGCTTGTTCAAAGAAACTTTGACAATAAAACCTGGAAGTTGATTGGTTTCTATGCAGAGCAGCAACAGATTTCGCACTCTCCAGTTTTAGTAAATCATCCCCTCTGTGTCACTGACCTGGAACAAGACAAGTGAAGTCAAAACTCCTTTTGGGTTTTTAATCCTTCTTTTGGGTTGGTTATCCAAAAAAACACTGCTGACATTACATTATAATGGCAGCTAGTCATCTTCAGATGAAGTGGTCAGCCCAGTTTCCATATTTGTCAAAACATAGATTTTCTTTGAATTCAGTCACTCTTTAATTTGTTCCAATTTCTTTGAATTCAGTCACTCTTTAATTTGTTCCAATTTTAGGTTATCCTGATCAAAAGATTGCACTCCTTGCCTGAAGTCATCTAAATGATCAAGATCAAATTGTCTGCAAAGTATCAAATGAAAATGATGTAAAACCAAAACAAACAAAACAACAACAAGAAAAAACAACATAAATTGAGTGGATATTTTACTGATAGTTCAGTGATTTTAATAGTTGCCTAGAGTTATCCTTTAACCACTTAACGACCCGCCCATAGACAAAATACGTCTACAGGGTGGCTGGTTAACTCTGGGAGGGCGTACATTGATGTCCTCCCAGAATCGCGCTCCCGCAGATCGTGGTAAATTGCCGTTGATAGCGGCCGTTTACCACGTGATCGCTCCGTCCAATGACGGAGCAATCACATGTAAACAATCCGGCGTCACTTGCCAGTACTCTGCAATACCCCGCACAATTCTCTGCAATACCCCCGCACAATACTTTGCAATACCCCTGCCAGTACTCTGCAATACCCCCCCCCCACAATACTCTGCAATACCCCCACACAATACTCTGCAATACCCCCGCACAATACTCTGCAATAATCCTGCCAGTACGCTGCAATACCCCCGCACAATACTCTGAAATACCCCCGCACAATACTCTGCAATACCCCGGCCAATACTCTGCAATACCCGGCCAATACTCTGCAATACCCGGAAAATACTCTGGAAAAAAATGCGTTTTAACCACTTCCTGCCCGCCGGCCGTCATATGACGTTCTTGACTTTGTGCAGGGAAATCTGAATGATGCCTGCAGATACAGGCATCATTCAGATATCATCTTTTTCAGCCGGCGATTCTCTACACAATAAGAATGATCATGGTGGCTGTTCCGCCTCTTTATCATTCTTACGGGAGGACGAAAGGGGACGCCCCCCTCCCGGCGCCCTCCGGGGCTTCTTCCGACTCACCGCTACGATCGAAGCCAGGATCGTTTTTTTTTTATTATTATTTCAGGCTTCCCAGCCTAGAGGTGAGATGTGAGGTCTTATTGACCCCATATCTCACTGTAAAGAGGACCTGTCATGCTATATTCCTATTACAAGGGATGTTTACATTCCTTGTAATAGGAATAAAAGTGATCAAAACATTTATTTTTGGGGAAAAACGTGTCAAACTAAAATAAATAAAGTAAAATTAACAATAAAAATAAAAATAAAAATTTAAAGCGCCCCTGTTCCTATGTGCTTGTATACAGAAGCGAACGCACACATAAGTCCCACCCACATATTAAAACGGTGTTCAAACCACACATGTGAGGTATCGCATCAAACATTAGAGCGAGTGCAATAATTTTGTCCCTAGACCTCTTCTCCAACTAAAAAGATGTAACCAGTAAAAATATTTAAAACGTCACCTACGGGGATTTTTAAGTAGCGAAGTTTGGCGCCATTCCACAAGCGTGTGCAATTTTGAAGGGTGACATGTTGGGTATCTATTTACTCGGCGTAACTTCATCTATCATATTATGCAAAAATATTGGGCTAACTTTAATGTTTTTTTTTTAAAGCACAAAACAGTTTTATTTCCAAAAAAAACGCGTTAGAAAAATTGCTGTGCAAATACCGTGCACGATTGCAACGACCGCCATTGTATTCTCTAGGGTCTTTGCTAAATCTACAGCGACTGAACTTCCAAGTGCACTTTCAGTGCAATTTCAAGTGCACTTTGCACTTGTAGTTATTCAGGTTAAATGCGCCCTGCTAGCGCCTGAAAAGCGGTGCAGCGCATTTTATCGTTGACTCCCGGGCGCAGTCAGTATAAAAGCACTCTAATACACTGTTTTTTACTTTCTCCATCAGCTCATCCCCCCACAGTTATTACCTTTTGTATCAAATGACCCACCCTCTTAGATTGTAAGCTCTCTGATTCCTCTTGTACCAAATTTTATTGTAACTTTAATGTCTGATTTCATTTTGTAAAGCGCTGAGTAAACTGTTGGCGCGGTATAAATCCTATATAAGAATAATAATAAAGTATCACTGCATAAAAAAAAAAAATAATCTGCAGATGCTTGGGAGGTAAGTTTATGGTGTAAGTTAAACTTGGATCTGTGCTTGCCTTCAGCACACACTCTGTTGTAAAACGTCAAGTCTCACTATTGTATTCCTACTGGTTGGCATGTTTCTAGGTTCAGCACCTCTCTAATAGATTAGATTAGATTAGCAGTGGGGAGCACCCAGGTTGTACTGCAGCTTATCTATTGGCAAATACCACAAAGTTCAATGTAACTTATCATATACAGTACTAGTACATACCTGCCTAACCTTTGTAAGAAAATACACTTAACATAATTTGTGTTTATAGATGTCTGCATTTATCAAAGGAATAACACACCACAATGGACAGAGTACAGCTACAAATCAGGTATTTTATATGCATTAGTTACATTTGTAATACTGTATTTTACTTGACTCCAGAAGACTGGTAATGGTTTTCTCCATTCTTCAATTGAACAAAAGAAGTTCTTCCTTTATCCATTAACATTTTCCATCCTTTTCTGTCTAGGTAAGTGCATTGCGTATTTTTACTGATTTTACATGCAATTCCCCTAAGGAAAGACAATAAAACACGCTCTATGTTTTCTTCTACACCTAACAGGACCTTTATTACTTTTATTGTAGAGAAAAAAAATGATTTTTTGGAAAATAATTCAGCTATTTTCAAACGTTCTTTCCAGGGGAAGAAACAAGAGGCTGGCAAGTGTTATTGTCTATCATAAGGCAGAGATAATCTTATTTAGAAAAAGTGAAAATAAATCAGACAAGGGACAATAATGACCAAGACATAATTTAATTACTAAAAGGACAAAAACAAGCAAACACAATAATGTAAAGCCTCTGGACGGCTATCAGTGGCCGGATATGTCCTGACAATTCGCTCATCTTTAACATCTTTTTCCAATACACCTTAAAGTGTTTTCCTCACAATGGCAGATTGTCATTGTACTGAAAATATCATATTTAGGATAAAAGGTCAAACCAATACATTAGCTTAGCTACAAACAACATGCATCTAATTTTCTTTCTGTATTTGTTCTATAAAGTGAATAAAAAATATTACACATTTTAGAAGCCTAGTCACACCTAGGAGACAGCAAAATATTTTAGACTATTCATATACAGGGGTTTTTAGTACCTTTAAATAATTTCACTTGAAAAACGCTATTCGGCCAATAAGTTTGGTTAACGCTTTGAAAAAAGGAAAAACATTTTTTTCTTAAATAGTGCAAGTAGGAGCTAAACCCAGAATTAGGCTTTTATTGGTGTTTGTGTCCCCCTCAGGAATATAGACCCTCTCTATGTTTCCCAGTGACCAATTTTACAGTGACATAATGAGGTTGATTTACTAAAGGAAAATAGACTGTGTTCCAGAGCTTAATAAATTAGGTAAAAATTCCCTTTGCAAAGAGTACCCAATCACATGCAAGGAAAATACAAAACAGTATTTTTGTTTGCACATGATTGGATAATGGAAGTCAGCAAAACTTCTGCTCATTTACTAAGCTCTGGAGCAACTGCTCCTGTAAATCAACCCCTATGTGATGAAAAATTTTAAATGCTAGACTTGTGCCATGGAGGTAAATGTAAATCTTCCAATCTCCCTTATCATTGTCAACCATCTATAAAGGGGTTTCTCTTGACCTTAAAGGGGTTGTAAAGGTTTGTTTTTTATTTTCTAAATAGGTTCCTTTAACCCCCCTGGCGGTATTCTCGAGTCTGGCTCGGGGTGGAATTTCAGAACCAAAAGTGGTAACCCCGAGGCAGACTCTGGATCGCCTCTCAGCATCCACAGGCAGGGAATAACTTACCTTTTTCCTGGATCCTGCGATGCCTCTCCGCTGTGTGATCGAGCGGTGTCTCCTTGCTCGATTCACATAGTGCCTGTGTCGTTCCCTGCAACGTTACGACGCACGGGGGCAGAGATCGCGCCAAATTCAAAAAAGTAAATAAACACATTACATACAGTATACTGTAATCTTATAGATTACAGTACTGTATGCAAAAAATACACACCCCCTTTGTCCCTAGTAGTCTGCCCTAGGGTTGTCCCGATACCGATACTAGTATCGGTATCGGGACCGATTCCGAGTTTTTTCGGCGGTAGTCAGACGCCGATACCCCGCCCCGATACACAAATAGAATACTTAACCCCCCCGCGCCGCGCCGCCGCCGCCGCCAACCGCCGCCACCGGAGCCGCAATTCGCCGCTGCGATCCGCCGCCGTTACGCCGCTGACTGTGTAATACGGGCGGGAACATTACAGCTTTGAATAGCTGTAATGATTTGCGCCACGCATAGACACTCCCCCTTGCTCGGGTGAACTGTCCAATCCCGAGCGAGGGGGAGTGTCTAGACACGCAGCGTGGCGCCAATCAAAAGCTATTCAAAGCTGTAATGTTCCTGGCCGGCCGTAGTACACAGTCGGCGGTAGCAGGTAAGCGGGCCATGGCTGCATATGGGGGGAGACACACACGGCTGGATGGGGGGAGACACACACGGCTGGATGGGGGGAGACACACACGGCTGGATGGGGGGAGACACACACGGCTGGATGGGGGGAGACACACACGGCTGGATGGGGGGAGACACGGCTGCATGGGGGGTGACACACACGGCTGGATGGGGGGAGACACGGCTGCATGGGGGGTGACACACACGGCTGGATGGGGGGAGACACGGCTGCATGGGGGGTGACAATGGCTGCATGGGGGGTGACAATGGCTGGATGGGGGGTGACAATGGCTGGATGGGGGGTGACAATGGCTGGATGGGGGGTGACAATGGCTGGATGGGGGGATACATTGCTGCATGGGGGGTGACAATGGCTGCATGGGGGGTGACAATGGCTGCATGGGGGTGACAATGGCTGCATGGGGGGTGACAATGGCTGCATGGGGGGTGACAATGGCTGCATGGGGGGTGACAATGGCTGCATGGGGGGTGACAATGGCTGCATGGGGGGAGACAATGGCTGGATGGGGGTATACATTGCTGGATGGGGGGTGACAATGGCTGGATGGGGGGATACATTGCTGCATGGGGGGAGACAATGGCTGGATGGGGGGATACATGGCTGCATGGGGGGAGACAATGGCTGGATGGGGGGGAGACAATGGCTGGATGGGGGGAGACAATGGCTGGATGGGGGGATACATGGCTGCATCTGTGGGGGGACATCGCTGCATTTGGGGACACATTTTAAAAAAAGTATCGGTATTCGGTATCGGCGACTACTTGAAAAAAAGTATCGGTACTCGTACTCAGTCCTAAAAAAGTGGTATCGGGACAACCCTAGTCTGCCCAGTGTCCTGCATGTACTTTTATATAATAAAAACTGTTCTTTCTACCTGGAAACTGGAGATTGTCCATGGCAATCAAAAAGTGTCCCTTTATGTCAAAAGTGGTTTTAGACCATATAGAAAACAGCGATAATAAATTAGAATCACTTGCATTGAATTGAGCGATAGCGATTTGTGGGGAAATTCGTCATAAAAAAATAAAAGTAATGACAGCGACAATTCTGCAACTGAGCAAATTTCAGTGTTTTTGATTTGATTACATAATTGAATAATTTTTATTATAATTATATTATTATTTGTAATAATTATTTATAGTTATTTATTATATTATAATTTTTGATTTTGTTTTTCAAACTTTATCATAGCCGGGATGTCTACTAGACTCTTGTTTAGACAGATTTAGGTGAGTTATTCCTAAGAATTACAGGCCTACAATGTAAAACGCCAAATTTCCATGCAAAATAATGGTACTGCTTTCAGCACCTAAAATCTGAAATAATCATACCGCCAGGGAGGTTAAGCTAGTGCATTGTTGTTTCACTTACCTTTTCCTTTGATTTCCCTTCTAAATGTTTTTTTTCTTTGTCTGAATTTCTCACTTCCTGTTCCTCCTCAGTAAGCTTGTCCCCAACATCCAAGCTGTTCTGGCTGGGGGGTAGTCAGCGTGCAGCCCCCTCCCTTGGGACTACAAGTGTCTACCCGCAGGGATGTAGTCCCAAGGGAGGGGGCGAATGAAAAGGTAAGTGAACCAACAATGCACTAGCTTAAAGGACCCTATTTAGAAAATGAAAAAAGAACCTTTACAACCCCTTTAACTACTTGCCGACCTGCCGCCATCGTTTTACGGCGGCAGGTTGGCTCCCCTGCGCGAGAGCCCGTAGCTCTACATCGGCTCTCTCACAGGATACTAGGGGTGCTCGCCCCCGAGTCCCGTGCGTGTGCCCGGCGGGTGCGTTCGCCGCCGGGCACCCGCGATTGCTCGTTACAGAGCGGGGACCGGGAGCTGTGTGTGTAAACACACAGCTCCTGGTCCTGTCAGTGGGGAAAATGCTGATCTTCTGTTCATACAACATATGAACAGAAGATCAGTGATTTCCCCTAGTGAGGCCACCCCCCCCACAGTAAGAACACACCCAGGGAACATACTTAACCCCTTCCCCGCCCCCTATTGTTAACCCCTTCACTGCCAGTGGCATTTTTATAGTAATCCAATGCATTTGTATTGCACTGATCCCTATAAAAATGCCAATGGTCCCATAAATGTGTCAAAAGTGTCCAAAGTGTCCGCCATAATGTCGCAGTACCGAAAGAAAATCGTCAGTTAAAGCGACGCAGTCCCGAATCGCAAAAAGTGCTCTGGTCTTTGGGCAGCAATATGGTCCGGGGGTTAAGTGGTTAAAGAGAAATTAACCTACTATAGTACAGTAAGAGAGGGAAAAGCTGCTCAGCGGGACACTGCTCAATGGTTCCTCTACTATCCAAAACTATGGAGTTGATTTACTAAAACTGGGGAGTGCAAAATCTGGTACAGCTTTGCATGGTTTCTAATTTCAGCTTATTCAAATTAGTTTTGACAAACAAATTGGTTTCTATGCAGAGCTGCACCAGATTTTGCACTCTCCAGTTTTAGTTTATCAACGCCTATATTTCAGCTTATATGTCTGTCATCTGAAAGGATCCCTTGGAATTCATACCACTTACACTCAAAAGGAAAAAACGCCTTAGGGAAAAACCCACTGCTATAGGGATGAATGATTCTATTAAAGACTGTGGCAGTAGGATCAACAAATGTGTTGTATGAAGCCTCGTACACACGACCGAGGAACTCGACGGGCGAAACACATCGTTTTCCTCGTCGAGTTCCTTGTTAGGCTGTCAAGGAACTCGACAAGGCAAGTTTCTCCCGTCGAGGAAAAAGAAGACATGCTCTCTTTTTGGCTCGATGGGATCCTCGACAGTTTCCTTGTCGAAAAATGTACACACGACCGGTTTCCTCTGCAAAAAAAAATCCCAGCAATACCAGTTTCTTGCTGGTTTTTGCCGAGAAACTCGGTCGTGTGTACAAGGCCTAAGGGTCTCAAATATGTTAACTAGTAGACTTGTGCACGGCGGAAAATGTTTTGTTTTCATTCATATACGTTAATTCATTTTCGGATAATTCGTTATTTCTGTGGAGCGGTGGTTGGCAACCCGTTGATAGGGGGTTACCTGTTGACCACAGACAGATTTCTCCACCGCGACAGGTCTCCACCGCCGACCCCCACAGGTAATGGACTGGTTCTCTCCCCGCCACCAGCCACGCCTTTGGTTATTCGCTCTCTCCACGACCCGCCTCAGCTGCTGTTATCAGTGAACAGTGGTGAGCGAGAGCCAGCTAAGGACAGAGGGCAGGAGGAGGAGCTGACCAAGTTAACTTTTTAAGTTAACCTGCAGACGATTGGTTGCTAGGTCCTAAGCAACCAGTCACCAGCTTGTTAATATGAAAAGTCACTTGGCCAGCTCCTGACCCCTGTCCAGAACTGTGCTTTCTCCCAATCTCTGATGTGTGCCGAGGTAGGATGCAATGGAACCCTGCTATGGGAGGGAAGGGGTCCAGAGGTCACTGCTAAAAGGGGAAGAAGAAGACTACTGTGTGAAGGGTGTGATGTGAAGGGGGCAGTGGACTATGCTATGGGCACCACCGTTCACCTGTAACAATACGCCAAATTAGTTTCAGGTTTATGGATCGCAACTGCGGAGACTTCTCAGGTTCGAACCCACGTTTCACTCTTAACTCAGTTAAGAGTTTGGGTTCTATCATCACAGCCTCAGTAAAGTAAATAGTGCTTATTCCAGCATAAGCAACATAAAAGTAAATCTTGGTATTAATGATATAGAACAGGTATAAGGATAGGTGTAGCCGCAGTACTGGGACTGCACACTGGAGGTCAGTAATGAACACAGGCATAGAAGCAAAGCAGGTAACTGGTATCTATAGCTGTGAGCTTAACATGTGAGCTGCAGTTCAAACTTGAGTGGAACTCCTTAGTATTTTAGCATAGCAGTGAACATAACTTGGAAGCAAGCGGCAAGTATGGAGATCAGCGTTTAGTAATTGGTTTCTATAGCAGAGTACTTGCGGTTGCAGATAGCCAGGCATGGATGTGCGTCCTGGGAGCCTGGACCTGGTTGATGAGAGCGGTAGCTGCAAACAAGGAGTCCTGCTGATCCAGTTCAGGAAGCTGGAGCTCAGTTCAGGTGAGTCTGGAAGCCCAGCTGACAGTGGCGTTCTGTCAGCAATAGAGGAACACCTTCCTGTCAGTGCTGGGAGTTTAAATAAGCCGCACAGGAGCGAACCAGGAAGTACCACTAGGTGGCACACCTCCGCAACCACCGTGGGGAGCAAGGCTGCAGGAAGTGAGAGGCTATTCAGAAAGAAGGAAGAAAGTTGACTGGGAAAGAAGCAACTATAGTTGTACTTAGTGCAAAGTTATTGGTGTGACGTTACATCACCTTCCCCCAACTCTGCATTCTGAGCGCAACACACTCCTGATCCGTGCATTCTGAGCGCAACACACTCCTGATCTCCCGATCCCTGTGTTGTTCTGAGTGTAATGCACTCCTGATCCCTGCGTTATTCTGAGCGCAACGCACTTCTAAACCGTACATTCTGAGCATAATGCACTCCTGTTCCCTTCATTTTGAGCATAATGCACTCCTGTTCCCTTCATTTTGAGCGTAACGCACTCATGAACCCTGCATTCTGCGTGTATTCCACTCATGAATCCTGCAGTCTCTTGTAATACTAATTTTATTTTTGTGCTCACAAACACACTGCATTTGCGATCTACGTTTGGGGTTAACAATGTATCATCACTCGCAGTAGATCACAAATGCAGTGCGTTTTGAACACGGTGCAGAAAACACACATGGAACATCAAATACCACCAAAAGAAAGCTCTATTTGTATGTGGGGGGGAGGGGGGACACAAATGTTATTTGGGTACAGCATCATACGCCCACACAATTGTCAGTTAAAGTAACGCAGTGCCGTATCGCAAAAAATATGCCCTGGTCATGAAGGGAGGTAAACCTTCCTGGTGAGGAGGACAGCTATGATTCTTTATACAGCACATTGAGGGTCACTTGGTAAAAAACATCTAAAGACCTGTAAGCTAAATATATGACATTTTTGTTCTTCACTTTCTTGCAGAGTTAACAGCACCACTGCTATCCACACTAGGCATGTCCAATAGAGTGCCCCCTGCTGGGGATCGTGGTTCCTCCTGCAGTGCTATAGTGATGTAGCAACTGGCAGGAGGAACCATAGAACCCAGCAGGGGACACACTATTACACTTGAAAATGTTAAATGGCATCTGCGCTGCTAGCTCAGCATAATAGATAAGAATGGACTCACCCTCAGTCAGAGAAGTAAATATATTGCCTCTTCTATTGCAGAGTGCCTGGAGAAAAGTGACAGGGTTGCTTTAAGTATTTTAAGCATGTCATCATTGTAGGCTTTTTAGAGTAGCAATGCAACATCTACCTGTTTACTTATGAATACATTATTTATATTTTCATTTTTGACTGAAAAATAGTTTTACTCAGTCTGTACCAGATGCCACTGCTGTCTGAATGTATTTATGATTAATTTTCATCTTTCCTTGTCGTCCTTGGAGTAATCTAGAAGACTGCTCTAAATTGATTTGGATTATTTGAAATAATATGTCATTTCCTTTAAAGTGCAGTTACCTATAATGATGTTCAATTCCTATTAATGTACAGTGGTTTACATTATATCGAATTATGTAATATTACATTCTAGTACCATACACTAAAAAAAAACACAATTAGAATGAAGTAGCTTGCAATTCTACAGCCAAGGTCTGCACTGACGATATTGCAGCATCTGTACAGTCTGGAGAATAAATCTCCACATTTTAGATTCACTCTAAATGCTTGTAACCTGATTAGATGTGTTCCCTCATCCACTTCACATCAAAGGCCTAGTACAATCTCTGCTACAAATCTCATAGAGCAAGGCAATGCAGAAAATTTAGAAGCATGGATTATACCAGTCAGGACAAACTTTCTCTGCAAAGAGAGCTATACAAGTGAATGTGTGTGTGGATACACCACATTCAGATATCTTATGTGCATTTTGTCCTTATTCATAGTTGCCAACTGTCCCGGATTCGCTGGAACAGTACCGGTTTTTAATAAGATCTTGACAGGTCCTTGTCATGGGCTGCATCCCAGAAATAATACCGCACATGGACAACTGCCGTTTCTGTCATTGCCTGCCACATGCCTGCACATTATATCGGGACATAATTGCTGCTGGGCGGGGTGCACACAATTCTGCACATTATATCAGGACATTTCTGACATAATTGCTGTTGGGTGGGGTGCACAAAATTCTGCACATTGTAGATGAATCTCCTTCCCCTATCTCCCCAGCAGTTTCAGGCATTCCTGGTTTTCGTGGAGGACTGCAGGAACATCCCGGATACACAGCCTGCCTCCTCCTTGCTGGTTATTACACTTTGAGTTGGTGGAATAGGGATGCACCCAGCCACGGGGATTGTGTGTGAGCTATGCAGAACTGTGAGGAGGTAAACTTTGCGTAAACATTTTTCATTTTGGTTTCTCTACTTACCATTTAATCACTTAAAAATAAAGTGTTGGGAAATAAAAGCAGAACTACGTTACATCTGAGCACCACCGCCAAATCAAGAACTATATTTAATTAATTGTAATATTCAATGCAAACGCGGGGATCTATGTATCAATGCATTATTTTGCTGAGCATTTCTGCCCGTGGCCATCTTGAGTAAGGGCAGATGATTCATGTAGCATTTACATCCTGGAATCCTGAAAAGGAGCACACCTGTCCTTTCTATCGACAGTGCACATGCTCAAAAATGCGTTTCACCACTTACGGTGACATCACGCACTGCTGTGTTCCACGAACGCCTCAGCCCTCCTCCCTGGATTTACCATCACACACACAGAGCCGGTGGACGGCTTCTACAGAGCTTAGGAGTGGCATAGCCTGCTTGGATCAGCATGACAGGAGATGCACCATTGCAGGTCTTCTTCCCTATGCTGACCATCACTTACCTCCATGGAAATGTTTTTATTCATTTTACTATTAAATTCACACTGTCTACACTTCGAAGGCATCTCTCACTTTGCTTTTGATTTCCTGGAATCAATCTGCCCTTAGCTCAGGAATGCAGACAGGAGGGTGTGCTTAGATGAATAAATCCCTCCTCCTCTCCTCCCCTCCTAAAGACTCCCGGAATGTATTCCATAATTTAAATTGAATTTAAAACAATTAAATATGATCTACTTTCCTATCTGTGTACAAATGCTAGCAGCATAAGGATTTAAAATAGTATCTGTTGATTCAGAGAGTAAAGATTCACTTTAAGATATATAAACAAAAGTTCCCCTCTGACACTTGCTTTACACACCGGGCATAAAGGCTACTGTCATCCTTGGAGCATGTGGACGCTTTGCAGTGGTAATACTGATACACCCTCCAGAAATGAGCTACAGGACATATTAGGCCCCTTCCCAAATTGACAGTCTGATGCCGCGTACACACGATCAGTCCATCTGACTGGACCGTTTTCATCGGTTAACCAATGAAGCTGACTGATGGTGCGTCGCGCCTACACACCATTGGTTAAACAAATGATCGTGTCAGAACGCGGTGACGTAAAACACAACGACGTGCTGAAAAAAACAAAGTTCAATGCTTCCAAGCATGCGTCGACTTGATTCTGAGCGTGCATGGATTTTTAACCGATGGTTGTGCTTACTAAAGATCGTTTTTTCCCATCGGTTAGGAATCCATCGGTTAAATTTAAAGCAAGTTGGCTTTTTTTTAACTGATGGTTATATAAACCTATGGGGCCCACACACGATCGGTTTTGACCGATGAAAACGGTCCTTCAGACCGTTGTCCTCTGTTTAACCTATCGTATGTAAGAGGCCTGACTGTAATGGCTAGTGAAAAAAAAAATACCTGAAATTACCAAGGTCAGTTTACTAAGATTGGACAAAAGAAAAGCCGTGCCACAAACAGTCTATTGAGTCACACTCAGTAAAGATGTAATTTAGTCCGTGGTTGATCAAATGGCACTTGTACGGTCACAGGTTATTCAGATACAATCCTTGCAATGGCAACTCCTACGTTCCACACCACCCAGTGACACATATGCATGAAGTGACCCTCCACCGGAAAAAGGAAAGTCGCTTACCAGAAGGCAAGCGGTTAGGGCAGATGGCTATAACCCAGCCTAGGCCTTTAATCCTTGGATGTTTCCACCAGGAAGCCCTCCGTCCCCTGAGCGTGATGTACTCAGCTCCACCGTTTAAATGTAAATGAAAAAAGAGGCGCACATAGCGTGACTCTGTGACATACACTTTTATTTTAAAAAAGAGTAAAATATACTCACAAACGAGCGTTTAAAATTTGCATAACAGTAAATTTGCCGGCCGGCATGCAGGAGCCCTACTCCTTGTCGTGGTGACGTCACTGCGTGATCCTTTCCAGACGCGTTTCGTCGCTATTGGACGTTGTCAATTGGGCGTTGTCACCCCCATTGACAACGTCCAATAGCGACGAAACGCGTCTGGGAAGGATCACGCAGTGACGTCACCACGACAAGGAGTAGGGCTCCTGTATGCCGGCCGGCAAATTTACTGTTATGCAGATTTTAAACGCTCTTTTGTGAGTATATTTTACTCTTTTTTAAAATAAAAGTGTATGTCACAGAGTCATGCTATGTGCACCTCTTTTTTCATTTACATTTAAACGGTGGAGCTGAGTACATCATGCTCAGGGGACGGAGGGCTTCCTGGTGGAAACATCCGAGGATTAAAGGCCTAGGCTGGGTTATAGCCATCTGCCCTAACCGCTTGCCTTCTGGTAAGCGGCTTTCCTTTTTCCGGTGGAGGGTCACTTCATGCATATGTGTCACTGGGTGGTGTGGAACGTAGGAGTTGCCATTGCAAGGATTGTATCCGAATAACCTGTGACCGTACAAGTGCCATTTGATCAACCACGGACTAAATTACATCTTTACTGATTGTGACTCAATAGACTGTTTGTGGCGCGGCTTTTCTTTTGTCCATTTTGTCTTGTGTTTTCGCACGCCAGCTGCTGCCGGGGATTGGAGGGTTGGGGGGGATACCAGCGCGTTTTTTTGTTGTTTTTTTTTAGTTTACTAAGATTATTTTAACCATGTTTGTTATTTGATCCCACGATAATTTTCTTGTAAAAATGTTCAATTTGCATACATTAGTATTACATACATATAAAATGCTTATATCTTGGCATGAAAGTTTGTTTTTTCAGCTTAAAGAGGCTGTAAACCTAAAAGAAAAAAAAAACTGCAAGACAAATGCATCGCACTCCGGACATAAAGCCTTTTGGACCTTTCTAATTTCGACAAAAAGTATTGCAACAACCACCATTTTATTTTCTATTTGTTAGAAAAAAATATATATAATATTTGGGGGGTATTCTAAGTAATTTTCTAGCAAAAAAGCCTGTTTTTAACTTGTAAACACCAAATCTCAGAAGGAGGCTCGGTTCTTAATTGGTTAACAAAGGCTTTATTTTTACCCCCCAACATTTTATGGAATAAAAAATATTTTCTCTTATTGCTCTAATTTGTAATGCACGTCTATTACAAAGTTTGCTAAGTGAATGAGCAAATAACTGAATGAATTAACCTATGACAGCATGGTAACACACATAAGTGTGTCCCATATAATCCCGTGATCCAGTTATGTCTAATGTCCAGTTATTCTGGCCATATTTCATGATGAGGGCATCCAATCATTTATTAAAAATAATTGTATGAACAGTAATAATTAATTAAAAATTTATTAAAATATAGTTTGTTGTGTTTTTGGTTACAGTATTTAAATCAAAATAAGCAGGTAAAGTATGTCCAAGGGCAATTGTTGGAATCCTTATCTGGATTTTACGGACATCAGGGTGTTTCATCAAATTAGGCGACCCATCAGAATGTGTAACGGAAGTGACGCTTTGTTGCCGCCATCTTGCTACACCCCGCACTCCCCCACAATAAGAATTGAATGGGAAGGGGGCAAGCGGACATCTTGTTACACCCACCAGAGTTTTGCATTTTACACTTATTTTAGTTAGTTTATATAGTGATATACAGTACTTAGAACTCCGTCTGACTGTTTAGATGTTGAATTTCAAAGCAGCGAACTTGGTGTAGCACCAAAGTAACACCAAAGTGCCTTGTACCTATTGGGGTTGGACTGGTGTTTTAAGAGGGAGACTCTATTTGTATTTTATTTTTTTGTCAAGATAAGAGGGGAAATCCTACTTTTGAAGAACTCATCTGGTGCTAAAGGTAATACTGGAAATTTTTTAAAAAGCTGGGGTGTTTGTCCTGTAAGGAAATGTGCTCCTTCACAGCAACTTTATTACTTGCTGATACCAACAAGATTAATATTGTGCTGTTGCAGAATTTCACTAAGCTAGTCTCAAAATACCAACCAAATTGTCCTCTCCATTCCTCCGAAGACCCCCTGCTCTTCAGCTTCCATGTCACCTTCTCCCATACTCGCCTCTAGGACTTCTCCAAAGCCTCTCCCATCTTTAGGAATTCCCTACCCCAACCTGTCCAACAACTATCTCCAACTCTATCCACTTTTAGGCAATCCCTGAAAAAGTTTCTCTTCAGAGAAGCCTATCCTGCTCTCGCCTAACAACTGTTCTTTTATTTTCTTCATCAGCTCCTCCCCTACAGTTATTACCTTTTGTATCACTTGACCATCCCTCCTAGATTGTAAGCTCTAACAAGCAGGGCCCTCTGATTCCTTCTGTATTGAATTGTATTGTAACTGTACTGTCTGCCCTGCCATGTTTTAAAGCGCTGCACAAACTGTTGGTGCCATATAAATCCTGTATATGTATGAGTCCAATCAGACATGGAGCTGTGGTTCAGCCCCATCCCCTCTCTCTCCTGATTGGCTAGCTGACCTTGATTAACAGCAGCGGGAGCCAATGGCGACACTTCTGTGCCTCAGCCAATCAGGAGGGAGAGTCCCAGAACATCCAAGACACTTGTGAACATCTCTGAACAGGGATGGGGCTCTGGTAAGTATTACTGGAGCAGGTAAGTATGACAGAGCAGGTAAGTATTTGCAGGGGAGGGCTGGCAGCCTTATGCCGCGTACACACCATCACTTTATGTGATGAAAAAAAATGACGTTTTTAAAAACGTCACTTTAATTGACTGTGTGTGGGGGAAAACGTTGTTTTATGTCTTGTAAAAAACGACCAAAAAAAATTGAAGCATGCTTCAATTTTATGTGTCGTTTTTCAAAAGTGCACTTTTTACTTCACAGAAATTGACCGTGTGTAGCAAAAAACGTTGTTTTCTAAGACGTTTTTTCATCCACACATGCCCAGAAGCTACTTATGAAGCAAGCTTCAATGGTAAAACGTGGTGGAACGTAACCTCACTTTGCAAGATCATTGTGAGAAAACGATGGTGTGTAGGCAACTTCATCTTTGAAAATTGAAGTTTCAAAAACGTAATTTTTTACTTCACAGAAAGTGTCGTTTTTTTTCATCACATAAAGTGATGGTGTGTACGCGGCATTAGGCCTGGGGGACAAGTCCAGTCAAGTGGCCCATATAGCGTGAAAAAGTGATGGATCGAGGAAAACAGTCTAAGATTTTTCATGATCACAAGAGTCCGCACAGAGGCTCACCTTACATCAGAGTCCGCACAGAGGCCCCCTTTACATCAGAGTCCGCACAAAGGCCCCCTTACATCAGAGTCCGCACAGAGGCCCCCCTTACATTAGAGTCCACACAGAGGTCCCCCTTACATCAGAGTCCGCACAGAGCCTCCCCTTACATCAGAGTCCACACAGAGCCTCCCCTTACATCAGATTCCGCACAGAGCTTACCCTTACATCAGAGTCTGCACAGAGCCTCCCCTTACATCAGAGTCCGCACAGAGCCTCCCCTTACATCAGAGTCCGCACAGACCCCATATATATCAGAGTCTGCATAGACCCCATATACATCAGATCTGATGTAAGGGGTGTTCTGGGAAACTTGATTTAAGGGTGCATGCTGTGGACTATTGTGTAAAGAGGGTCTCTGCTCACCAAAGCCTGCCCCCCTCCCCTTTAACGAAGTTCACAGAGCATCCCTTTTTATACACTGGGAGGCAGGATAGACTAGAGAGGGTGAGCTTACCAGGATGGAGGCTGAGGTACAGGCAGGCTGTCTGATGCTTTTTTGGGTTCAAACTTCCTGTCCAGTGCCCACACATGCCTGGGGAGTGTGGGCAGGGCAGACTCAGAAGGAGGAGGAGCAGATGAGCTCTATCTCTCCTCGTGTCTGTGCAGAGAGAGAAGGGGATGTCAGCGCTGGTGTGCGCTGAGGCTGAGCTATGTGTGAGACGGGACATATCTCAGCTCTGCAGCCATCTACTTCGGAGCTGACACAGGCACGGCTGCACAGTGGGAGGTGAGTAGCGGCCTTGACCTGTGTTAACAGCGCTCCAGCAGGCATATTCCTGCTCTGCAAAAACAGCATTTGGTAGTGGCGGCCGGTGGCTGTGCATAGTGTCACCAGCCCGGGGGGAGATTTCCACCCTGCCCCCCCTGCCAGCCCTCCCCTGAGTATTTGTTATTTTTATAGAGAAAAAAAACAAGACTTTACAATCACTTTAGGACTAGCGGCAAATAAAATTTCAGGAATTAATTTGGTGCAAAAACACTTATTTTACAATGAAATGAAAGGCACAGTAAAATGAAATTCTTACAATGAATTTTCACAAAGTCACACTTTGTTCTGTTAGAATGAAAGGAAATTTCTTAATCATGTCTTCCATTACTATATGTCCCCTAACCTGATAAATTCAGGCAAGGCCAGGGCACTATTAGGATAATGCCACCATATGGTAACAACAAGCAGTCAAAGTGGCCGATTAACAACGCAGAGAACAGGTGACACGCAATATGCTTTCCTGGCTAAAACATGAAAAGGAAAACCTGATTACTAAGGCAGCATTTTTTTCATTGCTTTAGGCTTTTGTTTCCATGTCACAATGATATCCTGGTGAAAATTAAGATCTCCACCTGGAGAAAGCAGCACAAACGTATGTGAAATAATGGAGGCGCAGTCTTGTTATTAATTCCTATTTTAAATAAAATTTTCACAGAGAAAATGTGAGAATCCCTTTGTTTACCCTAGACGTTGCCAGCTGTGTAGGCCTCTCTTTTGTTTATTCATTGTTGGTATGGCAGTTGGAAACTCTCAGCACTAGAAACGCATCACTTAGTAGTAGAAAATATGCCTTCGATTGTTTCTAAATATGAGGCCCACAAGCACTATTTTAGCTGTCTTCTCGAAGGTAAGCTCAGTCCAAAAGTCCAGAACTGGTAGTATTCTGGCTGCAAATTGTTTTTTATTAGCCGCTGCAGTAACAAGGTGGTGGTGTTGTGGTAGTAGGAGCCAGGGGTATCCCCCTTATCTTATTTTATCTTTATTTCTGTATTAAATCTACAAATTACTTTAACTGTGCATGGCATATGTGTTTTGTATTGTTAAGTCTTGCTGCTGCCTCTTGTGGTCCAGCCCTGCAATGGCGGCTTACTGCCGAGGTCATTCTCGGGTAGTGCTGTTTCTCTAAAGCCCTGTACACACGATCGGTTTGTCCGATAAAAAACGAACGATGGACTTTTTTCATCAGACAAACCGATCGTGTGCGGGCCCCATCGGTTTGTTTTCCATCGGTGAAAAATACATGTTTTACATTTTTTCTATGGATAAAAAAAACGATTGAAAAAAACGATCGTCTGTGTGGAAGTCCATCTGTCAAAAATTCATGCATGCTCAGAATCAAGTCGATGCATGCTCGGAAGCATTGAACTTAATTTTTTTCAGCACGTTGTAGTGTTTTACGTCACCACGTTTTGGCACAGTCGGATTTTTGACTGATGGTATGTAGGCAAGACTGATGAAAGTCAGATATCTGATCATGTGTACGAAGCATCAGTACTTCTCAGATGCATGTGTGGGATAAGGTGATACCATTGTTTTGGCACTTGACGGGGTTGTAAAGGTTCGTGTTTTTTCACCTTAATGCATCCTGTCCGCGGGAAATTTGGTCTGATGGTGTGTACAGCCATCAGACCAAAATCCGCCAGCGGACATGTCCGATGAAAACGGTCCACGGACCGTTTTCATCATACATGTCCCGTCGTGTGTACGAGGCCTAACGATTACAAGCCCCCCAGCCCCCCTGTTTTACTTACCTAGTCCTGAAAAGTCCTGCGTCGCGAATGAGCTCATCCTTTGCCCGGGCTTCTTGGCTCTTCATTGGATAGATTGATAGCAGCACAGACATTGGATGTCTATCAAATCCAATGATGCGGGCCCCGGGGGGCGGGGCCGAGTCCTGTACTCGGCGGCTATGGATGCCAAATAGAGGACTCTGGAGCACGCTCCCAAGGTAACCCCCCTTGGGAGAGCGCTGCCCAGAGGTGGTTATCTGAGGCGGGGAGGAGCCGAGACAGCCGTTGTGGGACCCCAGAAAACATAGTTCAGGGCCACTCTGTGCAAAACGAGCTGCACAGTGGAGGGAAGTATGACATGTTTGTTATTTTAAAAAAAATTGAACCTTTACCACCACTTTAAGGGCGATTCCCTACACGAAGATGTGTTAATGCCCCACATGCTCACACTTGGTGAACTTGTTGTTGAGTTATTCACTTTACGGTCAACACAAAGAACACGGGGGCACTCTTTATGTCTAGAGGAAAATAAATTTCATCTACAAAAATGGAAAGGTTTCCTCACAGTAAGAGCTGTGAAAATGTGGAATAGACTCCCTCCAGAGGTGGTTCTGACCAGCTCAGTAGATTGCTTTAAGAAAGGCCTGGATTATTTTCTAGATGTACATAATTTAGCTGGGTACTGACATTTATAGCTAAAGCAGATCAGGGTAAAATATGATTGACTCTCGGGGGACCAGGAAGGAATTTTTTCCCCTGCTGTAGCAAATTGGATCATGCTCTGCAGGGGGTTTTCACCTTCCTCTGGATCAACTGTGGGTATAGAATTGGGTATATGTGATTGTATGATATTATTATTTTTTTTATGGTTGAACTGGATAAACTCTTTTTTTAATCTGACTAACTATGTAACTATGCAACTATGTAACATGATGGAACAGCCCTCACAGCTGATTATAGTCAGCTGCTTTGGATTGTTGGGTGGTGCTGATTGTTGGCTCTACTTAAAGCTCAGATGCAGGAGCTGCCTGTGGTGGCATGTTTATCCAGGACACTCAGGAACGGGTTAGTTTATTTACTGGGACTTTTATTGAAAACCTCACTCAATATACCTTGATGATTTAGTATGCTGGGGAGTAATTGACATTACTTTGCTCCTCAGATCTATACCTGCAGTCATCATTAGCACCAATGATATTAATTGCCTACTAATGCAGATCAATTGGAAATTGCTATTTCATGACAGTTTTTTTGTAAGTTTTACTGCAATGTGGTTTGCTTTTGGTCCAATTAGTTAAATACTGATTAATGGTGACTGCTGTATTATCTGGTATACGGTATATAGGTCCTAGATGACCTTCTGTTTGTCATCTGGAAGCTTTCTATACAGTCCAATCAATCACTGACCCTCTTCCTGAATCATTTGATTTAGATATTTAGAGAACGAAAAAAAGCGTGTCCCCCTAGCAAGGGGTTGGGACTTTAAAGGCAACAAGAATAACAAAAGTAATAATATTGAACATCGTTTAATAATCGTATAAATGTCTAAGAAGCCAGGTGTATGGCGAAAATAAAATCATGAATATAATTCATAACAATTCAAAATACATAAAAACAATCATAAAGGAATACAACGTTGTCTTCAGTATTTTGGTGAGGCCGACGCGTTTCATGGAAAATTCCCTTTCCTCAGGGGCATGTCCTTCTTTGAAGACTAATAATATCTAAAAGGCATAAAAAATAAAGATTGACAAAAGACATAACATGAAACAGATGAGCACCCTTAAGAAAGAAGAGGCACAAAGTAGCCGCCAAAAAAGGGCACACAGAAAACCACGCAAAAATTAACCAAAGACATATAAAAATTCTAACCTGATAAGATTGCCAAAGATGGTTAATTTTTGTGTGTTTTTTCCATGGTTTTACATACACCTGGCTTCTTAGACATTTATACGCTAATTAAACGATTTTCAATATTATTACTTTTGTTATTCTTGTTGCCTTTAAAGTCCCAACCCCTTGCTAGGGGGACACCCTTCTTTTTGTTTTCTAAACATATGGGATGTTGGCAACATAATTAATCTATCTCTGGTACAAAACCCCCTTTTTTTCTGAATTAGGTTTTTGAACTATTGTATCTTTTTGTCTATATTGCCATAATATATTATATTTTGCCACAAATATGTGTGGTCTGTATATCTATATTATAAAATAGGAACCAATAGGAGGATGGCTCCATATATTTTGTGGAAAAAACAGAGGTCACCCTGATGTAGTGACGCTTTGGATTTGCTGGCACTGTGAGTACCTTGTCAAGATGATGATAATAAATATATATATATATATATATATATATATATATATATATATATATTAATTACCCTGCATATCTTCATGGGGGCTCATTCTTCTTATTTTTTTTGTCCTCCTCTTAGATTGGGGAATCAGGTATTTTTTAATCGTCTTGATCTAGGGAGTGTCACGCTGATCTTATTGTGCCTGGGTAGCGCATGGCATGCCACACATCAGAGAGCTCTCTCTGCTATGTGAGTGCCACCTCATATACACTGTCCCCCATACCACCTATGGGGCTTACATTACTATATATGATTTGTCTGCATCTGTCATCCATTTGATGAAGTTCTGATACACTTTTCTTTCCGATGCAGAATCCTTTTGCCTGCAGTCAATGGAAATAGGTCCTGAAGAAGCGATAGCGAAACGTTGACCTTATTTGACTGAGCAGTAATAGGGAAGGTTATACATACTTTATGTATCTGTGGTTATTCAAATGAGAGCTCGATTTTCTCTTGTTTTATTCTTTATATTTTTATTCGTTTTGTAACATTAAATACATTTTCTTTTTATCTCTGTAAAACGATATAGTGTTCCTTTTTTGGTATCGGTAAAGTCTGCTCAAATGACAAAAAACGTATTTTCTTCTGGTAGTATTCTCAGTCAAGGATACTAAAGCCTAGTGCACACGGACCAAATGTCGGGCATCACCACCCGACATTTGGCCTGTGTGCACGGTCAGCTTGAGTCAGACGAACATGCTGGAAAACTATCAGCCGACTGACCAGACTGTTCAGGCGGGGGGGGGGGGGTTCTATTGTGTTCTGTCAGAACACAATAGAACAGCAGGGGAGATTGCTGTACTTAAATTGTTAGGATTGTTAGTACAGTTACTCCGACCGGAGCTGTCTGTTTTTTTGTGTGTGTGTACTAGGCGGCTTTTAAGTACAACTGTAGGAAAACGGCTAAACACACTTTATTTTCACACTTTTTATATTTCAGCCCCGGAAGGTTTTACTTAATGACCAGGCCATTTTTTTGCAATATGGCACTGCATTATTTTAGCTGACAATTGTGTGGTCGTGCCACGTTGTACCCACATAAAATTGATGTCCGTTTTTTCCCACAAATAGAGCTTTCTTTTGGTGGTATTTGATCACCTCTGCTGCGGTTTTTCTTTTCTTCAAAAAAAGACTGTCAATTTTGAAAACAAACAATTTTTTTCATTTTCTGCTGTAAAACATACACACTCATTTTTTTCTTTTTAAATTGGATTTCTTCATTAATGCAGGCTAATATGTATTTTGCTACATATTTTTAAAAACACAAAAAATAATAAGCCTATATTGATTGGTTTGCGCAAAAGTTATAGCATCTACAAATCAGGGGATAGATTTATGTATTTTTTTGGTTTTACTAGTAATGGTGGTGATCAGTAATTTTTAGCTGGACTGTGACATTGCGGCGGACAGATCGGACACCTAACTGATATTTTTGACACTTTTTTGGGAACCAGTGACATTATTACAGTGATCTGTGCTAAAAATATGCACTGACATTGTACTAATGACACTGGCAGGGAAGGGGTTAACATCAGGGGTGATCAAGGGGTTAACTGTGTTCCCTGAGTGTGTTTAGTGTTTTGGGGGATGGGCTGCCCGGGAAAACTAGTCAGTACCAGTGTGCAAAGGTGCCTTCACTTTGGAAGTAAAATCACCCCTAATATTGGGTGTCCTGTGTGTGGATGTTTCTGCATTTTGTAAAACTACGAGTTTAGCTTTTTACATTTTAGAATGGGATGCCTCAAGATTGTGCAGAATTTGAAAGGGTGGAAAAAAATGGTTGCGAAACATTGGGCTAACAAGTGTAATTCCTAGGATTGTAAGCTCCATCTAGTGGCCATAATGCAGTATTTTCCCCTATTTCTGTATTTCAGGAAAACACCACATTGTGGCCCCTAGATGACACTGACGATCATAGGAAATACACATATCAGAAACATTACAGAAATTATTTGCAACAGATGTACAAATTCTGATGCATTCACATTATAGGAAACATGCATATTAGACACATTACAGGAACTATTTGTGCTGGAAGTGAAAATGCGGAGGCATTTACCCAGCATTTTTTTTATGAATAGAACATTTATGCCGCGTACACACAATCAGAATTTCTGATGGAAAAAGTCAGACGGAATTTTTTCATTGGATATTCCGACCGTGTGTGTGCCCCATCTGAGTTTTTCCATCGGAAATTCCGACGGACATAGAAAGAGAACATGTTGGGCCAAATTCACAAAGAGTTACGCCGGCGTATCAGTAGATACACCGACGTAACTCGCAATCTAAGCCTGTCGCATGTTTAAGTGTATGCTCAAACTGAGATACACTTAAACCTACCTAAGATACGACGGCCTGCGCCATCGTATCTTAGGGTGCAATATTTCCGCTGGCCGCTAGGTGACGCTTCCATTGAGTTCGGCGTAAAATATGCAAATTAGTAGATACGCCGATTCACGAACGTACGCTTGCCCATCGCAGTAAAGATACGCCGTTTCCGTAAGAGGTATGCCGGCGTAAAGATAAAGCTGCCCCCTAGGTGGCGTATCCTATGTTAAGTATGGCCGTCGTTCCCGCGTCGAAATTTTACGTGTTTGTGTAAGTCGTCTGTGAATGAGGCTGGACGCCATTTACGTCCACGTCAAAACCAATGACGTCCTTGCGACGTCATTTAGAGCAATGCACGCCGGGATTTTTTAGGGACGGCGCATGCGCAGTTCGTTCGGCGCGGGGACGCGCTTCATTTAAATGAAACACGCCCCCTACCCCCTATTTGAATTCCGCCGGGTGATTTACGCTACGCCCCGGCAACTTTACAAGCAAGTGCTTTGTGAATAAAGCACTTGCCTGAAAAACTTGCGGCGGCGTAACGTAAATCAAATACGTTACGCCCATCCAAAAATATGCCCATCTACGTGATTCTGGCCCGTTCTCTTTTTTTCCAATGAGAAAAAATTCTATTGGAAATTCCGCTTGTCTGTATGGAACTCCGATGGAGAAAAAAACAGGCATGCTCAGAATCAAGTCGACGCATGCTCGGAAGCTCGAAAAATTCATTTCTCTCGGCTCGTCATAGTGTTGTACGTTACCGCGTTTTGGACAGTCGCAATTTGGTGTGACAGTGTGTATGCAAGACAGCTTGAAGGAATTCCATTAGAAAAATCTGTTGGAAACTCCGATCGTGTGTACAAGGCATAAGATTTTATTTGTTCTGTAAAATCAACAGATACACTGCTAGCTATTGTATACAGACAGCTGTGGCACCCACTTCTGTCTGAATACCCAGTCAGTGACCACATCTGATAGGATGCAGTCACTGTTCATCTGAAGATTTTCCACCCGACTCAGTTGATTTTTGATTTGAGTTTTGTTGAGGCAGGTGGGGACGACCCTTTGGTAAAATTTCAGCCAATCCCTTCTGAAATCCGAGCCATCAAAGGCTAGCTAAAGCACAGCAGTATACCTACATGAAGCACCGGATACACAGTAGCAACCCACTTAACCGCTTAACGACCGCCGCATGTACATATACGTCGGCAGAATGGCACGGACAGGCAGAACAACATGCCCGCACGTCCCTGCCTAGACGTGGGTCGGGGGTCCGATCGGGACCCCCCGGTACATACGGCGGTCGTTAATCGTGTGGGAGCGATCCGGAAAAAGGGGGCGGCTATTCGTTTCTAGCCGCCCCCTCGCGATCGCTCCCCGGAGCTGAAAAACGGGGAGAGCCGTATGTAAACACGGCTTCCCCGTGCTTCACTTTTATAGGGAGACACAATCAATGACGTCAGACCTACAGCCACACCCCCCTACAGTTGTAAACACACACTAGGTGAAACATAACCCCTTCAGCGCCCCCTTGTGGTTAACTCCCAAACTGCAACTGTCATTTTCACAATAAACAATGCAATTTAAATGCATTTTTTTGCTGTGAAAATGACAATGGTCCCAAAAATGTGTCAAAATTGTCCGAAGTGTCCGCCATAATGTCGCAGTCACGAAAAAAATCTCTGATCGCCACCATTAGTGGTAAAAAAAAAAAAAATTATGAAAATGCAATAAAACTATCCCCTATTTTGTAAGCGCTATACATTTTGCGCAAACCAACCGATAAACGCTTATTGCGATTTTTTTTACCAAAAATATGTAGAAGAATACGTATTGGCCTAAACTGAGGAAAAAATATGTTTTTTATATATTTTTGGGGGATATTTATTATAGAAAAAAGTAAGAAATATTGAATTTTTTTCAAAATTGTCGCTCTACTTTTGTTTATAGCACAAAAAATAAAAAACGCAGAGGTGATCAAATACCACCAAAAGAAAGCTCTATTAGGAAGAAAAGGACGCAAATTTCGTTTTGGTACAACATTGCATGACCGTGCAATTACCAGTTAAAGCAGCACAGTGCCAAATTGTAAAAACACCTCTGGGCATTTAGCTGCATATTGGTCCGAGGCTTAAGTGGTTAAAGTGATGGTAAAGCTTTGATTATGTAAAAAAAATTAAAATAAAATATCATACTTACTTCCACTGTGCAGTTCATTATGCACAGAGTGGCCCCAATCCTCCTCTTCTGGGGTCCCTTGGCGACTCTCGCGGCTCCTCCCCACATAAGATAAGCTCCTATGAGAAGTGCTCTCCCAGGGGGTTACCTTGCTGGCGTGCTCCCCAGTCCATCATTCGTCGTCCATAGCTGCCGAATGTATGACTCAGCCCTCGGGCAGAGGGACAGCGCGTCCCCACCATGGGAAATTCAAGGGCTCAGGGGGCTGGGGGGCTGGTGACTGCAAGGTGTTTTTCACCTTAATGCATAGGATGCACTAAGGTGAAAAAACATGAGGGTTTACAATCCCTTTAATATGTAATATTTCATATTTATCTGACTAAAATGAGCCAGTTTTAGAATGCATGAAGGAAAAAAACATTCAGCCTTTCCAACCACTTTAAGCGAGGATGAGTCTTAGAAAGTGAAGCTGATTTACTAAGGGAATTGAGAATGTTCATCTGCACATGGCTGAATAATTAAAGTGAATATTTACACAATTTATTAATTGATTGTAAATCAGCCTAACCATCCCAGCAAAAATGAAACTCCTTTTGCAGTGTATGCTTGATATTTTACTTTTATCCCAGTATAGATATCTGAGATAAGTAGGAAGCCAATCACGTAAGCAGGAAATTTGATTTCTGAGGGCATTCTGCACACCAACAGTGCTCAGAACAACTCAGATCGCTGTATTGCAAAGAAATAACAATTGCATTTTTAAAATACTGGAAAATTAAAGAAACTGCAGATTAAAATGGAAAGGTAATTTAGTAATGTTAAATTGTAAAATAGCCTGTTGAACAATTATATATTTTATATGAATTTTTTAGCGAAAATTTTGTTTTCCTTTCAGGCTTAATTATCTCACTAGTACTGGAAGAATAAAATGTGGCGTTTTATTCCACAGCTTACACACTCTTATTTTTTCAGCTTTATAACATAGGCACAATATTAAGATTTATGGAAACTATCCCTTTTTTTCCCAAGTGGATAAAACAACAGGCATCAAATATTAGAAACACTCTAATATATTTTTTCTCTTTTTTGAATCACATAAACCAATCACATGTTATCTCTTAAGCTAGCCATACACTAGTAATTATTCAATCAAACATTTATACAAAAATTTGTATAAAAATTTCTCAGTACATTCAAAAAAACTTAAAAATGTAGTTTCTTTTTAAAGTTGGACTCCCTTAGTTGATTTTTATCTATAACTTGCCTATAATAAGGCTTACTTATAGGTACAGTAAATATCTCCTACACTTTCACCATTTTGGAGATATTTACTTTAGAAGCAGACAGTGATGTCACCAGTGCATGTGTTCTGAACGGCATACCTTCAGAGCCGTGTGCCGTAAACAGATGCTCAAAATTTTTGGGGGGCGCAAACAAACAAAAATAAATAAATAAATTGCAGCCTCACTATGCCCATCAAACGCAGCCACTGTGCCTATCAAACGCAGCCACTGTGCCCATCAAACGCAGCCACTGTGCCATGCCATCAATTGTCGCCACTGTGCCATCAATTGTCGCCACTGTGCCATGCCATCAAATGCAGCCACTGTGCCATGCCATCAAACACAGCCACTGTGCCATCATTTATCGCCACTGTGCCCATCAATTGTCACCACTGTGCCATGCCATTAAACGCAGCCACTGTGCCATCAATTGTCGCCACTGTGCCCATCAATTGTCACCACTGTGCCATGCCAAATGCAGCCACTGTGCCATCAATTGTTGCCACTGTGCCCATCAATTGTCATCACTGTGCCATCAATTGTCGCCACTGTGCCATGCCATCAAACGCAACCACTGTGCCATGCTTTCAAAACGCAGCCACTATGCCCATTAATGGTCACCACTGTGCCCATCAATTGTCACCACTGTGCCCCTCAATTGACACCACTGTGCCATGCCAAACGCCGCCACTGTGACCATCAATTGTCACCACTGTGCCCATCAATTGTCACCACTGTGCCCATCAATTGTCGCCACTGTGCCCTGTAAAATGCTGCCAGATTGCCCCCCGCCCGGCACTTACCTTTCTGGGGTCAGGCATTCTCCTTCCATTGTCCCTAGATGTCTTCTCCCGCCCTCAATGACGCTGGCTCTGATAGACACTTCCAAAAACAAACCAACTGCTGTAATTCAGATGGCCAGCGCTCACCAGGGGGGCGGCTATCTCCGCAAGGACGTATTGGTTTCGACGTGAACGTAAATTACGTCCAGCCCCATTCACGGACGACTGACGCAAACAACGTAAAATGTTCAAATTTTATCGCGGGAACGACGGCCATACTTAACATTGGTATGCCTCATATATGCCTCATATAGCAGGGGTAACTTTACGCTGGGAAAAGCCTTAAGTAAACGGCGTATCTGTATGTATTTCTAGGTGTAAATCAGCATACACGCCCCTAGCGGCCAGCGTAAATATGCAGTTAAGATACGACGGCGTAAGACACTTACGCCGGTCGGATCTTAGGGAAATCTATGCATAACTGATTCTATGAATCAGTCGCATAGATACGACAGCTCAGACTCAGAGATGCGACGGCGTATCTGGAGATACGCCGTCGTATCTCCTACGAGAATCTGGCCCACAGTATTCACACCTCCTTGATTAGTGACCACAGAGAGAAAGCTCCCAGTACTGTGGTTATCAGGAAACAGACAACCAGGAAGTGTGGAGATCAGAGAAGAATTACAGCAACTTGAGAGCAAAAACGAACAATGAGGACATGAAAACAACACTGCATTAAGGTAAAGGAAGCTATTAAGAAAAAAAAAAATCCTTTACAAACCCTTTAATACATCAGACGCTCTTAAGACATCTTTATAGGCATCTTTTTTCTTCTTCTTTTTTTTAGACACCTAAATGCTTTTCAGTAGCTCTAAGTTCAAGGGGACCTGTACAGAGAGACAGAGAGGCCGTCATTGTTGACTCCTGATAATGCTAGATGGCTGGCTGCTTTTGGCTTCATTACATTAAATAAACTGACCTGAAAAAGCATGCAAATCAGTCAGACTGAAATCAGAATTTCTTATCTGCACACCTAATCGAGGTCAGTGCATTCAAAATTACGGAAGTCATTGAATCAGTGTGACGACCTGGGAACTAGTATTTTCAGAAGGGTTGCTATGCATTGGCAGTGTCCATACATCCCTAAAGGAGTTTCCTTTAAAAAGTTCAATTTAATTTCTATAGTTAATGATTTTTTATAAGTTTTTTTTTGTAAGAAGAGCCACCAATAATTCATTTAGGATCAGTCCACCCCAAAGTAGATTTTTCCTTTCTTGGTAAATTCTAGAGAGTTCAATTACCAGATATGCCATGCCCATTATGAAGGGTTCATACTTTCCCAGCTGTATCTTTTTTTCCTTATATTAAGATGAATGCAACATGGAGAAACTCCCACATAGGCATCAAAGATCTGGGAGTCATGTCAGGGACAGTCTGCTGTTGGAGTATCTATGACATATCAGAAGCCAGTCCATCCAGCTTCACCTATAAATAAATATAACAATATCAGTTATAAGTGAACTGACCCTTTAATGTCACTATATATTTTTGTATTTTATTATCTATATGGTATAGAGCTTAAAACTCATTAAATATTGCTTTAAAAATTAATTTAATAAAATCCTTGAGTTTTTCTGGAAAATGATGCACGAAAGTAGCAAGCTATATGGCTATATAATTTTTATTGCAAGATAAAGCTTTAACTAGCGTGGAAGGAACATGCTAGACCAACAGCTGAAAATTATTATTGAAATATAACATCAATGGTTTTGGGAGAAATTACTTTTAGTGGGACACGCTCTGTAAACCTCCCTTTAAAACATGTAGGAGCTGATGCAAGACTACTTCTAATAAAGAAGACACGTACAAGACAACCCTTACAGGTCAATTTGAAGACCCCCGCAGAAACCATAAACTGAGGATTTTTATTTTTTAACATTAACTCTGTGAAGATTAACCTGTCACTTGTATTATTAATCTAAATCAACCTGATAGATTTTGGTCCTCACTAGTTGACAGTGCAATGCTGACAGGGATCAGAGTATCGCCATAGTGGTACAAGTTAGCATTTCCATATACAGGAACAAACATCAACAAGCTATTTGAAATCTGTAAGTAAAGACATATGACTCAAAGGTATGCTTATTTCATGTCAACATAAGTATGATGCGGCATGTCTCAAATTATGTAAACAAAGCACATACATGCATAATAATTTGCAACAAAGTAATAATAATGAGCTAGATCCCGTATTGTGAGATTGCAAAAAAATGGGAAATTAAGAGCTATGTGTCAAACAAAGTTAAAAGGCAGAAGTCAGAAAAGAAGTCTCCAAGGTCTAACTAAACGGATGCCAAATAATGTATCCAAGGGTTCCATGTTTGTCAAATTTAGTTTGGGTATTAAAGGAGATGTCCAACCTGAGCTTTTAAGGCAGGGCTTCTCCTATGGGTCACAAGAGTGCAATTAGTTTTGCACTCCTGTGACCCGTTTTCAGCGGAGAGCGGTCTAAAGTCCTTTCTCCACTAAAGTTACTGGAATCAGTCCAGGCAGAGTATCATCCCAACTTAGGAAGTTTCGATCAGCCAGCTGCCTGGACTGATGGCAGTCTCGGCCTCTCAGCAAGACTGCCGCTCACCGCCCCTTCACAGCTCAGTGCTCCACTGAGCGTGGAAGAGCAGAGCAGGAGACGCATACTGTTAGACAGGTTAATTGGTTGTTCTGCTAGCTGGTCGGTAAGTAGGCTTGGTTTTTCCCTGGGCATTCCCCAGGTTTTGTTGTTATCTGCTTTAGCCTTCCAACGCTACTTGCTGCTATGGCCAGCTATAGATGGGGCGGTGGACACGTTTATGTTTCACCTGTGGTGCTTGTATTGGTCCAGCAGCGCACCAACACCTTTGCAGCCATTGTGCTACATGCTGGGTGTTTGGTGTGCTCCTGCACCTTTAAGGAGGGGTGGCTCCCCTTCAGTCCACCTGCCCTTATCTATCCATCAGAATGCATATGCCTCCATTGTGGGGACACTCATTGTTTAGTGTTAGGACCACAGATTACAGGTTGCCTTGGCGCGGCTATGTGGCTCACGCATGCGTTTGCAAATGCGTGCGGACAAAACCCTTGTTTTCAACGCATACTGTTAGACAGGTTAATTGGTTGTTTTTCAAGCTGGTCGGTAAGTAGGCTTGGTTTTTCCCTGGGCATTCCCCAGGTTTTGTTGTTGTTTGTTGACTGACAGTCAGCAGCTCTCTGCTTGGGGAGGTGAGAGAACCGAGCCATCGGTGATGTTCGGTGGCTCGGTTCTCACTGAAGAGGCAGCGAGGGACAGATGCAGCATCCACCTAGGCAAGTATGAATCTACAAAAAAAAAGAAAAAACATACTTCTTCTTTTAAATATCACATACAGCTACTTCTCTAGGTAAGTATATACAACAGGAACTTTACTTACCAGCCCAGACACGTGCTAGCCCAGTTCATGAACAGCATACATCAAAGAAGATATGCGGATGGCTGAACTCCTAGGATCATCTAAAATATTTTCATTCAGCGACAAAGTAGACAAATGGAAACAGTCAATAGGGGGAGAGCAGGAGATATTTTTAGACGATCCAAAAAGTGCAGTCACTCACATGGCTTCTTTGATGACTAGTTACATCACTCAGCCTGAAGCTCCCGCCCTGTCGCCCTGCCACAGTAAATGTACTGAGGGTGGGTGGGAAGTGGTTAAACTTGTAATTAGTGTGTATGTATAAAAGCTCAATGAGTTTCTGGACTCCTGACAGAGCCTTGCATCTTTTATCCAGTGCTGCACTGACGTTTCTGGATTCTGAGTCATGGGAAAAGTAAAAGAATTGTCAATGGATCTGCGGGAAAAGGTAAATGAACTGTATAAAGCACGAAAGGGATATAAAAAAATATCCAAGGACTTGAGAATGCCAATATGAGCAGTGTTCACACTCTAATCAAGATATGGAAAATTAGGTGTTCTGTTGAAACCAAACCACGGTCAGGTAGACCAACTAAAATTTCAGCCACAACTGCCAGGAAAATTGTTCGGGATGCAAAGAAAATCCCACAAATAACTTCAGCGGGAATACATGACTCTCTGAAAACATGTGGTGTGGTTGTTTTAAGACGCATAATAAGGAGGCACTTGAAGAAAGATGGGCTGCAAGGTCGAGTCGCCAGAAGAAAGCCATTACTATGCAAATGCCACAAAGTATCCCACTTACAATACGCCAAACAAAACAGAGACAAGCCTCAAACCTTCTGGCACAAAGTCATTTGGAGTGATGGGACCAAAATCTTGTTTTTTGGCCACAACCATAATCACTACATTTGGAGAGGAGTCAACAAGGCCTATGATGAAACGTACAGGGGTGGATCGCTGATGTTTTGGGGATGTGTGAGCTACAAAAGCACAGTAAATGTACTCAAAATGGTTGGCAAGATGAATGCAGTATTTTATAAACAAATACTGGATGAAAATCACCAACCAGGAAGCTGCGCATGGGACGTACTTGGACATTCCAACATGACAATAATCCAAAACACAAGGCCAAGTCGACCTGTCATTGGCTACAGCAGAATAAAGGGAAGGTTCTGGAGTGGCCATCTCAGTCTCCAGACCTCGATATCATTGAGCCACTCTGGGGAGATCTTAAACATGCAGTTCATGCAAGACAGCCCAAGAATTTAAAGGAACTGGAGGTTTTTTGCCAAGAGGAAAAAAAAAACAATCCGATGTTGTCCCTCCCCAATTTACTTCAGGAACTGAAGATATATGAGAAATTAACAAACTTTAAGGGGTCACTAAAGGATTTTTTTTATAGCTAAATAGCTTCCTTTACCTTACTGCAGTCCTGGTTTCATGCCCTCATTGTTCATTTTTGCTTTGATGTTGCTGTAATTCCTCTCTGTTCTGGACACTTCCTGGTTGTCTGTTTCCTGATAACCACAGTACTGGGAGATTTCTCTCTGTGGTCACTAATCAAGGAGGTGTGATTACCGTGTGTCTAAAACCCCTTAGTACCAATCCAGTTTCGTTTTACAAACCATCACTGCCCTCTGTTGGCTCTCTGGCACTTTACATCAGAGAGACAGGAAGCAACAGGCAAAAACGAAACTAAACTGTAGGTACATTATATGATTGATTTTCATCTATTTTTAATCATTTTTAAAATGAATCAGTTAACTATTATGTCTCTATACCCTGTAAATAGTCATTTCAGCAAAAAAAAAAAATGTTTCCTTTACAACTTCTTTAAGATCAATTATGCCAAATCTTGAAATCTAATTTTAAATTTAAATGGACAGATTCAGCCTTGGCGTACTTGGGGACCTCCATCCCGGTGGATCTTAAACATGTATATAAGCTCTATTTAGTACCTTTGCTAGCTAGAGTTCGGATCCTCCTGGATGGATGGCAGAAGGGACTCCATTCGTGGTTTGGGAGGTGTAACGTTATTAAAATGAATATCTTACCGAAATTTCAATACATTTTTTCAGACACTCCCTATTGCTATACCTAAACAGTATTTCAAACAGATTCAAGCCATGTTTATTAGATTTATATGGGCAAATGAACGCCCAAGAGTTAGGGGATCTAGCTGTCACTACCTAAATGAGAGGGGGGTGTTGCGGCACCAGACATATATAGATATTATCGGGCGGTGCTATTGAGTCGTCTGGTTAACTGGAGTAGACATGGTGGAGAGAAAATATATCTGGGGTTAGAACAAGCTCAGTATAGCGGTTTACTTCAAAGAGCAGCATGGTGTTACAGGGAGCTACCGAAGGAGGTGAAGAGACATCCTTTGATAGGCCCTACACTCCAGATAGGATATGGGTTATTCGTGAAAGGGAAAATGTCAACATTAGAGTCACCTCTCTTCCCCATTTTGGGAACCCACAGTTTGGACCCGGACTGATGAAGGGGTCTTTTAGCAAACTGATTGAACAGGGGTTATTTCAAGCCTCTCATTTCGAAAAGGAGGGAGTTTGGCCTACGACTCAGGAGATGATAATAGGGACTTATCAATTGGACTTCTGGAGGGCAATGCAATTGCGACATTTCCTGGACACTTTGGACTTACCAAGTAGGTATGAGCGAAAGCTAACAAAATTTGAGGGGTACTGTAATGGGAGTGGAACACTCCAACATACCCTTTCTAGAATTATGGAATTACTTAATACACCGGCAGAGGACTTTAGACTGCCTTTCTTTAGTAGGTGGAGTTAGGTAGGTATTTTACGGAAAAACAAAAGAATAAAATATTACGTAATATATTTGAATCCTCAGTCAGTGTAAGGGTGCAGAAGATGAATTTTAAGATCCTATCACACTGGTACCGTACCCCTGCGGTTCTAAGTAGATGTTATCCAGAGATACCAGATAGATGCTGGTGGTGTGGGAGAAAGGGAGGGACGTTAATACATATCTTCTGGAAGTGTCCCAGAATACAGAATTTCTGGAAGGAGGTACGGGATATAACGCAAAGGTTTAGTGAGGGGATGTTACCGGGGGATTGGACGTTCTATCTGTTACAGGAGTCGGATATCACGGTTAAACGGTATAGGAAGTCGGTAATCTGTCATCTCTTAAATGCAGCAAGAGCATGTATTCCAGTAATGTGGAAGCAGACTCAGGCCCCGTCAGTAAGTATGTGGCTTAAAAGAGTAGAAGACTTGAATAGGATAGAGGATTTGGTCTGGACGTCCCGGCAGAAACGGGGGGTTTACTTAGAGACGTGGGCAGACTGGAATCAATTCAAATACTCAGAGGAAGGGAAAACACTTATAGATGTAAATCTGTAAACTAATAAAACTTCTAGCTGGTGGGCTCGGGAGAGAGAGGGAAACAAGCTATAAGAAGAGATGGATAGAAAGTCCCCCTGCCGAGAAGGGGAAAAGAGGATGCCCCGATGGCGGGAGAATTCGATAATTAGATGCCCCAAGGGATATAAGGGGGTAATCTAAGGACGACAATTATGGTAGTATGAGTAGGAGTGGACTAATGACGATTAATAATAGATAGATTCTTTTTGTTTTTGTTTTGTCAGGAGATGGTATATTATATATAGAAGAGGTTATATGATGCAGGAAATGTATAAGCTGAAAATTGACATATACCTGTAATGTGGATTTCTTTTGCTGTCATTTGTTTGTTTTAAAATCAAATAAAGAATACATTTGCAAAGAAATGAAAAAAAAAAAAACATTTTAAGCCGATTTTTGGCTAATTTAGTAATCACAGTTTCATCCTTTTTATGAAGCTCAGGGAACGTTCACTTTCTTAAGTGAAGAGTCTATATTTATTTAGTGAAATAATCAGTGGCTCACTAGTATACAATACTGAGAAAAACTATTGGAGGACAATACTTTGATTTACTTTTGCTTCAAAAGTATAGTCCCTCTTTAAATGCATCTTACTACTTTAGAAAATGGAGTAATTGTAAAGCAAGACTCCAAGGCGATGTGATCAAGAGCAACTAAAAAGATGGTACATTGATTAAATGGTTGTGTGATCTCTGTTAAATATTCCCTGAACCCCGTTTTTCCAAACAGCAAAATGTCAAGCTTTTCCTGGCAGTTTCATTAAGTAAAAGTACATTGTCTACACTGCCTGAAACCCTGCAGCTTTCTAATTAATTTGAGAGGTGGTAGACTGCTTTCCTAGCATGAAAACTGAACCATAGGAGAATGGAAAGTAAATACAAGTAAAGTAAATAGGATAAGAGAGAATGTTGTTGTTAACCTTAAAGTATATCTTTAGCTAAAACTTTTTTTAAGCTTTGGATAGAGCATTGAAGGGTTTTATATGCTCTCTGTGTGCTATTGGGGAGAATTACATTCACCTCGTGTCCCAAATACAAAGAGGAATTAAGAAGAAATCTCTCCGAAATAAGGGAAATTCCCTCTTATGCCGCGTACACACGATCAGTCAAACCGATGAGAACGGTCTGATGGACCGTTTTCATCGGACCAAACCGATCGTGTGTGGGCCCCATCGGTTATTTACCCATAGGTTAAAAAAAGCAATCTTGTTTTAAATGTAACCACTTGCCGCCCGCCAAAGTCAAATTGACGTCGGAAAAGTGGTTTCAATATCCTGAGTGGACGTCATACGAAGTCCTCAGGATATTGAGCCACTGCTCGCCCCCGGGGGCGCGCATCGCGGAGATCGTTGCTTCAGGGTGTCAGTCTGACACCCCGCAACACCGATTTAGGTAAAGAGTCTTTCACGGAGACACTTTACCACGTGATTAGCCGTGTCCAATCACGGCTGATCACGATGTAAACAGGAAAAGCCGGTAATCGGCTTTTCCTCACTCGCGTCTGTCAGACGCGAGTAGTGGAGAGCCGATCTGCTGCTCCTGTGACAGGGGGGGTTTGTGCTGATCGATTATCAGCACAGCCCCCTGAGGATGCCCACTGGACCACCAGGCATGCCCACTGGACCACCAGGGATGCCCACTGGACCACCAGGGATGCAAAAAATATATAAAACACAGGTATGCCACCCTAGACCACCAGGGATGTCAATGACACAAAAAATGGATGCCAATCAGTGCCTGCAATGGATGCCAATCAATCCCCACAATGAGCATCACTGATTGGCAGGCATTGTTTGGCACTGATTGGCATCCATTAGTACAACACATACGATAGTGCCACCTATCAGTGCCCATCTATGCCCATCCATGCCACCTATCAGTGCCCATCCATGCTGCCTATCAGTGCCCATCAATGCCGCCTATCAGTGCCCATCCATGCCGCCTATCCGTGCCCATCGATGCTGCCTATCCGTGCCCATCGATGCTGCCTATCCGTGCCCATCCGTGCCCATCTGTGCCGCCTATCCATGCCCATCCATGCCGCCTATCCATGCCCATCCATGCCGCCTATCCGTGCCGCCTATCAGTGCCCATCCCTTCCGCCCATCAGTGCCGCATATTAGTGCCCATCAATGCCACCACATCAGTGCCACCTCATCGGTGCCCATCAGTGACGCCTTATCCATGCCTGTCAGTGCAGTACCATCAGTGCCCATCAGTGAAGGAGAAAACTTATTTAAACAGTTTTATAACAGAAACAAAAAAAAAGTTTTTTTTCTGAATTTTCGGTATTTTTTTTTTTTTTTCCAGAAAATAAAAACCCCAGAGGTGATCAAATACCACCAAAAGACAGCTCTATTTGTGGGTACAAAATGATAAAAATTTAGTTAGGATACAGTGTAGCATGACCGCACAATTGTCATTCAAAGTGCGACAGCGCTGAAGGCTAAAAATTGGTCTGGGTGGGAAAGTGTATAAGTGCCCGGTATGGAAGTGCTTAACCGATGGATACCTAACCGATAGAAAAAAAATGATTGTTTGTAGGCACGTCCATCGGTTAAAAATCCATGCATGCTCAGAATCAAGTCGACGCATGCTTGGAAGCATTGAACATTTTTTTCAGCACGTCATTGTGTTTTACGTCACCGCGTTCTGACACGATCGTTTTTTTAACCGATGGTGTGTAGGCACGACTGACCATCAGTCAGCTTCATCGGTTAACCGATGAAAACGTTCCATCAGATCGTTTTCAACGGATCGACCGATCGTGTGTACAGGGCTTAAGATAGTTGTCGCTGGATAAAATACCCCAATTGGAATATTTAGGCTTCGTTCAGAAGGGCACTGGTCCTACTCCCCCCCCTTCTTCCCCCCCTTTTTTTCTTTATTTGATTCTTCTTCTATGTTGTTTTCACTCCCTCCCTCCTTTTTATCTCCTTTCCTGAAAGGAAGAGGAAGGGTATTAAAAGTGAAAGGGTCATGTTTAAAGCAATATAAGTGATACTTGTGCTCGAAACCGGTTGATACTTTACAACCCTGTATCTGTTTCTTGTCTGTTAAAATGCCTAGACTTGACATTATGCACAGCTCTCTCTCTCACTATCGTGAGAGTTTGCCAGGAAGGAAGAGGGGACGAGTCATAAGAGGGTCAATGAGAGCTGCAGAGCTGGAGGTGTGTGTCTGTGTAAATCCAGGAAGTGAACAGGCACCAGCTTCAGCTGCCCACAGTTAAAATAGTTGCAGCCAGACTTAGTGGAGGGATATTTATGCAGCAAATTTGGCAAGAACAGAATCATAGTATATATAAAATAATATGCAAAGTGGTTGGAGGGAAGCTTCAGAATGGCAAAGATGTTTTTATTACAAATTATGTGAGCAGACTACAGTCCTGGTAACTATGTTGCTTTATTCCAGTGTGGGTAATGCTGTATAGGGAATTACAGGATGCTAAAATCGTGACAGACGCAGATCACTTTGATCATTCTATAAAATACAATGAACTATTTTTTTGTTTCAATATTTTTATTTTCAAAGAAATAAAAATCAACAGTTTCACCCACACAGGGGCTATGCCAAACTCTGGGGAATATATAGAATATTATAGAAAATAGTATGGTATGCAGGGCTATGAGAAACTAGTGCAAGTAGTTGGAAAATAATGCAAAACCTTCAGCACACCGGTAAAGGTCACCGGCATTCCGTGACCCACATCAATTAACAATTTTTCACGAGTATATACCTGGCTTCAGCAGGCTTGTAAGAAACAAACTTTGTTGAAATTCTTGTGCACATAGGTCCAAATCCACAAAGACCCGGCGTAACGGCGAAATTCTAATTTAAGTTACACTGCCTTAAAATTTCTACCTAAGTGCCCGATCCACAAAGCACTTACCTAGAAATTTCTGGCCGTGTAACTTAAATTCCGCCGGCGCAAGGCGTTCCTCATTTCATGGGGGCGATTCCCATTTAAATGAGGCGCGCTCCCGCGCCGGCCGTACTGCGCATGCTCGTGATGTCATTTTCCCGACGTGCATAGCGCAAAATTACGTTACGCCGGGCTTTGTGGATTGCGACGGGTCAATAAAGTTGCGTCGGGAAAAAAAAAGATACGGCGCGAAAAAAAAATTCTAATTTGAAAAAAAAAAAGCGTCGCTAGACAGAAGGGTCTGCTTTTACATGGTGTACTAACTTTACACCTTGTAAAAGCAGCCCTAATTTTGCGTATGCAAACTAAAACTTACGGAGAAAAAACGAAGCTGAAAAGCTTTGTGGATCTCCGTAAGTGCTAATTTGCATACCCGAGGCGGCATTGCGACACGAAATGCCCCCAGCGGCGGATGCGGTACTGCATCCTAAGATCCGGCAGTGTAATTCAATTACATATGCCGGATCTTCTCCCTAACTATGGAAAACTGATTCTGTGGATCAGTTCCATAGTTAGGACCAGGGATACGACGGAGTAACAGCAGTTACTCCGTCGTATCTCTTTTGAGGATTTGGCCCATAGTCTGCCCATGAGAAACAAATATGGAATTTTCAGGTATATTGATGTGTTCTCCATTGAGTTGACCTGGTGCCTTAAAACATCTAAGTATTGTTTTGTTCTTTACATATATTTTTAATTAACTTAACATGCAAAAACAAAATGTACTCCAAAGACAATGTGCTGCTATATTTGAGTGAATCTCAATCAAAACCTATGGCAGCTGTAGGCAAACATTAGGCACAGCTCAGTCAATAAGACCTAGCCATTGACGTTCCTTCTGGGGAAATCTAAAACTCTATTATAATGATGCACTGTCCTAAACTGCCTAACAGTACTAGATTTAAAAAATAAAGCAAAATCTTCATAGGACAAAAACGGCATTCATTGTTTGCTTTATTTCAGTGGCTGGCCTTCATCACAAACTGATGGAGTTGGTTGGAACATAATGGAAAACATGGCCCGAGAACTATCTGATGCCCTAAGACCATGCTGTAATGCAGGGGTGCTCAACCTGTGGACCACGGAGCCCTCTGATTTGGCCCTCAGCCTCAAACTGAATGCAGGAGCTTTGGTGCACGTTCAGAAAGTGAGCCACACCTAAAGATTTAGGAAAGCATAGCTAACCTACAGTATGAAAGGTACCTTATAGTGGGCTCAGTACAGTAAGGGCATTTGCAGTTTGTGGAGGCAGTAAAACCCCATAGTTGAGACATGTATTCATCACAGACACACCCAACTACTGAGCTTGTGTCAGTTTTCGCAACGGTGACCCCGCCCAATGCTCCAGGGGGCCCATGTGGCCTCCATGCCACAATCTGCTATACACCTTAGACAGGAGGGGCAGTGGAGGCAGCCTAAACAGGAACAGATCCTCTCCACTTTCCTCCTGTAACGGCTGAAAGCCGGCCTCTCCTCCTTTCCCTCCCACCGGCATTCAGCGGCTGCAGGAGGAAAATCTTCATTTTGCTATTCAATATAAAACATTTAAAATTCTAAAGCATTTCATTGTGGCCCACGAATGGTTACCAAATCACTTATATGGCCCCCCACTCTTCAAAAGGTTGAGCACCCCTGCTATAATGATTATAAAAATAAAATTTCTTAATCACCACTACACAGGGAGCAGAAAATAACTGTCCATTTGAATGTAACAACTGGTTAAAGGCTTAATTGGCAGGCAGATTTAACCACCTCTTACAATTTAACTATGGGCCAATGGATTCAGCAATAATTTTGTCATTACATAAAATAACAAAAATACATATTTAAAAAATAAATAAAATAAACTAGACTTTATTTTGGAAATATTGTCCTGCAAAAATTATTTTGTTTTCTTTGCCAAAGATAGAGAAAGTATGCAACAATAGGAAAACATATCCTTTTTTAAAACAATTAGTGTAATGCCGCGTACACACTATCGTTTTTCGGCATGAAAAAAAACCGATGTTTTTCAGCATGTCCAAAAAACAAAGTTTTTCCAACTTCATCATTAAAATCGATGTTGCCCACACACCATCGTTTGAAAAATTATGAACAAAGTGCGGTGATGTACAACACGTTCAACGGCACTTATGAATGGTAGTTTTACCAGAACGAGCGATCCCGTCTCATAACTTGCTTCTGGGCATGCGCGAGTTTAAAACGTTGTTTTAGCACACACACGATCATTTTTTACAACCCAAAAAACGACATTTTTTCAGAAGCCGAAAAACGATGTGAAGCCCACACACGATCATTTTAAAGGACGTTTTTAAAAACGTTGTTTTATTTTCATGCCGAAAAACATTTTTTCTGCCCCCAACAGCTCCAACCACAAAGGCAGTGGAGGGGGGAGTACATATGCTGTAGTTGTGAAGCAAAAATTATTCTCACTGTCATGTTCAGTAGGCAGCGCCACCTGTTGAATGTGACCTATTCAACTAAATGGGAGTGCCTCACAACCATGTGCAATGCATGTGATTGCGGCACCCTGGTGCAGGGTTAAGACAGGTGGTGAGAAGGTGATCCAAATGCACATTGCTCTTCAGATTGCAATGCTAGTGTAAATTAACTGTTACTGTACTTAAAAAAAAAAAAATGTTGTCCCATTTATAAAATGCCTTTAGGAGGTGGTTCACTTCAGAAAAAATAAATAAAAGTCAGCAGCCACAAATCCTGTAGCTGCTGACTTTTAATAAAAGAACACTTACCTGTCCAGGGATCCAGCACTATCCTCGCCCGGGCTAGTTCATTACTAGCCTTTAGGTTCCTGGCGCCGGCATCCTAACTGTGGGCAGGCAGCTATGCTGCTTTCAGCTTCACAGCTGGCTGCCAACTGAGCATGTGCGGGCCACTCTGCACTTTGCGAATGGTCTCAAAGTTTTCTGGGACCTGTGATGGGCCCAGATGACTGAGGGCAGGGATGGGGAGGGGAAAACCTCTGCTCGGATCCCATAAGATCGCCTGTCAAAACTAGGTACCCCACCAAAAAATATAACATGCCAAATGTGGCAGGGGCGGAGTAGAGGGGGACCTAAAGTTGAACTTCCCCTTTTGAGTTCTGCTACGTTTCTGGTATAGAGCATTGTAAAATTATTTTTAACCACTTCAGCCCCAGAGGATTTGGCTGCCAAATGATCGGGCCACTTTTTACGATTCGGCACTGCTTCGCTTTAACTGACAATTGCACGGCCCTGCAACGTGGCTCCCAAACAAAATTTACGTCCTTTGTTTTCCCACAAGTAGAGCTTTCTTTTGGTGGTATTTGATCACCTCTGCAGTTTTTATTTTTTTGCACTATAAACAAAAATAGAGCGAAAATTTTGAAAAAAACAACAATATTTTTTACTTTTTGCTATAATAAATATCCCCAAAAAATATATAAAAAACACATTTTTTGCCGATACGTATTCTTGTACATATTTTTGGTAAAAAAAATCACAATAAGCGTTTATTGATTGGTTTGTGCAAAAGTTATAGAGTGTACAAAATAGGGGGTAGGTTTATGGCATTTTTATCAATTTTTTTTTTTACTAGTAATGGCGGCGATCTGCGATTTTTATCGTGACTGCAACATTATGGCAGACACATCGGACACTTTTGACACTATTTTGGGACCATTGTCATTTTCACAGCGATTAGTGCTATAAAATGCACTGATTTCTTCATAAATTACACTGTCTGGGAAGGGGATAACCACTAGGGGGCAAGGAAGGGGTTAAATGTGTCCTAGGGAGTGATTCTAACTGTGAGGGGGCTGGGCAACCAGTGACACAACATTGATCACTGCTCCCGATTACAGGGAGCAGTAGATCAGTGTCCTGTCACAGGGCAGACTAGGGAAATGCCTTGTATACACAGGCATCCGAGTCTGCGGGCACGGCCTTGGAGCTTGCGGTGGGCGCGCCTGCACGGTGGGAAATTCAAAGCGGCGTACGGGAGCGTTGCTTTGCCCAGCCGTGCCATTCTGCCGACGTATATCTACTGGCGGCGGTCGGCAAGCGGTTAATGAATTACTACAAAAATTAAAAAAGTAAACAAAAAAAAAACAAGCAAAAACCAACCATATAAATACACAGTCTGTATATATATTTATATACAGTATATACAGTATATAGATACTGTATATAGTAAAAATAAACAAATACATTTTAAAAAATTGCTTACAATTTGGAGAAGAAAATTAAAATGTTAATTTAGGCAGGTGAAGTTTAACTAATTGTTATAAAGAGGTACATTTATAAAAAAAAAAATCTGGGTTAACTCACAACATCTTTAGATTAAAAGGAAAGGAACAAACCAAATTTAAAAAGGGTATTGTATTAATGATATTTGAACAATGTTTTTATGAACAAATCCTGCCAGCGGTATTTGTTTTCAGGCTTCGTTTATATAGGAGCCGCTGTCAGCACTCTTGTAGCACAGCCCTGGACCTCCCATAGTGACACCTATAGGCACAAATCTACTGAGCGTAAAACTGATTTTATATGTTTGTTTATAACGTTAACACGAAACAAACAAGACAATTAAAAAAGGCTGAAATAAAAAAAAAGACAGACATTGGAGATTTTCAAATGAATTCCCTATATAAATGAGATACTGAAAGGAGAAATGTGAACTGAGGGAAATATATACTAGAAACTGTACATTGAGAAAAGGGAATCGTTGCAAAAAGCAAAAAGAGCCCAAGAGTCACAATGAAAACAAGCTGGGAAGATAATCAGAATTTATCAGCTAGTGTGTGTAAAAAGCCAAATGGAAAGAAACAGGTGCTAAAACCAAAGATATGGGCTTTCAACCATATTCAGGCACTTTTCATTTTTCTCTAGTTACTAAATAAAAAAATATATATTTTTTTTTCATATGCCAACATCGTACAACTACAATACTTTATAGGGCTATTTATAGTAAAATGTAGCTTTCAACCAAATCTGACATTTCAATGAACTTCTAAGTCTGTCCAAGGGGCTAGTCAGAGAATCCACTCAACTTTTCATAATACATATTTCATAAAAATTCAGCACCAGATTCTGCACATTGAAGAAGCGAAGGCTCTTGTCATATGACTCTATTCTGTGTATGTTCAATATGTATGGGGACTAGGTAGCAGTGGTCTAGAAGAGAACAGTAAACACACTGACCTATAATTTACTAGGCATATATTCAGGAAGATTCAGAAGGCAAATGTCCTGGGGTATCCCAGGGCGCCACTCAGTGATTAAAAGTTGGTATATTTTGCACAATACAGAAAATTGTGGCAATTATTGTTGCAACTTCACATTGTGGATATTATTTCAAGGTGTGTAATATCCTCCAGCACCTGACACATAATAATCCTTATCAGCATTGGAATATTGCCTTCTCCTATACAAAACCTTTAAAACATCATAATAACATCGTAAAAAGACCTAGTGGCATTATAACACACTTTGACCATCATTATAACTAGGGATGAGCTTCGAGTTCGAGTCGAACATCGGCTGTTCAACCATTCGCCGAATTTCGAACAATATGGGCTGTTCGCACCAAATTTGAGAGGCGTGCCGCGGCCTATAATTCACTGCGGCATCGTGGTGCATTGCTGGCTAATGATTGTCCAAGCATGCACTATGACCCGCATGCTTTGGCCAATCACAGCACAGAAAAAAGGGAGAGTCATAATTGGCCAAAGCCTTGGCCAATTATGTCTCAGGGGGTTTAGTACACACCACACACTATATAAGGCCACCTGTGTTCGAGTCCCATAGACTTTGATGGGGTTCTAAAGTTCGCGCAAACTTTCGGTCCGTTCGTAGGTTCTGGTGTGAACCGAACCAGGGGGTGTTTGGCTCATCCCTAATTATAACTCCAAAATTAATTACAAGAGTAAAATACACAACCACACTCCATAAAAGTCATCCCATTAGGTTTAATCAGTGTGGCCAACTCCCTACATAAGTCACACCACTCATATGCTGAGCTGGATGGGCTCTTTGTTGGCTGGCATTCGGAGTAGTGGAGGACCCAAGAAGCAAGTCTGGGACTTATTGCAGTGCAATTTCTATTATCTTTGAACCCCTACCATAATAACATGCATAAAATGTCGGACTACCAAAAAAAGATACCATACTACTTATAAAGTATAGCACAAGGGTTCGGTGGTCGGCCAGACATACTGTATGTTTACTTTATTGTGTTTCGGAACAACCGTGTTCAATTACCAGGTGTTCCATGGAAAATCAATCACAGTTGATTGTGTAATTTTAAAGGTTTTGATGTATAAGATCATGTTTTGTATCAATATTTATCAACGCCTGAAGAGGGAGCAGTGTATGCTTTAAAATGCATTGAATTTGATTTTAGCTGATGGAGCGTCATTTGTCGGGTGCCTCCAGTGGAGGCAGGATTGTGTGCGTCGTATCCTCGCTGTAGATCATCGCTGGAGATCGAGAATGGATTACATCGCTGGAATACATATATATATTTTTTTAATAAAGGACTTGTCCCAAACAGTCTCCTTTCGTTTTTAACATTTTGACACTTTTTTTTGTGAAATGGTAGGGGTGCAACGTACCCCTTACCAATTTACATAGGGGGGTGGGGCGGGATCTGGCAGTCCCCTTTGTTAAAGGGGGCTTCCAGATTCCGATACCCCCCCGCCCACAGACCCCCACAACCACCCGGCAAGGGTTGTGGGGATGAGGCCCTTGTCCCCATCAACATGGGGACATACTGGTATGGTTCAGGGGGGGCACTCTCTCATCCCCCCTCTTTTCCTGCGGCCTGTCAGGTTGCGTGCTCGGATAAGGGTCTGGTATGGATTTTTGGGGGGAACCAGACGCCATTTTTTTTTATTTGGCGCAGGGTTCCCCTTAATAACCATACCAGACATGAAGGGCCTGGTAATTGAATTTGGGGGGACCCCCACGTTATTTTTCAATGACTTTCAATGACTTTTATCTGTATTGCCGGGACCTGACAATTCATTATAGCCGCGAATAGTTTTAAATCACTTTTTTTCCTTTAGAAATGTCATTTTGTACAGAGACTGTTATAAACGCGGTAAACATGTGCTACTTTACAGGCATACTATAGACACCCCCCAGGTACGAAATTTAAAGGAATTTTTCACTTTTATTGTCTCACTTTAATCATTATTAAAATCACTGCTCCCAAAAAAACGACATTGAGGCAGGACGCAGGTCCCCAAACACTTTTTATGACAATAACTTGCATATTAACCTTTAAAATTAGCGCTTTAGATTTCTCCCATAGACTTTTAAAGGGTGTTCTGTGGCTTTTCAAATTTGCCGCTAACACCCCAAATTGTTCGCTGTTTGTCAAACGGGCGAACAGCCAATGTTCAAGTCAAACATACATCTCATTTATCCCTAGGCACTTCAGCGTGTTGTAATGAGGTATAGTGTGTCGTGATTCAGTGTAGTGTGTTTTGTTTCCATAGCGTGTTGCAACATGATGAGCTCAAAAAGGTAAAATGTCCTTTTTTTAGTGCACAACACTGTGAGAACTGAACCCATACAAAACAAATTGCCTTGTCAATGCACTGGGTTTGCATTGGGCAAGGCTGCCCAGAACACATTATGTAAAATGGTCCTTAAAGTTAAAAATGATCATGTGTCTCTTGTTCCAATTTAAACACGCATACTTACACTCTCCTTCTATTAAAATGTATCTTCTTCCTAGCACTCCAGCACTTCTTACCATGCCAGCTCCCTGCACATTCAGTCTCTTCAAAGATCAATATCAGGGCAAGTCACTTGGGTGCCAAAGTCTAGTGACTCCCTGTATGCCCTTGTGATTTAGCAGCTGGTGCAGTAGATAAATGGCATCAAGAGCCGTGTGGCCTGGCTCAATCAGGGTTGCCACCTAGCCAGTAAAAATTTGATTTGCCAATGTTAATGAAAATGATCATAGTGCAGAAGTTTTTCCCAGATAAAGTGGCAAGCCTAGGCACAATACAACTTTTCCTGGATTAAAAACAGAAGTCCTGGACAAGTAGAATTCATTCTACATATCTTAATTTTTATTTAAATGTATTGCCTATTTAACAACAATAGAAATAAAATGATACTTTCTGCAACTGTATTGTAGTCAACCCCAATGTTTGGTAATGAGTTATCTCATGGTTTGTTGCAACGCAGGTGCTCTTTGAAGGTGCAATGCATTCAAAATGAATGGCACAGCAGCACACCAACACACAGGGCATGAAGTACTATATTCACATAGTTAGTCTGGTTGAAAAAAGACAAAAGTCCATCTAGTTTAACCAATATACACTATATTACCCAAAGTATTGGGACACCTGCATTTACACTTGTTCGCCCCTTCCCTTTTCTGACCTGCTAGGCTACATGCTCAGGTTAGGGTCTGGTATGGATTTTGGGGGGACCCCATGCCTTTTTTTTACTTTCTTTTTCCGGCAAAGGTCTTTTTTTATTTATTCAGCTGTCATAGGGGAAAGCCCATTGACAGCTGATAACTCATGAGTTGTTAAGGATTCCGCGGCCCCGCTCATTAACAACAAGCTTTTACTGCACCCTGATTGGGCAAAGCTTTGCCCAATCAGGGCGCAGAAAGCGCTGTGCATTGCAGGGTGTTCGACAGGGAGCCAAACACCCTGCAAATTTGGGTGTTCCCTGAACATAATGAACTGCCAATGTTCGGCCCAAATTCATACTTGGGCCGAAACCTTACACTCAATATTTGGATGTGTTTTTGAAAGTCTCTTGAAAAAGTTACCATGGATTCCTGCCAATTAAGCTTGTCAGCCAAGACACAAACTGGTGTTTTCTCTGTCACTTGCCAAGGTGAACTGCATACATTGATTTTGAATTACATGTTCATCTGCGGATACTCTTACATGCAACCCACTTGGACGGGCAAGTGCAGTATTCACAAAGCACTTGCTCCGTAAGTTGCGGCGGCGTAGCGTAAATGGGCCAGCGTAAGCCCGCGTAATTCAAATGTGGAAGAGGTGGGCGTGTTGTATGTAAATCAATCGTGACCCCACGTAAATGACGCGCCTAACGAACGGCGCATGCTCAGTATCACGTCGAATTTACTCCATAAGATATGCCAGGCCCATTGCCTGTGAGGTGAACGTAACCAACGCACAGCCCCTTTCACGTATGACTTACGTAAACGACGTAAAAAGATACGCTTGCCGACGTCCATACTTTGCATTACCTACGCCTCATATAGCAGGGGTAACTTTACGCGGGATGTAAGCCTTACGTAAACGGTGTAGCGGCCGCAAGTACCTTTGTGAATCGGCGTATCTACCTAATTTACATATTCGACGCGTAAATCTACGGAAGCGCCCCTTGCGGCCAGTGTAAATATTGCACCCAAGATACGACAGCGTAGGAGACTTACGCCGCTCGTATCTTGGCCAAATCTATGCGTAACTGATTCTAAGAATCAGGCGCATAGATATGACGGCTCACATTCAGACTTACGACGGCGTACGTGGAGATACGCCGTCGTAAGTCCGCTGTGAATCTGGCCCTATAGGTTTAATAATATTACTAAATACTGTATGCTCAAACAAGTTATAAATAATAAAAATGAATAAGGAGATTGAAACCTGGACAAAGAAAAGCAAATATTCAATATAACTAGGAAAGCAAAATAAATGAAGGGACTTGTGACCTTATACCACATTAAAGAATAAAATATTGAGATAAGCTCCTGGCGGAGTAATGAGATCTGTGGATCTAAAAAAAAGTGCACATGGGTCAATAATGAACAAGAGCAAACTGTCACATTTAACTGTTTTCAGTATCATAGATGTTTCTGTAATTGATTGCAGCTTAATAATTTTTGTTATTCAGGGTTAGCAAGCATCCATATTATTATGGACAACCTGCAATGGAAATAGAAAAATTCAAAGTTCATTAAAAACTACTTAAGCCACGGCATATACCTGGTTGAAGCATCTCTCTCTTGTTATTCCAATATCATCTTCTCTTTTAATTTCTCTTGGTTCCTATGTATGCCCATTTGCTGCAGAGGATTCAATGGTTCACATGTAACATCCTTTCATTTAATTTAAAGAGATCCTGTTGCCAACTTACAATAAAAAAAATAAAAAAAAACTTGCATTCTGGGGTTGATTTACTAAAACTGAAGAATGCAAAAACTGCAGCTCTGCATAGAAAGCAATCAGCTTCCTATTTTATTATTGCAACCTAACTGAACAAGCTGAAGTTAGAAGCTGATTGGCTACCATGCACAGCTGCACCAGATTCTGAGTGCTCCACTTTTAGTAAATCTTTCCCTTTATACTCACCTGTTCCTTGGATCTTTGTTTTGATCTTCCATCTTCTGACTCAGTAATATATACTGGAGCGGTGGATGGATCCACATCACGTTGCAGTGGACCAGGCAACAAACACATCGGAAAATGTTGAGATTCTGCTGGAAACTGTAAATCCCGAGCACACTTCTTTTTTTTTACTCTGTATTTATCCTCTTTTTTTTTTATCTTATACACATGTAAATCTACTCTTGTTGCCTACTTACTTTTTTCCCAAGGTTTATATTATGAACCATGTTGTTCCAAGCTCATAATCCCCAGGGTATACATCTGTATTTGGGTTTGGAACCTGCCTCCACTCTCAGCAGGAGTCTAGCACAAGCTCACAGATCTGTAATGCTTGATTAACATTTTACTCTTCTTTTACTTGTTGCAAAAAGGCCTAACGATGGGACCTTAATGTGCATAGTTCTAGGTTCTTGTACCTGTCCAAAATGGTGGTATTTGGTTCTTATTTATCATCTTAAATTGTGTTTGTACTGTTGCCTTTCCAGCAAAAAAAAATAAAAACATTTTTTTTCCCGAAACATGTGGCATAATATAAAATATTTCATGGACTCAACATGCCTCTCAGCAAGGTGTCTACTTTTCGAAATGGGGCCTTTTGGGGTGTTTTGTGCTATTTTGGCATTTCATGGCCTCTTAAACTGTGATAGGTAGTGAGGAGTGAAGTCAAAAATTTACGCCCTTAGAAATCCTGAAGGCGTTGATTGGTTTTCGGGGTCCTAGGCTCACAAAAAGTCCCACACATGTGGTATCCCCGTACTCAGGAGAAGCAGCAGAATGTATTTTGGGGTGAATTTCCACATATACACATGGCATGTGTGAGTAATATATCAATGACAACGTTGTTTACATTTACATTTTTTTTCTTTAATTTTTCAATCACTTGTGACAAAAAAAATGTTCAATGGGCACAACACGACTCAGCAAATTCCTTGGGTTGTCTACTTTAAAAAAATAGGTCATTTTGAGGGGTGTTGTACTGCCCTGCCATTTTAGCACCTCAAGAAATGAGATAGACTGTCATAAACTAAAAGGTCCGTAAATTCTAGTAAATGTACCCTAGTTTGTAGACACTATGGGCCAGATTCACAGCCAGGCGGTGCAGCGTAACGTAACCGATTTAAGTTACACCGCCGCAAATTTTCTGGCTAAGTGCCCGATCCACAAAGCACTTACCTGGAAATTTGCGGCGGTGTATCCTAAATCCGTCCGGCGCAAGGCGGGCCAATTCAAATGGGGCGAGTCCCATTTAAATTAGGCGCGCTTCCGTACTGCGCATGCTCCCGTAGCAAATTTCCCGACGTGCTTTGCACGAAATTACGACGCGCCGACGTTTTGTGAATCGCGACGGGTAAAAAAGATTTGCGCCGGGAAAAAGAACATTTTTCAAAACAATTCAAAAGCGACGCGGGAAAGACGGGTATACTTTTACATGGTGTAGTAGGTTTACACTTTGTAAAAGGTGCCCTATCTTTGCGACGGCAAACTAACACTTGCGGCGACGTAACGACGGGAAAAAGTTTTGTGGATCCGCCGTAACTGCTAATTTGCATACCCGACGCTGGTTTACGACGCAAACTCCCCCCAGCGGGGGCCGCGGTACTGCATCCTAAGATCCGACAGTCTAAAACTATTACACCTGTCGGATCTTAGGGATATCTATGCGTAACTGATTCTATGAATCAGTCGCATAGATAGAAACAGGGATACGACGGCGTATCAGCAGATACGCCGTCGTATCCCTTTTGTGAATCTGGCCCTATAACTTTTGAGCAAACCAATAAACGTGCGCCTTTTGAAAAAAAATTGGGCCTAAATGTATGACTAAAATTGAGTTTATTGGATTTTTTTTACAAAACAAAATAGAAAATATAATTTTTTTTGGTCTTTTTTCGTTTATATCGCAAAGAATAAAAAGTCCTATGAAGGCCCTAGAATGCGTGTCAATGCCAGTATAAAAAGGGTGTAACTAGTTCATAGAAAAAAAAAACAAGCTTTGCCTTTGCATTCACTTTAGGACTCGATCACACCAGCATGACATTTCATTTATCCCTATGCACTTCAGCGTGTTGTAATGAGGTATAGTGTGTGTCGTGATTCAGTGTAGTGTGTTGCAACATGCTGAGCTCAAAAAAAGTAAAACGTCCTTTTTTTTAGTGCACAATACTGTGGGAAATGAACCCATAGGATAAAATTGCCTTGTCAATGCACTGGTATTGCATTGGGCAAGGCTGCCCAGAACACATTATGTAAAATGGTCCTTAAAGTAAAAAATTATCATGTGTCTCTTGTTCCAACAAACATACTTACACTCTCTTTCTATTAAAATGTATCTTCTTCCTAGCACTCCAGCACTTCTTCCCATGCCAGCACCCTGCACTCCTTGTCTCTTCAAACATCAATGTCAGGGCAAGTGACTTGGGGGCCAAAGTCTAGTGACTCCCTGTATGCCCTTGTGATTTAGCAGCCGGTGCAGTAGATAAATGGCATCAAGGGCGGTGTGGCCTGGCTCAATCAGGGTTGCCACCTAGCCAGTAAAAATTTGACTTGTTGCCAATATTAATGAAAACGATCATAGTGCAGACGTTTTTCCCAGATAAAGTGGCAAACCTAGGCACAATACAACTTTTCCTGGATTAAAAACAGAAGTCCTGGGCAAGTAGAATACATTCTACATATCTTAATTTTTATTTAAATGGATTGCCTATTTAACAACAATAGACCTATAATAATACTTTCTGCAACTGTATTGTAGTCAACAACAATGTTTGGTAATGAATTATCGCACATTGTGGTTTGTTGTAACGCAGGTGCACTTTGAAGGTGCGATGCATTCAAAATGAATGGCACAGCGGCACACCAACACATGGGGCATGAAGTACTATATAGTTACATAGTGTGGTTTAAAAAAGACAAAAGTCCATCTAGTTTAACTGATATACACCATATTACCAAAAGTATTGGGACACATTTACTGCATTTAGGCACACATGAACTTTAATGGTATCTCAGTCTTAGTCCGTAGGGTTCAATATTTCTATAACAGCTTCAACTCTTCTGGGAAGGCTGTCCACAAGGTTTAAGGGTGTGTCTATGGGAATGTTTGACGATTCTTCCAGAAGCACATCTGTAAAGGTCAGGCACTGATGTGGATGAGAAGGCTTGGCTCGCAGTCTCCACTCTAAGGCCCCGTACACACGAGAGGATCGATCCGCTGAAATTTATCCGCGGACCGTTTCCGCGGATCGATCCTCTCGTGTGTACTAGGCATAATTCATCCCAAAGGTGTTCTATCGGGTCAGGACTTTGTGCAGACCAGTCAAGTTCCTCCACCCCAAAATTGCTCATCCATGTCTTTATTGACCTGCGCACTGGTGTGCAGTCATGTTGAAACAGGAAGGGGCCATCCCCAAACTGTTCCCACAATGTTGGGAGCATGAAATCCAGAATGTCTTGTATGCTGACGCCTTAAGAGTTTCCTTTACTGGAACTAAGGGGACAAGCCCAATCCCTGAAAAGCAATCCCACACCATAATCCCACCTTCTCCAAATGATTTGGACCAGTGCACAAAGCAAGGTCCATAAAGACATGGATGATTGAGTTTGGGGTGGAGTAACTTGACTGGCCTGCACAGAGTCCTGATATTAACACGATAGAACACCTTTGGGATGAATTAGGGCGGAGACTGCGAGCCAAGTCTTCTCATCCACATCAGTGCCTGACACACAGAGCCAAAGCTGTTATAGATGTAAAGGGTGGGCCAATTTAATATTGAACCCAACAAACTAAGACTGGGATGCCATTAAAGTTCATGTGCGTGTAAAGGCGGGTTTTTGGTAATATAGGGCCAGATTCACAGAGGAAATATGCCGGAGTATCTACTGATACTCCGGCTTATTTTCAAATTTGCCGCGTTGTATCTTTATTTGTAATTCACAAAAAAGATACAACGGCTTTTGGCTAAGATCCGACAGGCGTACGGCTTCGTACGCCTTCGGATCCTAGGTGTAATTTTCCGGCGGCCGCTGGGTGGAGTTTGCGTCGTTTTCCAGCGTCGGGTATGCAAATTAGCTGATTACGGCAATCCACGAAGATACGTGCGTTCGTCGCAATCTCTTACGTCGTCGCCAGTCGGTTTTTCCTATGGCAAACTTAGGCCTGCTTTTTCATGGCTTATCTTTAGAACAGCCATGTTAAAGTATGGCTGTCGTTCCCGCGTCAAATTTAAATTTTTTTTTTTGCGTAAGACGTCCGGGAATACAAAACGACGTAATGCAAGTCGCCGTTCAAAAAAAACGTCGGGGCGCCGTAATTTCGCGCAAAGCACGTTGGGAAATTTCCTAACGGAGCATGCGCAGAACGTTCAGCGCGGGAACGCGCCTAATTTAAATGGTTCACGCCCCATTTGAATTAGGCGGGCTTGTGGCGGATGGCTTTACGTTACATCGCCGTAAGTTTACATGCAAGTGCTTGGTGAATCAGGCACTTGCGCTGAAAACTTGCGGCGGTGTAACGTAGGGGATACGTTACGCCGCCGCATTTGTACCTGAATCTGGCCCATAGTGTATATGATTTTAACCAATACCGTGAATCACATTGAAGTGGTATGGACAGGCCCTTGAAAATCCATTTCCTGTGAAACCAAATTAAAGTTAGCTATACATTGGGGGTTATTTACGAAAGGCAAAACCATTTTGCACTACAAGTGAAAACTACAGGTGCAACATGCACTTGAAATTGCACTGTAAATATGAGGGGTAGATCTGAAATGAGGGGAAACTCTGCAGATTTTATCATCCAATCATGTGCAAGCTAAAATGCAGTTTTTTTTTTTGTCCCCCTCGGATCTACAGTGACTTTCAGTGCACTTTGCACTTGTAGTTTGCATTTGTAGTGCAAAGTGGATTTGCCTTTCGTAAATAACCCCTTATGTGTGTGCTATTAAATTATACCTGACTTCATTTAAAGTGGTTTTAAAGGCAAAAGTTTTTTTCATTTTAATGCATTTTGTACATTAAGATAAAAATCCTTCTGTGTGCAGCAGCCCCCCCTCATACTTACCTGAGGTCCATATAGATCCAGTGATGTTGCACATGAGACTCGGCTGTCCAGAACTCCCTTTCTCATTGGCTGAGACAGCAGTATGGCACCATTGGCTCCCGCTGCTGTCAATCAAACGCAGTGAGCCAATGAGGAGAGGAAGGGGGTGGGACCAGGCTGCGGCTCTGTGTCTGAATGGACACAGAGGAGCTGTGACTTAGCTCGGGCGCCCAGACAGCAAGCTGCTTGCTGTGGGGGGCCCTCAACAGGAGGGGAGGGGCCAGGAGCACTGAAGAGGGACCTGAGAAGAGGAGGATCTGTGCTGCTCTGTGCAAAACCACTGCACAGAGCAGGTAAGTATAACATGTTTGGTATTTGTAATGGAAAAAAAACCCCCACAAGACTTTAGAATAGCTTTAAGACTCGATGTAAAGCCTATATATCATAAACATGCTGGTAAATTTTGGCAATCCAAAAGATGAAATCTGAAACAAAACGTGTTGTTTAATTATTTTTCTTTGTCCCTGAATGTTACTCTGAGGCCGCGTACACACGGTCAGTCCATCCGATGAGAATGGTCCGACGGACCGTTTTCAACAGTTCACCGCTGAAGCAGACTGATGGTCTGATGTGCGTACACACCATCGTTTCCAAAACCGATCGGGTCAGAACGTGGTGATGTAAACACACGACGTGCTGAAAAAAACGAAGTTCAATGCTTCCAAGCATGTGTCGAATTGATTCTGAGCATGCGCGGGTTTAGAACCGATGCTTTCGCGTACTAGCCATCGGTTTTGACCTATCGGTCAGCCGTCCATCGGTTCGATTTTAAAGCAAGTTCTCTGTTTTTGAACCGAAGGACAACAGACCGATGGGGCGTACACACGGTCAGTTTGGACCGATGAAACTGAACTTCCGTTTTCATCGGTTTGGACCGAAGGTGTGTACGCGGCCTGACATACGTTTTCTGTCCTTGTGGGAGAGGCCTTATAGTTTCAATGGCTCTAGCTGCATGTCACATATACTAGGTTTTAAATGTCCTTTGTTTGTCCAAACTAAAGAGGTATGAAGCAAGAAAAAAAGCCTTGGCTCCCATAATGCAAGAACAGAGCATTTCCCGAGAAAAAGAAAGCCCCATCATACGCAGCATTCACTGGAGCCCATATTGTCTTGCAGGTACATTGTGTATTCTGAAGCCTTGCACCAGACTCATTACTGTGTTTGTAGTTTAAGAGAATGAAGGTAATACATTCTGTCACAGCAGTGGAAGCAAGCGATGTTAATTATTACCCATGCCCACATCGTGCCCTGCTCGCCACAGCAAATACATAGTTAAAGCTCTAATGTGTCAAAGATTAAGCAAATATGCCATATTCTAATAATTGAATCCTGCACTTAATTTAATCTCAAGAGTCTGTCTCTTCTGTCTAAAAAATGTTTAATGTTGTACACTCATCCAACCCGGATATAAAGAAAAGTAAAACACATATTCCAGAAGAAAAAAAAAGAAAAATTAACATTCATGCCATGCAGGTTTGCGCGTCACTTCTCGACTGTTCTGAAGGTCCACGTGACACAATCGGATTAGGATAAAACAAAAAAATGTAGATAAATTACCATTTTTGATCTGGGTCGATTTGATCCTCTTTTCCCTGCACAGTTCATCTGCTTTGCCTTTCATTGCATAACAAACATATTCCGAACTCCCAAATGTGCAAAAGGGATAGAAAGGATTCTCTCGTATTCAGAGAGGGATGTACGCCTCTCAGACAAAAAAAAAAAAAAGTCTTCAAAGGGCTTAGGCAGGGGCTGCCTGAAGCTGATCTGATTCGCTCTGTGTCTATTTAAAGATATTATTAAAGGGATAGTTTAGATCTCACCGGTTTATCTAATAATATATTTTGTTGTTTCGGCGTCTTTCCCTTTTCTATACCCAGAAATGTTTAGCGCCACAACGGTATGTTAAGTTAGAAAGAACGCCGCATACATTTTATCTAGCCATTAATTCGAACGATGGTAAACAGAATTATAAAGGCAGATAATAAACAGAAAATGAGGTTATTCTGCAGCACTGTGCTTGTCAGAGTTCTGAGCATAGTTTAGTGTTTCTATTCATGACTTTATATTACCAAATTACTCCCTGATGATGTCTCAGATGTGCTTTTGTCTGCAAATGAGAAAGCATAAAATACCAAGACATTAACGTTAAATTACAATCGTTAATGATGTAAATACGAAAATAATTACTCTATCATACCATCAATTGCTTTATGTTCATTACAGACGATCCTTTAAGGCCTTAATTTTCTTGTTATAACACTTTTCTCTATTTTTAGCTGATTATTTTATAGCCGCACAACAGTACTTTAGCACTGTTCAGCAGTTACACAATTCATTTAATTCTGTTTAAAGGTTCATTGAAACTTCATTTGAGCGATGTATAGACGGCAAAGCATTAAGGGTAGGTGTTCTACTTCGCTGCTAACAAGCAGGACACCGCGCAATGGGAGAAGTCAATGAGAAATGCACACTCAGCAGTAATGTTAGAAATACTCACTGTGTTAAAGGCGAAACACAATGAACAGAAAGTGAGAAAGAGAACTAAGATAGCAAATATACGTAACTACTGACTGCTGATTACTGGTGTTTCAACACCAATTTTTGTTTATCTGGATGCAGCAAAATTATTGATAAATATTTATCAAAAGCTGTGTTTTTTTTATCATTCTCAAAATGGGTCTCAAAAAGTACCCCAGCCTTTTGTTTTATTTAACCACCTCAATACTACGCACTTTAAGAGGAAGTAAACCATCTAAAACATTTCCTAAAAAAAACAAAAACCTGCAAGAGAAAGGCATAACGAGCTAGTATGCATAGCATACTAGCTCATTATGAATGAATGAATGAATGAAAAACTTATATAGCGCAGCACATGCGAACTAAATCGCCTCTGGGCGCTCGTTGTTCCTGTCTCTCTTGATATCAAAAGAGATGAGTTTTGATCTTTCTTCTGAAGGTCAGGTGGTTTTCCTCCAACCGAATGCTGGTTGGTAAAGCATTCCATTGTCTGGGACCTTGGAGCGCAAATCTTCTTTCTCCTTTGGACTTGAATTTGGCTTTGGGTATCTGAAGCAGATTTTGGTTGGTGGATCGCAGAATGCGATTGGCGTTGTGAGCTTTTATCTTGTCGCAAAGATATTGCGGAGCCCAGGGCCGGACTGGCCTAGCGGGACAGCGGGAAATATCCCGGTAGGCTGGCTGCTGTGAACAGGACTCGGGGCTGGATGAGGAAATAAATTCCAGCAGCAGAGCGGAGGGCTGGAGGAGCACGTGACTATCGTGCAGCAGGCACTGTCAGGTCTGTGTGCTGTGGAGGAGGATAATGCAGGAGGGAACACTTACTGGGTGTTCTCTGGCCACTGGCCAGTCATTTCTCTAGTAGGGAACCCACAGCCAATAGCGCTGCATAAAGGAGTTCAAGGGAGGACCTGCTCCTCCTCCGGTCCATCCACAGCCAATCAGCAGGCAGTGTAGCTCTTCCCCCGCTCACATTTGATTGTAAGTGTTGGAGTGAGGCTGAATGGGGCACGCTAGGAGGGAGATGCAGGAAAGGAAAGGTAGGATGACAACAATCCATGTTCTGCAGCCTCAGGACACACAAATCTGAACAGTAACATGTTGCTGGCCGGCTGCAGTGTCTTTCAGATATGTGATCAGGCAGTGTGCAGGTTATCAATCAGCCTCCCCCACACACACACCTCTTGTCTCCCTGTTTCTGCCTATAACCTGACCTGCACATTGTCTGATCACACTGATAAGATCTCTGGAAGACGCTGCAGCAGTGTTCTATGAGACCAGGGACACATTTAACCATTTCAGCCTATAATCAGCTATTTAGGCAGAGCTCTGTGTGTGCTGCACAGATTGTTTGATAGGAGTTTGTTTTTGTTGGAGGATTTACTGCTGGATGAGGCTAAAAGCTTAACAGACCAATTAACTGGTTACTGTCCTCCACTAATCCTGAGCAGTTCAGTTTTTGCAAGAAAATTTGTATTTTAGAAATTGGATGTGATTATTTCTTCTGTCACTTGGTTGTACTTTCAAAGGATAAAGACTGCCTTGATCCTGCAGAGATAGTTTAAATAGAGTGGAGCAACCCTGCAATACTATATACCTGTACATTGAGTTCATCTTTAAATGCAGCCTCTGACCATCTCCTGAATCAATCATGTCTGCAATCCTTAACCGTCCCCTGTACCATGTCTGCAATCTCTGACATTCTCCTGTACTATAATCTGCAGTCTCTGACCATCTCCTGTCCTGTAACTACAGTCTCTGACCATCTCCTGTAATATATATCTGCAGTCTCTGACCATCTCCTGTAATATATATCTGCAGTCTCTGACCATCTCCTGTAATATATATCTGCAGTCTCTGACCATCTCCTGTAATATATATCTGCAGTCTCTGACCATCTCCTGTAATATATATCTGCAGTCTCTGACCATCTCCTGTAATATATATCTGCAGTCTCTGACCATCTCCTGTAATATATATCTGCAGTCTCTGACCATCTCCTGTAATATATATCTGCAGTCTCTGACCATCTCCTGTAATATATATCTGCAGTCTCTGACCATCTCCTGTAATGTCTGCAATCCCTGCAGGAGAGGGTACACACATGATACACACACACTGTACACACTTCCTCATCTGCCACAGCAGAATTATATTAGAGCCCCCAGTACAGAATGAGGATGCTTTATGGTGGGTGCTATGGCCATGGCACATTTTACATTGAAATCCATCCTCCCCCATAAGACAATCATTTATTGGGTGTAATATACATATAGGTGTAAATACATACACTGTGCGTGTGTGTGTGTGTTTAGATATAGAGTTGAGAGAGGAAAAAAACAAGGAGTAAGAGAAGGAATTAAAAGAGGGGGATAAAGAAAGAAAACGAGTGAGAAAGAACATGAAAGATGGATAAAGAGCGATAGATAGGGGGTGGGGACAAGACATTAGGATAGAGAGAGATAAAAGTTAAAGAAAGGAGAACAAAGAGAAAGAGTGGTACATCCTAATGCCACGTACACACGATTGGTTTGTCTGATTAAAACGGTCTGATGGACCGTTTTCATCAGACTAACCGATCGTGTGTGGCCCCCATCAGTTTTTTATCCATCGGTTAAAAAACTAGGAGCTTTGTTTTAAAATTACCTGATGGTTAACTAACCGATAGAAAAAAACGATCGTCTGTGGGCACGTCCATCAGTTAAAAATCCACGCATGCTCAGAATCAAGTTGACGCATGTTCGGAAGCATTGAACTTAATTTTTTTTTCAGCACGTCGTAGTGTTTTACGTCACCGCGTTCTGACACAATCGTTTTTTTAACTGATGGTGTGTAGGCACGACTGATGAGCTTCAGCTTCATCGAATATCTGATGAAAAATCCATCAGACCGTTTTCATTGGATGAACCGATCGTGTGTACAGGGCATAAGGGGTTTAATACTGTACGAGTGGAAGGGACTCGGCGTGCTAAATGTCCGCGGGTTAGGGGTGCAAATTACTTGCCTTGGGTGCTGACAACCCCCGCTACGCCACTGGGGCTGCTATGAAAGAATTTCCAGGGCTGGTTTTTATGCCCAGTCCGGCCCTGGCGGAGCCTTTCCATGGATGCACTTATGTGTCAGACAGAGTGCTTTAAAAGCAATTCTGTCCTTTACTGGCAACCAGTGAAGGGTTCTCAGCGAAGGTGAGATTGATTCCCATGTTTTTTTCCCAGTCACAAGTGTGGCGGACGTATTTTGTACGACTTGCAGGCGAGCGATTTGGTACTTTGGGAGTCCGAGGTAAAGGGCATTAGCATAGTCCAATCTGGAGTTCACGATTGTTCCCACCACGACTGCTATGTCCTCTTTGGGGATAAATGGAATAAGTCTGCGTAGTAGGCGCAACAGATGGTGGGATCCGCTGACTACTGACCCTATTTGTGCGTCCATTGTCATGTAGGTGTCGAAGATGACCCCGAGACTTTTGACTTTGGAGCTAGGGGTGATGATTTGGCCCAAAATGGGCGGGGGGTCCAGTTTGTTGTCCATTGACTCTTACGGCTGGCGTGTAACAGAAGAAGTTCTGTTTTGGAACTGTTGAGTTTAAGATAACTCTTAGTCATCCAATTTTCTATCAAAGAGAGGCATGTCTCTAGATTTGGATGATGATCCTTTTTGTTGCGGATGCGAAAATACAGTTGCGTGTCATCTGCATATGAGTGATAAAGTAGTTTTTGGCTACTGATGATTTCAAAGAGAGGGCGAAGGTATATATTGAACAGCACCGGTGACAGATGGGATCCCTGGGGGACTCCGCATGAAACCGTGCGTTTTTCAGAAGTGAAAGGTCCCAATTTCACTGTTTGTGATCGGTTTTCCAGAAAGGAGGAGAACCATGCTAAATCACCTTCTGTGACTCTGGCTACTTCAGCTAGCCGAGTCAGTAACAGTTTGTGGTCTACCATGTCGAAAGCTGCGCTTAGGTCCAACAGAATCAGGAGACAGGGTTCTCCTTCGTCTGCGGCCTCGAGGGCGTCATCCCAAATTTTGAGCAATGCTGTTTCCGTCCCGTGTCCGGGACGGAAACCCGATTGAAATGGATCAAGTGGATTATGGGTGTCCAGATGCTGTTGCAGCTGTTGTACCACTACTTTTTCCAATACCTTGGAAAGGGCGGTTAGGCCTGTTATCGGACGGCGGTGAATTGGGTCCTTGGGGTCTAGGGTGGGTTTCTTCAAGATGGGCTGAATTGTGCCCTCTTTCAGCTGTGAATTACTTAACTGAGATCGAAGTCCTGGGTGACCTCCTCCATCGCCGCCATGATACCCGGAGTGACTTCTGGGTATCGCTGCTCCGGCGCTGTGACTGGCCGGAGCAGCGATGTCGTCACTCCCGCACATGCGCATGGGTGCCGCCACTGACAGCATGATGGCCGTTAGAAGCATGGCACATGCGCTGTAGACATCGGTGTCAGTATTTTCTGCAAATATCTCCTAAACCTTTTAGGTTTGGGAGATATTTGTTGCACCTACAGGTAAGCCTTAATCTAGGCTTACCTGTAGGTTAAAGTGGTTGTAATGCCCAAACCATTTTTCAGCCTTCAGCGCTGTCACACTTTGAGTGACAATTGCTCAGTCACTGTACCCAAAATGATTTTTTCCCCACAAATAGAGCTTTATTTTGGTGGTATTTGATCACCTCTGCAGTTTTTATTTCTTGCACTATAAACAAAAGAAGAGGGACAAGTTTGAAAAAAACACAATATTTTTTACTTTTTGCTATAATAAATATCCAATTTTTTTTTAAACACATTTTTTCCTCAGTTTAGGCTGATATGTATTCTTCTACATATTTTTGGTAATAAATAAACCCGCAAATATCGTATATTGATTGGTTTGTGCAAAAGTTATAGCGTCTACAAAATAGGGGATAGATTTATGGCATTTTTTCTTTTTTTTTACTAGTAATGGCAGCGACCTGCGTTTTTTATCGTGACTGCGATATTGCGGCGGACATATCGGACACGTTTGACATTATTTGTGACTATTCACTTTTATAAAGTGATCAGTGCTATAAAAATGCACTGATTACTGTATAAATGTAACTGGCAGGGAAGGGGTTAACACTAGGGGGCGATCAATGGGTTAAATGTGTTACCTAGGTGTGTTCTAACTGTAGAGGGAGGGGACTGATTGGGGTTCCTCTGTACTGGGAACACACCATCGGTCTCCTCTCCTCTGACAAAACATGGATCTGTGTATTTGCACACACAGATCCACGGTTGTGCACTGTTATCGGGGCAATCGTGGGTGCCTGGTGGATATCGTAGCTGCCGTCATGCACATCAGCTCCCGAGTGACGTGGCGGGCACGCACCCCCTAGAGGTCCGAGGACGTCATATGATGCCTGGCCAGAACGAGAGCCGCACCGCCCAGCCGTCATTTGACGGCCAGCGGGTGGCAAGCTGTTAAACAAGCATTTTATGTTGTATTATGTACATATACAGCTTAAAATGGTTCTGACTAAGAGTACTGCTTGTCAATTATGGATAGCATGATTCTCTAAAATGTAATAAAGCCCATAGATTCCAACCATCTTTATACTTGTTTGCATGTAAGTTTATTCCCCAACCTGCTTTTACCCATTGTATTCCAAAGTCATACACTTCTGATATGTATTTAAATGATTTTGTATGTTTATGTTGTTGTTTATGTGATTCATTATCTGATCCACTAAATCACTCATATTCTTTGTTAAAGGGTTAGTTTGCCTATATTATAAAATGAGTGCAGTCAGCTTTCTCCAGTAGATTAGAAATCATAGTGCATTTTAGAAAAATTCAGTTTCCTGTAAATAGGAACTAAGCCTTGCAAACCTTTACATACAAGAAAGCTGCCATCTTGGCCTCTCTTTGATCTGCAGTTGCCATGGTACTGCATATTAAATCAGTTAAGACACCAGCTATTTGATGGATTGACAGTTTGACTGAAAGATAACATATGAACACTATACATTTTAACAAGTACCATTTATGCTTTGGACGTAATTGTGTTGGGAAGCAGTTAAAGCAGAACTAAACCCATAAATTTAACGGTTTAAAAAAAGTGTTATAATCCCTAAGCTAACTCATATTTTCTAGTTCTTTCAGCCAAACTGTCAAACAATGACATGGCTATAGTTATAACTGATCACATTTGTAGCACCATGGCAGATTCAGATCAAACAGGGGCTAAGATGGCAGCCACCTTGGCTGAAAAGGGCAGGAGGGTTTAGTTCCACTTTCCATAACAAATCTGCAGACCAACTGAGGCTTCAGTTGGCCTCAGCGCTGCTGTGACATGGGGAGAAAGTGCAGATTTCATGAGCAATACAGTAGCTCCACGCTTGTACCCATTATGGTGACACACTCAACCTACCATCCATCCTAATTTATATGTAGGATGGTATTGATCAATAAGAATGCTAGTTATTTGGCAAGGCTTTGGAGAAGCCACCTCACAGGCGTGCAATTTTAACCCCTTGACGCCGACGTCACACAAATATGTGGTCCCACTGGACTGTTTTTTTTTCTGTGGGGCTGCATATTTGGTTTCCTCCCTTTGTGCTGGGAGCTCACCACACAGTGAGCTCCCAGCACAGAGACTGGGCTCTCACTGTGAGCCCCGGGCCTCATACTAATGTTAATAGTTCTGGGTCACCTGATCACTGTGATAGTCCCTGATTGGCTATCACAGTGATCAGTCACTGTGAAGTCAGCCCCCGTGTTTTCTGTCTCTTAGAATGGACAATAAAGGTAAATTGTGTCTTTCTCTGTCCTTGCACAGAGAGAAAAAAAAGTGCATGTAAAAAATAAAATAAAAAATAAAATAATATTAATAATAAAAAAAAAAGTTTGATCAAGGTCAGTGCCAGGGTTAAGCCTCGTACACATGACCGAGGAACTCGATGGGCGAAACACATCGTTTTCCTCGTCGAGTTCCTTGTTAGGCTGTCGAGGAACTCAACAAGGCAAGTTTCTCCATTCCCGTCAAGGAAATAGAAATCTCTTTTTGGCTCGTCGAGTTTCTCGACAGTTTTCTCGACGAAAATGTACACACGACCGGTTTCCTCCACAAAAAATATCTCCCAGCAAGTTTCCTGCTGTTTTTTGCCGTGTGTACGAGGCCTCAGACGCAAAGGGGTTAAGGAAGCTGAATTTCTCAAAAATGCACCATGATTTCTAACCAACTGGGGCCCCTGCTATTTTTTTTAATTGCCTAGCATCAGATATATCTTTTCATGTTAAGTAATAAGAAAGTATAAGAATCATTGGCATTTATTATCTCTCATCTAAATTGTGATACACTCTATGACAAAGGGGGTGGCACCATCTTTGTTAAGGCTTCATTCAGGGTATATTCAGCCTCTACGTCCTGTACTACATGTTATTTAGGGTTAAAAAAAAAAGCAAAGATAAAAATATGTTTCCCAATGAAAAAAACAATATAATCAAGGTGTCAATTTATTGGACCACATTTGGCATGTCATTTTTTTTTGGCGGGGGGGAGGCACCTAGTTTTCACAGGTACCCAGCTCACACTTCTTTCCCTGGCACCATGGCGCCAAGCAGAAGTTTACCTCTCCCCACTCCCTCCCTGCAATCTTCTGGAACACGTCACAGTCCCAAAAGATTGCCCGGCCATTCAGAAACACACAGCGTGGTTCGTGCATGTGCAGTTCGTGCCTTCTCTGTAGAGCCACAACCACAGAGAGGAGATGGAAGCAAGGCTTTGGGGGGCCGCATTGCTGGACTGTGGGACAGATGAGTGCCTGTTTATTAAAAGTCAGCAGCTACTCTTTTGTAGCTGCTGACTTTTAAATGGGTGGAACTCCGCTTTAACAATGGCATACAGCAGCTGATGTCCTTGAAGCTCAACAGGTATCTCCTGATATAAAATAGTCAGTGTATGCAATTTTAAGACCACTTTGGATTGTGTATGTATTCCATTGCTCCCTACAATGAACACCCATACTCTTCACATTTGTGGGTGGCTCTGTCTCTTGTACATAGCTCAGTAGTTCAAACATAGGCCAGTCCACCCTGCCTGTATATGTGAAGTAGCAGTTTTGAGCTTACAGGGAAACAGTATGGGCACAACATTTTTAAGATAGGGGAGTATTTTAGTCCTAAGATTCTACTTTTTTTTATTTTTTTAAGCCTTTTATCTACCAACATGCATTTACAACATTATGCAGGAGGAAGAAAAAAAAAAGAAAGAAAAACATCAATACAACACAGTCAATTTTAAAAGACATAAAACCTTTGAGGAATCACTCTCAGTCTCAGACCTCGTACACACGACCGAGGAACTCGTCGGAAAAGACACATCGTTTTCCTCAACGAGTTCCTTGTTAGGCTTGTGGAGGAACTCGACAAGCTTGCTTTGCGTACACACGTCAAGACAAAATCTCCTTGTTCTCAAACGCTGTGACGTACAACACATACAATGGCAGGGGAAGTTCGATTCCACTGGCACAACCCTTGGGGCTGCTTTTGCTAATCTCATGTTACTGCGTGTTAAGTAAAAGTTTGGTAAGAGACGATTTGCACTTTTCAGTCTGTTACAGCGTGAAAAATGTGTTATCTCCATTACAAAAGCTACTTTTACCGAAGGTGCGCTCCCGTCTCATACTTTATTCTGATCATGCGCGGGTTTCTTAGCATACACACGATCGTGTTTCTCGTCGAAAACCAGCCCGATGAGGAACACGACGAGTAAATTGAGACTCCTGTCAAGGAAAAAGAGAACTTGTTCTCTTTTTTCCTCGTCGAGTTCCTCGACAGTTTCCTCGATGAAAAACGTACACACGACCGGTTTCCTCGGCAAAAAAGCTCTCCCACCAAGTTTCTTGATGTATTCTATCGAGGAAAACGGTCGTGTGTACGAGGCCTCAGTTTTCAAACATGTATCTGTCCCAGCACTATCTGCATTAAATAGTTTCCATGATTCCATAGGCAACAAATTTGTTATTTTTTGTTTTACCATTTGCTTAAACTTATTAAGGTTATTAACACAGTTTTTGAGAGCCAATTTTTCTCATAATATTTCACATATTTTTCACTCATATTTGAATGTGGCTTATGAGCTGAGACCAGTGAAACCATGGTACACAGAGCACTTAGGCCAAGTACACAGGTGTCTAATCCAGCATTATCCTAAAAAAAAAGTCTAGTTTTGGGTTGTGTTCTAACACCTAGAGGAGATAATGACTAGAATGAGATCTGCAGAGTCAACACAAACCAGCCCCACAGCCTATGCTGAGTTAGATAAGAGGCACAGTGTAAAGTTAATGGCTCAATAATGCTGATGTGTATTGATACGCTACTTAAACTCTGGACAACAAGAAAATTAGTCAATCACTTCTTTTTGGATTTCCTTTGTACTGACATGCCAAAAGACAGATATAAAGTATTGATGTATATCATTTCTTGCACCTCTATACGTTGTACATTTCTTTTGGAAATGATGAATAATATTACAAAACTGCTTATTACCCAACTTTTATATATATACATGCTAGTGTATTAGAAGTGACTGTTATAGTACACATATTTGTCCCACAGCTTTTATATTTTTAGTAATCCAGAACTATTTTATTTTAATTTTGTTTCATTGTCTTTAGTTGACTTCACCCTCACTTTTATGAACTGCATGCTTGTTTTGGGTCAAAAAGTAGTGAAGCCAAGTGAAGTGTGTAATCCAAACCTTATATTAGTTTTGGATAAAGTAGAGAAGGCTTAAAACCCTTGTTAACAGATAGAGAATATCTCCAAAAAAAAAGTGAGAATGGATAGTACAGCCTTTCTCAACCTTTTGAGATGGAGAAACCATTGCAATAATTTTCGGGTCTCAAGGAACCCCTGCTGTTAATTACTATTTCTACAGCTCGCCTTACATTATGATGGTCATTGGGAACTTTCCACTTTACAAATAGCTAAAAAGTTTATTTGTGTCAGGGGTTAATTATCTTGAAATTGCTCATTGCTCAAGGAACTCCTAGCAACCTCTGGAGGAGCTCTGATTGAGAAGGGCTGAATAAGGCCCCTTTCACACGACCGCGACTTCAAAGTCGCGCTATTTTGCCATAATTTCAGGGAATGCCTGTGTAAGTGGCATCAAAATCGGACCAAAGTAGTGCAGGTACTACTTTGATGTCGGAACGACTTGAAGTCGTACTAATATGAATGGCTGTCATTGGAAATCATAGGAAACGACTTGTCATGCTACTTTGCCATCACAAATCGAGGGACAAGTGTATGAGTGTGAAAAGGGCCTAAGATAGATAGATGTCCTGGAACAGAAGTAGCCACTGGAATTCCCCTTCTTGTTCTGGGGACATCTTCAACCGCTTGCCGACCGCCCACCGTAGTTTTACGGCGGCAGGTCGGCTCGTCTGCGCAAAATCATGTAATATAACGTGATTTTGCATTGCGGGCACTAGGGGTGCCGATGTGAGTGCCCAGCGGGCACGATCACCGTCGGGCACCCGCGATCGCTCGTTACATACAGCTTCCGGTTCTTTCAGGGGGAGAAATGACAGATCGTATGTTCATACAATGTAGTCTAGTCAGTCCCACCCCCCCTTCGGTTAGAACACAATGAGGGAACATAATTAACCCCTTGATCGCGCCTTAGCGTTAACCCCTTCCCTGCCAGTGACATTTTTACAGTAATCAATGCATTTTTAAAGCACTGATTGCTATAAAAATGCCAATGGTCCCAAAAATTTGTCAAAAGTGTCCGAAGTGTCCGCCATAAGATCGCAGTACCGATAAAAAAGCAGATCACCGTCATTACTAGTAAAAAAAATAATAAATATGCCAAATAAAACTATCCCCTATCTTGTAGACGCTATATCTTTTGCACAAAACAATCAATAAACGCTTTTTTTTTTTTTTACGAAAAATATGTAGAAGAATACGCATCGGCCTAAACTGAGGGAAAAAAATATATTTTTTATATATATTTTTGGGGGATATTTATTATAGCAAAACGTAAAAAAAATATATTTTTTTTTCAAAATTGTCGCTCTATTTTTGTTTATAGCACAAAAAAAAACGCAGAGGTGATCAAATACCACCAAAAGAAAGTTCTATTTGTGGGAAAAAAAGAATGCCAATTTTGTTTGGGAGCCACATCGCACGACCGCGCAATTGTCAGTTAAAGCGGCGCAGTGCCGAATCACAAAAAGTGGCCCGGTCATTGACCAGAAAAAATGGTCCAGGGCTGAAGTGGTTAAAATAGTAGATTTGTCCTTATGTTCATACTCAGTGACTATGGTCACCAGTACAAACAGTGAGGTGAATCTCCCCAAAGGGAACATGGCAGCAAAAATACTTACCAGAAGGTCAAACTCATCCCCACTCTATTCAGAACTCAAAAAATAATAATCATTGCTTAAAAATGCACATTAAATTTACCAGAACTATGTATTATGAATATCTACTTAAACTACTACATAGTTGTTGACTCTGAAAGCACCATTATCACATCAATCCATATTGTGCAGTTTTCTGAGGTTAGTACTAGTAAGTACCCACAGATCATGCTGGGTCATGATTGATGGTGAATTTGTGGTATACAGAGATTCCCATTTCCTGGACTGTAAAAACATTGCATGCAGTTGGGTTGCATATTAAAGACATGCTTTGAGAATAAATATCTATATAATAAATGGTTACAAAATAACACTAGTATAGTTTTATTAGAATAAACTGCAGCCTTTACTGTAACAATCTATACTTTTGTGGTGCTCCAACAACTCTGTTGGACATAATGTACATGGAATTACATCTTTTGTCCCTGTATGTGACAAATGTTTCTGTCATGGTCTGGGGCTGCATGAGTGCTGCCGGCATCTGGGGATCTACAGTTCATTGAGGGAACCATGAATGCCAACATGTACTGTGAAGCCTCGTACACGCGACCGAGGAACTCGACGGGCGAAACACATCGTTTTCCTCGTCGAGTTCCTTGTTAGGCTGTCGAGGAATTCGACAAGGCAAGTTTCTCCATTCCGGTCGAGGAAAAAGAAGACATGCTCTCTTGTTGTCTCGACGGGATCTTCGACAGTTTCCTCATCGAAAAATGTACACACGACCGGATTGCAAAAAAGAAATCCCAGCAAGTTTCTTGCTGGATTTTGCCGAGAAAAACTTGGTCGTGTGTACGAGGCCTGACACACTGAAGCAAAGCATGATCCTCTTTCTTCTGGGACTGGGCTGCAGGGAAGTATTCCAACATGATAAAGACCCAAAACACACCTCCAAAATGACCACTGCCTTGCTAAAGAAGTTGAGGGTAAAGGTGATGAGCATCTGTGGTGCATTCTCAAATGGAAGGTGGAGGAGCACAAGGTCTCCAACATCCACCAGCTCCGTGCTGGAAAACATCGGTGGCTACACAAAATATTGACACTTAGGGACCAATTTGGACATTTTCACTTAGCGGTGTACTTACTTTTGTTGCCATTGGTTTAGACATTAATGGCTATGTAAATCAAAAGCAGTGTAGCGCAACATAAAATAATACATTTATGTCCATAAGGTATCATATGTCCATATTGACAGGTCCAAACAACAGCAAGGACTCCTGAGTGTATTAGTGCCTGTTGAGACGCGAGACAGTGAAACGGGTGAGTATATCCCATCCACCACAGATAACACTAGCCTCTCACGGATTCGACCTGAAACGGTCACACAGCATTTAACCCACACAATGGGGCTTGAACCTCCAGCGATCCAGTAAAAGTACCAGAATGTGATTCAACCATAACAATGGCCACGGGTGATGTCAGACGTTAACTCCTCCCCCTGCTGACATATACATATGTGAATGAGTGAAAATCCATTTAGTGCTATTAAATATTGAAAATTAATATAGCATAGCATGAACTGACCTGACAAGAACCAAATTAAATATTCTCAATGCCAATCTAAGTTTCTTACAACTATTATCTTGTTCTGTTACTATTATTGTTTCATTGTTTTATCCTATCATTTACTTGACTTTTATGAGATGCCATCTAAAACACTTACCTTTAGCGACCACTGTAAAGCCTCGTACACACGACCGAGGAACTCGACGGGCGAAACACATCGTTTTCCTCGTCGAGTTCCTTGTCAGGCTGTCGAGGAACTCGACAAGGCAAGTTTCTACATTCCCGTCGAGGAAATAGAGAACTTGCTCTCTTTTTGGCTCGTCGAGTTTCTCAACAGTTTCCTCGATGAAAATGTACACACGACCGGCTTCCTCGGCAAAAAAATATCTCCCAGCAAGTTTCTTGCTGGTTTTTGCCGAGAAACTTGGTCGTGTGTACGAGGCTTGAGGGTCGCTATCAGAGTTTTTGAACATCCATCATATTAACCTGTTTATAGTTTGTTCCCATTAGGAGTGATAGTTTTTTTTTAATAAAGAGGAAACCTATACGTATATTATTGGGAACCCTGGAAAAAGCATTGCATATCCACTTTGCACTACAAGTGCAAACTACAGGTGCAAAATGCACTTGAAAGTACACTAAAAGTACACTTGGAAGTGCAGTCACTGTAAATCTGAGGGGTAGATCTGAAATAAGTGGAAGCTCTGCTGATTTTATCATCCAATCATGTGCAAGCTAAAATGCTGTTTTTTATTTTCCTTGCATGTTCCCCGCAGATCTACAGCGACTGAACTTCCAAGTGTACTTTCAGTGCAATTTGAAGTGCACTTTGTACTAGTAGTTTGCACTTGTAGTGCAAAGTGGATTTTTCTTAAGTAAATAACCCCCATTGTGTATATACTGTATACTTTGCATTTTATGCTCAGTAAATGTACAATGCACAATGCTTACCTGTTCATGTCTGTACATTTAGCGTAAAAAAATGAACTTTCTATTAACAGCTTGCCTTTAATGTAAAAAAAATTTGTTTTACTCACTTCTATCTGGCTGTTACTAGGCAGTATTTGTAACCTGCCTAGTTCCTGGTTCTAGGTGGTTCAACTTCCTGTCCTAACACCCCATTGCCTCCTGGGAAATGATGACACTCATTTCCTAAGAGTCTCTGGACATTACTGTGTCTAAAAATTGCCCAGCATGCACCTCTCCCTGAAAACCAGGAAGAAAAAGGAACCGGGCTTCACATGCCCACACATATGATGGATACGGCCACAACATGAGCTGGAGGATATAAGGCAAGTGTTTGCAATGATTTCTGCAAAGATTAGGGAGCTATTTATTATTATTATTATACAGAATTTATTTAGTGCCAACAGTTTGCGCAGCGCTTTACATCAGGGAAAACAGTACAGTAACAATACAAATCAATACAGGAGGGATCAGAGGGCCCTGCTCGTCAGAGCTAGCTATTAATATGTTTTAGGGACTATTTAATGTGATTAATTATAGCTTGCAAAAAAAAACTATAAAAAAATAAAAATAAAGTCCTGCATGCTGCAACTTTGGTGCAGCTTTTTAAAAGTGCACCAAAAAGGCACCTTCTATTATAAGCCAATGGCTTATAATAGAAGAGCTCACCACATCTGTTTTTAATCCTTTTTTTAAGTCATGTTTCACATGTGCATAATGGAAGTCAGGAAACCAAAAAGCGCACCAAAAATGCATTAAAAGCATGTTAAAAGCACCTTAAAAACACATACGGTGTTTTTTTAAGTGCACTAGTGTGAAAGGTTCCTAATGGATGAGCCCTGTGGAAAAGCCGTTACTAAATCACCTTCCAAATATAAAGCAAAGAATAGGAACCAGACTTGTAGGGAGAAATGAAATAAATAATGACAAGCAACGTTGCCTTGAAATGCATTGACGCATGTGGAATCTGTTCTATTATTTGAAGTTTATAAATACAAGTACTGGTACATAAAGTATACAATACATAAAATACACACTACATAAACTGCACAATAAACACACATTCTTTAATATTAGGAAAACATAAACATAATATGGGCTTTATTTATTTATCTTTGTGCATGTATTCTTCGCATCCAGGGTCTCAGATCAATAAAAAAGCACTTTAACCTTCAATGGAAACTTCCCAAATCTGCACTGTTTCACACCAAGGACACTAAACAACAGCTTTATGTTTTCTGCCACAGGGAGCTCAGGTAAGTTTAGCACATTTAACTTTGAGTCAAGATAAAAAATGACCTTTTCATAAAGTGATTTTACAGTTCCCTGTCTGAATAAAATCATTCTTATTCACTGCAGTAATAAATGGAACTGTACTGGGGAACAGTAGACCTCTCCTTCTGAAAATATTAGCTGGACTAATGCTGATCCTATGGCTTCAAAGACTTCTCAGTCACTGACCCACAAAAAAATGCGAACATCTGGAGTTTTGACTTCACTTGGCACATGCTTGTTGTAGCTCAGTATAACCTTGTTCACACTATTAGCTAGATTCACGTAAAGGCGGCGTATGTTTGAGCCGGCGTAGCGTATGGTATTTACGCTACGCCGCTGTAAGTTAGAGAGGCAAGTGCTGTATTCACAAAGCACTTGCGTCCTAAATTACGGCGGCGTAGCGTAAATGTGTCGGCCTAAGCCTGCCTAATTCAAATTGTGAAGAGGTGGGCGTGTTTTATGCAAATTAATCGTGACCCGACGTGATTGACATCTTTACGAACGGCGCATGCGCCGTCCGTGGACATATCCCAGTGCGCATGCTCCAAATTATGCCGCGAAGACTTATTGGTTTTGACGTGAACGTAAATTACGCCCAGCCTCATTCACGGACGACTTACGCAAACGACGTAAAAATTTCAAAATTCAACGCGGGACCGACGTCCATACTTAACATTGGCTAGGCCAGCTTTTTGCTGGACTAACTTTACGCCTGAAAACGCCTTACGTAAACGGCGTATCTTTACTGCGACGGGCAAGCGTACGTTCGTGAATAGGCGTATCTCGCTGATTTACGCATTCTAGGCGTAAATCAGCATTCACGCCCCTAGCTGCCGGCCTAAATAGAAAGCTAAGATACGACAGGGCAGGTCGTCGTATCTTAGCTAGATTTAAGTGTATCTCAATTTGAGAATACACTGAAATATACGACGGCTTAGATTCAGAATTACGACGGCGTATCTACTGATACGCCGGCTTAACTCTTTCTGAATCTGGCTATATGTCTGTTGAGCTGCATAGATCAACACAGGCTCAATGAAAGGGCACATGTATGCGTGGTGGTGGGTTCTGCATAAAAATGCAGCATGTGTCGATGTTTACGCAGTGCAATTCTCCGTACCGCATGTCACCCCAACACACAATAAAATAGGTCCTGCATACCTCCCAACTTTTTGAGATGGGAATGAGGGACACCTACTAGCAAACGTATGTAGGCATAGGACAAGCCTCCTGACACACCCTCTTAAAGGACAATTAACCAAAAAAAGAGGTTAATTAAATCCGAGAGGGCTTTTTTTTTTACCACTACTATTCCTTTATATTGTTTTTTTTTTATTTAGAATTTGAAAGAAAGGTTTAGCACTAGGAAACACTTTTTGAAAAATAAAAAGTGCCTTTTATTTTCAATATTTTAATGAATAAATATGAAGTATATAACAATACAATGTTACAATAAAGAACATTAAATAACAAATACCAAATTGAATTTTAACAAATACAATTTATAATGTATATATAGATAAATAAATAAATATGCATCTAATATTGTTGTATAATAAAGTGTGAAGAAGTATCGTATTTAATATTTAATGAATTATAATATAGGTTATAGGTCACCTTAATAGAATTATTTGAATAACCAATAGGATTGCGATCTCCGGACCTCTAGCAAATCCTGGTTAGTATTACAGTAAGGTATATGTGTGACTTTTTTTTTTTTTTATATTATATTATATTATATTATACATAATGAAATAAAACAATAAGGGGAAACTAATACAAGGTAAAGAGGATATAATTAGAATAATATAAATTAAAAAATAATAGAATATATCCTTTCCCAAATAAATCTGTAAAATCAATGAATGTCAAAGAATTAATTAATTAATTAAATTAAAGAATTAAAGTGCATTTTATATACAACACTATAGATCAGATCAAAATGAGGGACACATGAGGAGGAAAGAGGGACAGAGGGACATTGCTCCAAATCAGGGACAGTCCCTCAAAATCAGGGACAGTTGGGAGCTATGGTCCTGTGGCAATGCAATGTACAGAGCATATGTAGGTCTGTATGTTGCCTTTTTAGACAGCACAACTCAACACAGTGCTGTTTACTGCATTAAAAAAGTATCTTGTGACACTTCAATAGAACTAAAAAAAAAAGAAAAAAGTAAACAGTGTGATGCATTGTCACATCGCACCACCTCTCGCTGCCCCTGCACAATGCAAACCACACACTTCCTAGTGTCCGAGTTGGTGTTACCGAGTCCTTACTCATAACATGAAAATGTTAGGATTAGTATGGCAGCCAGGACATAAGCATTTTCAGATGGAATAAAAACTGTATTAGTTTATGCCATAGTATTGGGTCAAAATTTGACAGAGATAGAGCGATTGATAGATAGATAGATAGATAGATAGATAGATAGATAGATAGATAGATAGATAGATAGATAGATAGATAGATAGATAGATAGATAGATAGATAGATAGATCACTCCCATAGATAGATGGATTGATAAATATAGATAGATGGATACAAATAGATAAAGGGTAGATAGATAGATAGATAGATAGATAGATAGATAGATAGATAGATAGATAGATAGATAGATAGATAGATAGATAGATAGATGGATACAGATAGATAAATGATAGTAAGTCACAATAGGTTGTTTCTAAAGAAGCTGGCTGTTCACAGAGTGCTGTATCCAAGCATATTAATGAAAGTTAAGTGGAAGTAAAAAGTGTGTTAGAAAAAGGTACACAAGCAACAGGGATAACCGCAGCCTTGAGGAGATTGTGAAGCAAAGGCCATTGAAGAATTTGTAAGAGATTCACAAGGAGTGGACTACGGCTGGTGTCAGTGCTTCAAGAGCCACCACACTCAGACATATCCAGGACATGGGTTGCAACTGTTGCATTCCTTGTGTCAAGCCACTCCTGAACCAGAGACAACTTCAGAAGCGTCTTACTTGGGCTAAGGAGAAAAAGGACTGAACTGTTGAGCCTCGTAATTTATTTTGAGTTGTTCTTTGGTGGTAGGTTATTGTAGTAGCAAGAAATATACAGCTAAATAAAAAAAAAGGATTTTTCTTTTACTATTTTGGGCCAGTTTTCCTTTGATAATAATTTACCACCAAATGAAAGCCCAATTTGTCCTGAAAAAAACAAGGTATAATCCACCAGGATGCACAAAGCAGTTGTGATGATATGTACGGTTTTACTAACACATGTCAAAGTTGCAAAATTGGGCTTAGACATTAAGATTTGTTCTACCCTTAGGCCTCGTACACACGACCGAGAAACTCGACGGGCGAAACACATCGTTTTGCTCGTCAAGTTCCTTGTTAGGCTGTCGAGGATCTCGGCGAGCCAAATTTCCCCATTCCCGTCGAGGAAAAAGAAGACATGCTCTCTTTTTGGCTCGACGAGATCCTCGACAGTTTCCTCATCGAAAAGTGTACACACGACCGGTTTCCTCGGCAAAAAAAAAAAAAACAGCAAGTTTCTTGCTGGTTTTTGCCGAGAAACTCGGTCGTGTGTACGAGGCCTCACTCAATGGTCCAAAGTCCTCTTTTCGGAAGAAAGTAAAACTTGCATTTTATTTGGAAATCAAGGTCCCAGAGTCTGGAGGAAGAATGGAGAGGCGCAGAATCCAAGTTGCATGAAGTCCAGTGTGAAGTTTCCACAGTAAGTGATGATTTGGGGAGCCATGTCATCTGTTGGTGTTGGCCCACTGTGTTTTATCAAGTCCAAAGTCAGCTCAGCCCTCTACTAGGAAATTCTAGAGCACTTCATGCTTCCCTCTGCTGACCAGCTTCATGGAGATGCTGATTTCATTTTCCAGCAGGACTTGGCACCTGCCCGCACTGTCAAAAGTGCCAAAACCTGGTTTAATGATCATGGCATCACTGTGCTTGATTGGCCAGCAAACTTGCCTGACCTAAACCCCAAAGAGAATCTGTGCGGTATTGTTAAGAAGAAGAAGATGAGAGACACTAGACCCAACATGGCAGATGAGCTCAAGGCCACTATCAAAAAAGCCTCACAAGCTCCTGCGCATTGGTGGATAGTCCGACAGTTAGTCTATATTCCGCATGGGATTTTCCACAAAAATCAAAACTGGTAACAACGGTCTTGCTGCCCTTCAGGGACGGGGAACATCCTAGCAGAAAACGAAAAAGAAGGAAAAGAAAGGCGCACCAGCCTGGTGTATTACCGTTTGACACGCTGATGCGTTTCAAGGCAACAGAGGCCTCTTCATCAGAGCTCAGCAGTCACGACTGCTGAGCTCTGATGAAGAGGCCTCTGTTGCCTTGAAACGCATCAGCCGACAGTGACACACCTCTTTCCCCCCTATCTGGGATTGTGACTTGAGGGGTATTCATCATCAACCGTTGTTGACAAGCCTTTTACACTATCTCGTTTGTGAGTAGTTTGATTTTACCTTATTTATTAAACTGTCAAACGGTAATACACCAGGCTGGTGCGCCTTTCTTTTCCTTCTTTTTCGTCCACTATCAAAAATACCTGGGCTTCCATAACACCTCAGCAGTGCCACAGGCTGATCACCTCCATGCCACACCACATTGATGCAGTAATTCATTCAAAAGGAGCCCTGACCAAGGTACTGCATTTTGGGTTTTCACTAGCTGTAAGCCATGATCATCAAAATTAAAAGAAAGAAATGCTTGAAATATCTCACTCTGTGTGTAATGCATCCATATAAAATATATGAGTTTCATTTTTTAAATGTAATTACTGAAACAAATGAACTTTTTGATGATATAAAAAAAAATTGAGATGCACCTGTATATAGATAGATAGATAGATAGATAGATAGATAGATAGATAGATAGATAGATAGATAGATAGATATGGATAGATGTATACAAATAGGTAACAGATAGATAGATAGATATAGACAAATAGATAGATACATAGATAGATAGATCACTTCCTATAGATAGATCACGATAGATAGATAGATAGATAGATAGATAGATAGATAGATAGATAGATAGATAGATAGATAGATAGAGACTGCAAACAACCAGCACCAAGTTTTGGGGGAGATATAAATATCTGTATAAGTTTCCATGTATTGTGGGTGAAGGAAGGTGCTTTTAGCCGATGATTCTGGGTGAAAGAAGGTGCTTTTAGCAGATGATTCTGGGTGAAAAAAGGTGCTTTTAGCAGATGATTCTGAGTGAAGGAAGGTGCTTTTATAGATATAGATAGATAGATAGATAGATAGATAGATAGATAGATAGATAGATAGATAGATAGAGACAACCAGCACCAAGTTATGGGGGAGATATAAATATCTCTATAAGTTTCCATGTATTGTGGGTGAAGGAAGGTGCTTTTAGCGGATGATTCTGGGTGAAAGAAGGTGCTTTTAGCAGATGATTCTGAGTGAAGGAAGGTGCTTTTATAGATATAGATAGATAGATAGATAGATAGATAGATAGATAGATAGATAGATAGATAGATAGATAGAGACAACCAGCACCAAGTTATGCGGGAGATATAAATATCTGTAGAAGTTTCCATGTATTGTGGGTGAAGGAAGGTGCTTTTAGTGGATGATTCTGGGTGAAGCAAGGTGCTTTTATAGATATATATATATAGATAGATAGATAGATAGATAGATAGATAGATAGATAGATGTATAAAGACGGCAGACAACCAGCACCAAGGTATGGGGGAGATATAAATATCTGTAGAAGTTTCCATGTATTGTGGGTGAAGGAAGGTGCTTTTAGCAGATGATTCTGGTTGAAGGAAGGTGCTTTTAGCAGATGATTCTGGGTGAAGGAAGGTGCTTTTATAGATATGGATGGATAGATAGATAGATAGATAGATAGATAGATAGATAGATAGATAGATAGATAGATAGATAGATAAAGACTGCAGACAACCAGCACCAAGTTATGGGGAGATATACATATCTGTAGAAGTTTCCATGTATTGTGGGTGAAGAAAGGTGCTTTTAGCGGATGATTCTGGGTGAAGGAAGGTGTTTTTATAGATATGGATAGATAGATAGATAGATAGATAGATAGATAGATAGATAAAGATTGCAGACAACCAGCACCAAGTTATAGGGAGATATAAATATCTGTATAAGTTTCCATGTATTGTGGGTGAAGGAAGGTGCTTTTAGCGGATGATTCTGGGTGAAGGAAGGTGTTTTTATAGATATGGATAGATAGATAGATAGATAGATAGATAGATAGATAGATAGATAGATAAAGATTGCAGACAACTGGTACCAAGTTATGGGGAGATATAAATATCTGTAGAAGTTTCCATGTATTGTGGGTGAAGGAAGGTGCTTTTAGCGGATGATTCTGGGTGAAGGAAGGTGCTTTTAGAAGATGATTCAAGGTGCCTCTTTTTAGTGCAGCTCATGTGATGTGCAGATTTTAGATCCTCCGCGGTGACCCTGTCAAACACTCCTCTGGATCATGCACTTCCCCTGTCAGAGCTGTTTACTATCAAAGCCTGGAACACTAGGAGTAAAGCACAGTGATCTGGAAGTATGACTGCTGTCAGGACCTCGCTCTTCTCCCACAATACAAACATAATGCAAACTGTTTCCCCATAAAGCAGTCTGCAGGATGATTATGTAGTGATAAAAAAGGTTAAACAATGATGGAAGTTGATGCTTGGGTGGGGGAAGGGACAGGATGACCTCCTGTTGTAATCACTACAACTAATGCACTAATACAATTAAGGGATCGGAAGCTGGGGGTCACAGAGGGCACTCTGACCCACTTCTGACATTATTAACAATATGGTCAGCAGCAGGTGAAAGACACGTAACATTACACACTGCACAAGGCCGTCAGGTGCAGCGAACACAGATTTAGTGTTACCGGTAGTGTAGTCAGGTGAACAGAAGCGAAAGGTTCAGTTTATGACACTTTACACAGGGATAAGGATCTTTAGGTTCAGGCACGTGACTGTCATGTTTCAGGTCTCATTGGACTCTAATAAAAACAACTGTCACTTTTTTAAAGAAGAAGAAGAAGAAAAAAAAATTGCATACTGTGAATTGAACATCATGTCTAATTGGTTATTAAACTGACCATCCAATATACAATCTGATTGTAGATTATCTTTTACACGTAGTACAAGGGCCTGGCTGATTTGATACAATTTAAAAGATGGGAGATTTTACTATCCTATGAATGTGCTATCTGATCAAAATGATTGAATCAGCAAATAATCAAATAGCAATAATTTTCCTTCTGGTCAACTGGTGAACAAATTGCAAACAATCAAAAAGCCACAACTTTTCTTCCAATTGATTTGAACTCACTTTAGATCAGTTTTGTTCTAACTGAGTTGATCGACCAGGGCAAAGAAATTATCAATCGATTTTTTTAGGAATATGATTGTATTTTGATCCATCAATTTATAAAATTATGAATATGAATATGATTGTATTTTGATCCATCAATTTATAAAATTATGAATATGATTGTATTTTGATCCATCAATTTATAAAATGATGAATATGATTGTATTTTGATCCATCATTTTATAAAATGACATAGTGGAAATGATAATGAATGATAACTTACAATTATAAATTATAATCATATCTTAACTATCGATCCAAATCCACTTCCCCATGTGTATCATGTCGATCACATGGGTTGTTGACTATAGATCAATTATTCCTATTGGAAAAGATCATCTGGAAAATAAATCATTTACCAAAGTGCATATGGCCACCATTAGACTCTATTTAGATCAAATTTGATCAATTGCTAATGGTGAAAAGTGATCAATTGTTTTGCATCAGCAGCCCCATGATGTTTTGTTCATGAATTTGATCAGATTTCAATCAATCAGATCATGAGATTACACGGTAGGGACAAACATCGATAACTTATAATTGTATCTTCCAGCTATTGATTAAAATCCACTTCCCCAATTGATCAAATGGGTTGTGGGCTGTAGGATTCTTCCTTTTAGAAGAGATTGATCGGAATAAAAAAATAATCATGTATCAAAGCGTGTATGGCCATCATACAATCAGATTGTATAGCGTATGCCCAGCTAATGCTCACAGGGATGCAAGGGCCTTGATCATTGGCCTCTTCTTTATCCACGTCCTATGTACATGATCATTGGATTTCTATTGCTTTAAATCAAATCTTTGCTGCCTTGTACTGCCCATCGCTCTATGCTGGTGCTATATGACAGGTGTTTCAGATCAGGGGGGCAGAAACCCTCTTTTTTCAGAGATCAAAATGTACCAATCAGCCCTGTACGGTGTCATCTTCTCAGTAACTGAGATATCTGTCAATGTGGAGTGCAGTAAATATTTGATCTGCTGACTGCACTGTCAACTGAATAAAATAAGTGACAGAAGGAGATCCTAAAAGTCAGATCTGCAGCAAAGTGTATAAAAACCATTCTATTACACCTGTCCAAATATAAAAATAATGATTGTAAATACAAATCAATATTGATAGTAGCAGTGATAGTGATCCCCCCTCCCTCCCTCCCTCCCTCCTCCATACACACACGTGGATGAGTAAAGTGACATCTGGATGAAGAATAGACTTCCTGAGAAGTGTCACCAGTTACAGGTTAGAAGGGTTTCTGTCCCATTACAGCCCATCTATGGGGGCAGCCAGGAGACAGCATACAGACCCAGACAACACAAACATGTCAATCAATAACTTCCCCCAGCCAGGGAATCCTGAGATCACATGGCACACAATGCACACTGCCAACCCAGTGCCATCCCCTCCCTGGGCATCAGCACACACATGGCTTACCTTTCACATCGCCTCTCCCAGCCAGCCGGGTCCAGGCAGTGACAGAGAGCAGCGGTGGGGACAGTGCAGCAGTGACAGCAGCATAAGCAGAGGCAGCATCAGAGTACCGTGGTCTGCAGGAGCTCTCCCCTCCCTCCCTCCCTTGTGCTCTCAGTGCTGAGCTCCCCACTCCCTCCCTCCCTCCCTGGGCTTCTCTCAGCTCCTCTCTACCCTTCTCATTGCCTTCACATCCAAAGGGACAGCGCGCATCTTGGAATTTCAACTTTAACAATGTCCTGGAGTAGGCGATTGCCTTAGAGTCATTATATACATTACAATCTGCCCATACAACCTACTTTAGATTTATCAAAACTAGGCAATATGAGCTGTTTAAAATTTGGTGCATTGTCCCTTTAAGATTCAAAAGTGCATATGTGCATATACTAAAATGAGATCATATAATAATACTATGTCTATATAATAGGACATACAATCTACATAAAAAAGAAAAAGAAAAAATAAATATATAAAATTAATTTGCAATAGTCCTGTTGAGTATTATTTTAGAAGTACCAAAATACACTCAAGTCTTAAGGCTGTCAGTTTTTATTGCAAATTAAAAAAAAACACGTTTGTTTAGCGGTTCAGGTGCATTTTCGATGCTGTTCTGATGCAAATTTGTAAGGCACAGGATTGGATTTTTTCATAGCTGGGATTTCAGTGCTGGCCAATACATAGTAGACAAAAGGGTGTCAACTCCTGTAGTAGGAGAGCCATCCGTGCAGAAATGCTGAACGGAATCCTGAACAGAATCCTGAACCGGATAAAACTAAGCCCGGGTTCACACTAATTGTGTATGCGGCTCACAGCAAGGGGTCCGGTGAATCCTGTTCTCTGTTTCAGGTGCAAATCAGGTCTGAATTTTTGAATGTAAATCGGACCTGAAACTGAGTCAAAGACATACAGGACACTTGTCCAGTGCGGTCGACGGCCACCCAGAGCTGTGTGAACCGGCTCCATTGAGAGCTGGACACAGTCTTCTGTCATGCAATTGGATGCAGGGAAACCCGCATGCAATTCACATAAGTGGGAACCCAACCTGAACCAAATACTAAACCAAATACTGAACTGAGGAGGGGTTTACACCCAATCCGCAATAGCAAGTGATTGTGATCGGCTCTCTATGGAGCCGGTTCACATACCTCCGATGCAGGTCAGGTGCGAATTTGCCCTGTGCGTCTTTTGATCCGTTTCAGGTCTGAATTCAGCCAAAAATTGGGTCTGAAATCGGACCTGAAACGATGAACCAAGATGCACCGGACCCCTGCTGGGAGCCGCATTGGTATTAGGTGTGAACCAAGCCTTAATACTGAAAAGAATACTGAACTGAATACTGAACTGAATACTGAACCGAATACTGAACTAAATACCGAACCGAATACCGATCAGAATACTAAACAGAATACTGAACAGAATCGTGGACCGAATACCGAACAGAATACTAAACTGAATACTGAACAGAATTGTGGACCGAATACTGAACCAAATACTGAACAGAATACCGAACAGAATACAAAAATGAATACTGAACCGAATACTAAAAAGAATACTGAACGGAATACTGAACCAAATACTGAATTGAATACTAAACCGAATACTGAACCGAATACTGAACCGAATACTGAACCGAATACTGAACCGAATACTGAACCGAATACTGAACCGAATACTGAACCAAATACTGAACCGAATACTGAACCGAATACTGAACCGAATACTAAACCAAATACTGAACCGAATACTGAACTGAAAACAAAACCGAATACTGAACTGAATACTGAACTGAATACTAAACCTATTCTAAAACTAGACTATTAACCACTTCTGGACCGCCGCTCGCCCACATACGTCGGCAGTTTGAAGAGGGATATCTCTGTTATGGCAGCAGCTAGCTGCCATAACCCAGGTATCCTCTTCTTCAGCTGGCAGTCAGGTTTCCAATAATGGTGGTCTCTGTGGCAGATTCACAGCAATATCACTGTTATCGGAGGCGGCAGAGGGCCTACCGTTGCCCTCCTGTGCCCTCCGCCGCTTACCAGAGCTGTCGGCAGTGGCACAGGCCATCAGGTCTTTCTGGTGGCTGGGTATGAAGACGAGTGAGGGGGAAGATGGCCCCCACCTGTCTCTATACCATAGCAGGGCGGAAGCAACATCAAAACGTCACTTCCGCCCATAGCTCTTAAAGGGCCATTTTATTTAAAAAAAATTCAAATGACAATTTTTTTTTTTTTTTTGCATTTTAGTATAAATATGAGATCTGAGGTCTTTTTTGACCCTAGATCTCATATTTAAGAGGACCTGTCATGCATTTTTTCTATTACAAGGGATGGATAAAAAATGAAAGCGAAAGTGGAAAATTTGCGCTAGGTAAAAAATATAAGTGAATTCATAAATAAATATGAAAATGAATACAAATAGTCCCTAACGGACGTCCTGCTGCTAGACACCACAACCCTGATATAAGGTGCAAAAAAAATATATGTACAAAAAGTGTAGCACTGGAATAAATATTAAAACCATGTGTTGCAATGAGTGAAAACAATATGAAAAAAAGTATAAAAATCAATAAATATCAAAATTCAAAAATCAATCAATAATGATAAACAGTCCACAAGTGAAGGAATCAATTAATTTTGATAATAGATGCAGTCCACAAGTGAAAACTCTCAAAAAAGGAAAGCTTCAATGAGTTCAAAATAAACATCCAATGTGAAAAGGAAAATACGTGGAATCCAATATGTGAAAAAGACCGTCACCAAAGGATAAATTCAAGGCTTACCAAATAGCCAGTGACCGCCCTTCTCAGGGGTGTCAAACAGGCTAAGTAGATGGATGGTCCTCGCAGGGATGTTGTGGAATCCTTCCGCCTGTCCTGAATCAAGGCGTTCTGATCCACGATTCCCGAGCCGGGTCAGAGTGTAATCCACAGATTACAGATTACAGGAACCAGCTCAGTACTGTATTCCCCCTGGTACTGAGCTGGTTTCCTGGCTTCATAGTGTGTGGTTTTTGGACACCCCTAAATGCCCAAAACCCCCCACCCCCCGCAGCTACTTCAGGCATGTAGAGTAATCTGTGGATTACACTCTGACCCGGCTCGGGGATCTGAACCCCTTGATTCAGGACAGGCGGAAGGATTCCACAACATCCCTGCGAGGACCATCCATCTACTTAGCCTGCTTGACCCCCCTGAGAAGGGTGGTCACTGTCTATTTGGTAAGCCTTGATCTTATCCTTTGGTGACGGTTATCTTCATGGTGTTTTGGGGGTGACTCAACATGGGGACATGGTGCTTTGGGGGTGACAAAAGTATCCACCTTTTCCTATTTCCCATGAAAGGAATCTCTCTGTATGCAGCACAATGCATGGGTCTCTCTGTATACAGAGCAATGCATGTCTCTCTGTATACAGCACAATGGGCCTGAATTCGCACCTGAGTGGACCACACTGCTTAGAGAACACACAGGACTCTTTTTCAATTTGCACTAAATCCGCACTCTGGCTGCACCAGACATATGTGAACAGGCACAACAGAAAGCAATGTTCTTTCACATGTCATGTGAATTGGATGTGGTTCAAAACGCATCCAATTTGCATATGAATTAACCTAGTCTAAAATAATATGATAATTCGCCCTCAACATAAAATAAACATACAAAGTCTCTGACGTCACCACGTACCGGCTGGTCTGGCTTGAGCCACGGCTGTGTTTTTTAAATCCCTGTTTGTTGGATGTCAGTATCATTGTTTGGAAATAAAGCCTTAAACCTAGTACTCTAAAGCTGGGTACACACTATTCTTTTTTTCGTGCAACCCAGCTGGTTGCACGCAAAAAAAACTGTCAGCTCTGGTGGGAGACACTGTACTGACCATGCAAGGTTAGTACAGCAATCTCCCCCTCTGAGCTGTTGTATTCTGACATGGGGACCCCCCCGAACACTCCGATCAGCGCTCTCTACTATTAGCTGCTGGTTTTCCAGGATACATGTCCGACAGAAACCGACCAAACAACCGACTTCTGTCAAACATACACACAGGCAGAATGTCAGCCGGTATTTTTAGTACCAGAAAATGTCTCCCGACATTCTGTCCGTGTGTACGGGGCTTTAGGCTGGCAAAACACAATCTCATTGTACAATCTCCTTTAGATCTATCATCAACTATGTAGTACAAGGGCCTGTCTGGTTTGATATTATTTGAATGGATTGTTTAGATTTGACCTCCTATTACATAATTTTTGGCAAAACTAAAGGAGCTTGTACAATAATTGTACAGTGATTGTCAGATTCAGGCAAAAGTAATAAAAGCTTAACCCCTTCGCGCCTAAGGATAAAATAAATCTTAATGCCTAAGTCCAATTTCGCAACTTTGACATGTATTAGTAAAACCGTACATATCATCACAATTACTTTGTTCATCCAGGTGAATTGGACCTTGTTTTTTCAGGACAAATTGGTCTTTCATTTGGTGTTAAATGGTAATGGATATCTCCTGATTTTTTTTTATTATTATTATCTAAGGAAAACTGGCCCATAATTTTAAACAAGTTTTTTTTTTTTAAATGTAACTGTATATTTCTTGTTACTAGCATAACCTACCACCAAAGAACAACCCAAAATACATTTTCCTGCTCCTGACGATTGCAGCGATATTACATATGTGTATGTAAGTTGTTGTTTGTACCTGTATTACAGCCCAGAAACAATTGCTTTTTATTTTTTTTATCCTTCCTAAACTTACTGACACTGGCCCGGATTCAGGTAGATTTGCCCCTTAGTTACGGAGGCGCAGGGCAGCGTTTTTGCCCTGCGCCCCCGCAAATTTCCTGCGCTACCCGTGATTCACGGAGCAGTAGCTCCGTAAATTGTGTGTGCGCTGTGTAAACTTGCCCTGCGTAAGGGCGCCTAATGTAAATGATCCCGTAGGGGGCGGGAATCATTTAAATTAGGCGCGCTCCCGCGCCGAGCGTAGAGCGCATCCCCTGTCGGGAAACTTTCCCGACGTGCATTGCGGCAAATGACGTCGCAAGGACGTCATTTGCTTCAAAGTGAACGTAAATGGCGTCCAGCGCTATTCATGAATCACTTACGCAAATTACGTAAAATTCGAACGTCGCAACGCGGGAACGACGGGTATACTTTAGCATTGGCTGCCCCTGCTATTAGAAGGGGCAGCCTTACGCTAAACACGCCGTACGGAAACAAAGTAAATTGTGTACGCAGGGCTCGCGCAACATTGTGAATCGGTGTTAGTATGCAATTTGCATACTATACACTGAGCACAATGGGAGCGCCCCCTAGCGGTCATCGCAAGAATGCAGCCTAAGATATGCGTGGCATAAGAGCCTTATGCCACGCAGATTTTAGGCTGCAGTCGGCGTTACGATGTTCCTGAATCAGGAGCATTCGTAACGCCGGAGCAAGTAAGCAATTGCGCTGTGTAACCTATGGTTACACAGGCGCAATTGCTTCTTGAATCTGGGCCACTGACACTAACTTACCCGGATACTAATTAAAAAAAAAATCTGTCCAAAAAACACTAACCCTGGGGCTAACCTAGATCAAACCTTGAACTAGGCATTTTTTTTTTATTATTATTATTTATTTAAAAAAAATTCTACACACACTTTTTTTCTATCTCTGCAAGGACAGAGAAAGATACAATGCACCTGCCTCGTCCATTCACAGAGACAGTGACTGATCACTGTGCTAGCCAGTCAGAGGCTATAACAGTGAATTCAAAGTTTCAGGTCCCAATCGTTAGAATGGGGCCGGGGCTCTCAGCGCGCTCCCAGCACAAAGGGAAATATGAGACCCCACAGAAAAAAAACAGTGCAGTGGGGCCGTACGGTTGGCGTGAAGGGGTTAATAAGGGGGCAATTATAAATACACTTTACATATATTAAAAAAAGCCATTTACATGCATAAGTTTAGTTGTGATTAGTTCTCTTTAAAACATTGGTGGCTCTGCTTGCCAAAATTTTGAAAAGTAGCTGAAAGATCAGGTTTGTGTGGACACTTTAAAGGAAACCATGGAGGTTGCCTTGGCTGACATTTCATTCTGCAAATGCTAAATGCTTGACGGTCATACTGACCCTCTTGTGCCAATGCTTTTAGTCAATGGCCCAGAACAAGTATATAGATAAGGACTTTTGACTTTAATTTGCCATTACTAATCTGCATACTTGTTCTAGATCAGCCTCTCAAAGTAATAATGCCAGTAGGTCACCATATCAGCCAGACAACTAGTATTTTTTCGAAGAAGGTCAGTAATGACATATTTCTCTTCAGAAAGGTACAATTTAATAACAGAACATGGCATATTGATTGACATTGCCCTTGCTGCAGTAATATTTATTTCTTTATGCCATCCAAAATTGAAGTACCAGCATAATGAAGAAGCTGGATACATTAAGCAAAGTAAAGCAGCATAACCACAAATTTCATCATATAGATTGCGCTACAGAGTATCATTTATAAACACAGAAGCAAGAAAAAGTAAGTAAACCCCTTGAAATTAACTGGTTTTCTGCAGTATTTTGCCACAAAAGATACAGTGTGCTTAAGCTGATATCACACAAATCTTCTCATGTCTTTATTGAACACGCCAATCAAAATTAAGTGGACCCATAGGCTAATTACTACAATGAAAGCTACTTGGAGTCAATATTTTGCACAGCTAGAGTCCAAATTGACATTGGACATTGAGTTCACATACCTTTTCATACCTCTGTATGAGCTCTGAAAAAAATAACATTTAAAAAATAAAACAATAATCTGCAGTTCAACAATATGCAAAAGAGTCCAAATTATAATCATAACTTAACCACTTGCCGATCAGTGCACGCATTTATATGTCGACAGAATGGCACGGCTGTGCAGAAGGACGTATATATACGTCCCTTTTAAGGAAGCGGCATTGTGGACGTGCGCGCGTGCGCGCCGCAAGCTCCGTGAGTCCGACTGCGGGTCCAGCGGACTCAATCGCCGCGGGGATACCCACGATCATCTCGCGGTGAGGAAGAACGGGGAGATACTGATGTAAACAAGCATCTCCCCGCTCTGCCTAGTGACAATGGGCCAGATTCACAAAAGGGATACAATGGCGTATCTGCTGATACGCCGTCGTATCCCTGTTTCTATCTATGCGACTGATTCATAGAATCAGTTACGCATAGATATCCTTAAGATCCGACAGGTGTAATAGTTTTACACTGTCGGATCTTAGGATGCAGTACCGTGGCCGCCGCTGGGGGGAGTTCACGTCGTAAACCAGCGTCGGGTATGCAAATTAGGAGTTACGGTCGATCCACAACGTTTTTTTGCGTTCGCTACATCGCCGCTAGTATAGTTTCCCGTCGCAAAGTTACACTTTTTTTTTGGTGCCTTAACTTTAGTCAGCAAGTGTATTGCTGTCTACAGTATGGCCGTCGTTCCCGCGTCGAAATGTAAAAATTGACGTCGTTTGCGTAAGCCGTCCGGGAATACGGAAGTACGCTACGCGCGTCGCCGTTCAAAAAAATGGCGGCGCGCAAAGCACGGCGGGAGTTAGGAAACGGAGCATGCGCAGTAGGTCCGGCGCGGGAGCGCACCTAATTTAAATGGGACTCGCCCCATTCGATTGGGCACGCCTTGCGCCGGACGGGTTTAGGATACACCGCCGCAAATTTCCAGGTAAGTGCTTTGTGGATCGGGCACTAACTTGGAAAAATTGCGGCGGTGTAACTTAAACCAGTTACGTTACGCTGCGCCCGGGCTGTGTGAATCTGGCCCAATGACACTAATCACCGCTTCCTGTTATCGGAAGCGGTGATCACTGTCTGGTCACACACGGCCCATCCCCTCTACAGTTAGAACACATCTCTAGGCACACTTAACTCCTACAGCGCCACCTAGTGGTTAACCCCTTCACTGCCAGTGCCATTTTCACAGTAATCAGTGCCTTTTTTTTTAGCACTGATAGCTTTAAAAATTACAATGGTCCCAAAAATGTGTCAAAAGTGTGCAATGTGTCCGCCATAATGTCACAGTCATGATAAAAATTTGCTGATCGCCTCCATTACTAGTAAAATAATTATTAATAAAAATGCCATAAAACTATCCCCTAATTTGTCGACGCTCTAACTTTTGGGCACACCGATCAATAAACGCTTATTGCGATTTTTTTTACCAAAAATATGTAGAAGAATACGTATCGGCCTAAACTGAGTAAAAAAAAAAATTTTTTATATATTTTTTGGTGATATTTATTATAGCAAAAAGTAGAAAATGGTAAAAAGTAATTTTCGCGCCAAAATAAATAATAAGTATGATAACCACAAAGGATTTGTGATTAAATAAAATAAAAGCTGCTCCCCTGAAAATGGAGTGTATACCTCCTATTTAGTGAATGGTAAGGTGGTAGGGGGTGCTAGTGGTACAAAGGGGAATAATTCAATATATAAATGTCAGTGGTGGATATAACATATATTGGTTTTCCTCAACAGGTGAATGTAAACAAATAAATAAATAAATTATTTGACAGTGAACATATTGATAAAGTAAATTAAGTGAAAAAGAAAGGACATTCACATAAATGGTTAATTTACAGAAGCAATGTGATATGACACACAAAGTCCCAAAAAAACCTAAAATATAAAGTCCAAAAGAAAAGTGATGACTCGATAGCCGTGGATACCCAAACAGGAGGGTAGGTGTGTCAACGCAATCACATAAGAAACCACTGTGTATTCGAGATATTCAATCAAAAATCTTCTCATTCAACTACGCCTGGTCATGTTTGTTTTTGATTCCCCAACCATCCGGCTTCCCATAGCAGCTGACGGTGGAACACACATGCACGCCGACACGGAGGTGGAGGTTCTTTACGTGTTACCGATAAGTTTGCAGACCCAGTGCCGGGATGGGCACTTTTTAATGTAAGTGGCCACCTACCCTCCTGTTTGGGTATCCACGGCTATCGAGTCATCACTTTTCTTTTGGACTTTATATTTTAGGTTGTTTTGGGACTTTGTGTGTCATATCACATTGCTTCTGTTAATTAACCATTTATGTGAATGTCCTTTCTTTTTCACTTAATTTACTTTATCAATATGTTCACTGTCAAATAATTTATTTATTTATTTGTTTACATTCACCAGTTGAGGAAAACCAATATATGTTATATCCACCACTGACACTTATATAGTGAATTATTCCCCTTTGTACCACTAGTGCCCCCTACCACCTTACCAAAAAGTAGAAAATATTGAATTTTTGTTTTTTAATTGGCGCTCTATTTTTGTTATTATTATTGTTATTTTATAGCGCAAAAAATAAAAACCACAGAGGTGATCAAATACCACCAAAAGAAAGCTCTATTTGTGGGAAAAAAAGGACATCAATTTTGTTTGGGAACCACGTCGCACAACTGCGCAATTGTCAGTTAAAGCGACGCAGTGCCAAATCACTAAAAATCGACTCGGTCTTTGACCAGCAAAATGGTCCGGGGCTTAAGTGGTTAATGGGCAGAGTTACATCTATGCAGCCCTCAAAATTTCCATTTGCCTGGTCGCATTAGGCGAGTGGAAAAAAATTGAGGGTGAGTGTGGAGCAGGGGCGAAATGGGCCGGGGGGCAGGAAGGCAATTGCCTCCCAGGCCACAGAGAGAGAGAATCACAGCTTGGATCTGAAATGCTGCCCACTGTCCAACAAAGTCCCGCCTCCTGGACCAACTCCTTTAATAAACAGGCACTGATAAGACTGCACTGATGGCCACTGATGAGGCCACATTGATGACCACTCATGAGGTTGCACTGATATGCTGCACTGATAAAGCACTTATAAGGCATCACTGATATGCTGCACTGATGGGCACTGAAGAGGCTGCACTGATGGCACTAATGAGGCTGCACCGATGAGGCGGCAATGATGCCCACTGATGAGGTGGCACTGACGGCCATTGATGAGGCAGCAATGATAGGCATGATAAGTTGCACTGATTAGCACTGATAAGACTGTACTGATAAGGCAGCACTGATGGGCACTGATAGGGCAGCACTGATGGGCACTGATGAGGCAGGAAATGTAGAAGAGTAGGCAGCGTTGAACAGATCATTTAGGTAGGGATCTAGAATTGTTTTATGCTGTTTATAATATCCCACTGTTAATGTGTCAGGGCCTGTTGCCTTGTTACATGGTATAGAATCAATAGCCTTACACATCACCCCCTTATGCAGAATTACTACATAAGCAATTGGAGGACTTTTTTCACCACAACGCAGGCTCAGTGTTTCCTGTGTCTGCACAAAGTGCTCAGTTGAAATCACTTTTGCATGTTTGCACTTTATTAAGGAAGGAGCGCAGTTTGATCAATTTAGTATTGATTTCTACTTATTAATTTCCTTTATACAATGTACTGCTCCTTACCAAAATGTACCTGTTTAATTACTCTAGTTGTTGTTACTAATTATCCTTCCACTTTGCGCTGGTTCTGGGGTTTTTAACCCCTCATTCGCTCCCATCCAAACATCACTGGTCTCCAAATTGACCCCAAAAGCATAAAGTCAGCCTTTTGGCGGACAACGTTATTCTCATACTCTCCAATCCCTCCTCTTCCCTGGCTTCCCAGGAAACATTGTCACAATTTAGTGACATCTCATATTATAAGGTAAACTATTAGGGCTGCCGCGGGCACATGGTGGAAATTCACAAACCACCATTGGGAACACACCGCTATGCCTTTGGTAAACATACCTTCAACCTACTTTGTGATTAATGATTCCCAACATAAACCTTCCCCACAAACTAGCGCCTCATATAATTACGTAAACGACTTATATGACAACAGGGAGTTGAAACCCTTCTCCACCCTGCAAAATTAACTTCTCCTAACCCCAGAAGAGCTGTTTTCATATTTGAGAATATTCCATTGCCTTGCTTGCACGCCTCAAATCCCTCACACCCAACAAAAAAGGTATAACAATCTTCTATAATCCCCTCCAAGAAAAGTGTATATTAACAAAACCCCCTCCCTTTTTGGGATGCTCTACTTTATGGGAATTAACCCAAAAAGATGGTATTTAACCCCCATTGAGAATGTCTGCATTCAAAACTCACACATCCCCCTTTTGTTGGAGAGAGTGTGGCCTAACAGGATCTCTATATCATACTTCATGGAGCTGCCCCGTGCTTCATGAAACCTGGCAAGAAATCTTCAACCTAATCTCCGATTACTGATTCTCAAATATCCCCACCACCTGGGCTTGCCTTCCTAATCTCTCTATAGAAGATATCCCCCCTTCCACACAGTAGTCACCCACATACTCCTAGCACTTAGAAATCTAAAGTACCCCCGTCAATAGAGACTATCATACAACTAACTGAAATTCATCACACAAATGAGACACTGCTGTCTTACAAAAGGAAAGCTTTCATTAGAACTCAAAAGGCCTGGAGCCCATGGGCTGAATGGTACACACGACACTTCTACTAAGTAAAACCCTTCCTGGGTGCATTTCTCCTGATTGTATGTGATACCCCTGTTGTATTATTTTCGACTGTTTTGTTACACCTGCTTCTATATTCTATATTTGCCATGAAAATTGATTACCTGTTTGTTTTCTTCTAAAAATCTCAATAAAAATGTATGGAACTGAATAATAAATCACCTCTCTTGCTCCAAAATATAAAACTATTTGTTTAGAATTTTTATATTTTAGACTGGGGTGCCTAATTTTTTTTTTAATTTTAATGGGTACCTTGACTGAAAAAAGGTTGAAAAACAGTCAGTTTTTTTATAGTTGAAAAAAATGTACATGACACATAAACATAGCTTAGAACTTACACTTGAGGAACACAATATACTAGTTGGATTTAAAATTGCAAGATGTAGCACAGAGGATTGGATTAATGAACGGAGCATAGGAAACCTATACAAAAAAATACCTCCTACATAATATTAGTTTTCACTTTAGACACTCTATTAGAGCTATCCCCAGGGAACAGTTCATTAGAGGAAATGCACTGATGATAATACATTCATAAAGGAAGCTATCCTGCTCAAAGAAAGATTTTTGGAAAGAGGATATGATCCTACTAATATTGATTTAACATACAAATATGCTAAAGAAAAAATGAAAGGGAATTTACTGAAAGAAGGATGGAGTTGTAACAGTAGGATAAACAATGAAAGAAAGGAAACAATAATGTGATAACTTCTCTGAATACAGCATAGAATTTGAGAAACTCAAAAAATATCACTGATACTAGTTACTAAGAAATCTTGAGATTGGGGTGCTATTTATTACTAGAAAATGGACACATAAGTGTAGGAATATTTTGCCCTCTACTGTCTGAATTTGTAAATGCCTGTAATTATACTATGTATGCGCTTCCTGCCATGGGTCACTGGCTATGAAATCCTGGAAGAAGGTAATGGAGAAAAATACGAAGTCTCAGCCATGTGTCTTGTCCATGCTATTAAATCCTGGACCAGAAGAGACTATTATGCACATGCTACTACGGAGGGACTAAAGCACAGTGTAGATAGGCTGACTTCCATGCCACAGTTCCTGCTGGTGAGGAGTTTCATTCCAGGCTGGTCGGACAACAATTGAAGGATACCCCTGCTAATCTTGTCTTCAGGTCTCCGCCACAAACACACATGCTGCATCATCCTCAGGGGCCCTGCAACTGGAATTTGTTGAACAATTCATCTGGAGGTATCTGTCCTAAAAATTATATATAACTGAGTATATGTGCACAAATCCACTAGGAATCTTATTGGGCCCTTTTACTTATAATACCTGTTAGTACACCGGATGCGTGTACTGTGGTTAATCTCTTATATAAAGCTTGTATCATTCCCATAATGGTGGCCCACACACATATCCCTATCAGGTGCCCCTGGACGACGTCACATATGACGAAACGTACGTAGGGAAGAGCGGCGCGTTGACGTCACTGCAACGATCCACGTAGAGTCCCGGAAGTTACAGGCTGTGGAAGCCGGCCGGCTACAACTATTCGACACGCTTTTATTCATAATATTCACAATATGTGAGTGTATTTGTTTTTGTTTTTTACTATGTACTACATTTTAATCTGACTGGATTACGCTATGGGAGACTGTTTTGTTTCCTTCCATCTGGATATGTGCTATTGCTGAGCGGGTGAATTTAGATCTCACCAAGACATATATACCAGGAAGTGGAGGGATACTGCTGGGAGCCATCATTACTCTGGCTAGTTTGTGAGCCTCAAGCGCATGTGATCTCTGTAACACGAGATCTATGAATTTGGTAGGCGGCAGCATATATGTTGGTGGAGGAACCTTTTTCTCAATCTGAGAACTTCACTATTTTGGAGGTGTATTGCATGCTTTTCACGGATATCACAATTGGAAAGGACTTTGCTTAATAGAGACCACCAATTCTTAACATTTGGACTTTTAACGCATCTCAAACATTCATTTTGTTTATTTATCACTTTATGCTCATTTTGTTTTAACATGAGTGTCAAGAGACTAACTTAATTCCTTATTGGGGGAGTTCTCTCATCGTATTTGACACAATACGCAGTGACAGTCTCTTGTCACTGTATTGTGTTGCACTTCAATTTCACTATTTGATGTGTTTTTCACTCATGTTTCATTAGTGCTAATAGGCACATTTGGATTCTAGGTGTACACGGTCACCATTTAGAGTACACTCTATTGCAGCGCAGCTATTTATTTCTATATTGATTTTATTGTGTATATCTCACATTACTAGCTGCAGCAGATTATTAGTCAATTTTCATTTCACATTAGTAGACAGCGCAGTATCTACCATTCCACATATCCCTATCAGGGCCCCCCCTACTTGTGTCCCCATTAGAGCACCCCTTCTCCAATGCACACATATTTCTAACCTTATCAGTCTTGCTGCCTATTTGCCAAGGTGGTGGTGGTACAGCCGATGCGATAGAATACCTTCCTTCATGAACCTCAGAAATATCTCCCAAAAAATAAAATTGCCTTGTCAAACAAACATGTGTCCCCTAGTAGTTGGTACTTACAAAGCCTTGGCTAAATTGTCATTATCTTTTGTGGAATAGTCTGTTTAATTAAATGGTGATAATACCAAATATTTTGTGTTTCACAGCAGTCACTAATGTGCTTACCCCTCACCATCTTAAACTAAGAACAAATTATATATATATATAGAAACACTGATTATCTATTTTTCCTTTAGAACAAATGCAAAAAAAAGATATTGTGAAAAAATGAGAAAAAAGATATCGTTCCAGCTGGCACTTCTGTCTATTATTTATCAGTTTAATGCACACATTTAAAACATAGTCTTATGTATCCTGGGGATAAAAAGTTGTACTTGACATTTTTATGTATAAGGTGATACTCATATCCTTTGTTATCTACAGTACTTTTGCACTGCAAGATTGAGAAGATAAAATTATGGGCAGGATCTGAATGTTTTCACTCTCCATTCGAGTAATACACGTCTACAAGAATGTAAATCATAACTAAAGCCATGAACACAGATGTAATATATTGCAGTTTCCCAGTGCTTAGATGTGGTGGCTGCATTCATTTTCTTTTTTCAGACTAAAAACTTTTTTAGCAAGTACAGAAAATGCCCGATGTTCTTGCCAAAAATGTTATGTCCTTGTCACTTCCTGTAAGCTGACCTGGAAGCATAAAAGAATGTTATCTTATTTTTGTAAATTACTTCTGGGAGCCAAAGACCCCATCTTCAGGCAGATGTAGTCAGCAAGCAGAGGGCTTGCTAAGTTAAAGACTGAGAAGAAATATCTTTGGATCTAAATACAAATGGGTAATAAATAGTTACCCAGAGATTTTGCTTTCCTTGCCACTATATTAACACCTTTATCAAGTACCTTGAGACAAGGAAAAACGCATATATTGAGAGTCCAAGGGCCGCACGCCCCAAAATGTTGTAGAGACAAAAATGGAGAAATTCCCCCCGGGGGCTTTTAAGCGACATATTGTGTAAGGATTATTAAATTCAAAGACATGGAAATATATAAAAAAATGTTTTACTAGGTTTCTGTATCACGAGTAATGAAAATGCAGATAGTTGTAATATAAAATACATTCAGGTTACAGACAGTTGGAGACCTTTCTTTAAGTACCTGAGCACATATCTGATCATTATAGAGCAGGGGTCTCCAAATTGCGGCCCGAGGGCCAGATGTGACACTTTGTCAGCCTTTATGCGGCCCTTGGGGCACTATTCCTCCAACTGATATGAAGCACTATTCCTTCCACTGACACCAAGGGGGCACTATTTCTTCTGCTGATATCAATGATGAGATACTATTCCTCCTACTGATAGGGGCCCTACTCCTCCTCCTACTGACCACCAACCCCGATGCCACATTTATTCTTACTGGTGCTGAGCCCGGGACATTTTCTGCACCCACTGGCCACAATCTGGCCCATTCTAAAGGGTGAAGGACAATAAAGTGGCCCTTTGTTTGAAATGTTTGGCGACCCCTGTTATAGAGCATAGGTAAATACTTATTAGATGTTTAATGTTGGACCTCTCCCACCAACCCATATAGAGGTCGGCGAGTGGGGGTGAAAATTTCACCCCCATCCCGGCCCCACAACTCTGGAGATATCAAACAAAAAATAATTGTGAGTCAACAAATAGTTCAGCGCTTCCAAAATAAACCCACATAACTCAGACAACAGCTCCGTAAAGTGTTTTAACCAATAAGAAACCACCTTTAGGCGAGTAAAGACTTGAAACATCACAGGTTAGCCAGGTAAACTCATTGCTCCATTCAAACTTGTCCATAATCTCCAATAAATGGTTAGTATCTCTGAGAAAACTGGGCAAAGTTGACCATCCACCCACTCTCCCAAGTGTTCATTCAGGGAACCAATCCCAGAAACAATGGGTCTCCCCTGAACTGGGCTAGTACCTTTGTGAACCTTGGGCAGGTGAAGGAAGGTAGGTAGAATGGGAAAATCTCGAACCAACACTTCAGTTTCTTTAGGAGTGAATGCAGCCAGACCTACTCCTTTGTTAACCAACAAAGTAAGAATATGTTTGTATCCGAGTAGGCTGCATATATATATTTATATATATATTAATTGATATTTTTTCACAATAATTATTAGATTCATGTTTATATTTGTTATTCATTTTAAATGAGTATTCACTTATACTCTATAATGATGATCAGATATGTGCTTAGGTGCTGGATAAGGGTGCAACTGATATGGTTCTTTGCCACCGCTTTGTGAGTAAATGATATTTTTCTGTGTAGTTCTATATACATTTTTAGAATGATCATATGTGTTTACCTAAATTAATGTATGATTCATTTACGAGTGGCAAATATACAAAAAAAGTTTTTCCATACACATTTTTTTATTACGTGTACATTGTTTTTAACCACTTCCCGACCTCCTCATGTACATATACGTCAGCAGAATGGCACGGACAGGCACATGTACGTACCTGTACGTCCTCTGCTAGACGTGGGTGGGGGGTCCGATCGGGACCCCCCCGGGACATGCGGAGGTCGGGTCCGCTCGGGGAGCGATCCGGGACGACGGCGCGGCTATTTGTTTATAGCCGCTCCGTCGCGATCGCTCCCCGGAGCTGAAGAACGGGGAGAGCCGTGTGTAAACACGGCTTCCCCGTGCTTCACTGTGTTGGCGCATCGATCGCGTCATTCCCTTTATAGGGAAGACACGATCGATGACGTCATTCCTACAGCCACACCCCCCTACACTAGTAAACACACACAAAGTAAACCCTAACTCCTACAGCGCCCCCTGTGGTTAACTCCCAAACTGCAACTGTCATTTTCACAATAAACAAGGCAATTTAAATGCATTTTTTGCTGTGAAAATTACAATTGTCCCAAAAATGTGTCAAACTTGTCCGAAGTGTCCGCCATAATGTCGCAGTCACGAAAAAAATCGCTGATCGCCGCCATTAGTAGTAAAAAAAATAAAAAAAATAAAAATGCAAAAAAACTATCCCCTATTTTGTAAACGCTATAAATTTTGCGCAAACCAACCGATAAACGATTATTGCGATTTTTTTTACCAAAAATAGGTAGAAGAATACGTATCGGCCTAAACTGAGGAAAAAAAAAATTTATATATGTTTTTGGGGGATATTTATTACAGCAAAAAGTAAACAATATTGCATTTTTTTCAAAATTGTCGCTCTATTTTTGTTTATAGCGCAAAAAATAAAAACCGCAGAGGTGATCAAATACCACCAAAAGAAAGCTCTATTTGTGGGGAAAAAAGGACGCCAATTTTGTTTGGGAGCCACGTCGCACGACCGCGCAATTGTCTGTTAAAGCGACGCAGTCCCGAACTGTAAAAACCCCTTGGGTCTTTAGGCAGCAATATGGTCCGGGGCTTAAGTGGTTAAATACATATATTGTATGTTTTCTGTGGTTTTTGTTTGGTTGACTGCACAAACCTTACAACATGGTTAATCAGCATAATCAAGCATACTATTTTAGTGTTACGTTCAGTGGTGCTTTTTAGAATATGATCAAGCAAATTTAATTTGTGAAACATGTCAATCTCTGCTGTGTCTGCATCGCTGTCATCACTATGGATCTATATTTGTAATAAAGCTAAATTTATATCCTCTAGACCAGTGGTTCTTAATAGTGCCATGACCCCTTGATACAATTTGCCAAGTTGTGGGGACCCCTAACAGTAAAAATATTACTAGCGTAAGTTTTCAGCACCCAAGGCAAGACAAGTAATTTGCACCCCTAACCCACAGATACTTAGCGCTCCCTCAGTCCCTTCCACTCGTACAATATTAAAACCCCTTATGGTACTCACTGTGTCTCTGTAGCAGTAACACCTATGCCAAAATCAGGAGATAGGGTCTCCTCCAGCCCCTCCCACTTCACATTCCTCACCAGCCAGCTGACATCTAGTCTCTGCCCCCAACCAATGCCGTGAACTGAATGGGTGGCTGCGAAGGGTGGGCCACCACAAGCTCCAGGGACAGTCCTACTGGGTAGCCATGAAAAGGCTGGGAGAGCGGTGCGGGATTCAGGAACAGCCCAGGATTCGGTGACCCCTGGCAAATTGTCATTTGACCCCCAAGGGGGTCCCGACCCCCAGGTTGAGAACCACTGCTCTAGACCTTGGAGTGCCATCAACATTCACTTGTTTCTTTGGCTACCCAGCTTAGTAGATGGTTGCAACATGCTTAGTAGATGGATGCAACATTTTTTTAAGTCTTTATTTTTTCTACCACCTCTGTTTAATTGGGGTGATTTCCCTTCACTTGTCCCATGGCCAAAGCAGGAAGTTAGTGGAAATCCCTGGTTGTAACCAAGGTCACCCGAACTATTGTCCCCATTGCCGCATTGTAAGAATTGAAAGATTGGAAGATCGAGCTATGTCCTATGCAAATATACAGTATCTCACAAAAGTGAGTACACCCCTCACATTTTTTAAATATTTTATTATATCTTTTCATGTGACAACACTGAAGATTACACTTTGCTACAATGTAAAGTAGTGAGTGTACAGCTTGTATAACAGTGTAAGTTTGCAGTCCCCTGAAAATAACTCAACATACAGCCATTGATGTCCAGTAATCCATGTCTGCTTGTCTTCAGCGTCATATCTGGAGGTTGTCTTCAGTAATTAGTCTGCTTATCTTCAGCAAACTTTGTGGGCTTTCTTGTGCGTCATCTTTAAAAGAGGCTTCCTTCTGGGACGACAGCCGTGCAGACCAACTTCTTTAGTCGACCATGGTGGGACCTGTTCTGAGTGTAACCTCTCCTGTTAAACTGTTGTATGGTCTTAGCCACTGTTCTGCAGCTCTGTTTCAGGGTCTTGGCAATATTCTTTTAACCTAGGTCATCTTTATGTAGAGCAACAATTCTTTTTTTCAGATCCTCAGAGAGTTCTTTGCCATGAGGTGCCATGTTGAACTTCCAGTGACCAGTATGAGAGAGTGAGAGCAATAACACCAAATTTAACACACCTGCTCCCCATTCACAACTGAGACCTTGTAATACTAACGAGTCAAATGACAATGGGGAGGGAAAATGGCTAATTGGGCCCAATTCAGCATTTTCACTTAGGGGTGTACTCACTTTTGTTGCCAGCGGTTTAGACATTAATGGCTGTGTGTTGAGTTATTTTGAGGGGACAGCACATTTACACTGTTATACAAGCTGTACACTTACGACTTTGCATTGTATCAAAGTGCCATTTCTTCAGTGTTGTCACATGAAAAAATATAATAAAAGATTTACAAAAATGTATGGGGTGTACTCACTTTTGTGAGATACTGTACACTTCAAACCATTACAGCAGGAATACCCATTTGATGCATTCAAAAATCACTGATGAATTCTTTATTTTAGAGCAATTTGTTTTCAGTCACATCAAGAGTGACATGAACAGAACAACTGCTCGTTAAACACAGCTCTTTTTTATTCAGTTTTCCACTTTACTAACAATCTGTTAATCTCCTTTTGTTCTTGTTCTTCTGGCTGGAAAAAAAACCCAGTCTTCTATTCCTCTTGATTATCCAAAAAACATTTATTCAGTTCAATAAAAAAGGGAAAAAAATACAACTTAAATCTAAATCATGTTATAACTAAAATGTTTTGAGCAGTGGTTTTCACCATGTGACCCAAAGTAGTGATACTAAAGTGTTAATTGATTTGAAAAAAGTTATTCTTATAATATTCATAGATTTAACATTTTCCATATTCTATGGTATATATTATTTAGTTTTTTCATAACTTACAGTCGTATAATGTCTCACGGGACAAAGCTTTAAGATGCCTTGGGCTTTAACTTGGTTCATGGACTGCAGTATCTTGTTTTCTCCTCCAGGTAATTAGACTGATAAATGTATCAGATTTATGCAAAATAGCCCAACGAAAACAGCTAAATTAGAGATGTTACCCATGAATAGGTTACTTTGCATTCAAAAAAGCTAAATTAGGCCATAAAATACATACAGGAAACACAACCTACAGTACCCATCCAGGGCTCTGTTTCTTTATCCAGGCGTGAATATACTGTAGTTCACCAGTCCACCCTACTAACTTTTGGCAGAAAAATTATAACCTGGAATTTAAAAGTGTTTTTACATTCAACAACCAGAATCAAATCTATCTTGTAAAATTGAACTGTGAGCTAAATGTACATATGATCATCTGTTTCAAGAGACAATCCTAGGTAGTAGTCTAAAACTGAATGTGTTTTCACTTGCACAGTTGTTGTCTTCACTAGGAGCCTTAATAGGGTTTACACCTCATTCATTTAAAACCGAACACCTATGAATTACACATGTTCTGTTGCTGATTAAGGTGGTAATTAAACTCATTTGGTGCCTTTTATGAATTAAACTAGCTGAATACCCGGCGTTGCCCGGTCTTCCTATCTTAACCTTTTGGGGAGGAAAATCATAGTAATATAAATATACCCATCTTTTATATAAGGGTGTAGGTAAGGGTTAATTTAAGTGTCATATATTTTTATTTGGCATATAAGTAATATGTGTACCAGGTATTATTGAAATATCTCCAGGCGTACAGAAGTTATGTGGAAACATACATTTCCCATTGATTTGCATGGGACTTTAAACAAAAACCCCGACACTCACAAATGGGGGTAGTTAAGGGATAAATTAACTATCCTATAGTTTAAGTGGACATATAAGTAACATGTGACCAAGTGTTATCGAAATATGTACAGCCGTTTGGAAGTTATGAAGTAACATGTATTTCCCATAGAGTTGAATGGGACTTTAAAGGAAAACCCCGACCATGGCAAATGTGGGTGGGTAAGGGTTAAACCACCTATCCTATGTTTGTTGCTGACATATAAGTAACATGTGTGCCAAGTTTCATGTTAATATCTTTAGCCGTTTGGACGTGATGCTGGAACATGAAGTAACATGTATTTCCCATAGAGTTGAATGGGACTTTAAAGAAAAACCCCAACCATGGCAAATGGGGGTGGGTAAGGGTTAAACCACCTATCCTATGTTTGTTGCTGACATATAAGTAACATGTGTGCCAAGTTTCATGTTAATATCTTTAGCCGTTTGGACGTGATGTTGGAACATACATACACACATTGAGTTTTATATATATAGATTAGCCCCAGAACCTATGTAATTCATATGCGTTTTGGTTTAAAAGGATGATGTGGCAACCCTAGGCCTTGACATAAATGTCTCTCCCAGCTAGGGTTGCCACCATTTCTTCAAGTTAATCTCAAACATTTTAGGGGCACAGGTATTTTTTTCTATACATATATTTTGCTAATAAATTCTAGGGACACTAACGTAAGGGATGCTCTGGGAACCCTGATCTAAGGGGGAACACTGAGAACTCTGATGTACGGAGAGGAATCTGATGTAAGGGGGAACACTGCGGCCTCTGGTTTAAAGGGGAACTCTGATGTAAGGGGCGCTCTGAGAACTCTTATATATATATATATATATATCTATATCTATATATATATATATATATACAGTAAAGTGCCTTGAAAAATATCCATACCCCTTGAATGACATTTTCCACATTTTTTCATATTAGGCTCAATTCACACCTATGCATGTTGCTTTTGCGCGTTTTTGCAATGCTTTTTGCGGTGCTTGCCATGTTTTTCCGCATGCGTTTTTACCGCGTTTTGCATTTTTCATTTTGCTTTTGTTTTGTTAAAAGACCAATTGGAGAACATCACTGCTTATATCACAGACTGTCAGGGGACATTTGAACTTCATGCTTCCTCCCTAGTCTTTGTGGGTTTTGCTGCTTAGAATATCCTGGCTTCAATGTCCTTTTTTCTAGCAGTAGCCACAGCTACTACTGCAGTTTTGCTTGAAGAGGAAGCTGAAGAAGAGGAACAAAGGAGAAAACTTAGATTTTGGGTGCATCCAGTGATTGCTGATAGGGAGCAGAGAGGGAAATTCTGTATAATTTACAACAACCTCAGAGCCCATGAAGACAAGTTTATGGATTATACACGGATGACTATTAAAAGGTGAGTTCTTTATTTTGTACCATTACCTACCCCTACTCTGGTTTAGAGTTAGGTTAGGGTTAATAATCGGGTTAGGGTTACAATTAGGGTTAGGGTTAAAATTAGGGTTAGGGTTAATTGTCGGGTTAGGGTTAGAGTTAAAATTAGGGTTAGGGTTAGAGTTAAAATTAGGGTTAGAGTTAATTGTCGGGTTAGAGTTAAAATTAGGGTTAGGGTTAGAGTTAAAATTAGGGTTAGGGTTAATTGTCAGGTTAGGGTTAAAATTAGGGTTAGGGTTAATTGTCAGGTTAGGGTTAATTGTCAGGCTAGGGTTAATTGTCAGGTTAGGGTTAGATTTCAAATTAGGGTTAGTTTTAATTGTTGGGTTAGGGTTAGAGTTAAAATTAGGGTTAAGGTTATAGTTTAAATTAGGGTTAGGGTTAATTGTCTGGTTAGGGTTAAAATTAGGACTAGGGTTAATTGTCGGGTTAGGGTTAAAATTAGGATTAGGGTTAAAATTAGGGTTAGGGTTAAAATTAGGGTCAGGGTTAAAATTAGTGTTAGTGTTAAGGTTAAAATTAGGGTTAGAGTTAATTTTCGGGTTAGGGTTAGAGTTAAAATTAGGGTTAGGGTTAAAATTAGGGTTGGGGTTAATTGTCGGGTTAGGGTTAGAGTTAAAATTAGGGTTAGGTTTAGGGTTAATTTTCGGGTTAGGGTTAATCTTAGGCATGTGCATTTCGTTTCGTTCCGAATCGAAATTCAGACGAATTTTTCATTATTCGGACATTCGGATGCATACGAATTCCCGAATTATAATATTAACGAATTAACCGAATCTGAACGAACGTTTTCGAATCGAAAACCCGCGGACGAAATTCGATCGAACATCGAAAACAACTTCTATTCGTATCGAATTCGAAAACAAATTCTATTAGAATTGAATTCGAAAACAATTCGATTTGAAAACAAATTCGAATGAAAATTGAAAGCAAATTTGAATCAAAATCTAAAAAATATAAATCGATTTCTAAAAAAGAATACAGTAAAATAGAATATAAAATAATAAAACAATAGAATGAAAATCAAAGAATAGTAAAGAACAGAATGGAATTTAATAGAATGTAATCAAATACAATAGATTATGACCTGGCTTCTTCTGTCTATCTTCTATCTATCTTCCATTTTCTGAAATTCGAAATTCATATAGAATGAACTCAAATTCGAATAAAAAATATTAGAAGAGTAGAAAAATATATATTTATATATATATATATATATATATATATATATATATATATATATATATATATATATATATTTTTTCTGCTCTATTCTAATATTTTTCTATTCCAATTTGAGTTCATTCTATATGAATTTCGAATTTCAGAAGATGGTTATATATATAATTGTAATTTTATATATATATATATATAGTCCTAAACCACTATAAAAATGCCACTGGCAGGGAAGGGGTTAACACTAGGGGGCGGGGAAGGGGTTAAGTATGTTCCCTGGGTGTGTTCTAACTGTAGGGGGGTGGCCTCACTAGGGGAAATGACTGATCGCTGTTCATACATTGTATGAACAGACAGTCAGGCATTTCTCCCCTGACAGGACCGGGAGCTGTGTGTTTACACACACAGCTCCCGGCCCTCGCTCTGTAACGAGCAATTGCGGGTGCCCGGCAGTGATCGCGCCCGCCGGGCATGTGCACGGGAGTCAGGGACGAGCTGGGGGTGCGCGCGCGGATGCAAATTACCGTTTTGTATATGTAGATATAGGGTCCTACGGCAGAAGTTCAGACTCGAGTATATTTACACACTCAACCTTAGGTCATCTTCTGAAAGAAAATAGGCTGGGACTACCAGCCAATAAGCCACTCCCTGGAACTAGTGGGCCTGTAATGCCGTATGTTTTTGTGGATGATGAAGCATTTGCGCTAGGGGAACACCTTCTCAGACCCTATTTAAGACACTTTTTGAGCCTCGAAAAAAGTGTGTTCAATTATCGACTCACTCGGGCCAGGAGAGTTGTTGAATGGGCTTTCAGCATACTGACCAATAAATGGCATTTGTTGCACACACCAATATATCTAAAAATGCTATACAGGCTGTGAAAGCTACTTGTGCTCTCCATAGGTTTATTAAAGAGCATGACGGGTTCCAAATTGAGGACACCCTTGCCAATAAGGCCATGACAAGAGCTGAAATGAGATCCACTCGGGGCAGCAGGAGTGGTGCTGCTATCCGAGATACTTTCTGCTCATATTTCATGTCTCCAGAAGGTCATCTGCCATGGCAGCTAGATGCAATAGCCTAGATAGACCAAATTTGGCAGATCTTCTAAACATTGTGAATTTTATTTTTTGTTAAGCTTATGTTTGTTCAATTTTCCGAACTATGCTCTAAGGTTTTTGCATGAATTAAAAAATGTGTATCTGACATTGAGATACTATTAAAATCAAATTGCCTAATTTGTACTTGAATTTTTGGGAATAAAGCTGTTAGTGAAATACAAGTCCCATGAAGCATTGCAAGGCTGACCGTTACAAGCATCACTGACAAAGGTCGAGGCAGGATAGAACCAGCAGGACCACAGGCTGAATACACATTATGCAAAGGTCTATTAACTTTAGAAACAAAGGGACATTTTAATCTCCTACACTTTGGGGGGTACAATTACTGGATGGAAAGTGACTAGACAAGTGCAGTTTGTCAAGTTTGTAGGAATTGTTTAAAAATAGGACATTTGGAGGTCTCTGAATTCATTATTTACAAGTAATTATTATTACCAAATTTAAAAAATTACCAAAATTTTAAAATTCAAGTCAATAAAAATGTAATTCTAATTTAAAACATAATAATAGAATCTCCTAAAAAATATATCTAAAAATAAGAGATAAGAACAGAATAAAATAAAACAAGAATAACGGTTATATTCTTTCTATTCCGCATAATTATACAAAATTAGTCAGAATAATACAAAATTCGGCCAAATTTTTCAAAAATTCTGAAAAAATTTACACAAATTCTGAAAAAAATTACACTAATTTGACAAATTTTGCCCAAATTCTGAAGAATTTTACACAAATTCTGAAGAATTTTACACACATTTTTAAAATTTTGCCCAAATTCTGAAGAAATGTGCCCAAATTCGGAAGAAATTTACACAAATTCGTCAAATTTTTCCCAAATTCGGAAAGGAATTTACACGAATTCGGCAGAAATTTACACAAATTCAAAAGAAATTTACACAAGTTCGGAATCAGGCCAATTTGAAAGGAATTTGACAAAATTTTAAGGACATTTTACTAAATCTTAAGGGAATTTGACCCAATTTTGTCAGGAAAGGTTCCATCCGCTGGTAATATCTATCATTTGGCATGCAGTACTGAGGTCCACCAGCAGGTGTCTCCTGGCAGTTTTGAACTGTCAGGGGAATTTCTCCCTGCTGGTGTTATGTCATCCTTGGGCCGCAGTACTGGCATCCACCAGCGGATGGATCCTGGCAGTGTGGAGCAGACAGCACCTTTTGCGCTCAGGTGTAAATACCAGGCAAGTGCAAACATACCTTGCCCTGGTATCGTCCTCGTGCCCTGATCTGTACCTGCTGCCTGATTATCCCAACTTGTTCCTGAAATCTGCTACCTGAGTACCTGATCCTGTCTCCCTGTCCTGACCATCCATCCTCTCCCTGTCCTGTGTTCCTTACCACATCTGCTGATGTCCCTGTGTATGACCTTGGCCTGGCTAATGTTTATGTTTCTGGAATATCCCTTTGTCCATCTGCCGATCTGCTGTGTATGACCCTGGCCTGGCTATTGTTAATGATTCTGGCATTTATTGTACATATCTGTCTGTTGTTACTTGTGGGTCTCTGTCTGCTGGTTGGTTTGTTGCACTGTGTCATATTGGAGGTGGTTGTATTTATATTATTCACTTACCTAAATAAATCATTATATTTTCACTTATATGTGTTTGGTGTTCCTCTGTTGCTAGCCACACAGTTCTGGTCACACCTGGTACATGACAAATTTGAAGGGAATTTGACCCAATTTGAAAGGAATTTGACACAATTTTAAGGAAATTTGACACCATTTTAGGGAAATTTTACAAAATTTTAAGGGAATTTGACACAATTTGAAAGGAATTTGACCCCATTTTTGAGGGAATTTGACACAATTTTAAGGGAATTTGACCCAATTCTAAAGCAAAATTCCACTAACTTCGTCAAGTAATTTCCAAAATGTAGCGACTTTATCTAAATTAATTTAGGTAAATAACTAATAAAACCAAACTAAATGCTCAAAAATGTTTTTGTCCTGCACATGGACACAGGCATAGTTACAGTGGATCTAAATAGTCTACACACCACTGGTAAAATGTCAGGTTTCTGTGATGTCAAAAAATGAGACAAACAAAAATAATTTCTTAACTTTTTCCACCTTTATTAATACTGAAGTTTCATGGGGGTTAGTCAGAGGCACTTTAAATGATGGCAGGTGTGTACTGACTCCTTAACATGAGTTTGAATGTGATTGAATTCTGAACACATGAAAATAGTAAGATTCTTGCGCTATCGATACTGAACGCTAGGGGGCACTGCTGCGATCACCTGGTAGTCTGTCCTCGTCAGAAAAAAAGAAATGTGAATGGATGATGGTGACGCGCTGTGTGGCTAAAAGTAAAAAAAGGGAGTAATACAAGAAGTCACGTGGTGTGACGACAGGCGTAGGGAACAGGAGCACCAGATCCGACATGCTCTGACGGCGGAGAGACGAGCTCGCTGCTCGTTGGTTTTGGTATTGCCCCTTCGGTTTTAAATGTGAGTTTAATTTTATACCTATCCTGTAATAAATGTTATATGCGGTACTGCACTATGGGTCTCCCTCTCCTTTCTTCCACCCATACCCTCTGAGTACTACACCGGATACCAAGGGACAAGATAAGAGGTGGAAGAATTAGAAGAGTGACACCCTATACACATCCAGGGACTCCTAAAAATACAGACAGGACCAGTGAACGAACTCAGTGTTCGTGGAGATAGGCCCACTATCCATGGCCTCCATGTGAGTGCATGTATATGTGATCTATCATTTTTTCTTCCAACCACCCCTACAGGATCACGCTATTATTCCTTTATTTTTTTCCTTGTTCTATGCCAATTTGATGTGGAGTTCCTTCCCAGCTATATACCAGTCTTGCTGCAGCTTTGAGGATACACCTGTGGTACTTTGGGCTATCCGTGCTATAGCTCTGAGGTGAGCATTTAGTACCACAAGAGGTGTCTGCACTGAAGTTTGCCCTCCCCAACACTGGATTTTTTTGTTTCTCTTGAAATCACCATTTCAATAGACTTTATTGTACTTTATTCACACGTGTGTAGCTTTTTTTTACGTTTCTGTGTTCTCAGTGGATTTCTCATTGCATTCTACTCATTTATATGCTTGTTTGTATATTTACACCATTGCACCAGTTCACATTGTTGCTATATATTTTGCTATATATCTTTATATTTTGATTCACCCTCACCCCTATTTTTCTATATGTAATATTGCACCAAGGGTTCATTTACCCAGCCGGTGGGTTTTGTATTACTCCCTTGTTTTACTTTTAGCCACACAGCGCGTCACCATCACGAATTCTGAACACAGCTGCATCCCCAGTTATAAGAGGGTGTGCACACTTATACAACAACATTATTAGAGGTTATTATTAGGGTTGTCCCGATACCACTTTTTTAGGACCGAGTACGAGTACCGATACTTTTTTTCAAGTAGTCGCCGATACCGAATACTGATACTTTTTTTTAAATGTGTCCCCAAATGCAGCGATGTCCCCCCACATATGCAGCCATTGTCTCCCCCCATGCAGCCATTGTCTCCCCCCATGCAGCCATTGTTTCCCCCCATGCAGCCATTGTCACCCCCCATGCAGCCATTGTCTCCCCCCATGCAGCAATGTATCCCCCCATCCAGCCATTGTCACCCCCCATCCAGCAATGTATTCCCCCATGCAGCCATTGTCACCCCCATGCAGCCATTGTCACCCCCCATGCAGCCATTGTCTCCCCCCATGCAGCCATTGTCTCCCCCCATGCAGCCATTGTCTCCCCCCATCCAGCCATTGTCACCCCCATCCAGCTATTGTCACCCCCCATGCAGCCATTGTCACCCCCCATGCAGCCATTGTCACCCCCCATGCAGCCATTGTCACCCCCCATGCAGCCATTGTTTCCCCCCATCCAGCGTCTCCCCCATGCAGCTATTGTCACCTCCCATCCAGCCATTGTCTCCCCCCATGCAGCCATTGTCTCCCCCCATCCAGCGTCTCCCCCCATGCAGCCATTGTCACCCCCCATCCAGCCATTGTCACCCCCCATGCAGCCATTGTCTCCCCCCATCCAGCGTCTCCCCCCATGCAGCCATTGTCACCCCCCCCATCCAGCCATTGTCACCCCCCATCCAGCCATTGTCACCCCCCATCCAGCCATGTCTCCCCCCATGCAGCCATTGTCTCCCCCCATCCAGCGTCTCCCCCCATGCAGCCATTGTCTCCCCCCATCCAGCGTCTCCCCCCATGTATCCAGCGTCTCCCCCCATCCAGCGTCTCCCCCCATGTATCCAGCGTCTCCCCCCCATGTATCCAGCGTCTCCCCCCATCCAGCGTCTCCCCCCCATGTATCCAGCGTCTCCCCCCATCCAGCGTCTCCCCCCCATGTATCCAGCGTCTCCCCCATCCAGCGTCTCCCCCCCATCCAGCGTCTCCCCCCCATGTATCCAGCATCTCCCCCCCATGTATCCATGTCCCACTTACCTGCATCCTCGCTGCCGCCGACTGTGTCATACGCCGGGAACATTACAACTTTGAATCGCTGTAATGATTGGCGCTGCGTATAGACACTCCCCCTCGCTCGGGATTGGACAGTTCACCCGAGCGAGGGGGAGTGTCTATGCGCGGCGCCAATCATTACAGCTATTCAAAGCTGTAATGTTCCCGGCGTATGACACAGTCGGCGGCAGCGGGGATGCGGCGAATGGCGGCGGGATGCGGCGTCACGGCGACGGTGGCGGCGGCGGCGGCGGAGGGGGGGGGGAAGTATTCTATTTGGGTATTGGGGGTATTTGCGGGAGTACGAGTACTCCCGCAAATACTCGGAATCGGTCCGGATACCGATACAAGTATCGGTATCGGGACAACCCTAGTTATTATTTTGACTCCCCTCCATAAAAGATTTAAGTACGTTTTTATGTTGAATTGGTACAGTTTATAGGTCACATTAAGGTGGAAAAAGTTATTCAAATGATTTATTTTTGTCTCATTTTTTAACATCACAGAAACATGACATTTTAACAAGTGTGTGGAAACTTTTTTAATCTTACTTACATTTCAAGTCTGCTTGCTTCTCTGAGAAACTATCCCATTGTGGATACAACTCCTTGGCAATTTTAAGCCACCCCATGTCCCGTTTTCTACGATCCTTGTGTTGGGGATTAGGGATGAGCTTCGTGTTCGAGTCAAACCCATGTTCAACTCAAACATCGTATGTTCGACCATTCGTCGAAATACGAACGTTATGGGCCGTTCGCGCAGCAGAACTGGGTCAGGGGAGCTTGTTTTTTTCCCCACGCCAGTGGGCCATGATCAGGGATGCATGCACTGTCCTGTCACCATTCAGGCTGGGTTCACACTACTACACTACTTTCATCCTACTTTGCTCTGCTACATTGGTCCTACATTTATCCTACATTTGTCCTACATCCATCCTACTTTCATGAACAGGATACTACTTTGGTCCGACTTCAATGATATTCAATGGGCCTGAAGTAGGATCAATGTAGGACCAAAAGTAGTACAGGGAGCATTTTCAAAGTCGGACCGACTTGTGTAGGACGCTACAAGACGCTCTCATAGGGAAACATTGAACACAGAGCAAAGTAGGATGAAAGTAGTGTAGTAGTGTGAACCCAGCCTTAAGGAGGCCACGAGGATGGTGAGCAGTGACAGTGCATGCATCAGTGGGACTGTCCCTCTTATTTACATGTTGGAGCATCAAACATTCAGGACTTGCGCTGGGTCTACAAAATAAAATAAAAACTCATAACCTGAGTAAAATAAAAAAGAAACATAAAACACTCATAACCTGAGTAGAAATAAAAAATGTTTTAAAAAACTACCAGCGCGGAGGCGCATGCGCGGCAGCTCCCAAGATGGCCGCCGTCATCTAGAGCTCCGCTCCACCACGGCCTAACAAGTCCCACCGGAGCAGTCTGAGCGCCCCCGCAGCCCTACCACCGGGATCACCGCGCAGGGGAATCACCCCTGAGTCAGCAGATGTCCTCGCCGTCCGTCCGGAGGGATCTGACAGGGCAGATGGCGGCGTCTCCGGGCCCCCTCAGCTATGCCAAGATGGCGGCGTCACGAGGCATGCCTGAAACGGAGCTGCTGGAGGACTCCATAGCAGACCAGGACCTGCACCCCCCGCAGTCCCCAGGTACAGAATACCCCCCCTTGGCAGCAGCTGCATCCCCAGCATCCACCGAATCACTGCTGGGGAGAGTGGGAGCTGGATTCCCCACTACTCCAATGATGGACCCCCATACAGGGATGCTGCTCTCTGTGTATGAGGTGCAGGAGGAGGCCCCCACCCCCACAGACTTTCCTTCTATGATGTCTGCCTTCTCCCTAATGCTATCCAAAAGCCTAGCTGTAAACGCAGCACAAATCACATCATCCATTCATGCTGATTTACTGCAGTTGGGGATGAGGATGGACACTATCGAGCAGAAAGCTGACCAGGCAGTGGGAAGGATTAATCAGAACTCTGCCAGATTACAAGACGTGCAGGAGCAATTGGAAACAGCCTTCGCAAAAATAGACGACCTCGAGAACCGTTCGAGACGCTATAATTTTAGGGTGAGGGGGGTCCCCGAAACCGATAAGGAGGTGCAGGTCGCAGTGAAAACCCTCATCAAAAACCTCATCCCTGACATAGCTGAGCACCGTCTGGAGCTGGATAGAGCTCACAGAGCATTGCAAGCACCCCGATCGGATGGTTTACCCAGAGACATCATTGTGAAACCACACTTTTATGCGGTCAAAGAGGAGGTGATGAAAAGGGCAAGGCGGTCGGACAATCTCATGTTGAATGGGCACAAGATCCAAATCTTTGCAGACCTCTCCCCCTACACAGTGCAAAAGCGGCGAGCTCTGAAACCGTTACTGCAGGTCCTTATGGAAAAGGAGGTCACATACAGATGGTCTTTCCCGATCCGGGTAAACTTCACCTACAGAAATAAAAGCTATGGCTTTTCAACTTTCGCGGAGGGGGAGCACCTGCTGGTTCAACTTGGACTGATCGCCCTGGAACCCCCGAGCTCGCAAAACAACAGAGGACCCTCGGCTTCAACGAAAAGGCCTTCGCCTGGCAGCCCGCTACAGCAGACCTGGATGAAACAGACCCACAAGCGTTCCAAGGAGAACTTCCGTACTTGAGGATCGGGCTCTGATGTCCCTCTTTGCCATTCAGGGGTCCGGACCCGGGAAGGATGCCCCTTCCTAGAGGGGACTTGGGGAGCCCCCGAGGTTTCCTTCTTCTTCCCTCAGGGGACAGCTCGGAGGGGGGGGGCCCCCGGGGTACAGGGACCGAACACCGTAACAGTTTGACATAATGTTTTTTGCTTTGCTTTTGGTTCTCGTTTCTTATTGTTCTTGAGTTGCCTAGTCATTTTGGTGGGGTTACTTTTCCCTCCACCGGAACTGGGGGGGTTAACCTGGATTCGGGGGAGGAGGGGGATTTGTGCGGAGCCACAGGGCTCCCGGGGGATGCATTTTTGCAGGATAACACGGGGAATAGAATTAATGGCAGGTATAACCATGCTACTCAACGGTTACACTATGGGCGTTAAGTTGACACAGGATCACTTGGGGGGGGGGAGGGGGGGGCCAACCCAGGGGAGGTAGCATCCTACACAGTATAAGCACCGGTTGGCAGGTTGGATGGGCACCCTGGCTCCCAGGGGGCCACCCCCGCGTAAGAGGGGCGTTTAGTAAATGGTCATCACGGGCTCCTGGTTAGCCCTCAGTTAGCGTTTAGAGGTGGTAGGGCCGTGGTGGACCCAGTGCACCTCCATTGGACCGAGAGCGCCATGGGTGCAATCGGATCCGTATCCGGTCTTCCGGCATTAGGGAAGCTTCAGTTCCCTAATAGGGCAGGGGTAGAGGCGGGCGTGCCCACTTCACCCCGGGAAGGGGAGGGGTCGGGGGACCCCCAGGTTCAAGTTAGGTATTGTTTACTACTGGTTTTAGCAGGTATGCATAAATGCAGACATACATGCATAATATTCTCTCTTCTCTCTTTCCTCTCCATTTCATCTCTGTCTTCTCTGCTTCCCTTTCCCAATCCCTGGAGTGCTCCTAGGTACCACAGCAGGTTCCGGTCCTTCGTCCCGGGTCTCGTGACCAGTGTGCCCCGATGGTCCGTCCTCAACTGGAAGCTCTCGCGGCTGGCACAAGGTAAGCTGCGTGTGTCTGGTATAGTTTCTACACCTCTGATCCATGACTGACACACAACCCCCCCCACCAACCCTCAAACTCATCTCCCATAATGCGCAGGGACTAAATTCACCCGTTAAACGCAGGAAGCTCCTCCAACTCTACCACTCTATGCACGCAGATATCCTTATGATTCAGGAGACCCACTTCCCATCATCTTACAAACCCACGTTCCTACATCAGCGTTACCCCCAATTTTTTCTGTCATCAGCAGACAACAAAACAAAGGGGGTAGCCATTTGCTTTGCTAGGCACATCAACCTCTCCCTGGTGGAATCGATTGTCGATCCTATGGGTCGCTATCTCCTGGTATCAGGACACATAGATGGGGAACTTTACACGTTCGTGTCGTATTATACCCCTAATAAGGGCCAAAAATCCTTTTTTGAATCCTTGCTTCGGAAGCTACAACCGCACCTTAAGGGCACAGTCTACATGGGAGGGGACTCTAACACAGCTTTTGACTTCTCACTAGATAAATCTGCGGACGGGAAACCCACACCTAAACGCCCTTCCAAACAGAGCTCTAAAATAGCGAAACTCCTTCACTCAGCAGGGTTGATAGACGTCTGGCGTGAAGCCAACCCACGGACAAAGGACTACACACACTTTTCGGCACCACACAACTCTTACGCCAGGATTGACCACATTTTTACCCACGCCAAGGCTATACCACTGATATGTAGCGCCAGGATAGTAGACTCCCCCCTTTCAGACCACTCCATGGTGACGGTGACAACCCAGAGGCCCACAGGAGCTAGGAACCCACCTCGATGGCGCCTGAGGGAATCGCTGTTGAGCGACCCAACTCAGTGCTCCTTACTGGAGGAGGACATCAAAGAATATTTTCTTATTAACGCGACTGGGGAGGTTTCCGCGTCCACGGTCTGGGCGGCGCACAAGACGGTGGTCAGGGGAAAGTTAATTCAGCTAGCGGCAAAGCTTAGGGCGGAACATAGGGCGGACACGCTAAAACTCGAGGAAGAATTCCGCACATTAAAAAAGAAACACAAACGCCACCCCACGGCTGAACTGCTCGCCCGACTGGACAAGGCACGGGCCCTACTTAATCTCTCCCTAACAACGGCGGCCGAACAACACCTTCGGTGGACCGGTGCGAAATTTTATACCCAAACTGACAGGACGGGCTCCCGGCTGGCCACTAAACTGAGCCCCAAACAGCGGTCATTAGCTTTCCCTAAAATCAAAACGGTCACGGGCGAATTGACGCAGAACCCGACCAAGATTATGGACACCTTCCTACGGTTCTACTCGGACCTTTATAAACCGGCAGGTTCTCCCCTCAGCTCAGCAGGGAAAGAGTTTCTGGCAGACCTACCGCTGCCTGCTATTGCTAAGGAACATAGGGACCTCTTGGATTCCCCGTTCACGCAGGAGGAAGTATTAGCGACCATTAAGTCCCTGAAGTTAGGCTCTTCCCCGGGTCCAGATGGCTTCTCCACGGGGTACTATAGGAAATTCGGCACATGTTTGGCTCCCCACTTGACGCGACTGTTCAACTCTCTCAGGGATGGAGCCCGGCTGGGGGCCGATTTAAACTCGGCCTACATTTCGGTCATACCGAAACCAGAGAAGGATCCTAGCGAAGTGTGTAATTACCGCCCCATATCCCTGATTAATAATGACATTAAAATTATGACAAAAATCTTAGCAAACAGACTATCGAGTTTTATCGCTTCTTATATACACAAGGATCAGGTGGGCTTCATCCCGGGGAGACAGGGAACGGATCAGATCAGACGCGCCATAGATGTAATCTCCCTGCTTAAATCACAATGGGATGGAGGCGCACCCCAAAAGGGTTTCCTGCTGTCCATAGACCTCCACAAGGCCTTCGACTCCATAGACTGGGAATACTTGAATGGTATTCTGGGTAGATGGGGATTTGGCCCTAGCTTCCTGAACCTTATACAGTCGCTCTACTCACGCCCCTCTGCACAGGTACGCCTTATGGGCAGATACTCGGAGACATTCACCATAGGCAGGGGAACCAGACAGGGGTGTCCGCTCTCCCCGCTCCTTTTTGCGGTGGCCATAGAGACTTTGGCAGTGGCCCTGAGAGCGAATCCAGACGTCAAGGGGGTTACTTGTGGTCCAAGGGAACACAAATGCGCCCTATACGCAGACGACCTCCTGCTCTTCGTCACATCACCCCTGCTGTCCACTCCAATCATTCTTAAAACACTACGGGTCTTCAGTGAGGTTTCGGGTCTGCAAGTGAATTTGGGGAAATCCCTAGCAATGAATATCTCGGTCCCCCCCGATCTACTTAAACAGCTTTCTAGTAATTTCACCTTCACCTGGTCCTCCACACACATCCCATATTTGGGTATCAAATTGACGCCTGACATCAATAACCTTTTCAAGGCCAACTACCCCCCCATGATCCTCCGATGTAAAGGGGATATCATGCGTTGGGCTAAATGTGGGCTGTCTTGGCTGGGCAGAGTGAACGCGGTTAAAATGACCCTGCTCCCACGTCTTCTGTACCTCTTCCGGGCCCTACCAATCCCGGTGAAGAAACAGTTCCTTAGCAAATTTCAATCAGAGATTGTTCGATTCGTCTGGGGGAAAAAGGGGTATAGATGTCCCTCGGGCATACTCTATCGGATTCGGACGGAGGGGGGAATTGGGCTTCCCAACCTCTGGGGGTACTATAGAGCAGCCCAACTGGCACAAATATCGGTAGTCTTCTCGAACGGTCCAAAACCTGACTGGATAGCCATGGAGCGACAAGCCATCCCATTCCACACCATAGATTTCATTTTAGGGGGCGACCCCAGAAGCAGACCAGCCATTCTAGCCCCAACACTGTCCCACTCGGTTGCCCTCTGCTCCAAACTCTACTCCCTTCACTCCCTAATTTCCCCCCTGAAACCACTGAGACATTTGTTTCATAATCCCGAGTTTCCACCAGGGTTGGAGATTAGGGCATTCCGGTGGTGGACAGACAAAGGTTTATACAGGATAGGACACTATCTCTCCCCAGCGGGACCGCTTTCACTTCCACACTGTAGGAAAAAGCTAGATATGCCCGACAGCGAGCTCTTTCGGTTCACACAAATCTCCCACTATCTCCACTCTAGGTGGACGGAGAAGTCGGTCCCCCCCTCCATAACCCCCTATGAACACTGGTGTGCAAACACAATGGATCAGAGGGGTGGAATTTCCCTGATTTACGTAGCATTGATGTCTAAGACGGAGAAACCATCGTATGCACGGGCCTGGGAGGAGGACCTGAACGATTCCTGGAGCACAGCGGTATGGTATCGCGCCTCCACAAGGGCGTACAAAGGTATTATGAATGTGGGCCTTATAGAGGCAAGCCTAAAACTTTTGGTGAGATGGTACTATGTCCCCACCAGGCTGGCAAGAATGTTCCCAGGGACCTCTCCACAATGCTTCAGGGGCTGTGATCTGGGGGGCTCCATGCTTCACACGTGGTGGTCCTGCCCGCGCATTAGAACCTTCTGGAAAAAGGTTTTCCGTGCCACTGGAGCCCTGCTGGGGACAGTGATTTCACCGCAGCCTAACGTTGCACTGTTGAACCAGTGTATCACTGGACTACCTAAAATATCCCAGAGCTTAGCATTTTTCATACTGTTGGGGGCTAAAATGACCATAGCTAAGGCATGGAAGAAGCCATCAGTCTCCTTCCTGGCGTTTAAGAGAAAGGTCTCCTGGATAATGTCACAGGAACAAATAGCAGCGAAATGTGCGGACCGATCGGAGATATTCAGGTCGGTCTGGGAGCCCTGGGCGAAATACTGCGGGGTGTCCCTTCTACCAGGGATACAGCCTGGGGGCGGGAGCACTCCACTCCTCACATAAAGACATCTCTCGTTACCTCTTCCCCCTCCTTTCTTCTCTTTCCTCTCCCTTTTCTCCCCTTTCCTCTCCATCACACGTGTCTCGCTCTCTCTCCCCCTGCTTCTGCACCTCTCTTGGCGTGCGGGGCAGTTAGCAGCACAGTTAGCCAATAAGTGATAGTTACCCATGTGGACTGCATGCGCAGCGGCAGGCAGACACCTTGAGACGCATAGGCCATGCGCTACTATATGGGGCGGCGTGGGACTCCGGGGCCTTGGCTCCCAGGGCGCAGCGTGAACCCTAAAGGGGCGCCCGGGGAGAGGAGTGTCACGGGGCCCGCGCAGCGGTAGCAGATAAGCCTAGCTGCCGTACGGGCAGACACAAGGCCGACAGCACAAACACGGACACTATAGTCGGGCTGAGAGGCTATGATATGTTTGCATTGTTTTGAGATGAATAACTACAGATCTCTGTTATACCATAAGATATGTACTGTAATGTGCCATTGTCTTCTGGCAGTTTGTTATGATAAAACCTTCAATAAAAATCATTAAATATAAAAAAACTACCAGCGCTGCCGTGCCCCACGCCTGCGGCTGCCATGGCCCCGGCTCCTCAGGGGAGACTCATGGGGGGGGAAATCAGGAGAAGGAGGAGCATCCCCTGGTCTCTGCCCACCTGGCGGCCTGCCCTCCAATGCCAGGGCGATGCGTGTGAGGACGACATTGGTGTCCTCCTGCAGCCTCACCCCCGCCTGGATGGCTGCCGTGTTGGCCCGGACAGCCTTGGTCAGGGCGCGCACCTCCTGACCCACGCCTGCTGTGGTGGTCTGCAGGTCATTCAGGCAGGTTATCACAGCCAAGGAGTTGCAGGCCAGATCCTCCACAGACTCCTTTATGGAGGCCATGCTGTCTGCCATGCGCTCCATAGTCTGGGCAACCTGACCCAGATGGCGGGCCTGGTCCCTCCGCAGATTTTCAGCCAGAACGTCTGCCACCCCCCTTGTCTTCCTGGTGGCCTTCCTGGCTCCTGATGTGGCTTGGGGCCTAGGAGTAGGGGAGACCCTTGGGGGGGAAGCCCTGTTGGGGGAGGAGTGGGAGGGGCTACCCATGATGGAGGCCTGACTGCTGCCAGCCCTAGGGGGAGACATCATTGCCACTCAGCACCTCCTCCTCCTCAACCTCCTCCTGAGGAGAGCTGTGGCCACACCCCTCCACAGATGACTCCTGACTTGTCTGGGGGTCTGCCTCAGACTCATGTCCGGGGGAGGCTGTGGACTGGCCAGATGGCCCCGCACCCTCCTGCACATCTGTGGATGACACAAAACATTCACAGGTTGGAGGATCCACACACTTGTCACATATTCCCTTCCCCCACCCACACATGCTACACACCAGATATAAAAAAACACTTACCTGTCCTCTAGACCTCCTCAATGGAGTAAAATCCAGGCACTCCCTCCACTTGAGGCCTGTGGAGGCACTGGGCAACCACCCGCTCCTCAGCATTGAGCCTGAGAGTGGTTGATGGTCCCCCTCCAGTGCCCCTGGCATGAGCAGAAATCTTAGCCAGCTTACCTTGGATGACGCGCCTGAGATCATTGATCTTTTTCAAGATCTCATTGGGGGTCTTGGCCTCCCTCCCCAATGCATTAACATCGTCTGCAATATGTTGCAGGATCTCCCTCCTCCTGCCCTGCGTGGTGTTGATACTCTCAGGCCCATGGAGGTACCTATCATATTGGGTCATGGCCCTGACAATAATAGCCCTCTCCTGGGTGGAGTAATTCAGCTTCCTCTTCTTGGGAGCTGCAGACATCTCTCCAAAAAATACACCGACAAACACCAACAGACAACATAACAAAAGTACCTTGCTTCAGGGGGGGAAACAAGAGGATGTACTTTTGCACTGGACTTCCTTCCCACTTTAAATTACGCAGGCTTACGCCTCGGAATTTACGTTGCGCCGGCGCAAAGTTGGGCGCAAATACTATGAGGATACGGTACGTGCCTCTCTAAGTTGAGCTGGCGTAACGTAAATGAGATGCGCTACCCCCGTCTATATATGCGCCGATGTACGTGGATCTACCCCTATAACTTTTGCACAAACCAAAAAATATATGCTTATTGCAGTGTTTTTTTACAAAACAATATGTAGAAAAATACATATTGGCCTAATCTGAGGAAATATTTTATTTAAAAAAAAAAAAAAAAATTGGGATATTTATTATAGCAAAAAGTAAAAGATATTGGGGGTTATTTACAAAAGGCAAATCCACTTTGCACTACAAGTGCAAACTACAAGTGCACTTGAAATTGCACTGAAAGTGCACTTGGAGGTGCAGTCGCTGTAGATCCGAGGAGGACATGCAAGGAAGATAAAAAACAGCATTTTAGCTTGAAAATGATTGGATGAGAAAATCAGCAGAGCTTCCCCTCATTTCAGATCTACCCTCAGATTTACAGCGACTGCACTTCCAAGTGCACTTTCAGTGAAATTTCAAGTGCACTTTGCAATTTATTATTTCGTAAATAACCCCCATTGTGTTTTTTTTTTCAAAATTGTCGCTGTTCTTTTGTTTATAGCGCAATAAATAAAAACCACAGAGGTGATCAAATACCACCAAAAGAAAGCTCTATTTATGGGGGGGGGGAGATGCAAATTTTGTTTGGGTACAGCGTCGCACGACCACGCAATTGTCAGTTAAAGAGACACAGTGCCGAATCGCAAAAAGTGCTCTGGTCAGGAAGGGGGTAAAATCTTCCGGGGCTGAAGCGGTTAAGAAAAAACGAAATTGCATTATTTTGTATGATGGATATCTGTTTGGAGTTTATTATGAAGGAATGAACAGCTGGCCCTTTAAATACATATCATTTGGGATGCACATAACAGCCAAGTTATCAAAGTCTGCACAATATAGACTGTCCACACAATAAAGACCTTCAGCTGTATTGTTAATTACCATCTCTGCATCAACTGCGCATTGTTCACTTCATGCAAGACAAAACGACTCGGTTTGTATAATTAATCAGCGCTTGAATTGATTTCCAGAAGTAGATGGAGCTGTAATGTTTGTGCTTTTTAATAAGTGTCAATAAATATGAATGGTTATAATAATCCTGCCTAGAATAACTGATGTCTACATGGTGAATAATACGGCTTGGTCATGCTCAATAATATGAACCTGTTCCATATGAATAGGGCTCCTAGGAATCCAGCTACATCTGATAAATATCTTCTGCTGACATCCACAGTATTGGACAAAGCCTTCTTTTATCTTTGAGAAACAAGATGTCAGCCTCCGAAGATTTAAAAAGTAGATTGCTGCGTTGCCTTCTCATTTGTGATTTCCATCTGTGGAATGCAGTATATGCAAACTGAATATATACTGTACATTACAGAGCTTTTTTTCTCAGAAAATAGGTGCAGGAACTCAACCACGACCCCGTTCAGATTTCACAAATAGTAGAAGGGTCTTAAAGGGGCATTAAATACCAGGATTGCATTGTATACAGGGTGCAGAGTTCAGGGGGTTATACACAGAGCGCAGAGCTGTCACTTGTAAACATAGGGCCAGATCCTCAAAAGGGATACGCCGGCGTATCTACTGATACGCCGTCGTATCCCTGTTTCTATCTTTGGAACTGATCCACAGAATCAGTTTCCAAAAGATAGGCAGAAGATCCGACATGTGTAAGGGACTGGGGGCATTTCGAGTCGAAATGCCGCTTCGCGTATGCAAATGAGCACTTACGAAGATCCACGAAGCGGTTTAGCTTCGTGAAATCTCCGTAAATACTTACGTTGCAATCGTAAAATTAGGGCTGCTTTTACAAAGTGTAAACTGTTTACACCTTGTAAAAGTAGACCCTTCTTACCCGCGACGCTGTTATTTATTTATTTTTTTTCCGCCGTATCTTTTTTTTTTTCGACGCAAAATTTCTAGGTAAGTGCTTTGTGGATCGGGCACTTAGGTAGAAATTTTGCGGCAGTGTAACTTAAAACAGAATATTTAAGTTACGGCGGCTCTTTGTGGATCTGGCCCACAGAAACCAGACTTCTGTGTTTACAAGTGATTGTGGTGAGCAGACACCAAAGGGTCTGAGCCAGAGGTGGTGGAACTAAGTTCCCCCTAAAAAAAGCCCTGTATATATATATATATATATATATATATATATATATATATATTGTGACAGGAAGTCAGGTAAATCTGTGGGTGTTGTCACATACGGGACATACATTTCTGCCTTGCTTAGACAATACACTAATCATTATTAGGCGTCGGCTGCGAGAAATAGCCAGACAAGGTCTAAGGGCGTTGAAAGACTCCAGCTGTTCAGAATGAGGCAATTAAGGCCTCTATAAGTAGCCCAAAGGATTACCACTAATTGGCTGCATCACTCCTAAGGCTGTGTGAGTAGGAGAGCAGTGCCAGAAGGTCTTCTGTGGAGGTGAGGAGAGGATTGATTTTTCTGTGTGATAAAAATCAAAAGACTATTGTTTTGTGCTGTATGACCAGCACTGTCTACCCAGCAGTAGGCTGTGTTAGACTTCATAGATAGGTTCCTGTGTGGAAGGTAGACGCCCAAAGTGGCTAGGAGTTATTTTATGTTTGATTTTTGTTATGCTGTTTGGATGCTTGCAATTGTTTTCCAGCAAGATGGAAAAATAAACCAAAAACTTTGGGCCAGATCCACAAAACGGATACGCCGGCGTATCTATTGATACGCCGTTGTATCCCTGTTTCTATCTATGCGGCTGATTCACAGAATCAGTTACGCATAGATATTCCTAAAATCCGGCAGGTGTAATAGTTTTACACTGTCGGATCTTAGGATGCAGTACCTCGGCCGCCGCTGGGGGTATTTCTCGTCGAAATTCCACGTTGGGTATGCAAATTAGCACTTACGGAGATCCACGAAGCGGTTTCCCTTCGTGAAGTCTCCGTAAGTTGTTAGTTTGCAAACACAAAATTAGGGCTACTTTTACAAAGTGTAAAGTTAGTACACCATGTAAAAGTAGACCCTTCTTTCCCGCGACGCTGTCAAATTTTTTAAAAATTTTTTTTTTTTCCCCGCCGCATCTCTTTTTTTTCCCGACGCAACTTTTTTTACCCGGCGCAATTCACAAAACTCGGCGCAACGTAACGTAACGCAAAGCACGTCGGGAAAATCATGTCGGGAGCATGCGCAGTACGTCCGGCGCGGGAGCGCGCCTAATTTAAATGGGACTCACCCCATTAGATTGGGCACGCCTTGCGCCGGACACATTTAAGTTACACAGCCGAAAATTTCTAGGTAAGTGCTTTGTGGATCGGGCACTTAGGTAGAAATTTTGCGGCGGTGTAACTTAAATAGGAAGATTTAAGTTAAGCCCGCTGGCTGTGGATCTGGCCCTTTGTTTTCAACCGTCTTCGACTGCCAGTCTGTATAAATTCAGTGTGTGGTGAACCCATCCAAGGGGTCACACACCCCGCTACCGAGCTAACCCCTCACTATATATATATATATATATATATATATATATATATATGAAAACACACAGAAATAAAGAAAGTATTTGGGACTTTTAAAGTAAGGTGACCAGATTTTTAAAATGAAATCCGGGGACATTTTTTTTTTTTTTTTATTGGCAAATGGCAAACTATTTATAAGCATCTTTTCCTCAAATGATATATGCAATGTATGTGGTATGTGTTTATGTAATGATTAATGATATAGACGTTATTTCTGAAAATCATTTCATACCATAGCATTATTATGCCAGCCCAATCGCATATCGTCATTATTTTCTTGTTCATAAAAAGGAAAATCATACATTTTAAAGCACATTTGAAGAGAGCCCAACCTTACCTGTAATTAGTGCATAGCGAGCGAGGAGAGAGGATGGATTATACTGTACAGAGCGGGCATCCCCTATTTACCCCGCATGGCTGCTGTCCTCAGACGAAATCCCACCTCATATGATAGACGTCACCATTGTGCTTCCTATCATAGGAGTCTGCCCAGGAGGCGGGTCCAACAGCCGAGTAAGCGAGAGATCCCCGCTCTGTATAATCTGATGGCGTTCACACCCCCCTTTCCGAAACAGCCCAGCAGGACCCATGATAGGACAGACCCTGGGCTCCCCCCTCTTTGCACCAGCTCGTGGTGCACCCCCAGGATCGTCCCTGAATCAAGGGACAAAACCGGGGACAGATGGGCTCTGGGGGCAGTGTCCTCAATCCGGGGACCTGCCCCCGGAAACAGGGGACGTCTGGTCACCCTATTTTAAAGTCGTATTAAACCTAAAACCAAAAATGTAGTATATTGCGGCTTACATTACATTACAAACATTAGATGTGGTGGCTGCATTAGTTTTCCTTACTTGGGGCTTTTTCTCTCTGTGTTCATCTGGTGATCTGGCCAGTAACACACCTCTTGTATTAAGGCCCATACACACGATTGGATATTCCAACGACAATTGTCCGATGGACATGTTTTGTCGGATAATCCGACCGTCTGTATGCTACATTGGACAATTGTTGTCGGAATTTCCGACAACAAATGTTGGCTGTGCATGCTCTCGAAATTGTGAGCCGTCGGATTATCTGATCGTGTGTACACAAACCTGTCGGACTAAAATCCAAAGTACAAACATGCATGCCCCGAGCCAATGTTAAACATCAGACAACAATAGCAGAAGTTGCCCAAAGGGTGGCGGGAAAGAGCTGAAAAACCACGTAGTTTGGTGTATGTTGGCTGAAAATGTTCTGCCGTCTGAATGCAGAACAAGTTCACGGACAATGCCCTTCGGACAAAAATCCACAGATTTGTCTGATGGAAGTCCCATCGTGTGTATGAGGCTTTAGAGTGCCTTCACTCTGGATGAAGGAGCATGGGGGACAGATTTGGACAGCGGCATTGTCAGTCTGGGGGTAGGGGGTGTTGCATGTACTAGCAGATTTAAATACACAAAATTGAAGCCAAACTCAAGCTAATACTTATTATAATTAGTTACAGCAAACATTTGTTTTAATTTTGGGATAAAGGTTTTCCATCAATAAAAAATGATTATTGTAAGCACCTCTACTAGTGTTAAATGGTTTGTTTGATCCCTGTAAAGCCTCATACACACGATCGGATTTTCCGTGGACAACGCTTAGGACTTTTGACTGAAGGGTGTTGGCCAGGAACTTGTATTGCATACAAACATCAACAATTGTCAGCCAACAAACACAAACCTACATGATTTTTCAGCAATTTAGCTCCACCCTTTGGGCAACTTCTGCTAATGTTGTGTTATGGTTAGCATTGCTTCTGAGAATGCTTGTTTGTACTTTGGATTTTTTTCCCGACGGACTTGTGTACACGCGATTGGAAAATCCGACACGACACATTTGTTGTCGGAAAATATTAAAGCATGCTATCCAACATTTGTTGGCGGAATATCCGACAACAATTGTCCGATGGAGCATACAAATGGTCGGATTTTCCGACAACAGCCTGTCATCACACTTTTCCCGTCGGAAAATCTGATTGTGTGTACGGGCTTTAACTACTTCCCACCCGGTCACTGCATATGTACGGCCAAGTGGGCGCTTGCTCCTTCTGAGTGGACATTCAGGAACATCCCTCAGAAAGAGGGGGATCGCGCGCGTGCCCACGCCCACGCCCATGCCGGACACGGCCCATCTCAAATCGGCAGGAGGGCTCTGTGATTGGCCCTCCTGATCACATGACAGCCATGTCCAATCACAGCCGTCATGTGATGTAAACAGAGAGACAGTTGCTAGGAGATTGGCTCTCCTCACACATTAGTTGTCCGTGAGGAGAGCAGATTGCTGCAGCCAGCTGGTGATCAGTGAGTATGAGCTGTTTTTTACAACTTTTTACACACTGATCACCAGCCTAGTAACACACAATGTAAAACACACATGTCCCCACACAATGTCCCCAAAACACATGTGCCCACACACATGTCCCCACACAGTAAAAACACCTGTCCCCACATATGTAACAGTAAAATCATATGTCCCAATGAGTATGTGCACACATATGATCACCTGCGCACATCTGTACATGATCATTTGCGTACATACAGTACAGACCAAAAGTTTGGACACACCTTCTCATTCAAAGAGTTTTCTTTATTTTCATGACTATGAAAATTGTAGATTCACACTGAAGGCATCAAAACTATGAATTAACACATGTGGAATTATACATAACAAAAAAGTGTTAAACAACTGAAAATATATTTCATATTCTAGGTTCTTCAAAGTAGCCACCTTTTGCTTTGATTACTGCTTGGCACACTCTTGGCATTCTCTTGATGAGCTTCAAGAGGTAGTTACCTGGCGCAGCACCCCATCACTCTCCTTCTTGGTCAAATAGCCCTTACACAGCCTGGAGGTGTGTTTGGGGTCATTGTCCTGTTGAAAAATAAATGATAGTCCAACAAAACGCAAACCGGATGGAATAGCATGCCGCTGCAAGATGCTGTGGTAGCCATGCTGGTTCAGTATGCCTTCAATTTTGAATAAATCCCCAACAGTGTCACCAGCAAAGCACCCCCACACCATCACACCTCCTCCTCCATGCTTCACGGTGGGAACCAGGCATGTCGCACAAAGACACGGGGGTTGTAACCAAAGATCTCAAGTTTGGACTCATCAGACCAAAGCACAGATTTCCACTGGTCTAATGTCCATTCCTTGTGTTCTTTAGCCCAAACAAGTCTCTTCTGCCTGTTGCCTTTCTTTAGCAGTGGTTTCCTAGCAGATATTCTACCATGAAAGCCTGATTCACACAGTCTCCTCTTAATAGTTCTAGAGATGTGTCTGCTGCAAATGGTGGCTAATTTGAAGAACCTAGAATATGAAATATATTTTCAGTTGTTTCACACTTTTTTGTTATGTATAATTCCACATGTGTTAATTCATAGTTTTGATGCCTTCAGTGTGAATCTACAATTTTCATAGTCATGAAAATAAAGAAAATTCTTTGAATGAGAAGGTGTGTCCAAACTTTTGGTTTGTACTGTATGTTCGTGAACACACAAACCAATTTGTATACACTTAACAAGATTTTTTTTACCAAAGACATGTAGCAGAATACATTTTAGCTTTATGACAAAATTTGATTTTATTGGTATTCTTTTAAAATAGAATAAAGAAAATATTGTTTTTTTTTCAATTTTTTTTTCAAAATTTCAGCAATTTTTTGCTTATATCGCAAAAAAATTAAAACAGAGTCGTGAATAAATACCACCAAAAGAAAGCTCTATTTGTGCGAACAAAATGATAAAAATATAATTTGGGTGCAGCGCAGCATGACTTTGCAATTGCCATTGAAAGTGCTGAAAGCTGAAAATTGGCCTGGGAAAGAAGGGGATGAAAATGCCCAGTATTGATGTGGTCAAAACTGTTACATTCTACTGGAGAGCTTGTTCTTTTGAAAAACAGTAGACTTACTGGCTGGACCACCAACCGAAAATAGAAAAAAGAACGTTTAAAAAACCTGTATAATACAGATATTTGCTCCCTCTTCCTGCGCTAGATCGCCGCAGTATCCACGGCGATCTATGCCATGTCCGGCCCCTCCTCTGTCTTCTGGGAGACACACAGGTCGCATGCGCAGTAGGGAAGCAGGCTGTGAAGCCGCAAGGCTTAACTTCCTGATTCCCTTACTGAAGATGCAAGCGCCTGCACCTGGGAGCCGAGGGACAGATTGGCTGTGGGTGAGGACATTGCGGGCATCCTGGACAGGTAAGTGTCCTAATATTAAAAGTCAGAAGCTGCAGTATTTGTAGCTACTGACTTTTATTGTATTTATTTTTTTGGCGGAACTCAACTTTAAGGTGCATGAATCATCAGAAGTGAACAGGAAGATCACTAGTATAGTTAAAAAAACTTTCAAATATTATAAAATAATATGATATGTGATAGTGCATAGTACAGCCATGTAAAGTATTCACAACTATAAAACATCACACCTTGTATGTTACCCCCCCCCCCCATTTACTCAATACAATTATACCAAGATAATCAGCAACAGATAGATGATACTGCATGTATAGTAGAAGACACTGAAACATTGGTCAAGTATTGTGTTGCTGATAAGAAGTGGAGGTCATTCTATGTGTTTCGTGGGTAGAACTCTTAAAGAAGCCGCAAGGTAAAAAAAAAGACTATGCAAGACATCACAAGGTGGTGCTGGATGGTAGAAAGCCATGGGAGGAATAGGGGACCCAGGTTAACATTGACCCAAGGAGGTAGGGCAGACATCAGGGGGGCTCATGCCACAAGGCTACCATACCATGACACTCGTTGCAATCCGATGTAAGTCAATGAGAGCTGTCCTAATTAGCACTACTGAAGTTGCTCTGACTTTAGAAAAGGTTTTTTTACTACGTCAAGGAGACTTCTATCTGACTTGTGCCCATATATTTTAATCGAAGTCGCCTCCAAGTCAGATCTTCATCTACATTGATGTCATTTGGATCTGATATCACAGAAAGATTATGCAGGCCTTCTCAAAAGTCTCAAGGACTCAAATCGCCAGCAAGTTGTCTCGCAATGTCGCACTGTAAGTTGTGCGACTTTCAGCTCGCATTAGTGTGAACCAAGCCTTATTGTCAAAGCTTAATTGAACAAGCTGAAGTTGGAAGCTGATTGGTTACTATGCACAGCTGCACCAGATTCTGTGTGCACCACTTTTAGTAAATCTTCCCCATAGTCTGGTAATAGTCAGTGGTAGCCCATCCATATGGGGTGCCACCCCTCAATCCATGAGCCCGGCCCCTAATCTACATGCAGGGCACCGGACATATGGATTTTAATGGGGATTTTTTTTATTTTGAAGCACATGATTAGAGCCTGAGCCCTGAGCCCATCCAGTTGTGTAAAAATATCGAATTTATATTTGCTATTGTCTTCCTGATTCTCCTCCTGGCAAATCAAGAAACGGGTCCTGAGACCCGATTGGCCAGGAAGTCTTAGGACCCACTTCCTGTTCAGCTGAGAGGAGAAGCATCGGCCCTGGAGCGAGAAGCAGCAGCCCTACCATCTGCCTCCTAAGGTAGAGAGGCCTTTGACCGCCACACTACCGTCCGTCTCCCACGCGGGGGGTGGGGTTGTTGGATTGCCGCCTTCAGGTCCATCTCCTGCGGGCGGGGGGGTGTCACCTTCACATTTGTTTCCTGGGGGGGGTTCTGTCCCCTTCCAAAATAATGAGCACCAACCGCCACTGGTAGTATATGAAATTTGTATGGATGGTGCATTTTTTTCACGGACGTTCTCATTAGAACCAAGAAAACCTTATTTAAGCATATGTAAGCAAATCTTACTGATGAAGTGAGACTCATTTCCGGTTTGCAGACCAGATCACTGCTGTTGCTGTCACAGCGAGGATGAGGAACACTTGCTATGGAAACGCTGTCATTAGTGCATTGTTAGGTGAACCAAAATCTTCCCAGATAAACAAAGCTCTAAAATTGAGATGTGACAGCTCTAATGAGTTTGCACAAGAATTATGTAAACATTATTAAGTGTAATAAACGCGTGTCAGCAGGCAATCCCGTTGAACTGTTTATGAAAGCGACATGAGCATTTTATTAATAATGTCTTTTTAACTTTATGCAGAGGGTGTAATAAGCCTTTGGCTTTGCTAAGGCTTCAATGGAAAATCGTTACATGATAAAAGATGAAACTGTGCACTGGAGCCACTATGGTACTGTACTCTCTCATTCATAAACGCTCTGTACCGGAGGAAATAGCAGGAAGCCTGCCAACATTTCCCATTTAATTATTCTGCTGCCAGATCTTCACTTCTCATCGCAACTTCCTGAGGCAACATCTGGTGGCTATAAGAACAATAAAGCAAATAAATAAAAAAAGCATAAAAAATTAACGTCCATGTTAATATTTTTTACGGTCCTTTCAATGAATCATTTGTTAACGTGTAAAGCTTCTGTGTGATGCACACAATTTGGAGTGGAGGGCTTTAATTGAACTGTATTATAATTGTGGAGGAGCCGGAGCTAGTGTTTTAAAGCTAAGTGTCCATTAATTCACAGAGGGAGTGTTAATAATTATCACTTGCATCTCATTCAGGTTTCAGAAAACTGGTTGTGTTGATGGAATTATCTTCAGGAGACAGGACAAGACTTCTGCTCTGCAGCTAAAAGTTGGGCTCTGAGGTGCACAGCTGGGCAGACCATCTGTCTTCTCTAGAGCAATGGAAATGGAATAACATGGTAACTACTATACTGGTGGGGTTGTGCTAATGTGTTTTGCTGATGTGCATATGGACTACACAACAAAGCTAGCTGATATCTTGTTTACCAGAATGCATCCATATAGTTTATCTATAGTCAAAACTTTTTTCTTTGTTTTGGATAGCGAAGGGAAGAACTCTTTACTGCCATTGATGAACTTAGACAAACTCCTGTCAGGTTGCCATTGGAGTCTTTGTTATGCCCCGTACACACGATCAGAATTTCCTAACGGAATTCCGTTCAAGCTGTCTTGCATACACACTGTCACACCAAATTTCGACCGTCCAAAACGCGGTGACGTACAACACTACGACGAGCTGAGAAAAATGAAGTTCAATGCTTCCGAGCATGCGTCAATTTGATTCTGAGCATGCATGTTTTTTTCTCCGTCGGAGTTCCATACAGACAAACGGAATTTCCGACAGAAAGTCTTTCTAAGTCCATCGGAATTTCCACACTGTTGGAATATCCGATGAAAAAATTCCGTCTGACTTTTTACATCAGAAATTCCAATTGTGTGTACAAGGCAGTAGAAAGATTCCTTCACTTCCTATGTGGTAAAAAAAAGATGACAAGACATTAAAGTGGAGTTCCACCCATAAATATAACATTACATCAGTAGTTTTAAAAAAATGTCATTAGTCCTTTACAAATTTTTTTTTTTTTTAGATGCCTTCAAAGTGTTGTTGCTAGGCAGAATAATTAATCTTCCCACTTCCTGCACCTAGGTGCTTAATGCTTCCTAACCTACACCGCACAGACTCCTGGGAATGTAGTGGGTGTAACTTTCCAGGAGTCTGTGCACTCCCCAGTCTCAAAGAATCATGTGACTTGGACAGCACAGGTGCTGAAACCTGATCTGACACTGCTTGTGCAGCACTGAGCATGTGCGAGATCTGCAAGGCTGAAATCCAGGAAGTCATACAGTCTGGCTTCATGATGCCCACACTTAAGATGGCCCCAGTCAATTTCTATTTTATAAAGTGTCTAAATTCTGTAACAACCTAACAAAACTGACCTTAGTTTACAGACTAAATTTACTAGAATACATTAAGCTTGTGTATTACAGGGGTATTTATATATAAATACAAAAAAGTGCAGCGCTAAAAAACATTAATGTGAAAAAAATGTTATATAAACATAAACAATTGAAGAAACACTTGTGTAGTGAATGGTAAATGGGAAGTTAGCTCATGAGAGCCAAAGTATATGTGTCTAGCGATCAAGCTAGTGGAAAACACTGGATAAATGCAAAAAAGCAATCAAAGTTCAATGATCTGTGGGGAGAGTTCATGAAACTGCTTCCAGCTGGAAAGGTGAATGCACTTCACAGATGATGTAAATTCAAACAAACAGTGGTAATGGCTTGTCTGTAGCAATCTCCACGTTGGTATAGGAAATAAAAAGGGTACTCTTACCAGCTGTGGTGGACTTGTGTGCTAATACTAGCGCCAAGTCAGGTAAAGCGTGGTGGTCACAGCGGACCCTGGGTTTTGTGCAGATGGATGGCTCTGTTGGATGGTTCAGATGGTCGCTCCACTCAGGATATTGGAACCGATCTGGTCAGACGCTCTCTCCAAGGCAGAAACCCCAATGGGTGAGGCCAAATGATGGAAAAGGCCACACTCGTGGAACACAGCATATGTGAGGAATAAATGAAAAAATGCTCCAATGGTGCAGGTCAAACAAGTAAAAACCGTGAAGGCTTTATTTTGTTAAAAAATGTAGCAGTAAAATCACGTGAAATTGGGATCATAAAAAGCAGTATGGGGTACTCAGCATGTTACCCGACGCGTTTCGGCTCAAAGCCATCAACAGGGGCATGTTGATGGCTTTGAGCCGAAACGCGTCAGGTTACATGCTGAGTACCCCATACTGCTTTTTATGATCCCAATTTCACGTGATTTTACTGCTACATTTTTTAACAAAATAAAGCCTTCACGGTTTTTACTTGTTTGACCTGCACCATTGGAGCATTTTTTCATTTATTCCTCACATATGCTGTGGGGGGGGGTTGCCTGTAATGCCTGTAATGGGTGTGTGTGGAAGCAAAAGGACTGCACAGCCATTCAAATGCTTCCACCTGACAGGCAGGAGTCTGCCTGTCAATTTTACACACAATCCAGGTAGCTGCAGCCATTGGATTGTGTGTGAAACCCCCTATTGTCAGTACTGTACAGACCTGGCAGTGAAAGGATTAAGTGAGGGTAAATCTAACAGCACTACAGACATAAATAAGTGGCCACCCTGCCCTAAGCAAGGACAACTACCAGAGAAATGTTGCTGGATGGTAAACAGCCCAAGCTGATTTATATGGCTGTATTCCCCATGAAGTGAATGGGGGTCATGTTTTTGCCTGCTGCCAGTAAGTGTCACCGGTACTCTTGCATTAGGAGACAGTAATATTGGGTGTAACATGGTAGTTAGCTCTCGTGGTAGGTGCATTTATACAGTGAATCCAGGACTGTTGCATTGGGCTATGTGGATTGTAAAACAGAATCACCTACAGAGGTAAGTACAGTGGGGACTGAGGGGTAGGGAGGGTGCAGGGTGTTAGTTCACCTTTAAATGTTTATTTATTTATTTTTATTTTTTGGAAAAGTGAACTAACATTTTAAAGGGGGTTAGAGTGGAAAGTTTTTTTATTTTTTTGTTTGCTTTGGTTTCTCCCTGGTGATGAGCTTTAATACGTCTGCAGTGATATATGCATACAGATGTTTTATTCATACATCCTGGTTAAACACAGATGACATTTTAAGTCCAATTGATATTTTTGGTCACATATTTATCATGATATATTCTGTTTTATGCACATTAGAAATATTTTGCTTGGATCTGAGTGCAGACTTTTTTTTATTTCTAGATCAGTTGCTAAATCTTGTTTGTAGTTTTCCTACAACTGTTATACTGTGGGTTATCCCGCTGGCATCAATTTAATCCTCAATTCTACTGTAGCTTTTCAAAAAATTGATGTCTGCAACTTCATACTGTGTAAATATATATATATTTATTTTTGATAACATATAAAAATTAAATCCTTTCAGTATCTTGAAATGCATTTAAGTCTAAGGCCTCATTCACACTTGGCCGTTCGGGTCCGTCTGTCGGTGGACCTGAATGGCCGCTCCATGCATTACTATGGAGTGTCGGATGTCAGCGCAGACATGTCCGCTGACATCCGACCCGCTAAAAAAAGACGTATGGGGGCCACGTCCCCATCCGTCCATGCGGATTGGATCGGGTAAGATCTGATGAAAACGGACATGCTGTCCGTTTTCATCAGATCGCTCCATAGGAGGACAGCGGTGCCCGACAAGCCCCGCCCCGCTCAGTGAGCAGAGAGGAGCTTGTCATCCGCCGGCTCAGCAGAGATCTGCGGACTGATCTCCCGCTGAGCTGACGGGAGCAGGCGGACTCCGGCTACAGAGTCCGCCAAGTGTTCACCAGCTAAATACCCACAACCCCCCCCACACGGTAGTTTGGGTTGGGTCGATTCACCAGCATCCCCACCTCAGCAGTGCTTCCCTCCAGGCGGTGGCTTTGTCCCCTCTGTCTCCTCTGGCAGCCTCCACGGCTCCTCCCTCCTCCTCTCTCCTCGTTGTGGTCCAATAGGATCGCTTATCGCTTTGGCAAATTGGGAAATGGGTCTCACAAATCGCTTCCTGATTGGCCAGGAAGGATAGGTGAAAATAGCGAATATTCATGGCAACACCTGCCAATAAAACATGGTCCTGCATGGGACCTAGATGTATTCATCATGTTTAATGAGGCCTTATACAACTTACCCAATCATATTCAGCCATGCGGCTGTCATATGACGTCCTCGGCTGCCCGGCCGCTAGGGGGCGCGTGCATGCTTGGGAGCCGATTCACATGCCTCGTGGCCGCGATATCCACCAGGCACCCGGGATTGCCAGTCACAGATCAGGGATGTGGATCGGTGTGTAAACACACCGATCCAATTCTTGTCAGGGGAGAGGAGACCGATTGTGTGTTTCTTGTATATAGGAACACAGATCGGTCACCTCCCTCAGCCAGTCCCTTTCCCCCTACAGTTAGAACACACACTAGGTAACACATTGATCACCCCCTGGTGTTAACCCCTTCCCTGTCAGTGACATTTATACAGTAATCAGTGCATATTTATAGCACTGATCATGGCATAATTGTCAATGGTCCCAAAATAGTGTCAAAACTGTCCGATCTGTCGGCCACAATAGGGATTTGTGGAAAAAACATGCGAACATGTCTTTAGCGAAAAAATGGACTTTATAGGTACAACCCAATAAAATTGATAATTTTAATACAAAAGATTCAAAAATACATCACAAAAAATAAACAAAACAAAACATATATATAGGGACCCAATTTGTTGTCACTCTAGGATATACACTCAATAGCCACAGGGCTTATTGTGATTAACAGATATTGCGCTGGGTAGAGTGATGATTCCAAGATGAGACCGATTGAGTCCTTAGAACGTTAAAATCAGCTCGACATGTTTCGTGATCTAATACACATCGCTTCTTCGGGAGCTTCTAAATATTAAAAAACATAATATTTCTATTAACGAAAACAAGTACAAAATATTCTACTAAATAGCCTACAGAGTAGGCATAGAGTTGGCTATTGATGTAAGTATCTATATGGATATACTCACCGATAAACGGTGCTTTCTATTTGAGAGAGAAAAAAACACTGTGCGCCCTAATTGTGTGAGCCAGCTGATGGTCGACCACACCTAACCCCACCCAGGTGTTATAGGGGGGAGAAGATGAGGACCAATGCGTACCAACTCCTCAAATGAGCCACAGATCCACAGGAGAACAAGTTGGGGTATATCTGGTATTTCTAGATAGTAGAAGAAAAAATATACATAAATGATAAGAAAAATAATAATTTGGTAGGCGCCCATAATATGGTTATGAGGCCACCCAATGATACTAAAAATCACTATATTAATTCATGATCTTAATACCTTCTCAAGATTAACCACTTGCCGCCCGCCAATGACAGATTGACGGTGGCAAAGTGGTTGTAAAATCCTGACTGGACGTCATATGACGTCCTCAGGATTCTGAGCCGCTGCGCGCCCCCGGGGGCGCGCATCGCGGTGATCGTTGTTGCGGGGTGTCAGTCTGACACCCCGCAACACCGATCTCGGTAAAGAGTCTCTCACGGAGACTCTTTACCACGTGATCAGCCGTGTCCAACCACGATTGATCACGATGTAAACAGTAAGAGCCGTTGATGGCTCTTCCTCACTCGCGTCTGACAGACACGAGTAGAGGAGAGCCGATCGGCGGCTCTCCTGACAGGGGGGTTCGCGCTGATTGTTTATCAGCGCAGCCCCCCCTCGGATCGCCACATGGACCACCAGGGAAGCCAACCCTGGACCACCAGGGAAGGGCAGATAAAAAAAAAGCCCGACTGGCAACATAGGTAAATCGGTGCCGCCCCACAGTGTCCATCAGTGCCACCCCACATTGTCCATCAGTGCCACCCTACAGTTATCCATCAGTGCCACCCCACAGTGCCCATCCATGCCCAGTGCCCACCTATCAGTGCCCATCTGTGCCACCCATACGTAGCCATCAGTGCCACCCATAAGTGCCGCCCATCTGTGCCGCCCATGAGTGCCCATCAGTGCCGCCCATGAGTGCCCATCAGTGCTGCCTATGTGTGCCCATCAGTGCCGCCTATGTGTGCCCATCAGTGCCGCCTATGTGTGCCCATCAGTGCCGCATACAAGTGCCGCCAATCAGTGCCACCTCATCTGTGCCCGTCAGTACTACCTCATCGATGTCCATCAGTGCCATCTCATCGGTGCCCATCCGTGCCGCCATATCAGTGCCCGTAATTGAAAGAGAAAACTTACTTATTTACAAAAAAAATTACAGAAAAAAATAAAAACGTATTTTTTTTTCAAAATTTTCAGTCTTTTTTTAGTTGTTGCGCAAAAAAAAATCGCAGAGGTGATCAAATACCACCAAAAGAAAGCTCTATTTTTGGGGGAAAAAGGACGCCAATTTTGTTTGGGTACAGTGTAGCATGACCGCGCAATTGCCATTCAAAGTGCGACAGTGCTGAAAGCTGAAAATTGGCTTGGGCGGGAAGGTGCGTAAGTGCCCTGTATGGAAGTGGTTAAACTCAAGGTTGGAAAAAACACAGTGGAAAGCGTCCCTCAATATAGTCCCACGATAGATTCCCCAAACTGCAGCCAAATCTAAAATAGATATATGGAGCATTTACAGTTATATTGGCTTCAAAAATTAAGGAAAAATAAATAAGGATATAGGTACAAGGGAATAGTGTAGCAAAATTACCTCAAATGTAATGAACAATGTGTTCAGTACTATTGCAGAAAAAAGTGGTCTCGTAGGGAACCACTGGGTGGCAGTAGACAGAAATCCAAACATTTCCTGCGTTGGAACTGAATCTAATGGGTACACAAAATTAAAAAGCAAGATTAGGCCCAAGACTGCTGCTTAAATTGAAAGCAGCAGGACAGCCTTTAAAGGAAGCATGATGACAGCCTACCTTGGGGAATCCCAGGGATGGGGAGCAGAAGTCCACGGAGCGCACCCACGCTGAACTGTGTGTCCAGCAAGTATACTCTTCAAAGCACCTGGAGAGTGAACTGCTGTTATTCAAGTTTATATACCCCGCGTGGATCCGGCCGGCCAGAGTCACACCGCGCATGTGCACGCGCCATACGTGCTCCGCGCATGCGCATAGGGAGCCGCGAACGGCTCCCTAATGCAATACCAAGATTGCTGTGTGAAGGGGAATGAGACTCCCTGTGCCACCAGGGACTAAGACATCAGTCACCCAAACGGAAAAAAGGGGGGGGGAAAACCTCGCTACTACACAGAAGAACTAGAGGCAGCAGCTAACGTGCGATATACACAATAGAAAATAAAAAGCCGCGCCCAAAAAAATGTGAAACCAATAAATCAATAGAGGAAAAATGTTTTTAGGATTGAGCCCAAAAAAAGTCTATGACAGCCAACGGATGCACTGAGTATATTCATTGAGCTGCAGATGGAGACTCCATAAAGGCTAGCATATTAAGATTATATTTCTGAAACTCCGGACCACCAGGTGACATGCATACAATCAGTGCCAGCCCTCTACCGCAATATTAAGCAGCTTACCAGATGGCAAGCTTTTCCCAACGTTTGGCTATAGCCCAGCCACGGCCTTTGATACCTCAGGGACACTAGATGAAACGATTCGTCTCGAATCACCGGTAAGATCTCTCCAGAACTTGAAGCATAAACACTCCTAGCAAGGGACTGCAATCCAGACAGATTATGGCTCCCCAAGGGTGACGGATGGACCAGTAGCCTCCCCAATTAGTGGATCATATGGGTACAAGAGAAGGACGCAATAGCGTGATATCGCAAGGTGACAGTTTATTAAAATAAGGTAATGTACTTACAAAATCGTAGAATAAAAACAGCATGTAAAACAGATAATTTCAAAAGCCGGCCGGCTTGAAGGAGCCCTCCTCCTTAGCGTGGTGACGTCACTGACGTAGCCTCCCAGACGCGTTTCATCACTAGTCGGACATTCTCAATGGGGAGCATAGCTGGGGGACAAGACATAGTCCTCTGGTGGCTTACGTGGCCGCACTTATTTCCTGCTCAGTGGCACATGATGTGGTGGTCGAAGAGATGTACAGTACTGCAGCTGGCAAAACACAAAAGGAAGGATAAACAGTGTCTCTCATATAAACAGGCTTGATACAATTGCATACATATAATATGCCTACTAAACCAGAAATTAATGACTCTGGCAAAGCCAACATGGTGCAAACATATTATGAAAAAAACTTGATTTGGAAATTGTATTTAGACAATTAATCCTGTCCCACAAAAAGGGGAAAGGCAACCAGAGACATGATTCACTGCTCAGCGGTATATCAAAAGTAAAGTAAAAAAAGGGGGGGGAAGGGGGGGATTTTGAAAGGAAAGGGAACAGTAGCATAATCTGATTGAAAATGTCCAAATCCCCTAGGAGGGGCAGTTACTCTAGTGTGTATTGTTCCAAACGGACTATCTACATGTATTTTCCGATAGCCATGGCCGAGTAATAGAACACATGCATGCATAAAGATAAATACTCACATGTGTGTGTGGGTAACTAATCTAAGGTAGCCTCCAAAGCCTAATGGCAAGGACCCATACAAGGTCGCCGCCAACCAACATGAGTCAATCCCGGAGGCAAACCAGCCATCACACCTGCCCTTCAAAGGAAGGGCCTGTATGATAGCACCTCGTTGATTCCGGGTGGTCTGGTGGCATTCAACCGTTCTATTCATAGTGTTTCTCTCTGGAGAATATGCTTATCCCAATTGCCGCCACATGGGTCCTGTGGTACAACTTCTAATACCATAAATTGCACCATTTTGGTGTCGAACTTATGGTAAAGGCCCAAGTGGCGGCTAACCGGGGTAAGCATTTTAGCAAATTGGGAATAGTAGATGTGGTCATAGATTCGGTGCTTTAGCTGGCGAATAGTTTTGCCTACATAGAATGCCCCACATTGGCACGTCATTAGGTAGATAACTCCCTCAGTATTACAGGTCGCTCGGAAGCGGGGTCGGAAAATTTCCCCGTTAGGTAACCGAAATTTGGTGCCCGTCTGAACCCACGGACAATAGGTGCATTGGCCACAAATTGAAATACCATAGGTGGAATCCCGAGTTGTTGTATTTGCTCTATAGTGACTAATTGTTAATTTGTTTCCTATAGAGGAACTTTTCCTAAAAACTATCTCGGGAGTCTTTTTAACGTACTTGCCCACCGCGGGGTCCTCGCTGAGTAGATACCAATGTTTTTGTAAACAGTTACGTAACTGTTGATGTTGAGCAGAATACTTGGTGATAAATCTCGTAATCTGCTGATCATCATTGCCTTTGTGTCTAGAATGGATAAGAGATGTCCTGTCTCTATTAAGTGCCTTGTTAAAGGCCTTTCTGAAAGAGTTTTGCTATATCCTCATTGGCTTGCAGTCTAAAGTCTGTTTCATGGGTGCAATTCTGTCGTAGACGGATATATTGAGAATAAGGTATGCTATGCACTAAATGTGTGGGGTGACTACTTTGGGCATGCAATAGCATGTTTCCCGCTGTGTTTTTGCGGTATAGTTTAGTTGCTATATTATTGGAAGCGTCTCTATAGATCAAGAGATCCAAAAATGATATGGAGTCTCTATGATGTTCAAAGGTGAACTTTAAATTAAATTTGTTGGTATTGAGACGTTCTATAAATTCCAGTAGTAACTGCGCCTGTCCAAATTAGTCGGCCTGACAAAAATTGCTGATCGCTGGCAATTATATAGTAAAAAAAAGAAAAAAGAAAAAAATGCCATAAATCTATGCCCTATGTTGTAGGTGCTATAATGTTTGCGCAAACCAATCAATATACGCTTATTGTTATTTATTTTTTTACCAAAAATATGTAGAAGAATACATATTGTGAGGAAGAAATGTATTTTTTATTTTTTTTAAATTGGGATATTTATTATAGCAAAAAGTAAAAAATATTGTGTTTTTTTTTTCTAATTTTTTTTGTTTGTTTATAGAGCAAACAATAAAAACCACAGCAGTGATCAAATACCACTAAAAGAAAGCTCTATTTGTGGGAAACAAATGATCAAAATGTCATATGGGTACAGTGTTGCATGACAGTGTTGTCATTCAAATTGTGACAGCACTGAAAGCGGCAAATTGGCCTGGACAGGAAGGGGGTGAAAATGCCCTGTATTGAAGTGGTTAAATGCATACACACATATGAAAAAACACAGTCGTACATGTTTCAGTAAATTCCTGACATATTAGAAAAAAAATAGAGATACAGTCCGCAATGCGTAGCACCACAATCAAATTATATGAACAAAAAAAATAAGAAATTAAAAAGCCGACTTTAAGGCTGCCACTATAATCCCAATGGGGAAAGAGAGGTACTCAAAGGTATAGATAAAATATCAAAATTTATTAAATATCATCATATCATCATAAAAACATGTCACAAAGATAAAGATTATATTTCATGTTTTTCACCATGGCATACCCATCTTTGCGACATGTTTTTATGATGATATTTAATACGTTTTGATATTTTATCTATACCTTTGAGTACTTCTCTTTCCCCGTTGGGATTATAGTGGCAGCCTTAAAAGTCCGCTTTTCAATTTCTTATTTTTTTGTTCAAATTCCTGACATAACCAAAGCTGTTGGAAACACCAATTATTTTTATGTGCACACAAGCATGTGCGTCTCAGAGCCCTGACATTGTCAGTGTAAGCACAGTTTCCATATGGTTCTAATTCAGAGACCATTGACATTGCACTTGCCCGTGCTTAGTAGCTTCATGTTTATGGCTTTCTGGCACACCATGTATAATTAATATACTGAAGCAAACTGAGATTAATGAATTTTTATTTTAAAACTGTGTTTTAATTAGTGTTTTCTCCTGACTGGCATGTGAGTACCAAATGACTGTTCATTGTGTAGATGAATGTTAGAAAACGCAGAGGAAGACATTTGCTGAAGTGGCTCAGCTTCAGATATCTGTGCAGATGTTGCAAAAACAACAACAACAATAAGGATTGTTCCAAGGTTGTTAGAGGGCCTTGTGCACCACATTGTATAAGATAAGTAGAGTACACAATGCTGAATTCATATAATGTGATTAGCTATTGTCAATGTACTGGGGGAGTTTTAGGCTGACCATACATGGATAATAAATTGTTCGAAAAAAACGTCAGATTTCCAACGGTCTATAAAACATGCATGTGTTCATGCCATCATTGTTTTTGATAATTATCAAAATATTATCGATCACTAACAACATAAACGGTATATTTTTCACCAATTGATTACGCAATACAGGGTTACATTTTAACGCATGCATGTGGATTTTTTCTAATTGTTTTTGATGAATTCCACTACTAATACTTAGAAAATTGATCATTTAGGCTCAAAAAATTTGACATGACGGTAGTTTTTTACAATTATTAAACATATGGATTGGACACGGGTTCAACTAAACATACATGTCCACCTAGTTGTTTGTAAGGTAATCTACTAATTGGGAGATTCAGGGTCAGTATTAGTAGACAGGTCCTCTACCCAAATGTCCCAAACCTTGTGGAATTGTTTAGGGCATCCTCTCGCTAAATAGGTGGCTTTGTAAAGTGGTAAAGAGATGAGCAGATGAGGATTTCCATTGGAGAAGAATAATTTTCCTAGCGTAGAACCATAGTAATCCTATTAGGCCCCATACACACGGACGGACAGTCCGCTGAAAATGGGCCGCCGGACCGTTTTCAGCGGACATGTCCGCCCGGAGATTTCTGTCTGATGGTTGTACACACCATCAGACAGAAATCAGACAGAAATCCGCGCGTAAACAATACGCGGGGACGTGGCCGCGCCGTCGCCACGCCGATGACGCAGCGACGTGGGCGGCCTTGAAGTTCAAAATTCCACGCATGCGTCGAATCAGTACGACGCATTTGAGGGATGGCGGTCGGTCGGACAAGTCCGGTGAGTCTGTACAGACGACCGAACACGTCCGACGGACAGGTTTCCAGCGGACAGATTTCTTAGCATGCTAGGAAATTTTAGTCCGCTGGAAAAAGTCTGCTCGGCCAGGAATCCGGTCCGGTCGGCTGTACACACAACCGGATCTGTCCGCTGAAACTGTCCGTCGGACAAATATCAGCGGACAGATCCGGTCGTGTGTACGGGGCCTTAGTGTCCTGGAAGCCAGAAGATGAGCCAGGGTATCCACCAAACCAAGCAAACAGACTTCCACTGTCCAGGGCACATGAATAGTGGTCACAGAGTGTATGACCGAGACCACGGCTTCCCCAAAAATTTGAATATTAGGGCATTGCCAAAATAAGTGAATAAAGTCTGCTGAGTCCGCAGCACACCACCAACACTCTCCAGGAACGGAGGGATATATTCTGTGTTAAGGCGTGAGGTAGATCCTATGTAGGAGTTTGTACTGAATCAACCTGTCCCTTGCGGAAACCAGCTGTAGAAAGGCTTTCTCCTGGACTACATACAAATAAATTCCATCCACTGTTCAATATCACATGACAATACATATAATAATATACAGAAATGCATAGTGCTATCACTTTAAATTCACAGCAAATGTAATCAAACCAAACATTTGCAAAACGAATGTTCTTTATACATAAACAGAATAGATAGAGAAGAAATTATGTGCAACTGTTAAGATGCAGCAAGTTGATACAGGAAGAGACCCCTTAATTATATGAGGCCAGATGCACTTGACCCACATCAATGGGTAAATTGTAAAAGGTAGTGGACCCCCACAAATAGACTTTCTACTCCTCAAAATTACTCCACAACATCGATGTGATACATTACCGGATCAAGGAAAAAGACAAACTGTAAATAGCTAAAATAAATTATTGAAACAATAGTGTGCTCAGTGGTGTCGGGACGGGGGCTGACGGGGGCTGGAGCTGCGAGTGTGCCCCAAAAAAGCCCAGAGTTTCGATAGTCCCAAAATCATTATTAGCCCATTGCCGTTTCCCAGAGCAACAGGGAATGATCTCCCACTTATGCAGCGCGGCCGAGTGACGTACAAAAAGTCCCACCTCTGGGACCTGGCTCCTATGATGGATGTCCCACTGGTCCAATGCTGAGACTGCGGGATGTGTGACATCCATCATAGGCACTGCCAGGTCCAGGAGGAGGCGGGAATGACACTGCGGTATCACTGGGAACTGGGAGATCCCTGCTCGCTCTGTGTAAATGGGCGGGCAGCGGAGCGGTTCTCCTATGCTGGCTCTCTTTCCCATCCTGGCTCACTCTCCCTGATGTGTGCAGCCTGCTGTGGAGTGGTCAGAATGAGATGGGCTACACTACACAGGTAAGGCTGAGCTGCAGAGGTCACCTGTCACAGGGGGGGTCAATGTATGTGTCAGCAGGGGTCAGTGTATGTGTTGGGGGGGTCAGTGTAGGTGTCAGGGGGGTAAGTGTAGGTGTCAGGGAGGTCAGTTTAGTGGTCAGCATGGATGGGCACTGGTGAGTCAGACATCAACAAGCAAGTGAGCCTAACCCCCCTCTTGCCAAGCAGTCAATATCCCCCCGCCCCTGGACTTGGACTTTGTGCTGAAGCCCCTAGTCTTTTTCACACCTAGCAACACACCTGGGTGCGCTTATTTAAAAAAAATAAAAAACATAACATGATAAATGTAATTGCACAAAGACTCATAAATTAACAAATAAATAAATAAATCTATGCATATAGAGTCCTCTTAATAGATTAATAGTGACTTTTTAAAGTGTCCATACAATGCTCCTCCAACACAGGAAAATTTATTTGAGATAAGTGCCACCAATTCCACCACTGGGTACAATGCCCGCTCACCTTAAAAAGCGACCCCACCCTTTTTTCCAATTTTTTAAGTAGACATCCACTTTTGAAGGGGCAGCTTCACTCATTAATTACACTTAAACTTTTTGGCGCCATTCCTTGTCACTTTTTACTCTACACAGCAGCACACTCCTGTCTGGACCGTCTTAGATCCAATATATCTTGAAGGCACGATTTGACCCAGTGGAGTCGCTTTTTAAGGTGATCAGGCATTGCAACCGTTGGTGGAAATGGTGGCCCTTATCAGGATAAAGTTTCCTGTGTTGGAGGAGCATTGTATGGACACTTTAAGAAGTCACTATTAACATATTAAGAGGACTCTATATGCATAGATGTATTTATTTATTTATTCATTTATGGGAATTTGTGTAATTACGTTTATCATGTTATGTTTTTGTTTTTTGTTGGAAAAAACGCACCATTGTTTCAATCATTTTTTGAATCTAAGGCCCCGTACACACGGCCGAGGAACTCGACGTGCCAAGCACGTCGAGTTCCTCGTCGAGTTCTGGGATGAAGCCGCCGAGGAGCTCGGCGGGCCGCCTTCTCCCATAGAACAACGAGAAAATAGAGAACATGTTCTCTATTTTCTCGACGAGTTCCTCGGCGGCTCCATCGAGCCAAAAGTGTACAGACGACAGAGTTTCTCAGCAGAATCCGGGGTTTGACCGAGTTTCTCGGTGAATTCTGCCGAGAAACTCTGTCGTGTGTACTAGGCCTCATGTTTAAGACCATTTTAATGGTGCAGCTGTTCCATTAGGATTTAACACTGTTCACTTTACACACATAGCAGTGCTTTAGTATTATATCACAAAACTGTACATAGCATAATACCTCCAAAAATGGTTCAAGTTTATTCAGTAAGGCATATATTCATAACAGTAAACAGTATGTACATTGTATCACGCTGCTTAGCGTGCACGCCCGATAATGTCAGATCACATGCTTCTCCTTACGCATTTATTTCATCAGGACTGATGTCTTCAGGGGAAGTCCCAGGCACATTCTGTACAAAAGGTATGCCCAACTCCAGCCCAATTCTTTTGGTTTTGGATAAAGCCAGTTAAAGTTGTCAGGCTTTCATTTAAGTCTCCACTGGTGAGATTTTACTTACTTCCTGTCCCTGTGGCACCCAAGTAAAAAATGGGGTAAGTTCAATGTCTTGCAAAGAGGAAGGAACAGAGCAGACAGCGATAAAAAAACATTGTCAATGTGGACTGGATATAAGGGGAAATCTTACCAACAGGGACAGAAATACCAATACAAATCTGGCACTTGGGGTTAACCCTTCCTTGCTCCATTAAAATAAAAACTAAAAAACACAATAAAGTTTTGGCTGGGTGGGGCTCCATATCAAACTCTCACTTATGAACAGCATCCCCTCCCTCTTACACAGTTGGATTTTTTGTTAAACGTTAAATACCTTTTTTCCTTTTATTGAGCCTAGAGGAGGATCACATGGTCCAGCCACCCGCTGCCTCTTTCAGATGTCTACATTACATCCTATAAGGCAGTATTCAGTAACACTGACATGTTTCAGCAAGATATCTTTGTGGACTCCTAGTAGTATTAGTATTTGTAAACTGTGGGGTAGATTCAGGTAGCTACGCTATAATTTACGGCGGCGCAGCGTAATGTATTTACGCTACGCCTCCGCAACTTACAGGAGCAAGTGCAGTATTCACAAAGCACTTGCTCCGTAAGTCGCGGCGGCGTAGCGTAAATGGGGCCTGCGTAAGCGCTCGTAATTCAAATGGGGAAGGGGGGCGTGTTTTATGGTAATATGTGATGACCTGACGTGATTGACGTGATTTACGAACGGCGCATGCGCCGTCCGTGTACATATCCCAGTGTGCATTACTTCCAAGTACGGCGTAACAACGTATTAGTTTCGACGTGAACGTAAATTACGTCCAGCCCTATTCGCGAACGACTTATGCAAACTACGTAAATAATTCAAATTTCGAAGCGGGGACGACGTCCATACTTAACATTGGCTGTACCTCCTAATAGCAGGAGCAGTCTTACGCAGAAAAAGCCTTTACGCAAACGACGTAAAAAACGAACGCCGGGCGCACGTACGTTTGTGAATCGGCGTATCTAGGAAATTAGCATATTCTACGCCGACAACAACGGAAGCGCCCCTAGCGGCCAAAGTTATATTGCACACAATTCTACGCCGCCGCAATCAAGTTACGTCGGTGGAGGAAGCCTATTTTTTCAGCGTAACTGCCTTTGAGAATCGGCGTAACGCTACGTGGGCGCGGAATTCAAATTGCGGCTGCGTATCTGGAGATACGCCGCCGCAAAAGGTATGTGAATCTACCCCTGTGTGTCTACAAATGTGTGAAATTCCCCACACATGTGCAGAACCACAACAGGTCACTAACAGTTTATGAGAACTGACAGTGATCTGCAGCTATCTGCACAGGATTTTGTTCCAAGGTGGTGGCTCGGTAGCAGAGAGGTGAGGGAGAACTTTGGGCTAAAAGGAAGGCAGCGGACTCCATGCACTAGGAAGTATTTTATTTATTTTTTATTTATATACCCTCACCGGTCTCTTTATTAGGTACACCCTACTAGTACTTGGTTGCACTCCCCCCCCAATGTGTGTTACCAAGCAATTGAACAGGTGTACCTAATAGTGGCTGGTGAGTGTATCGGGACAATTATCAATTATTATCCAATCGGATCAGATCTCCTTTCGGCCAATCGGGTGAATATTGTCACACAACTGGGTGCGCTTTGGTCGCAGTGCTTTGCACCCCGAGCCCACACTTTTCTGAAGCCTATTAGAGCATCTGGCTCTAATCACGTACTTAAAAAAAAAAGCATTGGAATCCATGTGTCCGGCACCCTACATGTAGATCAGGGGGACGGACGCATGGATAGTATTAAAATATTTATATTTAATACTGAAAACCAAAGTGCAATATGACAGCACTACATTATGTACAGTACATATATAATAATAATGCACCTGTTGCAAACTGAACTCCAAAACTTTAAGGCTGTGTTTAGACTGGAGCACAGAGCGTCTCACAGCAGGGGTCCAGTGCGTTTCAGGTCCGATTTCAGGTCTGATTTCAGCCTGGATTTTTGGCAGACTATGGGCCTGAAATGGACCAATAGACACACAGGACTCCTGTACAATTTGCACCACACCCGCTCTGGAGATGTGTGAACCGGCTCCATAGAGAGCCGGTCACAATCTTCTGCTATGCGAATTGGATGCGGTGAAATCTGCATTCAATTCGCCATAGTGTGAACCCAGCCTAACGGTGCATTGCTAACTGCTAAGCTTTTGGGTATTATGCGGTTATTGTGCTGCATTTGTTGGTTTATCATATAGTCTTACGCTGGGAAGATAGTGTGAGAGCATTGTGACAGCATAGTTATGCAACAGGTGTTTCAGCATTATAATTACCATGCAGCATGCATGCCCTGAACAAACTGAAATCCTCTATTACTATTAATGCGTTTGTATGCATATGCAGCACTGGAAGAAGAATTCTTTATGATACTTGTTCTCTCTAAACATTGCCTGTAATAAAGGTTTATGTTCCCTTTCTAAGCAAACCTGCTAACTATAAATATAGATAGTAGATAGCACTCAGCGGACCAATCTAGATTACTGCCTGAATTCTGAGTTACAGCCTGGTTGGGAAGTGAAGGCTTGCCCTCTTTTTATACATCGGCTAAGGAAAACTTGAGAAAAACTAGAGATGATGCACATTCTATGTTTGTCTGTGTTTTATTGATAGGGAACAAAGCCAAACAGCTAAATTCAAACATGAAATACATGTATTGGGAACGTTGTTACCTGTCAGAAATTAGTTCTGCTCAGCTTGTCCTGTAACTTATGCATGCGTGCCAGATAGCATACCCTGATTGGTGACCTCACTGTTCTCACGTTAACCACTTCAGCTGCAGAATTTGCCCCCTTAGGCCTTGTACTCACGAGCAGACATGTCCGATGAAACCGGTCCGCGGACCGTTTTCATCGGACATGTCTGCCCGGGGACATCTGTTCGATGGCTGTACACACCATCGAACAGAAGTCCGCGCGTAAACAATATGCGGGGCGTGTCCGCGGTGTCGCCGCGACAATGACGCGGCGATGTGGGAGGGCCTGCCTTCTAAATGCTTCCACGCATGCGTCAAAGTCATTCGACGCATGCGAGGGATGGGGGCGGCCGGACATGTATGGTAGGTCTGTACAGACGACCGTACATGTCCGGTCGGACAGGTTTCCACCGATCCGCCCGAAAATGGTCCGCTCGGGCCTACACACGGCCAAACATGTCTGCTGAAACTGGTCGGCGGTCGTGTGTACGGGGCCTTAGGGGCACGGGCGGACGAACGGTCCGTTTTTACAAGATCCGTAAAGATCCGCCTCCGCAAAGATCCGCTTTTTCAGACGGAAGAAAACCCTATTTTTCTTCCGTCTGGCGGAACGGATCGGATGAATACGGACACATGGTCCGTATTCATCCGATTCCCCATAGGAGAGAGCGGAGGAAAGACAGGGCGGTCTCTGCACAGTGTGCGGGGACTGCCATGTCCGCCGACAGCTTTAACTGACAAGTGCGCGGTCGTGCGAAGCTGTACCCAAACCAAATTTTTCCCACAAATAGTGCTTTCATTTGGTAGTATTTGATCACCTCTGCGGTTTTTATTTTTTGGTCTATAAACAATCAAAGAGTGACAATTTTGAAAAAAATAAATAAAAAAAGTTAACTTTTTGCTAAAATACATATCCGAAGAATAAAAAAAAACGAATTTATTCATCAGTTTAGACCGATATTAGGCGTATAATGATTGATTTGCGAGAAAGTTATCGCGTCTACAAACTGTGTGATAGTCTGCTCGACCCGTGGGCACACTCCCGCAGCGTGCAGCGGGAGCAAAAGAGCGCCGGCGAACTCCTGCAACTGCGCCTGCGCAAGCTACCGTACAGGTACAGCGATTCGTACAGGAGACCTAAGAGTATATCTTTGTGAGCTGGTCGGCTAGTGGTTAATTACCAGTAAGGCATAGTACACAGTCACAAGAGGGCTTTTTTTCAGCGGGAACGCAGGGGAACGCAGTTCCGGCACCTTCTGGACTGGCTTATGTAATGGCAAGGGGTGCTGGGGTGTGCTGCAGGGTATTGATGCTCACTGCTGGGGATCTATTTTTGCAGGGGGGTCTATTGTTGCTGGGGGGGTTTATGTTGCTGGTTGACAGTTGTTGCTGAAAGAGATCTACTGTTGGGGGAGGCATCTATTGTTGATGGCAGCCAGAGAGTCTATTAATGCTGGCTGTGCGGAGATCTGTTGATGCTGCCGGGAGTCTATTGTTGCCGATGGGGGGAATTTTGTTGTGGGTGGTCCATTGTTGTTAGGGGATCTATTGCTGCTGGCTGCAGGGGATTTATTTTACTGCTTGTCTTGATATCATTACCAAATTCCATACAAATTACTTAGCCCCACAAAATTATACTTGGTTCTATATTGTCTAAAATGGACGGTACTGGGAAGTGGGTAGGGGTGGAGAAAAGGGGTGACTCGGAAAGGGGGAGTTCCTGCATCTACTGTCTGAGAAAAAAAGCACTGGTACACACCACTATTTTTTTTTGTTCTGCCCAGTGGGTTGAACAAAAAAACAGCAACTGACAGCTCCATTTGGAACCTCTGTATTAACGATCTGACATTAGTAAAGCGATCTCCTCCACTGAGCTATTGTGTTCTCACAGGGGATGGCCCCCTCAACCAGAACACTCAAGTCAGATCTTTCTGCCTTCGTGTGATAGCGGTGATCAGGAGCCAGTCGGCTGCTGGTTTTTCAACATGCTTGTCCAACAGAAGCTGGCTAAACTGTGCTTCTGTTTGCCTGGCTGCCATGGGCCCAAGGGTCCCGAGCGATGCACCGGGTCCCGAGCGATGCGGCGGGTGCATGCCCCCTAGACGGCCGCGAAGGCCAGGACGTCATATGACGTCCACCCAGGAAGGGAGATCCCTCTTGTGGACATCATATGTCCATGGGCGGGATGGGAAGTGGTTAAAATGCCACTACATTACAAATACTCCCTAAATTAACATTTTTTGGAAAGTAGACTGTCTGAGGTATTTAGTATGAGGCTTGGCGAGTGGTAATTCTTTGTCACTATATTTTAGAAAATTAAGAAAATAAATAAAAACATTTTTTTCCACTATGGTGGCACTGAACTACTCTGGTTGAAGTATGTTAAAGAAAAATAAAAAAAAATTAAAGCGGAGTTCCGGCCACAATTTCACTTTTTAAATATAAATACCCCTGTAACAAGCTTAATGTATTCTAGTAAAGTTGGCCTGTAAACTAAGGTCCGTTTTGTTAGGTTGTTACAGCATTTAGACACTTTATAAAATAGAAATTGACTGGGGCCATCTTAAGTGTGGGCATCATGAAGCCAGACTGTATGACTTCCTGGATTTCAGCCTTGCAGATCTCGAACATGCTCAATGCTGCACAAGCAGTGTCAGATCAGGTTTCAGCATCTGTACTGTCCAAGTCACATGATTCTTCGAGACTGGGGAGTGCACAGACTCCTGGAAAGTTACACCCACTACATTCCCAGGAGTCTGTGCGGTGTAGGTTAGGAAGCATTAAGCACCTAGGTGCAGGAAGTGGGAAGATTAACTATTCTGCCTAGCAACAACACTTTGGATTGGATTGGATTGGATTGGAATAAATACTTATAGTAGAGTGCCGAATGCGAGTTGTGAAACTCGCGTCTAAGCGCTTACCAACAAGCTGGGGGTATCCAGTTCCCAAGAGCAAAAAGAAGAAACTAGGACATCTAAGTAAAAGAGGGGAACAGACAAGAAATAAACAGAAATATAAGAAGAAGGGGGGGGGGTGTCAGGGCACAAAAAGCTTTGTGGGCATCTAAAAAAAAATGTTTTTTCGTAAAGGACTAATGACATTTTTTTAAAACTACTGATGTAATGTTATATTTATGGGTGGAACTCCACTTTAAATACATTTTATTTTTTTAACATTCTGTCACCAGTCAATATCCCTGATCACTGCCAGACCAAACATATGATGACGCTGTACTGCACTGATGACATTTTCCAAAGATATGAGACAAAAAAATACAACTTAAAAAAACACGCCAATACTTCAGACTTCTTTCCAAAAAGAGGTCATTTGGGGGGTATTTTTACTGGCATTTTAAGGGCCCTTAAGAAATGAGATAGGCCTTCCAGTACATCAGGGTTGATACATTTTCAAATATAAATACCATAGTTTGTAGACTCTATAACTTTCACACAAACCAAATAACATACATTTAGCATTTTTTTTTTTTTTTTACCAAGCACAAAGCATATTTTCCTAAATTTATGAAGTTAGGTTTTTTTTGGATGTGTTTTATAACAAAAAGTAGAAAAATAAAGTTTTTCCAGATTTTGTGTCTTTTTTTGTTTATACAGATTTTTTTTTAAAACCCAGTGTTTATTAAATACCACCATAAGGCCGCGTACAGACGACCGGATCTGTCCGATGAAAATGGTCCGCCGGACCGTTTTCATCGGACATGTACGCTGCCGGATTTTGGTCTGATGGTTGTACACACCATCAAACCAAAATCCTCGCGGACAGAGAACGCGGTGACGTATACGACGCCGACGTTCTCTGACGCGGAAGTTCAAAGCTTCCACGCATGCGTCGAATCAATTCGACGTCATGCGCGGGTTCTCAGGCCAGCAGACATGTCCGATGAGTCATACTAACCATTGGACATGTCCGGCGGACATGGTTCCAGCGGACGTGTTTCTTAGCATGCTAAGAAACAGTTGCTAAGAAACCTGTCCGGTCGGCCGGAAAATTGTCCGGTCGGCCCTACACACGACCAAACATGTCCGCGGGAACTGGTCCGGCGGACCAGTTTCAGCAGACATGTTCGGTCGTGTGTACGAGGCATAAGAAAACTCCATTTGTGTGAAAAAAAATATACATTTTATTTGGGTACAGTGTTGCGTGATAGCGCAATTGCTAGTTAAAGAGGAAGTAAACCCTCCTGTATACTTTGTACCTATAGGTAAGCCTATAATAAGGCTTACCTATAGGTACTGGGCCATATTCTCAAAGAATTTACGCCGGCGTATCAGCAGATACGCCGACGTAAGTCCGATTCTAAGGCCGTCCTATGTTTAAGTGTATTCTCAAACTGAGATACACTTAAACATGCCTAAGATACGATGGCCTGCGCCGTTGTATCTTAGGCTGCAATATCTACGCTGACCGCTAGGTGGCGTTTCCTTTGCGGTCAGCGTAGAATATGCAAATGACTAGTCATGCCGATTCTCTAACGTACGCTTGCCCGTCGTAGTGATTTTACGTCATTTCCGTAAGCGATACGTGGCGTAAAGATAAACATGCCCCCTAGGTGGCGTACTCAATGTTAAGTATGGCCGTCGTTCCCGCATCGAAATTTGAAAATTTAACGTCGTTTGCGTAAGTCGTCCGTGAATGGCGATGGATGCCATTTACGTTACCGTCAAAACAAATGACGTCCGTGAGACGTCATTTAGCGCAATGCACATCGGGTAATTTACCCGATGGAGCATGCGCATTGCGATCGGCGCGGGAGCGCGCCTAATTTAAATGATCCACGCCCCCTACCAGGATCATTTGAATAAGGAGTGCTTGCGCGGGTGGACTTTACGCTATGCCGCCGCAAGTTTACAGGTAAGTGGTTTGGGAATCAGGCACTTGCCAGTTAAACTTGCGGCGGAGTAACGTAAAGGACATACGTTACGCCGCCGGAGATCTCTAAGAATATGGCCCACTGTAACTATCTCCTAAAAGTGCGCTGTTTAGGAGATATTTACTATATACTGCGCTGATGTCACCGTCACATGCGCGCTGAAGGAACGGCCGCCCGTGCTGTTTCTTAAAAAGTGTGTGTCGTGACCGGTGGCTCCCGTGTGCATGCACATTAGTGACATCACGTGGCCTCGGGCCAGTCACACGTCCGCGGTCCTGGAAAAAAGATGGCCGAAGAAGGATGCGGCCTTCAGCAAGGTTGAAGTCGGCTTCGTTTGCAGGTCCATACTAGCAGATTATGCCTTTACTTTGCGGGGAAGGAAAAAAAAATCGTAGCACATTGCTGAATAGCAAAGAATGGCCTGATCATGAAGGGGGTATAACTTTCGGGATGTCAAATGTTGTGGAAAAGATAGAAGTAGGCTGTGATGGAACCAGTTTGCAGGTCTGAAGCAGATGCAGTATGTTCTCACTACTAGCCAGGAAGCTAAACAACGTTCTGTTGGAGTTTTGAACGGTGATTGTTATCCATGCAAGGGAACCTCATGTTTTGGGTTGTGCTTGTTGCAATGGTGATTAGTAAACACAGACAGGAAGCCCTTAAAGGGGTTGTAAAGGAAAAACATTTTTTTCATAATAAGCATCCTTTACCTGCAGACATTCCTCTTTTCACTTCCTCATTGTTCGTTTTTGCTCAGAAGTTGCTCTATTTCTTCTCTGTTCTGTTCACTTCCTGCTTGTCTGATTTTACTGACCACCGTGAAGGGAGGCTTTACTGCGGTGGTCAGTAACATGCTCACCCCCTTCTGGGAACTACATCTGTGCGGCAGGACGCTCTCTACGTGTTAGAGACTTCAAGGAGGTGTCAATTACTGGGCGTGCCGCAATGCATACTGGGAAATGTAGTTCTTACATGAACGAGCGATGCAAACCAGGAAGTGAATGAGAGAACAGAAACTAGAATGTCGGAGGTGATATAGATGAAGGAATTTAATAGGTATTTACTAGTTTTTTAACAGAATCATTGCACTATTCTGTCTGTCTACCTTGCAGACATTAATTTTAGGCCAATTATTTTTTTCCTTTAGTGACCCTTTAAACCCACTTAGCATTTACATACCCTCTTTGCAAGCTCTTTGCTTGAAGGTGAGCCCCACACCCAACAGGAGCTCTAGTCTATGCCTTCCACATTCTATCCAAAACTCTAATCTAAAAATAAAAATATTTTTGGCTTGACATCCACTTTGATGATGTTATAATGAATACAGAGCAGCATTCATTTTAGTTTTTATATCTGTCTGGAGTTCAACTTTAAACTGATTCTTCACTACAGGGTCGAAAATTTACCCCAATGCTCATGCATTCCAGTGTTGTGGAAAATATATTTCCCTACCTTCAATTTATCAATGGTCTTGCTGTAATCATTTGATCAACTTTTGAAAAATGGAAAGATGCCACTGTCAGAATACAAGGTCCCGGTAAGGTGGATTCCACTGGCTGAAGGAAAAAACTGTATATGGCTAGTGTTACTCTCCTACTGGTCCTTAACACTCTAATTCCCTCTTTTCCCTCCCCCCTTTTTTTCTTCACCCCTCATCTAGGTTCCTTCTGTCTGTCTTCTTTACATAAGGATAAGATCACATCGAGTGGGCTCCATCTTCATCCACTTACATATACATCTAGAAAATGAGAATGCAATCTCCATACTGCAGGGGTGCCCAACCAGTGTCCTGGGGGCCACATGTGGCCCGCGGTGCCCTCTGATGTGGCCCACGACCTCCTGCTCTCAGATGACTGGTCCGCATGCCCAGATTGCGGATTGCCGATCCTTCATCCCAGAGCATCAGTGTCGTGAATTAAGCCGGCAGTAGAGAAAGCAAGTGACTATGGCGCAGAGCCGCATAAGCCGATGATTCCTGTATAGCACCGGCTCCTGTCACAGGTGGAGTGATACCAAATATGGGCATATCTGTTCTGCAGTGGTTACTGGGCAGCTTTCAATCTGATCTGCAGGTGCATCGCCTACCTCCAATCCGATTCATAAAAAAAAAAAAAAAGAAGGGGATCCATCCCCTTCCGCCTGGATGGACTGAATCGAAGGGCCCATAGAGTAAAGTGGGCTGTGTCCGCCTGCTCCACTCATTGTGGCCCGCGACCGGTTATCAAGTGACTTAAGTGACCCTCGCTCTTCAAAAGGCGGGACATCCCTGCCATACTGTATATTGCAATATCTTTACTGCAAAATCAAATCTTGATTCAAAATCCAACATAAAGTGACTGTACAGTTTAAGTATAACCACTTCCCGCCCGGTCCATAGGCGATTTACGTCCGGGAAGTGGTTCTGAAATCTTGACAGGACGTCTATGGACGTCCTGCAGGATTTCATGCCGCGCGCGCCCGTGAGGTGATGCGGGGTGTCAGTCTGAAACCCTGCATCTCTGATCTCGGTAAAGAGCCTCCGGCGGAGGCTCTTTACCACGTGATCAGCTGTGTCCAACCACGGCTGATCACGATGTAAACAGGAAGAGCCATTGATCGGCTCTTCCTCACTCGCGTCTGACAGACGCGAGTAGAGGAGAGCCGATCGGCGGCTCTCCTGACTGGGGGGTTCACGCTGATTGTTTATCAGTGCAGCCCCCCTCGGATCGCCACACTGGACCACCAGGGAAGGGCAAAAAAAAAAGGGACAAAAAAAAAGCAGTAAAAAAATAAATAAAAAGCAATAAAAAAAAAAAAAAAGATGCCAATCAGTGCCCACAAATGGGCACTGACTGGCAACATAGATACATCAGTGCCACCCCACAGTGTCCATCAGTGCCACCCCACAGTGCCCATCCATGCCCAGTGCCCACCTATCAGTGCCCATCTGTGCCACCCATAAGTACCCATCAGTGCCACCCATAAGTTCTGCCCATGAGTGCCCATATGTGCCGCCTATGAGTGCCCAGTGCCGCCTATGAGTTCCCATCAGTGCCGCCCATGAGTGCCCATCAGTGCCGCCCATGTGTGCCCATCAGTGCCACCTATGAGTGCCCATCAGTGCCGCCTATGAGTGCCCATCAGTGCCGCTTACCAGCACTGCCAATCAGTGCCCATCAGGGCCACCTCATCGGTGCCCATCAGTACTACCTCATCGATGTCCATCAGTGCCATCTCATCGGTGCCCATCAGTGCCGCCATATCAGTGCCCGTAATTGAAAGAGAAAATTTACTTATTTACAAAAAAATTACAGCAAAAAATAAAAACGTAATTTTTTTCAAAATTTTCAGTCTTTTTCGCAGAGGTGATCAAATACCACCAAAAGAAAGCTCTATTTGTGGGGGAAAAAGGACGCCAATTTTGTTTGGTAAAGTGGAGCATGACCGCGCAATTGCCATTCAAAGTGTGACAGCGCTGAAAGCTGAAAATTAGCTTGGGCGGGAAGGTGCGTAAGTGCCTGGTATGGAAGTGGATAAACATGCTCTAACATACCACTTTATGTTGGATTTTGTATGAAGACTGAATTCTCAACTTAAGATATTGCAATATATGGAGATTGCATGCTCATTTTCTTGATATACATGTAATGTATAAATGCAGACACTTGACCTGCAATTCATGCAAATTGGTATTATAATAGTGGCCTATTTTGACTATTTGGAATGTTTACTCTAGGGTCCCCGTTTGTTCCCTGCCTCCTCACATGGGGGATACCTGCCTTTGGCTGTCCATGGGCTCCATATGTCCTGCCTGTCGAGCTGGTCTCTGCTAAGCGGTTTGTGTCCAACTTTGGTTCACTACTTTCTTGTGAAGGTATGAACGTCCTATACTTGTAGAAATGTGATAATTGTATATATTGCTTTGTTTGTTTTTATTAGGCTATTATTATTTTTTATTTTTCTTATTTGTCTAGAAGAATGGATAAGCGGCTCACCCACCTATTTGCCTCTTGATGAAACAGGCATCAATTCTTGCGAAACATGTTGAGGAACAACATGTACTACTTAAGTACAGGAAACAGGAAACCATCCGTGTGTCTAATAAGTATGCAATATAAAGTAGGCACGTAATTTAAGTAATTTTAGTCTTTTTTATTTATTTGTGGATGGGTCTATGTCTAGATTAAACCATTTGTACTAATCGAATTGCAATAGGAGAGAGTACTTTTTTCCCCCTGAATGTTTAAAATTGTATTTGTGTGGCTTTCTTCTGGGGTATCTCAAAAGTCAATTTTATGTTTAAAACACCAGGTTTCTTTATTATTATTAATGATGTAAAAAAGGAAAGAAACTGCGCTAAAATACCATAAACCAAAGGAGTGAAAGAAAGGAAAGAAAACCTACGGCCCAATGCTGGTCTATTCACTCTGAGAGCTGCGATAAACAAGTAAACAATAAGTACAAGAAAAGATTGTGAGAAAGATATAAATCGCACTAACTCTGAACATAAGAACCTTTTGAAAGCACCAAACAGTGATTTCTAAATACCAGTGATATATAGTGCTATATATAGCTGTATCAAAGAATGTATCGTGTTATGGGAGTGGGTAGCCACTAGAGGGCGCTAGGTGGCCATCTCAACACCCATCAGTGTTAATAAGCATTGCTATAGTGATACCAACAAAAACAATATATATATTTCAATCAAAAAAACATATATGGACAGAAGCTGGAAATCAAAATAAGCAAAAACAGGTAAAATAAAAAATATTAATTATTATAAATTATATTAAATTTATAAACTGTGACAAAAAGTCCATAAATTATTGACGAAGATTTCATCAGAACACCTATGAGTTGTGCCAAATGTCATGTAGTAGATAACGTGACCAAAGGGAACAGTGATAAATCCTCCACCAGGCTATTGATTGGATTCTTACCAGAACTCCATGATCCCTTGTTACAGGGGATCATGAACAGCATATAAAAGGGCAATCACTCCCAGTCATGTAGTTCAGACGTATGTGATCCAATTGGGTCTCATTCACAAGTGATGACAGCAATATCAACCATGTAAAAACAATGATAAAGGCTCCACATAGTGTATTAAATGAGTAAAAAAGGTTTATTTTTAAAAAGTAATGCACTTACAGGAATGCAGTAAAAAGATCGCCTTGAATCTGATGTGCCGGCCGGAACACAAATTCACAGACACCCGTCCACTGGGGAACGTTTGGAGCTTGTTTAGTTGACGACAGCGCGCCGCTCCGCCCTACGTCCATTTAGTAAAAAACGTACTTCTTCCAGGAGCACGGGCAGCGCGCTGCGTCACCTCTATATATATGAACAGGAAATAAACGGAGCCTCACTCTGGTTCACAGCCACCCAACTCACCTGCGCACTAACAGGAAAAACCATGCTCCAATATGGCGTCCGATATCGCAGACATGCTGCGCATCACGAGTCTAACGTGCTCAAAACATAGAGCCTGACACCATAGGAAGCACAATGTTAGCCACTATGAATGAAGGTGGGTTGGTGTGTCTAAGTTGCCCTGTTTGTCAATATCCCTACCTTTCCCATCGCTGTGTGGCCACAAGCATCTGGGCTACAGCATGGCGTCCGTTTCCGCGCAATGCGCAGTACGAGCAGCCAAGCCACAACATGACGCCCGATTCCGCGCATGCGTAGTGCGGGCGGATAGACTCCAACATTATATTATTATATATTATGCCTTTACCGTTTACACGTGTTATTCTGTTTAGTGTAATTCATTTAATTTAATAAGGCTAGATATATGTTTAAGCGAGGGCCCCCCTTGAATAATACTATAATAAGAAACAATCTTGTTCCTTATGTTCAGGGGAGATATGATTTGGAGCATATTTGTGTACTACATGATTGCGTAAAATGGTTAATTTTTGCTCCTTTGTTTCTTCAATATGCTTTTATGCTATATTGTGATGGTTGAGTACTGTCACTGCTCAGTAGGGGTCGCTTCTGGAGGGATCAAACATTCATGTGTTTTGGTTTCTCATAATAAGCAACAATGATGAGGTTACGAGTTAAGCTGTTTTTTACTCATTAATGGCCGTCACTGCATTTTCATTATTTGTTGTGGTAGCAGATCTGAAAGTCTTTTTATGATTTTTTATGACAATTAATTTTTCACTATTTATGGAATATTCATCGTATTGCCTGTGGGGTGGACGCTAGGTTTTAGCCTATCTGCCGATGGCTATGTATGTTATCTGCAGGGCTGGGCGCCATGTTGTGGCCCATCCTCCTGCATACTATATGTAATGTGGATGAGTTCTAGTTAATATTTCCTCTTGCTTGCTGATGGCCGCCGCCTCATTGGATGGTTGTGGTGGCGGCGATCGGGAAGTTTTTTTATTCATTTTTATTATTTAGTGTTAGTAGCATTGTACTCTGTTAGTCCGCATGGTTGGGCGCCAGGTTCTAGCCCATCTGCCGCTTGCAGTGCTGTTGTCTGCGGGTATGGGCGTCATGTTGTAGCCCACCCGCGGCACATGCTGTTTGTGTCTGGGGCGGTGGGCGCCATGTTGGAGTCTATCTGCTCGCACTGTGCATGCGCAGAATCGGGCGTCATGTTGTGGCTTGGCTGCTCGTACTGCGCATGCGCGTAAACCGACGCCATACTGTAGCCCACATGCTTGTGGCCACACAGCGATAGGAAAGGTAGGGATATTGACAAACAGGGCAACTTAGACACATCAACCCACCTTCTTTCATAGTGGCTAACATTGTGCTTCCTATGGTGTCAGGCTCTATGTTTTGAGCACGTTAGACTCGTAATGCGCAGCATGTCTGCGATATCGGATGCCATATTGGAGCCTGTTTTTTCCTGTTAGTGTGCAGGTGAGTGAGGTGGCTGTGAACCAGAGTGAGGCTCGGTTTATTTCCTGTTCATATATATAGAGGTGACGCAGCGCGCTGCCCGTGCCCCTGGAAGAAGTAAGTTTTTTACGAAATGGACGTAGGGCGGAGCGGCGCGCTGTCGTCACCCAAACAAGCTCCAAGCGTTCCCCAGTGGACGGGTGTCTGTGAATTTGTGTTCCGGCCGGCACATGAGATTCAAGGCGATCTTTTTACTGCATTTCTGTAAGTGCATTACCTTTTAAAAAGAAACCTTTTTTACTAATTTAATACACTATGTGGAGCCTTTATCATTGTTTTTACATGGTGGATATTGCTGTCATCACTTGTGAATGAGACCCATTTGGATCACATACGTCTGAACTACATGACTGGGAGTGATTGCCCTTTTATATGCTGTTTATGATCCCCTGTAACAAGGGATCATGGAGTTCTGGTAAGAATCCAATCAATAGCCTGGTGGAGGATTTATCACTGTTCCGTTTGGTCACGTTATCTACTACATGACATTTGGCACAACTCACGGGTGTTCTGATGAAATCTTTGTCAATAATTTATGTACTTTTTTGTCACAGTTTATCAATTTAATATAATTTATATTAATTAATATTTTATATTTTACCTGTTTTTGCTTGATTTGATTTCCAGCTTCTGTCCATATATGTTTTTTTGATTAAAATGTGTATATTGTTTTTGTTGGTATCACTACAGCAATGCTTATTAACACTGATGGGTGTTGAGATGGCCACCTAGCGCCCTCTCGTGGCTACCCTCTCCTATCACACGATACATTTTTTGATACAGTTATATATAGCACTATATATCACTGGTATTTAGAAATCACTGTTTGGTGCTTTCAAAAGGTTCTTATGTTCAGAGTTAGCGCGATTTATATCTTTCTCACACATTATTAATTATGTGGTTCCCCCATTATGAGGACTGGGGCCTACCAGATTTATTTGATTTGGTCTACTTTTTAATATTCATCGGCACATTCAACGAGATATAAAGATCAAATTTGAATGTTAAAGCGCAGTAATCCAGAGCCACCAAAAAGTTTTTAAATGAGATTTAGATCACTGAAAAGGGAAAAGAACCCGCTCCAGGTGTCTGGGTCACAAAAAATCTTCTCCTCCTCAAGATGATGGTGCTGGCTCAGTATGCAAATTAGCATATAGAAAAGAATTCAATCCGGATGGCCGCACTCCAACAACAATTTCTTTATTGGTTAAAAACCATACAGCAAAGAGATGCAATCAACAGCTCACATGTTTCACACCAGATTGTTGTTGGAGTGCGGCCATCCGGATTGAATTATTTTCTATATGCTACTTTGTTTACTGGCTCAGTATGCAAAGTAGCATATAGAAAAGAATTCAATCCGGATGGCCGCACTCCAACAACAATTTCTTTATTGGTTAAAAACCATACAGCAAAAGATGCAATCAACAGCTCACATGTTTCACACAATAACAATTGCTGCTTACTCATAGCTACTTTTCAATATTCACAGGCACATTCAACGAGATATAAAGATCACATTTTAATGTTAAAGTGCAGTAATCCAGAGCCACCAAAAAGATTTTAAATCATCAAGTTAGATCACTGAAAAGCCTGTTCCAATTGCCTGTTCTGCTTTTCAGTATTTACCCTTTTAGGTTTCCTTCACAAATGGCAAAGAGCATGCATATGGAGTCTAAGGTAGGGTAACACACCAGGATAGGACGAGAGCCCAAATACACACTGTCAAGGACAGGTGACAGGTTTCTTCCTTCTTTAACCACTATTCCCCAAAGATTCATAATGCTTTGCTTTTTGAATGTATCCGAGTGACCATACTGCTGCTTTTTAAACAGCCCCCTTAGTGTGAATACTCACCACTGTCAGTGTCAATATATGAAATACAATATGAATTCAGCTTCTAATCAAGAGCATTGTAAACATAAATGCCCTTTCCTTTCTCTACTTTTTTGACATCCAGAACTGGTACTCCTAGAGTTTTCTCGATATTAGATTTATGCTGGTATGGAAGGGGTCATGGACATTTCATGTATCCAAGAAGATACTTACACATAACAAGCATAATTAGCATAAACATAACACAACAGTTATTATTAAACATTTAAAACATTTTTTTTTCCAATACGGACAATGAACTACAGTCCCTTATATATAAGGGCTTATATAATATACAAAGATCTTAAGTTCATTGTCCTTTTTGGAAAAAAAACCCTATGTTTTAAAACTAGTTTGCCTATTCAACTCTAGCATTTTTCTAGATATTTTGCAAGTAATATATGATATCTCATTTTGGGTTTATTGTCCTCCTTAAATAAAGAAACATTAAAATCTACAGACTATGGATTTCTTTCTGTTACCAAAGCATGTACGGTTCACAGCAACAATCAATCAATTATGGCATGATAACAAAGTTAGAGGAGCAAAGATGGCCGAAGATTGATTCGGCACTACAGTGTTGGAAAATATATAACAGTGGAGAAACTGAAAGGTGATGACCAAGTGCTGCACAATATTCCTGGAGCCAAAAAGACAATAAATTATCTGACTCAGAAATAAGGAACACTGAGATTTATATGAGCAATTGGCTGCTTTTATACTTGTGCTGTGTCCGTTCTTGAAAACTGTAGAAATCATAAGCCACCATATCATGATCATTAATGTCAGCAAGGCCAGACCGAAGAATTGTCTCATACCGCAAAAAACAGACAGGAATAACCCTAAGTTTGAAGGAAAGATTTCTCAAAGGGGTTTGTCAGTGGTGGGTTAAAACTACCATGGGCACTGAATGAAGAGAAGCCATGGACCTCAATTTTTATAAATTGTAATCACCTGCTGGAATAATCATAATCCATATTTCAAGTTAACCTGATATACTGTATAACTTGCTTTATATAAAAGAAAAATAAATCACATATTAAAGATATATATCAAAAGTTTCCACAACTAATAACTGAATTCTTGCAGAGAAATGCCACTGATCACTCTACAGGCAGTCTCAGAAAATCCTTCTTGTGCCAAAAATAACTGATATTTATAGAATATTTAGCTTTGCAATGTATCTCCACTTCTGTACGTAAGTGTGAACCTCTAAATTTATTAAGGTAATTTTACTTTATAATAATATAAATATATATTTATAATATAATAACTACTAACTGCCTAACTACTAAACCACTAAACTACAGCCACTACTCCATGTTCTTAATACTAGACTTCTCTGTAGCCTTTGATACTGCTGACTAGGGATGAGCCGAACACCCCCCTGTTCGGTTCGCACCAGAACCTTTCGAACGGACCGAATGTTTACGAGAACTTTTAGAACCCCATTGAAGTCTATGGGACTCGAATGTTCGAATTCAAAAGTGCTCATTTTAAAGGCTAATATGCAAGTTATTGTAGTAAAACGGGTTTGAGAACCCGGGTCTTGACCCAGGGAACATGTGTCAATGGAAAAAAAAGTTTTAAAAACGGTATTTTTTTCTGGAGCAGTGATTTTAATAATGCTTAAAGTGCAAAAAAAAACATACAAAAATTCCTTTAAATATCGTACCTGCTGAGTGTCTATAGTATGCCTGTGAAGTGGCATGTGTTTCCCGTGTTTAGAACTGTCCCTGCACAAAATGAAATTACTATAAGAAAAAAGTCATTTAAAACTGCTTGCGGCTTTAATGTAATGTCTGGTCCCTGCAATATGGATGAAAATCATTGAGAAAAATAGCATGGGTTTCCCTGCCCCCCTCCCCCAGGTCATTACCAGTCCCTTTGGCCCTATATACTTTGAACAGCAATATACAGGCGGTGCAAACAAGACAGGGACTGTAGGTTTTTTGTTAAGTAGAATCTGTTTGTAATTTTGAACTGGTACTTTTTTAAAGTGTAAAAATATATATATATATATTTTTAAGCTTTTTGGAAAACATAGAGAAGGGTTATCACCCCTGTAACATTTGTTTTGCTGTCTGTGCGCATCTGTTCAGAAGATTAATGACAAATGATTTTTAGAAAATGTTTTTTTTTAGTGAAACAAGGATTGGTGATAGAGCATCAGTGGACAGGAGATTTCCTCTCACTTCCTGTTGTCTCCTTCCGTTTGCAAGTAGGAGTCGTAATTTGGATGTTTGAAAGTAGGGGCCTGCCGTATATACTCTGCAGAAATTTGGGCCCTAGGTGTTGGTGTTGCCACAACACTGTAAACCCTCACATTTACTCTTGGTGGGCGCAGGAATGGGTGCAGTGAAAAGACTTGCTGATCAGCCACTGCCTGTGATATTAATATGACAACAACAGCAATTGTATTCACGTAGCTTTAGGTGCACACTGTGCAGAGGACACAGCACACCACGTGAAAATACTTGCAGAATGATCCCCTGCCTGTGGTATTAATATGAGAAGATCCATGCTTTTAGGGATTATTATGAGAAACACCAGCAAATCTCTTGACGTAGCTTTAGGTGCACACTGTGCAGAGGACACAGACAGTACACCACATAAAAATACTGCAGCTAGCACAATCACCTGCCTGCCTGTCAGTATATTAGGAAGAGCGGATCTATCTAAACTCAATACAGTGTGTAAATATATATATACAACACCTGGGATGCATATATATATATATCCTCTACACACTGTAACTCTAACTGACTAGCCTGCCTGCCTGCCTGCTCTATCTAACTCCAAAAAATTACACTCTCTCTCTCTCTCTGTAAACCACCAACACACTACACAAGGCCGACTTCCAGGCAGCCTTATATAGTGTGGGGCGTGTACTAAACCTCCTGAGTAGGGATGAGCTTCGTGTTCGAGTCAAACTCACGTTCGACTCGAACATCGTATGGGTGGCTTTGGCCAATTATGGCTCAGGGGGTTTAGTACACGCTCCACACTATAAAAGGCCGCCTACAGGTCGGCATTGTGTAGTGTGTTGCGGTGGTTAAGAGAAGACAGAGAGAGAGAGACTGTCATTTTTTGTAGATAGTGCAGGCAGGCAGGCAGGCTAGTCAGTTAAAGTGACAGTGTGTAGAGGATATATATGCATTCCAGGTGTTGTATATATATTTATACACTGTATAGCTTAGCTAGATCCGCTCTTCCTAATTTACTGACAGGCAGGCAGGTGATTGTGCTAGCTGCAATATCCTCACGTGGTGTACTGTCTGTGTCCTCTGCAGTGTGCACCTAAAGCTATGTGGTGTCTGTACTGTCCGTGTCCTCTGCACATTGTGCACCTAACGTAAAGCTGGTGTTTCTCATATTTACTCATAGAAGCAGAGATCTTCTCATATTAATACTAAAGGCAGGGTATATTGCTGCAAGTACTTTCACGTGGTGTACTGTCTGTGTCCTCTGCAGTGTGCACGTAAAGCTACGTGGTGTGTGTACTGTCTGTGTCCTCTGCAGATTGTGCACCTAATGTAAAGCTGGTATTTCTCATATTTACTCCTAGAAGCAGGAATATGCTCATATTAATACTACAGGCACGGTATATTGCTACAAGTACTTTCACGTGGTGTACTGTCTGTGTCCTCTGCAGTGTGCACCTAAAGCTACGTGGTGGTGTCCTGTCTGTGTCCTCTGCAGGCCATTAGTATGTCTGGAAGGACAACAAGGAGAGGCAGAGAGTCACGAGCCGATAAAAGAGGGCAAGCAGGCTCTGCGTCTAGAGGCAACAGTGCTGGTCGCGGACACAGGGCATCCTCACCAGCACGTGGCCGTGGGACACGCTCGTCCTTTTTTCGGCAGCTGGCCGTGTTGAGCCGCAACATGCCGAAGACTTGGTAGAGTGGACCAAGCCGTCCTCATTCTCTCTCACCCAGGCTCAGGGTACTTTGTCTGGCAAAGCATCTGCCAACGCGGCCTCTTCCCTCTGCTCAATGGCATCAGTCACTCCTTCCCTAGCCCCACCATGTCCTCCTGAGGAGTCCCCCGAACTGTTTGACCACAGTATTGGGTACATGCTGCAGGACGATGCGCAGCGTTTTGAAGGCTCCGATGATGGTACACAGCTAGAGGAAGGCAGTAACATGAGCCCAGAGAGAGGGGGTGCCCAAGAAGGACAGCAATCTGGAAGTCATGTTCCCCCAGCTGCAGCATACTGCCAGGTTTTCTACAGTGATGAGGAGGGAGGGGATGATGAGGTCACTGACTCTACGTGGGTGCCTGATAGGAGAGAGGAGGAGGAGGAGGCACAGGCACATCTCCAACGAGGCAGGATGCCCTCCAGGGGCCAGCTTAAGGGCAGCACCATGCATGTGCAGGGCGCTGCTGTCTCTCAGCGTTATTCCAAAATTTCTTTGGTGAGGGCCTTTTTTGAGACAAGTGCATTAGATCGCACCGCTGCTATTTGCAACATATGTCTCAAGCGTATCTCACGTGGCCAAAAAATTCCCCTGCTCGGGCACCACATGCTTGACCAGACATATGTCGACCAACCATGCAGTTCGTTGGCAAGCGTACCTCAAAGACCCACATCAATGAACAAAGCGGACCTCTCCTTGCTCCTCATCAGCTGGTATCTCCAACCCCACTATACCCTCAGTCCTCTCTGAAGCCTGCACTGATAGGACTGAAGGTGTAGAATTAGGTGTGTCACAGCCAAGTACTTGCGGGCAATCTACTATCGGTACACCGATGGCAGATTGTACCAGGCAAATTTCCCTGCCCCAGCTGCTGCAGCTCCCAGCCATCCACATGCCCAGCAGTTGAATGCTAGCTTAGCTAAATTGCTAGAACTTCAACTGCTGCCTTTTCAGTTGGTAGATTATGCCCCCTTCCGTGAGTTTGTGGAATGTGCGGTACCTCAGTGGCAAGTTCCTAAACGCCACTTTTTCTCACGGAAGGTGATTCCGGCTCTCTACCAGCATGTGGAAGGCAATGTCCATGCCTCGCTGGACAGGGCGGTCAGTGGTAAGGTGCATATTACCGCTGACTCATGGTGCAGCGAGCATGGACAGGGACGTTACCTATCTTTCACGGCGCATTGGGTGACTCTGCTGGCAGCTGGGATGGAGGACAAGGTACAGTAGTGTTGGAGGTTGTTCCGCCTCCACGCCTCCAAAATGCTACTACTGGTCATTGTGACACACCTCTCTCCTCCACCCTCTCCTCTTCTTCTTCCTTTGTGGCCTCTTCCTGTGCTGATGTGTCCTCTGAACCAGTGGTGCTCGGTAGGCGTTCAAGGGGCTACGCAGGTACGCAGGCAAAGAGATGCCATGCGGTGCTTGAGCTGGTGTGCTTGGGGGACAGGAGCCATACTGGGCCAGAGGTTCTGTCAGCTCTGCAGGGGCAGGCTCAGAGGTGGTTAACGCCATGCCAGCTTAAGCCAGGAATGGTGGTTTGCGACAATGGCACCAACCTCCTCTCCGCCCTACGACCTGTTTTTCTCATGTCCTTAACTTGGTGGTGCAGCGGTTCTTGGGCAGGTACCCGGGCTTACAGGATGTCCTGAAGCAGGCCAAGAAAGTCTGTGTGCATTTCCGATGGTCATATAATGCCAGTGCTCGGCTGGCAGACCTCCAAAAGGAATACAACCTGCCCAAGAACCGCCTAATCTGTCACAAGCCCACCAGGTGGAACTCTACGTTGGCTATGCTGAAGCGGCTGCATACACAGCAGAGGGCCATCAATAAGTATCTGTGCCAATATGGCAGCAGGACAGGGTCAGGGGAGCTTGTTTTTTTTTAACCCACGCCAGTGGGCCATGATCAGGGATGCATGCACTGTCCTGTCACCATTTGAGGAGGCCACGAGGATGGTAAACAGTGACAGTGCATGCATCAGTGAGACTGTCCCTCTTATCCACCTCTTGGAGCACACGCTGCATGGAATAATGGACAGGACCCTTGAGGCAGAACAGAGGGAGGAAGAGGAGGATTTCCTTACCTCTCATGGCCCCCTTTATCCAGACAGTGTTCTGGAGGAGGAGGAGGATTATGTCAGCACGGAGGTGGAGCCTTGCACTCAGCATCATCAGCAATCTTCAAGGGATCAATTACAGTCCCAAGAAACCCATGGACTTGTACGTAGCTGGGACGAGGTGGCTGCGGATCATGTCGTCCTCAGTGACCCAGAGGACTCCGCACCGAATGCCTCATCAAACCTACGTTGTATGGCCTCCCTGATCCTGCAAAGCCTGCGGAAGGATCCTTGTATCGTGCTATCAAGGAGAGGGATCATTACTGGCTGGCAACCCTCCTAGATCCACGTTACAAGAGTAAGGTTGCAGACCTTATCTTGCCAGCACAGAGGGAGCAGAAGATGAAACATCTTCGGGAGGCCTTGCAGAAAGGTCTGTGCAACGCTTTCCCAGATACTGGGAGGTTACAAAATCCTGGTCCTGGACAACGTGTTGCTGAGGCTTCGGTCAGTTACAGCGGTGGAGAAGGTGGCCGTCTGACTGATGCGTTCAGACAATTTTTTAGTCCGCAGCCCCAAGGTATTACTGTTTCCAGCAACCTTTGCCAGTGTCTCTTTTACATGGTGCAGGAATACCTAGGGGAAAGATCAGACTTGGACACCTTTCCCACCGAAAATCCTCTGGCTTACTGGGTCTTGAGGATGGATCACTAGCCAGAACTTGCACAGTATGCAATTGAGCTACTGGCTTGTCCTGCATCCAGCGTTCTTTCAGAACACACATTCAGTGCTGCTGGAGGCTTTGTGACCGATCACAGGGTGCGCCTCTCCACCGACTCGGTCGATCGAATGACCTTCATAAAAATTAATCAGGCTTGGATCATCACCAGCTACCAAGCACCTGATGCTGATGTAACTGAATGTTTTTTTTTAAATGTCAGATCCCTTCAAGACTCCTTATGCTGATGCTGAGTGACTATCCAGTTATGCTGAGTGACTATCCTTTTCCTCCTCAATGCTGATAGCTTGTAAGAACATTTTTGGTTCTGGGTACCGCCACCAGTGCCTAAGGCCCAATTTTTCTGCCCCTGTTTAACAGGGGCGTGTAATTACAATTTTTAATGCAATACTTTGCAGCAGGCTCATTTCTGCGCTCCAACTAGAGTATCTGTAAGGGGTTGCAGTGCTGTGGCACCAGCACTAGTGCCTAAGGCCCAATTTGTCTGCCCCTGTTTAACAGGGGCGTGTAATTAAAATTTTTGATGCAATACTTTGCAGCGGGCTCATTCCTGCGCTCCAACTAGAGTATCTGTAAGGGGTTGCAGTGCTGTGGCACCAGCACCAATGCCTAAGGCCCAATTTTTCTGCCCCTGTTTAACAGGGGCGTGTAATTACAATTTTTGATGCAATACTTTGCAGCGGGCTCATTCCTGCGCTCCAACTAGAGTATCTGTGAGTGGTTGCAGTGTTGTGGAACCACCACCACTACCACCACCAACAAAGGCCCAATGTTCAACAGGGGCATGTAATTACAATTCTTGATCTAATATTTCACAGCAGGGCCCATTCCTGTGCCCACCAGGAGTAACTGTGAGGGCTTACAGAGTTGTGGCACCAGCACCACCACCACCAACAAAGGCTCTCCGTTTTTTGCACGCTGTGATTGGCCAAAGATGCGGGTCATAGTGCATGCTTGGCCAATCATCAGCCAGCAATGCACTGCGATGCCGCAGTGAATTATGGGCCATGACACGCTACTCGAATTTGGTGTGAACGGCCCAAAATGTTTGCAATTCATCGAACATACGATGTTCGAGTCGAACATAAGTTCAATTCGAACAGGAAGCTCATCCCTACTGCTGACCACCCAGTGCTCACTCCTTCTCAATAACCCCACCCCCTCTGGTCTCCAAGATTCTGCTATTTACTAGTTACTTTACTGATGACACCCAAATCTATCTCTCGACTTCTCACCTCACTCCTTCAGTATCCTCTCACATTACTAACTTACTAACTGACATATCAACATGGATGTTGCGCCACTTCCTCAAACTAAATCTTTCTAAAACTGAGCTGATAACCCCCCCCACACACACACTCATGTGCCCTCCTCCCTGACTTGTCCATCAAGATCAATAATACAGCTATCAATCCCTCCCCTCATGCCAGGGTACTAGGTGTAATCCTAGACTCTGTCCTGTCCTTTCAGCACCAAATCCAATCACTTTTGAATGCTTGTAGACTTAACCTCCATAACATGGAGCCCCTTTCTAAAAAAAAATGTGCCCCTTTCTAACTAATGAAACCACAGAGCTACTCATTCACTCCCTTGTTATCTCTCGCTTTGACTATTACAACTCTCTTCTCATAGGCATACCTATCCATAGGATAGCCCCTCTTCAGTCTACCCATAAATACTGAGGCCAGAATTATCTACCTTACCAACCACTCAGTGTTACCCATCCCTCTCTGCCAACCCCTCCTCTGACTTCTGATTGGCCATCAAATACATTTAAAACACTAACAACATCATCCCATCTTCTGGAACTCTCTACCTTAATATGTCTAGCTATCTCCTACTCTGGCAAATGTTTAGGTGATCCCTTAAAACTCCTCCCTTCAGGAAACCCTATCATGCCTCCACAGACTGACAGAACGGGTCAGCCAGGAACCAGCACAGATCCCATGTGTGCACATAATGAACTCTTCTGTACCATATGGCTAGGTCCCTGGGGTTTCCACCATGCAGATCTGGTCCTGGTTGCTGGGGCACCAACCGCTTCCTTCATGCATGAAATAGTAATAATAATAATTATCCAATTCAAAGTTGTTTTTTAGGTTAGATGTGCACTTAAAATTGTATACATTTCCAGCAAATACAATATAAAAGCATTGGCCGGGATTCAGATACATTGGCGTATCTTTGAGTGGGCCTAGCGCATCTCATATGTGCTACGCCGACGTAACGTAGAGAGGCAAGTACTGTATTCACAAAGCACTTGCTCCCATATGTACGCCGGTGTAACATAAATGGGCCGGCGTAAGCCCACGTAATTCAAAGTAGCAAGGCAGTGGGCGTGTTGTATTATAATGAAGCGTGACCCCATGTAAATGCATGGCCGATCGAACGGCGCATGCGTGCGCATGCTCAGAATCACGTCGCAAATACTCCCTAAGATACGTTGGCTCAATGCTTTGTCGACGTGAACGTAACCTACGCCCAGCCCCATTCACGTACGACTTACACAAACAACGTAAAATACGACGCTGTTCCGACGTTTCCGACGTCCATACCTTAACATAACTTACCCCTGCTTTATGAGGGGTAAACTTACGCCGGACGTACGCCTTACGTAAACGGCGTAGCTAAATCCGACGGGCGTAAGTACGTTTGTGAATCGGCGTATCTAGGTCATTTGCATATTTGACGCGTAAATCTACGGAAGCGCCCCTAGCGGCCAGCGTAAATATGCACCCAAGATACGACGGTGTAAGGAGACTTACGTCAGTCGTATCTTGCAAAATTCAGGCGTATCTCAGTTCCTGAATACCGCGCATAGATACGACGGCGCACATTTGGACTTACGATGGCGTATCTGGAGATACGCCATCTTAAGTCCTTTCTGAATCATTGACTGGAATATATTGAAGTTTTACTTGTGTTTGAACTACTAATTTGGTACAGGGCTATTCCCCATGGAGCTATGGGATCCACGTTTTTACCGAATTACCCCTATTATGAACTCCAATCACCCAGCAGGATCCAATAGAGATTTGATTTTGAACAGCAAAGGTTTAAAAGAACAAGAACCTCCACCCTCCCCAAGTAAAGTACAATGAAGGGCAATTTTAATTTTGGATAGAATGGACCGGGAATATGCTGTCATTTTACCTATCCTGCAACTTCACCTTTCTAGCCTGATCTTGGGTGCATAGCCAATAGAGACATTACGCAAATCCATAGGAACAACTAACCAGCACACCAAAAACTCAGATTTTGATTGTTGTCACAAGACGGTAAGTGAAGTAAATAATGCAATAATATACATATATATTGTGACCTATTGTACATAACTATTGCATCTATGTATTCATTGTATTTGTATGTCCCTGTAATTAGCTAATATATAAGACCAGAGTGTACTAGGCGTAAGGCTATAATATTAGCTATAAAGACAGACACCGTTGCTAGGTACACATGTTATATTTATTTTCTTCAAAGTAGGAATATCACATTCTAAAAATAGATATCGAAAAAGCCTATAACAATACTGTTAATAATATTGAAAGATACTTAACACTCCACTCGGTAACCCTCACTGGCTGTGCTCAGATGTAAAAGAGGGCTCTCTCATTCACAGACGTCCTGTTTTTAAAAGACCTCATCCATACATCATTCAAACTCCCTCCCATTGCCCGCCCATCTGCCATTCGACCAATCGTTGCACTTCCATGATTCTCATCCTTGTTACTGATTGTCCTGCCATACCTAGCCTCTGGGGGCGATATTATCCATATAATCTCCAATAGCTTGCTGGTCTTTTGATCATTGCAATTATGTTGACAGTAGCACTTCCCTTTTGTCTGCAGAGGGGCTAATCAAAGGATTTCATAGACATTGCAGAGTCGGGTCTAACAGATTACATTCCTGAGGGGGGGCCTGTCCTGCCCCCCAGGACACTGCAAGCCTCAGCTTATCTGACCATTGGGACTGGAAACAGAATATGTTCAAAAATCAGAAATGATATTCCTTGCAACAGTAAGTCTGACATTTTGAGTTTACATTGTAACTGAAATACTAATGATTTTCCAATGGAAAAACTAGTTCCGGTAACCCTGCTGAGATCCCAGGATTCCCTGTTTTGTCTATGGTACATCTTGACATCTCCCTAATGGGACACAGATGGCAAAGAAACTAACAGGGATTATAACCCTCTCTTACACTATCTAAAATGAAAAAATAAAGTTTTGTCTTTAGTTCCACTTTAAAATTGGTTGTCAATGCAGGACATTTTTTACCTGAATGCATTCCCTTCATAAAGGCAAAACAATGTTCCTGGTGGAAGTATTGTTCCCTTATCCCGCCTTATATTTGCCTAAGCCTGTTCACTGTTACCTACTACTGCTACTACTAGAAATACTGACTACTGTTCACCAATCATTGCAAAGTGTTTTGGGGTATGCCATGCCCTAATCCATGCCCTAGGATATGCCATGCCCTAATCCCCATTCTGCTCTCAAATTTACCAGCAATAAACCACAAAAAGACAACCCCTAGACTGTTTATTGGAGCTGGAGTGAATAGACAGTTGCTCTGATAGCAGGTAGCTTCTGTACTGTTTGGGGTAGAACCAGCTAAAGTCAGTGGCTCCTATGGGCATAGAGCTACAATAGCATGAATACAGGAGGAAAACACAGATTGATGATCTCATCTGTTTACTGCTGCTCCTTTATTGTCCAATCATAGGCAAAGGGGCATAAGAAACAAAACTGTCAACTCCAGCATAGTTTGTAGAATGGTCTAGTAGTGTGTAGGGTTATGTAGAACCTGATTGTGCTCTTTGGCTTGAATGCTTGAATCACAAGCTAGACTGAATGGCTTTGAAATTTTTTGGCAGGTGAAACAATTTATACAGTATGTGTTACAACTGTATTTAGTTGTGGTGTTTCATTGTTAAACAAACCCATTATAATTTATATTCATACAAATGCATTGAACAAAACGTATATCTCTTTTGCAGATAAATACTTGCTGGCTTAAAATCAAGAGCCAATTGAGGTTAGCATGTGCTCAGCTGATTCATGGCATGGTATACACACCAATTTTAATGAGGATCATTTTACTTTAAATCTGTAAATAACATTACTTCCTATCAGGATTAACACAGACAACTTCTTATAAACAACCCCTTTTTGGCATTGCAGATAAAAAACGAGATTAACTCTCATTTGCATGATTGCTTTCTTTGACAAATCTAGGTCATAATAAGATTAAACACTTAACAATAGTGTAACACTGTCTCATTGGCATGTATATATAATGCAATCAATACCAGAGATAAAGGCTTGATCATGCAAAGAAAATCACAAGATATCTTTTTATGTGTGTCCTAATTAAAAAAAAAAAAAAGCTAAATAAAAACATATTTACCATTAAAATTCTAGGCCTTCCATATTAAAGTCATGTAGTGAGGCCTTTGTTACATTAAATATTGAACACATCATTTGCATTTGAATTTCAGCTTGGTGTGTTTGGCTGGTAGAGCGCTGTATGCTTGCCAGAGCTTTAGGCGCTGCTTTAAAATCCAAGGTCAGTCCTCAACTCTCAGCCTTACATTCAGGATTAATGCATGCTCTATGATTCATGGTGAATGTTCTGGAATTGATTTACAGAAAGATTCCATATGGCTTCACTGTGCTTTTGCTTGGAGTGTGAATGACTTTCGATGGCTAAAATATATGACAAAATGTGTTCAGATTCATACAGTAGAATGACTCTTGTGGATGTAAAGGTCTGGATTTTGTGACTTGGGCTTCTATTATAGAGGTAGCCAGGTCATAACAGACACAAATGAATTATCAAGGTCTGCTGGGCACATCAGAAACAACTGACTTTTCAAAGCAGGCACATTCTGTACACTTAAAATATAACTAAAGGAAAACCCTTTTTTTTTGGATAGAGTGGAAAGGGATTAGAACATTCGACAGCTTGTATTGCTGTCTGTGTACTCATTAGGATTTACCCTCTCTATTGGTCCTGTTTACCATTATCATAGAAAGTGAAATTTTGGGTTGTCCCTAGAAAAGTAATAGATGGTTATTCTTTCAATAGGTACACTAGTTCTGGTGACCTGGGGTTCCGCAAGATAATCCCTTAATTTGCAGGGATTTCCTCTAACTTCCTGTTTTGGCTATGGGACAGGAAGTGAAAGTAAATCATGCCATGGGACACAACTGGCAAAAATAAACCTTACAGGTGTTATAATCGTTCCTTACTCTATCCGAAATAAAAAATAAAAATCTTTTTTTCAAGTTTCTTTTTCTTTAGTTTTACTTTAGTGTTTCTCCAAAGTGCATGCTTCCTGTTACTAAGTGGCTACATCACCCCTCCACTGTATCTATGGAGGGAGCCATAGTTGTCACCCTGGGCTGCTCTTCTGATATGGACTACAATCATGTCCTTATCTCTCCATCTCCATCCTTATCTTCCCATCTCCGTTGCAGGAAGGAAGATTACCTTTGGTGCAGCTCACAAGGACACCGCATTTCTGGCAAGATTAACAGGTGTTTTTGTACTTGCTGAAAAAAAATTTATTTGGGAAAAAAATCAAATGCAGGCAACACATGTAAGGACTGTACACTGCAATATATTATATTTATTTTTGTTACTGGGTTTATACATCCTTTAAAGATGAACTCTGGACAGACATAAAAGACACGCAGCCCAGTAATCATTAATCCTTCTGTAGCACCCCTCTTACACCCCAAAGGCAGGACAGTACCTTAAAAGCCCAAGGACAGACTAGCGTTTCACTCCAGGGCTGAGTCCATGGATAAAATAGCTAAAATGAAATGTTCCCATATTTCAGTGTGTCCTTTCAAGTGAGTCACCAGGCCCTCCTGAGAGACCAGCCTTCTTCCTGGCTCTGCCCAGCAAGGGGTCTCCCCTGAGTTTACTCTTTGGTACAGCTTCTTCCAAAACAGGGAGGACAGTTTCAGGACCACTTCAGTATGATAGGCCCCATAACAGACTCTTGGGCTTAATAGCAGAGCTCCATTCAGCAGCACCTCCCAAGGCCTCAGCCCAGGGAATGGCCCAAATATTTATACCCCCTCTCACAGCATGCACCAGTAGCATAACCCTCCTACTGGATTTATTTAGTTACTCTCGAGATTCGTTTTTATCTATTTCGTTTTTCATTAGAAATTGCATTCGTCCAAAAATCTGAAAAAATGAAAAATTAATTAAGGTTAAATCTGCCACACACAGCAAAATTGCTTCATACACTGTTCAGCTTATTATCCCGGACATGGTGTTAAATAATAATGAAAGGTAGGCGTTACAGACCATCATCCACCAATAAAGGGTACATATTCAAATGATACATTTCATGATAAAAATCGCTGACCACCGCCATTACTAGTAAAAAAAAAAAAAAAAAATGCCATAAATCTATCCTCTTTTTTGTTGACACTATAATTTTTGCGCAAACTAATCAATATACTAATACCTGTCGCATTCTCGGCGACATGGTGCCGACATCTCGCACTTGCTGGAATAGAAAAAGCACATTCCAGCGAGCACGTCATAGAAGCGACGGGATCCGACTTGGATTCCCGCCAATTCTAGCCACGGCAATTGGTATGAATAATGAGGGGGAACTCCACGCCCGTGCTTGGATACGGGTCTGGTATGGATTGTGGGGACCCCCACACCGTTTTTTCGGCGTAGGGGGTTCTCCTTATAATCCATACCAGACCTAAGGGCTTGATATGCCCCTGGGGAGGAACCCATGCCGTTTTTTTTTATTTGACATGGAGTTCCCCCTCATGATTCATACCAAACGCCGCGGCTAGAATTGGCGGGAATCCAAGTCGGGCTTGTAGGTGGTCAATCTCGCCGAGAAAGGGAGCGAGATTGACACAATATCGCGGTCACCTACAGGTATGCTTATTGTGATTTTTTTACCAAAAATATGTAGAAGAATACATATAGGCCTAAACTTTTTATTTTTATTTTAAATATTTATTATAGCAAAAAGTACAAAATTGTCACTCTTTTTTGGTTTATAACGCAAAAAATAAAACCCTTAGAGGTGATCAAATACCACCAAAAAAAAAAGCTCTATTTGTGGGGAAAAAATACATTAATTTTGTTTGGGTACAATTTCGCACGACAGCGCAATTGTCAGTTAAAGCGACGCAGTGCCGTATCGCAAAAAAATGGCCTGGTCAGGAAGGGGGCAAATCCTTCCGGGGCTGAAGTGGTTATAGAAAACTTAGCAGATTATATGAACATACATACAAAAGTACTTACTAGACATGTGCACACTGAAATATTTTGTTTTGGAATTTTGTTTTCGTCCGGAAAATACATTTATTTAGTTACTCCCGAGATTCGTTTTTATCTATTTCGTTTTTCATTAGAAATTGCATTCGTCCAAAAATCTGAAAAAATTAAAAATTAATTAAGGTTGAATCTGCCACTGAATACTTATGGTGTCTGTCGAATGTTCAAAGAAGAGGAGCAGCGAAAATGTACGTCAAATCGCACATTTCCGGTCGAATGTTCCGCCTACAAGCTATAGAAGAATTCTAATGTATGACTAGTAATAATTATATTTATTAATTATTATTACTAGTCAACCAACATTAGAATTTTTCTATAGCCTATGGGCTAAGCATTTAACCAGAAATGTACGATTGCGACGTCGTACAGTTTAGCTGCTCCGTCAAATCTTCTTTAAACATTCGACAGACACCTTAAGCCTTCAATGACAGATTCAACGTTTGTATGTTTGTTTGTTTTTCGATGCTTTGTCGAATCTTCGTCGTTCATGTTGAATTGTCAAGTTAGTTCTAGTTATTTTACTGCTCCTCTTTTTTGGTTACAATCAGCCAATAACATTCATCATCATCATTTTTATTTTACTTCCCCCACCCAATTCCAGCAGCTATCTTTTCTCTCTATGTCAAATCTTTTCTCTCTATAATGTCGAATCTTTTCTCTCTAAGTCAAATATTTTCTCTCTATGTAGAATAATCTTGAACTAATAGAGTTAAGGTTAGTCACATTCGACCAACGAAAATGAAAATAAAGCATTTGTTTATGTCGAATCTTTCGGTTTTCGTATTCTGCACTTTCGTTTTCGTTTGTTAAAACAATAACGAAAATAACTGAAATTCGGACGAAAATGTATTCGGACAAAAACAAATTCACATGTCTAGTACTTACTATTATCACAACATTTGGGTATAAGCAAGGGAGATTCCTAAGCTACTTTATTCCTATTTCTCACTAAATATCCCTACCTGCTCGAGCATTTTTACCTTTCCCACAAGCTCCCAGAGCTATCAATGGGCGTATACACTTTTCCACAGCATTCCCAGAACGCTTAAAGCCAACCTGGTCATAACATCATAGAGACCCCAAACTGCTACAACAAAAAACAAACAAATAATCTAGCAATACCAACCAGCAATCACAAATGATGTTACCAGTGAAGTAATACTAATTTGCACAAACTTCAAAAAACTTAGTACAGTACTACCTCAGTTTGCGAGTAACACGGTTATTGAGCGTTTCACAATATGAGCTATTACTTTAAATTATTACTCGGTTTGCGAGTGAGCTAAATTGAGAATTCATATGATTTAAAGGATGAGCACCACACTCCTTTCAGTGTTCAACCTTGGTAATAGATGGGTGCTTGTAGTGACTGATACAGATAGCGCCACGCAAAGTAGGTTTACATGGTTAATTTCACAGTGCTGGCCAAGTGGGCTACAGAAGAAGTTCTGAGGGCAATAAATCTACACATTGGGGGAGGTGGGGACTGCAGATGACTGGGCTTCATTCCCTCTGTTGTGGAACTACAAGTCATATAAAGCATTGCAAGACTCTGACAGACACAAACATGACTCTTAGGCCGCGTACACGCGATCAGTCAAAACCGATGAAAACGGACTGAAGGACTATTTCATCGGTCCAAACCGATCGTGTGTGGGCCCCATCGGTCAGCTATCCTTCGGTCAAAAAAAAAAGAACTTGCTTTAAAATTTGACCGATGGACGCCTAACCGATGGGTCAAAACCGATCGTTAGTATGCAAAAGCATTGGTCAACGCATGCTTGGAAGCATTGAACTTCATTTTTTTTAGCACGTCGTGTGTTTTACGTCACCGCGTTCTGACACAATCATTTTTTTAACCAATTGTGTGTAGGCACATCAGACCATCAGTCAGCTTCATTGGTTAACCGATGAAACGGTCCTTCAGTCCGTTTTCATCGGTTTTGACTGATCGTGTGTACGCGGCCTCAGAGGTATAATGAGACATGTAGCTCCACAAGAGCTGGAGAGCCAAAGTTTGTCTACCTCTGCAAAATATGCTTGCGTTACAGAGGAAGCAAGGGACAGATGTGACTAGCAATGATTTGAAAAACTCCAATGTATCTAATGTCAGCTCTCCCTTACAGGAGACTTCATGGTGCATCATTGAAAGTGTGAGCTATTGAATACAGAAATTTACCAACGCATTGTAAAATATTAAAAAACAAGATAATACGGCGCCGTATTATCTTGTTTTTTGTTTCTTTGTTTACTATGGTATTTTAGTATTAATACTGGCAGCTTTTCACAGAAATTAATTTTTTTCACTGTTAATTTATTTACACGTTAGCGCAGTGTTTTTTTCTGTCTATACAGAGAAATCCCTTTCCATTGTAAAATATTGATGCAAATATTTTTCTGCTTTACGAGGAATGACTGTGATGAAAATGTTTTTTGGAGGAAAGGTAAAGAAGATTTTACTATGCATGTGTAGGGTTGAGCGAACCTGAACTGTAAAGTTTGGGTTCGTACCGGACTTTGGGGTTTTTGGTACCCGGACCCGAACCCGGACAATTTGCTGTATGTTCGGGTTCGGTGTTCGGCAATGTAATGGCATGCTGCAGGGCAGCCAATCACCATTTGTTTTACTCGTGTGACCTAGAATCCATCACAGCCATGCCTACTAATGGCATGGCTGTGATTGGCCAGTGCAGCATGTGACCTAGCATGTGACCCAGACTCTATATAAGCTAGAGAGACATAGCACAGCTAGTCACTCTGCTTTAGATAGGGTAGGGAAAGGCTGCTGCTGATCTGATCAGAGGGAGCGAATTAGATAGGAGTCAGACTGTCCTGCTACAGAAATCAAATTACACCAGCGCTGCATATGTCCCTGTGAGATACTCTGCATTAGATACTTTAGGGAAAGGATCCTGATTGTGCTTATAGGGAGAGAAATATATAGGAGTCAGTCCTTCTTCAGAAATCATATTACACCAGCACTGCATATGTTCCTGTGAGATACTCTGCACATTGCACCAGCACTGCATATGTTCCTGTGAGATACTCTGCATTAGATACTTTAGGGAAAGGTTCCTGATTGTGCTTATAGGGAGAGAAATATATAGGAGTCAGTCCTGCTTCAGAAATCAAATTGCACCAGCACTGCATGTGTTCCTGTGTGATACTCTGCATATTACACCAGCACTGCACATGTTCCTGTGAGATACTCTGCATTAGATACTTTAGGGAAAGGTTCCTGATTGTGCTTATAGGGAGAGAAATATATAGGAGTCAGTCCTGCTTCAGAAATCTAATTGCACCAGCACTGCATATGTTACTGTGAGATACACCCTTAAAAAAACATCCATTTAGGGAAAAAAAGATTTTTTGCTTTGTTTCCTCCAGTGTTTGCAGTGTTTCCTCCATATCTGTACGTGCGAGATAAACACTGTAGATACTGTTGTTCTATTGTTCTATTCTATTCTATTTATGAGATAAACCCTAACCCTGACCTCGCCCTCCTAGGTCAAGATTATCATTTTTTTTATTTATTTTTTATGTTATTTTAAGTTATTTCCCTATCCACATTTATTTGCAGAGTACTTGCCATACTCTTACCAACATTTTGCTGCCATTTGCAGCCCTCTAGCCCTTTCCCTTAGTTTATTAGAGACATTTTAGTATTGAAAAGTTCGGGTCCCCATTGACTTCAATGGGGTTCGGGTTCGGGGTCAAGTTCGGGTCCCGAACCCGGACTTTTTTTCGAAGTTCGGCCGAACCCGTCGAACACGAACACCCAGGTGTCCGCTCAACTCTATGCATGTGCCATTAGATATCAGCTGCATTGCATAGAGAGTCATGGTACTTTAGGAAGTCAAGACAATATTTGTGAAAATCTATAGTTAAAATGAATACTATTATGCTAAACAATTTTTCATACTTTTATTGTAAAAATCTATTTAAACCAATCCAACAGGAATGTTGCTGCAGAAGAACCATAATCTGTATTTACGCTCTGACACACTGCATTCCTTGGCACAAGTAACAAAAGATTTAGAGGTTGACTGTATGTTACTTCAAACCTTATGTGACTTTATAAAGAATTTTCAAGCATTTTTTTTTTTCACATTTATCCATCAACACCTCTCCAATAAACCTTCCAAAAGTACCTGGTTTCCGCTCGTTTGAAAACAATGAATTCCTTTATTAGTACGATCAGGTTTTAGATAAACATTTTATTATTTCCATGTCTTTTCATTTATAACATTTCCGTACATTAATCTTGCTTCCCTCTTTTATTTATGTACTTGGCTGAACCACCAAACAACTCTTAAAGAAACAAAAATTTGTAGTATGCGGATAATTGTAATATCAACTGTATTATCACAGAGACAGGATGTGTCTTCAAACTGAAAACACATGCATGTTTTAAACTGCCAGCTGGGGATGGCCTAACTCTCTCCAACTGGAAATCAAGTTAAATTATATTGACTCAATCAGTGTGGCTACCTGCAACCTTTAATTGGTTGGCTCCAAAAAAGTTTAAGAAATGTCAACACCTGGTCATTTTCAGCCGGTTAACCTTAAAGCGGTGGTTCACCCTCAGTGACACGATTTTACCATCGAGACAGGCATTGTAGCGCGAGCTACAGTATGCCTGTCCCGATTTTTTTACCCCCGTACTCACTGTGTACTCGTACATTATAGATTTCGGCTCCCGCGGGGAATGGGCGTGCCTATGGAGAGGGAGGATGATTGACGGCCGGCCCTGGCACGTCACTCTCCCCGAAGACAGCCGGAGTAGGTCTCTGCTCTTCACGGCGCCTGCACACAGGCTATGCGCAGGCGCCGTGAAGAGCCAAGCCTATTTCGGCTATTTCCGGAGAAGCGTGACGCGCCAGAGCCGGCCGTCAATCATCCTCCGTCTCCATAGGCACGCCCATTCCCCGAGGGGAGTCGGTATCTTCGATGTACGAGTACACGGTGAGTACGGGGATAAAAAAATCGGGACAGGCATACTGTAGCTCGCGCTACAATGTCTGATTTTATGGTAGAAGAAAAAAAAAAATTTTGGGTTTATAGGGTGAACCCCCGCTTTAAAGTGGATGTAAACCCACTCTCATCCTTTCTAAACTGTATAGTTTCTAAACTATACTGCCATAGTACTGATCTACAAGGATATACATGCCTCCTGCATGTATCCTTACCTGTCAAATGTCTCCCCTCTGTCTGTTATAAGAACTGTGTCGTGATGTCAGTAGACTCCCCGCCTACCTCTACACTCCCCTTGTCAACATGCATTTTTACCTATGTATTGCTTACACGAAATTCTGCTATGATCACTAACATCCAGTCAAAATCCAGAAAAGTAACCACATGACTTCAGAAAAGGGGTGGGGGTGGGAATTAAAAAAAGAATGCCTGTCTCCATGTTAGTGCATGAGATATGTAAATAACCTGTCACTCACAGCAATGGGGCGGAACGGACTAGAGTTGTTCTCTGTAAGTCCATTTTTTTTTCACTGAACAATAAAAGAGGATTGCTCAGAGCTGGATTAACTGTGTGGCAAGACTGGGCACAGATGTTAGGAAATCTTATACTGTACATTGTGCCATAAAAAAAAAATCAGGTTTACATCCACTTTAAGGCTGGGTTCACACTAGAGCATGGAGCGGCTCATAGCAGGGGGACCGGTGCGTCTCCATTTACCGGTTCAGGTCTGATTTCAGCCAGCATTTTTGGCTGAATTCGGACCTGAAACGGAACAAAATATGCACAGGACTCCTGTGCAATTTGAACCGGAGCCGCTCTGCCAATGTGTGAACCAGCTCCATAGTGAGTCAGTCACAATCTCATGTTATGCGAATTGGATGGGGGGGAAGGTGCATTAGTGTGAACCCAGCCTGAAGCCTTGAATTTATTTGTTAACCACTTACCCCCCGGACCATATTGCTGCCCAAAGACCAGAGTACTTTTTGCGAATTCGGGACTGCGTCGCTTTAACAGACAATTGCGCGGTCGTGCGACGTGGCTCCCAAACAAAATTGGCGTCCTTTTTTTCCCACAAATAGAGCTTTCTTTTGGTGGTATTTGATCACCTCTGCGGTTTTTAGTTTTTGCGCTATAAACAAAAATAGAGCGACAATTTTGAAAAAAATGAATATTTTTTACATTTTGCTATAATAAATATCCCCCAAAAATATATAAAAAAACATTTTTTTTTCCTCAGTTTAGGCCGATACGTTTTCTTCTACATATTTTTCGTAAAAAAAAATCGCAATAAGCGTTTATTGATTGGTTTGCACAAAAGTTATAGCGTTTACAAAATAGGGGGTATTTTTATGTCATTTTTATTATATTTTTTTTACTAGTAATGGCGGCGATCAGCGATTTTTTTTCCGGTACTGCGACATTATGGCGGACACTTCGGACACTTTTGACACATTTTTGGGACCATTGGCATTTTTATAGCGATCAGTGCTATAAAAATGCATTGGATTACTATAAAAATGCCACTGGCAGTGAAGGGGTTAACACTAGGGGGCGGGGAAAGTATGCCTGGGTGTGTTCTTACTGTGGGGGGGGGGGTTGGCCTCACTAGGGGAAACACTGATCCTCGGTTCATACATTGTATGAACCGAAGATCAGAATTTCCCCTGCTGACAGGACCGGGAGCTGTGTGTTTACACACACAGCTCCCGGTCCCCGCTCTGTACCGAGCGATCGCGTGGCGGCTGGGAGAGAGGACGTCATATTACGTGCTCTCGCCCAGCCGAGCCACCTTGTGGACGTATAACGACGGTGCGCCGTCGGCAAGTGGTTAATTGTTTAATTGGCCACAAACTTGAAAAATTTGCATGCATTTATTCAGAAGAAAATGCAAATTATCCTATATACTTATAAGGGTTTTTATGTAAAACTATCAGAAAACTGATCAAGCAACAATGTGCAACGTGAAGTTTATTGTATGAATGAAAGATAAAGTAATAATGCCAATAAAATGGTAAAGGGATGTCAAGCATAAGACAATGTTTAATAGGCAGTGCAACTGTTACAGTACTAGTCCACCTAGGGGTAGTTCCCACAAAGACAACTAGGTGGCAACACAATACAGCAGGGGTGCCTAACCAGTGACCCGGGGCCCTCTGATGTGGACCGTGACCTCCTGCTCTGGGATGGAATAGAATACAATACTGTTATTAAAGGTCAGTTTATTACTAAAATCACTGGCCCGGATTCAGAAAGGACTTACGACGGCGTATCTCCAGATACGCCGACGTAAGTCCAAATGCGCGCCGTCGTATCTATGCGCTTATTCAGGAACTGAGATACGCCTGAATTTTGCAAGATATGACCGACGTAAGTCTCCTTACGCCGTCGTATCTTGGGTGCATATTTACGCTGGCCGCAAGGGGCGCTTCCGTAGATTTACGCGTCGAATATGCAAATGACCTAGGTACGCCGATTTACGAACGTACTTGCGCCCGTCGGATTTAGCTGCGCCGTTTACGTAAGGCGTATGTCCGGCGTAAGTTTACCCCTCATAAAGCAGGGGTAAGTCATGTTAAGGTATGGACGTCCTAACTGTCGGAACAGCGTCGTATTTTACGTAGTTTGCGTAAGTCGTACGTGAATGGGGCTGGGCGTCAGTTACGTTCACGTCGAAAGCATTGAGCCGACGTATCTTAGGGAGTATTTGCGACGTGATTCTGAGCATACGCGCGCATGCGCCGTTCGATCGGCCATGCGTTTACATGGGGTCACACTTCATTACAATACAACACGCCCACTGCCTTGCTACTTTGAATTACGCAGGCTTACGCCGGCCCATTTACGTTACGCCGGCGTACATATGGGAGCAAGTGCTTTGTGAATACAGTACTTGCCCCTCTACCTTACGTCAGCGTAGCGCATATGAGATGCGCTACGCCTGCTCAAAGATACGACAATGTATCTGAATCGCGGCCACAGTGTATATATGGGCATATCTTTTCTGCAGTGGTTACTGGGCTGCTTTTAAACTGATCTGCAGGTGCAGAGTGGTTTACCTGTGGGTTATCTGCACTGAGACATAGACTTCTGTTATTACCTGCAAGTTTTGTGAGCTTTCTGAAAGTGCATCAAACCTACAGAATATAATAGACGTCTATTGCAAAGTGAATGAAAGCCAAAGGTACACTGCGTTCAACCAATGGTGTGGGTAAACCACAGCGCATCAGTGTGAAAGCAACTTTGGGCCCCTTTCACACAGTCAGTTCGACAGCCCGACCAATTGGACCCTCCATTCACCGCTAAGTAGTGGCAGACATAAACCAACTTGTGTCCTACCTCCAATACGATCTGCAAAAAAGTATAATGGGCTGTGTCCGTGTCTGCTCTGCATATGCAGAGCAGACATAGACATGCCATCCACCCACTCCGCTTATTGTGGCCCGCGACCGGTCACCAAGTCGCTTAAGTGGCCCTCGCTCTTCAAAAGGTTGGGCACCCCTGCAATACAGAATAGAGGTATCTTAGAAAACAGTATTATGCCGCGTACACACGATTAGTCCATCCGATGAGAACGGACCGATAGACCGGTTTCATTGGTTAACCGATGAAGCTGACTGATGGTTCGTCGCGCCTACACACCATCAGTTAAATAACCGATCGTGTCAGAACGCGGTGACGTAAAACATAACGATGTGCTGAAAAAAACAAAGTTCAATGCTTCCAAGCATGCGTCGACTTGATTCTGAGCATGCGTGGATTTTTAACCGATGGTTGCGCCTACTAACGATCATTTTTGACCTATCCGTTGTTAGGAATCCATCTGTTAAACTTAAAGCAAGTTTGCTTTTTTTTAACCAATGGTTAAATAACCGATGGCGCCCACACAAGATAGGTTAAACCGATGAGAATGGTCAAAACCGATCGTGTGTATGTGGCATAAGAAGAAATCTGTAAGTTATAAACAGCACAAGTCGATCCAGTGCAAGGTGCTTGCTGTTCACGCGGGGTTACACCTGTCTCACAAGGAGGCTGGCTGTAGTTGTTACCTAGGTGATCTCTGGACAGGCACCACAGTGGGAAAGTGGAAAGAGTCTCTGGTTTGGATGTCTTGGTCCCAGTGATTGATTGGTCTCTTCCTCCTCCTCCAATTACCCATTAATAGTCCATAATATAGTGTCTGAACAATAAATATACAGAATATTCACTCATCTGTTCTTAGTGTACTTTGTATTACTGGAAAATAAATATTTTCATATTGCCTGCAAGGTACTGTTGATCTCTGTGCTCAGTATGGATTTGGCTTGAGATATAAATATTTAACAACTATCAATTCTCTGATGGGTTTAGCCCAGTAGGTTCTGGAATGACCTTTTGTTATTCTCCTTTAGGGTAAGGCCCCATGCACACGAGACGCAGATGAAAACTCATCTAAACACATGTTTTCAAATGCAAAAAACGGCGTTTAAAACACCCGTTTTGCCACGAATTTTGCGTTTTACCGCGTTTGCGTTTATAAGCGTTTAGTTAAAGCGGTTGTATACCCTGTAATTTTTTTTTACACCTGTAAAGGAAAAGCCATAATGAGCTAGTTTGCACCGCATAATAGCTCATTATGAAATACTTACCTTAAAACGAGGTGAAGAGAACTTACCTGGTCCACGCCGAGCGAGATGTCATCTTGCTCCGGCGTGTCTTCCGGGTATCGCCGCTCCAGCGCTGTGATTGGCTGGAGCGTCAATGACGTCACTCCTGCGCATGCGCGCGGGAGACTTCAATTCGGCAAGGTCCGGCGGCTGCCGGTCCTTTAGCTGAGGATCCCCACTGCGCATGCGCCGCTGCAATCAGCGGCGCATTGCGGGGGGAATATCTCCTAAACCGTACAGGTTTAGGACATATTCTTTATACCTACAGGTAAGCCTTATTATAGGCTTACCTGTAGGAAAAAGTCAAAAAGTGGGGTATACAACCACTTTAAGAAACATCATAAGACCGTGAGTGGCAGCTGTGAGAGCAGCAGTGTACTTGTATTTAGCGTGTCACTTGCCACATCACCTGCCACAAGCTGCGGATTGTCCACTTGCCACGTCACCTGCCACAAGTTGTGAATTGTCCACTTGCCACCTCATCTGCCACGTCACCTGGCCATGCCACCTGCCACAAGTTGTGGATTGTCCACTGGCCATCTCACCTGGCCACGTCACCTGCCATGTCACCTGGCCACGTCACCTGCCACAAGTTGTGGATTGTTCACTTGCCATGTCACCTGGCCACGTCACCTGGCCACGTCACCTGCCACAAGTTGTGGATTGTCCACTTGCCATGTCACCTGGCCACGTCACCTGGCCACGTCACCTGCCACAAGTTGTGGATTGTCCACATCACCTGCCACGTCAACTGGCCACGTCACCTGCCACAAGTTGTGGATTGTCCACTTGCCACGTCACCTGACCACGACACCTGCCACAAGTTGTGGATTGTCCACTTGCCACGTCACCTGCCACAAGTGGATTATCCACTTGCCAAATCACCTGGCCATGTCACCTGCCACAAGTTGTGGATTGTCCACTGGCCACGTCACCTACCATGTCACCTGGCTACGTCACCTGGCCACGTCACCTGCCACAAGTTGTGTATTGTCCACTTGCCACGTCACCTGGCCATGTCACCTGCCATGTCACCTGCCACAAGTTGTGGATTGTCCACTTGCCACGTCACCTGGCCACGTCACCTGCCACGTCACCTGGCCACGTCACCTGCCACAAGTTGTGAATTGTCCACTTGCCACGTCACCTGACCACGACACCTGCCACAAGTTGTGGATTGTCCAATTGCCACGTTACCTGGCCACATCACCTGACAAAAGTTGCGCACTTGCCACGTCACCTGCCACAAGTTGCGGTTTGTCCACTTGCCACATCACCTGGCCATGTCACCTGCCACATCACCTGTTCACATCACCTGGCACGTAACCTGCCACAAGTTGTGGATTGTTCACTTGCCACATCATCTGGCACGTCACTTGCCACGTCACCTGCCACAAGTTGTGGATTGTCCACTTGCCACGTCACCAGGCCATGTCACCTGGCCACATCACCTGCCACGTTACCTGGCCATGTCATCTGCCACAAGTTGTGGAATGTCCACTTGCCACATCACCTGGCCACGTCACCTGCTATGTCACCTGGCCATGTCACCTGCCACAAGTTGTGGATTGTCCACTGGCCACATCACCTGGCCACAAGTTGTGGATTGTCCACTTGCCACGTCACCTGGCCAAAAGTTGTGGATTGTCCACTGGCCACATCACCTGGCAATGTCATCTGGCCACGTCACCTGCCACAAGTTGTGGATTGTCCACTTGCCATGTCACCTGCCACAAGTTGCAGATTGTCCACTTGCCATGTCACCTGGTCATGTTACCTGGCCATGTCACCTGCCACGTCACCTGTTCACATCACCTGGCACGTCACCTGGCCACAAGTTGTGGATTGTCCACTGGCCACGTCACCTGGCAACGTCACCTGCCACAAATTGTGGATTGTTTACTTGCCACATCACCTGGCCACGTTACTTGCCACAAGTTGTGGATTGTCCACTTGCCACGTCACCAGGCCATGTCACCTGGCCACGTCACCTGGCCACATCACCTGCCACAAGTTGTGGATTGTCCACTTGCCACGTCACCAGGCCATTTCACCTGGCCACGTCACCTGGCCACATCACCTGCCACAAGTTGTGGATTGTCCACTTGCCACATGACCTGGCCACGTCACCTGCCACGTCACCTGGCCATGTCACCTGCCACAAGTTGTGGATTGTCCCCTGGCCACGTCACCTGCCACATCACCTGGCCACGTCACCTACCACAAGTTGTGGATTGTCCACAATGCAATGCAAGCAATTAGTTTTTTATGTTTTTTTAATGGTTTTTCATCATTTGCCATCATTTTTGAGATCTGAGGACTGATCTCCCGCTGAGCTGGCGGGAGCAGGCGGACTCCGTAGGGACGGAGTCCGCCTCGTCTGAATGAGGCCTATCTCTCCTAAAGTCCTCTAGTGAGGGATTATGTAAACTGAAAGAATGACTAAGATTAGTTCCTACCCATGGCACCAACTGTTATGTCAACCTAGTGCTCTTTTTTCCTGCCATCACCTTCATAGAATGCTTAAGATACCTTCTCTACAAGATTACCATAGTCCCTGCTTAACCAAAGTACATGTAATCTAAATTCCTTAACTGCTTGCCGACCAGCCGCCGTAGTTAAAGGGCGGCAGGTCTTATAGTACGATATCCATAGCTATTGGCTCTCTCAATGGTTATAGTCCACTGCTCAGTTGAACTGCTTTTGGACATCACCTCAATGAACGATAAAGAAAATATGTTTTTGTACTTACCATAAAAACATTATCTTGAAGTTCATTAACCACTTAAAGACCCCTTCACGGCAATATATGTCGGCAGAAGGGCACGGCTGAACACAGGCATGTACCTGTACGTCGCCTTTAAGAACCCAGCCGTGGGTCGCAAGTGCGCCGCCGGCTGCACACTTGCGACCTGGTCCTGTTCTCCGTGCCCGCAGGACCCGCGGACCCGATCGCCGCCGGTGTCCCGTGATCAGGTCACAGAGAGGAAGAACGGGGAGAGGTAAGTGTAAACAAACCTTTCCCCGTTCTTCCTAGTGTGGCTGTCATTGATCATCTGTTCCCTGTGTTAGGGAACGATGATCAGTGACGTCACACACGCACAGCCACCCCCCCCCCACAGTAAGAACACTCCCTTATGGCACAATTAACCCCTACAGCGCCACCTCCTGGTTAACCCCTTCACTGCCAGTGTCATTTTCACAGTAATCAGTGCATTTTTATAGCACTTTTCGCTGTGAAAATGATAATAGTCCCAAAAATGTGTCAAAGCTGTCCGATGTGTCCGCCATAATGTCGCAGTCATGAAAAAAACTACTGATCGCCACCATTACTAGTAAAAAGAAATGCCATAAAACTATCCCCTATTTTGTAAACGCTATAACTTTTGCGCAAACCAATCAATAAACGATTATTGCGATTTTTTTTACCAAAAATACGTAGAAAATACATATTGGACTAAATTGAGGAAAAAAATGTTTATTTTTTTTTTTGGGGGGGGGGGGATATTTATTATAGCAAAAAGTAAGAAATATTGATTTTTTTTCGAAATTGTCGCTCTATTTTTGTTTATAGCGCAAAAAATAAAAACCACAGAGGTGATTGTCAGTTAAAGTGGTGCAGGGCCGAATCTCAAAAAGGGGCCAGGTCCTTTACCTGCATAATGATCCGGGTCTTAAGTGGCTAAGGGACACTGGTCCCAACCCTCTGGGTGATTGCCCTTATGTACTTCTTGGTGAGGTATTAGGCCTCGTACACACCACAGGACATGTCCGATGAAAACGGTCCGCGGACCGTTTTCATCGGACATGTCCGCCTCGGAGATTTCGGTCTGATGGCTGTACACACCATCAAACCGAAATCCCAGCGGACAGAGAACGCGGTGACGTAGACGACACCGATGTTCTCTATCGCGTGAGTTCAATGCTTCCACGCATGCGTCGAATCAATTCGACGCATGCGCGGGATTTCGGTCCGCTGGTTAGACGTACTAACCAGCGGACATGTCCGACGGACAGCTCTCCAGCGGACAAGTTTCTTAGCATGCTAAGAAACTTTTGTCTGCTGGAAATCTGTCCGCTAGCCTGTACACACGATCGGATCTGTCCTCTGAAACTGGTCCGCGGACCAGTTTCAGCGGACGTGTCCGGTCGTGTGTAGGAGGCCTAAGGGTTAGAACTTGAAGTATTGATATATAAGAGCAGCTTTAAAATGTTTTGTTTGCTAGTGTCCAAACATCCTGAGGATGGCAGTGTAACCCAAATGCCTGATAATTAATACATTCCTATGACCCTCAAAGGACTTCAAAAAAATATTTTACATTAAGTACAAAAGGCCAGATTCAGAAAGAATTACGTTGCTCCACGGCAGCGTAACGTATCCCATTTACGTTACACCGCCGCAGGTTTACAGCGTAAGTGCCTGATTCACAAAGCTCTTACCTGTAAACTTGCGGCGGTGTAACGTAAATGCGCTCGGCGCAAACCCGCCTAATTCAAATGGGGCGGGCACCATTTAAATTAGACGCGTTCCCACGCCGAACGTTCTGCGCATGCTCCGTGTTCAAATTTTCCGACGTGCATTGCGAGAAATTACGGCGCCCCGAAATTTTTTTTTAAATGCGACGTGCGTTACGGCGTTTCGTATTCCCGGACGTCTTATGCAAAAAAAAAATCGAAATTCGACGCGGGAACGACGGCCATACTTTAACATGGCTGATCTAAAGATAAGCCATGTTAAAGCAGGTGTAACTTTGCGACAACTAGCGACGACGTACGGGATTGCGACGAAGGTGCGGATCTTCGTGGATCGCCGTAACTAGTCATTTGCATATTCTACACTGACCACAATGACCTCGCCACCTAGCGGCCGGCATAGAATTGCATTCCTAAGATCCGACAGTGTAAGTCAATTACACCTGTCGGATCTTAGGGCTATCTATGCGTAACTGATTCTATGAATCAGCCGCATAGTTAGGACGGGCGGATCACAGAGATACGACGGCATATCAGGAGATACGCCGTCATATCTCTTTTGTGAATCTGGCCCAAAAATCTTATTTTTTGGCAAAATAAACTTTTCATGTTTGTTCTGTTGAAAAACTCTACTGCCTCGTGATTCTTTTAGTTTAAGGGGCTTTAGTTTCACTTTAATACCCTGAAATGAGCAGGAAGATGCATCAGGTGTTGAGACATCCTGAGACTAATTACATAATGACAGGAGAAATAAACATGACAAATGTAGCATATAAAATTACTAGTATATTAATACTGGAATTCACTACTGTACTATAGAGGAGGGGTACAAACCAGTACATTTAACACAAAATATCTTGTCTAATTAAATTTCTCAGCTTAGTTATATTTACTATGCTTGTGTACAGCAAAATAAAAATGCGTCTTGGGGATAGTTTTCTTTTAAACAGACACTGCCTGTGTGGATTGTTCCTATATCATAACACTTACTCAGAGTTTATGTTTATCAGGCAAACTAGAAGGCAGTGATGAAACTACATAAAAGTTATTAAAAAAATAACGTACAGCTTTTGTTTGCGCTGTTACAAAATAAAATGATCGCAACTACAAACAAATTCTGCGTTTTCCTGTCTTTCTTTCTTCTCTGTTTATTTTAATTCCTGCCAAACTCCGGGATCTCACACTGTGTTTGGTTTGTGTTTATACTTTTTAATTAGAGCATTATAGATGGATGTCTTCCTGGGAATTTTCATTGTGAGTTCACTTGACATATTATACTCAATGAAGACCTGCAGTTGAACATTTCATCTCTTTCATTTGTCATATCATGTCAGCTTATGCTCTTCAGCATTTTACCAGAGCGCCTGTAAACAGGAATAAATGTCAATATGATCTCCAAGATATCTAAAATCCAGCGTAATCCACTGGGCATGCTAGTGACTAATAAACTCTAAAGAGAATTGCACGTCATGTCTTGAAACGATTTCTGTTTGTTGACTGTATCTCTCGCTGATATTTAACATAAAGACACAAATTCACAGCAGATTACACTGATCAACACAAGAACTTTTCTTAAAAAATGTCAGGGCCAAGCAATTTTTCACATTGCAATTTTTCCATAAGATATCATCAGTCAATATCTGGAAATGCACATGGTTGCCTAGGAAAATCCAACTGAGCCTGGTAAATGGATTCATTTGAGAACTCATGTTTTTTAGCGTGTGTAGGGTCAAAGGAGGTCATTTGATAATGCAATATCTGAAAAGAGAATAAGGGAGCTGCCATTGCTGACTAGGTGCATGCTCAACCAGGCTCCCTTAAAGTGGTTGTAAACCCACTTTTTTGACTTTTACCTACAGGTAAGCCCATAACAAGGCTTACCTGTAGGTAAGGAGAATATCTCCTAAACCTGCACGGTTTAGGAGATATTTCCCTCGCAATGCGCCGCATTCGCAGGGGGGATCTACGGCGAAAGGACCGGCAGCCGCCGGACCTTGCCGAGTTTTAAATCTCCCGTGCGCACGCGCGGGAGTGACGTCATTGCCGCTCCAGCCAATCACAGCGCTGGAGCGGCGATACCCGGAAGACACGCCGAGGCAAGATGAAATCTCGCTCGGCGTGGACCAGGTAAGTGCTACACACCTCGTTCCGAGGTAAGTATTTCATAATGAGCTAATATGCGGTGCATATTAGCTCATTATGACTTTTGCCTTACAGGAGAAAAAAAATTAAAAATTTAATGCAGGTTTAAAACCGCTTTAAGCTTTCTTCAGGGGTGCCTTGACAAAATGTCCAAAAAATTGGCCAAACATGTACAAGCTAGCTGGTGGATCAAGCCTACCTTTTAGTTACACAGAGCCACATGTTTTCATTGTGCACCATTACAACCTTCTAGCCACTGGTATCCTAACAACCAATGACATCATCAGTTGAAAAGAGGATGTTGAGTGCCTCCATGGCATCCTTGTTTGTCCCTCTCCTGCCGCTCTCCATCAGCACTGGGGTAGCAAGCTGCTGGCTGAGGGGCACTCAAAGCAGGTAGGGGCTAGGAGCAGAAAAAAGGAACCCGAGAAGAGGAAGATCTGGGCTGCTCTGTGCAAATCCAACTGCACAGAGGAGGTAAAAGTAACATATTTGTTATTTATTTTTATTTTATTTTAAATTGACTTTACAATCACTTTAACTTCAGGAAGGTAGATGTAGAAGAAAATGGTCCACACTATAGCATGATAAAGAGGTAACACCTGCTCACTTAGTATATGCTTGTAGACCACTGATGTTCCCCAGCTCCCCAGTTTAAAAAACACTGATCTAAAGCATTAGTATTTTTCTGGATATTCAAACAGTAGCGTGTATCTTAACAGAAGGCTGCCGTGTCACAAAAATGAAGAATGTCAATACTAATTTCCTTCTGAAAACACTATTTTCCTGTTTGTCTTTTGCCTCAATACTTTCTGTGCCACCAACCTGGAACGAGCATGCAGCAATGAACATCGGTGTGAAGTCAGAACTCCAGATCTGTATGCTTGTTCTAGGTCAGTGACCCAAAAGGGGTCAGAGCCAGAGGGTTAACATGAGAGCCAGACAACTAGCATTTTCATAAGTAAAGGACAGTAATGGCAGTCAATATATTTCATTGGGTACCTCTGATAGAATAAACCCCAAACATAGCAGATCGTGTATGTGCTTAAAAACTGACAGTCTGGTTGTTACTGAATCTGATATGTAAATGGAAACCCTTTAGGCCTCATGCTCGTCCGCCGGACCGTTTTCAGCGGACATGTCCGCCCGGAGATTTCTGTCTGATGGTTGTACACACCATCAGACAGAAATCCGCACGTAAACAATACGCGGGGACGTGGCCGTGCCGTCGCCGCGACGATGACGCGGCGACATGGGCGGCCCTGGAAGTTCAAAGCTTCCACGCATGCATTGAATCAGTACGACACATGCGAGGGATGGCGGTCGATCGGACGTGTCTGGTGAGTCTGTACAGACGACCGAACACGTCCGACGGACAGGTTTCCAGCGGACAGATTTGTTAGCAGGCTAAGAAATTTTTGTCCGCTGAACACTGTCCGATCCGCCGGACAATTGTCCGCTCGGGCATTCACGCGAAAAGTGGAGCAAATTAAGATCAACTCTCTTTTGGCGTACAGAGAGAAAAAACTGTGAAAACTGTGAAAGTGTCTCTCCTGCATTCTAAAATTGGCACAGCATGAGCCAAATTCAAGTACAAGTTCTAAATGGGTATATGAATTTGGCACATTCTTCACCACTTTTAGAATGCATTCCAGGGATTGTTTGTAAGCACTGTGATGTCATCGGCACGTGACCCATTTCTTCCTTTCTGACACATTGAACTGAACTCCTAAGATCATTCCCTTAATATTTATACCCTTTCCCAGCCTGCATTATTGGCAACAAACCTCCCAGTGGTTGGCCAGAGACAGATAAACATTCTTAGCTTGGATAAATGCAGCCTCTCACACTATTGCCAGTGACACATGCCGGTAGCAGAATGATGCTAATAATAACCAGGGCCTAGGAGAGACCCTAAAAACGGAACTATCAATTTAACTAAGTGGAAAAGGGAATAGCCGCTCCAGGTGGGAACCCAGATGAATATCCTCCGTTGCAGACAACTCAGGTGCAGGCAATGCACTTAGCAAAGCAGGAACAAAGACTGTCTCTGGACAGCCGCACTCTGAACAAATTGTAGCCTTTTATTAAAAGAAGGACACCACTACAAGTCACAGTATAATAAAATAAAACCTGACTGCTGACACGTTTTGCGCTGAAACTAGTGCTTAGTCATAGCTAAATGACTAAGCACTAGTTTCAGTGCGAAACGCGTCAGTAGTCAGGTTTTGTTTTATTTTGTTGTGACTTGTAGTGCTGTCCTTCTTTTAATAAAAGGCTACAATTTATTCAGAGCGCGGCTGTCCAGAGAAAATCTTTGGGCCAGATTCACAGAAAAAGTACGCCGGAGTATCTGCTGATACTCCGGCGTACTTTCAAATTTGCTGCGTTGTATCTTTATTTGTAATTCACAAACAAAGATACAACGGCATTTGGCTAAGATCCGACAGGCGTACGGCTTCGTACGCCTTCGGATCTAATATAGTTTATAAAATCATTTTTTAGGATACTCCATCTTCCTCTACTTTGTCATTGGTGCCAATGCGCACCATGACAGCCGGGTCTTCCACAGCCCATCCCAGTAATCTGTTCACCAGATCCATGATGTGCTGAGCCCGAGCGCCCGGTAGACAACATACAGTTCGGCGCTTTAAGTCTTTGTGACAGATTGGACTCTCTGTTCTTCTAAGAATTGAGTCCCCTACCACCAGACTCTGTCTTTCCTTTCCCTTGGCTTTACTCCCACCCTCACTGGAGGAGTTATTCCGCTGGCAGCTAGGGGTGTCACTCTGCTCCAGCAAAGCTGGTCCTTGACTGGTTTCACCAATGTCACCCAACGAGGCATATTTTTTGGAATGTTCTAGCCCAAGTCCGGCCTCCCTGGCACTTGGAAACTTACATTTGCACAGCATTATTCACCCTCAATCGGATGATCAAGGAGCACATACACGCCGCAAAATGTACACCGAGTGGCATCTCCACAACAGTCGGGCATAGCACCTACTATTTTAATGGGGATTATACCCTGTCCAAATTAACTAACAACTAGCTTCCTGACACTAATACCCAACAATACACAGGTACTCGTAGCACACATGTACTCACAGCATCGTGCACTCACAGCAACGTGTACCCTTGTGTTTTGAAACAAATTGGTTTAGTGCAATTTCACCACTGCCAGCCTCATCATATTAGTTAGTTACACTAGCTCCAGCCAGATAGAAAATCATATGCCTTAGATCACTGATTGTGTTTTTTACATGCTTGATAATTTGAAATTTTTATTTTACTAACACAGTTTTAAAGCTGATTGTTGTTCTACCCACAAGAAACTCAGAAGATTGTTTTTATGCTGGATTAAACTACTCTGATTTCTACATCTGCTTTGTAAATCAAACTGCTTGTGGATTGTGTCAATTCAGCAAGTCACAATATTCTATAGACAGGGTCTCATGTAGTTTGCATAAAGCGTCATTTCAGACAAAACATTCAGAAGGAGACCTGGCCATTTTTTACTTTAATATAGGTAAGTGGGTTGCTTCACTGCTGACAATGCATTCAAGTGTTGTCTATACCATTATGCTGCATGCAGATGCCTGTGGCTGAAGCAGCTTGCTAAAAATGTTGGTTGAGAAGGTCAAATGACCCTATGAGGAATGTGCAATTGGTCAGTCATTTATAGTTACTCTTTTGTCATGAACTACTGTGCAAGTAGTGTAGCAAGGCAAGTCATCACTAAACATCATCAAAACTCAGTTGTTTGCCTCAGCAGACCTAAGCAGGTTTTTTTTTTCTTTTTTTTCAAAATTCAAAGCTCTGCTAATGTTTCTTCATATCTTAGTGATCTGTCTGAATAAATATTATGATGAAAAAACATATCAGTCTACTTTTGTTTGAGTGTTATTATTACAGACAGACAGACATTAAATTTAAATTAGTGCAATAAAACAGGGCATTAAACATAAAAAATGCATCTTTCTGACACTGTACATGCATCACTGTAATTATAAGCTACAAATCTTTTCTTAGCTGGAACTAGGGCTTGTTAAAATCAGATTGTTTAGTCTGCAAAATAACATTAAAACAGCAAGGTGCAATTATATTGGTATTCAAATAAGCGCATTTGACTTTTTATTAAAGGAACGCTTAGGGGTATTTCTATCAATCTCACAGAGCTGCCATTTTACTGTTAAATTGATTCTGATTTGAAAAGAAACCATGAAACCTGCATTAACAGTGCTAAAGAAAAAAAAAACATACAAAAAATAATGTGATATCTATGTTATTTAGTTTGGCAAACAATCAGGTAATATATGGGAGAAGACACTTGCCTGCTGGTTGGTTGTTTTCTCTGTAGCACTATGCCCAAAAGGGCCAACTGGATTTTACTTTCTCTAATCAGTGCAGGACAGAGAGGCACACAACTGTCATCCATTCATTCTGGCTTAGTAAACAGTATAGCGTTTTTTTTTTGTAAAATGTAAATTTATTGTTGGTAGAAATTGGGAGGGGATCACAGATTAATGTCATTGGTGCTTTGCGGAACAGCACATCGCCCAATGATATCATCCCCACCAAACTGCTGAAGGAATGTGCCGACATCCTGGCACCACCCATCACACAGCTTATAAACCAGTCATTTAAGGAAGGCACAGTGCCATCCCTGTTGAAAGAGGGCACAATCCAGCCCATCTTGAAAAAACCTAACCTGGATCCCAAGGACCCAACTCACCGCCGTCCCATAACAGGCCTAAATGTTCTCTCCAAGATAATGGAGAAAGTAGTGGTACAACAGCTGCAACAGCATCTAGATACCCACAATCTTCTGGATCCATTACAATCAGGCTTCCGTCCCGGACACGGGACAGAAACGGCCTTACTCAAAATATGGGACGATGCCCTCGAGGCCGCAGACGAAGGAGAATATTGTCTCCTGGTTCTGCTGGACCTAAGCGCAGCCTTTGACACGGTAGACCACAAACTGTTACTGATGCGACTAGCCAAGGTAGCAGAAGTCGCAGAAGGTGATTTACCATGGTTTTCTTCCTTTCTTGAAAACCGATCACAAACAGTTAAATTGGGTTGTTTCACGTCGGAAAAGCGCTCGGTGTCATGTGGAGTCCCCCAAGGATCCCCCCTGTCACCGGTGCTTTTCAACATCTATCTTCGCCCTCTCTTTGATATTATCAGTAGCCAAGAACTACTCTATCACTCTTATGCAGACGATACGCAACTGTATTTTCACATCTGCAACAAAAAGGATCATCATCCCAGTTTAGAGAAATGTCTCTCTTTGATAGAAAACTGGATGACTAAGAGTTATCTTAAACTCAACAGTTCAAAAACAGAACTCCTTATGTTTCACGCCAGCCGAAAGAGTCAACTGGCAAAAACCTGGACACCCCCGCCCATTCTGGGCCAAATCATCACCCCTAGCTCCAAAGTCAAAAGTCTCGGGGTCATCTTCGACACCTTCATGACAATGGACGCACAAATAGGGTCAGTAGTCAGCGGAGCGCACCATCTGTTGCGCCTACTACGCAGACTTATTCCATTTATCCCCAAAGAAGACGTAGCAGTCGTGGTGGGAACAATCGTGAATTCCAGACTGGACTATGCTAACGCCCTGTACCTCGGACTCCCAAAGTACCAAATCTCCCGTCTGCAAGTCGTTCAGAATACGGCCGCCAGACTGGTGACTGGGAAAAAAAAATGGGAATCAATCTCACCTTCGTTGAGAACCCTTCACTGGCTGCCAGTAAAAGACAGAATTGCATTTAAAGCACTCTGCCTGACACATAAGTGCATCCATGGGAAGGCTCCGCAATATCTTTGCGACAAGATAGAACCTCACAATTCGAATCGCGTTCTGCGATCCACCGACCAAAATCTGGTCAGGGTACCAAAAACCAAATACAAGTCCAAAGGAGAAAGAAGGTTTGCTTTTCAGGGTCCTAGACTATGGAACGCTTTACCAACCAGCATTCGGTTGGAGGAAAACCACCTGACTTTCAGAAGACAGATCAAAACTCTGCTCTTTTGATGTCATGAGACACGAACAACTAGCGCCCAGAAGCGATTCAGTTCGCATGCGCCGCGCTTTATAAGTTTTTCATTCATTCATTCATTCAATGTAGGATACCCCCAAAAGGGAACAGACTGCTAACGGAGGACACTTCTATCTTCATAGTAGCACCAGTTATTCCCAAGGGAATGATAATCAGCTAGGGCAGTCTATTAGGCAGATTCAGAAAGATTTAGACCGGCGTATCAGTAGATACTCCGGCCTAAGTCAGAATCTGCGCCAACGCAAATTTAAGCGTATTCTGGAAACCAGATACGCTTAAATTAGGCTCAGATACGAGCGGCGTAAGTGTCTTACACCGTCGTATCCTAAAATGTAATTTTTAGGCTGACCGCTAGGTGGCGCTTCGGCCTAGAATATGTAAATGAGTAGTTACACCGATTCACGAACGTACACTTGCCCGACGCAGTAAAGATACGCCGTTTACGTAACGCATTTTCAGGCCTAAAGTTATTCCATCAAATAGCTGGAATAGTAATGTTAAGTATGACCGTCGTTCCCGCGTCGAAATTAGAAAATTTTACGTCGTTTGCGTAAGTCGTCCGTGAATAGGGCTGGACGTAATTTACATCCACGTCGAAACCAATAGGACCGTGCGGCGTACTTTGCCGCAATGCACACTGGGATATGTACACGGACGGCGCATGCGCCGTTCGTAAAATACGTCAATCACGTCAGGTCACCCCCCATTAACATAAAACACGCCCCCTCAGCCGAATTTAAATTAGGCGCGCTTACGCCGGCCCGATTTACGCTACGCCGCCGTAACTTAGCAGGCAAGTACTTTGTGAATCATGTACTTGCCTCGCTAACTTACGGCGGCGTAGTGTAAACACGATACGCTACGCCACCGCAAAGTTAAGGCGGTCTTTCTGAATCTAGCTATATATGTGCACAGTTAAGAACCATGCACCAAAAATCTAGCACAAGTTGTGGAAGACTGGGGAAGTACACATTTGACCACCAGAGACCAAGAAAACTCCAGCTTAAGAGAGGTGGCTTTACTCATAGAGTCCCAAAATGTACACAGTCCATAGGCATTGCCCCTGGAGGAGAAGTCTGACATTCAGCCCAGGAGTGCTTCAGGGCAAGCAGCCACTGGAGCTCACCGATCCATTCCTACATAGGGGAGAAAGAGTCTCCTCTAGACACCAGCCTATTTAACAGAAGCCCACCCACCATCTGAGCACACCTCACCAGGGATTAGATACGCCCTACTAAATATTCAGGATGGGTATTTGAATCCCCTCCTAATTTCCAGAAGCTCCCCCTAGAGTCTTTACGAGGTAATAAAACTCCCAGCCTGTGGAGTCCTGAGCAGAAAAAAACAAAACAATTCTGGCTCATGTGGCTACAGTAGAAGCTCCATTCTAAATTTACCTAACAGACTATGTAGGAGGCTGCTACATCTTTTTTAATGGCTTTATGGACTTTGGTTGCTGGTTTGGTCACCCTGGTGGTAAGTCTAATGGTTGGTTGTCTTTTTGTTGCCTGTCTGTCCCTTCTTTCCTCCTTGCCCAGATGACTCATTTTTAGCTATCTCCACTACCCATGGCCATGCACATGCATACACATGCTGCCTTTGCCCTGGTCTGTGCTCCAGCACAGTCACTGACTAGCCATAATATACACTTGAACTTCTCATTGTAGAATACAGTTTTGTCTTTAAATTGGTGCTTTTATCTCTGCTGTTTTTTGCTGACCCAACCTGACCTAATACCTGATAGAACTCCACCTGTGTTGTCTTAGCTATTGTATTGACTCTTTCTACTGGTCTGGCTTAATCTTCTCCTTGGAAATGATATCTTGCCTGCTATCTGACTCTGTCTTGTGTGATGTCATGTGTGCTGTTTTGCCCACATTTCTCCTCTGCAGCTGCATGTACTCTTTTGGCTTTAACCTTTTTTGGACTATCCTTTAGCCCCAGCTCTTTTCAAATAGAATGCATGAAGGTAAAATACCTTTAGCCTTTAGAACTATTTTAAGTGGGGTTCGTTGCTAAGTTCAAGTTTACCAAATTTCACACATAATTTGCCAAACCATTAGGTTCACTATCCTTATGATTGATCTCTGAGCTAACTGAGCTAACATTTTGAGCTAAATTCAGGTAGAGGAATGCAGTGAAAGGGGGAGAAAAGCGGGTACTGGAAGGAGACAGGACAATAGAAGACAGGAAACCATCGTTTTGTTCAACTTGTATGACAGTCTGTGCAGTTAAAAATTAGGCCAGCCATTCAAAAAAATTATACCTGTACAGAAGATTAGAAATAAGTCCTCTGCATGTTAGAACACGTTTCTTATGCCCCGTACACACGATCAGAATTTCCGATGGAAAAAGTCTGTGTGTATGCCCCATCTGACTTTTTTCATTGAAAATTCAGAGGAATTCCGTCGGAGTTTAGATAGAGAACATGTTCTCTTTTACTCCGATTAAATTCCGATGTTATTTTGGCCGGTCAAAAGTCAGACCGTGTGTACGGGGGATTTGAATTGCTATTCGCTACTTTTATATATGTCATAATTTTTTTATAATAAAATCTCAAAGAAAACCTAAACTAGATAACATCTTGTTTGCCAAAGCACTGAGCAACTGCCATGTTTTATCATCATAAAATACTGTTTTCATATTTTTATCCAAAATTATATCTCAGCAATGATGATCTCTTCCAGCATTCTTGAGTCACTTTCTGTCTACATGCACTTGTTCCAGAGTCAGCTACATATCATTGTTCTAGAACAGCATCCTGAGATTGACAACAGTGGACTATGCCTGTGCAAAGTGTGTTGGTATGACTGCTAAGGCCGCATACACGCGGTCGTTCCAAACCGCTGAAGTGGCCTGATGGTCTGATGTGCGTACACACCATCGTTCCAAAAAACAATCGTGTCAGAACGCGGTGACGTCAAACACATACGATGTGCTGAATAAAACGAAGTTCAATGCTTCCAAGCATGCGTCGACTAGATTCTGAGCATGCGCAGGTTTTGAACCGATGCTTTCTGTACTAATCATTGGTTTGGACCAATCGGACAGCGGTCCATCGGTTTGATTTTAAAGCATGTTTTAAAATTTTGGACCGAAGGACAACAGACCGATGGGCTATATACACGGTCAGTTTGGGCCGATGAAACTGAACCTCGGTCCATTCTCATCGGTTTTGTCCGACCGTGTGTACGCGGCCTTAGAGTTTCCATCAGAGACACATGTGGCTGGATGACAATGTAGGAGCACAATAGGGAGACAATTACCAACCTATAACATGGTTCATGAGAGTAACATATTATATTGATCAAACCTGTAGATTTAAAAGCACCCTGGTGTTTAGGTAGGGTTGCTCACAAATTTAGTTTGCCAGATAGTAAATGTTCTGGTTAATTGTTAGAAGATCCACTGATCCCTCTCCAATTCTGGAGTTGCTGCACCTTTTCTCTTATCACTAAGTGGCACTGTTGCTGGTAACATTAGATCGACAAGGGCATAGCAAGGTCAGATTATGAATGGATGGGGTGTCTCAGCCAATTGGCAGGTGTTTCTTTAGTCTCTTGGCCTGCTGGAGAGTCTATTTATTTGGGTGGAGTCAGGTGATTGGGGTTCTGTGCCACCTGGATGGCTGTCTGGGTGGACATGTGCTATGTTGTCCCAGGTTGCTAGGCCAGAAGCCTGCGGCTTATCTCGGGGACACCTAGCTACTAGGCTGCCTGAGGCCTGTCCAGGAGCAGGAGAAGCAGCGTAGGGTTGGGACTGCAGGATTGGAGTCCAACCGAGTTACAGAGGTTCAGCCGGACGGGGAACCAGACGTGGTCGGAGGCAAAGGGGAAGCAACCGCCACTTATTACCAGATACTACTGTGAGTAATCCTGAGGAAGTACCAGAGCAGTCTTCTCACCAGCCGGGGATGGTGAAGAAGTGGGAAAGCTTCAGCGAGTGCCAAGCCAAGGGCCCAGCGGGTTAGTGGGGGTGACGCTTGGGAAGTGTACAGCGGGTTAGCTGTGGAAAAGCTCAGGGGATCCAATGGGTGGCTGGGATCTGGAAGTCTAGTGAAAGACTGAGAACTCAGTGATTGAAGACCTACGGTGGGAAACTGTAAGATAAGAGAAGAACTGTACTCTGTTGTCAAGTTCTATATGTGAAGATCTGTTAAAAACTTAGTTGCCATAAGAGGCAGCGGTCCTGCCAATACAGAAGTTGTATCTGGCTGGAGGCTTTGAACTGTATAGCTGTCTGCCTATTGTCTCAGAGACTGCTAATTGTCATTGTCGTGTCATTGAACTAAAGGCTGTAATGTAACAAAATAGGTAAAAAGCCAAGAGGGGTGAATACTTTTGCAAGGCACTGTAAATATATATATATATATATATATATATATATATATATATATATATATATATACAAACACACACATACACATACTCACTGATCAGCCACTACTTTATGACCACCCACCTAATACTAAGTAGGTCTCTCCTTGTACTCGTTGTGTTCCTTTAACCATTCTTGAACAATTTTTGAAGTGTGACAGGGTACATTATTCTGCCGAAAGAGGCCACTACCATTAGGGAATACTGTTTTCATGAAGGGGTTTACTTGGTCAGCAACAAAGTTTAGGTGGGTGGTACATGTCAAAATAACATCCACATGAATGGCAGAACCCAAAGTTTCCAGGCAGAACATTGGCCAAAGAATCATACTGTCTATGCTCACCTTATTCTCATGTGCATCCTGGTGTCATCTCTATCTCAGGTAAGTGACACACATGCACCCGGCCATCCACCTGATGTAAAAGAAAATGTGATTCATCAGATCAGGACATCTTCTTTCTCTGCTCCATAATCAATGTTATTCACTTAACCTGTAAATGGTCATAAAGTTAGTTGATAGCTCTTTTCCAGCAGTGTACGGTCCAGTCAAGTCATGTCACAGTTCCTGTTTCTCTTACTTCAGTGGTGGATGGGAGTTTTTGAACAGCTCTCTGTAGCATTTTCCTGTGAACAGCCTGGGTTAAAGAGGAGTGGGTAATTGACACTGGGTGACATTCAACCTGGAAGGCAAGTAGTGTTGGACTTCATAGTGGACAGCACCATAAAGCAGGTAATTATTGCAAAAAAAAAAATATTAATTAAAATAATATTTTCAGAGCTGGAGTTCTGCTTTAAATAGAATACACAATCAGACTGTATAACCGTGTGTATAGCTAACTTTAGAGACACAATCTTTGATTGTCATGGAGAGTTTATACTATACATTGTTTGAATCATGAGCAAGTAACTATACATGTACTGTACAATAATTCTTTAGATTTCATCTATGCAGTGTGAATTACTGGAGTACAGCACTTGTTTTTTATGCTTTCAGCTCAGGGCACATAAAGGGCATCACAGCATGGGGCGAAACATTTCTTTGTTATTTGTCTATCCAAACTAATTAGTACAATTCCAATAAGAAAGTTCTGATTTACAGTACTTATATGTTTTCATTCATCCCTCTTGCATTATCAAAATAACTGAAATGGCGGTTGTTGAGAGGGATTAAAATTCTGTCGTAAAACTAGACTTGCATGAATGCCGAGTCTTGTTAATCTTGCAAAGCTAATTTTAAAGAAAAATGTCTGCTTCCATTGTTAATTGACATCATAAATGACTGCGTTGAAAAACCAAATAATTACTTCACAACGGCTGCTGAAAACCAGCCATGGAAATTTGCTTGAGAGGAAAGCTCTATTATGCTTATTAGAAATACTTATCTCGTAGCAAGAAAATCTCAGAACAGAGAGCTAATAAAGAGAAAGTATCTACGTGACCACAATAAACTTATCACACAACGGTACTGAGAGATGGCTCATCTGATTTGGTGTTGAGACTAGGAAATTGTATAAATATGACCTAAATGAACTAAAAGGTTAGTGAACCTAAAAATCATCTTAATTAATATAAAAAATAATAAAATAACTTACAGTAATTTAAATTATGTGTGATTGAAGGGCAGAAGCTATTATGCACAACCACATCACTCGTATTAACTATAGCATTAAAGACATTGCAAACACTCTGAGTGAGTGATAGAGTGAGCGAGTGAGTAACTTGTATAGCGCTATAAATGCAAACTAAATAGCCTCAAGGCGCTATTTGCAGCCAGTGTCCTCTTGTGTCTTCAGAAGAGATGGTTCTTATGCTTCTTTCTGAAGGCCAGATGTTTTTCTTCCAAGCAGATGTCCGTGGGTAGAGCATTCCATAGCCGGGGTCCTTGGACTGCGAATCTTCGTTTGCCTTTTGATTTGTAGCGGGTCTTAGTTAGTTGACCGGAGGGGGCGACTTGGAATGTAGTCCTTTATTTTGTCGCAGAGGTATTGCGGAGCGTTACCTTGTGTACATTTGTGGGTGAGGCAGAGGGTCTTAAATGTAACCCGATCCTTCACGCTAGCCAGTGGAAGGTCCTCAGGGACGGGGCGATTCCCAGTTTTTTTTCCAGTTACTGGTCTGGCTGCTGTGTTCAGGATAACTTGTAGACGTGAAATTTGGTATTTGGGAAGTCCTAGGAAGAGAGAGTTTGCATAGTCGAATCGGGAAATTATGATTGTTCCCACTACTACTGCTGTGTCTCCTTCCTGGATGAAGGGGATGAGTCTACGCAACGTGTGAAGAAGGTGGTGAGGTCCGCTGACTACTGATCCTATTTGTGCGTCCATTGTCGTGTCTGAGTCAAAGATGACTCAGAGGCTTTTGACTTTAGTGCTAGGGAGATTGTTTGTCCGAGGATAATGGGCGGTGTGAATGTTGTGGTAGTTTTTGTTTCAGTTTGCATGGAGGAAGAGTTCTGTTTTGGATCCATTAAGTTTGAGGGAGCTCTCCATCATCCAATCGTCGATTAATGAGAGGCAGTTTTCCAGTGTGTAGTATTGTTATGTTTTCTTAGCCTAGTATAGTAAATAGTTTACAACAGCAAGATACCTGTAAGTAAGTACTAAAATGTAAACATTATTAAATCAGTACAGTGCCAGTGACATTTTTCCAACATTTCAGAGCTATTTAAAGGACAACTATTCTCCCTTACTACATTAGGCTTCCATAGTCACCATTTACCATTGCCAGCGGCAGAGTCACTGAGATTCCTCACTGGCCAGGAATAATGCAGAATTTCCCTTGCCAACCTGGGAGCAACAAAAGGGCAACATTTCATTATTCATTCCAGCAAGTGCTCCATGGATAAAGTTAAGTAGCCTGCCAGTGATCTTGTCACTGGAGGGCCAGTGGCAGGATCATCATCCAACATGGCCCCCAGTACTTGTAAGCAGATTTAAATGCATTAATCTAGTGAGTTAACAGTTGGACCAGGCTAGAGGAATGGGTAACTGTTGCAAGCTCAGTTCCCAGGCTTTTTGGTCCTAGCTAGCCCACCTGTGATATAAAAAGAGAGAAGTCTGAGGTCTAGGGGTGCTAAGACTGCTGCACCTTGCAGTCCACTGAAGACACCAGGACATTTGTTTATATCTAAGCCATGGACAATGCCATAATTGACTTTTGATTCTGAGGTAGCAGAAGAGGACTTTCATGGTACGGCCAAGACTCACATAAACAATTATACAAATATATAACATTTATTAAGAAAACAACATAGAGAATTAAAAAATGTTTTCTTTAAAGCAAGGCTACAAAAGTACATAATTTAGAATCTTTGAACCTTTAATTAGTATGCACAAACAGAGTTATGTGAAATGTTCCTCACACCTGTATTTAAAATGCAAGTAAAACCCCATCTCTTGAGAATATGTATAATTCACAACTTAAAGAAAACCCTGTGCATTTCATAGTGAAAATGATAGAAATGTAACATACTCGGAAGCTTCCTCTAACTGACCTTTTAGGCCCCTTCCACACGGGGCGGATCCGATTGCATCAGTCCGCCAGCTCAGCGGGAGATCTCTCCGTTGATCTCCGCTGAGTCGGCGGATGACAGGTCCCTCTCTGCTCACTGAGCGGGGAGGGGCTTGTCAAGCGCTACTGTCTCCTATGGAGAGATCGGACAAAAACGGACAGCATGTCCATTTTCATTAGATCTCACCTGATCCGATCCGCCATTGATGGATGGCGACGTATCGCCATCAGTCTGATTTTAGTGGATCGGATGTCAGCGGACATGTCACCGCTGTCATCCTAAGCTTCATAGAGAAGCATGGAGCGGCTGTTCAGGTCCGCCAAAAAACTGACAGGCTGACCTGAACGGTTTGCCCATGTGAAAGGGGCCTTAGGGGATTATATTTATGCCATTAACAACAGGAGAAACTTCTGGCCTATTCACTAAGCCTGTGTAAGAAGGATATAACAGACAGGCAGGATGGAGCTGCCCACTGCCTCTTAGGTCAGTGCATTATTAGGTGGGGCCTCTTGAAGGTCAAGGTTAACGGATAAGTACACCTTTCGTAACATGTTACATGTTACACCTACACCCCCCTGCTCACAGTTTTAAACATTTAGTTAAATTCTGAAGTGAGAGAAAAAAATTCAGGTTAGTTATTTAATTATACTTTACCAACAATGTTATTTGTGATGGAGTGTAGAACCACACCCCGGCAACTGTAAGTCTGCTTCTCTAATGACCTGTACAGAATGTGTGGAAAGCTTTCAAAGAGATAGATAGCCAAAACCTTCGATTGAGATAGTATGATGTTCGAGATTCATAAGAGGGTGATCACAATTGATAGTGTGTTCTGTAGGATGAGAACATGATGATCCCTCTCTGAACTTCCTTTTTTATTTCCAATATTATGTTATCTAAAGACTAGTGTAGAGGGTGTAGTTAGAAATAATTACCCACATCTAACTAGAAGGCAGATCTATAGTTTAAGCTAATGTTTGTTTAGGCATTGACTGTACCTCTCCATCAATCGGCACTCTAAAACTAGGAATTCCTAGTTTAAGTCTTCTGGAAACAAAATTGGTTTATTTAACCCAACCTTATATGGGACGTTATATTTTCTATCTCTGGGTTAAATCTAGATATACAGAGCATCCGGAAAGTATTCATAGCGCTTCACTTTTTTTCACATTTTGGTATGTTACAGCCTTATTCCAAAATGGATTCAATTTATTATTTCCCTCAAAATTCTACAAACAATACCCCATAATGACAACGTGAAAGATGTTTATTTGAAATCTTTGCGAAATCTTTTAAATGTATTAAAAATAAAAAATGAAAAAAATCACAATACTTAATACTTTGTTGAAGCACCTTTGGCACCCATTACAGCCTCAAGTAATTTTGCTTATGATGCTATAAGCTTGGCACACCTATTTTTGGGCAGTTTCTCCCATTCTACTTTGCAGGACCTATCAAGCTCCATCAGGTTGGATGTGGAGTGTTGATGCACAGCCATTTTCAGATCTCTCCAGAGATGTTCAATCAGGTTCAAGTCTTGGCTCTGGCTGGGCCATTCAAGGACATTCACAGGGTTGTCCCAGAGTCACTCCTTTGTTATCTTAGCTGTGTGCTTAGGGTCGTTGTCCTATTGAAAGAAGAACCTTTACCCCAGTCTGAAGTCCAGAGCGCTCTGGAGCAGGTTTTCATCAAGGGTGTCTCTGTACATGGCTGCATTCATCTTTCCCTCGACCCTGACTAGTCTCCCAGTTCCTGCCATTGAAAACATCCCCACAGGATGAAGCAGCTTCACCATAGGGATGGTATTGGCCAGGTGATGACAGGTGCATATAACATAGATTTTCCCTATTGGAAACCAAGACAATGGTTCCTCTAAGAGAAATAAGGCAGCTACTATCGGTAGTGTTGGGCAATAATGGATCAATGTGATAACATTTACAGTTGTTTATTAAGGTATCAAAAAGGATGTCATGTACAAAAATTATATAAAAAATATTTCTCTAAATATGAGCTATTAATGACCAGTGTGACGAAATAACAACCAACATCGCACCATGTATGCTGAATACAATTGGTGCAAAAAACAGTGGAACATAAGGACAAATACAAAAACTAGACAGACATAAAACAACTATGGTCCGGACGCATAATTAAGCCACATTTGTTTGAGAGTCCAGCGTTAATACACTGCTATATGAAATGGCTACCAAAAATGATATTATACCATGGACTATCAGGGCATATGTGGCCCCCCGGGGGTGTGATGGGAGTACAGTAGCAGTTGCAATAAAATATGGTTGTGTTTAGGATGTTTCTAATTAGGTACCGATATCTCATAGGAATAAGGTAGAGCAATATGCTTGGCCACTGGTCTCTCTTGTTCTTTCTCTGGATCTCTCTCCCTTTCCTTCTTCATGTCTCTAAGATGTTCCCCTATTCTTACTTTCAACAATCTCTTCGTCTTTCCAATATATATTTTTAGGCAGGGCAGGTGATCATATAGATCACTTTAGTGGTGGAGCAATTGATTATATCTCTAATTTCAAACTCCTCTGGCCCTCTGCATCCATAAATACACTTGTTCTATCCACAAAGGGACAGATCTGACATTTTGTACATGGGAACATCCCTTTGCTTCGTGGATATTCCGACAGCCAGGTGGTGCTTGGCTGTCTAACATATTCCGAATGCATACGGATGTCCCCTAGGTTTCTTGTTCTACGTGCCACCATCTTTTAACTGTCTCCCACTATGTTGGCTAATTCCTTATTCTTGGTTAGGATACCCCAATGCTTCTCTAGGATTTTGCGTACATGTCCCAATTGTGCCCCAAATGTGGTAATCAACCTTACAGGTCCTGGGTCTAATTGTTCTTTATCTTTTAGGGTGGCAGTTTGGAGGAGTAAGCTATCCCTTTTGTGACATGCCTCTATGCGTTTAGCATATTGAATTTGCTTGTGCGAATATCTGCGTTCACGGAATCGCGCATATACAGTTGCAATAAAAAGTATGTGAACCCTTTTGGAATGATATGGATTTCTGCACAAATTGGTCATAAAATTTAAACTGATTTTCATCTAAGTCACAACAATAAACAATCACAGTCTGCTTAATCTAATAACACACAAATAATTAAATAATGTTACAATGTTTTTATTGAATACACCATGTAACCATTCACAGTGCAGGTGGAAAAAGTATGTGAACCCCTAGACTAATGACACCTGCAAGAGCTAATTGGAGTGAGGTGTCAGCCAACTGGAGTCCAATCAATGAGATGAGATTGGAGGTGTTGGTTACAGCTGCCCTGGCCTATAAAAAACACACACCAGTTCTGGGTTTGCTTTTCACAAGAAGCATTGCCTGATGTGAATGATGCCTCGCACAAAAGAGCTCTCAGAAGACCTACGATTAAGAATTGTTGACTTGCATAAAGCTGGAAAGGGTTATAAAAGTATCTTCAAATGCCTTGCTGTTCATCAGTCCACGGTAAGACAAATTGTCTATAAATGGAGAAAGTTCAGCAGTGCTGCTACTCTCCCTAGGAGTGGCCGTCCTGTGAAGATGACTGCAAGAGCACAGCGCAGACTGCTCAATGAGGTGAAGAAGAATCCTAGAGTGTCAGCTAAAGACTTACAAAAGTCTCTGGCATATGGTAACATCCCTGTTAGCGAATCTACGATACGTACGATACAGAGGAAGCCACTGCTGTCCAAAAAAAACATTGCTGCACGTTTACAGTTTGCACAAGAGCACCTGGATGTTCCACAGCAGTACTGGCAAAATATTCTGTGGACAGATGAAACCAAAGTTGAGTTGTTTGGAAGAAGCACACAACACTATTAGCTAGATTCAGTTAGGGCAGCTTAACTTTGTGCGGCGTAGCGTATGTTATTTACGTTACGCCACCGCAATTTAGAGAGGCAAGTGCAGTATTCACAAAGCACTTGCTCCGTAAGTTGCGACGGCGTAGCGTAAATTGGCAGGCGTAAGCCCGCCTAATTCAAATGTGGAAGAGGTGGGTGTGTTTTATGGAAATTAATCGTGACCCCACGTAAATGACGCTTCAAACGAACCGCGCATGCGCCATCCGTGGACGTATCCCAGTGCGCATGCTACAAATCACGTCGCAAATAGTCAATGCTTTCAACGTGAACGTAACCTACGCCCAGCCCTATTCTGAAGCGACTTACGCAAACGACGTAAAACGTGAAAAATGCGACGCTGTTCCGACGTCCATACTTAACATTGGCTGCGCCATCTTTTTGGTGGTTTATCTTTATGCCTGAAAACGCCTTACGTAAACGGCGTATCTTTACTGCGACGTTCGTGAATAGGCGTATCTTGCTGATTTACATATTCTAGGTGTAAATCAGCGTACACACCCCTAGCGGCCAGTGTAAATATGCAGCTGAGATACGACGGTGTAGGAGACTTACGCCGGTCGTATCTTAGCAACATTTAAGCGTATCTCAGTTTGCGCATACGCTTAAATATAAGACAGCGCGGATTCGGACTTACGACGACGTATCTACTGATACGCCGTCGTAACTGTACCTGAATCTAGCTATTTGTGTGGAGAAAAAGAGGCACAGCACAGAAACATCCCAACTGTGAAGTATGGTGGTGGGGGCATCATGGTTTGGGGCTGCTTTGCTGCGTCAGGGCCTGGACGGATTGCTATCCTCGAAGGAAAAATTAATTCCCAAGTTTATTAAGACATTTTTCAGGAGAACTTAAGGCCATCTGTCCACCAGCTGAAGCTCAACAGAAGATGGATGTTGCAACAGGACAACGACCCAAAGCATAGAAGTAAATCAACAACAGAATGGCTTAAACAGAAGAAAATACGCCTTCTGGATTGGCCCAGTTAGAGTCCTGACCTCAACCCGATTGAGATGCTGTGGCATGACCTCAAGAAAGTGATTCACACCCGACATCCCAAGAATATTGCTGAACTGAAACAGTTCTGTAAAGAGGAATGGTCAAGAATTTCTCCTGACCGTTGTGCACGTCTGATCTGCAACTACAGGAAACATTTGGTTAAAGTTATTGCTGCCAAAGGAGGTTCAACCAATTATTAAATCCAATGGTTCATATACTTTTTCCACCTGCAATGTGAATGTTTACATGGTGTGTTCAATAAAAACATTTAATTATTTGTGTGTTATTAGTTTAAGCAGACTGTGATTGTCTATTGTTGTGACTTAGATGAAGATCAGATCACATTTTATGATTGATTGATTGATTCTAAGGAGATGGTGCAGAAATCCATATAATTCCAAAGGGTTCACATACTTTTTATTGCAACTGTAGTTCCTTTCCTTCTCTGTTTAGAGTGGTAGATGTAGAGCAATTCCTTTTAATTCTCAAAAATCTTATGTGCACAAAGAAATTGGTCATAATACAACTGACCAAAAGGAAAAATCATTCATTAAGGTCTTCATAAAGACTGATATCGTACATCACTCGTGGAATTCATTGACTTATTTTGGGAAGCAACAGAGACTCAGATCCTTGGCTCTATCTGGCATTCGATAACTCCAGCAGATCCAGCCAACAAATATGAGAGATATCACAATCAAACTATCATGATTTAGAATTTATTAATCCAACCTATATTGCTCTACCTTATTCCTATGAGATATCTGTAACTAATTAGAAACATCCTAAACACAACCATATTTCATTGCAACTGCTACTCCCATCACACCACAGGGGGGCCACATATGCCCTGATAGTCCATAGTATAATATCATTTTTGGTAGCCATTTCATATATCGGTGTATTACCGCTGGACTCTTAAACATATGTGGCTTAATTATGTGTCCGGACCATAGTTGTTTTATGTCTGTCTAGTTTTTGTATTTGTCCTTATGTTCCACTGTTTTTTGCATCAATTGTATTCAGCATACATGGTGCGATGTTGATTGTTATTTTGTCACACTGGTCATTAATTGCTCATATTTAGAGAAATATTTTTTATATAATTTTTGTACATGACATCCTTTTTGATACCTTAATAAACGACTGTAAATGTTATCACATTGATCCATTATTGCCCAACACTACTGATAGTAGCCGCCTTATTTCTCCTAGAGGAACCGTTGTCTTGGCTTCCAATAGGGAAAATCCATGTTATATGCAGCTTTTTGTTGGCTATAGTATTAACCCATAATGGGAGTGGCAGAGGATCGTATGTCACCCAATATATAATTATTAGATAGTGAAGGAATTGCGCTATTATCCTTTATGCATGTGAATAGAGGTGCCTGGTTTCCTCCAGACATGACACTTGCCATACAGGCTAAGGAGTTCAATCTTTGCTTCATCAGACCAGAGACTTTTGTTTCTCGTGGTCTTAGAGTCCTTCAGATGCCTTTTGGCAAACTCATGTTCCTTTTACTGAGGAGTGGCCTCCATCTGGCCTCTCTACCATAGAGACCTGATTGGTGGAGTGCTGCGGAGATGGTTGTTCTTCTGAAAGGTTCTCTTCTCTCCACAGAAAAACACTGTAGTGCTGTCAGAGTGATTATCAGGTTCTTGGTTACCTCCCTAATTCCCTACTCTCCCGATCACTCAGTTTGGCCTGGCGGACTGCTCTAGAAAGAGTCCTGGTGTTCCAAACTTCTTCTATTTATGGATGATGGAGGCCACTGTGCTCATTGGGACCTTCAATGCTGCAGACATTTTTCTGTACCCTTCTCCAAATCTGTGCCTCGATACAATCCTGTCTCGGAGGCCTACAAACAATTCCTTGCACTTCATGGCTTGGTTGGTGCTCTAACATGCACTGTTAACTGTGGGGCCTTATATAGACAGGTGTGTGCCTTTCCAAATCATGTCCAATCAACTGAATTTACCACTGGTGGACTCCAATAAAGTTGTAGAAACATCTCAAGGATGATCAGTGGAAACAGGATGCACCTGACCTCAAATTTGAGTGTCATGGCAAATGCTGCGAATACTTATGTAAATGTGATTTTTTTTATTTATTTTTATTTTTTTAATTGCAAAGATTTCTTTCATGTTGTCATTAAATGTTGTCAAAAAAATTAATTTAGCTAATTTTGGAATAAAGCTGTACCATGACAAAATATGGAAAAAGTGAAGTGCTGTGAATACTTTACGGATGCAGTGTATTATCCTCATAATAGTAGGAATGTATGCTTTTCACGGTGTGGATAATATTATTTATGATCTTAATCTTTAATCTTTCTTCATTTTAATAATGTGATGCTAAAGATGTGTTATTTATCCATGGATCAATTTTGAGGTATTAATTATTAAGTCTCAAAGGATATCACATTATCATTTCCATCTCACTTCTAAATTTTTAAATCATAATAGTCTCTTATTTTTAAGTAGTAATAAAATACATTTACAGTAGCTTACAAAAGTGAGTACACTCCTCACATTTTTGTAAATATTTTAGTGACAACACTGAAGAAATGACACTTTGCTACAATGTAAAGTAGTTATTGTGCAGCTTGTATAAGGCCCCGTACACACGAGGGGATCTCCGCTACCCACAGACCCCCACAACCACCACCCAGGATTGTGGGGAAGAGGCCCCTTGTTTTTAGCCCCCTACCCACAGACCCCCACAACCACCACCCAGGATTGTGGGGAAGAGGCCCCTTGTTCCCATCAACATTTTGGGGAGGGGCACCCACGCTGTTTTTTCACACTTTTGTATTGCTGGAAATGTGGGTTTTTTTTCAAGGAAGCATGCAGCTGGAAAAATCAATTTAAATTTAATTTTTCTTTATATATGTCAGTTTTGCTGTAGCAGGTTCTATACATGGTACAGATGTACCACTTTACAGGCAGAGGTGCCCCCCAGGCACTATATTTTTTCAATTTTATTGATTCACTTTAAGCATCAATAAAACATTTTAAAAACATGTATTGTATTGATACATGTCCCCCAGGGCAGTTCTTGGGCTCCCATACCCTTTTAATACCAGTTTTGTGCCCAACAACTTGCATATAAGCCTTCAAAATGGGGACTTTTGATTTTTTTAGGTTCTGGTTCCATAGACTTTAACACAGTTTTCAGTATGTGTGCAAAGTTTTTCCATGTTCGAGAGTTCTGGTGCGAGCCAAATCAGGGGGGTGTTTAGCCCAACACTACCAAATAGTACTTCTAAAAGACTAGGACAGAATATAGATAAGAAACTACAATCCTGGTGGAACATTGTCACTCTGGATAGATACATTAATGAATGCATTCTTCTAGAAAGGCTGAGATCAGAAGTACCACAAAAAAAGTCAGTAGAAGATTGTTTCAGTTTCTTTAAAAATAGTAAATGGGAATTAAAAAAGATTAGCCTTTAGTTTCTACTTTAATTCAATTTTAAGGAAAACATATGATATCACATTATCCAGTGCATTGCAAGAATCAGCCATAAAAAAGCAAAAACATCACAGATTTTAAACACAACCAGGGCCCAGATTCAGAAATAGTTTACGTTGGCGTATCTATTGATACGCAGCGTAAATTCTAGGATGCGCCGGCGTATCTTCTTTCTGTATTCAGAAAGCAAGATACGCCAAAATTTGGCTAAGATACGACTGACTTAAGTCTCATACACCGTTGTATCTGAGTTGCATATTTGCGCTGGCCGCTAGGTGGCGCTTCCGGAGATTTATGCATATAATATGTAAATTAGGTAGATACGCCGATTCAGAAACGTACGTCCGCCCGGCGCATTTTTTTACGTTGTTTACGTAAGGCTTTTCCCGGTGTAAAGTTACTATATGTGGCGTAGCCAATGTTGAGTATGGACGTCGGGCCAGCGTCGAATTTTTGTGTTGTTTATGTTGTTTGCGTTAGTTGTTCGCGAATAGGGCTTTGCGAACGACTGAGATACGATACGCCCGCACAAAGTTACGCTGGGCTTTCTGAATCCGGGCCCAGGTGTTTAAATGGTAGAGTACATTGAGGGGGGGGTGTCTGGTTACATGCAAAATGTTAATTTTGAGCTTGTCCCTTTAATGCACTTTGTTACAATGCAACATTAAATTATGTAGAAGAGCCATTGAAAATATTTCTGTTTCTGTCAGGGTAGCCATTAGGGCCCAGATTCACAAAGCACTTACGCTGACGTAGAACAAGATACGCCGACGTAAGTGTAAATGTGCGCCGTCGTATCTGTGAGCCGTACCCACAAACTAAGATGTGCCTAAAAACAGGCTTAATCCCGCCAACGTAACTTGCCTACGCCGGCGTAGGGTGGGCACACATTTAGGCTGGACGCATGGTGGCACTCCCACTGATCAGCCATTCAAATATGCTAATGAGGAAAATACGGTGATTCACGAACGTACATGCGACCGACGCAGGCTACGCGATGAGCGCGTAAGTTGCAGTCCGGCGTAAAGTTATGCCCCATAAAGGAGGTGCAACCCAGCAGCAGACATGCAAAGGTCTGCACCAAGGAATACAAGCCGGGGTATTTTACGTTGTTTACGTTGGACATGTGTCTGGCTGGTCGTAGGTTACGTTCATGGCGTAGGCAGTGATCCGGCGTATCTTAGGCAGTTGTTCCGACGTGGTTGTGAGCATGCGCAGTGGGATGCGTCCAAGTCACGGCGCATGCGCAGGTTATTAAACGTACTTGTCTGGGGCTCGGACCATCATTTGCATGGGGTCACGCCTCATTTGCATGGGTTTGCATGGGTCAAGCCCACTTCCACCTACGCCAGCCTGCGCCTTCGAAATCTACGCCACGCCGACACAGCGTTGGGAGCACTGGCTTCCTGAATTCCATGCTTGCCTCTCTGCGCTGCGTCGGCGTAGCGTACATTGGTTTGCACTACGGCGGCGTCATGTGCGCCCGCTCTCTGTGAATCTGGGCCATACTTTTTATGTCCTCTTGGCATCATAGCAACCTCATTGTTTTAAAAAAAGTGATTTAATTGTGTATTTAGAATTTGTGTATTTAAAAATCTCTAAAGATCACCCATCTACAATACTTTTTTCTCAAGTGAATGTAAAAATGATTTGCCCAGAAACCGATGGGAATAAAGAAAAAGAAAATATATAAAGACAATAATCGTTAGAATTGTGATGGTACTTACAGCTTTGCATATAGAAAGTAACATACATTTGGCACTGTGATGCTGAATACAGCATATTTTCTGTCATAAAGCATAAATATATTGTCAGAATCTGTAATGCATCCTATATGGAACAGCTAAATAAAACATTACTTTAATGGAAATGCTACTAGAATGCAATATTTTATTGATGCCTACATGACCTCTATATACGATAATGTAACGATGCAAGTACTTCACACTTTTTCCCATAGTAACAAATGTGCATTAATAATTTTATAATACAACAATATAGGAAGGTGTGGAAGCATTCTATTGGTAAAATCAGCCTAAAACTATACAGAATATAGGTGTGAATTTCTAAGCAGGCAGGAAAAGCGAACAATAACTGTAGAGGAAGAGAAAGTATTGTAGTAAAGTCCCTCTTCATCCAGCTTGTTCAGCAGTGGGTGCAGGCCATTTAATGTAATCTTCTAATACTTTAATTCCTTTTCCACAATCCCCTGGCTTCCCACAATACCTAGGACTGATGGATATTCTCAGGGGATATAAATTCCAATGTTACAGGGAGATTGCATCTAATTTGACAGCAGTGACTGCGCCCATTATCTGTCACCAGGTGAGAGGCTCTCTGTCCTTGTTCCCAGCATGTAGACCACTGGATGAGAGCATGTAAGATTAAGCCATGATGTGACAGGGTGGGCGTCATGTCCTCCATGTTTCCATCCTCATTGGGCACCAAGCAAGGGTCACATGAGAGGCCTACCTCGGAGTGGGATCTTCTGTACTATGCTAGGAGCTCTAACAGGGTCCCTTGCCTTGCACCCTTACTTTTGTGCTAAGCACTGTGTACATTTAAGCATATGACTGTAGCTTAGTTAACTCTCTCATCCTGTGTCAATGGACACTGTTATAGCCACATTTAGGAAAAACACGCATGTAGGTGGGTAGTACATTCTCCATGTTTGCCTTCACATTGGAAGTCAAGTATGGGTCACATAGGAGGCCTACCCTGGGGTGGGTTCTTCTGGACTATGTTAGGCACTTTGTATAGGGTCATTACCGTACACGTTCGGTACCTTTACATGAGCCACTGTCACGACTCAGTAGATGACAAACTTGAACAAACTCTAGTAAACTCCCTTGATGTCATGTACACCAACATGGTCACTGTGCATTTAGGAGGGACACGCAGAGCCTATACCCTCTCTACCGTGTACCTAGCCTGGATTCCATGCGTGCACTTCACATAACTCTTTACTCTTCCGTACCTATGTACAGGCTAAGGGCATCGTTGGTACAGATCTGCTTTCATTGTTATGGGAGATGGATTGTGGCTGAAGGAGTGCTGGTAACATCTATTTTGCTACAAGAGACTATCTCACCTGCCACATGTACATGCTTAATGACTAGCTGCATGTGAAACCTTCATAATACCTTGTGTCTCCACACAGTAACTCTTTATACTGATGTCTTCATACATATGTGCCAGTTACTTACATTGCACCTCTTTAGTAACTTCAGACTAGACTAGGCAATGGTGAAGGTCTAAAAGCTTTATTTGAAGAATAAATTAACATGATGACAATCATGGGCAACAGCTTGGAAAAAAGTGCAGACATTTCCCTAACATCCATAGTCCATAGCTTAGGCTTGAGGCTGCCCCAGAATACCTGCATAAGCAAAAGTCCATTTTTGGCAAAGTCCATACTTGACAGAATCCATGAATTGCCATCTTCAGGTAGAACTGCAAGTTCTAGCAATGCTCCTATATCTTGCTGGCTGTCTGTGTCTTTCCTTCCATACAGACTGTGTATATGACTTCTCTTTAAAGCCACCTCAATGCCCCCCTCTTTATTTAGTCCAATCATTAATTTGGACACTGTATATTATATCCTATCAGATCAAGCTCTCTTTCTTTACATGCTGCGGATGTTATTACAATTTTGATGTATTTTGCAAAATAATGTAGCTATAAAATGTTTGTAGTGAAATATGATAAATTAAATCATAACATAATGGCACCTTAAAATATAAGATTATACATTATAATTCTTTACCAACTGTTGTGACTTACACGCCTTTCTCATTTAAACACACTGTTGCATATTTATACTAAAGAATTGTTTTCTCCATGCATACCAAACAATGTGAAAAACGCTAAATTTGATTTACAGTTAGTGAATTTATAAACAGTTTTTTTTAGTACTTTAATGCTGACTTTCACTCAACCCTCCCCCTCTTTACAATCTGAAACATGTGTTTTTTCCCTGGTTCTGCACTCTCCTGGGATACCATGGCACATCTCCCAGGAGAGTGCAGGGCCTGGGACACAGAGCAGCCTGGCGTTTGTAAATGGGGACTGGCTGCCTGAACCTAGAAGAGGCAGAGAGCTCCCACCAGTTAGGAGGACCAAGATGGTGGCACAGGACCCAGGATATGTCATCTGAACAGCAGGTGCTGGATATGCTAGGTGGCTAAGCATGTGGTTGAAAGAGAACCCCATGATACATGTAAGAGGAGGAAAAAAACATTGGGGAAATGAAGTTCCTCTTTATTTTTTCATATGTTTAATATTGATAGATCATCGAGATGGTGTCATCATACTTATTAAAACAAGCTGAAAATTGCTTACTAAAATAAATTGTAACATTGTTGTGGTTGTGGAATAAATTGATCTTTTTACATTGTGGCTACTTTTGAATTTCTGTGTTATTTCTACTTTAGTATTTCAGAAATAGACAAAAATACCAACAATAAAACACAGAAGCATACCTGGAATATACAGGACCACAGTAAAATATTTCATGTGCCTCTATTATGTCAGTGGTTAGTAAAGATAAATGCCCCCTTTTATATTGTTGGTTAGTAAAAAGAATGCTCCCTCTATATTAAGGAAAAATTGCCAACTTTGTACATTGATGGTCAGTAAAAATGACTCCCTTAAATACATTGGTGGTCATTGAAAAATGTCTAGTATCAAAAAGACTTAGAAAAATGTTGGTCTGGTGTGGTGAATGTGTGTTACTTAAGCTCACATTGTCACATGGTCAGGCCTCAAATTCTTCACTGGTTCGAGTGCCTAATAGAGATTGGTTTCACCACCCCTGTCATGCTGCACATCATCCAGAGCTACACTGAACTACTGAAGATGATCAGTCTACAAAGATACGTAGTTCACTCTTCACAAGCCCAGGCCAAGGCATTTTTGACATCAGGGAAGGGATGTTAAAATAGGGCAAGTATTTATTAAACTGCTATCTACTGCAAACTCTCCTCTTTCCATTGCCCCAGTCCCTTTTCCTCAATGCATGTGATATGGTGGTAGAAACACCACTGATATTAAATATACAACTGACCAGTGACCAACAAAAAATATATACATAATTCATAAAGTGAAATGAATAAAATGTAGGTACTGTTGAAAGTTGCATTTATTACTATTTTCTGTAGTAGTAGTATGTTGATCTTGGAATGAAGAAATGTGTACATCTTTGGTTTCTGTTCATTAATCTAAAAGTGTAAGGAAGTAGACTATTTGATACAAGAACACAAAAAATATGCCCATCCTTGGATTCTCTGTCGTGGTACAAAGATGCTGTGAAGGTCATCACTTCATTCTATCACAGTGAGTGATTGATTCAACCAGAAGTTCATACCAACCAAACACTTTCCAAAATGATTCATGTTAATGATATGTCTTAGGGGATTGATGCTGAATGGGAGCTAAAGCTTAAAGAAATGATTTAACTCTATGAAAGTCGACAGACTAGATTCTACGTAAACACGACTGATGGAAAACATAAAAGAATAAATACTACTAAAAGTCATAAAATGGGAAGGACAATAAATCTGACAGTTCAAGACCTTTAGGGCTTGAATCATGAAAAATAAAATTACTTACGCAACCCTTCCTTGCTTTTGAAATGCATCATTTACAAGGCAGAAGTCAAGTAAATGTGCGTGCTAACAGATGCAAGTCCTGATCACCAGGCTCTCACGCTACAGACATATTTTTTCAGCCTAATTACTTACTGAAAAAAATTATTAGCAGAGATCTTGTGAATTCTGTTGAGTGCTTGCTGTTCATTCAGCAATGATGGTGTATATTCAATTCCTTGCTGCGAAAAAATTTCATAAACCAATTACATGTGTTTAACATGTTAAAAGGATGACTAAAAAATAACGTCTTTGCATATATTCGAATAAATGTATGTAATAAATGTTCAAATCTTAATAGTGTAATAGAAATAAGATAAATAAAGAGAATCTGTCATCTACAGTACAATTGACATTTGGTGCAATTAACTAATTAGAAAAAAGTAGCATAAGGTATTTTCATAGAGTCTGTCAGTGTCTGCATCGAAGCGAAACTTCTGCAAACAGCTAAATGCAGTTCAGATACATGTGAACTGTTTTACCCGCGAAAGTATTTATATTTCAGCCGGGCAAGTCTTGTGATTAGTTCTGAGACTATATTCTCTGGCAACAAGGTGAGGATGCCAAAATGTGCCCCCTTCTTGAACTGAGGCAAATGATGCTTGCAAATCTACTTGTACAGTGGCTGGTTCATTGCAGAAATAATATCGCCTGTCCATCAGTCCTACGATTTGGTCTAGGAAAACCAAACTGGATGGGGGAGATGTTGCAATGAGATTAGCCTAGTGTGAATAAGTCCTGTGATTGTGCTAAACAGAGCCAGGTTTCCATTAACATTTTTGCAACCAAAATTATTCTTCCTACCTCAACAAAATACTAATTTATTCTTCAATTAGTCCATTTTATAATGGCACTAGAATTAGCACAAAACTTCTCTGAATTCAGATCTACAAAAATGAACAAACAGAGGGCCAGATTCACAGAAGAGATACGCCGTCGTATCTCTCAGAGTATCCATGCGACTGATTCATAGAATCAGTTCCGCATAGATAGCCCTAAGATCCGACAGGTGTAATTGACTTACACCGTCGGATCTTAGGATGCAGAACCTCGGCCGCCGCTGGGTGGAGTTTGCGTCGTTTTCCTGCGTCGGGTATGCTAATGAGCACTTACGGCGATCCAACGACGGTTTTCGCGTTCGTTACGTCGTCGCTAGTAATTTTTTCCCGTCGCAAATTCACACCTGCTTTAACATGGCTTAACTTTAGTCGAGCCATGTTAAAGTATGGCCGTCGTTCCCGGGTCGAATTTCAATTTTTTTTGGTTTTGGCGTAAGACGTCCGGGAATACGAATGGACGCTACGCACGTCGCCGTTCTAAAAAATGAAGTCACATCGCGCAAAGCACGGCGGGAATTTCCAAACTGAGCATGCGCAGTATGTCGCCCCATTTGAATTGGGCGGGCTTGCGCCGGACGTGTTTATGATACACCGCCGCAAGTTTACAGGTAAGTGCTTTGTGGATCAGGCACTTACACTGAAAACTTGCGACGGTGTAACGTAAACGGGTTATGTTGCGCCGCCGCAAAGGTACGAGAATCTGGCCCAGAAATCTTTAAAAAAAAATTAAAAAGCAACAACAGAGGTAATAAAAATTAGTTAGGGATTCATGTGATACTGAAATATTTTAAACTTTATGCATAGGACTAAAGCCCACAGTCTCTACAGGACAGGGAGTGAATGAAAATCCCCTTCATCGGTGGAACCTCATCACTAGATAAATGGTGAGAGGTTTTGAGGAGGTCTAATGAGTCAAATAGGTTGATGTTTATCTTATGTTGACATATACAGTAGGTTTTGTTCTTATTGGGGGGGGGGGTTCTTTTCTTCTGAGGCCCTGTTGCATGAAGAACATGTTCAAGTAGGTCACACGCTGTCACTGAGCCATGTAAATTATCTGACCTCATAATGGGTTACTTACAAGTTTTATGCTACTGATTGATAATATATTATCTTTTGTAACCAGTACTGTACGCTGCAATGAACTAAAGAAAATGGTTTTTAAACTTACCTGTTCTCTTGAAAATGTCAATACAAATTATTAAAAGAAAATCCCTCTCATGGAACATAGATAGCAAAAAAGGTGGTTTGGTTAAAGATATAAGAAGTCTAAAATAGCAATTTTTATTCATATTTTATTCCAAAGCAGTGCTGGGCTGTTACATGCTAAGCATAGTTTTCCATTTGTAATCTGTGGATCTTCAATGGCACTTTTACTGCCATGCTTTGTGAGGTGTTTATGAGTGCTCTAATTTTTTTTATTTTCAGACTCCTGTACAGCAGTGCTCAGAGAGGGGGAGCAATAAGCATCACAAGGAGCATTTGAGTGCACTGCAATGTGAGGAACATGATGATAGGAGGTGAGAGCAGAGCGGCAGAGTGAAGAGCTCAGTGAACTACTGCTTCTTTCCCTGATCAGTTATAGGGTAAAGTGTGTGTGTTGAGTTCCCTTCTCTTGACAGGCAGGACTGTGCTGTATGAAAGAGTTAAATAAATCTTAGGGATGGTGCTCTTTTCATTTCATGTTCCAAGCGTGTCGAGATCCTACGGGGTAAAATGACCACACCAGCCAAGCAGACACTGGCTGGAAAAAATGCCTAGAGGCGATTCAGTTCACATGTATAGCGCTATACAAGTCATTCATTCATTCATTCATTCACTTGTGAATGTGTTGTTCTATTTTGGTGAAATTTGATTGATGGCAACGTTTGTTGGGATCCTAAGCAGTTGCATCTGCGATGGACAATAAGCATTTTTTTTTTTTTTACATTCCAAAGTTTATTAATGTTCCAGTCAAGAACAAAATATGCAAGTACAAACAAAAACAGTACAGCATGATAATGACAATCATACACAGCGATCTTATGCATCTAAAGTTGACAACCAACACTATTACAACGAGTAGTAATAAAGCTCACGTTATTCGGCATATCTTGGGGCTATAATGAACTAGTTCCAATATAGTCTGCTCTGCTGTAACTATGATCATATAACATCTTGTGTAAACCATAAGTGAACCTTTTCTTCACAGTATCCTCTGACATTATGTTTCTGCAGAGTCGTCTAACGCTTTTGTGTGTATTTTCCACTACCATACCATAAAGTAAGGTTAAACATTCCTGCCAATTAGAAAAGGCAGGACAAGGGGGAAAGGGGGGGATGGGAGAGCGGGTCAGAGATGAAAGAAGAAGAAGAAGTAGGGGAAATAAGAATGGTGTAGCGCAGAAATTGGCTAGGCCAGTGTACTATCTCAATACTAAACCTTAACACTTGGTCAGTGATACATCATCATTCAGCCAGCGCCCATAAGAGCCTCATAGGCCTTAGAGAAGCGGAACTCGAACCAGGGTGACCATGTCTCGTGGAACTTATCTACGTTGTCTGAGGCCTGTGTAAGGGTGTCTTCCATCTCTCGGATCTCAGAAACCTTTTCCAGCCACTGTGTGATCGTGGGGACCTTAGTGGTCTTCCAAAAGATTGGGATCAGGGCCTTTACTGCGTTTAACATGTGTTTCGTCAGGGAGTTCTTATATCTCTTTAATGAGAAGGAGGAGATGTGGAGCAGGCAGCACGCCGCGTCCAGTACTAAGCTGGTCTCCGTGATTTGTTTAATTAGGTCCTTGACCTGTTGCCAGAAGTTGGCTAGGCGCGGGCATTGCCACCAAATGTGTAACAACGTGCCCACTCCCTCTCCACATCTCCAACACCTATCAGACGTCTGAGGATACCAGGAACTCAATTTGGCTGGCGTAACATACCAATCTGTAAGCAGCTTATAAGATGTTTCCTGTGTTTTTGTGCTTATAGAGCACTTGTGTGCCAAAATACAAGCGCTCCGCCATTGTCTTTCTGAGATGGTCTTCCCAAGAGCTTTGGACCAGCCCTTTTGGAATCTATCTTCAGTTGAGGTGGGGGGTACTTGTAACCACTTATAAATGACAGATGTCGTTTTCAGCAGGAGATCACCTTTGTTACAGACCTCTTCTAGGTCAGTCAACTGTCTGGTAAAGTGTTGTTTGTTCACTTTGTCACCGGTATAACTACGTACTTGGAGATAAGTCCAGAGCTGGAGGGAGGGGCGGTCAAGGATTTGTTTGAGCGTCTGATATTCCACACATGTTCCCCCCCGGAAGCATTCCCCGGCCGTAAGTGTCTTATTGGAGGATGTGTGACGTAGTGTCCGTGATCCTAGTCCTGGTTGAAAGTCTGGGTTATCTGAAAGCGGTGTTAAAGGGCCCTTCACTGAGGAGATAGAGGAACATTTGGTCCCCAAGGCAAAAACTGTCAGGGTATTTGCCTGTAGGGGTTGATGAAGCAATAAGTGTGGTTTTCTCAAGCCTGGGTTCCAGGGGGAGAAAAGGAGTGGGAAGGGGCTTAGGTCCTCCTCCAGGGTCACCCAGTCCTTCATCTCTCTGTGGCAATGCCAATCTACGACCCTCGTCACATGTGCAGCCATATAGTATCTCCTGAAATCAGGAAGTCCCATTCCCCCATCCTCCTTCGGTCTGGTCAAGAGGGCAAATTTAATCCTTGCCCGCTTGTGAGACCAGAGAAAGGCCAGAAGCGCTGTTTGGAGCTTCTTGAAAAACCTATTAGGCAGGACTATGGGCAAGGCCCTCAACAGGTATAAGAGTCGGGGTAGCATCACCATCTTAATGATGGCCGCTCTCCCAAACCAGGAGAAATATCCCGCGTTCCAAAGTTTCAAATTGTCCTCAATTCTATGCAGCAATGGCGCAAAGTTAGCGTCATAAAGTGACTTCAGGGACGGGGTCAACCAGACTCCCAAGTACTTCAGGGCCTTACTTTCCCATCTAAACGGACAGTTGGATTGTGTCCTGGTGAGGGTCTGGGCAGGTAGTGTGAGATTCATTGCTTCCGACTTGGTCAAGTTTATCTTGAGATTGGTGAGATAGCCATAGTGGCTAAAGGCCTTCAGAAGATTTGGGATGGTAACATGCGAGCCTGTCACAAAAAATAAGAGGTCGTCCGCATAAGCCGCCGTTTTGTACATCCTACCGCGAACTGAGATCCCCTGTATTGAGTTGTCTTTATTAACTGTACGGATAAACGGTTCCAGGGAAAGAATAAACAGTAGAGGGGAAAGGGGGCACCCCTGGCGTGTCCCATTTTGAATTTCTATCACGTCGGACAGTGACCCATTAATTTTGACCCTAGCAGAGGGATGGTGGTATAACGAGGTGATCCACGCCATCATACGTGAGCTAAGGCCTATGTGAGTGCAAGTCGCGAACATAAAGTCCCACGACACTCGGTCGAAAGCCTTCTCCGCGTCCGTAGACAGGAGAATACTCTCGACTTGTTGGGTGCGCGCTGCCTGCATGAGCAAGAGGGCCTTAATGATATTGTCCTTTGCCTCCCTCCCTGGCACAAAGCCTGCCTGCTCCGGACCAATCACCCCAGGTAGATGTGGCCTCAACCTGTTGGCCAGTATTTTCGCCAGCAGTTTCAGGTCTATGTTCAGGAGGGAGATAGGTCTATAGCTTGCACACGTTTCGGGGTCCTTATCTGCTTTCGGGATAACCGTGATGTGTGCAGCGTGGAAGTCTCGCGGGAGGGGCCTAGGGTTCGTCAATGAGTTGAAGGCTTTCTGCAAGGGACCTGTCAATATGTCACCGAATGTCTTGTAGTAAATTGAGCTGAAGCCATCTGGCCCCGGACTTTTTCCGGGTTTCAAGGCCTTAATGGCACAATGAATTTCCTGTAGTGAAATCTGTTCTTCTAGGGCAGAGATGGCCTCAGCCGACAGTTTGGGTAGGCCACTCTGGTTCAGGTAGTCCAGGATGGCCTGATTCCTATTCCCCTCCAACCCCGGCGGTCTGTGTTGCAACTGTAGGTTGTAAAGTGCAGAATAGTATTTATGGAAATGTGCCGCAATATCTTCCGTTTTAACATCCAGTACGCCTGAAACATTCCTGATCCCAGAAATGTGGGTGGAGGAGTGGGGGTCTCGCAGAGCCCTCGCCAACAGCTTAGCCGACTTGTCTCCCGCCTCATAATATATTTTTTTCTTAAAGAATAGGAAACGTTTTGTCTTAGTAGCAAGTACATTTTGTAGCTTTTTCCTGGCTTCCAGAAGGTCTGCAGCCGTTTGTACCGACAGGGACTGTTTGTGTTTGGTCTCTAGAAGGAAGATTGTGTTCAATAGTTTGGTGATTTCAGCCTCCTGCAGTCTCTTACGCCTGGCCCCCATGCGTATCAGGTCTCCCCTGAGCGTACATTTATGAGCACCCCAGACCATCATTGGGTCTGCTTGCTCAGACTCATTCTGCTTGAAAAAATTCACTAGACTTTCGGTTATTTGAGGTAACAGAGTTGGGTCTGTCAAGAGCGATGCGTTCAGTCTCCAGGAGGCTGAATGGGTCGTGGGAGAGGACTCCACTATCGTTAAGGACGTAGGTGCATGGTCTGATATGGTCTGTAGACCTATTTTGGCCCCAGTCACTTTAGTTAGATCTCTTTGTGATATGTACAGGTGGTCAATACGGGAATATCGATTGTGGGGGGCGGAATGGAACGTGAAGTCCCTCTCTGATGGGTGAAGAAATCTCCACGCATCCACCAGTTGCAGGGACTGCAAGAGTGTCTTGATTCTTTTAAGGATTTTGTAGGATATACATGTTTTACCTGTCGAGGTGTCCACCAGAGGATTCAACGGGACATTAAAGTCTCCCCCTAGTATCAGGCATCCGGACGTAAAGCCTGATAAGGCCCGAATCATACGTCTGCAGAAATTTGCATGTGCTGTATTGGGGAAGTAGACGTTTGCCAGCGTGATTGGAGAGCCAGCATAACTACCCTTGACAAATATATATCGGCCTTCGGGGTCGGTCAACCTGTCAGTTAATTGGAAGGGTGCATTTTTGCTTATTAAGATGGACACCCCCTTAGACTTTGCCAAGTCATTGGTCGCGTGTAGGGCTGTCGTGAAATGTGCGTTAGTCAATTTCGGTACCTTGTTGGTCTGAAAGTGAGTCTCCTGCAGGAAAGCGAAATGTGGTTTACCTTTCTTGAGTTCCCTAAGGAGCGTAGTTCGCTTCTCCGGTATGTTCAACCCCTGGACGTTGTGTGAGATGACCGTAGGGCCCTGACCTAACGATGAGTATGCCATCTGAGGCGTTCCCTGGTATTCCAGCTGACTTGATCTAAAAATAAAGTAACAGGTTAGATGGGTCACTTGTGTGATGATATACCAATTTGCTCTTCACTGAGATCCCCTATAGAATATGTGGAGACAGAAGGAGAGAAAAAATAGAAAAAGGCGTGAATAAAGGGAAAAAGGGAGAGGGGGGGAGGGGTAAAGGAGAGTGCACAAATAACACTACGGGATGTGGCAAGCACCCCGAAGTCGTAAGTAGTGGGCTCGCAAGCGTAAGAACCCTCGCGAGACCCACTCTGCGAGGTCGTGGCATGACTGCGCGACAACAACGGACGCAAACGTCCTTCGTTCACTTCTGAGGAGATGACTCAGGGCCCCGTATCACCATCAGTGATCCGCAACCCGAGACAATCTCCACCACCAACAACGGGGTGGTACAACGGTATTGCAACACAAATAACAGAACAAGAAAACAAAACTTTCTTTCACAGCACAGGTGAGAAGAAAGGAAACCCGGCATATTAAAAGGCTTTATGTCCAGTCCTCTCGTGCGAGCGGCACACGGACTAGAGTTATAGTGTAGAAACCCTGTAAGAACAGATAGTTAATAGGCAAAAATAACAATATTAGCCATTGTCTTTCTGGTGGAGTGAGGCCCCGTACACACGACAGAGGAACTCGACGTGCTTGGCACGTCGAGTTCCTCGTCGAGTTTTGGGATGAAGCCGCCGAGGAGCTCGGCGGGCCGGCTTCTCCCATAGAAGAGCGAGGACAACGAGAAAATAGAGAACATGTTCTCTATTTTCTCGTCGAGTTCCTCGGCGGCTCCATCGAGCCAAAAGTGTACACACGACAGAGATTCTCGGCAGAATCCGGGTTTTGACCGAGTTTCTCGGCGAATTCTGCCGAGAAACTCTGTCGTGTGTACGAGGCCTGAGAGTAACAAAAGGGGAAAACAACCCCACACCTCTAAAAACAAAAAACGTAAAGGATTCATAGGCAGTGAGCACATTCGTTCCAGGTGTCCCCCTGAATTAAGCAGTCTTGTATCAATTCCTGTGGGCCAGCATCATTACACATCTCTACCTCCTCATCAAGCTGATAAAGTAATATTGTAATGTATGTCCACCCAGCCGGGTGAGAAGTGCCCCCTCTTGTCCCAGGTGACACACTGAGACTACTGTCTACATTACCATTCGACGTATGTCTCTGAAAGCAGAGTCCCCGCCATCGCTCAGCCGTGTATCACATTTTGAGTGTCAGGATCTTGTATGGCCAGTTGATGGTGTCATGCGGCCTTGTAGTCTGTAGAGAGGAGCACTTGTAGGCGCGAGGTAGACTAACACGGTCCTTTGGACTATTCTGCGCGTGCGTGTTAGAACTGCACATCCTGGGTTGAAGCTGGATATACTTGGGAAAAATAGCAATAAAATAAATAAAAAAAAAAAAGGAAAGAGAGAAAGGGGGGGACAACCAAAAGTGAATTTTGAAACCGCCAGTGGGAGATGAACTCCGTCTAGTCTTCTTCTTGGGCCCTGGCAGGGCCTTGCCTGGGCCCAGGCGTGCCATTCTGTGAACCGAGGCCTCGGTTCGGCTTAGAGCGTTTGGGAAGCCTCTTCTCCGGTGTAGAGAGCGGGGAGCGGCACGGACCTCCGTCCATCCTGGGGAGGGCAAACTCCTGGTACCATTCCGGGACTTTATGGTTTATGTCCGGGGTTTATGTCCAGGGCTTCAAAGAACTCAGGGAGGTCTGCAGGGGTGCGCAGTATGTGTTGCCTGCCCGCTTTCGTAACCGCCAATGCGAACGGGAATCGCCACGAGTAGGTTAGCTCCCTCTCCCTCAGCACCTCCAGCAATGGTCGCAGCGCCCTGCGGTTCCGGAGGGTGATTTGGGATAGGTCGTGAAACAACATAATAGTCTCTCCATTAAACACCACACTGTCACTTCTCCTAGCTTTATGCATAATTTCTTCTTTCAGTGGATAGTTCTGCAGGCAACAGATTATGTCACGTGGAGGAGCTGTGTCGGGGCCTTTAGGCCTCAGGGCTCTGTGAGCACGATCGAAATCAATGGCCGCATCCTCCTGCCTCTCCAGGAGACTGTTGAACACTCTTCTCAGAGCTGGAATAATCTGTGCGTTCTCCACTGACTCGGGGATCCCCCTCACCCTAATGTTTGCCCTTCTCCCCCTATTATCCAAGTCCTCCAAATGACGGTTTATGTCGATGAGGTGGGAGGAATGGGAAACCACAGCACTCTCCAGCCTGTGGAGCCTCTTATCCCTGTGTTTTCCAACAGTCTCCACGGCCGTAAGCTTCTCTGTGAGAACAAGCAGGTTGGATTTTAGGTCCGTGATGGCTGCAGAAAATGTGGTTTTAATGTCCGCTGCAAACCCAGTCATGTCAGCGTATGTCAAGGGGTGGTTCGGGTGGCTATGCCCCCTACCTGAGTCCTCCGCCACAGAGAGAGAGTCCTCACTGGATTCCTCGTCTTCTCGCTGCTGGCGCGCCATCTTGTTCCCCGCCATGCTGCCGCCGGAGATCGCGTTGTTTTTAAAGAGGTCCGTGATGTTTCGGGTCGACACCGCTACTGTGCTGCGTTTGGAGCGGGTCTGCGGGGTGTGGAACAGCTTCTTGCCCATTTCTGGCTCGGTTTAGGCAGGGTTTCAGGCTGAGAGCCAGGTTTCCTCACAGAGCCTCTCTAGTGTGCGTCCGTCGCCATCAAGCGCCAAGCCACGCCCCCCCAATAAGCATTTTATATGTGTTTTCCTTTTACCTTTCAATAAAAGATTCTTGAATGAAAAAAAAAATCTTAGGGATGGCCAAAAAAAAACAAATCCTTTTGTCAGGAGAGATGGAAAGGTAAAGAGTGACAACAGCACAAAACAGCCATACAAGAAATCAGACTAAATTGGGCATAACAGTGTCTAATGGAAAACCTGACTACATGCAATAAGTCATGGTTATACTAATTGGAGTTTTGATGGCAATGAGATGCTCAAAGGAGAAGAAACAAAATGGTGGCCACACAACTGATGTCTTCAGTTCTTGTCCCAAGCAGTCCCTCAGTGGCAAACGAAAGGGACCTACCTCCCTTGCCAGCTCTCTGCAGCTGTAACTTTCAGTTATAGCTGGAACATTGGAACATCAGACAAGTGGATACTCTGGAATAGCTAGTAACTGCAGCATTAACACCACTCAGAGGCATGCAGCGCTGGGGCCCTTCAAACACACTCACAGCCATGTGCTCTTGGCAGCAAAGTCCTCTTGCAGTTTTCCGTCTGCAGACAATCTTTGGAAGCAGCATGTGTGGTATTGCAGGTCTCTCTTAGCAGAACATACAACAGGCACAACATGGGCACATGGTCCTGGTTCTGGACACACAACAGACTCTCCCTGCAGCAAGAGCAGCTTTCTTTCGCTTTTTGTACATACAGTGACATGCCCAACAACATAAGGGAATACTTCCACACCTTCCCCGGACTTTCTTGCACTCCATGTGGGTCCAGCAGCACTATAACACTCTCTGAGCATCCCCCTGAGTGATGTCCAGGCTTAAAGTGATTGTAAACCTTTGTGTTTTTTTTTTTAAATAACAAACATATTATATTTACCTCCACTGTGCAGCTCCTTTTGTTGCACAAGGTGGCCCCGATTGTCCTCTTCTGGGGTCCCTCGGCGGCTCTCACGGCTCCTCCTCGCATCAGATAACCCCCGGGAGAAGCACTCTCCCAGGAGGTTACCTTGCGGGTGTGCTCCCGAGTCCAGTATTTGCGTCCAAAGATACGAATGCTGGACTCGGCCCCGCCCCCGTGTGACATGTTCTATCCTCTGATGCACGTATATGTGTCCTTTCTTATATATATATATGGGCTTTTAGTTGCCCCCACGTTTTTGATATGATGATATATACAGTATATTGCATGTATTAATAAAGATATTTTTATATTTTATATATGTATCTATGTGATATATTTTAAACATACCTATGGGAACAACCATGCAAACGCCCATCCCCTACAAATCATTTTTGTTCTTTGATTACTTTATCAGGCTGATGCTCCCTATAATTTGAGTCACTTGGACCAATAGGTCCTTACTTTTCATCATAACCAGTACATATAATTTATTAGGGTGGAAAATACCCAGCATTTGAGGTGCCAATGTGATAGGATGATAATATATTTGTGTTTTTTCCTTTTATACATATATGCATCTTTTTCTTGTCTTTGCCCTTAATCTCTTTTAGTAGTACTGTCTGTGAGGTCATCTATTTTGATGGTATAAGTAGACTTCTGTCTTTTTCTGACATGACTGAATTCACAGGATCAGGTTAAATTATCTTTGCTGATCATATCAAGGCCAGTTCAACAGGCTCCTCTAGGAATGATACTTTTGCACAATTGGAACAACTGTTGGAACAGAAGTCCAGATTTTACTGGCATGCTACCTATTTCCAACAAAATCTGGAAGCTAAAACTATTTCCTTCGGATTATGTATACAAATCTTCCCGACAGTCCAGAATCCTTCACAGGATTTGAAGGACAAATGGGAACAAAATCTCACAGCATGCTCTCTAAGCATGCTGAGCATTCTTAAGCATCACTATGAAGGCAAGTTTAAATCTAGACAAAGAAGTACAACTGATTTCCAGTAAATTATCTAGAGTCTGCTGTATACCAAAATGAAAACGCTAGACTGAAAGATGACCTGGAGAGGTTTAATCAACAGATTATATCAAATAAGGAAAAAAGTTTACAAAATATTTGATAGCCTTTCAAACAGGATGTGCATATAGATGTAAGAATGTCAGAAAGAATAGACCCCTCATACAGAGAGGGGAGGATAAATCAGAGAGTGAACTTTGTGATCATTCATCTGTGTCATCAGCTTTTTCGTTTCAGGGACCATATCACTCGAAGGGTGGCAGGTCTGGTCTTCATACATGTGGAAGTCAGGGTAGAACTGCTGGTGGTAAGTCACGTGGTGATTATAATCATACTCATGTTCCTACAAAACGTAGATAGAACTCACAAACCTTTGGGTGTTGCTAAAGTGATGGGTTGGTTGGAAGGAAAGGTACATGTCACTCGCACTGACTGAATGCAGAGCTTTGAAAGCTCTAAGGCCTCGTACACACGATAGGTTAAACAGAGGACACTGGTCTGATGGACCGTTTTCATCGGTCAAAACCGATCGTGTGTGCGCCCCATAGGTTATTTAACCATCGGTTAAAAAAAAGCCAACTTGCTTTAAATTTAACCGATGGATTCCTAACCGATGGGTCAAAACCGATCGTTAGTAGGCACAACCATCGGTTAAAAATCCATGCATGCTCAGAATCAAGTCGACGCATGCTTGGAAGCATTGAACTTCGTTTTTTTCAGCATGTCGTTGAGTTTTACATCACCGCGTTCTGACACGATCGTTTTTTTAACCGATGGTGTGTAGGTGCGACGGACCATCAGTCAGCTTCATGGGTTAACCAATGAAAACGGTCCATCAGACCGTTCTCATCGGATGGACTGATCGCGTGTACGCGGCTTTAGAGAATTGGCAAGGGAGAGTGGCAAAGTAAATTTTGAGGCACTAATGAGGGATGAAGATCCTGAGGACCTGGCTTTATTGGACAGTGAATCCCCAATATGGCTGGTAAATTAAAACAAAAAGTCAATGAGATTCCCTACTCAAAATAATCCTAGAGTTAATTTATTTTTACAACTTGTACCAAGAGATTTAGATAAGTTCAATGAAGGTTAGATCTGGTCCTGAAAAAGAACATAAAGAAGCTCTGAGAAAATTACAGGGGACATCGCAATATTGTTATTAAGCCCTCCGACAAGGTGGAGAATATTGTCATCTTAACTCAGGACTCATACGTACAGATGTGTGAGAAGATTTTTTCCAACTCAGCTTGGTATGAAAAAAATCTCCCCTAACTACTGCTCAATATCAGGCTATGTTTGTAATTTTGTTGATACGACCTTCAGACGAGGTATTATCACAAAGGATTCCAGGGATTTTTGGATTATAAAACACCCTATTATGCCATGTACTACACTCTGCCTAAGACGCATACAAATCTTTCAGACCCTCCTGGACGACCCATTGTCTCGGGGTTGATGAGTATTACCTTCAAGGCTAGTACCACTGTAGATGACCACCTACGGCCACATTTGGAGAGTTTACCTACTTATCTTAAGGACACTATTCATCTACTCAATATTCCTGAAGGCCTACATGTGGGTACCAACACACACTGCTAGTGTCTATAAATGTTGACGTCCTATAGTCCAGTATACCCCACTACTTGGGCCTGGCAATGGTCAAAATTTTCCTAGATGAAAGGAGCAACATTCATCAGGAATATAATATATTTATATTGGAATTACTCAAGTTCATTTTGATGCACAAGCGTTTATGCTCCCACTACCTCCAGGTGCAGAGGGTGGCTATGGGCACTATCTGTGCCCCTTTCTTATGACAACCTGTATATAGGGGGGTGGGAGCAGACGACTTTTGGTTCTGAGGACTTGTCGATGTACCTCCGCCATGTTCTTTTATGGCGGAGGTACATCGACGATATCCTCATATCTTGGACAGGCCCTGAGGACTTATTTTTGGATTTCCTGGGTATGCTCAACATTTATGATTTCAATTAGCATTTTACACTCAATGTTAATGCACATTTACTTCCATTTCTGGACCACACTATTATCAAGCACCCCAATAGCTAGCCTTTTTAGAAAAGCCACAGCAGGAAATTTCCTGCTCCATGCAGGGAGTACCCATCCCTGACATCTAATAAGGGGAATACCCGTAGGCCAATACCTATGCATCTGCAGGACTTACACTAGTAATAGTGACTTTAAGATACAAGCTAAATTCCTTGTCTGGAGGAAGTTAAGATCAGACCTATCTTAACATGCAATAAACAGCACAATGAAATAATCACTGTCCTGCGAGAATATTGGCACCTGTTCACTCAGGACAGCACTATTAGGCTTAGTTCATACCTAAACCGACCGTGGATTGCACAGAAACGCTGTGCGTCCCTGTTCTCCGTTTCAGGGATGAATCAGGGCGGAATTTTTGCCTGAATTCAGCCCTGAAACGTAGCCAAAGGCGCACAGAGTATCTGTGCAGTGTGCTCCGCAGCCACCCTGGAGATATGTGAACCGCCTCCATAGAGAGCCATTCAATAAAAAATATCATTACATGTAGTCATTTTGATATAACGAAAGGATCCGATCCTTGCGGGACATGTCCCCCTGGTACCTACCATTGTGGTCACTGGGAATACTGCCGCTACATATATCCATAAAGATCCCATAGTTATTGGATCTACTATAATTAGGCCCAAACATTCACTAATTGTGAAGCGAAGGGCATTGTGTATATTTTGACGGGTGTGTAAAATGCCTTTTATGTGGGAAAAAACAATTGCATAGTCTGGCAATGTATTAAAGAACATGTGTGTATGATATTCGTGATGGTATCCCTTAGGCCTCATACAGACGAGAGGATTTCCGCTGGAAACGGTCCGCCGGACCGTTTCCAGCGGACATTCCTCCTTCGGATTTTGATCTGATGGCTTGTACACACCATCAGATCAAAAGCCGCACGGAAAACATCCGCGGTCACGTGTCACGACGTGTCCGCGCCGTCACCGCGACGATGACGCGGCGACGTGCGCGACGCTGGAAGGTAAATTCTTCCACACATGCGTCGAATCATTCCGACGCATGCGAGGGATGGGGATCGAACGGACTTATCCGGTGAGTCTGTACAGACGACCGGATAAGTCAGAGGGACAGGATTCCAGCGGATAGATTTCTTAGCATGCTAAGAAATTTTTATCTGCTGGGAATCCGTCGGCTGGACAAATGTCCACCGAAAATTGTCCGCTCGGGCCTACACACGACCAGATCTATCCACTGGAACTGATCCGCGGATAAATCCCAGCGGATAGATCCGGTCGTGTGTACGGGGCCTTAGAGTCCCATTACGAGGCACTTTGAGGAATGTTGTATGTGTGACCTGGCCAATATAGTTTTTTTGGCTATTGACAAGATTCACCCCAATTCCTGGGGTGATGACTTTGATAACGATATTTTCCACTCTGAATCACGGTGGATCTTAATCCTTAAGGCTGACCCCCCCTAGGCTGAATGAGTTTGTCAGCTATGTTCCCTTTATCTAAGGTCTGTTATGATATTTTATTCCTAAACATCTTTATGTCTGGCCAGGTCGCTTTTATGTACATCTAATACTGAGGTGTTTCTATATTGACTACAGATTGTACGCCATATGGCAGGCAAAAAGTCTTTACCTCCCCTTTACCCCTCCCCTTCTTCCTTTTTTTGCCCCCCCCACCATTTACAAATAAGTGTTTTCATTTTTTGGGGGGGGGATATGTTGTTGCTAGGTCTCATTTGGCCTTACTGTGTTTTTTGTATTGTTTTGGGTTATACTTAAGGCTCCATTCACATCTAGGCGGACAAAATCGCGGCGTTTTGTCCCGCGAATTGCGGCGGCAAATAGCGGCGTTTTTTGTACCGCGATTTGCGGCGACAAAACGCCGCGATTGTCCGCCTAGATGTGCCCCTAGGATGTGCCCCTCTATGGAGATGGTTCCCGAACGCTGAAAACCACCTGAACAAAAGGTCCGGAAACCTTTTTTCAGGCGGCAGGCAGCAGGCGTTCGGCGTGGAGATGTGAACCATCTCCATAGAGGGCAATGTGTTTCCAGCCCTCTGGCGGCAGCGGCGTCACACTACAGGCGACAAAAGGTGTGAATGGGGACTAAGTGTAATGAATCCTGTTTTATTTTGAGGTTATATGCTGTTTGTGTTAGTTGGCCATTGTAGGGTTTAGCCTCCAGTATCTGCACTTATATTTGCGGATTATCGCCCCCCCCCCCCTTCCCCAATCCTGCATGTGTTTGGATTTCCTGTATTTGATGTTTGCCGTCTTCCCGGCCTGTCTATGGCCGGAGCGAAGTGCTCTGGATCAATATAGTTGTTGATACATCAGATTATACAGTCGGCAACCAAAGATGTATTAGTAACCATGCTGGAATGCACTTCCCGGTGTGGCGGCCGATGTTTACTGCTCAGACGTCCCATCCACCTTCTGATGGGATCTGGCGGAATTTTTGCTTCTGATGTCTTCCGGACAAATGCGATAGTGGCGTCTGGATCAACTGCAAAGACGCGGTCATAAGAGGGTCTGCAGACTGTGGAGCCTTTTTAACGCTCCACCCCTTACTGGCACCTATGGACCTGTACAGACATCCATATGTAATTGGCCAATTGAGAAAGGGCCCCTCCAACCCCCCAGTGACCGCCCTATTTGCCTTTTTTAAGGGCTGGTCTGTTCGGGGATTAGCTGTTGGATCGTTGGGTCCTTGGGAGACCCAGACACCATTTGTTAATGTTCACAATATTTGGGTTCACTTTTCAAATATACCTGATGTGATGACATTTGGCTAAATGAAACTACTATCCTCAAATTAGAGTAAGAACCATATAAATTCTTTTCTTTTATCTTATTGACTAGCGGGACTATGGCTAGACGAACACAAACTTAGCTATTTGCATTTTTTATTTGTGTATTCAGTAGTGGCCTTACCTGTAATATAATGGTGGTTTATACTGACCCTAAGCAACTTTTGAAGTTTTGCCTCCTAATGTCTGAACATGTCTTCTTATTCAGGTTAGTATAATGTCCACACTTAGGGAAATGTTCCTCTCCCATGTAGCCTGTTACACTAATGGTTGAACTAGGTCTTGAGTTTTCTGTTATTAGCCTTCCCTTATGTGCTGTGCAGTCTGAACTTTGCCCATAAATGCAGTGTAACCAGTGTCCACCAATGCAGCATGACCTGTGCCCATTAATGAGGCGTGACCTGTGCCCATCAATGCAGTACAACCAGTGCCCATCAATGCAGCCTCATCTGTGCCCATCAATGCAGCCTCCCTGTGCCTATCAATGAAGCCTGACCTGTGCCCATCAGTGCAGCGTAACCAATGCCTATAAATGCAGCCTAACCTGTGCCCATCTATGCAGCATAACCAGGGCCCATCAATGCAGCCTGACCTGTGCCCATCAATGCAGCACAACCAGTGCCCATCAATGCAGTGTGACCTGTGCCCATCAATGCATGCTCACCTGTGCAAAGGAAGAGGCGAGCCGGTCGGTTAATCAGAGAGCAGAGACCGCTGTAACAGCTTTCATTTGAATTGCTCAGTGTTCCTAGAGCTCACCGTCACACAGTTCCGCCTCCTGGCCCAACGCCTTTTATAGCGTCACACGTCCCAGTATTGGACGGGTGTTCTATCTATCAAAGGCGCGTTGCCAGGAGGAGGGACTGTGTGACAGTGAGCTCCAGGAACCACAGACAATTCAAATGAAAGCTGTTACAGTGGGCAATCCCTGCTCTCTGATGATCCAGCCAGCTTGCCTCTTCCTCTCCTCTCTCTTCCCCTGGCTGGGAGAATGGCTCCCATTCAACCCTGCGATGCTCGGCCTTTTGAGGCAGCCCCACACTCGCCAGCTGTCAGGAAAGGTTCATTCCGCTGGTAATATCTATCATTTGGCATGCAGTACTGAGGTCAACCAGCGGGTGTCTCTTGGCAGTTTGGAACTGTCAGGGGAACTTCTCCCTGCTGGTGTTATGTCATCTTTGGGCCGCAGTATTTGCGTCCACCAGCGGATGGATCCCGGCAGTCAGGCATCACCTGAGCTTGTTAGCAGGTAATAGTATAAATACCCGGCAAGTGCACACACACCTTGCCCTGGTATTGCCCTGACCTACAGCCTGTTTACCTGTTATCCTGATCCTGGAACCTGATTCCTGTATCCTGAACCTGTTTGTATCTGTTCTTGTATCCCTGGATCCTTGCCCCGCAGACTGATTCCTCCCATCTTGTCCCTGTCTGTTTACTCCTGGCCCCCTGTCTGCTGATCTCCTATTTATGATCCATGCCTGGCTTGACTACGATTCTGGTACTGCCTTTGCTATATATGCTGGTTGGTTTACTATCACTGTTTTGGTTGTTTGATTTGTCCACTCTGTTTGTATTTGTGGTGTATTCACATTTATATGCATTTACCTTAATAAACTTACTTACTTTCACCTATTTATGTTTGGGTTTCCTCTGTTGCAGTCCACACAGTTCTGGTCTTATCTGATACGTGACACCAGCAATCCTTTTCCACTCGCAAAATTCCACTTGCTCATCCATGTCTTTATGGACCCTGTTTGTGTACTGGTGAACAGTCATGTTGGAACAGGAAGGGTCCATCCCCAAACTGTTTTCACAAAGTTGGGAGCATGAAATTGTTCAAAATGTCTTGGTATGCAGATGCCTTAAGAGTTACCTTCACTGGAACTAAAGGGCCAGGCCCGACCCCTGAAAAGCAGTTCCACACTGTAATTCCTCCTCCACCAAATGATTTTTACCAGTGCACAAAGCACAAGTTTGTGGTGGAGGAACTTGACTGGCCTGCACAGAGTCCTGACATCAACCCAAGAGAACACCTTTGAAAAAAATTAGAGCGAAGACTGCAAGCAAGGCCTTCTCGTCCAAAATTAGTGCCTGACCTCACAAATGTGCTTCTGGAAGAATGGTCAAACATTCTCATAGATACACTCCTAAACCTTGTGGTCAGACTTCCCACAAGAGTTGAAGCTGTTATAGCTGCAAAGGGTGGGCCAACTCAATATTGAACCCTATGGACTAAGACTGGGATGCCACTAAAGTTCATGTGCACGTAAAGGCAGGTGACCCAATACTTTTGGTAATACAGTGTATATTGGACTTGTGTTGCCATTATAATAAATTTGTTTCTTTTAATGCCTCAAATTGTATGGCATTATAGTTACATATATTTTAACCTAAAAAAAAAAACATATTATTTTGCTTTTCCTATTGACACTAATGCATTTCAATAAACTTGATTTCACTCATCTCTAGTAAGGGTCAGAAATGATTGACCCACAATTTATGTAGTCTTTCTCATATTCGGTTCAAAACTTGCAGTGCTGTTAGTTGGGGTAAAGATTTACAGTGGTTTGTAGGCTAACCACTTGCTTACTGGGCACATACTGTATACCCCCTTTCTGCCCAGGTGAAATTTCAGCTTTCAGCACTGTCAAGGCTCGTACACACGATAGGTTAAACCAATGAAAACGGTCAGATGGACCGCTTTCATCGGTCCAAACCGATCGTGTGTGGGCACCATAGGTTATTTAACCTTTGTTAAAAAAAGCAAACTTGCTTTAAAATGTAACCGATGGATTGCTAACCGATAGGTCAAAACCGATCGTTAGTGTGCAAAACCATTGGTTAAAAACCCGTGCATGCTCAGAATCAAGTCAATGCATGCTTGGAAGCATTGAACTTCGTTTTTTTCAGCACGTCGTTGTGTTTTATGTCACCGCGTTCTGACACGATCGGTTATTTATGGTGTGTACGCGTGACGGACCATCAGTCAGCTTCATCGGTTAACCTAAGACAACGGTCCTTCAGACCGTTCTCATCGGATGGACTGATCGTGTGTACGAGGCTTCACGCTTTGAATAACAATTGTGCGGTCCTGCTACTGTACGTGGCTCCCAAACAAAATTGATGTCCTTTTTTCCCCACAAATAGAGCTTTCTTTTGGTGGTATTTGATCATCTCTGCGGTTTTCATTTTTTGCACTATAAACAAAAAAGACTGACAATTTTGAAAAAAACACAATATTTTTTACTTTTGCTATAATAAATATCCAATTATTTAATTTTTTTAAATATTTTTTTCTCAGTTTAGGCTGATATGTATTCTTCTACATATTTTTGGTAAAAAAAAATCGCAATAAGCGTATAGTGATTGGTTTGCGCAAACGTTATAGCGCCTACAAAATAGGGGATAGAATTATGAAATTTTTTATTATTATTTTTTTACTAGTAATGGCAGCGATCTGCGATTTTTGTCAGGATATTACGGCGGACACATCGGACACTTTTGACACATTTTTTGGGATCATTCACCCAGCAGCGGGAGGCCGTATATTGACGGCCTCCCGGCATTGTAGAGTCACTCTTTACTTACTGTACATTCATATCAGTCCATGCGATTAAGGATCTTACAATATAGGGGCTCTTGCATGGAATGTGGTAGGAAACTGGAGTACCCGAAGGAAATGCACATAAGCACAGGGAGAACAGGGAGAACATGCAAACTCCATGCAAATAGATCTTTTTTTTCTTGTCAAAGAATTGTGTTGAGTTTAGAAAGTAAAGTAGGCACATAAATATATGAGAACCATCATAAATCGTGTACACAAGGTAACAAATGTATGTACAATCTCATCCTCGTCCAGGATGAGTAGAAATGTGGGTTTACATAATTGGGATATGCATATAATTGTCTATGACTATATATTAAAAACAAGAGTAAAAGAGCAATTAATATTCACTGGTAAAGTAGATAATTAGTAAACCCATTGCCAGATTGTGACTTAAAAAGAGAGACAATGGGGGTTATTTACAAAAGTGCAGTCGCTGTAAATCTGAGAGGAAGATCTGAGGCCCCGTACACACGACCGAGAAACTCGACGGGCAAAACACATCGTTTTGCTTGTCGAGTTCCTTGTTCGGCTGTCAAAAAACTTGTCGAGCCAAATTTTCCCATTGCCCAACGAGGAAATAGAGAACATGCTCTCTATTTGGCTCGACAAGTTTCCTGACGGGTTTCTCGGCGAAAAGTGTACACACGACCGGTTTTCTCGGCAGAATACGTCTCCCATCGAGTTTCTTGCTGGATTCTGCCGAGAAAAAGGGTCGTGTGTACGGGGCCTGAAAGGAGGGGAAGCTCTGCTGATTTAATCATCCAGTCATGTGCAAGCTAAAATGCTGTTTTTGTTTTTTCTTGTATGTCCCCCTCGGATCTACAGCGACTGCACTTCCAAGTGAACTTTTAGTGCACTTGTAGTGCAAAGTGGATTTGCCTTTAGTAAATCCCAGTGTCCCAATTGGATGTTTCAGATAAGTGAAAATGTAATAAGGAAATAAAGGGGAGTGAAAGGAGAAAGTATGAAACTGTATAATTGGAACTGGGTATGGGTAAGCTCAGCTGGCTTAAGGTTTAAAAGAGCCGTTGCCGGGTCACTATGAATATTGGTTTCTAGGACCTTAGAGGCCATAGCAAAAATGTTCTTTCAGGCCTCGTACACACGACCGAACATGTCTGCTGAAACTGGTCTGCAGACCAGTTTCCGCGGACATGTCCGACCGTGTGTAGGGCCGACCGGACAGTTTTCCGGCCTAGCGGACAGGTTTCCAGCGGACAAAAGTTTCTTAGCATGCTAAGAAACTTGTCTGCTGGAAGCCTGTCCGTCGGACATGTCCGATGGTCAGTACGACTCATCGGACATGTCCGCTGATCCGAAATCCCGCGCATGCATCGAATTGATTCGATGCATGCGTGGAAGCATTTTACTTCCTGGTTTGCGGACGTGGCGGCGTCTCAACGTCACCGCCACGTCACCGCGCTGTCTGTCCGCGGGGATTTCGGTTTGATGGTGTGTACAGCCATCAGACCAAAATCTCCCAGCAGACAGGTCCGATGAAAACGGTCCGCGGACCGTTTTCATCGGATATGTTCGATTGTCTGTACGAGGCCTCAGAACTCTTGGGCTACAGGTCATTGCCATCACACGTGTACATGGGTGCCTTGTGCTGACCAGCCTTCGAAAAAACACGTCCTGGAATATGATGGGACATATTTCACAATGCTCGCTGGAACAAGGCACCAATGTGCTAGGACCTTGTAGTTAGTTTCGATGACCAAGAAATTAGGTGAGGAGGATTAAGTGGCTATCCAAATATTAGACCAATCTGCGATCTCAAATGTGCGCTCCAAATCCTGTTCCCATTTATCGGTATATGATAGTGGTGCGTCATCTGGAATGGCGTTCAATTGCTGGTATAGAATTAAAATGAGTCCCCAAACATGTGATCCCATTCTGAGAAATGGCATTTAAAAAAAAATTATTTGTAAGTAGCAAAATAATTCAGACCTAGTAAGTCCAAAGGCTTACAAAGAGTAGGGAATGTATGGATAGCATTATTAGAGACCAGTTTGTGGAGTCTAAGGCCGCGTACACATGGTCGATCCATCCGATGAGAATGGTCCGACGGACCGTTTTCAACGGTTCACCGCTGAAGCAGACTGATGGTCTGATGTGTGTACACACCATCGTTCCAAAAGCCGATCGGGTCAGAACGCGGTGACGTAAAACACATGACGTGCTGAAAAAATGAAGTTCAATGCTTCCAAGCATGCGTCGACTTGATTCTGTGCATGCGCAGGTTTTGAACCGATGCTTTTGTGTACTAACCATCAGTTTGGACCTATCGGTCAGCGGTCCATCGGTTTCGATTTTAAAGCAAATTCTCTAATTTTTGTCCGAAGGACAAAAGAACGATGGGGCGTACACACGGACGGTTTGGACCGATGAAACTGAACTTCGGTCCGTTTTCATCGGTTTGGACCGATGGTGTGTACACGTCCTGAGTAGATTAGCGTGGGACCAGACAGTGAATGCGTCGGGAGATTCCGAGGATGGATAAAATGCAGGGTTCCTAATGAAAGAAATGAGGGGGTTATGGGGAGATTGTAGATTTTGTGCGTCCCTGAATTTGTCCGAGATATATGTGGAATGGGTTTTAGAATAGAAGCTTTGTCTTTCTGATGAAGCCATAGCATGCTTGTTACAGATATGGGATCGCAGTCAACAGATTCGACTGCTACCCATAATGGTGTTTCTTTTGCTGCGTAGTACTTGGGTAGTTGTGCATAGATAGATCTTGATTGGAATTCAAAATGAGGACCCCAGTGCTCCATGCTAGAAGTGCTAACCTCTAAGCCTACAAATGTGGTTAATAGTATTGCTGCCTTGGGTGATTTCTCCAAAAGCCCGTACACTCGATCAGAATTTCCGATGAAAAAAGTCAGACAGATTTTTTTCCATCAGAAATTCTGGCCGTGTGTATACCCCATTGGAGTAATTCCATCAGAAATTCCGATGAATTCCATCAGAGTTTACAAAGAGAACATGTTCTATTTTACTCCGATGGAATTCCGTACAAATTTTGATGTGAATTTGGTCAGACAAAGATCCGATTGTGTGTACAGGGCATTACTTTCTGTGTACTTGATATGTCTCTGACAGAACCAGAAGTGAGAGAAAATCTCCCCACTTACTGCTCTTTGATGGGTGTAAAACAGAAAATAATATCAGGGGAAAATTTCCCAACTGGAACACCATTAGAGGTAAAAACAAATTTTCCAGTCAAATAGTATTAAAACCTCTGCCAGATTTTATTGTTAAAAAGATAAAAAGGCTCTGAAGTTCATAAAACTACAAGAACAGTTTTAATTGAACAAAGTACACTTACATTTACTTTTGTAAAACTGCATGCAAAGGCTGAGTTAACACTGCAGGCATTAGTTGGTAAATCACCAGGATGAACGAGCAGGACTTGCATCAGTGAATGCAGCAAAACAGCACCTAGTGCCTCACTTTGAAGTGTCTACTTAGTCTTCCTCTGACTCTGGGGTCTCATTCTGATGCCAGAATAATCCCCTTCTTGCAGAAAGGCCGGACTCTACTGTGGGCCGACCCTTCCAATAGCTGGGAAGACCTACTTATGGCTAAATGCCTTGACTTCCATTTTCTACACCTCAGTTCTGTCCCTTTAAAGAGGCAGTAACCCCCCTGCAGAGTAAAAGCATAATGGGCTAGCATGCATAGTATACTAGCCCATTATGTGGCACTTACCTGCAAATGAAGGCCGCAATGTCCCTGCTGGTGGCCGCATCAATCTTCACTTCCTCTTCCTTCCGGGGCTGCGGGCTCTATGATTGTCTGATGGACTCGGACGTTCAGCTGTATAATTACTGCATCTCCGTTCAGTCGCAGGCTGCCAGCACACACTTCCAGTCCACTCTGAATGAGTCATTCATGCTGTAGAGGTCTTGGCGCCCATGTGACTGGAGCCTGATATGCTGCACCCATTCATTGTGTCTCTAAATGTCACACCTATGGGGGGGGGGGATTCATTGTTGCACTTTGCTCCATCATGATCAGTTATTGTTGTCCCAATAGATCTTTGATAGCGGCGGTATGTATGCTAATATTTTCAAATTTGTATTTGAAATACGTTGCAAGGATTCTCAAATAAAAAAAAAAAAGAAAAAACTGGCGGGCATCTGACAGAGTCCATGGCCACAATAGGAAGTAAAAGAAATGTCAAATACGTCCAGTGATGTCGAAGGTGGCTGGCCACAGCGAGCTGTCAGATCAACCCAGTGATATTGGGATCCGATAAGCTGCAGCACAATTCAGGGGCCCTGCCCCTTTGTCAAGCACTATAGGAAGGAAGCTGATATACATATACAAACAAACAGTTAGCTAGGTAGTTGCTTGCGGCTGGCTGCCTGCCAGTTCTAGGTAGCGCTTGGTGCTGTTTTACTTTATTCCCTGCTGTATGTCCTGTTCGTTCATTCTAGTGATTTACCATCTGGTGCTTGGGGTGTTACCCTTCCATGCAATTTATCAAGAGATATACATGTGAGGCCTCGTACACACGACCGAGAAACTCGCCGGGCAAAACACATAGTTTTCCTCGTCGAGTTCATTGTTAGGCTGTCGAGCAACCCGACAAGCCAATTTTCTCCATTCCCGTCAAGGAAATAGAGAACATGCTCTCTTTTTGGCTCGTCGAGTTTCTCGACAGTTTCCTCTACGAAAATTTACACACGACTGGTTTCCTCGGCAAAAAAATTCTCCCAGCAAGTTTCTTGCTGGTTTTTGCCGAGAAACTCGGTCGTGTGTACGAGGCCTAAGTGTGCCTTGATTAATTAAAGGTGTTCTTGCAGAGGAAATTCCACTTTAAGCATTCCTCCACCCCATGCCACATTTTGCATGTAATTTTTTTTTTGGGGGGGAGCGGGTACGTAGCTTTGACAGGTACATGTTTCCACTTCTGATTGGATCGCCCCCTCCCTCCCTGCAATCTTTTGGGAAACGTCATACTGTAGATGCAGTGCACACCCAGCTATTGAGCTGCAAGATGTCACAGCCGGGTGCCCACAGTTGTAATGCCATCGATGGTGAGAGGAGGGGAAGAGAATTGAGGGTTTGGGCGGCCGCATGGCTGGATTGTGGGACAGCGTGTGTTTATTAAAAGTCAACAGCTACACTTTTTGTAAACACAAAAAATACTGGAACTCCGCTTTCATTTCAATGCCATTCTTTGTCTTTTTTACTGTGCGTGGCAATCTATCCCAGATCAGATTAAGGTGCTGCAGGACTTATTGCACCCTTCCTAGCCATACTTTTGTCCCCATTTCAGGTTTAGGCTAATGGACTGTGGCCTCTTGTTCACCTGAGGAGCGCTGAGTAAGCACTGTAAACTTTGTGCATATTTGATTGTTTTCTGTGATTCTTTGAGTGAGATAATTTCTTACTTTCGGTCCAGTTTATGGGTGTCAGACAGAGCTATCCAAAAGTTGGGGTGCACAGCCAGGGTTACATCACATGTGACCACAAACAAGGAAAACAACTACAGTAAAACCTTGGTTTGAGAGCGTTTTGCAAGACAAGCAAAATGTTTTAATAAATTTTGCCTTGATATACAAGCGATGTCTTGATATAAGGCCTCGTACACATGACCGAGTTTCTCGGCAAAAACCAGCAAGAAACTTGCTGGGAGATATTTTTTTGCCGAGGAAACCGGTCGTGTGTATATTTTCGTCGAGGAAACTGTCGAGAAACTCGACAAGCCAAAAAGAGAGCAAGTTCTCTATTTCCTCTACAGGAATGGAGAAACTTGCCTTGTCGAGTTCCTCGACAACCTAACAAGGAACTTGACGAGGAAAACGATGTGTTTCGCCCGTCAAGTTCCTTGGTCGTGTGTACGAGGCTTCAGAGTAGCGTCATGTCACAACTGAGTATAAAAAAGAAGAGAGGAGCCTCTACGTGTAGCAATATGGTTACATTTAATGAAGGTACAACATTTAGCAACTTATTGTTACACTTAGAGATGCCTCTCTTCTCTTTTATACCCTGTAAAAAAAATGCTTTGATATACAAGTGCTTTGGATTACAAGCATGTTTCTGGAACGAATTATGCTTGCAAACCAAGGTTTTACTGTATTTTATACTTCGTTTCCATATTTATATCTTTATCCTGTCCCTGGCTGTACATTTTAGCCCAATTATACTTTGCAGAGGGTAGAAACAAAGAAAGTGGCTGTTCTGTATAATAACTTACTTGTAAAGATGTAACGAGCATCAGAAAAGTGACATTCACTGTGTAAACTGCTGTACAATAAATGGAATGCAGTTTTCTGACAATAAAGTAGCAGTGAATTCTGTTAGTGTATTTCTTCATGAAACATGTTTATGTTATAGTCTCCCAATTTTATAGCTAACATTTATCACCATAAGGTGCGTTTCCTGACAGTGGAATAACTACATTCAGTTAGAGTTGTCGCAATGTGCCTTCCGTATCAAGACACATGCTGATTGTATCAAGTGCTGTTGACTGTCTTAGTGCTGCAAATAGACAAGATGATTACATTGTACTTTGAAGATATGATGTAACATTATTCTCATGGCAAGAAGCTGAAGGTCAAGGTTGTCGAAGTGGCGGGAAGATATGATATATACATATTGCTCATGCTGTAACGTGATGAACATTGTAAATGCACATGGAATGCTTTCCGGATGATTTATGAAATGATTCTTTGGCAAATCTAATTTAAATACAATTTGCATGAACGTAAATAGCAAACATTTTGAATACAAGATGTGTTTCATTTCATCAATCTATGAAGCTTGTCCTCTTGATGTAGGAACAGTAAAAGCTGCTTTCATGATTAGCCAAATTAAAATGTAAAATAAACTTAGACTTTGTAAATTAAATGCACAATGACTTCACATACTTCACAATGACTCCACAATGACTCCACTCCACATACTTCACAATGACTCCACAATGACTCCACTCCACAATGACTTCACAATGACTTCACAATGACTCCACTCCACAATGACTTCACAATGACTCCACATACTTCACAATGACTTCACATACTTCACAATGACTTCACAATGACTCCACATACTTCACACTGACTTCACATACTTCACAATGACTTCACAATGACTCCACATACTTCACAATGACTTCACATACTTCACAATGACTTCACAATGACTCCACATACTTCACAATGACTCCACAATGACTCCACTCCACATACTTCACAATGACTCCACAATGACTACACATACTTCACAATGACTCCACATACTTCATTTCAGGCTAGGCTTGCAAATGTAATATTCTGTTTAAAGCTAAAAAAAAAAAAAAAATTCTAAAGGCCATGCCCATCCAATACTGATATTTCACATATAGATAAATAGGTCTCATGTGATCCAGTGTGCTCAGGACCAAGCACCCTCTGAGTTCCTCTCATTGTCAATCATCCCCATTGGGTCTCACTTCTGCTTTCTTTAAAATGTATTGTAAATCACAGTATCATATGTGGTTCAAGAGCCCATTGTAACTGTTGAGAGTGAGAAAGGTTTCAGATACATTTTATGCAGGCATAAAAAATGTAAGAAACAAGAGGGTAGTTTTACATACCTATAAACTTCAGTTGTGGGTAAATAGAACCTTTATCTGTCCCTTACAGTGATTCCAAAGGCTCTGATGTTTTTACCTAAAATAAAAAAAGAGGTTTACATTTACCTGCTCTGTAAACTAGTATTGAATGGCTCCTTACTTGCTCTTCAGGGGTCCTCCGCTGGTGCTCTCTGCTCCTCCTCTTCTATATTTCCTCCTATAGCAATCTGTTTGCTATGGGGGCAGACATATGGACTCACTCCTGAGCTGTGCATCTATAGACACACCCAGCCTGGCTCGGCCCCACCCCCCTGCTGCCTTCTCACTGGATTTGATTGACAGCAGCAGGATCCTTGTGACTTTTTAACCACGTTAATGTACAAAATCAAAAGTGTGCACCTCTGTGCTCTGAAGAGTATTACTCAAATGTAAACACTTGTCGACTGCACTATAGCCAAATGACAGCTAAAGCGTGCCTGGCCAGTTCTAAGAAGGTGCTTCATATGATGTCCTCCAATGCCCGCTACGGTGCAAGTTTGGCTCGCCCTTCGATCCCTGTGTCCTCAGGACAAAGCTGCTTACAGATCGGGGTAAAGAGTCAATCAGTGGCCCTTTACCACATGACCAGCAGTGTCAAATCACAGCTGATCACAATGTAAACACAAGACGATTATCTGCATTCCTTTCCTCATGCTGTCAGCATGAGGAGAGGAGAGCCGATGACCTGCTTGTGTGAAAGTGCCACCAGTGCTGCCTATCAGTGCTCACCAGTGCTGCCTCTCATCGGCCACTAGTACTGCCAATCAGTGCTCATAAGTGCCGCCAATCAGTGCCTCTTCATCACTGTCAACTATCAGTTCTGTCTATCAGTGCCTCCTCATCAGTGTCAACCAGCCCCCCCCATCAGTGCCCACCAGTGACACCTCATTAGTGTCCATAAGTCCCGTCTCATCAGTACCCATCAGTGAAGCCTATCAGTGCCCATCAGTGCAAATTAGTGAAGGAGAAAAGTTACCTGTTTGCACATTTTTATAACAAACTATGAAAGCGCTAAAAACTGAAAATTGGCCTGGGCAGAAAGGGGGTAAAAGTGCCCAGTAGGCAAGTGGTTAAAGCAGAACTTTGGCAACTATATTTATTTTTTTGAAGACAGAAAATTGGTTACACTATCTGTTAATTTTTTATTTATTTTTTGCTCTCAATGCCTCTGTTGGTAAGATTTCCTCGCATTTTAAAAAGTAAATATGTATAACTATGCAATGGAAAAAGGCTTAATGGGGGGAATAAAAAACGTATTGCAAGAATAATACTTGCACCACTCTTCTAAACATAAAAAATGGAGTAGATGCTGCTCTCAATTAACAAAAGGGGTGAAGCCAGCACATTGGTGTGGTGCAGGAAACCTTGGCTGTCCATGGACACAGCATGTGGGGATTATGTGTTACAAAATGAATATCCTGCCCAGGATTTCCAAAGTTTTCCATAAAGCTTCCAGGCTATTTTTTTCTACCAGGTCTGCCTAATCCTTTTGTGTGGAGAAACCAGAGAGCTAGAATTGTTATTTCTATATCATAGAGAACAAAGCAGTCAGGAGAACTCAGCCTGATGGATCTTCATCTTTATTTTAAAGCAATAACGTTACTAAAGATAGTGAATTGGAACTCAGATTTGAGGAATAAGCAATGGGCCTCCCTTATAACAATGATGGCCGAGCATAACCTGGCCCATGCTCCTTGGCTTGCCCAAAGGCACAGAGAACTGTCCATATATACCTCCTTGCTTACACTCATGACTTTGAGAGTATAGGATAGGTTGACTGTAAAATATTCCCTAGTGAGAGCTCACTGTCCCATAGCCCCACTGGGTGGTTTTCCGTCATTTGGACCTGGGGAAGACATGCCCTTTTTTAGAAAATGGGGATCTGAGTGAGAGATTTGCTGTGGTAGATTCACTGCTAATGGTAAGCCTAAACCCCTGGACCAAGTGAAGGATGAGTGGGGTTCAATGCATGATGATACTCCCAATGGCAACATTTCTTACACATATAGACATAGATAAACTTTAGTCGGAACAAAAACTGTGTCTACAAAGGGACCTGGAAAAGCCATTATATCTAATATAATTGCGCACACTCGTGGAATGGTGACAAAATATGGTACCTAAAAAATCTCCATAGGCGGTGCTTTAAAAAAAAAATGACCATTACCAGGTTAGAGTTACAGAGGAGGTCTAGTGCTAAAATTATTAATCTTGCTCTGACAGTTGCGGCAATACCTCAGGCCTCGTACACACAAACGAGTTTCTCGGCAAAAACCAGCAAGAAACTTACTGGGAGATATTTTATTTTGCCGAGGAAACTGTCGAGAAACTCGACAAGCCAAAAAGAGAGCATGTTCTCTATTTCCTTGACAGGAATGGAGAAAATTGGCTTGTCGACAGCCTAACAAGGAACTCGACGAGGAAAACAATGTGTTTCGCTCGTTGAGTTCCTGGGTCGTGTGTACGAGGCTTGACATGTGTTATTTGAACACTATTTATATATTCGGGCGCAACTTACGTGTGCGTTTTCTTTGCTACACGAGCTTGCGGGAAGGGGGTCGCTTTAAAATGAATTTTTATTTTTTTCAAATTTATTTTTATTTTTTGTTACTTTAAAAAAAATAATTGTGATCATTTTTATTGCTGTCACAAGGAATGTAAACATCCCTTGTGACAGCAATAAGTGGCGACCCCAAATCCCTCCTTTACACTTCAAAGTATTCAGATCGCCAAAAACAGTGATTCTGAATACTGTATTTTTTTTTTAAACGTCGCCATTGGCAGCCGAGTAAAAGTGATGTTGCTTAGGTGTTTACAGAGAGAAGACTGGAAAAAAGCAGTTTCTGGCTTTGTGCCAGTCTCTCTATAGCCGGTGGAAGTGCCGGATCACGGATCGGGTCTCCCGGTGGGAATGGAGGCCAGGTAAGAGCAGCGGAAGGCGGCGGAGGATGTTTTGGGGCTTTTAGCCGCATTGGTTGTTATCCCTGAAGAGCCGGCCGCCTGCTCTAAAAAATGGTACCGGGATGATGCCTGCAGCACTATTGGTGCCATAGATTCTGGGTATATATATTTTTATATATATATATATATATATATATATATATATATATATATAAAAATCTTCAAGATGCTTATCCACCATGTTCTCTTGTGATATGCACTGCACTCACGGATGCCAGTGACCCCCTTACAGCAAGAGAAGTCAATAGTGCTGGTTAGGTCACTATGGGACCTATCCTGATGTCTCCATCCGCCTCTGTCATCGGGCATCAGGATAAGTCCCATGGTGACCTAACAAGCACTATTGACTTCTCTTAGGCCCCTTTCACACTGTGTGGGGGATGTGCGCTGGCGGTATAGCGGTGCTATTTTTAGCGCCGCTATACGGTCGTTTTTAGCGCACCGCTAGCGGCCAAAAAAGGTAAATACCGCCGGCAATGCGCCTCTGCAGAGGCACATTGCCAACGGTATTACCGCGGTTTCCCATTGCTTTTAATGGGAAGGAGTGGTATTTAGGTGCTATTTTTAGCGCTAAACCGCCTAAAAAACATGTCAGTGTGAAAGGGGCCTTACTGTACAGTAAGGGGGTCACTGACATCCGGTAAATGTGGTGCATATCACAAGAGCATGTGGTAGATAAGCATCTTAAAGACTGATTTGGGAGTAGGCACTAAGCACTTTAACTTGCACATTTGATAAAGACTTTTCTATGGCCTATTTGTGTTTATTTATATGTATTTTATCATCATCACACCCATTTTATATGCCTTAAGTGAATCACACGGTTGACTAGTAGTTTTTGTAAAAGCCTTTAAAAGGAGTGTAATATCTCTCATTTCACAGCAAGAGCTGTTTAGCTAATATTTGTTCAAATTTACACCTCTGGTTTGAGATGATAGACAGCAGCTGCAACCTTTTGTTAATCTCAGTCTTAGGCCCCGTACACACGTCCGAGGAACTCGACGGGCAAAACTCATCGTTTTGCTCGTCGAGTTCTGTGTGAAGCCGCCAAGGATCTCGGCGAGCCAACTTTCCTCATTGAACAACGAGGAACATGTTCTCTATTTGGCTCGACGAGGAACTCGTCGGCTTCCTCGGCCGAAAGTGTACACACGCCGGGTTTCTCGGCAGAATTCAGCTCTGACCGAGTTTCTGGCTGAATTCTGCCGAGAAACTCGGTCGTGTGTACGGGGCCTGAGATACTCACGTTAGCGTGGATGTTTTTTTCAATACATCTGTCAGGCCCCGTACACACGGTCGGACAAAACCGATGAGAATGGACCGAGGTTCAGTTTCATCGGTCCAAACCGACCGTGTGTATAGCCCATTGGTCTGTTTTCCTTCGGTCCAAAATTCTAAAACATGCTTCAAAACCGAACCGATGGACTGCTGGTTAGTACAGAAAAGCATCGGTTCAATACCCGCGCATGCTCAGAATCAAGTTGACACATGCTTGGAAGCATTGAACTTCGTTTTATTCAGCACGTTGTGTGTTTGACGTCACCGCGTTCTGACCCGATCGGTTTTTGGAACGATGGTGTGTACGCACATCAGACCATCAGGCCACTTCAGCGGTGAACCGATGGAAATGGCCCGTCAGACCATTCTCATCGGTTTGGAATGACCGTGTGTACGCGGCCTCAGTGTCCCCTCCGTTTTCTTCCTACCTTAATTGCCCTTTTAGATCTTTATGGGATAGGTGGCTAAACAGAAAGGACTGGCCTGTTTACCCAAAGAGGGTAAAAAAAATTACTTTTGCAAGAAGAATCAATCTATTTATAATTTAATTACATATATCTCTCTCCAATACATTTAGAACTTGAAGGCCACAGTTTGTTGGTAGAATAGTGTACAAGATACATACAGTTCACCTACAAACCCAAAAAAATTCCCAGCACACTTACCAGCTAGCCTGAGGCTTCCACATGTAGCGTCTGGTTACTTTAGGTACCGGTGCTATTTAAATTTAGAGGGAGATCAGAGTGTAGTTAAACTCTGATCCAAATTGTTATGTGCAAAACAGGGTCTCTGTCTCAGCTTGGCTGTGCTGTGGGCATATTCTGTTGTGCAGGGGTGTTCTTCCCACCCCTGTACAGTGGGTGGCAGCAGTGGAGTCAAGGTTAGGGTGCTCTTCCCCAGCAGCCAATCAGGAGGGTTTGGCCACCTAGGGTGGCCACATCACGGCGCCCCGGCTTAATGGCCTACCTGGCTTGGGGGCGTGCGTGCCACGTGGTGTTCCTGGTTCTGGGGCCACGTTGGCCTGGAACAATTGAGCAGCGATGGGGACCCAGTGAGCGATTGGGTTCCCACCTTTGAGGATCTCAAGCGATAGTGCTGTTCGGTGGGTAGTTGGTCTGAGGAGCGTCATTGAGAGGCTAGCGGTTCAAAAGGGCCTCAACAAACCGGGGATCAAGGTAGCCAGACAGTGAAGGATTGATCACCTGTCAGTCGGTACCTGGGTGACAAGTTGAAGGAGACCCAGGCGAAAATTACCTAAGGAGGATCTCCTCCATAACTACAATCAGAGAGGGCCTGAGGCAGAGGTGTCTCCCTGACGTTCACCAAGGAGGGTCTGTGGCAGAGACTTTTCCTCAAGTTCAAGTTCACTAAGGAGGGTCTGTGGCAGGGATTTTATCCTACAAATGTTTGAGTGATACTCCGGCTGCCCAGGGCTTTTTTAAGAATTTTTTTTTTCTAAGATCGAATTTGGGGGGTTGTAGCTCGATGACCAGAGGTCACAGAAACCCCACATTTGGGGGTAGGCATGGGAAGAGCTACCCCACAACTGGTTAAAATATGGGACGGCTATCATTTATGGTTCCGGAGATACGGGCCTGCTTGCACAGCCTGTCAGAAGCTACATTCAGAGCGGCCAATATAAATACAAGCTGACACACTACAGCAGACTGATAGGATCACAGGGCTTATAATAATCATTTGTATATTTGCGACCTGAGCCCACCCTTTTTTGAAGCCTATTAAAGCCTCTGGCTCTAATAACATGCTTCAAAAAACACTTTGCCATTAGAATTCATGCATCCGGTGTTCTGCATGGGGGCTGGATGCATGGATAGGGGCCTTAATGGACGGGCCGCCCCTGGTTCTCAGTACAGTGTCGCAGAGTGGACATGCTATTTCTTTCTCCATGTCTGCTCACAGCCTCAGCGTGCCTTGTATGGCTATAATCTCTTACCATAGTGTATGATATTATGGCTAGAGAGCCAATAGGAATGGTAAGGGTAGAAATGCACAAGAGAGTTGCCCTAGAAGGGGCAGAAAGCATACATTTGGCCATGAATCTTTTGATCATATCTATGCATAAGATAATCTATAGTTACCGTATTTATCGCGGTATAACGCGCTCCCGCGTATACCGCGCACCCCTAAAGTTGCCCCAAATCCTGTGGAAAAAAAGTTTTTTTTGTACTTACAGTTTTGGTGTCTTGCGCGGTGTCCATCGGCGGCCTAGTCGGGTCCGGCGTCCGTCTGCGGCTTCGGGTATCCTCTTCGTCGGGTCCCGCGTCCTTCTGCGGCTTCGGGTGTCGTCTGCGGCTTTGGGTGTCCTCTGCGGCTTCGGGTCCGGCGTCCTTCTGCGGCGTCCTCGCGGCGTCCTCGTGTCCTCCCCGCTCGTTTCCCACGCCGAGTTTGAATACTGCGCCGACATATACAGAGCGCAGTACACTCGTGTATTGTCGGCAATGCTCGGCAACTCTCACGCTGACGTCCAGGACGTGAGCGCAGAAGGAGCCGAGACTGCCCGACTATACCCGAGTGTACTGCGCTCGGTATATGTCGGCGCAGTATTCAAAACTCGGCGCGGGAAAGCGGGTATCGGCGTATACCACGCACCCACGATTTTGCCCTGATTTTCAGGGCAAAAAAGTGCGCGGTATACGCCGATAAATACGGTATGTATTTCTGTATCATATGTTCATGTTTATTTTTCTAAGTTTGTGACAGGTTTGCTTTAAACTCTAATTGTAATTTTCGGTAAAAGTTTCTTTGAATGACTTATAAATCTTTTCATGCATCCAGAAAGGAACAAAGCCACATTAAAAAAAAAAACAAGTATCCAGTTTAGATGGTAAAATAATGGCCAAATCAGGCACAATTAGCGTTTCAGACTTTGAATAGCAAACTTTCGCCTCACAAATTCCATTCCGTACAAAGAGCAGCTTCCATTTCCAAGAATACTGACAGTTCATTTGCATTCTATTGTTTGCTGGCTATTTTCTGATTGCTGTTTCCCATGTGAGCAAATGGCTGCTGCTGTTGAATAAACCATATTTTCCTAATGAATTTTCAGCCAATGATAATGTTTTTCTAAACTCCCTATAAGTATTCAAATAGAAAGCATCAGAGATAAATTGCACATCACTTTCCAGTCTTAAAGCAAAACAAAAAGTAACGATATTGCCACTTTAGGGACTCGTTGTGCTGCCTGCTGTCGCTATTATATGAATCATTTCAGTCCTACAGTTACCTATAAAATGATTCTTTTTTTCTTTCTGGAAGTAAAGAAGATGCCTGGAGGAATACAAAAATGAAACACATCCTTAAAAATAGCTGATTTACTATTCCCTAGAAAGTGCAATATAAACCTGATCACTTTTTTTTTATTGTCTATATCTTTTTATAGCATCAATTTTGAGCCGGGCTTTTAAATTTGCCGTCAACTGAACTTTAAGATTAAAATTAATAATTTGCAAACAGCCCGTGTGTGTATTTTTTTTCTTCTCAGTGGTATATAGATGACAGGTTTGTTTTGGAAAGCAGTTATATGGTGGTTGAAATCTTGATTAATAAAAATGTGTTTTTTTATAGTATCTGCTATTCTAGGCATTGCTACACAAAACAAATAACCAGACATAAGGTTCAATTTCTCAAAATGCCTTTTAACTATGACCAGAAGGCTTTGAAGAGCTAATGAGGAGACTTTTGGTTAAGCCAGCCCTCAATGCAAAGGACGGAGGGGCACAGAGCAGCCATATAAAGTTATTCCTTTAATAATGTGTTTTTTATTTTGTTTGTTTATTTTTTTGAGGTTGAACTGGATGGACTTGTGTCTTTTTTCAACCTGACTAACTATGTAACTATGTAACTATGTAACTATTCCTTATCCCTTCTGCATAGGGATAGTTAAAGGTTTGTTAGTTGGTTAGGAAATTGTACTTTAATTCTGAGTACCAGCTCTGTCGGAAATCAACCTATTTGCTGCTTTCTTTTCTGTTGTTCTTATTATTGGAGACCTTTTTGTCTTACATTTATTTTGTAGTTGATTTGAGGCCTATGATTACCGTATATACTCGAGTATAAGCCGACCCGAATATAAGCCGAAGCATCTAATTTTACCACCAAAAAATGGGAAAATGTATTGACTCAAGTATAAGCCTAGGGTGTCCATCTGCATGCCTCACTGTGCCTCACTTTGCCCCACTGTGTCCATGCCTCACTGTGCCCATGACTCACTGTGCCCATGCCTCACTGTGCCCATGCCTCACTGTGCCCATGCCTCACTGTGTCCATGCCTCACTGTGCCCATGCCTCACTGTGCCTCACTGTGTCCATGCCTCACTGTGCCCATGCCTCACTGTGTCTATGACTAGACTTACATTTAACATGGGAGTATATAGAAGGGGTGCCCGGCTTTGAAAAATCAGTGCTCCCCAGCCGTAGGTCCCCTAGACAGCAAACTTTGCACACTTGTAGATGGGAAGTTGGGCTACATGTGTGCCAAGTTTGGGGTCCAGGGGCCCTACAGCCGGGTCCTCAAATTTACCAGATTAATTAACATTTAACATGGGAGTGTATGAAAGGGGTGCCCGACTTTGAAAAATCGGTGCTCCCCGGCCATAGGTCCCCGGGACAAAAAACTTTGCACACCTGTAGAGGAAGAGTTAGGCTATATACAGCCGGCTGGTACCTGGCCCCCAAATCTGGGAGATCAGGCGCAAAAAGGTGACTCGAGTATAAGCTGAGGGGGGCATTTTCAGCACAAAAAAATGTGCTGAAAAACTCGGCTTATACTCGAGTATATACAGTACGGTACTTTTAGCTGCTGTCTTGTCCACTTTTGCAAACTTTTTTTTTTTTTTTTGCTACAAGTCTTCTGTTGCATCAAAAAATTGTATTTTGTTCATGGGTTAGTATTTTGAGGTCTTTATTTATTTTGGGGGTATATATTGTTTTATTTTAAGCAAATAAGGCCATTGATTTACGATTTGATTTTTATGGGCCGCAAGGCTTCTCTTTAGCGTAAAGTCTTAATTTCTTTTTTTTGGGGGGGTTTTTGTTTTAATTTTAATTTTATGTTGATAAGACCCTTTTAAGTAGTCACTTACTGACCATCTATTTTTGGCGTTTCTTTTATTCGTAGCACACCCCTGCATTGTTTGAATGAGAACAAGCTAAATTCAAGAATAATGTGCATCCAAACTACCTCACATTATATCACTCACATTCACTGCAATAACTCCAGCCTGTGCTTTTGTCTCTAGTACATTTTGACCTAGCCATGCTTATTAAAACTGTACTGCTTCTGGACAGTTTTACACTCCTGTATTATATGCAGTGTGTTGCTGCTAGAGCTACCTAGTTGTCAATCATATTGGGGTGCAGCTACTCTGTGTAAGCAAATTGAACTGTATGTATTTTTTTATTTTTGCATTGGCAGACGCCACCTATGGCAATGCCCAGCTTCCTATGGCTTTTGACAGTAATTTTCCTGTTTGTCCTAAAAATGGCTGGAATTTAACAACAAGACTGACTCCACATAGACTTCAATGGTATCTGCTTCTAAGTTCTAAGTTAAACTTAAAACAAGACTCATTAACCTGGCAGATTGATCCATCACTACCTATGACATGATTTGGAGAGTGTCAACAACTTAAAGTGGATGTAAACCCTCACATATACCCAATTAAGTGAATAGCCTCAGCTGAAACACAGAGATTAATCAAATCTCCCTACATAAGTTTTATTTGTATATCTGCTGTCTTCAGCTTTTACACTGTATAGAAAGTGAACATTGGGGATTATTTACTAAATAAAGGTAAAGGTACAATTTTTTTCCCCTAAATAGCTTCCTTTACCTGCAGTCCTCCTTCACTTACCTCATCCTTCCATTTTGCTTTTAAATGTCCTTATTTCTTTTGAGAAATCCTCACTTCCTGTTCTTCTGTCTGTAACTCCACACAGTAATGCAAGGCTTACTCCCTGGTGTGGAGAAAGCCTCTTGAGGGGGGAGGGGGCGAGCAGGAGGGTTAGAAAAACTCTCTACTTTGCAGATAGAGAAAGGAGCTGTGTGTTTGTGGGCATCCTGACTCTCCTGTAGTCCAAGTGAGGGGGCGAGCACGACACTCCACACCAGGGAGAAAGCCTTGCATTACTGTGTGGAGTTACAGACAGAAGAACAGGAAGTGAGGATTTCTCAGAAGAAAGAAGGACACTTAAAAGCAAAATCGAAGGATTAGGTAAGTGAGGGAGGACTGCACTAAGGTAAAGAAAGCTATTTAGGAAAAAAAAATTGTACCTTTACAACACATTTAACTATATGTGAAGTAAAACCAAACTATTAGCAATTTTTGAAGACATACCTAATAGGACTGGTGATGATTTGGACAATGGGACCAATCAGGCATTGGAGCATATTGGATTTGGGGGACTGTAGTCTTAACAAGGTAAAATACCCGTTTTAAAGGGACAATATTCTTGTCCTTTCATTTTACGGTGCTTGAGGTCCAATCAAACAGCCTACTGATACTCTGATGTAGCAAGCAAAATTCTGAATTGGCCATATTAGATAATTAGACTACTGAAATGAGAATTTAACAGCAGAACATTACAACAGAAGGAGAATAACAAAAATAGAGCCCCAAGATAGAGGAGAGATTATGCAGGAATTAAAAAAAAGCTGAATAGTGAGACAGATGCCGGACGTACTGGTATGTTTGTATTGGATTCTTTTTCTGGAGTTTTTGTGACAAAACAGCATCAACTAGCCTCAGGCTGACTTACAGATCTTTCTTATGCATTTTTAAGCAAAAGAAATAATGAAATGAAATTGTGTGTTTGGTATTCTAGCAAAATAATACATTTTAGGGATTGTCTCCGTTTTCTGGACCCAAAGTCTGCAAAGCATTTTTGGTGTATTAATCAAGCATGTTGTTAACATAAAATGTTTTTTTCTATCAATTGTGTTGAATAATAACAGCAAATGACATTATGTATTAAAGGGGTTGTAAAGGATTTTTTTTTCCCTAAATAGCTTCCTTTACCTTAGTGCAGTCCTCCTTCACTTACCTCACCCTTCGATTTTGCGTTTAAATGTCCTTATTTCTTCTGAGAAATCCTCACTTCCTGTTCTTCTATCTGTAACTCCACACAGTAATGTGAGGCTTTCTCCCTGGTGTGGAGTGTCGTGCTCGCCCCCTCCCTTGGACAACCGGAGAGTCAGGACTCTCTCTACGTTGCAGATAAAGAAAGGAGCTGTGTGTTAGTGGGTGTCTCGACTCTCCCGTAGTCCAAGGGAGGGGGCGAGCACGACACTCCACACCAGGGAGAAAGCCTTGCATTACGGTGGTGAGTTACAGACAGAAGAAGAGGAAGTGAGGATTTCTCAGAAGAAATAAGGACATTTAAAAGCAAAATGGAAGGATGAGGTAAGTGAAGGAGGACTGCACTAAGGTAAAGGAAGCTATTTAGGAAACAAAATTGTACCTTTACAACCCCTTTAAGATATCAGTTGTTTTAGATAGTCTTGGTTTAAGAACCCAACTTAAAAGAAGAGGTGATTGGACCTAAATGCATAAATGAGAAATATAATCGAAAATGTTTTCTAAGAGGCCTCATACACACGACCGAGTTTCTCGGCAAAAATCAGCAAGAAACTTGCTGGGAGATATTTTTTGCCGAGGAAACCGGTCGTGTGTACATTTTCGTCGAGGAAACTGTCGAGAAACTCGACGAGCCAAAAAGAAAGCATGTTCTCTATTTCCTTGACGGGAATGGAGAAAATTGGCTTGTCGAGTTTCTCGACGGCTTCACAAGGAACTCGACGAGCAAAACGATGTGTTTCGCCCGGCGAGTTTCTCGGTCGTGTGTACGAGGCCTGAGTGTTCTATTGGATGTTCTTTCTTTTAAGGGATCAATTATTTCTACAACTTTTTTTTTCGTTTTCTGTGGTAACATCATCCTTGTGATATTTTGACTGAAGCACTGTTTTCATGTTATAATACAGTGAAGCTCTGGCTGTATTCGTTTTTGTGTTTTCAGGCAGCTACTGAAAAAATCCCCATTGATCCTGCCAGAAATTAAGTTTCCTTGTGGATTGAACTGAAATCTCAATGTTGTCTGCCTTTCCACCTATTTTCTGTAAACTGAAGAATACCATGCACATTTTTTTTTGGTTTGCAGTGTCTCAAAGGCAGGCTTTAACAAGATAACAAGTGGATATGTGTTGAGCCCAACTGCCAGGGCCTGGCCTATGTATGGACTTGATATTGGCACATATTGGAGTTTAAAATGTATTTAATTCATATTGTAACTCTCCTTTTGGCCCCATGTCCAATCAATGTCCAAATCTTGCCACCTCAACCTACCCAAAATCTCCAAAATACACCCCTTCTTAACCAATGACACCACAAAGCTTCAAATTCACTCCCTGGTTATCTCTCGCCTCCTCGTTGGATTATCTTTACATAGGCTATCGCCCTTCAGTCTGTCATGAGTGCTGCTGCCAGACTCATCCACCTTACTAACCGTTCAGTGTCTTCCACACCTTTCTGTCTCACCCAACAAATTAAATTCAAAATGCTAACAATAACTTACAAAGCTTACACAACTCGGCCCCGAGCTACGTCACTAACCTATTCTCAAAATACCAACCAAATCGTTCTCTTCGTTCCTCCCAAGACCTCCTGCTCTCTAGCTCACTTGTCACCACCTCCAATGTTCGCCTCCAAGACTTCTCTCAGGCATCCCCCATCCTCTGGAACTCCCTACCCCAATCTTTTCTACTATCTCCTACTCTGTCCACTTTTAGCCGATCCCCGAAAACCATTCTCTTCAGAGAAGCCTATCCTGCCTCTACCTAACAACCGTACATTTGTTTTCACCATTGGCCCCCACTGTTAATACAGTTTGTATCACTTGACACTCCCTTTTAGATTGCAAGCTCTGATGAGCAGGGCTCTCTGATTCCTCATGTATTGAATTGTATTGTAACTGTACTGTCTATCTAACCTCATGTTCTAAAACACTGCGCAAACTGTTGGCGCTATATAAATCCTGATAATAATAATATTGTCATCCGAAGGTACTGATCCACACAAAACTGATAATTTGATCTTCAGTGGAAGCTGGGGAGTTAAACCAAATAGCAGTTTATTATATCTCTTGATGACTATGATCAGGGCTTCTCGCTTTTTTTGTTAAGTTATGTATTGTATACAGGTACTCATCACTTAACAACTAGGTTCAGTTCCAACGACCAGGTCGTTAAACGAATTGGTCGTTAAACGAATAGCCACAAGTACTGTAATCAATATTTTACACATTATAACTACTATACTGTACTGTATTGTGAGAAAAAGGTCTAAACACAAAACTCCAGCTCAATAATGTTGTTTTAATTTGCATAAGTACAGAACACAAAATTGAAATTCTGTACCGTACAATACTCTGATGTATAGCACGTCGTTTAGGTGGGGAGAGCTGGTCATAAGTCCAAGTGGTCAGTAAACAGGTAAGTCGTTAAACAAGGAGTATCTGTAATCATGGAGATTACAATATGAGGGTTTGGATATTAGCACATGGAAACTTTGAGTCAGCAAATGTTTCACTTATAATTAAAATATCAGTGTTGGGTGGACTGATCCAGTAGCCAGGATGTATCTTGTCTGTCCTGATTTGGCACACCTCACAGTTTTATAGTAGTTTAGGTTCTAATAAATATGTAGAATAAGTAGCACTGCTTGAATAACCTGTTATTTTAGTATTTTAGTATCTCAGCAATTCAACAACTGACAAGATGAATTCATGAATATCAGTTCATTATGCAATATGGCTGCCTCCACTTGTCTATGTGAGGGATACACTTTAATCTTTAGTTCTGTTCTGTTTCATAGTAAAACTTTTTTTGCCAGCAATTCCCCAGGCTGTTGTATTTCTCTTGTTAAAAGCAATATGATGTTATAGAACACATTGTGAGCTGCTAGACTGATTTTGTTCTTGCTGGTCTATTTCAGATGTTCCCCATGGTAAAATATTTCAGTGATTGACAGTTAGATTAAAGTTAGGATGTTACATGGCTTCAACAAGATGGCTGAACAGTCATAAACAAATAAAAATAAAATATGAACTCTGTGTGTAGTAACTGCTTTTTTCCACAGGACTTTCCGACGCTGCTTATGTCTTGTATGTCATATTAATTGAGCATATCGACATGGTCATTCCATGTTAAAGCAGCAAAAGCTTTAGGAGTTTCTTGTATAGTGTTAAGCCCTAAAGCAATGTCTGGCCAATTGCTCCGGTGTTCCAGTGCTCACCATGATCTCTCAGAAAATCACTGCTAATCAATAGACACATACCTTTGACCCTGAAGTATCTAGGAGTTCTTGATTTTCAAGCAAAACTCCAGACAAAAAAAACACGCTAAAAATTAACAGCCCATTAAAAAATAAAAAAAGGATCTTTGGTGCATGGATCTTCTGAACTGGAGCTCTCCCCACAGTACTTAATTTCCATCACAAGATGCCCTCAGTTTGATGGCCGCCATTGTTAAACCCAATCCTTCTAAGCCCAGGTTCCTATCTGCCATAGCTTGGGATATGACCGTGAGAGAAAAAGCAGTGATGGGCTCATATTCCATGTCCCTCTACTTTCTCTACTTATTAGCACATAAACTTGTAGACAGGTGCAGTTTACTTTCTCCACTACAGGTGGCGTACAACAGCAGCAGCAGCCTTGTAGCGGGAGAGGAAGTCAAGCGCAACATAATTCCTCTGTGGTTTTCTGGGTCACTGGGGAAGCAATCCAGTGGGATGCTGCCATCTCATGTGACTCTGGCAGCCATCTTTGGTCAGGCTCAGCCTATTTAGACACTGGCTCCTGAAATTGGTGCACTTTTGTTGTGAGTTGGTAGAGTAGGAACAGGTACCCCACTTGTTAGGGACAACACTAGCAGTAGGGAAAGTGATTGTCACCGGCGCAAAACTAAGTTCTAAATAATACTATATTGACCTGCTGCAGTGCTGTATAAACCTTCTATGAGGTTTAGGTGAAAAAATTAAAAAGGTGTTGGTACTGCGCTGGTATAATAATGTGATATCAAAAAAATTTTTTATTATTTTTTAGAATTTTTTTTTTTTTTTTTTTCTATTTGACCCCTATAGTGATATAGTGCTAGATCCAGTACAGTGATGTACGTGATGGGTCACTATAGAAACAGCTCTTGTGAACATATGTACTAGCGTGATGCTATGTGCATATGCTGTGCCATCAAAAATAAATAAATAAATAAATAAATAAATATGGCTACCCCAAATGATGTGCTTGTGAAACAATATTCCAAAGTGCTATAAGTGAGTCTATAAACTATTATGAATATACATGCACAAGTGTGCGAACATATAAATAATGAATAATATTATTAATATATAAAAATATTAATAAGGTGCGTTGGTGCCAAAAATTAGTTTTTCACAATTCATGTGCATTCATGCTGCAACACGTCCCCAATTATGGGTAAGCGCCAGTTCACAAATTCCAGTCCAAACAGAAAGTGTTGCTGAGTTTAAATCCTGGTGCTATATTTCATGCATACAGGGTGCTGTCACTTCTTCCACCCGACAAAGATAAGTGCTACCACCACCAACTGCTGAAATGCAAACTCACCAGACCCCAGCTGGTAATGTGCCTCAAAAACTTATTCTGTTAAAGTTGGTGAGTCCTCTCAGGATGTTCCTCAATGCCTCAAAGAAACCAAGGGGCTCATCATGGTGAAATACGTTTAAAAATATATTTATTTAAAATTCATAATAAAAAACTACTCACAAGAGAGGTGCTTTAAAACCAGCACCTGGTGTCTTTGGCAGTGTCAGTCTTTTAGACAGCCGCTGACCAGCTTATCGTACAGGTGCGTTCCTGGCTCCTGCTGTACCTGTGGTCTCACTGGTTAAAATTACACTCCCCCTTGCGCTGTCCACATAGCTTCATACGCGTTTCGCAGTTTTGCGTCTTCAGAAAAGCTGGTGGATGATTTTGCTGTCACTGTATTTATCCCCTCTGTCAAATTGCACTTACTGGCCAAACAGGAAGTGGCTGCGCCGCCATCTTTACTATACCGGAAGTGGCCCGGCGGCCATCTTAACTCCTGTATACTGGCCGTGTATTACCTCTATTGCTAAGTGTGTTTCCCCGGGACAAATTATGTGTTTATTGGTGCAGCTGCTAAGCGCCATACTGCCCCAAATCCTCACTATTTTTGGCGTCATAACGCTGCTGATATCCCTGGTTTTCCTCCCCTACGTTCCCTGTAGCCCTGAAGGGGACCCGGATGTACTGGTGCCGCCATTTTAGTATCTGGCATAGGGTTTATATAATGTGGGATGGTTGGACTCCCAACCATTTCCACAGGAAGTGCCCAATCGGCCATCTTAAGTCCTGTAGGTGACCTTTCCTGCTGTATGCGTCTGTGCCTGACGCTGCCATAGGCACCTTACAGATGTACATACAAAATTTATATATTACTATTCATTGCCGTAAATTGTTAAAAAGCATTCATAAAAGATCAATCAAGTACACTCAAATGCAGGGGTTTTTTGTCATATAGAGACATTCTATCTATATTGTATGGGCCAATTAATATTTAGTATGACAATTCCTTGCAATAAAACACTGTCATTAAAAATGGAATTGTATATCGAAAAAACTTGTTGTCGGTGCGTTAATAATCTAGAAGCGTCTAAATTATGTATATTATTAAAATTATTAAAATTAGGAAACCAGGTGTGGGTGTATACTCAGGTTAATTTATATTTATGCCTGCGCTAGTAGTCCTCCAAAAAACAATTAACGTCTAATTCTACATTCATCCCTTTCGGTTTGAGTGTATCCATTTTAAAAATCCATTCGGTTTCGTTGCGTGAAATTTCCCTGCGCATATTTAGGTTTCTCCAGTTCTGTTCAATTTTGTCAATTGCGTAAATTTTTAACTTACTAGGGTCTCTATTGTGCTTTTGTCTGAAATGCAACGAAACACTATGGTGGATGAACCCCTTTTTTATATTTCTAATATGTTCACCCATACGTACTGACAGTTTCCTGGTGGTTCTGCCCACATACTGTATGCCACACTCGCATTCCAGCACGTAGGTGACATGCGTACTACTGCACGTGATGAGTTTATCTATTTTGAATTCTTTTTTATTAGCATGGGATGTAAAATGGCTGACCTTCCTGGGCCCTTTAGTGATGCGACATGGTTTACACTTCCCGCATCTATAAAATCCCTTCTGGTCAAAAAAAGTAGTCATTTTCTTAGGTGGGTCCGGTACGTTTTTTACCAAGGTATCCCTGATTCTTCTGGCTCTTCTGTATATAAATTTTGGCTTAGCAGGTAAAATTTTATTTAGATCTGCGTCTCCCCTAATGATGGGCCAATGTTTGGTGATGATTTTTTCAACCGCTCGATAATCCGCACTGAAGCCCGTCACGAAAGTGACATCATTTGTTTAGCAGTAGGGAGATGTTCCTGATGAGGAGGGAATGCAAAGAGTCACAACTCCTTTGGATATCATGCCATTTGGGCATGAGACGGACGACCAAGCCACATTCTGCTCTCTTAACAGATGCTGTCAGTCTAGTTGATGCCTGCTCTCTTCTCATTACTGGAGACCATGAGTGTACCCTGTTGGGCAGCCTTCACACTGGGGTTGTTGTGAACTGTTACTGTGCTGTTTCAATACAAGTTCTTCATTGCCCCTGATTGTATGAATTATTACTTCACCCTACTATCTCCTACTGCTGATACTTTCCCTCACACTCCAATCCTGCTGAACAAGGACTGAAAAAGGCAGATACCAGGTTGAATTTAGGTACTTACAATACTTGCTTTTATAAATGATTACAGGGCCACATTAATTTGAGTATTTTATATCTGTCTAGAGTTTAGCTTTAAAGCTGAGCTCTAGGCATTAATTTTTTTTAAAAACATGTAATCTAGGTATGTACTCAGAAAATTAATAAATGTATTTTTAGAGAAAACTAGCATAAATACTATGAGTGGCCTGTTGGAGGAGCCAGTGAGAGTTCTGTTGCTTTTCACAAATAAACATATGGACAAGAGTGCAAGTGTTGACCTCGTCAGTGTGTTATTCTTTCAATGTCCAAAAACAAGCGGGGGAAGATTAGTGACCATGTTGTGATGCTTAAAGCCTTATGCCGCGTACACATGACCGTTTTTCATGTCATGGAAAAAAACGTTTTTCTCGTCGTGATTCCTCTCAAGCCTGCCTTGCATACACACGATCGTGATAAAAAATGCTCGAGCAAGGCGCGGTGACGTACAACACGTACAATGGCACTATAAAGGGGAAGTTCCATTCGAATGGCGCCACCCTTTGTGCTGATTATGCAAATTTCCCTTCTTATAACCTGCTTCTGAGCATTCACATTTTTTTCCCCCCAGGACTTGACCCCTGAGCGGCGCTTTAAAATAAGGTATATAGCGGCTTGTTTTTTTTTAAAACACATACACTGGGGGGACTTAATTTACTATAACAGAGGAGATCGTAGCATGAACCAGCAGGATGGGAGGGGCAGGGAGCAGAGCAGCACTGTTATGAGTTGACAGGCAGGAAAGGGGGGAAGAGGAGGAAAGAGGAGAGCTGAGGATGACAGAGGCACATAAACTGACTACAGTGTCAGGGCTCAGCAGCCATAAAAAACTGTCGTCAGTTTACAAGGGGGAGGGCAGCACAAGGCAGGGTCACCCAGGTATTTTCAGTGATACAAGGGGCCAAATTACACAGCACAGAGACTGTGCTATATAACATGCTTCAAAGGAACAGAATCAATATTTTTTTAGGGTTACAAACGCTTTAAGCTTACATGTGCTTTGTTTTTTTTTAAATAACATTCATTTCAGTTACTCCAGCTTCTAAAGTTCAGGTCACATGATCGCTGTTGCTTCTACAGCAATGCACGGACTTGCCAGTGGGCATGTGCACTGCTGAGGCATCTACTTCATTGTAGGAAATTACATTGCCGCTGAGCTTCTATGTTTCCATGGCAATGAAACGCAATTGTCTCGGCAGCACAACGTCACTTCCTCCTAAAGGGAAATGCCCCACCAATCAAGATAGGAGGGGGACGTAGCCATGAACTGACTACTGAAGATGCAGGCACGCTGTGCTCTCACACAGCACGCCTGTATCTTCAATGGGATGATGGCAACACATAAACTGACCACGCTAGCATGGATCGGCTGCCATGCTAGCATGGTCAGTTTACTTATAGGGGGAGCAGTGCAGGCAGGATCAACCAGATAAATTAGAACTTTTGTCTTGCAGAAATATAATATTAACATGACAGATCACATAAGAACGAATTTAAAGAGCCAGTGCAACTTTTTTTTTTTAAGTTTACAACCACTTTAAGAGGCAGCATATGATATAACAGTGTAAAATTGTCCAGTAGCAGAACATTTTTTTATTGGGGAGAATTAGCCTCAATGTAATAGAGAAAAATATACAGGCAGGTGATAATAGCAAGCTTCGATAAACCCCAAACCTTGTGGGGGGAAAACAGGGGCTACATACTGAACACTGTTCCACCTTCAGTTTTTAAAAAATGTGCAAGTTAATAACAAAAGGGGTCAGATTTAAATTTCATTACTGTACTACATGCAGATTTTCAGCATGACAAGAAGTAGGGGGAAATCATCTATTGGGAGAACTTTTGACAGACACTTAACAGACACAGTTGACACAAAACAGAAAAGTTGGATGAAATGCAGAGGTGTCACAAAACACCCACTAGCAGATCAAACATGCCTATATTGCAAGATATGGAAGGCTAAAAAGACACACTAGACCTCCTAGTACAATGAAGCGTCCTATATACTGTACTTGTGATTATTCACTTGGGCTTCAGCTTGTATAAGAGCAGCGTGAACAGAAAACTTTGACAAAGTATTTTCAGAGCTTTCAGCAATTTTTGTTGAGGCTGTTAAAGTACCACTCAACTCCCTTTTGTAAATATTGAACACAGATCCTTATTGGATGTTGAGTGTTGATTGGCTTCAGAAGGCTTTCAACAAGCTTCAATAAGTGCTGAAGCCTTCTAGCAGCTTCTTTCAGTCTTGGTTCACACTATTGCGAATTAAATGTGGGTTTCCATTTCGAATGTCAGGATCCTGTGACCAGCACTCAATTGAGCCGGTTTACACATCTCCGGGACAGCTATGGAGCGAATTGCACAGGAATCCTGTGCGTCTTCTGGTCAGTTTCAGGTCTGAATTCAGCCAAAAAATCAAACCGGAATTTAGATATAGATGCGTCCTCCAAACAAGTCACCAGGCCCTCCTGAGAGACCAGCCTTCATCCTGGCTCTCTCTAGCAAGGGTCCTCCCCTGGATCTCCTCAGCTTGGTTCGGCTTCTTCCACACAGGCAAGACAGCCTAAAGACCACCTCAGGATTCGTAGGCCCCAGACAGGCATCTGGGCCTACTTGCAGAACTTGCAGCAACACACCCTCGGGCCAGAGGGGCCCCCGGGGTAGAGAACCGACTAAGAGCATATGGCTCTGTCCAATAAATACCCCTTCCCAGAATGCACAGTGGCCAGGAACCTCCTACTGGGCTGTTTCTGGAAAAATAATATTCATTACAGCTCAACCTAGTCAGAATTCTCACACTGTCTTGTGGTACCAGTGACACCTACTGGCAACAGCGAGAAATGCACAACTCAGTCATGTTTAGAACAGAACAAAATATATAATCAAATCTAAGATGTTTACAGCTCAGCCAAAAACTAAATTTACACGATAGCCCCATTTTTAGGAACAGGGGGGCTACACCCTGTTTGCAGGAGAATGATGCCATCTGCCGTACTATGAAAGTCAAGGAAAAGCGAGTATACTATCTAACTCCACCCATACAGGTTCTTTTGTACACAAACAATGTTTCCTATACCTGCACTCTTATACAACTATCATAACCAAACTGTTGTAAATTATACCTCTCTGATATCTAAATGTTAAACTCTATATACAGCTATCCACTAAAATAAAAAAGTCTTCTCAAATTCATCAAAATCTAAAATTTACCAATCTATAGGCCTATAAAGTGTTGCTGTGTACTACATAAATTCATACTAATACAGTGAAAACTATATTGAAATAAAAATACATTGATTTTGTGACAAAAAATAAAATCTAAAAATCAATCATCTTTATATAAAACAATATGCGATCCAACACACTTCTATTATTTTCTATATAACAAGTGCAGCAAGTGTCCAACAACAGTGTCTTATATGGCTTTTACTGTAGAGCGTTTGCGTAAATGAACTGACATCCACACAGACAGACTCAGAGAGACAGACACTCACAGTGACTGACAGCTGGCCCACTGAGCCTATCGGCCCAACGGGAATCTCCTGGTAGTCCCCATGGCCAGTCCATCCCTGTTGCAGCCTCACTGTGCCCATCAATGCAGCATCACTGTGCCCATCAATGCAGCATCACTGCGCCCATCAAATGCAGTATCACTGTGCCCATGAATGCAGCCTCACTGTGCCCATGAATGCTGCCTCACTGTGCCCATCATTGCAGCTCCTCCTGTGCCCCATGTCCCAGTCTGTGGGAAGGTGTGTTGTTGATGCTCGGTACGGTACCTTCCATGCCAGCAGGATATCCATGATGGCCAACAGCAGGCATGGTCTGTTCTTGTTTTGGTTGGGGACAGTGCTCCTTCCAGAGGATCTGTTTGCTGTAAGATGGAGTGGTCCCTGGCCACCTGCATCTTCAGCCGTCCTCATTTTCCGACCCCAGTCAGCCTGTCCTCTGGTCCTGGGGAAGTTAGAGCACTGGGTGGGAGCTGGAGAGAAGGGGAAGAGGAGAGCACTGGCAGGGTTGGAGAGAACATGGGTGGGGGCAAAGAGCAGGGAGAAGTAGAGATCACAGGGGTGGGGAGCGGAGAGCGCTGGGGGGAACATGAGAGCACTGGAGGGGAGCCAAAAAGAACAGGGGTGGACAGCACGGGAAGCTGAGCACTGTGGGGGCTGGAGAGTGATGGGGAGAGCTGGAGAGCACTGGGGGAGAAAGAACAGGAGTAGAGAGCACTAGGGGGGAGTGGAGAGCACTGGGATTGTGGCTAGAGAAGGATATGGAGAGCTGGAGAACAGGGGGGCAGAAAGAACAGGGGTGGAGAGAACTGTGGGAGGGGGCTGGAGAGTGTGGTGGGGGAGGAGAGCACTGGGGGGAGCCAGGGAGCACAAGGAGAACTGGGAGGGGCCAGCAAAAGAAGTTGGATAGGAGGAGAAGCAGGGGCAGCTGCATATAGAGGAATTGAGCTTTCTATATTCCTCCATGCAGCCGCTGAATGCTTGATTCTCCTCCTCTCCCTCCTGCAAGCATTCAGCAGCTGCATGGAGGAATATAGAAAGCTAATTTCCTCTATATGCAGCCCCCCTGACAATCCTCCTATCCAGACACACAGGGCGAGCATCTGCTCGTGTGAATCACGGAGCAGGCTCGGTCTATGTTCAGCGGCGGCGTAACATGGTCCCACCCCCCTAGATCGGCTCATGTGATAGTAGATTATATCTACTAGCACACAAGCCGGTCTAGGGGGGCAGGACCTTGTTACAGCGCCGACGACGAACAGAAACCCAGCCAGCTCCATGATTCACAGGAGCAGGAGAGAGTGGAGCACTGCAGCTGCAACTAAAAGCGTCCCCAGGGCAGACCTGAGTTCTTGAGGTTGCGCAGGATCTGCAGTGACGAGGGAGATTTCCAGCAGGAGAAGGAGGAGATGTACAGTAGGTTTTGTGACCGTGGCTATAGGGCTAATACACTGCGAGGAGCGATATATATCCAGGGGCAGACTGACCATTCGGGCACTGCCCGAGGGCCCCATGGCACTAGGGGGGCCCATCAGGGTTGCCAGCCTCAGTAAAACCAGGTACAGTATGTAAAAATCTGTGTTTTAAAAAAATCTCAAGATTATAGCTGCCCCGCCTCTTCAGTACCTTTTCAGTGTGTGTATGTGTATTCTGTGTGTATGTATTCTTTATGTGTATACTATGTGTCTGTGTGTGTATACTCTGTATGTATACTGTATGTGTGTGTATACTGTGTGGCCCCATAATCTATTGTCTAGGGGGCCCATAATCTCCTATTGCCCGGGGGCCCCATAATCTGCTATTGCCCGGGAGCCCCATGAGTTGTCAGTCCGCCCCTATATATATCGCAATATATATCGCCGAAGAGACACCTAGAGAGCACCTATTACAGAAGAGAAACCAAGTTGAATTTAACATCCCCGTCTTTTCTACTGCTTATAGTTTCGATTTTTTTGTAAAATTTGTAAAATTATGGGACATCATATTTCTTCTTTATATGAAGATGAACGGTATCAAAAAATGTAATCCAAATGGTTTAAGACAGTTTCAAGACAAGCTTCCTCTCTAGCCAACACAATATCCCCTAGCGATTTTGGTTCTCGTATTCACAGTAGTTTGGATTTCACTAGATTGTATAAATGTGGAGCCAATAATTGTCCATGCTGCTCTTGGTTGATCAAGGGTGACCAACTTTGCTCTACTGTGAACCCTATATCCTTTAAGATAAAAACTTTTGTTAATTGTAACACTAGAAATATCATTTATTTGATAACTTTTAGGGCATATGCAATACAATATGTTGGCCGCACTACTAGGAGGCTTCGAGATCACCTATATCCTATATGATCTAGACATGTGCATTCATTTTCGTCCGAATGCATTTTTATCCGAATTTCGGGTATTTTCGCTATCGTTTTAACAAACTAAAACGAACATGCAGAATTCGAAATCCAAAAGATCTGACATAAAAAAATGCTTTATTCTCGTTTTCGTTGCTACGACAGTTCAAAATAGATAAGGGATTTGACATGATGCTGACAATAGCAATCTGTGTCTCTATCGAACCTGTGGTCAAATGTGCCTAACCCTAACTCTATTAGTCCAAGATTATTCTACATAGAGAGGAAAGATACGACACAGAGAGAAAAGATTCAACATTATAGAGACAGTGTTGGGGTAGACCATTTGACATGAATGACGAAGATTCGACGAAGCAGCGAAAAACATACAAATGTCGAATCTGTCATTGAAGGCTTATGGTGTCTGTCGAACGTTCTAAGAAGATTCGACAAGCAGATAAACTGTACGATGCCGCAATTGTACATTTCAGGTCAAATGCTCGGCTCATAGGCTATAGAAGAATTTGAATGTTGTATGACACTAGTAATAATAATTAATAAATATAATTATTATTACTAGTGTCATACAACATTAGAATTCTTCTATAGCTTGTAGGCGGAACATTCGACCGGAAATATACGATTGCGGCGTCGTACAGTTTAGCTGCTCCGTCGAATCTTCTTAGAACATTCGACAGACACCATAAGCCTCCAATGACAGATTCTACCTTGATTAATTTGGATTTTCGGACGAATGCATTTTTTAACTAAACAAAATAAATAAAAATGAATTTCGGGAGTAACTAAATAAATTCCTTTTTTAGGACGAAAACGAAATTTCGAAACGAAATATTTCAGTGTGCACATGTCTAATATGATCATGTCCATGACATTGAAAAACACGGAACCAATGTGGCGAGACACTTTAATGAGATGCATGGGGGAGATACCTCTTTGCTGCAAATACAGGGTATAGAGAGAATTTATACACCCAGGTGAGGTGGAGATAACTTTAGGATACTTTGGCATTTTGGATATTTTTCCTTACAGATGAGGATACCCAAGGGGTTTGAATTTTGAATGGGATTTCACGCATTTTTTTATGACTGATCCAATGCTCTGCTATGTATTACCATTTGAAAGTATATTTATCTATATTTACAGATTATGAGGTTTTCAATGTGGTTTAATTGGAACTCAGTCGTCATGCCAATGGTGTATTCATTCTTCTGACAGGAAGGTGTGCTGTATATTTTTCAAGTTTTTTGTTTCTACTTTTTTGTTTTAATACTATTATTTTCCCAGTGGTGTATCAAATTAATTGTGTTTTCTTTTTTCTTTTCTATAGATACTGTTTTATTTACATTTAGGAATCACACTATTACCATGTGTTGTGTAATTTCTAGTGGGAACAAAGAACAGAATACATGGGTCCAATCACCGAAGTGATTACACCTGTCTTTTGTTAATTGCATTATGTGATCATGTGATCTTTTGTATATCAGTGTGTTGGTGATTGCACTCTCTATGGTTTTGACAAAGCACGCTAGTCGTGTGAAACGCATCGCCTTATTCCCTGCCATATGCCACATGTCTATTGAATCTGCTTTTATTATCTCCTGAAATAAATTATATTGCATCAACTTGGGAGTGCGGCCATCGTCTTTTCGCTTGTCTACATCTCTCTGCAGCAGTGACAGGGCGTGTATATCAATTTGCAGCCTGGCCGGTTCACCTGGAGAAGTAAAGTTTGGTTTCATTTCGAAGGATTAACTCCTTAGGTTCCACAGTGAGTATAACAACAAAGCTGTACTGCATTTACAAACTGATCTTACTGTTGTGGGTTTAGTAACACTTTAACCACTTGCCGCCCGCTTTATGCAAAAAGATGTCGGCAAAGTGGTTTCAATATCCTGAGTGGACGTCATATGACATCCTCAGGATATTGAGCCGCTGCGCGTCCGCATCGCGGCGATCGTTGTTGCAGGGTGTCAGTCTGACACCCCGCAACACCGATCTAGGTAAAGAGTCTCTGACGGAAACTCTTTACCACGTGTCCAATCACGGCTGATCATGATGTAAACAGGAAAAGACGGTAATCGGCTTTTCCTCACTCGCGTCTGTCAGACGCGAGTAGAGGAGAGCTGATCGGCTTTTCCTCTGACAGGGGGGGTTTGTGCCCCCCCGAGGATGCCCACACTGGACCACCAGGGATGCCACTAGACCACCAGGGATGCAAAACACAGGTATGCCACCCTAGACCACCAGGGATGACAATGACAGAAATAATGGATGCCAATCAGTGCCCGCAATGGATGCCAATCAGTGCCCACAATGGTCATCACTGATTGGCAGGCATTGTTTGGCACTGATTGGCATTCATTAGTAGAACACATACGTTAGTGCCACCTATCAGTGCCCATCTATGCCTATCCGTGCCACCTATCAGTGCCCATCCATGCCGCCTATCAGTGTCCATCCATGCCGCCTATCAGTGCCCATCCGTGCTGCCTATCCGTGCCCATCCGTGCCGCCTATCTGTGCCCATCGGCGCCGCCTATCCGTGCCTATCTGTGCCGCCTATCCATGCCCATCCATGCCGCCTATCTGTGCCCATCCATGCCGCCTATCAGTGTCCATCCGTGCCGCCTATCAGTGCCGCATATTAGTGCCCATCAATGCCACCACATCAGTGCCACCTCATCGGTGCCCATCAGTGCCCATCAGGGCAGTACCATCAGTGCCCATCAGTGAAGGAGAAAACATACTTATTTTATAACAGAAACAAAAACAAAACTTTATTTTTTCAACATTTTCGGTCATTTTTTTTTTTTGCAGAAAATAAAAATCCCAGAAGTGATCAAATACCACCAAAAGAAATCTCTATTTGTGGGTACAAAATGATAACAATTTAATTTGGGTACAATGTAGCACGGCCGCGCAATTGTCATTCAAAGTGCAACAGCACTGAAAGCTAAAAATTGGTCTGGGCGGGAAGGTGTATAAGTGCCCTGTATGGAAGTGGTTAAGGAAAGGGAAGGGGGCCAAGTTAAATAGGCAAATCTTGCCTGAAGTGTGAGGTCTATAACAAAGGAAGTGAGGGAAATTCTACTCAAAGAGAGCACAGACAACAATACAAACTAACATTACTAAAAACATCATGACTATGGATACTAGTATTTAATCTCTGGGCAATGAACATTAATTTTAGACATACATTTGTGAAAAAGCTAAAAATGACACTTGGAAATACTGAACAAATTTTAGGAAAGCCCACATTCATATTTGTAATCAATGGCCCAGATTCAAGAAGCAATTGCGCCTGTGTAACCATAGGTTACACCGCACAATTGCTTACTTGCTCCGGCGTAGCGAATGCTCCTGATTCAGGAACATCGCTACGCTGACTGCAGCCTAAAATCTGCGTGGCATAAGGCTCTTATGCCAAGCAGATTTTAGGCTGCATTCTAGCGATGACTGCTAGGGGGCGCTCCCATTGTTATCTGTGTATAGTATGCAAATTGCATACTAACACCGATTCACAACGTTGCGCGAGCCCTGCGTACGTCAGGTTTCGTATAACGTTACACATCCTAATAGCAGGCGCAGCCAATGCTATAGGATACCCACGTTCCCGCTTCGCGAGATTTAAAATCGACGTCGTTTGCGTAAGTGATTCGTGAATGGCGCTGGACGCCATTCACGTTCACTCTGAAGCAAATGACGTCCTTGCGACGTCATTTGCCGCAATGCACGTCGGGAAAGTTTCCCGACGGAGCATGCGCTCTACGCTAGGCGCGGGAGCGCGCCTAATTTAAATGATTCCCGCCCCCGGCGGGATCATTTACATTGCGCGCGCTTACGCCGGGCAATTTTGCCGGCGCGCCCTCGCAATTTACGGAGCTACTGCTCCGTGAATCGAGGGCAGCGCAAAATATTTTCGTGGGCGCAGGGCAAAATCGTTGCCCTGTGCCTCCGCAAATAAAGCGCAAATGTACCTGAATCTGGGCCAATGTCCTGTTGTTTTTTGTTTCCTTTGGAATGGTGCGTACATAGTTTTCTGATTTATTTAACTAATCCAAAAGCTTTTTTTACAGAAAATTGTATTTATTTTTTCTAGGCCATATACACTAAACAAAATTCTGTCCACAGGATAAGTAGAAATGAAGTTTGAAATGTGTAAATAAAAGCTTGGTCTTGTGCGAGTGTAAAGTTACAGGGTGTGTGGTATGCGGAGAAGACTCCTCCACAACATCAACCTGAAACACATCAACTGTGCTCATTGCTATGCAGCTCATGTGCTTCACTTAGGACACAACAGCTAGTAAAGCAGAGGTGTTTTTACCCTTGTGAATTCATGCAGCCAAAAAATGATAGTTTAGTGACCGTGATATAACCTGACAATGATATAAAATAATCTCTAAGGGAGACATCTGTTTTCCTCATTCTATACATGAAATTAAACATCTCTAGGCATTGTACTGTATGTGCGGAATAAATATGCACAAGATGAAATGTGCAACTAGTAGACGGCGATAAACCTATTGTGTTGCAGAAGCTAGAATTGAAATATGAATGAAAATGTGATTTGGCAATTTTTGTATATACTGTAGATAGGTAGATAGATAGATTTACTAAAACTCGATAGTGCAAAACCCTATGCAGCTGTGCATGGTAGCCATTTGGCTTCTAACTTCAGCTTGTTCAATTAAGCTTTGACAAAAAAAAGTGGAAGCTGATTGGTTTCTATGCAGAGCTGTGCCAGATTGTAGACTCTCCAGTTTTAGTAAATCAATCCCTTAATGTATTTATGATATTTTTTATGACTCTATATTAGGAAATAATCCTGCTGTTACTGTACTTGAAAATATTATTCTATCACTTCACTGTCTCTGCACTTTCATACACACTGGAGAGTGCTGTGTTTGATGATGGACCAATATTCTGCCAAGCAGATTAGGAAGACTTTACTAAAAGTGGGTCTAAAGTCTCAAGGTTTTTTACCTTATTGCATTCTATGTATTAAAGCAGAGCTCCGCCCAAAAGAGGAAGCTCCGCTTGCCTGCCTTCTCCCCTCTTCCGCTGCCACATTTGGCACCTTTTGGGGGGGAGCGGGTACCTGGTTTTTACAGGTACTCATTCCCACTTCCATCTCAGGTCACCTACCCCAAAGCACCTTGACAAGTCCTTTATTAAAAAAAATAACAATGTCCCTCGATGTAGATTCATTGTCAATCACGATGCCTGTGGCACCACCCGACCCAAAAAAAGAAAAAAAGAGCTCCACCCACGACCATGGCTTCTCCGTTAGGTGACAGTTCTGAAATAGGTAAGGGGTGGGGTCACCTGGTGACGTCACCTGGTGGCCCCACCCCTGTGACATCACCGACCTAGCATGCATTGGTCAGTAACATCACAAGGAAGCCCGTTGACAGCAGATGACTCATCAGTTATTAAGGATGCAGCTGCCGGCATCCCGACCCCACTCCTTAACAACAAGCTATTTACTGTGCCCTGATTGGGAAAAGCTTTGTCCAATTAGGGCTTAGAATGCTTTGTACAGTGTGCAGTCCATTGGTGGGCAAACATCTTGCCGAGGGCCCTGCAAATTCGGGTGTTCGTCAAATGGCCGAACAGGCGAATTTCGGGCTGAACTTTTGCTCGGCCCGAACCGTTCGCCCAACTCTACTTGCTTATGTTTTCCCTATCAGCCCTATTTTATTCTCACTAGGCTTATATATTAAACTGCTGCAAGACTCAGATTTGAACCTTTCTTAGGCTTCTCAAGAACTGTTCATTGCTCAGCAGGAAGCAGGGCAGGTCCAAGTGATGGTACCTGCTGTCATCTTAGTAGGATTTCTACCTCTGTTTATGATAATCTTAAAGTGGTTGCAAAGTCACATATATCCTATACTTGTATCCTCTCTGTTTTACATACAGTAGCTTTAAAGTAGTGTGTAGGCATGTGCATTTCGTTTCGTTCCGAATCGAAATTTGGACACATTTTTCATTATTCGGACATTCCGATGCATACGAATTCCCGAATTGTAATATTAACGAATTTACCGAATCCGAACGAACGTTTTCGAATCGAAAACCCGCAGACGAAATTCGATCGAACATCGAAAACAACTTCTATTCGTATCGAATTCAAAAACAAATTCTATTCGAATCGAATTCGAAAACAATTCGATTCGAAAACAAATTCGAATGAAAATTGAAAGCAAATTTGAATCAAAATCTACACAGTGAGATTATGGAGGCACATAAACTGACCACAGTAGCATGGATCAGCAGCCATGATTACCAGGGTCACTTCACATAGGGGGACACAGGAACAGGCATGATTAGACATGTGCACAACAAAAATGTTCGTATTTTTTTGTTCCGTTTCGTCTGCACAACAAACATTTTCGTATTTTTTTGTTCCGTTTTGTCTCGTTCCGTAGATTCGTAAAAGATTCGTCATTTCGTAAGGCGCAAGTTTTCCTATCCGGACCTGTTCGTATTTTCGTAACAGTTTTATTTTCGTTTATACTGAATGATTCGTAATTCTGTCTAATTTATTTTCGTTGATTCGAAATTCGTAATTTTGTTAGATAATAATTTTAGTTTAATGGATTCGTAATTTTGTACTTTCGTAAATACATAGCAACATCCATATTAAGATATACTTTCTCTTAACCTCCCTGGCGGTATGATTCTTTCAGAAAAAACATGCTGAAAGCGGTACCATTATTTGCAAGGAAATTTGGCGTTTTATATTGTAGGTCTGTCATTTTTAGAAATAACTCACTTAAATCTGACCAAACAAGATTCTAATAGGCATCCCGGGTATGACATTTTTTTAAAAATAAAATGATAAATTATAATATAATAAATAATTATAAAGAATTATAACAAATAATAATATAATTATAATAAAAATTATTCAATAATGTAATCAAATCAAAATCACTGAAATTTGCTCAGTTGCAGAATTGTTGCTGTCATTATTTTTTTTTTTTTATGACGAATTTCCCCACAAATCGCTATGGCACAATTCTGCAAGTGATTATAATTTATTATCGCTGTTTTTTAGCTGATCTAAAACTATTTTTGACATAAAGGGACACTTTTGGTTGCTATGGACAATCTACAGTTTGCAGGGAGAAAGAAACGTTTTTATTATATAAAAATGACATGCATGACACAGGACAGACCACTAGGGACAAGGGGGGTGTGTTTTTTTACATACAGTACTGTAATCTATAAGATTACAGTATACTGTATGTAAGGTGTTTGTTTACTTTTTTTAATTTGGCGCAGTTCTCCGTCCCCGTGCGTCGTAACGTCGCAGGGAACGGAGATCGGCGTCACACGGAGGCACTGTGTGAATCGAGCGAGGTCCCGCTCGCTCACACAGCGCGGTGGCATCGCTGGATCCAGGGACAAGGTAAGTAAACCATGCCTGTGGATCTAGCGAGGCAAGCCCGAGTCTGACTCGGGGTTACCGCTCACAGCAGGAAAATCTAACCCCGAGTCAGACTCGGGAATACCGCCAGGCAGGTTAAGCCCCGTACACATGGTCTGACTTTTTGCCAACAAACGTCAAAATGAGCGTTTTACAAAAAATCCCACCGTGTGTACGCTCTATCTGACAAACTTTTTCGGTTTAAAAAGTCCGGCCAACTCCCTTCAGACAAAAATCCACGGAAAAGTTTGTTTGAAGTCCGATCGTGTGTACGAGGCTTTACACTGTACGATGTGACTCAGCACAAAAGAGATAAGCTGATTGGCTAAGATATTAAGTAATCACTCACTAACTACACTGCCCAGTGCCCATTCGAAAGAACGATAAAAGTACACAAATTTACAAACAGACAAAGAAACAAATTTACAAAACACACAAATGAAAATATGAACAGACAAAGGATTTAAAATACAGAATGCAAATCGTTCGTTATAGATGTAATTTTCGTTCTTTTGCTTTTTCGGTGTTTTTTGTATTTTAGTAAGATTGTCCAATCATACGTTTGTATTTTCGCTTGTTCGTTATTTTGCTTATTCGTAATTCCGTAATTTTCGTATTTTGGGTCTTTCAGCTTTTCGGATGTTCGATTCGATACAAATGTACGAAAACTAACAAATTCGTACGAAAATCCATTCGTTACGAAAGGGAACGCACATGTCTAGGCATGATCAATAAGGTATTTTAGAACATAGAAAGGGACGAATTACACTGCTGTTATTCATGATTTAAAGGAATAGGAGCATTATTTTTTGCTGTAATACTAATATTAATGTCATTAAAAATAAGCCCACACCTCCATGAGTTATTCTGCCTTTAGAGATGAGAGAATCTTTATACATAAATTGGGATTTTGCTCAGATCGTGCTAGTTCTTTCATTGCATAAATCTGTGAACATTTTCAATGTGTTCAAAACAGGTTCTCAGCTCTCACTTTTTTGTAGTAACTGTGAAACTTTGACTTAAAATATTGCCTTCTTGTAGTTTTACTGCCATAAGTATCTAATTTCAGTGAAAAACAAAGCCAAAATTCAGCAGGTGCTATGCATTTGGATGTCGCCAGCAGATAATCTGAAATCAAGCCTCAGTGTCTTTGTTTTTATAATCAGTATATGTTCTGGTTGCAATTTACACATTTAAGAGTTATTGATACTATACTGTTTGCATCAACTGGTCTATGTCTCTAAATTGTCTACATCTATGTTCTGCAGTAGATGGTCTGTAAATTGTGATGTACACCACCAAACTTCTCTGCACTGTACTCTTCGGTCAGTATCTACATTAACCACTTCACCTCCAAAAGATTTTTTTGCTATTTTAAGTGGTGATTGCACGGTCATGCAACACGGTACACAAAACAAAATGCATATAATTTTTTTCACAGAAATAGAGCTTTCTTTTGGTGGTAATTGATCACCACTGGGTTTTTTTTTTTTTTTTTGCTATATAAAAGACCAACAATTTTGAAAAAATAAAAACAATATTTTCTACTTTCTGCTATAAAATATATCCAATTAAATTAATTAATTTAGGTCAAAATGTATTCTACTACATGTCTTCATGAAAGTTATAGCATCTGGTATGGATACTGGATTTTTTTTTCTTTTTATTCTAGTAATGAGGTAATCAGCAACTTATAGTGGGACTGTCATAGTATGGCGGGCAATCTGACACTAGCTGATGCTGGATGGGGTATACTAAATAACAGACACTGACATCAATAGTGACACTAATAAAGCGATCAGTGCTAATACTGTCACTGTAATAATGACACTGACTCAGAAGGGGTTACAGCTAGGGGCGATCAAGGGGTTAAATATATGCCTAACTATGTGTACAATGTGTGTTATATGGTGCTTTTACTAAGCAAATCTGCCGTTTTTTCCCCTGCTTTGCAAGGTTATCTGTCAGTGTTCGGAGCTCTGTTTTGAGAGCTCCCTTCCCTGAGGTGACGGAGCCTACAAGCGGGTGTCGGTGATCATTAGTTGGGCGGGACCTGCTTATCGGCTTGTACTGCGACAAGCACACCCTACCTGGACCGTTGGAATATGTAGTGTGCCGCTCTAGCTCAGCTGATTTTGGCAGTAGGTGCATCTGCTGCTGCGGGAGTGCTGGCAGGGAAGTGGATCTTGTCCTGGCTCCTACATTAGCTGGAGAGAGAAAGAAAGGAGTCCTCGGTGCTGCACATCCACGCACGTGTGTGATGGTAAGAATGACAACCACAGCCTGGGGTCACACAAGGCCATGCCTCCAATGTGTTTTGCTCTGCCCCATGGAGCTTAATCATGGTGAATCACCACCCCCATGATTAAGCTCCAAGGGACGAAACGTGCCCCTTCTCGCGCCCCCATCCTGGAAGTGCTGGATCACATATCAGAAACATGATCCAGGGCAGAATGGCCGCCCTGTTGCAGTATATTTGCGTGGGGCGTTCGTCAAGTGGTTATTCACATGAATGTAGCCACAATCTAGCAAAATGCATCTTGTCTCATTAACTGTCCATGTAAATGAATCTGTTCCATGGTACAAAAATCGAATGCCGTGTACACACGATCGAAATTCCTGGGAACAATTGTTCGATGGGAGCTTGTTGTCGGAAAATCCGACCGCGTGTAGGCTCCATCGGACATTTGCTGTAGGAATTTCCGACAACAAAAATTTGAGAGCTGGTTCTCAAATTTTCCAACAAGTTTTGTTGTCCGAAATTCTGATCGTGTGTACACAATTCCAACACACAAAATTCCACGCATGCTCAGAATCAAGCAGGAGAGCCGCACTGGCTATTAAATTTCATTTTACTCGGCTCGTCGTATGTGTTGTACTTCACCGCGTTCTTGACATTCGGAATTTCTGACAACATTTGTGTGACCGTGTGTATGCAAGACAAGTTTGAGCAAACATTCGTCAGAAAAAAATCCACGGTTTTGTTGTCGGAATGTCCGATTGTGTGTACGCGGCAAAAATGTTGCTGTGATGGCTACTTTATTTGAGGAACACAAAATGATTGTTTTCATGTTTTTCTGTAGTCATTCCACAGCTCTTAAAATCTTCCCTTTTTTTAATGCATGTGGACTCATTACATATCGCCAAAGCACTGCCTTTGCAGTAGTGATTTACGTTGTGTCTGTATTTAAATGATTAATAAAGATTTATTTCTTTATTTCTTTACATTTGTGTAATTGCAGCAGCTACCTGAAATAAATCTCTAGCATGATTTTTACAGATTTGTACATACTTTTAGTATCATATTATTTACAATTAGAATTCATAGGTACTGTAGGTTTGTAAAGTTGTATCTTGAAACCGTTATATGCTGCATAAAGCAAGAAGAGGATGCATCTGAAGGTATTCTGATAATACCAAAGATTTGTCCCCATATTAAAAAATAAGTTGCTCACTTGAAGTTGTGTCTACGCTTGCAGAGAAACACAGCAAGTAGTGTGTTTGAATGTAACCAGGATAAGGCTTTTACTGTGGTGGATGGGATCTTATGACTGAAGGTGAAGTTGCCTCAATATTAGAAAGCTCCTGTTATGTATGTGTATAAAGTCTAAAATGAGGAGGGAGACCTCCCTTGCTACTCCACTGCACACACCCCTGGAGAGTGGAACAGGAAATGCAATGGAGGGGCACCAGTGCCGAAGCATGAAGACCGAGGATTTGACTTGAGAGCATTGTGAAGCAGCGTGCAGGTATAAAGCCAGCAGACCACATAAATACGCATAATTCAGATGTTGGTGGAGTCAAGTAACAATCCAAATCAGAAAGCGTGTTGAGGTCTGGAGCTGGCCAGGGTCCAAACCCGGGGCAAACGAAGTACAGAACTGGGTGCAGAAGAATATTTAAAAGTCTATTCTGAGGTAAGTAGCAGGAATAGACAGGCAGACAAGAAGAATACCGAACTAGTATGAATGAAGACTATTTAGCACTGAGCCATGGCAGGGCTCAGTTTAAATGCCTTGTCTGGTGCCAACGATAGTTGTTTGTATGTACACGCTATTAGGCATATATGTGGATGCCCCCTGATGCCAATGCATTCCAGTTGTGGTTCCATTGAGCTTCCTAACATGTCCTTCCTAACAGGTCATCAAAATAAGGAGTCTCCATAAACAATAATGAATGAATGAAAAACTTATAAAGCGCGGCGCATGCGAACTGAATCGCTTCTGGGCGCTAATGGTGGTCCTGTATGCATTTGGATGCATGCACTGAACGGTTCCCTTTATAACCTATGCAAAGTCACATTTTTACCCTTTATGCATGCACTGGGGTTTGAGATTAAATGTTTCATCAACAGCAAGAATAATTTCTGACAGATGTATGGTAGGCCCAGTAGCCAAAAACTTGTCTTTTTAAAATAATGAACTATAAGTATCTGGGGTGATGAGGAAGTGAGGCCACACAGGTTTTGCTGAGTAAGAGCAAAAGTGTAAGGTACCGTATATATACTTGAATATAAGCAGACCCGAGTATAAGCCGAGGCACATAATTTTGCCACAAAAAACTGGGAAACCCCTTTGACTCGAGTATAAGCCTAGGTAGAGAAATGCAGCAGCTACTGTAAGTGGAAAAGAGGGTAAAAAATGTCCATTTGCACACCTCACTGTGCCCAACCTCACTGTGCCCATCCTCACTGTGCCCATTTGCACGCCTCTCTGTGCCCAACCTCATTGTGCCCAACATCACTGTGCCCATTACAACCTCACTGTGCCCATTGCAGTGTACCTGAAATTTTTGACAGGCTGTACTGCGGCGTCCATTTTTTAAAACTCGCGGCTTCTCCATGGTACCGTCCTATACCATGATAGTCGTTTGACACTGTGTTCAGTGTTCCGTCTATTACGGAAGTTCTTTCATCCTCGGACAAGAGAAGGTCCGTGATAGGCAGAACACTGAACACAGTGTCTGCTGGGAAACTGAGTCCGAGAATGAAAGAATGTCCGTGATAGGCGGAACACTGAACAGTGTCAAACACCTATCACGGAACAGGAGGGGACCAGGAGGAGGCCGCAAGTTTTAAAAAATGGACGCCTGCAGCCCCTCAGGTACACTGACTCGAGTATAAGCCGAGACGGGTATTTTCAGCCCTAAAAAAAGGGATGAAAAACTTGGCTTATACTCGAGTATACACAGTATATTTTAATGGTCAATAAGGCATTTACCTAAGACAGGGTTCTCCAAACTTTTCAGTACAAGGGTCACATAATATATTTTGCAAATGATAGTATACCAGGAGTGATCTCACTGTTCATCCAAAGAAAGGGGAGCATAGATCAGTTGGCAAAATTATCCCTCCAAAGCTGCTTGTCTCTTTTTCAAATAAGTATTATACTTACAGGGACCCGCAGTGATCCAGACTGCCGTGGATTGGAGAGGGTTCCTGGGAAACTCTATTTCTCTCTTGCCTGGGAATTGTATGAAGACCATGTGGGGGGTCCTTTTGATCAGAAGTGGCATCCATGGAATTATTTAATGTTCTTAAAATATACAGGTGATACTTGAAAAAATTGAATATCGTGCAAAAGTTCATTTATTTCACTAATGCAACTTAAAAGGTGAAACTAATATCTGAGAGAGTCTCATTACATGCAAACACAAAATTATGAATTAAAAAATAGATGATATATGATGATATATATAGAACTCACTACTATATCAAAAACATTGGAGTTTGATGGCCACTAGGGTGCACTATACAGAAATCTCAAAAAACCCTCAGTAATAATGAAAAGTGATATAATGGTGACTAATACAAGAAGAAAAAAATATTACATTTTGATCAAGAAACATATATATACAATAACTAAAAAATAAAATATAGTTAAAAATATAATTAAATAAAAATAATAATAATAAAAAGTTAGAAATTGTGACAATAAAAGTCCATAAATATTTAACAGATGAGATGTCAAACACCGGTGTATTTGTGCCACATTTCAGATTAGTTGAAAAGCGTGTCCAAAAGAAAACAGTGATGTATCCTCCACCAGACTATGGATTTGCTCCTTACCAGATTTCCACTATCCCTTATGACAGGGGATCATAAACAGCATGTATTAGGTAGTCACTCCCAATCTCGCAGTTCAGACATATATGGTCCTAATGGGTCTCATTCACAGGTACTTTCACCGGCATCAACGCCCACAAAAACAATAACAGTTCCACATAGTGTATTAAATGAGTAAAATAATTTATTAAAAAGTAGTGTTGCACTTACAATCATGCAGTTAAAAAATCGCCTTGAATCTGATGTGCCGGCCGGTACACAAACTCTCAGGCACACGTCCACTGGGGGAACATTTGGAGCTACCCAAGAAGCTTCCTATATTCCTACCCAAGAAGGTTCCTATATTGTCTTTTTTTTTAAGTTACAATCATTACCTATTATCCTACCCAATCATTCCTATATTCCTACCCAAGAAGGTTCCTATATTGTCTTTTTTTTTAATTTACAATCATTACCGTGCTTATCTAGACACAGCAATAATGTTTGCAACTCTGTACATACAGTATGCAATTAGAAACAATAAAGAGAACCATGGGCCAGATTCACAAAAGGGATACGCAGGCGTATCTGCTGATACGCCGTCGTATCCCTGTTTCTATCTATGCGGCTGATTCATAGAATCAGTTACGCATAGATATCCCTAAGATCCGACAGGTGTAATTGTTTTACACTGTCGGATCTTAGGATGCAGTTCCGCGGCCGCCGCTGGGGGGAGTTTGCGTCGTAAACCAGCGTCGGGTATGCAAATTAGGAGTTACGGCCGATCCACAACGGTTTTTCGCGTTCGCTACGTTGCCGCTAGTATAGTTTCCCGTCGCTAAGTTACACTTTTTTTTGGTGCCTTAACTTTATTCATTGCTGTCTAAAGTATGGCCGTCGTTCCCGCGTCGAAATTTAAAAATCAACGTCGTTTGCGCAAGCCGTCCGGGAATACGGAAGTACGCTACGCGCGTCGCCGTTCAGAAAAATGACATCACGGCGCGCAAAGCACGGCGGGAGTTTGGAAACGGAGCATGTGCAGTAGGTCCGGCGCGGGAGCGCGCCTAATTTAAATGGCACACGCCCATTTGAATTGGCCCGCCTTGCGCCGGAGGACGCGGCCGTAGGTTTTCATCGCAAGTGCTTGGTGAATCAGGCACTTGCGATGAAAAAATGCGGCGGTGTAACTTATTTAGGATAAGTTACGCTGCCGCGATTCTTCGTGAATCTGGCCCTATGTTTTTTGTTTGTTTTTTAGGATGTTACGCTAGTTTGTTCTTCTTTGGAATGTACTGACATGTGAACACCCAAAGCAGTAACTCATCTAAACAAAATAATGAAATGCTGGTTGTGTTTTGCAGTGACTGCAATGTGTAGCAGCTGTGATTTCACCTCCAATGTGTTTGGAAGAAATAAACAGAGACATCCTCGGAATGTGCTTTTGTTTTATTGCAGAAAAAAATGTATAACATTACAGGCATCATGAACTACTTGTGGACCCCATATTCAACATTAAAGGTAAAAACACACTTTTGGTAAACCAGGCCTATATGACAATATGCGTTTTTGGCTTAATAATCTACGTTTTTTTTTCCCCAACCTGCAGTTTTTTTTTTAGTTATTATTTGTGTCTTCTATGTATTGATAATATTGTTGTGATTGCAGTAATTATATGTGTGAATAAGCAGCTGTAACCAGGTTTCACACATTTTACTCCATAGAAGAATCTGTTTTAACAGTTATTTACAATTTTAGAAGATGGTAATTTTAAATATAAATATAACCTTTTTCATATATTATTTTTAATATATCTTCTTTGTTATTGAAGAATCAATATTAAGCATGGAAGAGTCTTTTTAGAGGGGAACTAAACTGTATCTGAACAACACAGTGCAAAAACAGTATTTCATTATTTTTTAATATTCAACGCAAACTCATCCATCTATCCTTATTTTTATGCTTTATTTTTCTGTAAAAACACATTGAAAAGCATTTCTAGCCATGGCCATTTTTAGTAACGGCAGATGATCCATGTAGCATTTACTTCCTGGAATCCATCTGCCCTCAGCTCAGGTGTGCAAGCAGGAAGTTGTGCATAGCTGAGAAAGCCCCTCCTTTCCTCCTCCTATTTGGATGTATTATATCATTTTGGCGTAGACCAGAAACCAGAAAGCAATTGAATTTTTTTTCAAAGAACGTTTAAGAAAATTAAATACTATAATATTCCCCTACTATGTATTTACTAATGCTAGCAGCATAACGATAAAAAATAGTTAATGTTGATCAAAAGAGTTTAGCTGCACTTTAACATTGAATTATATGCAGATAAATAAAAAATGAATGTAGGCAATGTGTCATCATACCCTGCATGCTTGTCCCAAGCCTGAGCATTTGGGAGTGTTCTGGGAAGTACTAGTTACCTACTCCATAAAACATCTTCAAAGAAAAAATTCTAAGCAAAAGCTTTCAAGCATATCAGACGTGGATTCCCTAGAACTAACTAATAAAGCCTTGTACACACGATCAGTCCATCCTATGAGAACAGTCTGAAGGACCGTTGTCATCGGTTAACCGATGAAGCTGACTGATGGTCTGTCGGACTGTCGGAGAGATCTTTTGGATGGTATGTCAGCGGCGGCTTCCATCCCCCAGCGAATCCCACTATAGGAACCGCTTTGAGCGGTGACAGGTCCGCAGCCTCAGTGCCGGGTGGGCACCCCCCAATGTAAGGAGCCATTTGGCTGTTTTTTATATATGTTTTAACAATTTTAAATAAACGGTATCACGCTATTGGGCTTCCTGGCTTCTCTTCTCTTGCATATAATCCCGTTTGAGGTTCCTGAATCTGCAAAGTGGTCTGTCCGTATCTACATGTGTGCAGGCACAATCCTGCATAAGCTCAGCTGACCATCTTTTTCATTAAAGGGGTCAACGAGCTCTGGTAAGAGCAAATCGTTTTCTAAAGCACCTTGGGTGGAATTGAAAATTATTCAGAAGCGGTGGTGGCATTTTCTCTTTCACAGGATCACTGTCAATTAACAATTGGACTTTGTTCATCGTTTTATTTTAATAATTTTTGCATTCGATTATATTTGAATTCACTGTGTGTGGTTTCAAGTGCAGCGCTGACTGCAATTTGTTGGGACTTTCATTTTTATTTTTTTTATTTTATTTTTGCTATTTATTTTTGCAAATTTATTGATAATTAGTTATCTATTTACGGCACCTTACTTACTTTGTATGGGCCTAGCGCCCTCTATATATATCTTATCATGTTCACATATCACTTGTGTTTTTGAGGAGCAGCTTATAACACTGTATATATCTATATACATTTGAATATATTTTTAATTTATATATATCTTTAGTTAGGCGCGGAATTTCACTATACACACATGGTCTGTCGCGCCTACACACCATCGGTTAAAAAAACGATTGTGTCAGAACGCTGTGACGTAAAACACGACGTGCTGAAAAAAACGAAGTTCAATGCTTCCAAGCATGCGTCGACTTGATTCTGAGCATGTGTGGATTTTTAACCGATGGTTGTGCCTACTAACGATTGGTTTTGACCTATCGGTTAGGAATCCATCGGATAAATTTAAAGCAAGTAGGCTTTTTTAACCGATGATTAAATAACCTATGGGGCCCACACACGATCGGTTTTGACCGATGAAAATGGTTCATCAGACCGTTGTCCTCTGGTGTGTATGAGGCCTAAGACTGCTAAATAGCAGTTGCAACTGAACTGATATAGCATATAGCAAAAGCTAATTTTATAATTTTACATTTTACCACCGGTCTATTCATTTGTATCTTGTTGTTATTTGGCTGGAGTTCTGCTTTACTGTTTTTTTCTATGTTTTTTTTTAAGTTACATTTTTATTGTGTACTTCAGAAAGACAAAAAATAAATAATGATACAAAATTTAGAGGGTCATCCAATAACTCTAGGGCCCCATACTCACGACCAAACATGTTTGCTGAAACTGGCCCGCGGACCAGTTTCAGCATACATGTTTGGTCGTGTGTAGTTACGAGCGTACAGAATTTCACCGTACATTTGCCCGCCGGGCCGTTTTTCAGCAGACATTTATTTCCAAACTTGTTTTAAAACCGTCCGCTCAAATCCTGTCCGAACGTACATGTTTGGTGGTGAGTACACAAAACCAATGTACAAAAACCCCGCGCATGCTCAGACTAAATGAGGCCACGGGAGCGCTCGTTCAGGTAAAACTCACGTTTGTTTGGGATATGGCACATTCGTCAATAGAAAGATTAATTCTAGCAATAGAACACTGAAGCAAAACACACAATAACCAACGCTTGATGCCGTCGTTTTATTCATTCTTCTCTTGCTATAACTAATCAGTTATTTAGCTCATGTTATTTCAACTGAGTTGTTCCATACTGAAAAGTGACATTTGTTAGCTGTGATGTAGTAAGATTTTTGCAAACTTTTATTGGCCCGACGTATCATATTTTTAGTGGTCCTCCACATTTCAAATTTTTTGCTTTTAATGTTTAATGGTTATCTTTCCCACTTTCTTTAGGTGTTTATAGTTATGTCACCATTTAGAATATTTTAATAGGAAATAGTTTTGATTTAGCTTTTGTTTGTATATTTAACAGGATTTTTTTGAAGGTTGTTTAAATTGTCTACCATGTTGGCACACAAAATGACCCCCCCCCCCCCACATGAGTTAGTGAATATTTTAGATTAAACATTTTATTTGTTTGTAATGTTTGATGCCTAAAATAATACCCACAGTATTACAAACAATAGGCACGTTTTTCAAATCAACAAAAAGGCTTTTATTTTAGCAAATGATAAAAAGGAACAAAAACAGAATGGCAGCACTTGAACAGCTAGCAACATACATGCAAACTTGCATTTGAAACATGGTGAAGGATAAACTAGCCAACCTCAGGAAGCACACAAAATAAAATCTGAAGCAGCAGCACATAACCAAAGGAACCCAAGCTGTGGTAGTCCAAACAAGATGCCATTTGTGGGGGATCAAATGGAAGGCAGGGCATCAACGTCTCCTCTTCCTTGCAACCTTCCTTCCAGGCTGCCTTCCAGCGGGTCTTCCCTGGGCCCTTGCAGGTGGGGATGATGTGGCAGCAGGAGAATGGTGTTCAGCAAGCCGGGCCGGGTCACATAGCCCAGTGTCTGGGGTCAGCAGCTCCCTCTGCATCCACCAAAGGGCCTGGTTGATGATGCCCTTGGCCAATTGCCTCTGCTCCTCCGTGCCTTTATTGAGGTCATGTGCCATGGAGGCACTGTAGGCCTCAGTGGGGTTGAGGGGGGCCCTCATGATGGCACTCGCCTCCTGAATCATTTTCAGGCTGGCTTCCTCCACTGCCCCCAATTTCTTCTTACGGCCTGGTGGCCTAATATAAAGGGGAGGAGCCTGGCTGGTGGTGCTTGTCCTGGGGAGCTGCTGAACGCCACTGGGCCCGGCCTCCTCCTGGCTGCCACTGACCCCTTCGTCCTGGCTGACAGTGAGGAGAGGATCTGCCACCTCCTGGCTGGTCTCTTCTTCCTGTGTAAAAAAAAGGGACATGTTGTAATATATTTAGGAATATACTCACTCACATTTTCATGCTTGAATCTTATTTTTTGCCTTGAATTTAAACTTGAAAACAGACTCACCCTCTGACCCCTGCAGTTGTCATCCCTGACACCTATTTGTTTGCCCACGATTTTAGATTTTTACTTCCCAGCTTGTATTTTATTAACCAATATCAAGTCAAGAATCAAACAATAATTAAGATTATTACATAAATAGTTATGAAACTACTATACCTCATCATCGTAGAGGCGCAGATCTGCCTCTCTGTCAGCCAGGCCCTCTTCATCCGACTCTGCAGGGCTGTGGTGATCTGGGGAAGTCCCGCTGGGAGGTAGCGTGGAGGGAAGGTTGGGATTCAGACTTGACATTGATGGCCTGCCTTCCAGTTGATCCCGCAAAAATGACATCTGGTTGTAATACCACAGCTTGGGTTCCTTTGGTGGTCTTGCTGCTGCTCCAGATCTTAGCTGCTTTTGGTGAGCTTTGTACGCTCTCCTATATGTGCCCCTGAGGTTGGCAAGTTTATCCTTCACCATGTTGGCACTGCATTCTGGCACCCATGTTCTCATGTATGCTGCTAGCTGTTCAAGTGCTGCCGCTCGTACGTCCTTATTGTGGTAATGGTCCTGCTTTGAATCCCACAGGATGGGCATTTCCCTAAATTTATCCAGCAAATGCTGGATAATGTCTTGGCTCTGCAGGAGATCCATTGTGAAGTTATGATTTACTTTTTTTTATTCTAGATTGAAAAAATGAAAAGAAACCAAAAACACAATTAAAAAAAGCCTCAGCATTTACATTGATAGAATATGTTGTTTAAAAAGTAGTACCTATATAGAAATACAAACACAGTGTCTCTTGTTTAAAAAATGCTGGCCAGCTCTGCCCCATTGGTTGGTTTTAGCTAACATTTTTTTTATACATGCCGCCCCTTTGGTTACATTGCAGGAAATAATATAAATCTACAACCATACACAATTATTACAAATGACAGCATTCATCAAGGCACTATTGCATGTGTAGATATCCTGCCCCTCAGCATTGATTACATGAAAGAAACTTCCTAATGACCTCTGTCCAACCAACACAGAACAATACTTGGCCTGATCTGAATACACCCTACATAATTGATAATGAGTCACAGCATTTTTGACCTCTCTATTTTGTGATGTCTACAAAAGCATTTGGGTACGAAAATCACATTCTGGTATCCAAGAGACATAATAGCTTAATAAAACTGTGCAACCAACAGACCAAACCCCCATCCCATTGCTCTACATTTTAGAGCCCGCTGCTGATCCCATGTTTAAATTTCGTACCTGCCTCTCTCACAATCCTCGTTTCTTCCGCTCGCTGAATTAACACGTAACCTACGTAATCACGTCAAGCGCCTTTTATCCACTCCGCGTATGTATGAAACGCCGCCCTCGTCACCTTTGCCATGCCCCTAATCAATTGAAAAAGTAAATATGGCGTTAACTGTGTAGGTTCTGGAATCGCGCGAATATTCTCCGCGTAACCTACGTCAATACGTTGTTGGCATTCGCGACACTCCGCATATGCAATAATCCCCGCCCTCATCTCCGCCCCTGACGGGACATTTCCTCGTTTCCACGCCCCTAATCTCTGTGGGAAGGAAAGATGGCGATGTCACACGAGCGGGCACGGAGCTCTCATGGCGCAAGTGAAGGGACAGAGGCAGGACCGTCCCGATCCAGGCCTAAAAGATATAAAGCCACTAATATGGCGTTCGAAGAAATGGTGGAGTTGGTTTACATCATGAGGAGGAAGGATTATGATGGTGAATGTGGGCCCTACAAAACACCGAACCGTAGGAAGTCACACATAATGGACAAGGTGGCAAGGAGAATGAGGAGAATGTTTGGTGTCACCAGGTCAAAGGAGCAACTACGGAAGCGTTGGTCCGATTTAAAATTGAGGGAGCCACATCACATGAAGAAGATACTCAAAATTCTGCGTAAAAGTAAGTCCATATTATTTAAGGGGGGGGGGGATGTCTGCAATAATGTGTTGACATGTATTTTTTCACATCTGCCTCCTTGGCCTGCTTGTACTTTTGAACACGTGTAGATACTGTATTGTGTTTATGTCAAATAACAACCTTAAACAAATTTTGTGAAATAGTAAACACGCGTAATATGACATTGTTTAGCAAAAATGTGACGTTACTCCAGGAACAACACACCTGGACATGGCTGACTGGCCCCAAACTTGGTTTTCCAACATTGTTGAATAGCAAAATCACAGAAATTAAATTGAGTGAATGTGACAGGCAAACAAGATTCATTCTCCAAAATGCAAATAAAGCTGATGTTTTAACATCTGGAAATGCAAAGCACCTGTGTCTCAATAATCAAAGTATATTTATTTGGAGGGTCGACGAGAATTAATGTTTTGGGGGGACATCCATTTGTGTCACTTCTTTGCAAAAAAGGGGCAGGATCAGAGCTTGGCCTAGAACTACGCCAAAAATGGAGGATTTCTGAAAGAATAAACAACCAAAAATCATCATAAATGTATCGTCTATGCAATGTGTGCGATTTATGATATACAATATCTGTGTGCTGATGAGTATACCTTTTGTTTTTTATTATTTCTTATAGGGGAAAGAAGACGCCAGCAATTGGAGGAGGCAGAGAGGGCCAGACACCCGGAAAATCAAACACCTCCACATGTTGAGCAGGAGGAGGCTGGGGAAGGAAGAGAGGAGGCTGGGGAAGGAAGAGAGGAGGATGTGGAAGGAGAAGAGGATGTGGAAGGAGAAGAGGATGTGGAAGGAGAAGAGGATGTGGAAGGAGAAGAGGATGTGGAAGGAGAAGAGGATGTGGAAGGAGAAGAGGAAGGAAAAAAGGAGGAAGGAAGAGAGGAGGAAGAAGTTATTTTGGACTTAGAATTTATATCAGATGAAGGGCAAGTGGCGGAAGAACAATTTGGCGAATTGCAAGAAGGTGGATTGATGGATGAAGGAGGAGTCGAAGATGATGGGGAGGTGGTGGAAGAAGGAGGAGTGATAGAAGATGATGGGGAGGTGGTGGAAGAAGGAGGAGTGATAGAAGATGAAGAAATTGGGGATGTGGAAATTATCAGGCCATCAGGTCAGTGTCACCCCTATATTAATAGGGCCAAACATATGCAGATAGGCTGGAAATTATTTACATATTTTAAATGCCAATTTGTTTATTTTTAGGGGATGAAGATGGAGTAGCACATTTTTCACGTGCAAGTGCTTCTATAATTGTACAGCAACTAATGGAGTGCAGCACGGAAATGGACATTATGCGGGAAAGGATGCTAGTCATGGAGCAGAATGTGCGAAATGTCATTTCAGAGTGTAGCACGGAAATGGAGAACATGCGACAAAGGATGCTAGTCATCGAACAAAATTACAAAAATATCATTGACATGATGGGCCGTGTCAAAGACTGAACCACAGAAGCCCATCCCCCGCCCATCCCCCGCCCACAAAACCCTTTTTAATTTTTGTACTTTATAATACGCCAAAATTTCTAAATGCACACACAGTGTGCCAATATGTGCTATCTGCCATCACAGACTATCTATTGTCTGTGCTTTGTGGGTACAAACCCCTCCTCGATCCTCAAGTAGTTGAGAGGAAGGGTTTGCTCCCACAAAACACAGACATTGATCACCCATGATGTCAGATAGCACATGTGGCCATTTGTCTGTTTAACCAATGACATTTGGCGAGTTTTCACTGAATGTGTGCATTTAGAAATTTTGGCGTGTTCCAGTGTGAAAGCACACCATCCATATGACTGACTGCTGTTCTTTTTTTTAATTTTTGTTTGGTGTTGATATTTTTTGGTTTGTAAATGTTTCCAGTTTCAGATCACAAAACGAACAAGAAATCTCACCTAAAGAAAGAAGTTAACTAATTTTATTAAAAAAACTAAAAAATTTTGTGTTGTGTTAAAATCTTGTTGAAAAAATTAGACACAAACAAATACAAAGCCAAAAAAATTTTGCGTATAGTTTCAGTGAAATTATTCTTACATTGTGTTTCGATCATTATTATTGCTAATCACTGTCAATAAAGACAAAAAAATAAATAATTAAAAGCCAATATTTTGTCTCAAGAATTTGCAGGAAATGTTTTCTGCCTAAAAATAAACATTTCTTGTTAAAAAATGACTAAAATAAAAAAAAAATAATGAGACATCAAAAGCAGAAAAATGAGTGGCTTCTTATTTCTAGACTGAATACCCAGTTAGTAGATGAGTGAATAATGTGCAAATGTGGTTAGTTAATACATCTGAGTAAGTAAATCTGGCACTAGAAGTGCACTATTTTTGGAGATAACCTGGAAGACAGAAAAATAGAGAAAAAGCAGTAATGACAAACAACTGTATAAAGTCCAATGGTCTAATTATTTATTAGTTGTGAGAATATTCCTTTCTTTGGGGGCCGAATTAGAAAGAAATATGATCTGGCATAGCAATGGCCCCCCGACCCATGAAGTACTCAACATATTTGTCGCGTACCTCACGAGCAGATTGGGGGGCCAAGCCAGCGCGACCAGTGTCCAGGCCAGGAATGTTCTCTGAGGGTAGTCCTGCCTCAGAGCCCATGGAGGCTAGGTACGTCTGGGAGTGCCTGCGTAGAAAATTGTGCAAAATGCAGCAGGCAAATATAACGGTGTTCAATTTATATTCCGCCAAATGTATCGATGTCAGGAACAGGCGGAACCGGTTGCTGAGGATCCCAAAGGCATTCTCGACTACCCTCCGAGCCCTGGACAACCTAAAATTGAACACACTCCTCTCTGAGGTGAGGGTCCTCTGGGGAAAAGGCCGCATTAGGTGAGGTCCAAGGCCGAAAGCCTCGTCCGCTAGGAACACAAACGGAAGTCCTTCCACATTATCTTCATCTGGTGGCAATGCCAGACCACCAGTTTGGAGACGATCATAGAAATCAGTCCGTGCGAACACTCCCCCATCTGACATCCGGCCGTTCTTCCCCACGTCCACATATAGAAACTCATACTGTGCCGACACCACCGCCATCAACACGATACTATGATAACCCTTGTAATTATAATAGTAGGACCCCGAGTGGGGTGGGGGCACAATGCGGACGTGTTTCCCATCTATTGCTCCACCGCAGTTAGGAAAATCCCACCGCTCGGCAAATTGGGAAGCCACAGACTGCCATTCCTGTGGTGTGGAGGGTAGCTGTGGGGACAAACAAAAAAAGAGATTTAGTACTTTGGCACATAAACATTGCAAACATAATCATACAAGCATCCTTGTGCAACTTTACATTTTTTAAATAGCATTTGCAAATTATGAAGGGAGAATTTCGGGGCACAAATATATAGGCCCACTTAATTAATAAGAGACTCCACAGCCCTCTGATGGGGACAAAAACACTTTGAAGGGGGGGGTGGGGGGTGTTTAAACTGTTTTTAGAAAACAAAAAAATATATAAAAAAGTGGCATGGTGGGGGTTGGCCCGAAGATAGCATGCTGGACAGGTTAATATTGGGTAAGATCAAAATATGCAGGTAGGCCAAAATAAAAATAACATGTAAAAGCTGATATCAACATGCATAGTGAGAAAAGGGAACGTTAGTTAAACACACAGCATATCTGGGAAATAAAAGAAAAAGTTAGTTTGCCACATTATTAAAGACACATTGTGAGGTTAAAATGAGGAAACTTACCTTCATATACTCCTCGTGCATAACTTTAATGATGGCAGCACACGTGTCCGGTATGATGACCCCAAGCGCCTGCGGAGAGATGCCTGTCGAGAACTTGAGGTCCTGCAGGCTCCTCCCAGTCGCCAGGTACCGCAACGTGGCAATAAGCCTCTGCTCGGCCGTGATGGCTTGGCGCATCACAGTGTCCTGCCTCGTGATATAGGGGGACAGAAGTTCCAGCAGACTGTTGAATACGGGGTCCGTCATGCGGAGAAAGATCCTATAGTCATTAGGATTATTCTCCTGGAGTTCCCTAAGCAGAGGCATATGTGAGAACTGGTCACGCTGGCGCAACCAATTCTTGGTCCAGAAACGCCTCCGCCCCCTGTTTCTGGCCAAAGTACTGGAATAATGAACATATCCAGCAGCCATCCCATAAACAGCACCAACTCGCGAAAATTGACGCTGCTGCTCCATCATGGCTTCAAACCGGCCGGCTGGTCAGTCAAGAACACACTCCAACAGAAAGCACAATCAAATCCAGCGGTACCTGCAAAGAACGCACGACACACAGATACGAACGCACAGTACGAATCTGCTAAGCAGAACGAACTGCACGCCTGTACCCGAATGCCAACTACGTACCCACAAGCACACGCACTGAACGAGAAAATACTACCTGCTAAAGCCTGGAGACCGAGAAGCGCGAATCAGCTCTAACCAAACCTTCACTAACACGAGCAAAGCCGTAACTAGCAAAAGCGGAACAGAGGGCGTCGCCATTGACTTTGGCCTTTCCCTTTATAGTGACGTCAAACGTGGATTACGTGCACGCGTTCAGGTCCGCAGGGAAATATCGTCCGCTGGTGTGTACAAGCCAGCGGGCCAAATGAAAAAACAGCCTTGTACGCCGGAAACAGCCCGTCGGACATTTCGAACGGACATGTTTGCTCGTGAGTACTCGGCCTAAGGCAGCGTACACACGATCGGTTAAACCGATGAGAACGGTCTGATGGACCGTTTTCATCGGTCCGAACCGATCGTGTGTGAGCGCCATCGGTTATTTATCCATCGGTTAAAAAAAAGCCAACTTGTTTTAAATGTAACCGATGGATTCCTAACCGATACAAAAAAAAAACGATCGTTAGTAGGCACAACCATCGGTTAAAAATCCACGCATGCTCAGAATCAAGTTGACACATGCTTGGAAGCATTGAACTTCGTTTTTTTTCAGCACGTCGTTGTGTTTTACGTCACCGCGTTCTGACACGATAGTTTTTTTTATCAGACCGTTCTCATCGGATGGACCGATCGTGTGTACGCGGCATAAGAGCCCTTTCACACTCGCAGCGCCCGGGCGTCGGTGGTAAAGTGCCGCTATTTTTAGTGCCGCTTGTCATTTTAGTGGGGCTTTTCGACTGAAAAGGGATTAAAAGTGGCAGCAAAGCACCGCTGCTGCATATGCCACTCCAAAAGCACCTCAAAAAAGCTGCTTGCAGGACTTTTTAGACATCCTACCAGCGCACCGCACAGTATAGTACAAACAATTACAAGACCAAACCTATCCGGCATGTAATAAAAGGGTGGCAACTTGACCAAAAATCTCCACCTATCGTGGGAAACCCCTTTAATATAAAATAGGGTTGCATCGATACCGATACACTCCTCTGCCAGCTCCATTGTGTTTCTTACCACATCCCTTGTTTGGCTGGGGAGGTGGGCTGGCATTGGCCATCATGTTACCATCATGTTACCCGTGGCAGAGCCCAGATCAGTCAGACTAAGGAGAAAGAGCTGCATCTGGCATCACTGACAGTGGGATCAGAGTTTAGTTGGGCGGAAACACATACACAATATTGGTATAATGTTCAGCGCTAAACCATCTTATGAAAAAGATTAAAGTTTAAAATATAAATGAAAAGGCATGCACCTGCATGCTGATACATGAAGGTGCAACTGTGGGAATGGTGAGTGGATTGAAAGTTCTGAGGGATGAACCCCTTAAAATTTGTCTCTAAAAAAAGTCTCTAAATGGAGGCTGTAAAGGAAGTGAGGCTCCTTCAGCTGCGGGCTAGGGAACCCGAACACTGTGAACAAAAAGAAGGCTAGGGTAAATTAGGACAGTGTGGGGGGAGTAGGAGGGTAAGCGCTACATTGCTGCTGTACAGACTCTTGTACTGTACATGAAGTACAGTCCTCTGTACTGCTCTGTACTGTGGGAGACCAGATATAGTGAATGTAGGGTCCTGGCTGGGTTTAGTAACATTTTTAATGACACATTGAATAATAGTTTGATTTAAAAAAAATCAGTTTTTTAAATATTAAACATGTATCTAAATCCAAAAACAAAATGTAGTACAGGCATACCCCACTTTTAAGTACACAATGGGGTTTATTTACTAAAGCTGGAAAGTGCAAAATCAGGCTTACTCCTGCAAAGAAAACAATGAGATTCCAGGTTTTATTGGAACCAGGAGATGCAGTCACCCACAGCATCAAATCACATCACGCATCACTTCTTGTTGGTCACAGCCACAACCACCTCAGCCCTCAACCCCTATCCCACCCCACCCTCAACTACCCTGCCCTTACTTACCCCCCCCCCACCTTGCCCTCACTTTCCCTCATACTCCTCCCACCCTGCCTTCACTTACCCTCCTACCCCCTCCCCCACACTGTCCTCATTTACCCTCCTACTCCCCTCCCCACACTGTTCTCACTTACCCTCCTTCTCCTCCCCCCACCCTGCCTTCACTTACCCCTCTACTCCCCCCTCCACCTTGCCCTCACTTACCCTCCTACTCCCCCCCAACCTGTCCTCACTTAACCCCCTATTCCCCTCCACCCTGCCCTCAATTTCCTTCCTACTGCCCCCCACCCTGCCCTCACTTACCCTCCTACTCCCCCCACACTGTCCTAATTTACACTTCTACTCCCCTCCCCACACTGTCCTCACTTACCCTCCTACTCCCCCCCACCCTGCCTTCACTTAACCCTCTACTCCCCTTTCCACCCTTCCCTCACTTACCCTCCTACTCCCCCCCACACTGTCCTCATTTACCCTACTACTCCCCCCCCAACCTGCCTTCACTTACCCTCCTACTCCCCCCCCAACCTGCCTTCACTTAACTGTCTACTCCCCTCTCCACCCTGCCCTCACTTACCCTCCTACTCACCCCCCACACTGTCCTCATTTACCCTCCTACTCCCCTCCACACCCTGCCCTCACTTATCCTCCTACTTTCTCCCCCACACTGCCCTCACCCCAGTCTCACCCAACATCCTAATTCTCCCCACCTCCCAAACCACCCCTCTACCTACTCTTCTTAGGCAATAGGTATTGGTAATTGGTATCGGTGAGTACTTAGAAAAAACAGTATCAGTGCTCATACTCAGTGTTAAAAAAAAATTGTATTGGTGCATCCCTAATATAAAAGCTTGCCGTAGCTGCTGTGTAGACATGATATTACAATACCTCTTAAACAGGGTGGTTTTTCTATGTTTGAAGTGTTACTAAACCCACAACAGTAAAATCATCTGTATATGTAGTAAAGCATGCTTGTTTTATTCACGGTGGAACCTAAGGGGTTAATCCTGCACATTGTGTAAAAAAAAAAGAGGTTGTTCCTGTCTTGTCTGATCCTCCCCTTCAACCATTGTCTAATAATGTTCTGATAGTACAGAGTTTGGGGACAAGCTGCACATACTCAGTTTGGTGTGTATTGCTAGAGAGTTTGTTTTTTGTGGGAGAGTGCATGTAATCAGCACTGTCCAGACAGAGGGTCAGGGGTCCTGCTGCCTCATAGGACAGCCAGAGTTGAGTGAAAACTCCTCCTACAAGCTTTTACCAGTGCTCTGTGGGACACTGATAGAAGCAGTGGTGGCCCGTCCATTAAGGGCACAGGGGCGCCGCCCCCAATCTATGCATCTGGCCCCTATTCTACATGCAGGGCGCAGGACGCATGGATTCCAAAGGGTTTTTTTTCTCCATGATTAGAGCCTGAGGTTCTAATTGGCTTCAAAAAAATTAGAGCCTGAGGCTCTAATTGACTTAAAAAAAGGTGGGCTCGGGGCACAGAGCACTGCACCCTGAGTCCACCCAGTTGTGTGACAATAGCGAATTAATATTCATTGTCTTCCTGATTCTCCTCCTGACCTATCAGAAAGCAGGTCCTGAGACCTGATTGGCCAGGGAGTCTTAGGACCCACTTCCTGTTTGGCCGTGAGGAAAAGCAATGGCTCCGGAGCTTGGAAGAGTCAGGGAGCAGCTCAGCCAGTGGTCCCCTCCAGCTGGGACTTGGCTCCCTCTTCCAGGGATGGCTCACCTGCAACCTCATCCAGCACTCCCCCCTGCCTCAGACAGTGGAGGGAGGAGGAGGGGAGATCAGAGTGTCATCCCGGAACTCGTCATCTGCCTCCTAAGGTAAGTAGGCCTCTGATCCCTGCATTCCCGTCCATCTCCCACAGGGGGGAGATTGGTGAGCACAGTCTTCCTGTCGGTCTCCCCTCAAAGTATTGAGCTGCTACTGGATAGAAGTCACATGACTGCAATATACTGCCGATGAGAAAAGGTATTTATCTGTTTGTATTTACTAAAATAATTGCATGTCCTCTGTACTGCTCTGTACTGTGGGAGACCAGATATAGTGAATGCAGGGTCCTGGGTTTAGTAACATTTTTAATGACACTTTGAATAAAAGTTTGATTTAAAAAAAAAAACAGTTTTTTAAATATTAAACGTGTATCTAAATCCAAAAACAAAATGTAGTACAGGCATACCCCACTTTTAAGCACGCAATGGGGTTTATTTACTAAAGCTGGAAAGTGCAAAATCAGGCTCACTTCTGCAAAGAAAACAGTGGGCCGGATTCAAGAAGCAATTGTGCCTGTGTAACCATAGGTTACACAGCGCAATTGCTTACTTGCCCCGGCGTAACGAGTGCTCCTGATTCAGGAACCTCGTTACGCCGACTGCAGCCTAAGATCTGCGCGGCATAAGGCTCTTATGCCCGCATATCTTAGGCTGCATTCTTGCGGTGGACGCTAGGTGGCGTTCACGTTGTGCTCAGTGTATAGTATGCAAATTGCATACTAACACAACGTTGCGCGAGCCCTGCGTACGCAATTTACGTCGTTTACGTACGGCGGTTTTCGCGCAAGGCTGCCCCTGCTATTAGCAGGGGCAGCCCATGTTAAATAATGCGCAAATCTCTTTGAATCCGGCCCAATGAGATACCAAGTTTTATTACCAAAGCTTAATTGAACAATCTGGGGTTAGAAGCTCATTGGTTTCTATGCAGAAGAGAGCCTGATTTTGCACATTCCAGCTTTAGTAAATAAACCCTATTGTGTACTTAAAAGTGGGGTATGTTGCATATTGCAGCTTAACAATTAGTTTTGTTTTTCAGCTTGAAAACATTTTTGGCAATTAAAGAAATTATCAGTTGATCTTTTAAAAATGCCAAAAATGTAGTGTCTATGCCACTTCTTGTGAGCTTAAAAGCACAAAAAAACGTAGCTTGTTTGTGTAAACTGCTGGTCCCATCAATCCACCATGTAATAGAGATGTATATTTTAGAGTGTTAATAATGCCTGTGCCAGAAAAGAAAAGAACAAAGTAGAACTGTCTCTGGAACTAACTTATCTATGCTATACAGATAGTTTAATTGCAATACGATACAAATTGGATTTGTTATTAAATACTTTAGGTCTTTATGTAACTATTACCTTGTCATTATTATCAATAGTTAATCTATAAAGAATAAAAAGTCACTCCAAGGTGGTAATTTTAGCCCTTTATATGTATTTTTTACTTCAATCCTGGATGACTGCATCTGCAGTTGGGTCTGTTTCTATTTTGGTGGGTAAAGATAGTTTACATTTTTTTCTAGCATAATGAAAAATTTTTTGAGGAAAATATAAAGCAAAATATTTGTATGAAATGTTATTTATTTTTCATGATAGATGAACGATTACGTTTTTTTTTTTTTTCTCTGAATTTTCGTGTTTACATGTTTGAGGCCTAGTCTGACAACCTCTTCATAGATGTAGTGGACATAAAGCAAGAAGTGTGTTACCAAATGCAAATAAAAGAGAAAAAACGAGAGCAACACCCACTTATAAAAAAGTAAGCTTCAATATACAGTATAACATATTTTTGTTTTAGGGTTTACATATGATTTAAAGGGGTTGTAAAGGAATTTTTTTTCCCTAAATAGCTTCCTTTACCTTAGTGCAGTCCTCCTTCACTTACCTCGTCCTTTCATTTTGCTTTTAAAGGGGTTGTAAAGGTAAAAAAAAAAATCCCTAAATAGCTTTCTTTTCCTTAGTGCAGTCCTCCTTCACTTATCTCATCCTTCGATTTTGCTTATAAATGTCCTTATTTCTTCTGAGAAATCCTCACTTCCTGTTCTTCTGTCTGTAACTACACACCGTAATGCAGATAGAGAAAAGAGCTGTGTGTTAGTGGGTGTCCTGACACTCCTGCTCGCCCCCTCCCCTCAAGAGGCTTTTTCCACACCAGGAAGAAAGCCTCACATTACTGTGTGTAGTTACAGACAGAAGAACAGGAAGTGAGGATTTCTAAGAAATAAGGTCATTTAATAGCAAAATCGAATGATGCGGTAAGTGAAAGAGGACTGCACTAAGGTAAAGGTAGCTATTTAGGGAATTTTTTTTTACCTTTACAACCCCTTTAAAAGTCCTTATTTCTTCTTGAGAAATGCTCACTTCCTGTTCTTCTGTCTGTAACTACACACAGTAATGTGAGGCTTTCTCCCTGGTGTGGAGAAAGCCTCTTGAGGGGGAAGAGGGCTAGCAGGCAAGTCGGGACACTCTCTACTTTGCAGATAGAGAAAGGAGCTGTGTGTTAGTGGGCGTCCTGACACTCCTGCTTGCCCCCTCCCCCCTCAAGAGGCTTTCTCCACACCAAGGAGAAAGCCTCGTATTACGTTGTGTAGTTACAGACAGAAGAACAGGAAGTGAGCATTTCTCAGAAGAAATAAGGACATTTAAAAGCAAAATGGAAGGATGAGGTAAGTGAAGGAGGACTGCACTAAGGTAAAGGAAGCTATTTAGGGGGAAAAAAAATCCTTTACAACCCCTTTAACTGCTGCAATTATCCCAAAAAAGCTATGATCTATTTAGGAGAAATGTTAACAGATTTTACCCCAATTCCACTTACGTGTTAATCACAACACATGTTTTATTACCTACAAGCAACTGACAGCATATGTATCTCAGGAAATCTTAATTGTTCCACAACCTACGCTTTTTTCTCAACCTGTCTGCTGCTGCTCAATAAATTACAAGAGGCTGATACCAAAATACTTACTCTAGTTACGTTTAACAAAGGATTTTTAGTGAACAAATACTTGCATTAATTTGTAATTTTATTTGTATTTGTCTAGAAGTTAGTTTTATAACTATTAGCAGTGGCTATAGCAGCAGTATGCAATAAAACGAAATAACGCAAAAACAGACAACATTTTCAGACAGATGTGAAAACTTGACTTAAACAAAAAATTCTTGAGCACATGAATACTCTTTAATAACTATTTTCTTTAGACACAAAAATGGACACCCCCGTTTTTTAGATGTTGATTTTTGTTGAAGTGACAAATTGCAAAATGTTTATCGACCAGCAGCTGCAGCCGCTGATAAGTGTATTATGACTCCCGGTTGGGGGGGGGGGCAATGGGAGTTGAAGGTGTTTGGCATTTCCCCCTCTACTTTATTTAGCCCAAAAAAAGTGCATGACCAACTTAAAGTCAGGTTACCGAAAGAAAAGTAATTTTGGTTATCATGTTTTGTACTCCAAACCACTACATTCTTAAATTCTGCTATCATTTTCTGGAAACTGCCTTTATATTATTGCCCAATTACATTTTTAGTTTAAATAATCTTTTTTTTTTATGTTCATCCGGGACCATGTTAGGGGCAAATGATGCATTAAAGGGGTTGTAAAGGTAAAAATGTTTTCCCCTAAATAGCTTCCTTTCCTTAGTGCAGTCCTCCTTCTCTTACCTCATCCTTCGATTTTGCTTTTAAATGTCATTATTTCTTCTGAGAATTCCTCACTTCCTCTTCTTCTATTTGTAACTCCACACAGTAATGCAAGGCTTTCTCCCTGGTGTGGAGTGTCATGCTCGCCCCCTCCCTTGAGAAAGTCTTGCATTACTGTGTGTAGTTACAGACAGAAGAACAGGAAGTGAGGATTTCTCAGAAGAAATAAGGACATTTAAAAGCAAAATCGAAGACTGAGGTAAGTGAAGGAGGACTGCACTAAGGTAAAGGAAGCTATTTAGGGGAAAAAAATGTTACCTTTACAACCCCTTTAAGCACAGCCCAACAATGGTGCCCCTCAGATACCACTCTCCCCTCCACAGATGTATACTTACCAAGATCAGAAAAACAATATTTGCAGCGCTAACATATTACATACAAATAGTGAAATAAAGAATTAAAAGTCCATGGATATGTATAATCATAAGGGTGACAAGGTTTCCAAATCTTGACATCTAGGGGTCACCACTCACCACCTGCAAAGAAACACAATCGTGTCGGGATTTCAAATTCACCAAGTGATCTACCACCAAAGATAAGATGGACTCTTACATAAATAAACTGAAGCCCCGTACACACGACCAGTTTCCTCGGCAGAATTCAGCTTCCGACCGAGTTTCTGGCTGAATTCTGCCAAGAAACCCGGCCGTGTGTACAATTTTGCCGAGGAAGCCGACGAGGAGCTCGACGAGGAAATAGAGAACATGTTCTCTATTTCCTCGTTGTTCTATGGGAGCTCTCGGCCCGCCGAGCTCCTCGGCGGCTTCAGGGCTGAACTGGCCGAGGAACTCGATGTGTTTGGCATGTCGAGTTCCTCGGCCGTGTGTACGGGGCCTGACTCTATTACGGTGTCATATGCCCCCAAGTTGACCAGCAAGTCCAGATAGATCAAAGCTTCAAATAATCACAGGTGTTACAGGTACATCTCAGGCAGGCATGATGTCACAGTGAAAATAAAGCAAGAAAAAATCCACATAGTGCAACACTGTAAAAATATTTATTGATGCAATAGAGTTCTAAGTACTCACATGTAATATAATAAAAATAAAAAAACAGCACTGTATACAAGTCAAAATCTGCATGTAAAGAAGATCCAAATCACAAGCAGGATTTTTCCACTATGTGGATTTTTCCTTGCTTTTTTTTCCACTGTGATATCTTGTCCCATCATGCCTGTCTGAGATGCACCTACAACACCTGTGATTTTCAGAGGCTTTGATCTATCTGGACCTGCTGGTCAATTCAGGAGCACATGACACCATAATAGAGTCCATCTATTTTGGTAAAAGTCCATCTTATTTTTGGTGGTAGATTACTTGGTGAATTTGAAATCCTGACACAATTGTGTTTCTTTGCACATGGTGACCCCTGGATGTCAAGATTTGGAAACCTCATCACCCTTATGATTACACATATCATTGGGCTTTTAATTGTTTCTTTCACTATTTTTGACTGTTTTTTTGCTGGTGGTTTCTTTACTTCTGCCAGTGTGGTTTCTTGACTTTATACAATTAAAACACGTAGGCCTCAGTAGTTGAATGTCAGTAGGTACATATCCATGAAGAGGAAAGGTGGGAATAGATAGTTTAGGAAATAGGGAAAAAAGCATAAGTATACATCCTTTTGGGCATGATAGTTAGGGGAAACACTCTGTGGTTCCCCCTTTCCTTGGTTCCCTAAGCATGTGCTTATTTTACTTAATGGTTAATCCAGTTCTGTGTGCATCAAAAACATAAAAGTGTTTAAAATCAGTACAGTACATTTTCTTTAGGAAGCAGCCACCGTCTTAGTAGGAAAGCCTGTCCCCAGCCAACATACTGCAGTGTAGTGGAAGTGTGGAATCAGTGATCTCTGTAGAGGTCCAACATGCCCCCTGCTAACTGAGATCAACAGTATAATGTTGCATTCAGCAAAGCTTGTGCCCCCTGCTGGTTGGAGAGCTCTAGTTCTGATTTACAGAAGATAGTTTCAAAGTTTCAAAGTAGGTAAGGTTGAATAAAGACAATAGTCCATCCATTTCCTCCTGTGTGTCAATGTCGATAATTATTTCCCACGTCTCTGTTTGTTGAGTTCACTAAGATGCATGTCCAAGAGCTTTTAAAAATAGCAATACTTCTTGTTGACACCACCAATTGTGGAAGAGAGTTCCACATGCTTATGGTCCCAACAGTGAAAAAACCCCTACGCAGTTTAAAGGGGTTGTAAAGGAATTTTTTTTTCATAATAAGAATGCTTTACCTGCAGACATTCCTCTTTTCACTTCCTCATTCTTCGTTTTTGCTCAGAAGTTGCTCTATTTCTTCTCTGTCCTGCTTGTCTGATTGTTACTCACCACCGTGAAGGGAGGCTTTACTGCAGTGGTCAGTGACGTGCTCGCCCCCTCCTGGGAACTACATATGTGCGGCAGGACACTCTCTACGTGTTAGAGACTTCAAGGAGGTGTGAATTACTGGGCGTGCCGCAATGCATACTGGGAAATGTAGTTCTTACATGAACGAGCGCCGCAAACCAGGAAGTAAATGAGAGAACAGAAACTAGAACACCGGAGGTGATATAGATGAAGGAATTTAATAGGTAATTACTTGTTTTTTAACAGAATCATTACACTATTCTGTCTGTCTACCTTGCAGACATTAATTTTAGGCCAATTTTTTTTTCCTTTACAACTCCTTTAAGGTTAAACTACTTCTCCTCCAATCTTATTTCTGGCCCCATGTCCTTTTACACACCCTGAGACTGAAACGTTTCCTTCTTACACTGGCATTACTATTGAGTTATTGTATACTGCTATCATATCTCCCCTCAAGCATCTTTTTTCCAGGGAGAATGCTTTTAGTGATTGTTCCTCGTAATTTAGGTCCTCCAGTTCACTTATTAATTTAGTTACCCTTCTTTGTACTCTCTCCAGCTCCAACACATGGTCTTGAGGATTGGGGACCAGAACTGGACAGAATACTCTAGATGTGGCCGAGCCAGAGTTTTATAAAGTGGCATCCCTGCAGGGAATCCACTGTGTCCACACAGGAAGCCAGGGTCTTTCTCTGCAGAATGGTGAGAGGAGACAAGCTTCTTTAAAGGGGTAAGTTCACCTTTACAGAAAAATCTGTAAGGTGAACTTACACAGGATGCCCTCCTCACCTTCCCCCAGTCCCACTGACCTGGAACATGGTGATCTCCCGCTATGAACCCTTACCGGTCAGAGGCTTAGAAATCCTCTCTGCGTAATCTCATAAACGTACCTTGTCAGAAGGTACATATAGGAGCATTCTAATTGGTTGGCGCCATCAAATTTGCAGCGCCGACCAATCAGAAACCGCGCAGCCCATCCTGTCACCACGGGCGAGATAGAGAGAAAGCCGTGGGGATTTTAAATCCCCTGGCTGGTAAAGCGGCTGTACGATCTATCAGAATGGGAAATCGCCGCACTTCAGGTTAGCAGGATCAGGCTGTCAGGGCTGGGCTCAGCCCTTCTTTTTTAGAGCAGGCCGCTCAGCTGTCGGTTAATTGCCAGCTCCAATCTTTTCCACAGTGACTCATCTGATTATGATATCCTGTTCGTCAGCCCTGCTGGCCATTTAAGCTGTTCAGTTCAGTCCTTCTCTGCCTTCACCTTGGTCAAAACATCCAGAGACTCTCTCCTGTGTACCCGTTGAAGACTTGCTTAGCTGACGTCCCTTCTGGTTCCTGATCCTGATTGCTGTTCCACTACGCTGCACTCCAGTTTCCTGATTTCCTTGCCTGTCCTGAAGTATGCTGATCTCTGGCTCCCTGACGTCCTGGCTTGTCTGACTATCTATCCCAGTTACAGAACTCTGGCTATGATTTGACTACAATGCTCTGTTTACCTTGTATTACTATTATTATTAAACAAGTGTGATTTTAACTGCACTTCTGTCGATTCATGGTTTCTGACACAGTGGCAGTGGAGAGGGTGTCCAGTGTAAGTTCACCTTTCAGATTTTCTGTAAAGGTGAACTTATACTTTTAACAAAATGTAATTTAAGACTATGTAGACCTCGTGTTTTGATGCACCTGAAATGTATTTAGCTGATTTAAACTGAAAGGTCTGTTAGGCTTTAACTCCAACTTCTATGCACAGCAGAAATAACAGAAACAATAATTGTGTCAGCACTGCCTACCAGTCGTTCTGTACTGCTTTTCAAAGTGCTAACTTTCTAACATGTTTCATTTACTGCAAGCTGGAGACTGTTTAAAGAAGGAGGAGTGCACAGGGATAGCTTCACCAGCATAGCGATGCTCAATCATTGCACAATGAGCAGTCTGCAGCCATGTACAAGGTCTGGGTAGTAGTGCAGCTGCAGCCTGAATTGTAGTATCAAGTTAGGAGAATATATGAAAAGGGTGCACAAATGGACTGAATAGTGAATGTCATGTTGGGTGGGGTGGTGTTTATGCAGGCTGTGATAATATGATTTAGAATAATTAGATCCTTCTGTGTATGACCAGCTCTACTCTAAGACAAGACAAAGCATCAGACATTATACTAAACATCGATATAAGGAGAACAGTGGCTTTGACATATGCAGAAAAATGTCAAAATATAAGAATTGTGGTTTTGCTTATTTCCTCATTCCCAGAAGGAGGCAAAATTTAGAAATTATATTTAGTTGACTGCATCAGTTATTCATGAAAGCTCTGCCAGACTCTGCAGTAGGCCCCCACAGACAGCAAGTACTTTGCAGTGTTGCGATTTTGGTAGCATATTTACAATCATAATGTCCCTCTAGATGGCCTATAGTTAGTATGTGTTAGTACAGTAATAGGCTACATGAAAATTGCTGTAGTAAAGGCCTACTGCTGAGAGATGACAAAATGACATTTTATGACTGCTGATCTAGTAGAAATTTCCAGCATTGAGGTTAACCACTTATTCACAATGAGATGCTTACCAAGGAAGGCGACTGCCGTGCTTTGACTCTAAACATGTAAAATATACAACTTATGTTTAACAGAGTACATTAGAACAAATATTGTAATAACAGGATACAAACACAGAAAACATACATAATATGAAAATAAAACGGAATATTGCTATGATCATTAGAAGACTGCATAAACCATGGGGGTGGTTCATTTCACTATTTTAAACATCCTATAGATATCTGCGGGCTATTGCCCCTGGAATTGTGGAATAATGTTATTCTTTGCCTAATGGTGCCTGGTGGAATATGTCCTAAGCTATATTCATAGTGTTGCACAAAACATACATATTTGGGTAGTATGAAAAATATGTAAAATATTTAAAAACAGTAATACAATGCCTTAAATTGTTACTATGCTTGGGAGGTCACTGAATAATTGGACTCATGGTCTTTATTCTGGGCTATGAGGGAAAAAGTAGTGGACTGTACAGGAAGTATGACATATATATTAGATGACTTTGTCATCCCCCAAATGATGTAATATAAAATTTTCCAAACTAATTGAAAAAAAAAATGCCATAATCCGATAATTAAAACTTTCATGCTTTCAATTTTTAGTCACCCATATCCCTCAACCAGTTAAAAAAGTCTGTGAGGACTCTCATACAAGATGTAAAATAGCTGTCAGCTACTCTTCCCTCATAAGCAAGTATTCATCTACACACTTTCCCTGTATATAACAATGGCACAATAACAAGGGTGACACTCTAAAATAAAATAGCACAAAGACTTGCAGTAAATATGGTCCACCAAAGCACACAGCTCAATCATCACATTTTTTGTGGAAGCAAACAATACATTTTTACTATGGTGGTATATGGTGCCACAGAGATTTGTCAAACTTGTATTATGTTCATCTGACTTGGGGCTGCCAGACAAAAGGAACCCAAATGCCTTGTACAAACGGTCGGACTTTTGACCATGCAAAAGTCTGCCGTGAGTCCGTCGAAAGACCGACAGAAAGATAGAGAACAGGTTCTCTACTTAAGGTCCGTCAGACTTCCAACAAAAAGTCAGATGGAGGCTACACACAGCCGGACTTTGAGAAAAAAAGCCAGTCTGACTTTTTTTCTCGGAAAGTCCGGCCGTGTGTACGAGGCATAACAAATCTGGCAAGACAATCGCAAAATCAAAAAAAGTACTGGATAAGTATTTTTCATCTCTAGCCCCCCTCTTATTTTATTGTCTTTTTTTTACTTCCTTCTCATCTACCCCTGGTGGACTCAATGGTAATTATTGGTTGTTCCATTCTTTCCTACATGATATCTGCTGCTGGTCTTATTATGACCTTTGCATATGTATGCATTGTATGCCAATCTCTACATAATTGTATTGTTAAATACATTTGTTATCGGAAGTCATTATTTCCTATCCCCCACTCTTTCTTCTCTATTGTATTTTCACTGAAATCTAATAAAAAAAAATTCAACCTAAAAAGTACTGGATCAGTATCTATCAACATACCCTAGATTGTTGTAGTCCACCGTTCACTTAGGTTAAAAAAGAAAAATCATTGTACCTAGTTAGTCAAAAAACTCTCTGCAGTCTTACATGACAAGGTTGCTAAAATTAAAAAAAATCGGTCACTCTGGATATAGCACTACCTTCTGAAAGACCATTACATTCTACATTCATAGCTTTTGAGCCCACTGTGGGAAGACCAGTGACAAACCATACATCACATAACTATTAACTGAAAAACATTACTGGCTTATACAATGTTGGCATATCAACAGAGCTTAGCATTACCTCTCTTATTGCAATCACTTGACTCTCATTCTAGTCACATCATGGTTGAAGATAACTGTCAAACCCTGAATGTTGTCTTTATGAATGCAGTACAGTATAATGTTGTACAAAGCGTTTGGACCTTGATTCCTAAAATTATCATAAAAATTTATTAGACCTGAAAAAGTAGACCCCCTAGATGAGATCTACAATATATGAGCACCAGTGATAATGAGATCAGAATACGTTTTAACAATCTTTTTACAGGAGATCTATAATGCAAAGTCACGTATGGCCACATCATGGTTGAAGATAATTGTCAATCCCAAATGTTTTCTCTATGAATGTAGTACAGTATAATGTTGAACAAAGCATTTGGACCTTGATTAAAAAAATGTACTTGAAGTGAAAAACTGGACCCTCTAGATGAGATCTACAGTATATGAACACCAGTGATAATGGGATCTGGATACGTTCTAACAATCAAAAATATATATATAAAATAAGTATTGAACGCATCACCTTTTTTCTAGGTAAATATATTTCTAAAGGTGCTATTGGGGCTTTAAATTTTCATCACATGTCGGTAAGAGCCCATCAATCCAAACATACAAAGAAACCAAAACAAATAGGTTCAGAAATTAAGTTATGTGTAATAAAATGGAATGACACAGGGAAAAAGTATTGAACGCTCTAACTTAAATTTACGTAATACTTTGTACAAATTCCTTTGTTGGTAATGACAGCTTCAAGACGCCTCCTGTATGGAGAAACTAGTCGCATGCGTTGCTCAGGTGTGATTTTGACCCATTCTTCCACACAGTCTTCAGCTCTTGAAGGCTCTGTGGGCCTCTTCTATGAACTCTGATCTTTAGTTCTTTCCATAGGTGTTCTATTGGATTCTAGTCAGGTGATCGGCTTGGCCATTCTAACAGCTTTATTTTCTTTCTTTGAAAGGTAACATAGTGGTAACATAGTGGAACATAGTGGGAGCATAGTGGGAGCATAGTGGTAACAAAGTGGAGCATTGTGGTAACATTGTAAAGAAAAAGGGAGACTGCATTGGACTATACTGGCATTGTATGAGCAACTGATGGACAGTCAAATTTATAATGTAAAATATTTTTATTACAAAAGTAAACATTTCTAAACATTTACAATAAAATATTGATTGTGACAACCATAAATCAGCTTATCATTAACATTGTATTAACAATGATGTATACAAAACATCAAATATTGTGCAGTGTATATAAACTCTACATGTTGCATGTTTCACGGTCACTTGGTGTCCGCTTCCTCAGGAGCCATACATGGGCACATAATTTATTAAACGACGTATATGGAATATGTCACAAAACTAAAAACAAAGAAATAAACATTAGTATTTTTATACATTGTGGAAAATATATTAATATTTACAGTTATATAGATAGTACATCCATCTGCCAATATATAACCATCATTCAAGACAATGTCACCGTGGATGCTGTGTCAGGTAGGTGGCCAAGAACCCGGTCCAGGGAAGCAACCCACCCCCCGGGGGACACAAAAATGCAGAATGACCCATATAAATTGGTACAACCTGGGTAAAAATATTTTTTAAATTAGACATATGTCAGTATATTCATATTCTGGTCCACATGAAGTGGCCAGGTTGTATATATTGGACTATAGATATTATTACTTGTGTGTATATATATACAAGCATGTGCCTGATTATAAAGAGACGTCTGTTCTATCCCCACAGTGTCACCTTGGTATATTGCACATGAATAGCCCCTCTGGGTACAGTAACATAGTGGTAACATAGTGGGAACATAGTGGAGCATAGTGGGAACATAGTGGAGCATAGTGGGAACATAGTGGTGACATAGTGGGAACATAGTGGTAACATAGTGGGAAAATAGTGGGAACATAGTGGGAGCATACTGGGAGCATACTGGGAGCATAGTGGGAACATAGTGGGAACATAGTGGAGCATAGTGGGAACTTAGTGGTAGCATAGTGGTAGCATAGTGGTAGCATAGTGGTAACATAGTGGGAGCATAGTGGGAGCATAGTGGGAACATAGTGGGAGCATAGTGGTAACATAGTGGGGACATAGTGGGAACATAGTGGAGCATAGTGGTAACATAGTGGGAAAATAGTGGGAACATAGTGGGAGCATACTGGGAGCATACTGGGAGCATAGTGGGAACATAGTGGTAACATAGTGGGAACATAGTGGGAACATAGTGGAGCATAGTGGGAACATAGTGGGAACTTAGTGGTAGCATAGTGGTAACATAGTGGTAACATAGTGGGAGCATAGTGGGAACATAGTGGGAACATAGTGGGAGCATAGTGGTAACAAAGTGGGAGCATAGTGGGAGCATAGTGGTAACAAAGTGGAGCATAGTGGTAACATAGTGGTAACATAGTAGGAGCATAGTGGGAGCATAGTGGGAGCATAGTGGGACCATAGTGGGAACATAGTGGAGCATAGTGGGAACTTAGTGGAGCATAGTGGTAACATAGTGGTGGCATAGTGGTAACATAGTGGTAGCATAGTGGGAACATAGTGGAGCATAGTGGGAACATAGCGGAGCATAGTGGGAACATAGTTGTAGCATAGTGAGAACATAGTGGGAACATAGTGGAGCATAGTGGTAACATAGTGGAGCATAGTGGGAACATAGTGGGAACATAGTGGAGCATAGTGGAGCATAGTGGGAACATAGTGGGAACATAGTGGAGCATAGTGGTAACATAGTGGAGCATAGTGGGAACATAGTGGAGCATAGTGGAGCATAGTGGGAACATAGTGGGAACATAGTGGAGCATAGTGGTAACATAGTGGAGCATAGTGGGAACATAGTGGGAACATATGTTATTGTACATATGTTATAACATATTGTAATGTTATACATATCATTGTCTTTCAAAATGTCCACCCTCATTTCATCTTCATCATCCTGGTAGATGGCAGCGGATTTTTTATCAAGAGTGTCTTGGTACATTTTTCCATCCAACCTTCCTTCAATGATATGATGTTTGCAAGTATTGTATGCTAAAAACCACCCCACACCATGATGTTCCCACCTCCAAACTTCACTGTTAGTATTGGGTTTTTGGGTGATGTGCAGTGCCATTTGACCTCCAAACATGGTGTGTATTATGACATCCAAAGAGTTCAATTTTGGTCTCATCTGACCAGACTAAATTCTCACAGTATTTCACAAGCTTGTTTAAATGTTGTGTAGCAAACATTAAACAAGCTTTAACATGCTTTCTCTTCAGAAATGTAGACTTGCGTGGTGAGCGTGCTTACCGGCCATTGTTGTTTTCTTTGAAACAAATGTACCTGCTATATCCAGGTCTTTATGAAGCTCTCCACAAGTGGTCCTTGGCTTTTGGATAACTCTTCTGATAATTCTTTTTACTCCTCTGTCAGAAATCCTTAGAGGAGCTCCTGGTCATGGCCAGTTTCATGGTGAAATTATATTCTTTCCACTTTCAAATTATGGCCCCAACAGTGTTCACTGGAACATGCAGAAGTTTAGAAATCCTTTTGTAACCAATGGCATCAGTATATTTTGCAACACTAAGGTTGCAAAGGTCTTGGGTGAGCTCTTTGGTTTTACCCATCATGAGATGTTTCTTGTGTGACACCTTGGTAACGAGACACCTTTTTATAGGTCATCATTTGAGACTGAATTAGCTGATATTGACTTGCACTGAAGAGGGGCAATCACCCCTATTTGCACCTCCCCTTCCCTTCATGTGTTCAATACTTTTTCCCTGTGTCATTCCATTTATGACACATAACCTAATTTCTGAACGTATTTGTTTTTGTTTCTTTGTATGTTTGGATCGCATGAGTTGTTACGTACACATGTGCCAATAGCACCTTTAGAAATACATTTACCTAGAAAAATTGTGACATGCTCAATACTTATTTTGCCCACTGTATATAATATATATATATATATATATATATATATATATATATATACAGTGGATATAAAAGGTCCATACACCTCTTTTAAAATGGCAGGTTTCCGTGATGTAAAAAAATTAGACAAAGAAAAGTCATTTCAGAATTTTTTCCACCTTTAATTTGACCTATAAACTGTACAACTCAATTAAAAAATAAACTGAATTAAAAACAAAAATCTAAAATAATGTGGTTGCATAAGTGTGCACACCCTCTTATAACTGTCAGTACACACCTGCCATCATTTAAAGTGTCTCTGCTTACCCCAAATAAAGTTCAGCTGTTCTAGTAGGTCTTTCCTGACATTTTCTTAGTCACAACCTACAGCAAAAGCCATGGTCCACAGAGAAATTCCAAAGCATCAGATCTCATTGTTAAAAGGTATCACTCTGGAAAAGGGTACAAAAGAATTCCCAAGGCATTAGATATACCAAGGAACACAGTCATCATCAAGTGCAGAAAATATGGCACAACAGTGACATTACCAAGAACTGGACGTCCCTCCAAAATTGATGAAAATACAAGAAGCAAACTGGTCAGGGAGGCTGCCAAGAGGCCTACAGCAACATTAAAGGAGCTTCAGGAATATCTGGCTGTGTGGTACGTGACAACAATCTCCTGTATTCTTCATATGTCTGGGCTATGGGGTAGAGTGGCAAAACGGAAGCCTTTTCTTACGAAGAAAAACATCTAAACCCGGCTGAATGTTGCAAAAACACATCTGAAGTCTCCCAAAAGCATGTGGGAAAATGTGTTATGGTCTGATGAAACAAAGGTTGTACTTTTTGGCCATAATTCCAAAAGATGGGTTTGGTGCAAAAACAACACTTCACGTCACCACAAGTACACTATACACACAGTAAAGCATGGTGGTGGCAGCATCATACTTTTGGGCTGTTTTTCTTTAGCTGGAACAGAGGCCTTAGTCAAGGTAGAGGGAATTATGAACAGTTCCAAATACCGGTCAATATTGGCACAAAACCTTCAGGCTTCTGCTAGAAAGCTAAACATGAAGAGAAAATTGTTCTTTTAGCACGACGACCTAAAGCATACATTCAAATAACCAAAGGAATGGCTTCACCAGAAGAATAATAACGTTTTGGAATGGCCCAGCCAAAGCCCGGACCTGAGTCCCATTGAAAATCTTGAAAATCTGTCAGTTGATCTGAAGAGGGCTTTGCACAGGAGATTCCCTCTTAATCTGACAGATTTGGAGTGTTTTTGCCAAAAAGAGTGGGCAGATATTGCCAAATAGACTCATACCCAAAAAGACTGAGTGCTGTAATAAAATCAAGGCGCTTCATCAAAGTATTAGTTTAACCACTTCCTTATCGGGCCATAGTAATATGACGCCGGCAGGAACCCTCCCTCCCTCCGGGTGAACGTCAAATGACGTCCTTTCTTCCCAGCCGTCTAGGGGGCGTGCTCGCGCCCACGGCATTGCTCGTGACCTGGTGCGCGTGCCCGGTGGCCACGATGTCTGCCGGGCACCCGCAATTTCCCGCGATCACGGCAGGAGTGTGGATCTGTGTGTATAAACACACAGATCCACCTCCTGTCAGAGATGAGGAGACTGATGTGTGTTCCCAGTACAGAGGAACACAGATCGGTCTCCTCCCCTTGTGAGTGCCCTCCCCCTACAGTTAGAATCACTCAATAGGGAACATATTAACCACTTCAGCGCCCCCTAGTGTTAACCCCTTCGCTGCCAGTCACATTTACACATTAATCAGTGCAGTTTTATAGCACTAATCACTGTATAAATGTAAATGGACCCAAAAACGTGTCATAAGTGTCCAATATGTCCGCCGCAATGTCACAGTCACAATAAAAATCGCAGATCGCCGCCATTACTAGTAAAAAAATAACATAAATAAAAATGCCATAAATCTATCCCCTATTTTGTAGACGCTATAACTTTTGCGCAAACCAATCAATATACACTTATTGCGATTTTTTTACCAAAAATATGTAGAAGAATACATATCGGTCTCAACTGAGGGAAAAAAATGTGATATTTATTAAGTAAAAAAGTAAAAAATATTGTGTTTTTTTCAAAATTGTCGCTCTTCTTTTGTTTAAAGCGCAAAAAATATGATCAAATACCACCAAAAGAAAGCTCTATTTGTGGGGGAAAAAACATAAATATTCATTTAGGTACAGTGTTTCATGACCGCGCAATTGTCATTCAATGCAACAGCGCTGAAAACGAAAGACTGATCTGGGCAGGAAGGGGGTGAAAATGCCCCGTATTGAAGTGGTTAAGGGTGTGTACACTTATGCAACCATATTATTATTTATTTTTTATTTTTACTTCCCTCCAATTAAAAGATTTCAGTTTCTTGTTCAACTTAAGCCCTGTTCACATGATCGGTTTGTCCGATGAAAACAGACCGATGGACTGTTTTCATCGGACAAACTGATCGTGTGTGGGCCCCATCGGTTTGTTTTTCATTGTTGAAAAAAAATAGAACATGTCTTAAATTTTTCCTATGGATAAAAAAAAATGACAGAAAAAAACAATCGTCTGTGTGGAAGTCGATCGGTCAAAAATCCATGCATGCTCAGAATCAAGTCAAGGCATGCTCGGAAGTGTTTTACGTCACTGCGTTTTAGCACGGTCGGATTTTTGACTGATAGTGTGTAGGTAAGATTGATGAAAGTCAGCTTCATTAGATTCCATCAGATATCCGATCGTGTATACAAGGCTTAAGTTGTACAGTTTATAGGTCACATTAAAGGTGGAAAAAGTTCTGAAATTATTTATCTTTGTCTCTTTTTTTTTAATTCACAGAAACCTGACAACTTAACAGGGGTGTGTAGACTTATAATACCCACTGTATAGATAGATAAATAAATAGATAGATAGATAGATAGATAGATAGATACCGTATTTATCGCGGTATAACGCGCTCCCGCGTATACCGCGCACCCCTAAAGTGACCCTGAATCCTGTGGAAAAAAATTTTTTTTTGTACTTACAGTTTTGGTGTCTTGCGCGGCGTCCATCGGCGGCCTCGTCGGGTCCAGCGTCCTTCTGCGGCTTCGGGTGTCCTCTTCGGCGGGTCCGGCGTCCTTCTGCGGCTTCAGGTGTCCTTCTGCGGCTTCGGGTGTCCTTCTGCGGCGGGTCCGGTGTCCTCTTCGGCGGGTCCGGTGTCCTCTTCGGCGGGTCCGGTGTCCTCTTCGGCGGGTCCGGTTTCCTTATGCGGCGTCCTCGCTCGTTTCCCGCGCCGAGTTTTGAACACTGCGCCGACCTATACCGAGCGCAGTACACTCGGGTATAGTCGGGCAGTCTCGGCAACTTCCGCGCTCACGTCCTGGACGTACAGGACGTCAGCGCGGGTAGCCGAGCATTGCCGACAATACACGAGTGTCAGAGTGCTCCTTTAAGACCCTTCTACTGTTTGTGAAATCTGAACGGGTCGTGGTTGAGTTCCTGCACCTATTTTTTGAGAAAAAAAGCTCTGGATAGATAGATAGATAGATAGATAGATAGATAGATAGATAGATAGATAGATAGATAGATAGATAGATAGATAGATAGATAGATAGATAGATAGATAATAAAAAGTATTTAGTTTACAAAAAACTTTTTTTGCAGGATGTGCCAGTGCCACGTGATAGACAAAGCATATTAGGTTTTCTAAAGAGAGAAAGAGAGAGTCACTCTTCAGACTTTTTTACTTGTGTGTGCAAGCTCTGCAGAGAACAAGCTGTTGTAAACATATCAGACAAAGATAGGTGCATAAAATGAAAAAAGGAGTCCAGAGTTCCACCTGCTGGCTGCAAATGAGAATGAAAAATAGGCAATATTTCATATTCACCTGACTGAAAAAAAGCATTTTTAGCCTTGTTCATAATAAATAAAATATATATATTGCTCTATGCTCAGTGCTCACTGGAGTGCCGGGGGGGGGGGGGGGGGGGGGCTGGGCCACTGTCTTTGGTAAGATGAAGGCTGAAGCCAACTGTCAATCAGGCAGCTTGGTGGATCCCACCAAAATGGTCAGGATCCTTCCAGAGCCTAGAACAGCTCTGTGACATCAGCCAACAGTGGCCTTTATCCTGCTGTTGACTGATTTTGGGTTTCAAGAGGGCATCCCTCAGACCCAGAAAAAAAGTAGGGCCAAAAATGCTTTGGCCCTACTTTTTTTACAGGGTTACTGTCAGAAACACACTTTTCTAGTACAATAAGGAGGAGTTAGAACAACTATAATATTTGTATAAATGTCTGTGAGGATTTGCCCCACTTCCTGTCTAGATGTCAATATGGTAAGTGAGAGGACTCTGGGCAGTAATAAAACCTGACAAAGGCTTTAACCCTTCTGTATCAAGAGCTAAAAAATAATGTATGTGTGGTTAGTGTCGGGCTTTAAGGCTAGAGTTGGTATAGGATTGTCACAAGTAAGACTTCCATTACATTCCGACAGAAAGAATGTACGATCTTCTTTTTCCTGACATCTATCAGGCTTATGTAAAATGCAATGCAGTGTGCGATGTCCATTTGTAAACAGCAATAACACACAACAACTAATTAGAATGGTTCTTTTTACTGATCAAAGTATGGTAGAATGGTCTAAATAAGCCTGTGGGTGTCTCTTCCGTAACAAATATTTGGAAAAAAGGGCCTGTACAGGCAAACGCATCACTAGTTTTATGGACCAATAAAGATTTTCCTTTTCAAAGAAAAAACTGGTCTCAGCTAACACAGCAGTGTCTTCCCACAAAATATTAGCTGTAAAACTCAATTAACATGACACTCTTTTGATCTCTGGGAAAGAAAAAATCTCCCAAGGTGGGGCTTTAACGGTAACGACTCATTGAATCAAATGCGTAGTAATAGTAATAAAGGTTTATTATACAATGAATACAAAAATATAAATGTTAAAATCAAAGTTCACGAATAGGTGACTTGTCCACAGTGGTTCATGCAGGCCCTGCGCGCGTTTCGAGACCTTGTCCCTTCATCAGGGGCCAGTGTCCATGTGGAGTCACACTATATATAACATAAATTGACATGTTGCAAAAATTACTTTGTACAAAATAGGAGAACACAGAAGCTGCATAGTACATGTATCATACCCGTCACCATATATGTGAACTCATGGCTGAGCCGGCAAACATCTAGGCAGTGGCAAATGAGGCGCCTTGAAGCTGGAAAAATTTGGGCACCCAGTAGGAAATATATACGTAATATAGATCAAGCCTTGACACTGGAAAAATATAATTACATACAATAGGAAGAATGTGAAAGTGGGTCCAAAGAGATCAATGCTGCTTCCTTTCAGTCTTTAAACCAAAGCAAATTTGCAAGGTGATCCAAGATGTTTGACAAAGATTAAGGCATTGTAGAAGATTCCAATGCCCTACTCCTTTTGTGGCAAGAAGGCAGGGAGACAAAAATGTAAGCCTAGTACACACGGCCCAATGTCCAATGCCCAAACAAAAAGTCTGTCATTTGGCTCGCATGTATGGCAGCTGGTCCCATAGAAGGTCGTTAGTGGCCTTCTGAGGTCGATTTGCTAGAGACAAAGAGACTGTGCGCTTTGCAAGGGCATTTTCACCCGAGTTTAATAAATTAGGTGAAGCTTCACTTTGCATAGAATACCTACTCACATGCAAGGAAAAAATAAAACATTTTTTGCTTACACATGATTTGATGATGAAAGTCAGCAAGGGTTCCCCTACTACGTGTTATACATTTGTATAAAAAAGTTTTTGTTGCAGATATTTTCAAATACATGTAAAGCCACATTACCATGCCAATGTCCCTCTGCAAAATGTGGCCCCTAGTTAAATTTCTGACAGAGCTCCTATATCTGTGTTGCTATTGCCTCTGGCAATCAATCAGAAGTCCTTATTGGTGGCATCTCCAAATTCTATTTACCCAGTCTCCATAGTTCAGGCCTACTATATCTTGTTTTTGATAACAGTTCCAGTGGGATATGGCACAGAAATGAAAGTATATGTTCAGACATTGCCTATATTTTCTTAAAAACTTCTCTCTTCAAAAAATATATCCTTGCAATATTTTTCATTTACAAAATCCTGTAGCCTGAAACAGCTTTTATTACTCCGTGTCACACACTCTACCATCAATAAAATGTTTTGCAGAGGCTGATATAGATGTACACAACCCCCTTTTACGCCAGAACTACTTCTCCCAAGAACTCTTTTGTTGAACTACTTCTCCCAAGAACTCTTTTGTTACATACAGTTTTTGAAAAGGCTTCTGGGAGTCAAAGTGGCAGTATTGTTATGCTTATGTAGCGCTTACCCCAGAAGGAGTCACTACTGGATGGGTCCCCTGATTCCGGATGAAAACATACCTTCTTGCGAAGCTACACCTTCCGACACACCAAGGCTAAAGAAAGAGGTTTTATTTTGGGAAATATTCCCCACAAAGCAAAATAGAGAATTGCAATGGCCACAAGCAATGACAGATAACAAATTTGCACTACACCACAAACAATTAGAGGACCTCTTAAAGTGTTTGTGTACCTGAACTCTGAATCTAGGGAAAGACTAACTAAAGATGTTGCACTTAAAGCTAAAAGGCCATTCAGTTCCTCAAAATCCCTCCCACTCACCATTGTACTATTATTCGTTGTAGCCCTTTCTCCTTCTCTGACACCACTGCAAACTCTCACAGGAGCTAGCTAACTAAGTAGCCCAGTCACGCACCCCATGTTAGACTGCCCCAAGCTTGGGCTACTGCTACTTTCTGCCCTACTGGGATTTGTATTCCAATCCAGTCTTTGGCTTGCTAGAGAACTGTCTCCGGGGGGACCACATCCCCCAAAAATCCAGGCAGCTCCCAGCAGCCTGTTTCCTCTCCCAGGGTGCAAAGAAGTCAATCACAGGGGCCTCTGCTGTTCCTGACAATGGCCCCCTTCAGCAGCACTAGTGAAAATGCAGCCCTATCAAAGCATCCTTTTGGGGTTATTTAGGAAAGACAAATCCACTTTGTACTACAAGTGAAAACTACAAGTGCAAAGTGCACTTGAAATTGCACTGAAAGTACACTTGGAAGTGCAGTCACTGTAAATCTAATGGGGTAGATATGAAACAAGGGAAAGCTCTGCTGATTTTATCATCCAATCATGTGCAAGCTAAAATTCAGTTTTTTATTTTCCTTGCATGTCCCCCTCGGATCTACAGCGACTGAACTTCCAAGTGCACTTTGCACTTGTAGTTTGCACTTGTAGTGCAACGTGGGTTTTCCTTTAGTAAATTATCCCTGTGTCTTCTCTATCCTCTTATCCCTAAATGGCTGATCCTCTTCTCACTGGTGGCAAGAGACAGAAAGACGTGTGCTGGCAGAGTAACAGCATTAGAAATGACAGCCCAGTCTGTGCGGCAGCAGACAGGATCGCCGCGGACACGGGGCTACACTTGAATGAATGTATGCATTTGGAGTAGGACAGTTAGGGGTGGGAGATAGGTGGAATTCTGTAGTCTAGCATGCAGGCCTGACAAGTCAGATTGAGATCGCAGTGCAGAAAAGGTGTTGTGTTGTCAGTCCAAAGAGAAAGTTGGAGAACACTGGATTTCTGGCAGATCAACGGGTACATATATTTTTTTTTATATGTGCAGCATTTGTAAAGGGGTAAAACATGGAAACATGTATTGCAGACATGTACTGAACTTTTTTTTTGTTTATTTGTTTTTTCATTTTTGCCTTTTGAGTACAATCCCTCAACAAGCCAGATTCTGGTAACACAGAGGTCTGCTAGATGGTGAACAAAATCATATACTTCATCTTTTCTAAGCATGTTATGTCTCTCCACAAACACCTTCTAAAAGTATAATTTTGTATAATACTTTTAGTACATTTATTCTTTGTTCTTCTTATTTTTATACTTGCAAACCAAAATGATTGAATGCAAAAACATGTATCTATTATACAGCATTTAGTTAAATATTTTAGATTTTTTTAAATTTTTATATTAAGCAAACAAAACCCATTGATTGTATAATGATATATATATATATATATATATATATATATATATATATATATATATATATATATATATATATATATATATATATATATATATATATATATATATATATATATATATATATAGTGTGTGTGTGTGTGTATATATATATATATATATATATATATATATATATATATACGGTATATATATATACGGTATATATATATAGTCTTAAAGCAAACAGCATTTATAATACCCTGAAGTCAAACAGCTAAATGGCTGTTTGGCTCTGTTACAGTGCACATGAAATGGGGCAGTGTTGATAAAGTTTCAAAGCTAATAAAAATGGTAATATATACAGTATCAAATCATGCATTGTAAATCAGCCATAGCTTTTCTGCATCCAGACACATAAATCACATAAATGCTTTAAGCGCCTAGCTTTTCTGAACAGGGGTATGTTAACATGTTGGAAATGGTTTGTGATAGAGAGGCAGATGGTGACACCTAGTGGTAGAAGACAGTGGTACTGCTAATTGTATCTACATTCGAGTTCATTGATTAGTAGATCAATGGCCATCAAGTATTCTGCCTGTTTTGAACAAGTAGATATGGATTTATAAACTCTGTAAACTACCATCCTGTAATAATGTGACACTGCTACATTACAGGCAAATTATAGTGCTGTTTACACATATTGCTATATGTACTTAGTTTATCTAAAAGAGATGAATACAGAATACAATGTTGCCTTAAAATAATCAATGTATTATATATATATCTCAAAAGTAGTAAATTCAACATACCTTTAAGTGCATAAAAAACACAAAACCTAAATTCTGTGTAGGCGGCTCTACATAAACCAGCAGTATTCCACAATATGCTGAAAAAAAAATTGTTTTGCAATAAAGCAATTGGCATGAAGAAAAACGTAATCATCAAGATTAAAGTTCACTTTATATATGCAGTGTTCAGTCCCCAATGCTTATTAAAGCATGGTTTCCCCTATGTGCGTTAGCTTTCACTAAAATGTTAGCATTAATAATGCCTGTTAATTCCACAATATGGTTCTAAAGGTTGGAGATAAATCCCCCTATAAATTCACGTCTTACCAGACAATGCTGGACAATCAGCATGTAATGGTGGTTTGTTTGTGTTTGCAGACCTCTCCTTGGGATACTAGACAAAGGATCAACTGCTGACAGGTGGGTCGGGTCGGGTCCTCCACTAGATCATCTCATTCACATGGAGAAGAAAAAACAAAAGACCTCCATAGCGTAATCCCTTTTTAAAAACTTTTATTTAAATACAAGTCCCCCCTGTAGGAAATACACTTACAATGTTTCAAAGTAAAGTTGGCATCTAACACAGTGTTACATCCAAAAGAGATCGCGTGGCAATATCTCATTTGCAAAACAGCGCGATATTCAAACACTTGAACAACTTCTCAATGGCTTGTACATACTTACATAGTTACATAGTTAACAGGTTGAAAAAAGACACAAGTCCATCCAGTTCAACCACAAAAAATAAACAAACAAAATAAAAAACACAGTACAATCCCATACACCCAACTCCATACCCACAGTTGATCCAGAGGAAGGCAAAAAACCCCAGCAGAGCATGATCCAATTTGCTACAGCAGAGGAAAAAATTCCTTCCTGATCCCCCGAGAGGCAATCGGATTTACCCTGGATCAACTTTATCTACAAATCTTAGTACTCAGTTATTTTATGTACATTTAGGAAAGTATCCAGGCCTTTCTTAAAGCAATCTACTGAGCTGGCCAGAACCACATCTGGAGGGAGTCTGTTCCATATTTTCACAGCTCTTAGGCCCCATACACACGAGAGGATTTATCCGCAGATACGGTCCAGCGGACCGTATCCGCGGATAAATCCTCTCGAGGATTTCAGAAGATTTCTATGCGATGGCGTGTACACACCATCGCATTGAAATCCGCGCTGAAATCCTCTGGCGATGACGTGTCGCGCCGTCGCCGCTATTATGACGCGGCGACGGCGCGACGCTGTCATATAAGGAATTCCACGCATGCGTCAAATCATTACGACGCGTGCGGGGAATCCCTTTGGACGGATGGATCCGGTAAGTCTGTACAGACGAGCGGATCCATCCGTTGGAATGGATTCCAGCAGATGGATTTGTTGTGCATGTCAGCAAATATCCGATCTGCTGGAATCCATCCCAGAGGAGATTTCTCCGCGGAAACGGATCCGCTGGCGTGTACACACCATAGGATCTATCCGCAGAAACCCATTTGCTGGGATTTATCTGCGGATGGATTCTATCGTGTGTATGGGGCCTAACTGTGAAAAAACCTTTCCGTATTTGGAGGTGAAATCTCTTTTCCTCTAGACGTAAAGAGTGCCCCCTTGTCCTCAGTGTTGACCGTAAAGTGAATAACTCAACACCAAGTCCACTGCATGGACCTCTTATATATTTGTACATGTTGATCATATCCCCCCTAATTCTCCTCTTCTCAAGAGTGAATAGATTTAGTTCTTCTAATCTTTCCTTATAGCTGAGCTCCTCCATGCCTCTTATCAGTTTGGTTGCCCTTCTCTGCACTTTCTCCAGTTCTCCGATATCCTTTTTGAGAACTGGTGCCCAAAACTGAACTGCATATTCCAGATGAGGTCTTACTATTTAGGATTGTCGTATAGCCACGCGTTTCGTCATCTGTGACATCATCTGAGGGTGTGGTTATACAACACGACTCTCCCTTTTTAGTTGCTCAGCATCTTACAAATGTCTTAACCCATTGTGTCCACTTTTCAATTAGTGACTATCCCTTATGTAGGCACCCTATGTTAGTGATGGGAATACATGCAATATCACATTACACATTAAACAAGGGATCAGGTCCGGGAGCTGCTAGTATCCCCAACCCTCGACACCCTCTTTGCTGCATAGTCGCAAACACTAGGATGTCGGGAATCAGCACCCCCGTCACATTACAAGTGCTGGAGAGCTTCTGGCACTACTAACCCACATTACATGTGATTCATTGAGAATAAAACATCTGGTGGGGTAAATCTGCATAAAACTACTCCCACCTGCCAGGCTTCTCAGTACAATTCCGAGCCACACAGATGTTCCGATCCACACGGAGCTATGAGTAAGCACTGAGTATCAGTGCGAAACGTCAGCTGTGTATCCTGTTTTCACCTTTTGCTGTGGATTGTAGTGTATTGTAGTGTATTCCATTTTTACCATTAAAGGACAATTCGGGAATTTCTTCCAGGAGTGCGGCAGTCCAAATATTTTCTTTTTTGTTTTCTGCTATATGCACTGCCAGCACCCGTGGTCTCCAGGAGGCGATTGCTTAACCAAGCATTCTTATCTGGAGCGGTAATTTCCTTTCTTCCCACACAGATCGGCCGTCGGAATCAGAACGATATTAGATTATCTTTGGGTTAAGGTCATGTATATATATAAAGCAATATTTAAATGCTATACTGATGCTGTGCTATTCAATATTCATTTTATAAATACATCAATTAAAATAACGGCAATAAAATTAGGTACAAATGAATCAAATCATATACTTTTCAGGACTTGAAGACGGCGGCCTAACACTTAATATTGTAATTCTACAATTACTATATAAAATACTATATCTCGAAACACTCATAAAAATTTAATAAAATAAAATCTGATAAAATAAAAAGTAGACAAATTGCATGGAAAATGGTGGTGGTGGTGGTGAATGGATGGCATATTCATTCTCCCATTCCCATCTAATCTATTTATTAAAATAAAACACTTATATAAAATCTAAACACTTAATTCACAAAAAGGAGATCTCAAATAACCCTATATAGTTCAAAAGTGTATTAATTATTAAAATCGCTTTTAACTAAAATCACTTTTAAATCAATGACATAAAATTAACTTGATGTATTTATTTGTTAATCAAGTGTTAAGGCACATTGCCTAATTAACAGATCAGTGATCAACAGTTAACATCAAGTTCAACATTCATACCATACGGCGTTAAAGTATTCATGTGAAAAATCCACTTGGTTTCTTGTTTAGAGATCTCCCGTACCATATTAGACCCCCTCCAGTTGGGGAGTATCTTATCAATACCCCAAAATTGTAAACCAGACGGGTCCTGATTGTGGTACTTTTTGTGTGTAAGGACACACTATGATATTTAAAATCTACCTCTATGTTGTATATGTGTTCTGAGATTCGTTTTTTTAAAGTCCTTTTTGTGCATCCCACATACATTAAATTGCATGGGCATTGTAGAACATATACTACATGTGTAGTGGCACATGTAATAAATTCTGAGATTTAAAACGATTGGTTATTAGCTGTAGACATAAATTCAGTCAAACCCCTAATATGACAATTCACTTTTGAACAGGCTTTGCATCTTCTACGTGAAAAAAATTCAGCTCGATCCCAGAACATACAAGGTCTATTTGGAGGGACCAGTACCTTCTTTACAATCACCATAACTCGGTGCCTTTCTATAGATGAACACTGGGTTTTCGGGCAGAGCTTGTTGTAACACTCTGTCCATACATAATAAATTCCGATGTCGTTTAAATATATTTTCAATTTCTTTATATTGGACGTGAAAATTGGATATAAAACCACATTCATGTCTATTATTGGTTACAATCTCTTTATTTAAAAGACAAGTCCCATGTGGGATTATGGCTACATCTTGTATTATTTCATCTAATTGTCGTTCTTTATAGCCCTTTTGAACAAATCTCTCCTTAATTATATTTGACTGGGTCAGAAAATCACTTTCTGTGGTACAGTTCCTTCTTACCCGCATTACCTGTCCCTGCGGGATATTTCTCAATCAGTATGGGTGGTGTCCACTACTTCCTGTCAGTGGGCTTAAAGTATACTGTAGTAGACAAGACATCACCTAATCTGTAAACATTCACATCCAAATAATGGATATGTTCTCTACTGTATGCATAATCCAATCTTATATTGTTCCCATTGGAATTAAAGGAGTTGTAAAGGAAACATGTTGTTTTGCTAAAATGACTGTTTACAGGGTATAGAGACATAATAGTTAACTGATTCCTTTTAAAATAGATAAAAAACAATCATATAATGCACCTTTAGTTTCGTTTTTGCATGTTATGCTGCCTCTGTGCTGTATAGAGCCATAGAGAAGTGAGAGTTTGAAAATGAAACTAGAAGCTCCCAGTACTGTGGTCTTTGGACCAGACAACCAGGAAGTGTCCAGAACAGAGCAGAATTACAGCAACATCAGAGCAAAAACGAACAATGAGGACATAAAACCAGGACTGCAGTAAGGTAAAGGAAGCTATTTATCTAAAAAAAAATCCTTTAGTGACCCTTTAAGCTCACATAAGAATTCATGTAATGTTTGATTGCCCTCCCAAAAAAAAATAAGTCATCAATAAATCTTTTACAGTATAAAAAAGCAGACTCTCTCTTTTCTGGGAAAATACCCATTTGTCCTTCCATTTTCCCATAAACAAATTTGCGGGACTGGGGGCAAACTTGGCCCCCATCGCAACGCCTCTTTTTTGTGAATAAAAGTCATGGTTATGTAGCGCTCACCCCCGAAGGAGCCGCTGAATTATCGGGTCTTCTGTCTCACCTCTGTGACACACCACAAACAATGAATCCACAGCACACCAGCACACCTTGTGAAGTTTTATAACAGATTTAATGACTGTGGGATAGAGCAAAAGCCCTTAATGTCTCCCCACTCTAATATAATACAACTAATAACAGAATGAGATAATACGTTTAGATTGAATGCGATGAACAGTAATATATCTATATACTTAGCAGTATCGACCCCACCCTAAACTACTGGCCAGTAGTACTGTCCTAGGCTAGCCAACGTTGGGGCCCTGGATGTATGACAGTTGTAGGAAATACACTTGTTGCAATGGCCAAAGGCCGCTCACCACTTTCAGTGTCTCTTAGGAAAGGAGGATGGCTGTCTGCGGAAGCGAGTGTCCCTCTCGACTCAGACCGACGTCTGTGAAATGGATGCAGTCTTTTAAAGCCTCTGGCAGGACATCTCAGATAGTCTAGGGGCCGTCTGGGGAATCTGGCAATAACCTCCGTCAGCTTCACTCACTCAATTGGGCAGGCTGGGTTACTCCGGTGGCTGGATCGGCCCTGCGACCAGGCCTCAGTTCGATCGCTCCAAACACAGTCTCTCCCTGTTTCAGTAGACGAACATCAGTCTCTCCAAACACTACTGCATAGAGCCTGTGTCTCAGTGGCAAACACACAGCTCTGACACAAGCTGTCTTAAATCCCCTGCAATGCAGATCTGTCTTTCTTGGATCACTGTCCCAGACTGACTCCCTTCACTCCTTCCTCCTCACTCTCCTCTCTCCCGGAACTTCCTGTCTCACAGCCTCCTGGGAAATGCAGTTTTCCAAATCTGTGCTCTCTGGCTCCACCTGCTGCAATATATATATATATCTACATTCTCTTAAATGGCTGAAAATCACAACAGGGCTACATTCTCCCCCTACTTAAAGTCTTTGGGGTCCCCCCAAAGGGTAAACTGTATTTGTAAGTTCTACAGACAATATATACAGTATGAAAGGCACATATAAAGTTTATACTAGACCATCTGAATACCTTTACTGCGCATAGATAGATGCAGTCTATGACAACGTCTAGCCAGTGGAGGGGGCAGAGGAACACTCCACCAAGGTGTGCTGATGGTCGGGATTGGACACAAGTCCTTTGATACCTCTGTGGTTAGGGTGGACACTTTGGGTGATCTGCGTACAGTAGTGATAGCTTCCTCTGTGCTGTTCCCTGGTGAGTCATAAGTGAGTCTCTGAGGAGGTCGCACCAGTCGATTGGACCTTGATTCTAAAAACCCGGATGGGCCTTCATCTGCTGAGTCCTCTTCTATTTGCTGTGTTAACTGTTCAGTTTCCTTTTCAACTGGCTGAACAGGGGCATCTTCTAGCACTGAGGTTTCCGGCAAGAGACTTTCCACTTGAGAGGGTACAGAATTATCCTCGTTTGCTTGAGGCACAAATTCAGGGGCATCTGGTCTCAAATTGCTCAAATCCGGCTCAGGAGTCATAATAGTTGGATGAACATCCATAGGTTCAGATGGCCACATCCAACTCGGACACACATCTTCCTCATCGCTGTCGTCCTCACTTTCTCTTGTAGAAGGTGGCTGTTGGGACCGAGTAACAGGTGCTTGACGGGAAGTGGATGGAATGGGTGAAGGAGACTCATCTCTATCTGGTACCCGCACAGCTTCATTCAGAGGTAGGAGATGATTCCGATGCCAATTCTTCAGTGGCCCGGTCTTTCCCTCTGGTCGAATCTGGTACACTGGCAGGCCAGGCAATTGTTTACAGACGATATAGATCTGAGAGCTCCATCTATCAGCTAGTTTGTGCCTGGCCGAAGCACCCAAATTTCTCAATAGAACTCGATCACCTGGCTGTAAATCCTGTACCCGAACCCTCAAGTCATAGTTCCGTTTGTTTCTTTGTTCTCTACTCCCGGATGTCAAACGGGCCTTCTCAAATGCAGAAGCCAGGTTTCTCCTCAGTCTATCCACATAACCCTGGTGAGAGGCAATAGACGTCTGGTCAAGGGAGAGGCCAAAAGCTAAATCTACTGGTAATCGGGCTTCTCTTCCAAACATGAGGCGGTACGGTGAGTATCCTGTAACATCACTTTCTGTGCTATTGTAAGCATGCACAATGGTAGAGATATGCCGACTCCAGTGCTGTTTCTCCCTGATCGACAGTGTTCCCAACATATTGAGCAGAGTCCGATTGAATCTCTCCGGTTGTGCATCACCCTGGGGGTGATAGGGGGAGGTTCTTGACTTCTGAATCCCCAATAGATCCAAGAGCTGCCTGATGAGTCGACTTTCAAAGTCTCTGCCTTGATCAGAATGGATCCTCTGAGGTAGACCATAATGAACAAAGAACTTTTCTACTAGGACTTTGGCTACAGTAGGAGCACGTTGATCTTTGGTTGGAAAAGCTTGAGCATAACGGGTAAAGTGGTCTGTCACCACTAGGATATTTCCCTGTCCACTAGTGTCAGGCTCTAAGCACAGGAAGTCAATACACACCAGGTCCATAGGCCCTTGACTCTGTAGATGGCTCATTGGAGCAGTCCTAGAAGGTAAAGTTTTCCTCTGGATACATCTTAGACAGGAATGGCAGTAGCTTTCAACTTCGGTTCTCATGCAGGGCCAATAGAATCTGTCTCGGACCAGTTTAAAAGTTCTCTCTGCTCCTAAGTGACCATGGTCATCATGCAAAGCTTTCAGCACATTTTCTCTATGCTTCTCTGGGAGGAACAACTGCTGCTTTTCTTCTAAGTCATCCGAGGGGCCCCTTCGGTAGACCACCCCGTCTAGCAGTTTCAACCGTTCCCACTCTTTGTGGACCAGACGAGCCTCTTTTGGTGAATCAGTTAGTAGGAGCCCTCTTTGACACGCTTTCATTGCTCTCAGAGTTAACCCGATCAAAGGATCTTCAGCCTGATCTACTCTCAGGTCCTTCTTTGTGAAAGTAGGCAGGCCCTCACTCCTCAGCTGTGTAGGGTTACAATACATTTTAGGGACACCGGCAGCCATGACTCCTATGGCCTCTGCTCCAATCATTCCTTTGGTTCGGCACTCCACCCCTTGGCATAGGGCTTGAACTCCATCTGGAGTCAAATGAGTCCACTCTGTTTCTGGGACCCCTGTGCTATAGGGTCTCCTGGATAAGGCATCCGCGTCTTGGTTATTGACCCCAGGGCGATATTTGAGGCTGAAGCGGAATCCTGACAGGGCAGCCAACCACCGGTGCCCAGTGGCATCCAGTTTGGCCGTAGTGAGAATGTAAGTGAGTGGGTTGTTGTCAGTTTTGACCACGAAATTGGCCCCGTACAGGTAGTCTTTTAGTTTGTCCACCACTGTCCACTTCAAGGCCAGGAACTCCAACTTGTGAGTGGGGTAATTCTTCTCAGAAGGGTTGAGACCCCGACTCACATATGCCACCGGTCTCAGGAGGCCATCATATTCCTGGTATAGTACTCCTCCTAGCCCTTCTCTGCTAGCATCCACATGTAGTTCATAAGGCTTGGCAGGATCAGCGTAGGCAAGGACAGGAGCCTGTGTTAGACTTCCTTTCAATTGGAGGAAAGCTCTTTCACATTGGTCGGTCCATTCCTCCTGGATTGATTCACGAGGCTTCCTAGTTCCGTGGGCTGATGAACCCGGCTCAAAGGGCATTGATTCATCTTCTGCTCCTTCCATTCTTAGAAGCGTGTTCAGAGGCTGAGCTATCTTGGCAAACCCCTCTACGAACCTCCTATAGTATGAGCAGAATCCTAGGAAGGACCGGAGTTCAGTAATATTACGAGGTCTCGGCCATGAAGCCACAGCTTCCAACTTCTTAGGGTCAGTTGATATGCCTTCTGCTGAAACAACATGTCCCAGGTACGTGACTGAAGGCAGACAGAACTGACACTTCTCTAAGGAAAGTTTCAATCCTTCTTCATGCAGCCGCTTCAAGACCTTTTCCAACCGCTGCTCATGTTCTTCCAGTGTTCTTCCGAAGACTATTAGGTCATCCAGATACACTAGTACCTCGATCAGGTGCATGTCTCCCACCGTCTTTTCCATTAGTCGTTGGAAAGTTGCTGGGGCTCCTGTGAGGCCTTGGGGCATTCTATTAAACTCAAAGAATCCCAGTGGACAGATGAAAGCAGTCTTCTCTTTATCTTCAGGATGCATGGGTATCTGGTGATATCCACTTCGCAGGTCAAGTACACTAAACCACTTTGCTCCGGACAGACACTGTAAGGCATCTTCTATTCGAGGAGTAGTGTATTGGTCGGGAATGGTTCTTTGGTTGAGTGTGCGGTAGTCTATGCACAAACGGATGGAACCGTTTTTCTTGCGAACTACCACGATGGGTGAGGCATAAGGACTCCTGGATTCTTGGATTATCCTGGTCCTTTTCAATTCAGCCAGCTGTTCCCTTAGGTCATCTAGATCTCCCAATGGGACTCGCCGTGACCTTTCTCGAAAGGGCTTGTCATCTTGGAGGCGAACGCGGTGCTGAGTGCTCCTAGCACACCCCACATCAAACTCATCCTTGGAGAATAAATCTTGCCACTTGAGGAGCTGAGACTGAATTCGCTTCTTCCACTCAAGCGAGATAGGGGCATCTTTAGGATAGAATCGTTCAGCTGGAATCTCTCTGTCTACTCCCTCTATCAATTCAGTGGGTGAGAGGGGTGTGGCAGTGGCCACTTGTCCAATCGGCATCCGTGCCTTCAAGGTCACTGGGGAGTCTGACACATTGCATACACTTACAGAGACTCTCCCACGGGCCCGCTGTAGAGCTCTGGTGGATATTATCTCAGGCACCAATTCCACTCCAGATCTCTTCATATTTCTGGGATCAGTTTCCAGGACCACATAGGGGCCTGGTTGTGACCAATTCAACTTGACTGAGGCCCGGAAACTAGTCATTTCTCCTGGCTGTAAGACCTTCTCTGCTCTTTCTAATCTCCAAAGCCGTCCCACTTCTGCAGGGGCCCTCTGTTCTTGAATAATCCGCTGGTAGATTGGCCGCAACATCGGGTGCATCTCCTCTGAAGTAGAACTCTCTTCCGTCACTAATGGAGTTATAAGGCGTCTCACCAAGTCAGTATTTGTTCCCACAATCATAGAACTTCGATTAGCTCCTGGTGGGCGAGGACATACAATGGCTAAGGCGTCACAGACCCCTGGTTGTCCAACAGTTGCCGAACTGAACTCCAGCTTCACTTGTAGACATCCATCATATGGAAGCTTCTGAGTCCCGATACCCCAGATTTCGAGATCCTCTAACTCCATCAGGGGTAGATGCTTCAAATGCTTCTGGTAGAAGTCCCGGTAAATCAGTGTTACTTGAGCACCTGAATCGAGGAGAGCCTTTGTGTAAACCCCTTCTACTTGAACTGGGATAATGGGTGAAGGGCCTATCAACTGGTCAGGGAACTTCTTCGGAGTAGTAGAAGGCATAGACTCAGTCGGCTGCACTCTAGCCCTCTTCCTCGCTTGTGGTGGTTGTTTTCTTCCCCCTTCCGGGTGTTTAGGTTGTGGGTGTGCCTTGCCTCCCTCTGACACAGGACCAGACGCCAGGGGAGGGGATCTTTTTGTCGTAGCAGGTGAGGCTCTGGGTAAAGACTTGGGCCTCTTATTGGTATCCTGGGAATCAGAGCAGTCTTCAGTAGTTGGGCACCCAGTTTGCTCCCTCACTGGGGCCCTCTGTAGTTTCCCTGACGGTCGATAACTTCCTCTTGCATTCGATGGGCTCGGACAGGTATTTCGGTAATGACCCACTCCTCCGCAATTATAGCAGATGTTTGACGGTTTCTTGATAGGCACCACCTGAGTAGTAGATTCAGGAACTGGTTCTGAAGTGACTTTTTCAAGGGGCGACTTGACACCTGCAGACAATAGGGTTAGCATTTGCATCAGCTGGGAAACTTGAGCCTTTAATTGCTCCACTTCTGAATTCCCATTCGACACATTGAGCGTTCGAACCTCAGCAGGAAATGAAAATCCTGAGCCCTTCTTTTTCTCCTCTAGGATAGCCTCTTCCTCCCTTACCATCTTAATGAGATCAGAGTATCGCAAAGAGGTACCCCCTTGTAAGGTCTTCAACTGGATCCAGATAGGATCGGAACTCAGAGCGCCTCTCAGGATCTGTTTCATTCTAACTTGATCCATATCCCTGGCTTCTATTCCTTTCTTTAGTACAATCTGGTATAGCATTTTGTTTAGTCGTCGAATATACTCGGAAAGCTGCTCATTTTCCCGTTGAAACATGTGTTCAAATAGGAAGATTAGATCTGTAGCTTTCTCTGTGCGCCCAAACTCATCTTGTAGCATGCGAAGATAGTCATATGCTGTACAAGACTCCTGACTGAATTTCAAATTTCGGATGGCTTCTGCTGCAACGCCTTTCAGACTTTCAGTAATGCGTTGTTTCTTTTGAGCCTCTGGACCATCCCATTCTTCCAGTGCTTGCATAGCCTGTTCCATCCAGGTTTCATACTCTTCTTCTCCCGGAGGTACAGGCTGCACTCCAGAAAAAATTCTCAACTTCCTGGAGCCATAGTTCACAGATGGCGAGGACATTTTTCTAACGCTCTCTACCAGTTTTCCTATGTCCATGAAGAAGGAAGCTGGGAGGTAGTTTGTGGTTGGTACAGAAGTGGTAGTTACTTCCACTGTGTCTGACATGGTCTGGCTTGGTCCCTCCAGACAACTTGCTGAGGTGAGTAGAGGGAATAACCGTGCTTTAACTTCTCCGGCTAGCTGGATGCTATCACCCTGGAAGCAGGTTGGGACTCCTTTCTTCCATTCTAGTAGGGCATAGGTATGGGAGACTTTTTGATCTATTTTCGTGTCTATTACAAACACTTTCTGGTCAGGTGCTAGTGTAGTTACTGCTTGACGGATCTGTTCCTCTGTCCATTTGTCAGCAGGAATGTCCATTACTATACTCAGCCCTAATTGGCCATTTTGTTCTTTGCACCACTCTGCTGCGGTGTTTGGATCCATTGCTGGCTCGTTTGTGCGGTTATCACTTTGCGAGAGGTATCAGAAGAAATCCCGGACGAGCACCCCACGTGTAGCGCTCACCCCCGAAGGAGCCGCTGAATTATCGGGTCTTCTGTCTCACCTCTGTGACACACCACAAACAATGAATCCACAGCACACCAGCACACCTTGTGAAGTTTTATAACAGATTTAATGACTGTGGGATAGAGCAAAAGCCCTTAATGTCTCCCCACTCTAATATAATACAACTAATAACAGAATGAGATAATACGTTTAGATTGAATGCGATGAACAGTAATATATCTATATACTTAGCAGTATCGACCCCACCCTAAACTACTGGCCAGTAGTACTGTCCTAGGCTAGCCAACGTTGGGGCCCTGGATGTATGACAGTTGTAGGAAATACACTTGTTGCAATGGCCAAAGGCCGCTCACCACTTTCAGTGTCTCTTAGGAAAGGAGGATGGCTGTCTGCGGAAGCGAGTGTCCCTCTCGACTCAGACCGACGTCTGTGAAATGGATGCAGTCTTTTAAAGCCTCTGGCAGGACATCTCAGATAGTCTAGGGGCCGTCTGGGGAATCTGGCAATAACCTCCGTCAGCTTCACTCACTCAATTGGGCAGGCTGGGTTACTCCGGTGGCTGGATCGGCCCTGCGACCAGGCCTCAGTTCGATCGCTCCAAACACAGTCTCTCCCTGTTTCAGTAGACGAACATCAGTCTCTCCAAACACTACTGCATAGAGCCTGTGACTCAGTGGCAAACACACAGCTCTGACACAAGCTGTCTTAAATCCCCTGCAATGCAGATCTGTCTTTCTTGGATCACTGTCCCAGACTGACTCCCTTCACTCCTTCCTCCTCACTCTCCTCTCTCCCGAAACTTCCTGTCTCACAGCCTCCTGGGAAATGCAGTTTTCCAAATCTGTGCTCTCTGGCTCCACCTGCTGCAATATATATATATATATATATCTACATTCTCTTAAATGGCTGAAAATCACAACAGGGCTACAGTTATACCAAAAATAGTTATGAGACAGGCAAAAATCGAATACCTGTCTCAAAAATACTTTTTGGTCAAACGGAAAGGGCCCAATTCAAAGACAACAATGCGTCATCATGTTGAATGATGGTGTACAGCATGGGTCTTCAAACTACGGCCCTCCAGTTGTTCAGGAACTACAATTCCCATCATGCCTAGTCATGTCTTAACAGATTATAACGGCATTTATTACAAAACGGGTATTTTAATAGACACGCTCAGAATGCTCTCCCGGGAGGGGCAGGGCAAGACAGGATGACGTCACCTGACATCGACTATTGTGGTCACATTCATCGATGCCGCATCGGGGACCCCCGAATTGCGATGCATCGATGTAACAATTCAATTCAGCACCCCTAGTACACAGGCATATTGTGAAACTATGAAAACATTCTAGTGTGCCTTCATTTACAGAACAGTGTCTATCTAGCGCAATATTACATTGTATTTGCATGCCTGAACTAAGGGACAAATTGCACAGGAATGCATTCCACTTTCTTGCGCAATTCCAAGGTAACCCATTGGGGAGATTTAGTAAAACTGGAGCACACAGAATCTGGTGCAGCTGTGCATAGTAACCAATCAGCTTCTAACTTTATCTTGTTCAATTAAGCTTTGACACTAAGCCTAGGTTCACACTAAATGTGGGTTTGCAATTGTGTGAGTTTAGCTGAATCATGTGTACAATTTCAAACAGATGGCTATTGAAATCGCCCCCAAAGTCGCCAAAAGTAGTGCAGGAGCTACTTTTGGGGATCGGTGTGGCGTCGCAATGATTCGAGCCGGGCCGTTGCTGGCAAAGGGCTCCGGTTTGGCATGTGATTTGACATGTCAAATTGGCTTAAACCTAGAAACTGATTGGTTACTATACACAGCTGCACCAGATTCTGTGTGCACCAGTTTTAGTACATCTCCCCTAATGCTATGCGATTTTCAGCCCATATATTTTAATGGGCTGATATCACATTGGATTGCACCAAAATGAAGTGCAGGCACTACTTTTCAAAAATGCACTGCACTGAATTGCCTGGTACTGCAGTTTGCAATCTTCTTTTGGGGTGTCATCAGGATTATATTGACACTCTCAGCAGATTACACACCCGGTGCATTTTGAACGTGGAGTGGGAAACACGCACTAAATGCGGGTCTTCTGCACCTCATTCCGGTGTGAACCAGCCCTAAGGGCAATACATTTCATACTGAGACATTGTTGTTTTTAATTTACTGGCTAGTGAAGAGTTCCCCTCATTTTTAATAAGTGTAAAATCCATCTCTGCATTAGTAATTTGGCCAATCATGTCCTCTGTGTTGGTCCAACAAATCTGCATCAGGTGGCATTACCAGCAAATATGAAGTAGGGATCCTTCTCCTTGAGGACAGAGAAAAAATGCATATAACTATTTTCTTTTAAGTTTTGCATGGATGTACTTTCATGCCGCGTACACACGGTCGTTTTTTGGCATTAAAAAAAACAAAATGTTTTAAAATGTCATTTAAAATGATCATGTGTGGGCTTCACATAGTTTTTCGGCTTCTGAAAAATTTTCATGTCGTTTTTCAAAATGTCGTTTTTCGTGTTGTAAAAAATGATCGTGTGTGGGCAAAAACGACGTTTTAAATCTGCGCATGCCCAGAAGCAAGATATGAGACGGGAGCGCTCGTTCTGGTAAAACTACCATTCATAATGGAGTAAGCACAATTATCACGCTGGAACAGGCAAAAAAGCGCAAATTGTCTTTTACTAACATGGAATCAGCTAAAAGCAGCCCAAAGGCGAATAGAACTTCCCCTTTAGAGTGCCGTTGTATGTGTTGTACGTCACCGCGCTTTGTTCATCATTTTTCAAACACTATGGTGTGTGGGCAACGTCGTTTTTAATGATGAAGTTGGAAAAATGTTGTTTTTTGGACATGCTGAAAATGAATTTTTTTTTCATGACGAAAAACGACCGTGTGTACGCGGCATAAGGTCTCCAAAATGACACATAATTTGTTGCATTGCTATATATTAACACTAGATGGCAGTAAATGAAAGGTAATAACATCAGAATGTTTCAGCATGTAAACTGAAACTACCGTTCCTACATAGATATTTGTAATAAAATTCCAAAATGCATAGGCTGCTAGAAGTTATAAATAAAATACTTTTAATCCAGGTAATACATTTTATAAAGCTGAAAGTGGCTGGTAATAGACAGGTATTTTTTCGTTATACCCTTGACAGCTAAAAAAAAAAATGCTTTTGGAAGTATTTCACAGCATTTTAATGTATAAGCTACTTGGTCCTTTCACATGGAAACAAAACAAGTGGTTTTCCTAATTCAGGAGAACACTGCAAAATGTACCGAAACGTTTTCATGAGTGTGAAAAGCCATTTGGTAAAGCTGAATTTTAGTCATTTAACCACTTGCTTACTGGGCACTTAAACCCCCCTCCTGCCCAGATTAATTTTCAGCTTTCAGTGCTGTCGCACTTTGAATGAAAATTGCGCGGTCATGCAACACTGTACTCAAATGAAATTGTTATCATTTTTTTTCCACAAATAGAGTGTTCTTTTGGTGGTATTTGATCACCTCTGTGGTTTTTCTTTTTTGTTAATTTTTGTTAATTTTTTTATATTATGTTATAAAATTTTGCAAATGGGTAATTTGTCTCCTTCATTGATGTACGCTGATGAGGCTGTACTGATGTGCACTGATGGGCACTGATTGGCTGCACTGATGGGCACTGATGGGCTGCACTGATGAGCACAGATGGGCTGCACTGATGGGCACCGATAAGGCAGCACTGATGGGCACCGATAAGGCGGCACTGGTGGGCACTGATAGGCAGCACTGAGAAGTGGCTCAGTTCTCAGTGCACAGATGGCAGGGGACAGCTGGAACATCGGTGTGATGCTCCATCCACGAGGTAAGTATGAATCCATAAAAAAAAAAAAAACATACTTATTTAAAGTAACTGACACAGAACCAGCATCAATGCACATAAAGTCATCTTAAAGCGGAGTTCCACCCAAAAATGGAACTTCCACTTTTTGGAATCCCCCCTCTGGTGTCACATTTGGCACCTTTCAGACTGGAGAAGGGAGCAGATACCTGTGTAATACCAGGTATTTGCTGCCACTTCCGGGCATAGACACTGTACCCAAATAAAATAAAAGTTTATAGCGCCAAAAAATAAACGACAATTTTGAAAAAATATATATTTGTAGTCAGAGTCTTCGAGTATGAACTGTGATAACCCTAACACCCAAGGCATGAGGTGTGCCTTGGCCTAGCTGGTCGGTATGCCTGAGAAGAGGGCATACCCTGAATGTGAGAATAAGAAAATGTAGAAAGAGGAAAAAGTGTGCATGAAGCCGGGGGAACGGGTGGGTGGGGATCCTGAAATGGCGCCAACACAGGACCCAGTGTGGGAGGAGGCTTAAGTACTCAGCAGACTCCTCCCACAAACACAGGCTAGCCTTCGGACAGCCTTTACACTTGTAGTCAGAGTCTTTGAGTATGAACTGTGATAACCCTAACACCCAAGGCCTGAGGTGTGCCTTGGCCTAGCTGGTCGGTATGCCTGAGAAGAGGGCAAAAAGACACATATTTAGGTGTAGAAGGGTAGAGAACAATCCGTCCAGTGGATGAGCGTGTACCTGGAAGGCAACCGTATACGTATCCACTATGACAGGAGAACCCCACCGACCCATGACTTTGTGACAGAAGGAACCCCCTATAGAACCTGCGAAACCGCTCAGAACTCAATGACCCAAGAAGATGGATCAAGCCTGATGCCCGAGACAACCCCACCACAAAGAATTAACTGCTTGTGACAAGAGGATGCATGGGGGAAATGGAGCAAGGGCCAAGCGGATTAAAATCCTTCAACCGGGCACCGGTGAAGTGGCTCTGTGAAAATCCCCCAACACCTGGCCTACCCATGCTGATATGGGGAAGTGAGAGGGTAAGAGCCAAAAAGAACAACTGGCAGGAGAGTAAGTGTCAGCTACCTGGAGAAGGCATATAAGGCCAATGCACTAGGCAATAGCATCATGGCACATGGGAACCAAGCCAGACTCCCAGACTTAGGAACATAAACCAGTAAACAAGACAACAGACATGCAACAACAGCCACCCCCTCTGCACCTACCTAAGTACGAGAACATGAGCAGACATGTCAAGACCACTGCGCTAGAATTAACCTGAAGACAGCCCCCCCCACCCTTGTGCGAGTGGTAAATGAGCCCGAGTAACCTGCAGCGCAGACACAGGCAATTAACTGAACACTCAGGGCTGGTGTACCCACGGAGCGTGGTGGGTAGTCGTATAGGTGTAAGAATGAACGTGCAACGTATGACGTATGGTATACAGGCGAGAAGATTGTGGTCAACAATCATTAAAAACGAAACCTCAGCCCGTATGGATCTGTAGACGTGACAGATCCCGAGATGCGAGTACTAGCTAACTAACCCAGGATGCAACATGACAAAGTACAACGACATGATGACCAACGAAACAACCACACCATGACAGACAACGCTATGACCGTCACGCTGGGGCAGAAATGACAGAAACGCAGAGACTGGGGCAGAAATGACAGAAACGCAGAGACTGGGGCAGAAATGACAGAAACGCAGAGACTGGGGCAGAAATGACAGAAACGCAGAGACTGGAACGCTGGGCCAGAAACGCAGGGACTGGAACGCTGGGCCAGAAACGCAGAGACTGGAATGCTAAGACGCAGAGCCAGAAATGCTAAGTATGAGAATATGAACAAAACGTTGAGACCACTGTGCGTGAATGAACATGCTAACAGCCCCCCCCCTTGTGTTAAGAAACGAAACCTCAGCCCGTACGTATCTGTAGACGTGACAGATGCTGAGATGTGAGCACTAGCTAACCAACCCAGGTGCAACGTGGACAAGTACAATGAGACATGGTAACCACAAAGAAGACAACGCTATGACAGACCAACACTGACAGAAATCGTGGGGCAGAAACGCTATGACAGAAATCGTGGGGCAGAAACGCTATGACAGAAATTGTGGGGCAGAAACGCTATGACAGAAATCGTGGGGCAGAAACGCTATGACAGAAATCGTGGGGCAGAAACGCTATGACAGAAATCGTCGGCCGGAAATGGTATGACAGATAACGTGGGCAGAAATGGTATGAGAGAAAATGCTGAGCCTGACACGTCGAGGCAGAAATGCCATGACAGGAACCTGGGGCAGAAAAAGTATGAGAGAAATGCTGAGTCTAAAATCCTGATAAACTAATAAAATAGGGTGGGGTAGTGGCGCTGCCCTACCTATAAACTAGTCCGAACCATAAGGTGGGTATAAGGACCCTATAGGGTAAAAATAGGTGATGGTGAAATATCAAGTATCTAGCATGCTATGTGTATAAAGAACATGTATGCAGTCTAAAGATTCGTAAATAAATGTGGATATGAAAACAAATGTGCACCCCAACTGCATGGGACTAATGTGCAAGGTACCAATGTCTAAGTGCTAACATGCATGGATAAACATAAGCAAAAACAAGTGTACAAATAATAGCCACAAACTGTACTAGCGCCGACAACTGTCAGCTAGGCTGTGCAAACCTCAAGAGTGTGTATTAAGTGCAAACCACTCAATGGCTAAGTGGTCGCCTAATAAAGATAATAATAATGCTGATAAGGAAACCTATGTATAATGAAAAAAATTGTGAATACAAAGCATAAGCCCATGAATAGTCCCATAAATTGTAAAAAAAATGTAGATACGATGAAAAGATTCTTCTCCGGAGGAAAAAAATAAATAAATATAAAATTACAAAGTCACTAAGTGGGGGAAAAACCGTCCAAAAATTGAAATGGTTCAACCAGTGCTTTCAAAGGTGCACCTAAAAAGGTGGGTGATCAGGTATACAATAGTGAAGTTCCATGCAGTGGTCACGGTGCTCCCCCTCCTGGGTCCCCACTCACCAGAGGCACTAACCCCTGCAGGGGTAAAGTGCACGTAGTTGTAGCCTCCCACAGCTCCTCTGCTCTGCTTGGGAACTCCTTCACTTCCTTGCGGGGCTTTCCAAATCCAGAGGTTAAAGTTCTTTATGAATCCAAAGTCCTCCGGGAAAACAAACACACTAACATAGCGTGGTATGTTGGAACAGGGGATAGTTTATTTGGCACTGTCAGTAACGTGCACAATACAGGTATAATATAAAAAAATGTAATAAAATAAAAATAAACAATAAAAACAGGCGGGGCAAGAAGCTCCACTCTGTAAGGATTAAAACTAAGAACAAACAATGCAGGTGGAGCAGCTAGCAACCTATTAGCATAGCTCCGACCGCCGCACTAGATTTGCCAGGAAGTGTCGGCGAATGCCTGGGAACGGCGTGCGTTCCACTGACGGACAACTAGAAACCGGAAGTGCGTGCGGGTGTGCGTGTATCCGCTTTACGCACGTTTCGTCAAATTACGTCTTCTGAAGCCTAAGTCTAAAATCCTGAGCCTGTAATACTGAGGCGGAAATGCGATGACAGAACCCTGGGGCAGAACGCTAAGGGAGAAACGCTGCGCCTGAATGCTGAAGACGCTGATGAGAACATGACTCGCACGAGAAACGTAAACTCAAGAGGACCTAACTCGCATGAGAAACGTCATCGCATGAGGACACGTAATCGCATGAGGACACGTAATCGCATGAGGACACAAGCATGAAAAACGTAATGCATGAGAAACGTGGTCGCATGAGAACGCAATCGCATGAAAAAATGTAATCGCATGAGGACATGAGCATGAAAAACGTAATGCATGAGACAACATAATGCTTGAGAAACGTGGTCGCATGAGAACTTAACACATGAAACGTAATCGCATGAGAAACTACCCTGGGAAACAATCGCATGCGAACTACCATGTGAACTGTAATCGCATGAGAACGTAATCGCGTGAGAATTACCATGTGAAACCTAATCGCCTGAGAAACGTAAACACGACATGATTCATGAGAAACGTGATCGCATGAGAACTACCATGCGAAATGTAGTCGCATGAGAACTACCATGCAAACTGTAATCGCATGAGAAACGTAAACCCACAAGGACATGACTCGTAAGAGAAACGTGATTGCATGAAAGACGTGATCGGATGAGAACTACCATGTGAAACGTAATTGCATGAGAAATGTAATCGCATGAGAAACGTAAACACATGAGGACATGACTTGAGACACGTGATCGCCTGAGAACTACCATGCGAAATGTAGTCGCATGAGAACTACCACACGAAACGTGATCGCATGAGAAACGTAAACACAAGGACAAGCCTCGTGAAAAAACCAAGATCGCATAAGAAACGTGATCGCATGTGAACGCAATGCACGAGAACTACCATGTGAAACGTAATCGCATGAGAACGTAATCGCATGAGAAACGTAAACACATGAGGACATGACTCATGAGACACGTGCTCGCATGAGAACTACCATGCGAAATGTAGTCGCATGAGAACTACCACACGAAACGTGATCGCATGAGAAACGTGAACACACAAGGACCCGACTCGCATGAGAAACGTGATCGCATGAGAAACGTGATCGCATGAGAAGATCGCATGAGAAGATCGCATGGGAAACGTAATCGCATGGGAAACGTCACCGCATGAGAAAAACACCATGAGAACGTCATCGCATGAGAAACGTCATCGGATGAGAAACCCATGACAAACGTCGTCGCATGAGAACGTCGTCGCATGAGAAACGTAAATATTTGGAAACATGACTAACCTGAGAAACGTGACATGAATGCATACCGAACCTGACTGAAAAATGCACTCACTAACTGAAACACTGATCACACACCCACTCCAACCAAATCCTAGCAGAAAGGTGAACCACCCCCCCCCCCCCCTCACGCCGCCGTCGTGCAGCAGCGTGTACCCGGAGAAGTAGGTGAGCTCCCCCCACCGTGCGCCAGAACGCATGGAGCCAGGGAGAACCGGGAAGCATCCCCTCCATGACGCACGTGGTTCCCTCCTAGCACGACCCCGGGAGCTGAATGGTGGACAGTCTCCCCCCCATGCTGCCAACGTGACCCCCCCCCCCCACATGACACCGGCATGGACAGCGGGCGGCCCTGTAAGTTCCAGCGTTCGCCCGGAGGAGTAAGAGGGTGGGTGAATGGACGGACCCCCCCTCAGCATGAGCTCGTAACCGACAGGGAGGAGGAGTGGGCGACCCCCGCAAAATGCCGGCGTGTGCCCGGAGGAGTGGGAGGGTGGATGGACGGACGGCCGGCCCCCCTCCCTCTTGTGCAGCAGTGTGCACCCGGAGAACAGGTGTGCTCCCCCTCGTGTGAGCCCAAAACCTTGAGAACCATGCAGGCGTCCCCTCCATGACGCACGTGTTTGCAGTCAGTGAGGAGAACCGGCGGGTGGACGGACGAACCCCCCCCCCCTTGGCATGAGCGCCGGGCGAAGCGGGTGGGCGGTCCCCCCATGCTGGAAGGAACACGGGGATGGCAGGGAGAAGCGGACGGTGCGGATTTGAGCCCAGCGAAGGGTGGATGGATGGACAGAAGACCTCCTCCCCCTCCAGCGGCAGCACCGTGGGAAGCGGGCGGGCGGCTCCCTGATGCGCTGGAGAGAGAGGGTGGGTGGGTGAAGGATGGACGCACAGCCTTCCCGCAGCCCCCCGGCATGAGCGCCGGCAGAAGCGGGCTGATGCACTGGAGAGAGTGGGTGGAGGATGGCCGGACGACCTTCCCGCAGCCCCCCGGCATGAGCGCCGGGAGAAGCGGGCGGGCGGCACCCACGATGCTGGTGAACCCCAGGGATAAATGGAGGGGGGGTGGGCAGGAGGTCCACCGTTGTGCCCAGGAGAGGAACACCTTGCTGCGGCCAAACCACCGCTCTGTCTGGAACCGGAAGTGACGTCTGCCGGCCAGTTCAAACACCTGAAATGGCGCCAACACAGGACCCAGCGTGGGAGGAGGCTTAAGTACTCAGCAGACTCCTCCCACAAACACAGGCTAGCCTTCGGCCAGCCTTTACACATATATTTACTTTCTGCTATAAAACACAACCAATACAAAAATTAAAAAAAATAATTTCTTCTTCCACACATATGTATTCTGCTACACGTTTTTGGTAAAAATTCCAATAAGTGTATATTGATTGGTTTAAGTTATAGTGTGTACAAACAATGGGATAGATTTATGAACTTTAAATATTTTTTATTGCTTTTACTAGTAATGGCGGTGATCAGTGATTTTTTGACAAATCTGACACTTTTGGGGTAGTGGTAATACAGTTATCAGTGGTAAAAAAAATGCACTGTCACTGTACTAATGACAATGGAAGGGAAGGTGTTAACATTAGGAGCGATCAAAGGGTTAATTGTGTTCCCTGGGAGTGCTTTCTTACTGTGTGGTGGACGGCTTAACTGAATGTAAACCCGATTTATTTTGTTTTTAATTAAGGCTTGTACCTTGTACAGTATAGGATTTCTGTGCCCAGTCTTGCCACAAAGAGTTAATCCAGCTCTGAGCAATCCTCTTATCTTATTTCAGTGAATTAAAAATGATCAGACAGGGAAATTGATGTACCTTCTCTCGCTTGCTGTGAGTGACATGTGATTAACATATCGCACGCACAAGTGTGAGAAAGGTTTTCTGTGTACATTCTGCATACTCCCCCCCCCCCTTTCTTCTGGATGTTAGCGATCATAGCAGAAGTTCAGTGTAAGCAATAAACAGAAGAAAATGCATGTTGAAAAGGGGAGTGTAGAGGGGGCAGGGGGTCTACTGACATCACGGCTCCACCCACCAAGCTCAAAATCTGCAGTTTTTCGGGTCTCATAACAGACAGAGGGGAGACATTTGACAGGTAAGGATACATGAAGGAGGTATGTATATTCTTATAGATCAGCACTATGGCAGTAGTTTAGAAAGGATCCACTTTAAGCTGTTAAAGAATACGACAACCCAACATTTCCAACATTTCATATTCCTGATATGTGTATGTTGTACCATGTACTGGTATAAGAAAGTATCCTGCTCTCTTTGTATTGCTTCCTTGCGAAATTCCTGGTGATCCTGACAGTCCCCAAGCTTTCCACTTTCAAAATGACCATGGTAGGAATGAGAGCACCCTTTCCAGTGTGGTCAGATTTCTGGCACTGCTGGGAGCACAGTCTGGCTGTCCTCCAATGATCAGACTTCTGCTGACATGCTCCCCCTGCACAGCAACTCTCTAGGAAGATCAGCTCCTGTCTAAATTGGCCCTAGTATATGTATATATGAGATATATATATGTGTATATATGAGTGTGAGTAATACCCGGTACACATGATCAGAAAATCATACGAAAAATACCGCTTTCAAATCGATCATGCGATAATCAGATCATTAGTACAGAGCTTTCGAGAGCCGATCAGGACAGTTCATCCGATATTCTTCCGCTTCTTCAGGACCTTCTATCTCATATACAGGTACAGTTGAAACAAGTTCTAAAGACAAAATTACATGTAAAGCCTCGTACACACGGCCGAGGAACTCGACGTGCCAAACACATCGAGTTCCTCGGCCAGTTCAGCACTGAAGCCGCCGAGGAGCTCGGCGGGACGAGAGCTCCCATAGAACAACGAGGAAATAGAGAACATGTTCTCTATTTCCTCGTCGAGCTCCTCGTCGGCTTCCTCGGCTGAAAGTGTACACACGACCAGTTTCCTCGGCAGAATTCAGCCAGAAACTCGGTCGGAAGCTGAATTCTGCCGAGGAAACTGGTCGTGTGTACGGGGCCAAATACATGTCTAAATTTACCCCCTAAAAGCAAAAATATAGAGGTTTCCTGAATTAAAAAGTTGAGAAATGCTAGTTCAGTGTCTGAAAGGTACAACTGCTGTCCACTCATTCCATTGGGATAAGTGTATGAAAATGTTTCTTTTTTAATGCAACATTCCATTTTCTAATTTTGCATCAGGACATACACAGTTAGGCCGTGTACACACGGTCGTTCCAAACCGATGAGAATGGACCGAAGTTCAGTTTCATTGGTCCAAACCGACCGTGTGTACGGCCCAACGGTCTGTTTTCCTTCGGTCCAAAATTTTAAAACATGCTTTAAAATCGAACCGATGGACCGCTGCTCAATCGGACCAAACTGATGGTTAGTACAGAAAAGCATCGGTTCAAAACCCGCGCATGCTCAGAATCAAGTCGACGCATGCTTGGAAGCATTAAACTTCGTTTTTTTTAGCACATCGTGTGTTTTACGTCACCGCGTTCTGACCCGATCGGTTTTTGGAACGATGGTGTGTACGTACATCAGACCGTCAGGCCACTTCAGCGGTGAACCGATGGAAACGGCCCCTCGGACCATTCTCAACGGTTTGGATCGACCGTGTGTACGCGGCCTTAGAAGCTGAAAGGTTGCTGCAAGCAACACAAAAAACTTTTGTTTACAACGCTTTTTTGAACATGATGTCCAGTGGATTTCACTACATGAAACTGTTTAAAATTTAAAATTTCTCCAATTTTTTTTTTTTTTATTGAGTAATAATGCATTAAGCCGGGGACAACCTGGCTTTAATTCACTAAACAGAAGTTAACAGTTTTCATTGCCAAGTTGTACTACTGCATAACAGTCAGTTTACAAAGCTTTTTAATATTTTCAAAAATAGCTAATTTTAGATGTTGTGGGTGTTATCCATACTGGCCAGTAAAATTCTACCACTGAGCAGTAAAACTACCACTTACAGCATAGAGAATGAAGTAGATGTAATTACCTAAATCTTATATGAACCCTTAGTTTCACTACCAGGCCAATTTTTCAATTTGTACACATTTTTTACAATATTTATTATCCCTAAAACATTATATTTATAATTTATATAGTATATAAACCTGTAAAACAAAAATGAAAATGTTTTCATCTGTTATAATATTTGTGCAGTTGTTTATCAAACCTATATTTTCAGTACAAAATGCATTAAACTTATAAACATATACATATAATATAATCCCCAACTTTTTTGTAAAATATATCAGATGACATTGTGATGAGTAAATTGATACCAAATATCTTAGTACTCAAATGTTCACCCAAGAAACTGTGACTAAATACAAAACTCAAAATTTCTCATAAGTCATGCTTTAAAAGCCTCTATAACTCATCAAATTAGCATTAGACCTAGTTCACACGGGTTGTACTTAAAGAAGAACTTCACCCAAAAGGGGAAGTTCCGCTTTAAGTCCTCAACCCCCCTCCTCTGCCACATTTGCCAAATGTCATTTTTCTTGTGGAGAGTGGGTACCTAGATTTAATAGGCATCTGTTCCTACTTACGCTGGGATTATCTAGGTAAAAGTTCTCCTCTCCCCCTCCCTCCTCACAGTCTTCTGAGACACATAAAGGGTCCCAGAAGACTAGGGGACCATGCACAAAGTGCAGCGCAGCTAAAGCATGCGCAGTGGGCACCCGGCTGTTAAGCTACAAGCAGCACAGCACAGGATGGTGATGGAACCCTGGACAGGTAAGTGTACTGTTATTAAAAGTCAGAAGTTACTGGATTTGTAAGAAAATAAAGCAAAGGCCCCTCTGAGTGTACAGTATCTCACAAACGTGAGTACACACCTCAGATTTTTGTAAATATTTTCTTACATCTATTCATTTGACAACACTGAAGAAATTACACTTTGCTACAATGTAAAGTAGTGAGTGTACAGCTTGTATAACAGTGTCAATTTGCAGCCCCCTCAAAATAACTCAACACACAGCCATTCATGTCTAAACCAAACAAAAGTGAGTACACCCCTAAGTGAAAATGTCCAAATTGGGCCCAATTAACCATTTCCCTCCCCGGTATCATGTGACTCGTTAGTGTTACAAAGTCTCAGGTGTGAATGAGGAGCAGGTGTATTAAATTTGGTGTTATTGCTATGACTCTTTCATACTGGTCACTGGAAGTTCAACATGACACCTCATGGCAAAGAACTCTTTGAGGATCGGAAAAAAAGAATTGTTGCTCTACATGAAGATGGCCTAGGCTATAAGAAGATTGCCAAGACCCTGAAACTTAGCTGCAGCATGGTTGCCATTGGCCAAGACCATACAGCAGTATAACAGCACAGGTTCCACTCAGAACAGGCCTCGCCATGGTTTACCAGAGAAGTTGAGTGCATGTGCTCAGCGTCATATTCAGAGGTTATCTTTTAGACGTATGAGTGCTGCCAGCATTGCTGCAGAGGTTGAAGGGGTGGGAGGTCAGCATGTCAGTGCTCAGACCATGCACCACACATTGCATCAAATTGATCTGCATGGCTGTCATCCCAGAAGGAAGCCTCTTCTAAAGATGATCCACAAGCCCACAAACAGTTGGCTGAAGACAAGTAGACTAAGGACATGGATTACTGGAATCATGTCCTGTGGTCTGTTGAGACCAAGATAAACTTATTTGGTTCAGATGATGTCAAGCGTGTGTGGTGACAACCAGGTGAGGAGTACAAAAACAAGTGTGTCTTGCCTACAGTCAAGCATGGTGGTGAGGATGTCATGGTCTGGGCTGCATGAATTCTTCTGGCATAGGGGAGATACAGTTTATTGAGGGAACCATGAATGCCAACATGTACTGTGACATACTGAAGCAGAGCATAATCCCCTCCCTCTGGAGACTGGGCTGCAGGGCAGCATTCCATCATGATAACGACCCCAAACACACCTCCAAGATGACCACTCCCTTGCTAAAGAAGCTGAGGGTAAAGTTGATGAACTGGGCAAGCATGTCCCCAGACCTAAAACCCATTGAGCATCTGTGGGGCATCCTCAAATGGAAGGTAGAGGAGCACAAGATCTCTAACATCCACCAGCTCCATGATGTCGTCATGGTGGAGTAGAAGAGGACTCCAGTGGCAACCTGTGAAGCTCTGGTGCACACCATGCCCAGGAGGGTTAAGGCAGTGTTGGAAAATAATGGTGGCTACACAAATTTTTTTACACTTTGGGCCCAATTTTGACATTTTCACTTAGGGGTGTACTCACTTTTGTTGCCAGCGGTTTAGACATTAATGGCTGTGTGTTGAGTTATTTTGCAAATTGACACTGTTATACAAGCTGTACACTCACTACTTTACATTTTAGCAAAGTGTAATTTCTTCAGTGTTGTCACATGAAAATATATAATAAATTATTTACAACAATGTGAGGGGTGTACTCACTTTTGTGAGATACTGTAGACCATATAACAATTTATTCATACAAGGAGTATAAGACCAACTCACATTTTGTAGGTAAAAGCAGACGTCTAATAATCCTAAAGTGGGTAGGTCCTTGTTTGCACTGTATGTAATGCTATGGCCGATCATCCGGATCCAGCTCCATGTATGGAGGGCATTCAGAAGAGGGGGCTAGCATGCTCCATAGAGCGCAGCGACAAGCGGGGTGATTTCTAAAGTTTAAAGTTTGCGCACTGGCGATGTCAGGTAAGACACACTCCTATGTCAAGCTAATAGTGTAGAGCTATGGATGCCTTTTATTTGACACTATTTAGTGGTGTAAAATGGGAATGGCATCCTCTAATTTAGAACAGGTTGCTATAGTGGGACATATGTGGAACATATAAAATATATAAATACATAAATGCTGCCAAATAAAAAGGGAGGAAGCTGAGTGTATAGTGTTGGCATATGTTCCTCAATAAGGTCCCATACTTATCTAACACTAGTATACTTTTGACTCCCCCATTCAATACATCTATTTAGTCATACATGTATAAAGCCCTACACATGGGGATCTGGCTACACATGGGTGTCTTTAGACATCAATTCACTGTACACCTCCATTCCTCACCAATTTGGTCTCCAATCCATCAATCATGTCTTATCGGAAGACCCTTTCATGAATCATAGACAAGCTAATTTTATCTTGGAAGCTACGTAATTTTGCTTAATGGACAATTATTTCAGCTTCAGTGGTGACTATTTTTTGCAAATCCAAGGGACCGCCATGGGCTCCTATTTTGCCCCCCTCGTATGCAAATTTTGCTATGAGATTCTGGGAAAACAGTTATGTGTGGCAGGACAATCCTTTTGCAAAAAAACACATTTTTTAACTCATCTGGGATGGCCTTGCAGATCTACTAAGAGACTTTGTGAAGTTTTGCAATAATAACCTATTTGGCTTCTCTTTTCCATTTGTTTAAGACCCAGATAAACTTGCTTTTCTGGATCTTGAAGTTAGTCATGAAAATAAAAAAAATACAGTGAACCCACAGCGGGCAATTTTTTTCTCCATGTAGACAGCTGCCACTATCCTAAATGGATTCAAAATATCCCCAAATGGCATTTCTGTTGTCTCCGGCTGAATTGTACAAGGACAACTGACTATGTAGAGCAGAGCTCTTTGCTAAAAACAAAACTTCTGGAAAAGGGTTATCCTGAACTTTTAATTCAACAGGCCTACAACCTCTATCTGGAGAGTAAACCGGCCAAGAAGAATATGCAACCTTTTAACCATTCTGATTCACAACTAGATTCTATTATCAGTACAAAAGCATTGGAACATTCTGCTAGAGGACCCAGATTTAAAAAACATTCTTCCAGGTAAACCCTGAGTAACATATAGAAAAGCCCCCCTGGCTTAAAAAAATAAGATAACTTCAGGTAAATTTAAGCCTAAAAACATTGCTTCATCACCCGGGCTATGCCTTATCCCTCTCCAGGGCATGTTTCAGTGTAAAAAGACTCTCTGTAAAGCATGGTCTTTTATAAAACATGGCAAAAAGGAGTTTTATACTAAGGGAAAAACATTTAAATTGGAGGAATTCTATTACTGCTCCTCTGACTTTGTTATCTAATGCCCCACTTGCTGCGCTGCTATCAATCATCCAATGAAGAGCCAAGAACAGCGGAGAAGCCAGCGTGTTCATGACGTGGGACTTTCGAGGGCTCAGGTAATAAACAGGGGGGGGGGGGGCTGGGAGGCTTGTAAGCATTGGAGGTTTTTTCACGTTAATGCATAGGAAACAATAAAAATGAAATATTCCTTTAAATTTTGTGCCTAGGGGATTCCCTTTAGTCTGCTTGTAAACTGGGGAATATGTGCAACGTATAGAACATGCCACAGCAATAATGACATTTCTAAAGGAAAAATGTAATTTAGACTTGACCGACCCTGCAATGTACTGCAAACTCTGTGTCAAAAAGTAAGAAAAACAGTAAACAGTCCTTTATTTAAAAATAATAATAATAATAATAATGTCCCCTGATGTCAATCATGCCGTCTGCCGACCCCCAACAAAATTAAGCCCGCTGTCATCTCTTCGGAGGCCACCGGCCATATGCCTCCACTTTGCTTTTTATAGGCAAGGGGCAAGGCCATCTGTTAGGTCACCTGATGGCACCACCCCCTTCTGATGTCACATGATGTTTTTTTCTTTCCTCCTCTCGGGTCGGTGGGCGGCGTGACTGATGGTGGATTGCATCGAGGGCCATTTTTTAATTTTTTTTTAATAAAGGACTTGTCAAAACTGTTTACTGTGTTTCTTATTTTTGACACTTTTTTGGTGAATGTGTAGTGGTACAATGTACCCGATACCCATTCACATGGAAGGGGGTGGGATCTTACAATGCCTCCTACTAAATACATTGGACTGTCTACTTTCCAAAAAGTGGTCATTTGGGGGGTATTTGTACTGCCCTGACATTTAAGGGCCTCAACAAATGATAGGCCACCAGTACATCAGGTCTGATCAAATTTTTATGGTTTGAAAACCATAGCTTGTAGACTCTATAACTTTCACACAGACTAAATAATATCCACTAAAAATTACTTATTTGCAAAATTTTATGATAAAAACTAAAACATTTTTTTTTTCAAAATGTTTGCTCTTTTTTTTTTGATTACGGTATATCCAAAAAACAAAACAGTGGTGAATAAATACCACCTAAAGATAGCTCTATTTGTGTGAAAAAAAAATAATAAAAATGTTGTTTAGGTACAGTGTTGCATGGCTGAGTAATTGTCATTCAAAGTGTGAGAGGACTGAATACTGAAAATTGATCTGGGCAGGAAGGGGGTGAAAGTGCCCTGTATTGAAGTAGTTATGTGTTATGAAGCCCATAAAAAGCTCCGGTGCAACCAATTACCTTCAGAATTCACATAATTTGTGAAATGTCCACCTGTGTGCAATCTAAGTGTCACATGATCTGGCATTACATATGTACACCTTTTTGAAAGGCTCCAGAGGCTGCAACACCTAAGCAAGAGGATCCACTAACAAAACACTGCCATGAAGTCCAAAGAACTCTCCAAACAAGTAAGGGACAATGTTGTACAAGTCGTGGTTAGGTTATAAAAAAATATCCAAATCTTTGATGATCCCTAGGAGCACCATCAAATCTATCATAACCAAATGGAAAGAACATGGCACAACAGCAAACCTGACAAGAGACGGCTGCACACCAAAACTCATGGACCGGGCAAGAAGGGCATTAATCAGAGAGGCAGCACAGAGACCTAAGGTAACCCTGGAGGACCTGAAGAGTTCCACAGCAGAGACTGGAGTATCTGTACATAGGACGACAATAATCTGTACACTTCATAGAGTAGGGCTTTATGACTGAGTGGCCAGAGGAAAGCCATTACTTTCAGCAAAAAACAAAATTGCACGTTTTGAGTTTGTGAAAAGGCATGTGGGAGGCTCCCAAAATGCATGGAGGAAGGTGCTCTGCTCTGATGAGACTAAAATTAAACTTTTTGGCCATCAAGGAAATGCTATGTCTGGAGCATCACATCACCCAAAGAACACCATCCCCACAGTGAAACATGGTGGTGGCAGCATCATGCTGTGGGGATGTTTTTCTGCAGGACTGGGAAACTGGTCAGAGTTGAGGAAAAGATGGATGGTGCTAAATACAGGGATATTCTTGAGCAAAACCTATAACACTCTGTGTGTGATTTTGCGGCTAGGAGGTTCACCTTCAAGCAGGACAACTACCCCAAACACACTTGAGTGGTTTAAGGGGAAACATGTAAATGTGTTGTAATGCCCTACTCAAAGCCCAGACCTCAATCCAATAGAAAATCTGTGGTCAGACTTAAAGATTGCTGTTCACAAGCGCAAACCATCCAACTTGAAGGAGCTGGAGCAGTTTTGCAATGAGAAATGGGCAAAAATATCAGTGGTAAGAGGTGGCAAGCTCATAGAGACTTATCCAAAGGGACTTTGGAACTGTAACAGCCGCAAAAGGTGGCTCTACAAAGTATTGACTTTAGGGGGGTGGATAGCACATTGACATTTTCTATTATTTTGTCCTATTTGTTGTTTGCTTCACAATTAAAAAAAGCATCTTCAAAGTTGTGGGCATGTTCACAAAACACAAAATATGTCAAGAGGGGTGAATACTTTTGCAAGGCACTGTATTTGGGAACCCTATGACAGAATTAAGAAAAAAGAACAGTGTCTATTTCTATTTTCGGATGGTGGATTGAACCAGTGGTGTTTGGTGCTCAAAATCTTTGGGGGAGTGCAAACAAACTGAAAAAAAAAAAGCCATCAATTGCAGCCTCACTGTGCCCATCAAACACAGCCACTGTACCAAACGCATCCACTGCACCATCAAACGCAGTCACTGTGCCCTCCAAATGCAGCCACTGTGCCCATCAAACACAGCCACTGTGCCCATCAAACGCTGCCACCATGCCCCAAATGCTGCCACTTCTATACAAAGACATAAATAGACAAATAAAATACCTATTTGAAAAAATGAATTCAATTAAAGTCAGATAGGAAGCTTTATCATTTCAGAACACTGAGCAACCTTGTTGAGGTCAGGAAACCTATATGTGTTAAACAGCGATTATGCTTTTTATAGCTGTTAATGAGGCTTTTATTGCTGTACCATAATACTGAATGACTACAAAGTGATGTAAGTAGGTGATGATCGTGCCCTTGTTGATCTATAGTTACAATGTATGTTTATTATGGAGACACTGCTAAGTGTTCTTCCGTGAATGACAATCTTTGTGTTACTGCGTGATTCTCTTTTATTTGCTAGCGTGACACACACAAAGTCTGTCTGACTCATTTCACTCTTTCACATTTGACTCAGTCTGCTGCTTTTATCAGAGGTGATACCAGGGCAAGACAAGCATTTTACGACAAAAATGGAAACTGTTCTATAGCATTATGCCTTTTTATTTGATTTTCCAGGGTCACAAATACAGTATATAGATTAGTTACTTTGCAGCAGACCTTTCTAGTAAACATTGCACAATGTAAGCAGCTCAAACTGGCCAAGATGCAAATATTCATAAGCAAAGGTTACCATTACTTTTTCTGTACCATGTTTAGTTCATGTTCACATGAATTTTCAATAAAGGTTACATTTGCCTATATATTTTTCTTAATTTTCTCAGTTAAAATTGCTGGTAAGAGGCACGGTTATAACATTATACAGTATAAAGAGACCTTACAGAAATAAATTTTTCTTAAATTCATGTGGCCTTTGAAATAAAAGAGTCTGAGGGGCCGCTGTAGATTTCCACAGGTCTCCCTAACTAGTAAAGCGGCTGCCGGTTAAAAGTTCACAGTTCAATGCATATCGACAATACAGGGTCAGGGTAGGGGATGCCTTTTCTTTTAATTAATTTCTCAATCATTTGAAGCAAGAGAGGAGTTCAGTGGTTCAGGATACTCCAAAACAATCAATAGGAGGACATACTTGTAGCACAAATCTGTATAGGCGCAGACACACATGAAAGTCCCACAGTAGGTCTTACTCACAATGTCCCAGCAGATGACTTCCACTCAGCTTCCACAGGTAGTTCCTCAGGGGGGAGATAAAAGATCCATCTCCAAACCAGGACTTCAGGCCAGTGCCCTCCAGCAAAATCCTCTTAGTAATCTTCTCCAGGCCCCCAGCCCAGCACCTTCTAAAGGCCCAAACTGCAGATCTTCAGCAGACTTCTACCTATCTCCCGGGGACAGCAGCCCCAGCAGAATGTAAAAGCTTATTAGCAGAGGAAGATCCCCTCTGCCCAGGCCCCCAAAAAATGTATCACCTTCCCAGCCATGTTATTGACATCTCCTGCCAGGGATAGGCATGATAAGTATTCATAGCTGGTTATTTGACTATGCCTGTCCTATATTCGGGAAGCTTCTCCTAGAGGCAGATAGGAGAACAAAAACACCCAGCTTAGGAAGGCCTGGCCAAATAGAAAAAGTAGATCATCGCTCCACTAACTATAGTGAGGCTAACAACTAACTTTAGCCTAACAACCTAACTAGAGGAGTGAACTACCTTTTCCTGGAAAGGCCAGTCCACGTAAAAGTCATAATTCCAATGTATCTAATGCCAAAACTTGCCAACTCATTTCATGGATTCTGGCACTCCCCTTCAGGACTACAACACAAATAAAATAAATAACTTTTAATTCATATAATAAAACATGGGGGTTGATTTACTAAAACTAGAGAGTGCAAAATCTGGTGCAGCTCTGCATAAAAAACAATCAAAGCGGAACCAAGCTGAAGTTAGAAGCCAATTGGCTGCCATGCACAGTTACACCAGATTTTGCATTCTCCAGTTTTAGTAAATCAACCCCCAAGTTTTATTATATGAATTACATGTCTTTTTTTTTTGTGTTGTAGTCCTGAAGGGGAGTGCCAGAATCCATGAAATTAGTTGTATGATTTGTTCCACCCTAAATTCATTAAAATCGTCTTTGGACCCCATGATAATTGGCATGATGCTCTCACTGTTTTTCCTAAAATTTGGGTTTTTACTGCCGTCGGTATCTCCAATAGGCTGATTCGCTCTGCTTGGGCTAAAATACCAAATTTTAGGAACTGGAGACAGAAATTCTCTTCCACTTCCTGTTGTGTTTACAGCTTAAGAAGTAAAATTAAACCTTCCCACAGATGGACACAGATGGCAAAAAACAAATCACAGGGATTTTCTCTTCTGAATCCAAAGATAAAAACAAAATTATAAGATTCACTTTCAATTTTAGTAGGACCTTGTTTGAAGAGTCACCTGCCTTTCCCCTATATCTCACATGAACTGCAGTGGTGAGATCGTCTTAACCAACTTAGCTCTTAGTTCTATCATAAACTACTTAAAACAATCAAGCAGACGTGAGACTCCTCATAATGGTAATGATACAAGTGCAGGCTTAAAAATCTTACCACTGAAATTCAAGGAGGGCAAAAAATCAATCAATTGTTTGATTTATAAAATCAAGTGTCTAGAAAATTATAAACAGTATATTATGGACACATCATCATCACTGAATTGCTCCCTGAGATATTGTGATATCATATTTTATAAGTATACTTTACTCATGTTGTTATCACATAAAGAAAATGTGTTACAATATCAGGTCAAATCACATGACAAGTCGCATCCTATTGTTGGCAATGGCCATGTTCACAGACTTTGCGGTGCCGCATTGATTTAAAAAAAGAAGTTCCTGCAATACTTTTGTCACTTTTGGGTGTGACTTGCATAGACATCTGTTCATGAAGCCGTGCAGATGTCCTTAAAGTCGCACCTAAGGTAGCAACTGAAATGCAGCTTTGAAATCGTGCAATTTCCGCATTCAATGGAACGAGGGCTAAAACAGGAACCACCAATCCTTTTGTAATTTTCAACAAGTTAAAATGTATACATTTTAAAGGGGTTGTAAAGGTTTGTTTTTTAATGTCTAACTAGCTTGCTATAAGCTAGTGCCTTGCTATTTCACTTACCTCTTCCTTCATTTTCACCTCAAAATGTGATTAACCACTTAACGACCGCCGCATGTACATATACGTCCACAGAATGGCACGTACAGGCAAATGGGCGTACATGTACGTCCCTGCCTTTCCGCGGGTCGGGGGTCCGATCGGGACCCCCCCGGGTACATGCGGCTGTCGGAAATCATCTGGGAGCGATCCGGGATGAGGGGGCGGCTATTAGTTTCTAGCCACCCCCTTGCAATCGCTCCCTGGAGCTGAAGAACGGCATGAGCCATATGTAAACACGGCTTCCCCGTGCTTCACTGTGGCGGCTGCATCAATCGTGTGATCCCTTTTATAGGGAGACACAATCGATGACGTCAGACCTACAGCCACACCCCCCTACAGTTGTAAACACACACTAGGTGAAACATAACTCCTTCAGCACCCCCTGTGGTTAACTTCCAAACTGCAACTGTCATTTTCACAATAAACAATGCAATTTAAATGCATTTTTTGCTGTGAAAAAGACAATGGTCCCAAAAATGTGTCAAAATTGTCCGAAGTGTCCGACATAATGTCGCAGTCATGAAAAAAATCGCTGATCACTGCCATTAGTAGTAAAAAAAAAAATTGATAAAAATGCAATAAAACTATCCCCTATTTTGTAAACGCTATAAATTTTGCACAAACCAACCGATAAACGCTTATTACGATTTTTTTTTTTTTTTACCCAAAAATAGGTAGAAGAATACGTATCGGCCTAAACTGAGGAAAACAAAATTATATATGTTTTTGGGGGATATTTATTATAGCAAAAAGTAAAAAATATTGAATTTTTTTAAAAAATTGTCGCTCTATTTTTGTTTATAGCGCAAAAAATAAAAACCGCAGAGGTGATCAAACACCACCAAAAGAAAGCTCTATTTGTGGGAAAAAAAGGACGTCAATTTTGTTTGGGAGCCACGTTGCACGACTGCGCAATTGTCTGTTAAAGCAACGCAGTGCCGAATCGAAAAACCTGGCCTGGGCCTTTAGCTGAATTTTGGTCCGGGGCTTAAGTGGTTAATCAGTGTTTAAAAAAGTCACTTCCTGTCCCTCTTCCTTCAGCTTTCCACCAGCCATTATGCTCCCTCCCTTGAACTCGTTCCCTCCCTTGAACTACAGCGCTGAGTAAAGACGCTGTGGATGTTTCGCATGCACGGAGGCAGGGGATAAGTGGGTGTGTCTAGACGCTTTAACTCTGCCTCCTGTGCATTGGTTTAAGCTTTACTGGCCCGCCTTAACTCCGCCGTCTTGCTGCCTTCATTCAATGGGCGGCGTGTGGACGAGAACGTTGCTCATTCTCATTAGGCAAAAAAGAGGCAATGCGCATGCGCGATGCCGCTAAGCATAATGGGAAATGTAGTTCCGTGCTTGCCGTGACGCTTTAATGCACGCACACCGCACACCAGGAAATAGGGGAGAGAAAGGATAAAGGAAAGCAGGAGGATGAAAAACAAGCTCTATTTTCACAGGTAAAAAAATCATTTTAATGAAAGTTATTAAATTTTTCGATATGAGTACCTAATATAGATTAATTAACAGTTATAACATTTCTACCTTTACAACCCCTTTAACTGTCTAATATTAAAAGTGTGGGGAAAAAACAACACTTTTAAAAAAATTCATTTTTATGACAAAAATAATTTACATATCAGATATTAGTGCATTCAGCCATACTCACAATAAAGTGATTGTAAATGATCACCTTGTAAAACAACCCATTCAGTTTAAACGAAAATCAATATACACACAGTCTGACGCAGAATCGTGTTTCTGCCCAGAAGGGGAGCCAATAGAGCTGGTGAGGGACCACAAAAAAGGTGCTCCGGAGCCACTTAAAGCAAAACCTTTACATAGAGCAGGTAAGTTTCATTTAATTTAAAAAGCTGAGCCTTTAGAAATAATAAAATGGTCACTAGAAAATAGCACCTGTTGTCAGTTGTTCCCTTTTATTTCTGTATATTAATTGAAGTTCAGGTATTTTCTGGAACTTTTTGTTTAAAAGTTAAAAAATGTTGCTAGAAAATTACTTAGAACTCCCAAACATGAAATATTTTTTAAACAGAGACGCAAAACAATAAAATATTTTGTCACACAGTATTTGTGCAACGATCTTTCAAACTGAATTTTTTCAGTAAGAGCCGGTTCACACAGGGGCAACACGACTTCCAGCCCAACTTTGGGAGGCAACTTGGACACGACTTGAGTATGAATCATCAGGCAACTTACAAGGCAACTTCAAGTTGCCTTCAGGACAGTACAAGGCAACTTCAAGTCGCCTCCAGGACAGGAGGCTTTCCAGTGGCCAATCAAACAACAATCAGCTCTGTGGGAGGGAGGGGTTTGCCTGAGAAATGTATGTTATCTTCCTGTATTGTTGCTTCAGTTAAGACAGTGATCAGACTTCTGAGGCAACTTCCATTGAAATCAATGGGTACAAGTTGCCTACAAGGTGCCTACAAGTCAGATTGAAGTAGTACAGGAACCTTTTCTGAAGTTGGAGCGACTGCAGTAGTGTGTATTAAGACGGCTCCATTCACTTCCATTGATTTTCTCAACCACGCGACTTGGGACGACTTGGGGCAACTTCAAGTCGGATCCCAGGTCGCCCCAGTGTGAACCGGCTCTAAAAAGACACTTTAATGAATTAAAAAACAAAACAAAGCACAATATCTACCCCGATTGTTTTGTATAATGTGAAAAGGTCATGTTACCCTGAGTAAATAGATACCTAACATGTCATGCTTTAAAAATGTGCACGCGCGTTGATGGGCAGAAAACTACGGTACTTAAGCACGGAGTTGACTTGTGGAATTCATTCTCGCGTATCCCTCGTTATATCTTTTGTGCCACTTAAACACACGCGCGCGAGACAGACCGTCATTCCCATAAGCTGTAGTAAGCATTTGAAAACATTCTGTTGGTGTTTTGTGCAATTTTACAAAAAATTTCAAATTGACACATTTTTTTACTTTTAAACTCAGCATCTGATGCCTGATGACTGAATGCGTGCGTCATCTCCAATTGCCCACCAGCATCAACCACCTGACACTGTGATGTCCAGCTGACGAATCTCCCCTGCGCCCTCCACATCAAGCCTGGGACACCGGAACCCACCGACGCCGCCAAGCTCGACAGGGCCGCGCTACACGGAGCCACCCTGGACCCCTGTGACATCGGAAAGTGTTGCTAACTCATGATGTGCCTCAATTTGCAAATAAAGTCTGTTACTTTTACTACTACACTTAGATGCTTAAACCAGGAATATACCATCTCCTTGCCATTTTTCCTTTGTACATACAATCATCATTTTATATGGTCCCAGGATTGTTTTTTTACCCTTAGCAATATCACCGCCTACATTTGGGAGTGCCTTGGCATGACAAATAATATTGTTAGGCCGCAGAATTGGTGCCATGAAATATGCTAGATACTAGTTTGGTTAATGGTGCTTAAAAGTGTACTTTTCCTTTAAGTGGAAATATGCTTATTATAACTTTTACTGGCTTATAATGAATATACAAAAAATCCTAAAATACTGGTTAAACATGTCATCAACGATCATCTTTAAGATATTTTCTGTGAGACATTTATATTAATTAATGATTGTGTCATGCTTTAAAAGACAATTTTGTTGTAAGGACCTGAATCACCTCCTGGTGGCACTGTGGTTCCCTGGTTTGTAGTTCCAGTGTCCACCAGCATGTGTCTCCCAGCTGTCTGCAGATTCCAGTAATAAATCTCAACCTGGTGCTGGCTGCTGGAAGCGTATTTAGTTCCTCCTCTACTAGTGCCTCTCCTGTCAGTGTTTTGCCTGCCTGCCAGATGTGTGCTTGCTGTTAAAGCCTGAAGCCTCATACACACGACTGAGGAACTCGACGGGCGAAACACATCGTTTTCCTCGTCGAGTTCCTTGTTAGGCTGTCGAGGAACTCGACAAGGCAAGTTTCTCCATTCCTGTAGAGGAAAAAGAAGACATGCTCTCTTTTTGGCTCGACGTGATCCTCGACAGTTTCCTCATCGAAAAATGTACACACGACCGGTTTCCTCGGCAAAAAAAAAATCCCAGCAAGTTTCTTGCTGGTTTTTGCCGAGAAACTCGGTCGTGTGTACGAGGCCTCAGTCTGAGCTTTCTCATGCCTTGCAACTATAGCTTGCTCCTGTCTTTTACCCAGCTGCCTTTAACCTGGTCCTCTTGTTACTGATTCCAGTCCTGTTTCCCCGTTCCTTGCATCTTTGGTATTCCCTGTCATTTGTGTTTCTTATTTTGTATATATTGTATTTATTGTATTATAGTTGGGTTGTTGGTATTTTGTCACTCGGTTTATTGTTCACTTGTATCTTAACTTTTTCTGTGTTTCCTGTTTGCTGCAGTTTGGTATGACTTTTGGTTTCACTGTAAATAAATCTTACTTACAGCATACACAGTCTGGTCTCAGTTTCCTAAAAGTAGCTACTCAGATCTGGCCATCCCTTCTGCTGGTTCCTGACACTTGTATATTTAATACAGGAATCCTAATTGTCTTGGTTTCTATAGACTCTTGGCCAACAGAATGGAGAATGAAAACAACCTATAATCTGGGATTTCTCTGTGGTTACTGGGCAGTTACTAGATGGCCAACAAAAAATGTTTTATGATGCCAAAGACAAATTTTCGGCCTGGGTGAGATCCAATGCCTTTGTGAGCAAACAGATGTGAATTGTTTAATAACCTTTTATTTACAATAGAAAGAAAGCAACTTACTCTTTACTGTAGTAACTGTAAGTGATATTACATATTGCATACAACAGAAATGCTCAGCTTGTGTCCCAGGAGCCAAATATTGTCTTTTGATAATAAACTTGCAGATCTATGTTGTGCAATGCCTTGAAAAAGTATTTAAACCCCTTGAAATTTTCCACATTTTGTCATGTTACAACCAAAAATGTAAATGTATTTTATTGGGATTTTATGTGTAATTTTTATTTTTTTATTTTTATTTTTTTACAAATAAATATGTGATAAGTGTGGTGTGCATTTGTATTCAGCCCCCCTGAGTCAATACTTTGTAGAACCACGTTTTACAGCTGCAAGTCTTTTTAGGGATGTTTTTATCAGCTTTGCACATCTATAGGTAGATTCAGGTACATTGGAATAAATTTAGGGCGGCGTAGCCTAGCCTGTTTAGGCTACACCGCCGTAAATTAGCTAGGCTAGTAGTGATTTTCAATCTACTTACCTGCTAATCTACGGCGAGGTAGCCTCAAACGAGCGGGCGTAAGGGCGCCTAATTCAAATGACTTGGAGGGGGGCGTGTATCATGGTAATGAGGCTTGACCTCACGTTTTTTTACGTTTTTTTACACTGTGCATGAGCCGGGCGCCTACATTTCCCAGGGCGCATTGCGGCTAAGTACGCCGTACGGGCCCATTGATTTTGACGTGGACGTAAACGACGTAACTCCCGATTCGCGGACGACTTACGCAAACGACGTAAAAAATTCGAACCTCGCGGCGGGAACGGCGACCATACTTTAACATTGTTATTCCACCTCATAGGTGGAATAACTTTAGGCCGCCTAAGGCCTTACGGAAACAACGTAATTCGACTGCGGCGGGCTGGCGTACGTTCGGGAATCGGCGTAGAAGCTCATTTACATAATCTACGCCGGCCGTAATGGAAGCGCCACCTAGCGGCCATCCAAAAAATTGCAAGATAAGATAGAACGGCGCAAGCCGTCCTATCTTAGCTTTGTTTAAGCGTATCTCTGTTTGAGCATACGCTTAAACATACGGCGGCGTAGATTCGGAGTTAGGTCGGCTTATCTACTGATAAGCCGGCCTAACTCTTTGTGAATCTACCTACTAGAGAGTAAAATTTTTGCCCATTCTTCTTTGCAAAATAGCTCAAGCTCTGTCCGATTGAATGGAGAGCGTCTGTGAACAGCAAACACATGAATATGCTTTGATTTAAATCATTCAATTGTAGCTCTGGCTCAATTGTCTCAAGTCTTTTGCAGACTCTAATGCCCTGTACACAAAACCGGTTTTCCTGTTGGAAAAACTGCGATGAGAGCTTTTCGTAGGGAATCCTGACCATGTGTATGCTTCATCTGACTTTTTTCCACAGGAAAACTGACAGAAAAAAAAAGAGCAGGATCTCTTTTTTCCCATCAGGAAAAAATCCTAGCAAGAAAAAACGGTCGTCTGTATGCTTTTCCGACGGAAAAAAAACACGCATGCTCGGAAACAATTCGATGCATGCTCGGAAGCATAGAACTTAATTTTGTCGGCTCGTCGTAGTCTTTTACGTCACCGCTTTCTTGGAAGTCAAAAGTTCACCAGACTTTTGTGTGACCGTGTGTATGCAAGGCAGGCTTGAGAGGAATTCCGTCGGTAAAACCATTGTTTTTTTTTCCCGAAGGGAAAACCGCTTGTGTGTGTGGGGCACAATAGTTTCTTTTCCCACCTGAGCTGTGGATCTCTGCAGCTCCCACAGAGCTACCATGGGCCTCTTGGCTGCTTTTCTGATTAATGCTCTCCTTGCCCAGCCTGTCAGTTTAGGTGGACGGCCATGTCTTGATAGGTTTGCAGTCGTGCCATACTCTTTACATTTTCAGATGATGGATTGAACATTGCTTTGTGAGATGTTCAAAGCTTGGGATATTTTTTTATAACCTAACCCTGCTTTAAACTTCTCCACAACTTTATCCCTGACCTGTCTGGTGTGTTCCTTGGCCTTCATGATGCTGTTTGTTCACTAAGATTCTCTAAAAAACCTTTGAGGTCTTCACACAACAGCTGTATTTATACTGAGATTACATTTCACACAGGTGGACTCTATTTACTAAATAGGTGATTTATGAAGGCAATTGGTTCCACTAGATTTTAGTTAGGGGTATCAGAGTAAGGAGGTTTGAATACAAATGCACACCACATTGTTCACATATTTATATATATATTTTTTAACTAAAACCATTTATCCTTTTCCTTCCACTTCACAATTATGTGCCACTTTGTGTTGTTCTATCACATAAAATCCCAATAAAATACTTTTACGTTTTTGGTTGTAACGTGACAAAATGTGAAACATTCCAAGGGGATTGAATACTTTTTCTAGGCACTGTAATTAATACATAAACTCTGTAATAATTCTCACAAAAAAACAATACTGATCTGATTGTACATAATTTTGTTTTTCACTGTGGTTTAGATGGCACAGCTGATGCTGTATACAGGGGATCACAGGCTTCTGAGTCTTAGTTCAGACTTCCAGAGCTGGTGTCTTCAATGAATTTACAGCTTCAATGCATTTCAGAGGGTCAGGTATCAATTGTGGAGTAATTTGCTAAAGTGTGAACTACAGTGATGTTCAATGAAATGAAGAAATTGTGAAGCTGCAGTACTGTAGAGGGGAGTAAGTGAAAGTAAAATTATGAAATTATGTGGCGTGATTTTTTTCTTCTTATTTAAAAGCTTCTCACTCCCATGAAGGGATGTTTTAAGTGAATAATGGTTCCCTTTATTTGTCTTTCCACTTTAGGAAATAAGGCTTAGATTAATGTCACTTCACTGCACTTCACTTCTCACTTAAAGTAGAACTGAAGGCAATTTTTTGGGATAAATACAGTAGAGTTTTAACCCCTGTCAGTTTCTTTTTTGCCATCTGTGTACCTTTGGGAGATATCACTTCACTTCCTGCATAAATAGCCAAAACAGGAAGTAAGTGGAAATCCCTCTGAAATTACAGTTGTTACCAGGTTTACCAGAGCTAGCATGCCCATTGCAAGATTTCCCCTCTATTTCAGTTCAAGTGACAATCCAAAATTTGTGATTTCTTTCACTTTCACTCTCAGTCAGTGGCGGTTCGTCCATAGAGGGCGCTAGAGCTCCGCCCCCTCTGGCTCCGCACCGCCACTGACTAATAACATAGATTCAATGCATTGCATGAATCGATGTTATTGACGCCGCTGCCGCTGGTCTATTCAGATGGCCGGACCTTTAGTGCCGGACACCTGAATAACGGAGCATGGAGCTGTGAGGGGGTAAGGTGAATACAAGGGGGTTGGGGGATGCCCTTTCTATGGATTTTCCATGGGCAAAAGGCAATGTCTCCATGTTTCCCTTCAACCTTCTCTAACTTTCAGTTTCTGCATTTCTGCTTAAGGTAGGCATGGTATGAGCCAAGTCATAAAAGTGTTCTCACTCAGTGATTTCACAACATTTGTAAGGACATGGACTCAAAACAGTAAAGCCCATCTCCAGCATGGTATGTGACAGAGGCCTTGTTAGGACTGTCAAGGACTCGGGGCCCCTTTGAGCACCCAAAAGAGTATAAATAAATATGGTGTACATATTGTGTATAGCGTGCTGTGTGGCAAACGGTGGATTTGACAAATTTGTATTACCAATGAGAGCAGCTTAAAGTAACACGGTTAAATAAAGCCCAAGCCCCTTGTACTCAATAAATAGGCTTTGATTATTGTGCCACAAACAAGAGTTTGACATACATGAATAATGTTTAGCACTGTCAGTCTAGGAGAAGATAACAGGTAACAGTTCTGGTGTGCTGATTATGCAAAGAGTTCAAGGAACAAGAGCACACACCATGAGCAGGTCTAAGTAAAGCAGGTCATCTGGGACTTGTAGTTCACAGCTGCAGATGAAGGTAGATGTTCGCTGGACCTTGTAGTTCACCACTGCAGATGAATGTAGATGTTGGCTGGTGCTTGTAGTTCACCACTGCAGATGAAGGTGCTACAGTAGAATCAGACAAAGTGTAGTCTAGGCAATCTGGGTCTGATGCCGCATACACACGACCGTTTTTCGAGTTCTAAAAAATTACGTTTTTTTTTAATGTCATTAAAAACAATTGTGTGTGGGCTCCAGAGCATTTTTCACGATCTAAAAAATGGCCATTAAAAATTTCGAACATGCTCTATTTTTTCACAACGTTTTTAACCTTGTCGTTTCTAAGGTTGTAAAAAATGGTCGTGTGTGGGCTTTAACGACGTGAAAAAAACACGCATGTTCAGAATCAAGTTATGAGATGGGAGCGCTCGTTCTGGTAAAACTTGTTCGTAATGAAGTAAGCACATTCATCACGCTGTAACAGACTGAAAAGCGCGAATCGTCTTTTACTCACACAAATTCAGCAAAAGCAGCCCCAAGGGTGGCGCCATCCGCATGGAACTTCCCCTTTATAGTGCCGTTGTACGTGTTGTACGTCACCGCGCTTTGCTAGAGCATTGTTTTTTTCACGATCGTGTGTAGGCAAGGCCGTTTTAATGATCGAGTTGAAATTTTTTTTTTTTTCTAGACCCTTAAAAACTTCATTTTTTAGAACCCGAAAAACGGTCGTGTGTACGCGGCATCACACAGGCAGATTAGAGTCCAAAGAGTACCGAATCAAAAGCGAGCAAGCAGGGTCAAAACTAGCCTGGTCATACACAAATTATACAGAGCAGATATCAGCTGGGTCAACCAGTAGCACACAAAGGTAACAACTCTATCATGAGCACTGATTGTGTGCTGATACAGGTGATTTAAAGGTTAGCTGGCCAATCAATGTTGTTTCCCAGGCAAAGGCTGCGTCAGGTGAGTTTTGCTGGGTCTTAAAGGGATCCTAGTACCGACAAGCACAATCATTTTAATAGGATGAAATGCTTCCATTGCATATGATTTTGTTCACAGAATAGTCAGAGAGCCAACACTTTGTCTGAGCCTACCTTACAGAAAAAAAACAAAGTCCAATAAATGCTTCTCCTTTTCCTCTGTTTTGTCTCACAAATGTGATGAAACACATCTCTTCCAGCATGTCAATTGCTCTGCCTGTATGTGTCTGTTTCCGATCTACTTACTGTGTAGCTCTCACCTGCAGAGCACTAGACTGGGAGGCCCGGGGATTGTGGGATATATAGTTTCCTCACAGGAAATGTTAGTTCTGAGACTACAGACAAAGGTCATGGATTAACCTACACAGTGTCATCATACAACATGATTCTTGTTTGAACACAAACAGAAACTTCTGAAACAGGAATGTCACGGTTTTCAGTACTATAGGCTATTTATACAGGCCACCAAATTACACTACGGAACTACTTGATCAATGCACATCTTATATAGGTGAAAAACACAAGATGCAGGAAGGAAGGTTTTCCAATGCTTTAAATGTCCTAATCAAGGCAAAATGTATTATTTTGATAGAGTGGGTTAGGGTTAGAGCCTCTTTCAGATTTATTGCCATCTGTGTTCCTATTGGAGAAATTTCCAATTATGTCCTATTAGGGCAAGACGTAGTGAGTAATCTTTCTAATTGGGACACAAAATACAATATCACATTCGAATAAGGAAGGGTCAGGACTTACTGTCCTTGTGACAACATGCCCTATCCAGTTCCTTTTATGGGCATCACAGGGACAGGAAGTGGGGAAAAATCTCCCCAATGGGGTCACAGACAAAAAGAAAAAGCTTACAGAAATATTTAATCTTCTCTAATCTCCACAACTAAAATAAAAAGTGGGCTGGAGTTAGACTTTAATCAATAATCGGTACTGATGAATATTTCTTGATAATATCCTTAGGAACTATAATTTTATATAATGCAAATAGTATTCATGTATTTATAGAATAGTGAACAGATGACTGACCATTAATCAATACAGTAGGCCATTATGTGACCAACATACAATACAGATGTTATACTGTATGTGCATTAGGCAACATTCCTAGTAGCTATTCAGCATTGTGTAAATGCACAGACAGTATCTTAGTAACCAATATACAATAGAAACGATTATGTAATGGTTAAAATGGTTATGTTCAACTAAAAAAGCAAGTACATACCTAAAGCACATGCAGAGTGGAAAAATATGTTTAAGTTAGAAGGAAGATCACTATTCCTATCCCAAATTTATTAAATAATTTTATGGAAAGTATTGCTGCCTGAAGTGACGGAATTGATAACTTATTAAACACACATTCATGCTTTTTTATGTTCTAACGTAAAACAGCTTTTTGGAAACAATTTTGTACCATATGTTTTTACTGAATGTAGTTCCTTCAAAAATATTGATAAATGTAAATTAAAATGTTAAATGCTGATCTGTATTTTAGGAAGTAGCTGGTCGTCAAATACAAAGTGCTGTATGTTTATGACTTTGAAAATATTTAAAGGTTGAGTTGCAATTGAGATTCATTAATCATCTCTCTCGGTTCTGCTCCATCTGGGCCTATACAAGCATGCATTGTTTCTTGCTAATGTGATAAAAAACATCTGGTGGTGAAGCTGAAGTGTTTTATTGAAGGATCGATTCTATGCGTAGAAAATGGTAAAGTGGACTGCATGCCAAACTGCTCATGGTTATTTACTATCATCCCCATCAACAAGAAGTCTATGTAGTGAATTCATGACTGTTTTTAACATCCACATATGTATAAACCTGGGTTTATAAGGTACATTAAGACAGCTGAAAGCAAAGGCAGTCATGCATGAATAGCATTAATGGGGTAAAGAGAACCGTGGGTGGTTTGCATTAAAACCAGCACTCTAATAAGTTCATTTTGTATGGCCTTGCAACAGGCTGTATTTAACTTGCTGCTAGTCAAATACAGGCTGATTGTGTTTACCATTCTCTACAAGGCATTCAACTTTTTTGGGGATTAAGCATTATTTCAGTGTTTCTGAGGCAACAATTTCAGTGCTGCTAATTTGATATGCCAAAGGAAAATGACTTTGCATAGAATATGTTGCATATTTGACAATATGTACCAAAATATTTAGCTTGCAATAGAATGCACATTCAACAATACATAAATGCATATAGTCTAAAGTGATTAAAAATGCGCAACCCAAAAACAACATGTGAAATAAAACAATAAGCGAACAAATGTGATAATAGGCTAAAGTGACTTTACAAAAATTTGTTACACACAAATAAACGTAATTAAATTGTCATCATATAAAAGGCTTGATGACACATTAGTCCAAATAAATAAATAATTGTGAACTGAAGTGGGAGTGCCACAATGAGAAGGAATATGGATGATGTTGCTAGGAAGATGTGGTCATATCAAACAATGCATCACTGAATCGTTGATAGATGTCAAACACTGCTTTCCTAATATCAATGGATGACTGGCCGCTTACCAGATAAAATATGGTAAAGTACTCACCTCTGGGCCGACCTGCCCTTCAAGAAATCCTTTTGATGTCCCATACACGGATCAATACTGAATTCTGAAACTGTACGCTATGGAGATGGTTCTCAAACAGCTAGGGATATTTCCAAGGCTCATCGGACACAGGGATAAGTGGAGTGTTATCCTTAGTGAGATGCTGCCAAGCTGAAAATGGTAGTTTCCTTTAAACACCATAAACAGTTTTTCTCCAGCCGCAAAACACAGTTGTCATGAGGGAGGAAGAGGAATAGAAAAAACTCTCATAGTGTAGTATTGCCGTAAAAAACATTGATTTATTGCAGGCTTTGTTACAAATCCGAGAGATAAAAAGACAGTTTCAAAAGATAACCGCGGCTCACACCAGCTGTTTATGAACGTGATGACGTCTAGAACTGAAAGCTCCACCCGATGCGTTTCCCCATACAAGGATTCTACTGGGAACTTATCCCTGTGTCCGACGAGCCTTGGAAATATCCCTAGCTGTTTGAGAACCATCTCCATAATGTACGGTTTCAGAATTCAGTATTGATCCGTGTATGGGACATCAAAAGGATTTCATGAAGGGCAGGTCGGCCCAGGGGTGAGTACTTTACTATATTTTATTTGGTAAGCGGCCAGTCATCCATTGATAAGGAAAGCATTGTTTGACATATATCAACGGTTCAGTAATGTATTGTTTGATATGACCACATTTTCCTAGCAACATCATCCATATTCATTCTCATTGTGGCACTCCCACTTCAGTTCACAATTATTTATTTATTTGGACTAATGTGTCATCAAGCCTTTTTTATGATGACAATTTAATTACATTTATTTGTGTGTAACACATTTTTGTAAAGTCGCTTTAGCCTATTATCACATTTATTCACTCTTTATTCACTCTTTATTCACTTCACTTTTATTTCACATGTTGTTTTTGGGTTGCACATTTTTAATCACTTTAGACTATTTTCTGCGAGCCTTATTCAGGCTAATTAAATCGCTGCCCCCCAATGTTTTGCAGGTGAGGGTTATTCCTCTCCTTTTGTATTAGTGAAGAGTTTCTTCACACCTGTTCACTTCTAATAAGTAGCATAGATTTTTTACTTTAAACATAAATTCATATACACATATACATTTGAATATACAGTATATCCAAGTGGGAATTATTGAACACTAAAATAAACTTGCATCCAGCCCGTTGGTACAGGGTGCCCACCACCTTACATTGTTTCCTCCCACATATCACCAGTGTTTGCTGGCGGTGTGGAAATGCTGAAGGGACGATGCTGCACAAACTGTCCCAAACTTGTTTGGCGGGAGGTGATTTGCACAGTCAAGGATTTGACAGGTGTTGACCTAGAGGGGGACCTCGTGCTCACGCATAAACGTCACAGAGCGTGAGCGCGAGCTAAGCCGAGCCTTGCCGAATGTACCCGAGTGTACTGCACTCGGTATATGTCGGCGGAGGCATTCGAACTGAGTGCGGGAAGCGGGGACTCGACGTGAGGCGCGCGCTGGAGAAGCCGGGAGGACACCATCGAGGCCGCAGACGGACGCAGGACCGGACGATGGACGCTGGGAAGACACCAAAACTGTAAGTAATAAAATCATATAACTTTTTTTTTTACAGGAATTTCGGGGGCAACATTAGAGGAGCGCGGTATATGCGGGAGTGCGTTATACCGCGATAAATACGGTACTTGTCCCTGGACCTTAGGCATCAATATTCTAAGCATTCTGCTAAAAAACTGTCCCGGGGCATAGTATGATAAGAATGAGACCAGTTGGTCGTGGAGGCGTCCAGCCACCAAAAGGTATCGGCCGCCCTTGTCCTTGACCACTGTGATGGGCATGAAGGGGGTCCGCTTCGAGAAGCAGACCGCCACCCCACCCCTTTTCTCAGGGCCGGAGGCTGATTAAAATGGCGGATACTTTGCACTTAGTTTCCTTCTATCTTAAGTGCTCCAGTCCTTGCTCTAGAGAAACACCCCCATTGCAGGATATTACCACCTCCATGCTTTACTGTAGGTATGGTGTTATTTGGATGGTGAGTTGTATTGAATTTTCACCAGACATATTGTTTGGTGTTGAGGCAAAATAATTACGTTTTAGTCTCATCTGACCATAACACCTTTCTTCCATGTGGCCTCAGAATCTTTAAGGTGCGTTTTGGCAAAGCTCAGTCGTGGCTACATGTGGTCTTTTTTAAAGGAGTAGCTTTTTTCTTGCAACCCTCCCATACAAGCCACATTTGTGGAGAATTTGTGATATTGTTGCCACATGCACATAATGGCCACTCTGTCATAAATTCCTGCAACTGCTTCAGAGCTGCTTTAGGCCTCTTGGTAGCTTCTCTGACCAGTTTCCTCAGGCTCTTTTATCCAGTTTGGAGGGTCTGTGTTGTACCAAATACCCTGTTACATGTTATAACCCCTGTCAAAGCATTATTAAATATGTGTTTTATTATGGCTGGTGTTGCCGCTTTATATTATGGAAAAAAATAATAATTTTGCTTGCCCATGATTGAATGATGGAAGTAAGAAGAGCTTCACTTTATTCACTAAGCTCTTGCAGTAGCAAACAGTCTATTTGTATTTATTAAATCAACCCCATTATGTGCACCTGAGTAACACCTGTATATATATATATATATGTAGCACTACCCCTGGAAGAGCTGCTAGTTTGTTTTGGGTGGCTCTCCGAATTCCTAAGGGTGAATGGTGCATGTAGCAGTAGTAAAGGAATGTCCGCAACAGGTGTCTTTTGCTGTGCTCTTTATTACCCAGCCGGGTAAAAACAATAAACTGGTGATGAAAGGATAGAGTTGAAGGAAGAAGGAGATCAGCAGATTCAGGCGTAGTATGTGGAAACAGTCCTGCTCCCATATGTAACAATTTCTGCGCCACTAATGCCTGAGTGGTCTTAGCGCACCCGGACAGGCCTCTCTCACTGACCTGGCAGCCGGAGTATAACTCAAACCTTTTCTTGAGGACAAGTCTCTGCCACAGACCCTCCTGGAACTTGAAAAGTCTCAGACCCTCCTGGAATGGACTCAGAAAGAGACCTCTGCCACAGGCCCTCACTGATTACAATTACGGAAACAATCCTCCTTGAAGAATTGCACCTGGATCTCCTTCAAATAGTCGCCCAGGTACCGACTGACAGGGGATCAACCCTTCAGTGTCTGGCTACCTTGATTCCCGGTGGTTTGTCGCAATCCTCTTGGATCGCCAGCCTCTCATTGGCTCTCCGCATATGGACTCCCCACCGAACAGCAATACCGCTTGGGATCTTAAAGAATGGGAACCCAGTCGATCACTGGGTTCCCAACGCTGCTCAAATGTTCCAGACCAACATGGTCCCGGAACCAGTAACACCGCGTGGCATGCACGCCCCGGCCAGGTAGGCCATAACACCGAGGGTGCCGTGATGTGGTCACCCTAAAGTTGGGTGCCACACTGGAAGAAGACCCAGACTCAATGACGTCTGTCTCAAAAAAATACCCTCTCCCAGCATGCCCAGCGAGGAAACTCCCTCGTGATTGGCTGCTGGGAAAAAGCACCCAAGTCTCGACTCCACTGCTGCCACCTATCGTCCTGGGGTGGAACAACACCCCAGCAACAACAGAATGAGCCCACAGCACAGCCAAGCTGAGACAGAGATCCTGTTTTGAACATAACAATTTGGATCAGAGTTTACTAATACTCTGATCACCCTCTAAATTTCAATAGCACCGGTACTTGGAAGTAACCAGGCGCTACACATAGAATTACACTAATTACACTTTGGGCAAATCACTATTCAGTGAGTTGCACTTTTTTTGATTGCAGAAAAACCATTCAAAATAGAATAAAATCAATTTTCCATTTGCGCCAGTAACACCCGTATTATAGCTACATATAGAATACATGATGTAGACAACACATGCTCTTTTAAATATATCTTAAAGGGGTTGTAAAGGTTCATTTTTTATTTTCTAAATAGGTTCCTTTAAGCTAGCACATTGTTGGTTCACTTACCTTTTCCTTTCATTTCCCTTCTAAATGTTTTTTTTCTTCGTTCTCTTTGTCTGAATTTCTCACTTCCTGTTCCTCCTCAGTAAGGTGTTCAGTAAGCTGTTCTAAATGACTTTCCACTGCTCGGATGATGGTGGCAAGCTTACTGAGGAGAAATAGGAAGTGAGAAATTCAAACAAAGAAAACAAAACATTTAGAAGGGAAATCGAAGGAAAAGGTAAGTAAACCAACAATGCACTAGCTTAAAAGAACCAATTTAGAAAGCAAAAAAACAAACATTTACAACCCCTTTAAGACTGTAAAATAGTTCAGCTCAAATGTAAGGCCTTGAACCTTGTGTCTCTTGAACATTGAACTCTTTGCTTCTCCAATGAACTTCCTGATTCAAGCCATGTCTCTACACTTCTTGTGTGCCAGATTATTGGGCTCTCTCCAGCCAATATCTCGCTCTTGTCACTCTTTCTGCTGTCCATATCTTGCTACCACAAGTTACTGACCTTTGGCTTGTTCCTCGACTACACTACTGCTTGATATACTTCTGTTCAGGACGGCACTACCATAAGGCAGCTCTGGCAGCTGCTCGAGGGCGCCAGGATGACGGTAAATATCATACATCCTGAATCAGTCCTAGGGTTCTGGCGAATCCCAGAGCAGAGCCAAGTGTCAGAACAAATTCCGGCACTTGGTTCCAGTTACTTGCTCGGCAGGAGCGCGCTAGTGTGGTCACCAATGTCACCTGCCCCGCAGCATATGCAGGGTGTTTGGTGTCCCACACGCTGTGATCTCTGTGCTGCCCACAGGATCTCTCACTGCCCACCGTTGAGAGCGGACTGAAGCCACAGACTCCTCCTCCTCGGCTGTGATGTATTCCTGTACACAGACAGGAGGAGCCAGGAGGAGAGACATTGCAGAGCATGCTTTGCACTGATCTGAGGTTTGTGATGATTAAACACAATTTGGTTGACACTTGCAGGGGAGGAGGGGGGATTGAGAGAGGGAACACAGCAGGAGGGTGAGGCAGATGAGCTAGAATCAAATATCTGCAGTAATTTGGGGGGAGGAGATCTAAGACGATACTGTATGACTGTATGTCCTAGGGGGAGTTTTGAGAGGAGAAAGGACATGTGTTAGGAGGGGGGTGGATAATAAATCTGACCACCACCCCTCAGCACAAGTCCTCTCTCCTCCCAAAGTGCCCCTTAGGATATACAGTATCCCCTTACCCCCCCCCCAAATCAAAGAGATGCTGGCTTCTACAAGGGGGACAAACAAGGCATCTGGGACCCTGAGCACCCCACTAGAGATGTGTGGCAGTCACCCCACGCGCCCACATTAGTGCCCCCCTGCCAGGCAACTTAGTGGAACCAGGTGGTGGCAGTTTTTTGGCATCCAGGACTCAGGGCCATTTAACACCAAAAATGGCACAGAAACACACTGCGTGTTCCTGTGTGATTCACATGCGTTCCAGGTGCAGTGCAATTTCAGCCCTATTGTTTGAATGGGCTGAAATCATGCCAGACCGCACAGAGTTATAAAATGCATAGGAACTGGTACTACTGTACCATACAATACACTGCAGGCAAACGCATTACATTTGCGTCCTGTGTTTGGGGTGTCATTAAGTTAACATTGACACCCACGGCAGATTGCAACTGCAATGCATTTTGAATGCAGTGCAGGAAACACACAGAATGCTGGATTTGTGGGCTTTTGTTCTTTTCTCAAGAAGGTCTCACAAAAAAACAGGACAGCTGGGAAGTATTTTTTATTGATTTGTATTAGATGGGGTGGGATTTATACTGGGGGATTTAGGTGGGAGGATTTATAAGAGAACAGGGCAGCGGACTGGTGCTGGCGTGGGGGATTGGGGGGGATTTGTGCTGGGAGGAGATTTGGGGGTGTTGTATTTGTGCTGGGATGAGGATTTGTGTTGGGGAGGGGTATTTAGAGGGTGGAAGAAGATTTATACTGGGCAGGGGTATTTGGGGGAGAGAATTTGTGCTATAAATGGGGAAAAGATTTACACTTGGGAGGAAGATCTGTGCTAGAAGAGGGATTGTGTTTAGGGGGATTTTTTGCTGGGAGAAATTTTGTTTTGCTGGGAGGGGGGATCGGGGGGAAAGAGGATTTTTGCTGGGGGATTTGGAGAGGGGGAATTGGGTGAGTGAAGATTTGTACTAGAATGGGGGGTTGTGCTGGGATGGAGGATTTGGGGGGTTGAAGAGGATTTATTCTGAGAGGGGTATTGGGGGAATGAGGATTGGTGTTGGGAGGGGAATTGAGGGGTGTTGGGATAAGTGCTATGATGGGGAAGAAGGGGGGATTGTGCTGGGACTGAGGATTTTGGGAGGTGGAGGAGGGGGAAGCATACAAATTAGTGGTTTTTTTTGAGGGGAGAGAGTGAGAATTTTTGCTGAAAAAGTAAAGGTTGGGGGGTGGGTGATTTTGTATTCTGCTTACTGCCATACTTCTGTCATATATATATATATATATATATATATATATATATATATATATATATATATATATATATATATATATATATATATATATATATATATATATATATATATATATATATATATATATATATATATATATATATATATATATATATATATATATATATATACTGTATTTGCTGGCGTATAAGACTACCTTGGCCAAAAAGCAGGGGTCGTCTTATACATCTGGTCAGCTGCTCGGGTGCCTGCTGGATGTGCGGTAATACTGTATGTAGCTTCGGCTACATACAGTATATACCGCTTAGCCAATCCTGGTGAGTGATGTATTCAAATGAATACAGAGCCTACTCGGATTGGAGTAACAACCTCTGCCAATCCAAGCAGGCTACATACAGTAGCCTGCTCAGATTGGCTTTGAGTGTCAGAGAGGCGTGGGCTGATGATGTTACAGCCTCTGCCAATCCAAGCAGGCTTTGTATTCATTAATAGAATACATCGCTTGCCGTGATTGGCTCCAGCAAGGAGGAAGAAGAATATGGCTCCAGCAAGAATGAAAAAGAACATGGCTCTAGAAGGAAGAAATATGAAGCGTCGGAAGCCTCGGAAAGGGGGGATGTCTTATACGGTAAATACAGGCAAAAAATCTTCAAAAAAAATTAAAATTAGGGGGTCGTCTTATACGCTTTTGCCCCGTACACACGATCACTTTTTGTGATGAAAAAAAAATGACATTTTTAAAAACGTCATTTAAAATGATCGTGTGTGGGCTAAACATCATTTTTTGTCTTCTGAAAAACAACCAAAAAAAATTCGAACATGCTTCAATTTTTTATGTCAATTTTTAAAATGTAATTTTTTGTGTCATAAAAAATAATCGTGTGTGGGCAAAAACGACATTTTAAACCCGCACATGCCCAGAAGCAAGTTATGAGACGGGAGGTAAAACTACCATTCATAATGGAGTAAGCACATTCATCATGCTGTAACAGACAAAAAAGCACGGATTGTCTTTTACTAACAAGTAACCAGCTAAAAGCAGCCTCAAGGCGAATAGAACTTCCCCTTTAGAGTTCCGTCGCTTTGTTCTTAATTTTTAAAAAACGATGGTGTGTGGGCAACATCATTTTTAATGATGAAGTTGGAAAAAATAAATAGTTTTCATGATGAAAAATTACATTTTTTTTCATCACAAAAAGTGATCGTGTGTACGCGGCATTATACACCGGCAAATACGGTAATCCTTTATTCAAGGATTTTTTCAGTTATAACAAAACATATAAACAATATCAGCAATATCAAGGGAAGGAATATACCCATGTTACAGTAAATAGAAACAAATCTAGCCATCCGACCAGACAGGAAAAAATAGATACAATCAGCAATTAAGACCTGCAACATATCAAATTAACATGTCATAGGCTTAAGAATATAAACCCAAATAAGAAAAGAAAAAAAAATGTGCCTAGTAAGAATATTACCATTATTGTTAACCTAAGGTACATTCCCTTCCTATTTCTGCCTGAATTCTTCCTTAATTTTACCTTCCTATCTCTTAATTAAAACAAAAACAAAAGGAAAACTCTCCCTTGGCCCTTGCATTCTGTGAATTACACTCCTGTCCCCTGCATTCTGTGCATTACACTCCTGTCCCCTCCTGGGTTGTTCTCTGTGTGTCATTAACTGTATTACTAAATCCAGCACTGACTACAGCTTTCTGTGTGTTACATACTACTGATCCTTGAACACATTGCATTACACACCCTGGACCCCTTTTTTTGTGATTGATTGATTTAATGGATTTATAATGTGCCAAATACTGGCCCATCAGGGCAGTGTCTAAGCGCAGGAGACATAACTAAAGAAAAGCAAATCAAATCAAGGAGTGAAAAAAAAAATAGATAAAAGAAAAAAAAGGAAAGCAAGAAAGACTAATAAACAGATCCGCAGGGAACAGCAGGGAGAACTAACATAACTCGGCATGCTTTTTCTCAAAAAGCCAAGTTTTTAGCCTTTTTCGAAAGGCCGTAATAGAAGGGAGCGACCGAATGGAAGCAGGGAGACTATTTCATAGAGCCGTAGCTCTCACAGAAAAGCATCTGCCCCCAAAGGTAAGCAAACGGGCAGATGGACAAGTGACAAGACCAGCTGTTAATGATCTGAGTGCTCGTGCAGGGGCATATCGCGTTATCAGGGAATTCAGATATTGCGGGCCCGTCCCATGATAAGCACGATAGGCGAGACAAAGAGCCTTAAACTCAACGTGATCTACCACAGTGAGCCAGTGCAGTGATCGCAGGGTAGGGGTAATATGCTCCCGCCTGTTTAGGCCGGAGATTAGTCTGGCGGCCTGGTTCTGGACGAGCTGGATTTTCTTCAGCCACTTTAGAGGCATACCCAGATACACAATTTTGTTGAAGTCAATCCAGGAGTTAATGTGATTGATGATTGTGCTGGGTTTATATGTATGTATTCTTGAGACTCTTGCTTGTGGCATAGCAGGGAAAGCATATTTTATAGGTACAAGGAAGCATGTCTTTTGTTTAACCATGCTCTTAAGCTATGTGTGCCACAGGTCATTTCCTCCCTCAAGTGTCCCCCATTCAGAATCCAGGGGGCGGGGGCACCAAAATGCACCTTCGCCTAAGTAGACAAAAATCCTTGCACCGGCCCTGCTTCTGCTTGATGCCTACCTGCTATATCTGCTACTGGACCCTGGCTTGCTCACCTCCATGAAGCGAAACCCATCTCCTTCATCAGGAGCACTGGTGAATACCAGATAGTACTTAGACCCCACACCTTTAGTGAATCTGCGTCATTTTCCGGGGGGACCTATTTGTATACCTGTCCTGCTGACTGGACTGAGGCATCAAATGACCAAGAATTCTGGTAAGTGGCTTTTTTAGCAATTAGTATCGGGCAGCGGGGGATATAATGCCTGGATTGCAGTTTTGAACTGCAGACAGCTAAGAAACATGTGAGTGACATCTGTGACATGTCTAGGGACCATAAAAAAAGTGCAAAACTATGGGACTATGTGTATACAACCAGCCTGTATTTCTAAGGCACTACGATCATTTTTTATTCTAGTGTGTCTCTGTTTTTCATTTTCATTTTTTGCATGTGTGTATTTTTTCTCTAGGTAATGGTCTGCAGCGTGGTAAAATGCCTTGCGAATGTTTTAACTAAATGCTTCTGATCTAGAGAACAACCAGCCAAAGACCTGACAAAAAAAAAAGAAAAGTGAAATTTAGCAGGGACTAAAGTGCTTATTATGCACAACTTGGAAAAAGATAAAATGAATATCTGTGTTTTCATGGTACAGAGTGAAAAACATAAAGGAAATGTGGTTCAAATACAGATACTAACACAAAATGCATGATGTTTTTTCAGCACGTCATTTTTCATTGACTATTCTGGTCTGTTAAAATCTTTAGAAAAATAAGCTAACAGAATTTCTTAACATTGCAGGTAAAACACATTTTCTTGTTAAAATAATGTCTAGTAAAAGTGAAGCTAACTCTACCAATGTGTTACCTCTGCTGTAGAACAGGGCGTCATATAGGGGAGGTTAACATATGGGTTTTCCTTCTTTTGATAATTCATTTAAATGAATTCTAACATATTCACTTGGCACATTTTTGGTAATTATATTTGATTTTCAGTTATGGTGCCTGTTTCTTTTCCTACTCTCTTCTTACAATGTCTCCTCATCTGTTGCCTACATCTGCCTTACTCCCCTGGAATACTATATTTTACATAAAAGGAATAATAAAACTGTGGTAATGATGCAAAAGTTAATACAGTGGAACCTTGGATTGCGAGTAACACGGTTAACGAGCGTTTCGCAATACGAGCACTGTATTTTTTAAAATCCTAACTAGGTTTGCAAGTGTTTTCTCACAAAACTAGCATAATTCAAGCCAAAGCGGTGTGCAGTATCGCGTTTGGCCTGAGGTGGGGGGCGCTGGAGCCGAGTGGAGCCGATCGGCGCCATCCGTTCGGAAAAACTCAGAAATACTCCCGAGCCTACGTTCCCGAGCCTTTCTGAGGTTTCCTGAGGTCAGCCGAGCTATCCATGTAGCCACCTCTGGCCACATGCTGTATTGCATGCCATTGACGTCAACGTGGAACAAATTGTTTTCATTTCCTTTGAATAGGGAAACTCGCTTTGATATGCGAGTACTTTGGATTACGAGCATTCTCCTGGAAGGGATTATGCTCGTAATCCGAGGTTCCACTGTAAATTGTTCCATACACAAGTATTCTGTAATTGACTTAAAGTTATTCTCTTTATTAAGGTTAAAAACAACCCAACTATTCTATCCCCCTTCCCCCCCTATTTTAATACTTACCTGACTCCTCATACCACTCCATCACCGTCCTGGCTGGAGCACAGATCCTTTCACCTTCTGGTCTCACAAGAGATACTGAGCGCAGTGGGAGACTTAAGCCCTGTTTCTGTCAATTAACCTCCTGTGAGTAGGATCAGGGGCATGGCTTGCCCACAATGTGTGTGTCTATGGAGCCCGGATCAGTAGCATGCCTGCACAGGTACCCCCTTAGCCCCTGGCTTGCTAAGGAGGCACTCAGAGGAAGAAGGAGCAAACAGCGCTGGTGAGGGACCGCCAAAGAGGAGGTAAGGGACCACTCTTTGCAATATGATTGCACAGAGCAGGTAAGTATCTTTCCTATCTTAAGTATCTCATCTTAAGTTATTTAAAATAAATAAAAATAACCTTTAGTAAGCAGAGGGGGCAAGATTTTGATTTTTCATTTTGAACAAGCACCAGTGCTCCTGTAACGTCCTTTCTACGTCCTTTGGTACTTTGACAATAAAGTAACTATTCTACAGAAGTTCTTCCTTCCATGGTGTGCGACCAGTCTTCTTTTCCATCAATCAAGGACAAATAATCCAAGAGAAGTCTAGACTATATATAACGACCACAGTCTGGGGTCTAGATTCCCCAGATGATTTCCTGTACATCTGGAATCTTTGCATAATCATATGTAATTTATATATATTTTTTTATATTGTTTGTGTTTTTTATATATATATACCTATGTTCAAAGTGTAGGTATCACTATCAATCACTGCGCTTTACCTATTTTTCTCACTTGATCTCCACTATCGCCTCTCCATAGGCTCAACGGGTGTCCCTGTGACCTTAATACACTTGCTTCAGGTTGCAATATTTCAATTAGATACAATATATCTCTGTCATCAAAACACTCCCACAATTCCTCCACAAGTGTACCATAATCATGGAGTTCATAAGTACAATGATAAACAATATTAAAATATATTAATTAAAATTAGCTCCGAGCATTATGAGATTGATTCCTAAATAACGGATACTAAGGAAATGCAAATAATATGTAAAACAGTATATATTAGATCTCACTAACCTGGATGAGTGGTAGAGAGAATATATACATATCTGTGTCTATAGCATTTCCAATGTGACTAAAAATGAGTAAAATTAAAATTAAATAAAATACCTCCGAGCATTATGAGATTGGTTCCTAAATAACAGATACTGAGAAAATGCAAATGGTTTGCAAAAAAGTATACCGTATATAAGATCTCACTAACCTGGATGTGTGGTAGAGAGAATATATATATATATACACATATCTGCACATATATAAAAACTAAAAAATGCATCTAAAGCATTCCCAATGGAGTTTTTTTGGGTGTGTTCACACGCCATAGGCTTTAAAAAAAAAAAATGTGACTACAAATAAATAACCCTCACTCACAGCAGATAACCATGTATGTAATATATATTACCTGATAAAATATACTCATACTTTGCTGTATTAAAAATAAATTACCATACACTACACTAATTCATTGGCATGGGTGCATTAACCATAGAATAGTGCAAAGATGTAGAAGTCAAATCAATCTTTAGAAAATATTAAAGAAATATATTAAAAATATCAATGAAATACTTTAACAGTTATTAATAAAACAGTCGAGGTCTAATTTAAAATAAGGCCCCTAGGAAAAAGACTCTTTAAAAGAAAAATCCATTTGGTCTCTCTTTGTGACAAATCCCTCACACGATTAGATCCCCTCCATGATGAATGCACATGATCTATGCCACAAAATTGGATCAGGGACGGATCCTGCTGGTGTTTCTCTTTAAAGTGTAATGACACACTATGATACTTAAAGCCCTTCCTTATATTCGTCAGGTGCTCGGCTATACGTACTCTAAGTAGTGTCCGCAGGGACACCACATGAGGTATACCACATATGATGTGTTACATGAAATAAATTCCTCTATATCAAAAGTCTCCTGGTCTTTATTCATGATACTCATTTTACCTCTATATTGTATTTTCACTGTTCTACAGCATATACATTTCCTGCATGTATAGAATCCTTTCAAGTCAATTTTTAAAAACTGTTCATCAGGAGGGTCCAGAATTTTACGTACCACTCGATCCCCAAAGCTCGGAGCACGTCTATATATAAATTTGGGTTGTTTCGATAAGACCTCCCCTAAATGCCTATCACGATCTAAAATGTGCCAGAACTTTTTAAAAATAGTCTCTATTTCTTTATACTGAAAATGGAAGCCTGTTATAAATCCCCATTGGTGCTGGTCATTAATTGGTTGAACTTCTTTCTTCTTAAAACATTGATCTCTGGGGGCATCTCCTACTTCCTGTATTCATTTCTGTAGCTTTTCTTCCCGATACCCCTTCTGTACAAATTTCTCTTTCAGTATGTTGGCCTGTACGATAAAATCTTCTTGATTAGAGCAATTGCATAGTTTTTTGCCAATTTGATTATCACTATTTGTTCATAAGCGCAGTGGTGGGAACACAGAAAGGGCGGATTCATCTTTGTTACCATTATTTATAAATTTTGAAAGGGTGCCAAGAATTTTGACCAGCCCATTTTTGGAGTCTTTTTTTCCTCCCTTTTTTTGTTTTGTTCCAATACACACAAAGAAAATAAACGTGTATAGCAAAACATGTGTTACTGCAATACTTTTCAGTGAGAAATACTTGATTTTCTGGAAAAATGTATGGGGTGCCAACAATTTCGGCCATGGTTAGCTTGTGAGTAGGGTTGAGCGAACCCGAACTGTAAAGTTCGGGTTCGGTACGGACTTTGGGTTTTTTTTGTTCTCAAACCCGAACCAGAATAATTGGAAAAAGTTTGGGTTCGGGTTCGGAGTTTGGCTATTTTATGGCGCGCTGCACGGCAGCCAATCACCATTTGTTTTACTAGTGTGACTAGGAAGCCATCACAGCCATGCCTACTAATGGCATGGCTGTGATTGGCCAGTGCAGCATGTGACCCAGCATGTGACCAGCCTCTATATCAGATAGAGGCACACAGCACAGCTCGTCACTCTGCTTTAGCTAGGGTAGGGACAGGCTGCTGCTGATTGAGGGACAGTGTTAGATAGGATTATCCTGCTTGAGAAATCTACACCAGGGGGCGTGGCTGGATGAGGATGGCGCAGGACGTTCTTGAGATGAGCTCCGTCTGACCTAACAGAATCGGTAGCCATCTGACTCTTATTCTACAGATAAAGTACCCCAAACCTATCATCCGGTACCCGGGACTCTCCCTGTACGGCTCCTTACCTTTTTGGGTGTCCGGGGAGTCCGCCTTCTTTGGGGATAGAACCGAGGCCTAATCAAGCACCGGGACTCTGACGCCATCTTGAGGCCTGGGAAGCTGCGGAAGACGCCGCGATCGAGTGGGACAGGGAGGGCAGACGAATCGGTAGCTGACTCACTCCCGCCTGCTAATCTAAGCCCTGCTGAGGGTGCCCGGAGCAAATCTCCGTGAGGTGACTAGAAGAGGCGCCCGTCCTCATTACCGGGGGCCCTCTGACGCAGTGTGTAATATATTACAACTGCTGAGGTAACACCGCCATCTTGTGGCCTGCAGGCCTATTACAGTAGGATTCATATACTGGGACATATACTGCTGGAATTGTCCTGAGTTTAAAAAAATGACATATATTGCTGGAATTGTTCTTTTTACAAATTAAATCATCCTCTGGTAAATAACATTAAGAGAGGGATATATAGAAGGCTAATTGAGTGACTGAAAATCTACAAAGGCCTGACAGTATCTCTATAGGCCTTCTCCTCACGGTCCCAAGCACATCCTGGACTCTACAATTTCTATTTTACCTCACTCACTGTAAAAGGCATTGAGATTATATAATGCAAGCCGCCATCTAACAGCCTGCATATTTCTTACTAATTTGAAAAATATTATAGACACTTTTCCGTGGCAAAACTACTGAGATTAACCACTTTTCTCTCTTCTTCCGCCTCAGTGATTTAAACTCATAGTGTAGTGAATTGTGACCATTATACTGTGGAATTGCTATAAGGATCTGATAGTATATGGATGAATGTTCAGCACAAGTCACCGTGACATCCTGAAACATACATAATCCACTGTATCATACTTTTTGGAGTTATTATTATATTTATTTATTTATTTATTTATTTTTTTTATCTAAACTGAGGTAATTCTTAGTTCACTGACTACCTATCTGCAATGATTATCTAATAACAGTAGTCGAAGGTTGGTTACCGACTGAATACGATGCCCAGGGTCTGTACTTTACAGTGTGAAATTATCCTGATTGTCCTTGCTATGGAAACTTGCTGAGGTACTCCTACACACCGTCCGATGTTGGTTGACAAAAGCTACAAACCAATCCGCTAATATAACACCTGCATGATATGTAATTTGAGGCATCTTTATGATGCTGATCTTTTCACTATACTTACTGTAAAGGCCCAAATCTGGGCCTGATCTGTTCACATAAGTAAAACCTACTGTAAGATGGTGGGTATAAGACTGTTATGCCTATAGGAACTGTTATAGGAGTGAACTGTTGATTTTACGATATAGAGCAACTCTACCCCTGCCGATAAGAATTCACTATAACACTTATTATATATGAAGGGGAAACAGGGCAAAAAAAATAAGAACTCAATTATCAAGGAGAGTCTTTTTAATATGGACACGCTTCCTCATACAAGTCCTCAGGTGCCTGTGGTGGATCCTAAGTTTACTGAACATTTCTCGTCTCATGTGACACCCTCCTCATCACCCTTAAGTTCTACTACATCTTCAGCTTTATTTTCATCTGTAGTAAAGGAGGGTATAATACCTATAATGGCTGATCACGGGATTCCTATGGTTTCTCCCTCACATGACCCTATACAAGTACCTGCTAACGTTGAAACTGCCCCAGAAGTTTCTTTCAATGTTGCTGATCTCTATAACAGGATTTCTGAAATGCTGGAAAGGGGTTTAGCTCACACGGCTGAGAAAATTACTAAAGATATTAGGGCAGACTTCCAATGTCTTGGCAACAGGATTGATTCAGTTGAGCATAAACTGGACACTAACGTTTCTAAAACTGACCAACATGATGATCATATCCATTTCCTACAAGAACAACTGGAGGCCGCTCAGGCTAAGATTGACGATTTGGAAAACAGGTCAAGAAGAGAAAACTTCAGGGTTAGGGGTCTCCCTGAATCCATTATGGACATTCATTCAGCAATACGAGATATTATGAGAATCCTCCTTCCATCTGCACCTGATATAAAATTGGAGATTGATAGGGCTCATAGATCGTTAGGCCCACTGAGAAGAGATGGTTTGCCCAGGGATGTGGTGGTCAAGCCTCATTATTTCTCCACCAAAGAAGACATTATGAAACGGTCCAGACAACAGGAGAATCTTCAATACCAAGGTACTAATATACAAATATTTTCTGACATTTCACCATACACCATTCAGAAAAGAAGAGCAATGAAACCGTTATTGTCTGCCCTCATCAACAAAGACATCAAGTATAAATGGGCTTTCCCCTTCGCCTTAAAATTCAATTATAATGGTAGAAACCATATAATACATAATTTCCAAGAAGGTGAACGACTTCTGTCTGATCTGAAAATTATATCTCTTGATCCTGTCATGGACACTAATCCGCCTCAACTTCCATCTGCCAAGAGGAACACACCTACTAGTCCGACTCAAAATCCTTGGAACAAGGTCAAGTACAGGAAAATTGGAGGTGACCAAGCACCCTGATATTGAATAGACTTACACAAGACGTATCTCTTATTCTTTTATTCAGATGAATTTTTATCCCAGAAGCTTTCTAAAAAAAAGAAGACTCCGGGATTACATGTCTAGTTTAATTCAGTTTTTCTTTAGATTATTCTCCTATTGTTTTTTGGTCATCCTATGATTCACATGCCTTTTTTTCTTAAACTAGTTTGAAGATGTGATGTTTAATCTGTCGGCAACTGACGACGGTGAGGTATTGAACCTCAACTTACCTCTTGTGTCGACACTTTGTCGACCCAATGGGTAAGAATATAGTCCCTTTCCGGGACTATGCAAAAATTTCTTGTTTGAATGAGGGAAGGAGAATCATTCTCTTCCCCCATTCTGGGTCACGAATTGACCTTGCACGATCTAATAGTTTATTGTGCTATATGTTTTTTTATTTTTCTCTTCTTATCTCTCCTTTTCATTCCTTTTTCTTTCTTCTTCATACTCTCTTCGTTTCTTCAGCCTGCCTGCCATTGTTCGTATTTACGAGACTATTGATGATATCTGTACGGTCCTGCATGTTCATAGATGTAGACAAGACTTATGGCTGGATCGAATGATGTATCTAAACCCCTTAGTGTTGTTACTCACAACACTCAGGGGTTGAATTCTCCTGTTAAGAGGCGCAAAGCTTTTCAAGTATATAAGTCTCTCCGTGTAGATGTGGTTTTCCTTCAAGAAACCCACTTTCCTAAACGATACAACCCTTCCTTTATGCATGCCCACTTTCCAATGTTTTACCTAGCTAAAGCAGAAAACAAAACTAAGGGTGTGGCCATTTTGTTTTCTAGGTATTGTAATTTTAACCTGACTAAAGAATTCGGAGATCCGGAAGGTAGGTTTCTATTGTTACAAGGTACCCTTGATGGCAGACTATACACATTTATTTCTTATTATGCTCCTAACAGAGGTCAGAAAAAGTTTTTCTCTCAGATGCTTGATACCCTCCGACCATTTATGGAGGGTATCATTCTTATGGGTGGAGACTCTAATCTAGCTTTTGACACAGGATTGGATAAATCCAAACCTTCTGTCAATGGAATCGTCAGACCGACTAAACTTAGTCTACAAGTAGCACGCATTCTACATCAGTCTAGATTAACTGACATCTGGAGGGAGTTGAACCCCAAAATTAAGGACTATACTCACTATTCTAACCCTCACCATTCTTATTCGCGTATAGATCATATATTAATCTCTAACCATCACGTCCCAGCTGCCATTAAGTCTCACATAGTTGATGTTTCTTGGTCAGATCACTCGATGGTTCTATTGTCATTGAGGAGAGAGGACACTTCTCCTAAAGTGTCTCATTGGACACTAAATAAGTCTATTTTGAAGGACCCTGCCCTACTGAAGGATATTGAGCAATCTCTTCTAGAATACTTTAAGCATAATGATACAGGAGATGTGTCCCCTGAAACTCTGTGGGCTGCCCACAAGGCTTCTATCAGAGGCAAAATTATACAAGTGGCCGCTGGCCTCAAGAAACAAAGAAACATAGACATAAGGAAGCTGGAAAACAACTATATAGAGCTCCGTAAAAAACATAAATCTGATCCTCTTAACTTTCCTACTCAGGCACTTGATGCAGCTGGATCTGCCCTAAACTTGGTACTTACCACCAAAGCTGGGGAAGATATGAAATGGACTGGAGCTAATTTCTATAAATTTAAAGATAAAATAGGCCCGATGCTAGCTCATAAACTCTCACCCAGATTTCAATCACGGTCTCTCCCTAAAATAAGGATGACTGATGGTTCTCTTACCCTGAATCCTAGGAAGATAATGGAGGCCTTTCATGATTTTTTTTCTAAGCTTTATGCATCCACTGATGATTCTTCTTCAGAGGGAATGGATGATTTTCTAGACAATTTGAATCTACCTCAATTGACTGAAGTTCATAGAGAAATGATGGAGTCTCCCATATCAGCTGAAGAAGTTTTGTTAGTAATTAAAAACCTAAAATTAGATAAAGCCCCGGGCCCTGATGGGTTTTCAAGTGCTTATTATAAAACATATTCGAGCATTTTAACACCCTACATGGTTAAATTCTTCAACCACATGACCGGTGGAGTTCCCATAGACAGGCAACTTAATTTAGCTTATATTTCGGTTATCCCAAAGCCAGAAAAAGACCATAGCCTGGTGGAAAACTATAGACCTATATCCCTCATTAACAACGATCTTAAGATACTCACTAAGGTAATGGCCAATAGAATGTCCTCTTTCATTGGCCAGTATGTTAGTAAAGATCAAGTAGGCTTCATAGCTGGAAGGCAAGGTCCTGATCAGGTTAGGAGGGCTGTGGATCTGATCTCCATTTTGAACTCGGGTTGGACTGGTGATACTAATCAAAGGGGAATGCTTCTTTCTATTGATCTACAGAAAGCATTTGACTCAGTATCATGGCCATTCATGTTAGAAGTGATGAAACGTTGGGGGTTTGGCACGAAATTTCTTGGAATCTTATCTGCACTTTACTCACATCCTAAAGCTAATATACGCTTTCAGGGTATCTTTTCGGAACCTATTGAGATTCATAGGGGTACTAGGCAGGGTTGTCCTCTGTCTCCCCTGGTGTTTGCAATAGTTATGGAATCCTTGGCTATAGCTATTCGTGAGAACACAAGCATCAGGGGAGTTAGATGTGCCAAAATGGAGCATAAATGTGCCTTATTTGCAGATGACCTTTTACTGTTTTTGACCGCTCCAGATACATCCCTACCGGAATTATATTCTCTTTTAGACAAATTTTCTATAGTTTCAGGTCTAACTGTGAATATGGCCAAATCTAGGGCCCTCAATGTTTCTCTCTCTGAATCCACGGTTTCTCTACTAAAGGAAAATTATGGATTCAAATGGGACACCTCTTATATCAAATACCTAGGTATCTATTTGACTCCCAACATCCAAAACTTGTATTTGGCCAATTATCCACCTATGTATAGAAAACTTGAGAAAGATTTGAGAGATTGGGGGACTCAGAATATAGGTTGGATTGGTAGAATTAACTCGGTTAAGATGACTCTTCTCCCTAGGCTTTTGTATCTTTTTAGATCATTACCCATACCGATAATTAAAAGTCATCTAAAATCCTTTCAAGGAAAGATTATCAAGTTTATTTGGAACAATAAGGGTCCACGCCTTCCATCTCGCACTCTCTATAACTTGCCTGAACAGGGGGGTCTGGGGGTACCCAACTTATTATGGTACTATCAATCAGCAAGATTGGCACAGTTATCGGAAACCTTTCTTAAACATGAACGCCCTGACTGGTTAGATATAGAAGAGCAGGCGACCCCGAATCTAACGATAGAGGAGTTAATGTGGAGTCCTACCAAGAATAGGCCTTCTATTTTATCTCCGACTCTTTCTCAAACCTTTGTTTTATGGGATTCACTTAAAAACAATCCCTCTCTAATTTCTAAAGGCAGACCTTTATCGAGTATTTTTCTAGACCCACTCTTTGTTTCTAAAATTGAAGTAGATTCGTTCAAATGGTGGCATGACAAAGGGTTGTATCGTATAGGCCGTTTTTTTTCGCGCTCGGGTCCACTTCCTGAACAACACTTCATTGACAAGCTAGGTCTTCCTGTCTCAGAAAAATTAAGATTTTCTCAACTACATGACTATGCACAAAGCCTATGGGATAGTGGCTCGATCTCTGGACTATTGACACCTTATGAAAGTAATTGTGATCAGGGTTTGATCAGGAAGGGGAATATTTCAATCATATATCAATCACTTGCTAATAACTGCACCAAATTACCTCATATGCTGGCCTGGGAAAGGGAACTTAATAACAACTGGGATTTATCTGACTGGTGTAGTAATTATACTAGATCCATTAAAGGATATGTGAATATATCCCTTGTAGAGGCTAATGTAAAAATTTATACTAGGTGGTATTTAGTTCCCGTTAAACTGGCTTCCATGTATCCGTCAACTTCGCCCCTTTGCTTCAGAGGTTGTCAGGGATTGGGGTCTATGGTACATATATGGTGGGAATGTCCCAAAATACGTGGATACTGGAATAAGGTGTTCAACATAATAAGACGTGTCACAGGCTGTAATTTGCATCAATCCCCCACTATCGCTTTACTTCACGGGATGTTACCCCAAACCTCCAAGGTTACTAGAAAACTCATCCTATACATTCTGACAGGTGCCAGGATCACAATTGCAGCTGCGTGGAAAAAATCTACTGTCTCCATCCGGTATATGAAACAAAAGGTTACATGGATTATGGAACAAGAAAAGAGGGTCTGTTCCATGTTGGATATGTCTACTCTTTTCCATGAAATATGGGAACCGTGGATGAAATTTATGGGAATATCTTTTATCCCATAAAGGCTGTGATGATATGTATATCCTTAGGACGATGTTGTTCGTTGGCAGGCAGGCTGCTATCTCTTTTTCCTTTTACTTTCCCCTGATCTTCTTTTTTTTTCTTTTCTTCTCTTTTTTCTCTTCTTTTCATTGAGTGTTATTTGATTTGATAATTTTGTTTTTTACACGAGGATAACATCCTTGTTATTTCTCATTCTCAGAGTGTTGTGTTTAGAAAAAAAAAAAGATATATATAAACATTTGTATTAGCCTATGTTTGGGTTATCAAAAGATTCCACCAAATTTTTGGGGATGTTAGGTATGATAAGGGTTTTGAAAATATATATTTACAGATACTGGTGGGTATTGGTGATAATTATTGGAGGGAGGGAAGGGGGATTGAAAGGGTTGCTTAACCTCTTGGACACAGACTGTTCCCAGTGGGGGTGTCAGAGAGGTCATTGTTATCCAGAAATCCTGTCCTTTATTCGTTCCATAAAATTAGACCCAGTACACACATGGGTTTTTTTATTGTGTGACAACAATAAGCCTAATGAATTATATAGTATATGGAAATATCCTTTTATTTATTTAATTATAAATTGTTGGTTGTACCTAGCTTTTCTTTTTAGCTGTTGCAATCTGTTATACTCTCACCGTATGGTGATGGCATATGATATGGCTGTATATGATGGTCAGTTTCTATGACAAGATCATCTTCTATGTAAAACAATGCATTGGATTTATTATTTACTGTGTATTACTGAATTGTATACTGCTGTTATAGTACAAATGTATGTACTTTTATTGAAAATAAACATAAATTTGAATGAAAAAAAAAAGAGAAATCTACACCAGCACTGTTTATTTCTGTGAGATCTGCATCTTATCATTTAGGGACTGTGCATTACATCGTTTAGGGCTCGTCAGTCTGCTTTAGCTAGGATAGGGACAGGCTGCTGCTGATTGAGGGACAGTGTTAGATAGGATTATCCTGCTTGAGAAATCTACACCAGAACTGTTTATTTCTGTGAGATCTGCATCTTATCGTTTAGGGACTGTGCATTACATCGTTTAGGGCTCGTCACTCTGCTTTAGCTAGGGTAGGGACAGGCTGCTGCTGATTGAGGGACAGTGTTAGATAGGGTTATCCTGCTTGAGAAATCTACACCAGCACTGTTTATTTCTGTGAGATCTGCATCTTATAGTTTAGGGACTGTGCATTACATCATTTAGGGCTCGTCAGTCTGCTTTAGCTAGGGTAGGGACAGGCTGTTGCTGATTGAGGGAGAGTGTTAGATAGAGTTATCCTGCTTGAGAAATCTACACCAGCACTGTTTATTTCTGTGAGATCTGCATCTTATAGTTTAGGGACAGGTTCCTGCTATAGGGACAGAAATATATAGGTGACTCTCTGCATATTTCACCAGCACTGCACCTGTCACCTGTGATATACTGTGTGTGTCCAGTACATTATTTAGGGAGAGGTTCCAGCTATTTGCTATAGGGACAGCAATATACAGTATAGGTGACTCTCTGCCTATTTCACCAGCACTGCACCTGTCACCTGTGATATACTGTGTGTGTCCAGTACATTGTTTAGGGAGAGGTTCCAGCTATTTGCTATAGGGACAGCAATATATAGGTGACTCTCTGTCTATTTCACCAGCACTGCACCTGTCACCTGTGATATACTGTGTGTGTCCAGTACATTGTTTAGGGAGAGGTTCCAGCTATTTGCTATAGGGACAGCAATATATAGGTGACTCTCTGCCTATTTCACCAGCACTGCACCTGTCACCTTTGATATACTGTGTGTGTCCAGTACATTGTTTAGGGCTAGGTTCCTGCTATTTGCTATAGGGACAGAAATATATAGGGGACTCTCTGCCTATTTCACCAGCACTGCACCTGTCACCTTTGATATACTGGGTGTGTCCAGTACATTGTTTAGGGCTAGGTTCCTGCTATTTGCTATAGGGACAGAAATATATAGGTGACTCTCTGCATATTTCACCAGCACTGCACCTGTCACCTGTGATATACTGTGTGTGTCCAGTACATTGTTTAGGGACAGGTTCCTGCTATTTGCTATAGGGACAGAAATATATAGGTGACTCTCTGTATATTTCACCAGCACTGCACCTGTCACCTGTGATATACTGTGTGTATCCAGTACATTGTTTAGGGCTAGGTTCCTGCTATTTGCTATAGGGACAGCAATATATAGGTGACTCTCTGCCTATTTCACCAGCACTGCACCTGTCCCCTGTGATATACTGTCTTTGCAGTACATTGTTTAGGGCTAGGTTCCTGCTTCTTGCTATAGGGAAAAAATTATATAGGTGAATCTCTGCATATTTCCCCAGCACTCCACCTGTCCCCTGTGATATACTGTCTGTGCAGTACATTGTTTAGGGCTAGGTTCCTGCTTCTTGCTATAGGGAAAGAATTAAATAGGTGAATCTCTGCATATTTCACCAGCACTGCACCAGCACTTTGTGCACCAACAAAGGCCAGGTACACAATTGTCCAGCAAGGGCACAGTTCTGGAGGATGACGCGGTGGAGGATGAGGAGGAGGAAGACATGGAGGAGGAGGAGGAACCATGTTCACAGCAGGATGGCATCCAGACCAGCTCATGGCCATCACTGGTGCGTGGCTGGGGGGATACAGAGGACACAGATGATACACCTCCCACAGAGGACAGCTTTTCGTTGCCTCTGTGCAGCCTGGCACACATGAGCGATTACATGCTGCAGTGTCTCTGCAACGACCGGCGTGTTTCGCACATTTTAACAGGTGCTGATTACTGGGTGGCCACGCTGCTGGATCCCCGTTACAAGGACAATGTACCGTCCTTAATTCCCTCACTGGAGCGTGATCGCAAGATGCGCGAGTACAAGCGCACGCTGGTAGACGCGCTGCTGGTGCAATTCCCACCTGGCAGCGGGGGCACAGTGGAAGCACAAGGCGAAGGCAGAGGAGGAGGAAGAGGTCGCCAACGCAGCAGGGGCACCGCCAGCACCTCAGAAGGCAGGGTTAGCATGGCCGAAATGTGGAAAAGCTTTGTCAGCACGCCACAACAAACAGCACCACCAGCTGTTATGGAACGTTTTAGCAGGAGGCAGCATTTCAGCAACATGGTGGAGCAGTATGTGTGCACACGCCTACACGTACTGAATGACGGCTATGCCCCCTTAAACTTAGGGTTAGGGTTAACCCTAACCCTAACCCCTTATCGACATTAAATTAGCCCCAGAACCTGTGTAATTACTCTGTGTTCAGGTTTAAAGGGATGAGGTAGCAACCCTAGATCTTTCTCACTCTTTTGAGGTTTACCCTAATTTAAAAAAATAAATCAATTAAAAACCAAAACCTGCTGTGTTGGCTACCTCCTCTTCCTCCACCCCCGCTTCCACCTACACCGCCACATCCACCTCAACCTCCTACTACATATGGACCTCGTCCTCCTAGGTCAAAATGATTTTATTTTTATTTTTTTATTTTTTTATGTTATTTTAAGTTATTTCCCTATCCACATTTATTTTCAGAGTACTTGCCATGCTCTTCCCGACATTTTGCTGCCATTTGCAGCCCTCCAGCCCTTTCCCTTAGTTTTTTAGAGACATTTTAGTAGTCAAAAGTCCGGGTCCCCATTGACTTCAATGGGGTTCGGGTTCGGGTCAAAGTTCAGGTCGGGTTCGGTCCCGAACCCGAACTTCTTTTTCAAAGTTTGTGTTCGGGTCCGAACCCGAACATCCAGGTGTCCACTCAACTCTACTTGTGAGTGAATAACTTGTATAGCGCTACAAATGCGAACTGAATCGCCTCAAGGCGCTTATTTTCATCCAGTGTCGTCCTTATCCTTCAGAAAAGATGAGTCTTACGTTTTTCCTGAATGGCCCGATGGTTTTCTTCCATGCGGATGTTTGTGGGCAGAGCGTTCCATAGCCGAGGTCCTTGGACTGCAAATCTTGTGTATGTACTAGGGATGCACTGATACCTGTTTTTAAGAGGGAGTACAAGTACCGATACTTGTGCTCAAGTACTCGTGAACCTGAATCTGAAGTCACTATGACAAGCCTGGGTTTACACAGGAGTGTTGTGGAAAATTGCATATGATTTGGACAGGAATCGCACAGCATTCCTGTTCAAATCAAATGCGATTTTTTTGCAGTGCAATTTGAGCCCATTCATTTTTGTATGGGCTCAAATTGCACCTCAGAGGTATCAGTTTTAGGTATTGGAGCATTTCCATGACTACTCATGCAAATGCTTAGAATTGTCACCGATACCGGTGCAACCCTAGTGAGTAACATGTGATTGTGGGTGGTAGGAACCCCAGAAGAAAATTAAAGTTTTCCTGCATATTCCCTTCAAAGAGTAGAGATGCATCTTCTTGGAAAAAGACTTGGATCGTAAACAGTTTTGAGAAAAACACAGATGTAAAGTTTCAAAAAACAGCAAGGCTTTTTATAAAGGATATTTGTATTGCTGACTTTAAGCTTGTGAAAACTGAAAAGTTGCATCTGTGAAATGCTGCGTTGATTTACAAATTGCCTGAAGCCTAGACACCAACTGCAAGAGCTAATTTACCAAGAGTGCTGCTTGATGGTTAAACATTTACAGAAAGTACCGTAATCTTGTCTGTCCTTCTAGTCTTCCTCCCTTACTTGATACTTAATGTGCCATGAAGACAGTAGCACATGAACCAGACCTTTTTTTTTTTTTTTTTAACTGCGGCCATGTGAATTGTAACTAAAGTCAAAAACGTATTTTTTTCTTCGTTTTGGATGGAGTGAAGAGGAATTAAAACAACTGTGCGTTGTTATTGCTGTCTGTGCCCTTGTTAGGCAGATTCACCCTCCCCATTTGTGTAAATCTCTATATGTACTGTTATCATTGAAAGTAAAATGGAAAGAAAATCCCAAATTTTGAGTTGAAACCGAAACTGTAATAAAGGGAGAATTTTATAATAGGGACACTAGTTCTGGTGATCCTGTGACACCCTGGCATTCCCTCACTTTGTAAGGATTTTTTCTCCCTTCCTGCCTGGGCTATGGGACAGGGAGTGAAGGGAGATCTCCCCTATAGGACACAATGGCAAAAAAAGAAAAAAATCTAACAGGACTTATACCACCCCCCCCCCTTCTCTATTCAAAATGAAAAAAAGAAACTGTGCCATCAGTTACACTTTAATGATTATTGCTGATATTTTTTAAAGGCCTCCCACATCTTATGGAAATCTGAAAAAGGCCCCCACTGTATAGTAAAATTAATGATAGAACTTAATTCTAAGTGGAATAATAAGCTCAACATATTACTAACATATAACAGAGGTTTGAAGAACCCTTTAACCCAATATGAAGAAACAACTGTTTGCTGTAACTCTTTCTAAAGCGTTAGCCAGAGTTTGAATGCAATTTGCTAGTGTATTTAAATCTGCTAGTACGTTTTACACTTCCCTCCCCTTAGGCCTCGTACACACGACCAAGAATCTCGTCGTAAAAGAAACATTGTTTTCCTCGACGAGTTTCTTGCCAGGCTTGACGGGAATCTTGCATACACACTGTCAAGACAAAATCTCGTCGTTCTCAAACGCGGTGACGTACAACACATACGACGGCACTATAAAGGGGGAATGTTAGATTCCACTGGCGCCACCCTTGGGGCTGCTTTTGCTAAGCTCATGTTACTGCGTGTTAAGTAAAAGTTTGGTGAGAGACGATTCACGCTTTTCAGTCTGTTACAGCGTGACGAATGTGCTATCTCCATTACAAACGCTACTTTTACCGAAGGTGCGCTCCCGTCTCATACTTTATTCTGAGCATGCACGGGTTTCTCAGCATACACACAAACGTGTTTCTTGTCTTAAACCAGACCGACGAGAAACATGACGAGGAAATTTAGACTCCCGACGAGAAAAAAGAGAGCATGTTCTCTTTTTTTCTCATCAAGATCCACGACAGTTTTCTCGTCGAAAAACATACACTCTGCCAGCATTTTTCTTGATGGATTTTGCCGAGGAAAACGGTTGTGTGTACGAGGCCTCAGACTGACAATACTGCTGTCCAAAGGTCTGTGCTTATTCATCTGTTGCAAGAACAAACTGCTCAGTGCTGCTCAGCCATTCAACAGAAGCCTTGCATTTGTATTAAGGAATACAAGCCTTCCTCTGATTGGCTAAGGGTGAGAGTCAAGTAGATGATGTCACAATGTTCTCCTCAGCCAATCAGAGGAAGCCTTAATGTACAAATGTGAACAAGAACAATTAGAAAGAATGGTGTTCTGCATGTTGAGTGTAGTGAGGTGAAGTCAGGCTTAAAGGAACACTAAAGGTTCGTTTTTTATTAGATCAATTGATTGCTGTAAGCTAGAGCATTTAAATATCAGTTACCTCGTTTTTCCTTTTGACCTCCAAAATACAGTAATCCAGGTTTGAAAATGCCATTTCCTGTCTCTCCTCTTCTTGCTTTCCACCAGCATCTGAGCCGTTTTGCATGGTGGAAAGCAGAATGTGCTCACCCCCTCCCTATGACTACAGCCCTGTGTGAAGATGCTCTCTTATCCCTCACAGGCATGGAGGCTAAGCCTAATGGGAACTGTAGTTCCCATTAGGCCGTGATGTAGCAAGAATGAATGCGCACCGCAAACCAGGAAGTCAGTGAGAATAATGATTCAGGAGTGCTGGAGGTGAATAAATCAGCTCGATTTCAACAGGTATCAAACTAGTTATAATGCAAAACATTACTTTTTACTTTATCAGCTACTGTCTGACTTTAATTTAAGAGGAAAATGTTTTTGTCTTTACAACCCCTTTAAGGAAACAAGTTGAAAAATGCTCACATGGGGGTAATGGTGATGCTCTAAGCAGTTGTAAGAAATTCCAACACCACAGGACTTTGATTTATTATTATTAATATTTTTATTATTGGTAATTATTTAGCACTGACAATGTGCACATATCATATTATACATTAATATCAATGAAATGGTGAATTGGGAACTTCTGCAATGCTTTTACAAAGGAGGGCTCAGGGTGTGGTGGTGAGAAGGCACCTGATGCAGTCTGATGGAGACCACCAAAGACCAATAGGAATTATTATACTTCAATAGGAATTATAGGCATAGAATCAATTGTGTAAAATTGTCTCTCTCTCTAATCTATTTGGTCATGTAAAAAAAAACTTAAGTTTTTATTGGCCTGTTAATGTAAAGCTTTCAGTTCCTGTTCCTTTAAATATAGCCCAGCATCATACAAAGTAAAATTTGTCAGAAATATTTGGTATGTACATGTATTTAAAATAAACATTTTGTCTGCTAAAAATGTAAATATAATTCTAAAAAGTCTGCAGTGTTAATGTTATGCTCCTTGATAACGACTTTTGATTATAATTCTGTGAGACATTAAGGACATTTCCTGCATATATAGCATTGTGATGGTTTGAACAGATGGGAGAACAGCAAACCAAAGGAAATCTGAAACAAGTTTGTGGTTTTAAAATACCTTTGCACTGCCGAGAGGCAACCAGTTTAGAACCAAATGTAAAAGAAGTATCTTTAACAACTGAATCCTAAAAGAGAAGATTTATAACCACATATGTCTAAAGCAATGACCACTAATACCATTACACAGGCAAGCATATTTGATGCACAGTTATATTTGATATCTATGGTATATGGATAATATATGGAAATATATACTAACCTGTAGATTGTGTGGGGCATTGCCATGTATTCCAGTTTACTCACTGTTCCTGGCAATTAGCAAAATACATACGTAAACTTGCCAAAGAATGTTTAAGGCTGTTGTTCAGCTGCTCTTTAGATTTACATAATTCTGCCAAATATGCCACATAAGAAGATGACTGTACTTATTCCTGACTATAACCCTCCCTTACTCTATCCAGAATTAAAAAAAAGCGTTGCCTGTAGTTCTACTTTAGGCACACATTTCTGATAATTTTATGGAGAGGACTAAGAAGATATAACCATGCCAATGGTGCAATGGAAAATACAAAGCACAATGAGGAAGGCTTGTGGTCCAGGATGATAGGACAGTCAAAATTAGAAGCACCCACACACACACACAGTTGCAGAATGCCAGCCGCCCGCATACTGGAAGCAGTACGGCCGCTTTATGAGGGGCACTAGACTAATTTGACTCTCAGCCCAGTCTGCCCCATAAGACTGGTACTGAAGTAACAGTATAGCGCAAGCCGGCGGGGACTCTTTCTGTGCTGCCCCCTGCAAAGTGCTGCCCTAGGCCTGGGCCTTGTTGGCCTAGGCCAGGATACAGCATTGTACTTAGAACACATATCAATACAAAATAGTGTCATGGTGATGCCTTTTTTAATGCAAACATACTAGCAACAATCCGCCTAACATTTGGGAAGCCTTCAAAGAAAGGAAACTATTAAATTATCCTTTTTACAGTGTTCTGCTCTCACATTTCTTTACAGTGGAAGAACTTCAGTTGGAAGACTTTGGTCTAAAATGTGTTGTTCACACCTATGCGAATTGGATGCATGGTTTCTCTCTATGGAGCTGGTTCACATATCTCCGCAGCAGGTCTGGTGCGATTTGCTGAAAAAAATTGTGCTTTTTTGGTCCGTTTCAGGTCCTAATTCAGCCCCAAATTTGGGCTGAAATCAGACCTGAAATGGTGAACCAGCATTCACCGGACACCTGCTGTGTTACGGATCCAGTAATGTGAACCCATCCTAATTGTTCCTTTATGTGCTTAAATTGAACTTGTGCTTTGCTCATGTAGGGCAAAGCAACATATTCAGTGTGATACAGGGCTCCCTATTAGCATATAATTATCTTTCTTTTGCACTCCTTATGCTCTGATCATCAATGAAGTGAAAGTAAAGTAGAAGCTATAAGTCCCTGGAGTCATAGCTTACATATAGGACTATGCACTCCCTGTGTGACAGCAGCCCAGCACTGTAACATGGAGTAAGCCATATGCTCCACTATACCCTGACGTACTGGGTATTTCTTTAATCTTTTAGCACTGAGCAGAGTTTCCAGGAAGAGAAGTAATGGTAAGCAAGCCTAGCACACTCCTAGATAGGTTTTAGGCTAATACAAGAAAAACAAAATGGAAGGTGCGCACACCTAATGCACTGCCAATGATAATTTAATAATAAAAAAATGCATAAAAGTGGGTACTCACAAAATGAAACTGCCAATAAGCCATAAAAATATATAGTGTGTGGATATACACAGGAAAACAACACAGGGTACAGCTGATGTGTTTTGGGGGTACACCCCCTTCCTCAGAGCTAGGCCTAGCTCTGAAGAAGGGGGTGTACCCCCGAAATGCGTCAGCTGTGCCCCGTATTGTGTTCCTGTGTATGTCCATACACTTTGTATTTTTATGGCTTATTGGCAGTTGCATTTTGTAAGTACCCACTTTTATACAATTTTTTATTAATAAATTATCATTGCACTAGGTGGACGTGCCTTCTATTTTGCTTTTCTTGTAGTTTCATTTAGATTACCCCATCTGAGGAAGGCAGCATCCACCCAGACTTGGGATTCCATTTTACCACTACTATACCTGTTGCCCTGTACGTCAGAAGACCTTTTAGCACTGGAAGTGACTGTGTTTAAGTGCTAGATTACTTAAATGTAGTTTAGACTTACTGTATTCAGTGGAGCTGCATTTCATTGTCAGTCAAGTTTAGTTCTGGCTAACTGTAACTAGTGTAGCTGTGTTTGATTGTTCTGGTCTGTTCTGTGTTTCAGTGCCTGCAGGATTGACTGCTTCCCCATGTTTGTCCAGACATATTCTAAAACATAGTGGTAATAGAGAGTCTAAACAGCAGTTAAGTATTTATGCAGCCCTGGCCAATACCTGGGTGAGCAGATGACCGTGGGGAGTGTGTATAAATGCTCTAAAATTGGGAGCAGAGGTTCAATTCTGCCATATACCTGTGTAGGTGTAGACAGGTGCAGTCTACACCTACCTCTGCACCTATCCACTGTAGGTGGCACTCATCCACAGCAACATTGCAGTTGGAGAGGAAGTCAAGAGGAACATGATTCCTCTATGGTTTCCTGATCCATCGAGAAAGCTATCCTATTGAATGCTGCTGCCCAATGTGACGCGAGCAGCAATCTTGGGTCAGGCAGAGCCTATTTAAGGCCCTGGCTCCCAGGCTTGGAGTGCATTTTGTGAGTGAGTAGAGTAGGGACAGGTATCCCACCTGGTAGGGACAGAACTGAGTGAGTGAGTGAGTGAAAAACGTATATAGCGCAGCACATGCAAACTGAATCCAGAAATATTTAGACAGAATAAAGGTGGATAAAGCACCTGGACCTGATGGCATCCATCCACGGATCCTAGGTGAGTTGAGCTCTGTCATTTCAAAGCCACTGTATCTAATATTTAGGGACTCATTAAAGACAGGAATAGTACCACTGGATTGGCGCAGGGCCAATGTGGTGCCCATATTTAAAAAGGGAACAAAGTCTTTACCAAGTAACTATAGACCTGTTAGTTTAACTTCTATAGTTGGGAAGATACTGGAACGTTTAATAAAAGACCACATGGATGAGTTCTTGCTGGAAAAAAAACTATTTAAGCAGCAGACAACATGGATTCATGAAAGACAGAAGTTGTCAGACAAACCTGATTTCCTTTTATGAAGAGGTAAGTAAAACCCTGGACAGAGGCGTGGCTGTGGACGTGATATATTTGGATTTTGCAAAAGCGTTCGATACAGTTCCGCACACACGGCTCATGTGTAAGGTAAGGTCTACAGGATTGGATATATCAGTTTGTAAATGGATAGAAAACTGGCTGAAAGACAGAATTCAGAGAGTCGTGGTTAATGATTCTTACTCTGAATGGTCCAAGGTTATCAGTGGTGTACCCCAAGGTTCAGTGCTGGGACCCTTACTTTTCAATATATTTATAAATGATATTGGGTCTGAGATCAAAAGTAACATTTCTGTCTTTGCAGATGACACCAAGCTATGCAGTGGAATAACGTCCTTGCAGGATGTCTCCAATTTATAAGCCAACCTCAATGCTCTGTCTAATTGGGCGACTAAGTGGCAGATGAGGTTTAATGTAGATAAATGTAAAGTTATGCACTTGGGGGCTAAGAATATGCATGCATCATACATGCTAGGGGGAGTACAACTGGGGGGATCTGTAGTGGAGAAGGATCTCTGGGTTTTAGTTGATCATAAGCTCAATAATGGCATGCAATGCCAAGCTGCGGTTTCCAAAGCGAGCAAAGTCCTTTCTTGTATTAAGAGAGGTATGGACTCCAGAGACAGAGATATAATTTTGCCCCTGTACAAATCATTAGTAAGACCTCATCTGGAATATGCAGTTCAGTTTTGGGCACCAGTTCTCAAAAAGGATATCGGAGAACTGGAGAAAGTGCAGAGAAGGGCAACCAAACTGATAAGAGGAATGGAGGAGCTCAGCTATGAGGAAAGATTAGAAGAACAACATTTATTCACTCTTGAGAAGAGGAGAATAAGGGGGGATATGATCAATATGTACAAATATATAAGAGGTCCATACAGTGAACTTGGTGTTGAGTTATTCACTTTACGGTCAACACTGAGGACAAGGGGGCACTCTTTACGTCTAGAGGAAAAGAGATTTCACCTCCAAATACGGAAAGGTTTTTTCACAGTAAGAGCTGTGAAAATGTGGAACAGACTCCCTCCAGAGGTGGTTCTGGCCAGCTCAGTAGATTGCTTTAGGAAAGGCCTGGATTCTTTCCTAAATGTTCAGAATATAACTGAGTACTAAGATTTGTAGGTAAAGTTGATCCAGGGTAAATCCGATTGCCTCTCGGGGGATCAGGAAGGAATTTTTTCCCCTGCTGTAGCAAATTGGATCATGCTCTGCTGGGGTTTTTTGCCTTCCTCTGGATCAACTGTGGGTATGGAGTTGGGTGTATAGGATTGTACTGTGGTTTTTTTTTTTTTTTTTTGTGGTTGAACTGGATGGACTTGTGTCTTTTTTCAACCTGACTAACTATGTAACAATGTAACTATGTAACTATGAATCGCCTCTGGGCGGCAGGGACAGGTTCCTGACAAGGAGGAAAAGCATAGAGCTCACAACTTCTCTGGACATCTTCCCACTTGGGAACCAGACAGCCAGGCCACATTATGACCTTCCTAACAGGCACCGTCAGTTCAGCTGAAACCTGCCTCAGGCCTCAGTGCGGCTATCTGGAGGCCTACTTTGCTGAGAGTTTTCTGAAGCTGACTGGAAGCCGACATCTGAGGACCATGGGGTGAAAGTGTCTGTGGAAGATATGGGAAGGAGGCAACAAATTGTCCAAGGACATTAGTGAGTACAGACTGATGTGAGAAATCCTAGAGACTGTGTGCTAGTGCCATCCCTCTTATGCAAGAGTCAGCACGTTTAACCAGATGCCTACTTTCGAGATGTTATACAGGTCCCCTCCTCTGTACACAAGGCGTATCCTGTACTGCCTGTTTCTTATCTCCCCTGCTCCCTCCCGTGCACAGCCCCATGAGACCCTGTGTCTGTAGAAAGATGAGCTCCCAGTCCTACGATTGGGAGCCAGTCTGAAAGCCTTCCTCACTGAATGACCATTGTGACAGACAATCACAGTGATCATTTAGTCTAACATTTGTAAACATTAGCAAAAGTAATACACTAGCTGTCTTATCTCCTCCTTCCCTGACAGACAATATCTGTAAATGAGAGAGCTGCAGATAACACAGAAGAATGTTTACCTTGTGCACAGGGAAATAGACAACTCTTAATTAACCAGGACATGTCCTTATTTTACTACTTAATCGGGGGTTCCGCAGGTTCGTCTGTTTTTATTTTTTCATGTTAATTTAACTGTTTTAACGTAGGCAAGCTTGTACTCACGTGTCTAAGCTTCCTACTCCTCCGCAGTCTGAATCGGCAGCTACAAATAAGTTATAAAAATTCCTGCAGGCATTTTCCATTTTGCTTGTGGGCAGCGTGAAGCAAACAAGCAAATACTTCCTGGAAGCGAGTAAAATCCCACGAGATTTCGTCGTTGGGCGGTGTGAATCGTCTCCTGGGAAGCATGACACTGTGCTCCCAGGAGACATTGCGGCGCTGAGAATTGTAAGACACGCCCACTTCCGCGAGAGGGATACCCGGAAGTGTCTGCAATCAACTGCAGATGCAAGGTATTTATATGTTAGATAAAATAATGGATAGCGAAATGTCTATCTACTTAATGAGCTGTTCTAGATAAGCTTGAGTTGACATTTAGGGTGAACCTCTGCTTTAACCCATTTATTTTAACCCTGTATAAACAGTATTTAACAGTTTCATCTCCTGTTACATGTTTCTATTTCAAATTATTTGTTGGAAAAAAATATTATATAGCACATACGGTATATACATTGTTATCTTTAAGGGTTTACTGTTTTAAAAGATGTGGTTTGGGGTATATCTGTTTTATTTAAAATCAGTAAGACATTTAAATTACTGATGCATTATGAGAAAAAGAAAATATGTGCAAAAAAAAAACCTTTATTTCTTTTGTAAATAACTTTAACATGCTTTGTACCAAAAATGTTAATTTAATGTTGCAGTATGTAGAACAAGCAGCCGAATAACATATATATGTTTTCCCCACAGTAATGGTACTTGTGTTCAAAATATTACTGATCAAACTTGAAAAAAATATTATTTTTTCCAATTTTTATTTATTTTTGTCCCCTTTAAATGCAAATAAATTGTACAAATTTTAAGGAGCTAAGGATGAAAAGAAAGCTTGTTTTGTCCCCCAAAAAACAATATATGTGTCAATTTTGTATCATACACATTTACAACGTTTTAAACTTATGAATAGACATAGAGGAGAATTTGAAAATATGGTCTAGGTTTGTAGAGGGTAAACAGGTTTGAGAGCTGAAGTGGTTAAAGGGGACTGTGGGGGTTATTTACAAAAGGCACACCCACTTTCCACTTCAAGTGCACTTGTAAGTGTAGTCTCTGTAGATCTAAGGGGGGAAGATCTGCTGATTTTATCATCCAATCATGTTCAAGCTAAAATGCTGTTTTTTATTTTCCTTGCATGTCCCGCTCAGGTTTACAGTGACGGAACTAAGGGGGACATGCAAAATGGATTTGCCTTTTGTAAATAACCCCCATTGTGTCTGCTGTCCTGAAGAGATCAGTCTATTTAATTTTTAGTTAAAGGACTTGGATTGCTTGGATTTTAAAGAGGAAAATTATTCTCCTCAGCCTGCTACAACTACGCTTAGTCCATCATTTACTTGTGCAAGGACCTGGCTCACAGGTCTAAAGGAGAAAGTTTAGTGTCCTCAAATTGCAACTCAGTAACCACTGTATCTTACAATTACCCACTACCTATCTATGGTCAAGATTTTATTAAAACATCCAAAAACACCCCTAGACTGGTTAATGAGTCTGAAGAGTGATCGGAATTGTGTGCCTGGCTGTGGGGCAATTATTTATAAAATAACTCTGGACATCAACTTAGCGGTTCCTCTGGGGGTAGTGGTTTATATGCAAAAGTAGGTCTGAGTTTGCACTCTCCAGCTTTAGTAAATAAACCCCAGTGGCTGCAGTTACAAAGGTTAGTAAGGACATGTTTTAAAACTCATTACAGCTTGGGGAGCAAACTTCTATAGATCTCTATTGAATTATGCCTTGGATAACAGAGGCTACAGCAGTGATGTTACTGTTGTCCTAAATAAGTCAAAACCACTTTCTTTAAAATGTCTTTCAGGTTTTGCCTGACTTCATTAAGCTTTTAACATCTTTTCTATGTCTGTATTTTTCTATTTCATCTAATGATAAGACTTAATAACCAATCACGCTCAGATGGTTTGAGATATCCTGTAAATTGTCTGGGTTTTAGAATTTCCACTGTATGTCTGCAATACAAAGAGCACAATATGGAGTATATTAAGTCATTTGTGGTAATACACTAATTGTGCAGTGCTTAGAAGGTCATCCAGAACATTAAACCCTAACCTAATGGAAGTAGAAAATTGTAAACAACCTTTTATTTTTTTTAAAATGGGGTGGAAGAGTGTATGTCTAAGATGAGACATGAAAGTTAAAGTAGATCCAAAATCCAAAATACATTATAATCTTTAACATGTTAAAGTGTAAGTGAAGTCAATCTCAGTGTACTACACCTATTGAAATTCCATGCTAGTAGCAAAAATCACCTATCCCTATTGCAATCCATACTAGTAATCAAAATCACCTATTTAATTAAATTTTCAAGTAGGTATATATTCCCAGTTAAGGGATGGGGCATGGGACTATATAAATGCAAATTGGGTATGTCAATAGAATAATGGAATAATGGTGATAGTTCTGAAACCACAGAGATCATACAGGGAGACAAAAAATATATCATTTTAATTGTACACTATATTAATACAAAAAAGGCTAAAAAACATGATCACATGAGAGATTGCAAATCAACATTCATTGACTTATATAATATCATATACTATGGGTCCTACATGTTTCGCCCATTGGGGCTTCCTCAGGGACACGCAAGTATATAAGACAATCTAGAATAAATAGATGAAAACTTCATAAGACATTGCAAATACATAGATCATTTTGCCAAAATGTTAGGAGCATCAAAATCATCATTATTCATCATGTAAAATATTAAATAGAATAGTTAGTTCGATAACCATATAGATAAAGATATATTAAGCCTCAGTTTTAGAGGCTGAGACCAAGAAGGTTTTTTACAAGGTATCACCGGGAAAGACCAGGCATGGTATTTACCATGAAATAAATATACTATATGTAGTGCTACCCCTAAAAGAGCGACTGGATTTAGGGTCTATTTCCCCATAGACCACCCACAGCCAAGCAACATGAATTTTCCACACTCTCCAAACGACTGAAGAGGACAGCCTAAAGTTTTTTTAGATGATGTTGTTTATTTAGGGAACGTTGAACTTGTATAGGGATTGGGATACACAGGATGCCCAGAACTGGTGAAACTTGTAACTGCTAAAGTCTCTGGATGCTAAAATCCAACTGAACTGCGTTGCACACTAGTGTGGGTAATAATGCAACTGAAACAGTAAGGCAAACATTCCCAAAAAATCTGTGTTTAAGAGACAGCACCTGGCTGTATTGCATGGTACCTGGCTGCTCTAGGCCCAAAGTAGAGGTATTGGGATGCCAGATTTCACTGATGTGTGGTATTGCACTACACTGTCTTCTCTGTGGCTTTGGATGTGATGCTGCTTTTTACTCACTCAGTCCCCTTTATGTAATTTCTTAAATCCAGAAAGCTGCTGCACTGGCCTCTTTCTGGGCAAGCTGATTCTGGCTTGGCTTGGAGTCCACAACTAAGTCTAGCTGAGATAATGGTGATGACTTTGAGCTTTTCCAATGCTTCCTCCAGCACAGGGGTCACCTCCAGATGTCTGGAATATGAACTCTCCACCCAGACTGCCAGGCTCCTGAGTATTTATGGGCTGTCTGCCCACTTTCTGGGCCTTGACAGGGATTGATGGAAACTCCATAAATATTCAGGCTGCTGTCCCTGTCCCTCCACCCACTATGTTCTGGAAATATCTAGAGAGTTCCAGATGACAGAAGGAGGTAACAAAGCCACAGCATGTGAAGCACAGCAAAGTCTCCTAAGCACAATTAACACATGCTCCTCTGCCTACAGGGGACCCAGACTAAATGTACCTACACTAGCAACAGTGAGGGTGCTATGTGTATTATTTCTGAGACAAAATCCAAAAAACTAAAATATTATAATGACTTGATGCACACTATGTCAGCCTTATTACTAGGCTGCAATTTCAGAGGAAGAGACTAGTAAGGTTTAGTAATGAAATAAAAATGATAGATAATAGTCACAAATATTATACATTTACTGGAAAGTATGTAAGCAGCTTTATGAGGCCACAATCTAATAGCAAATGACAAGGCACCTTTTTTTCCAGTAAACCAAAATTATAGTGTATTTCAGAGGGACAATATTGATAAGTATTCTTTGATTGCTGGAGCAGTATAATAGGTCTCATACTAGGAGACAGGGAAGATGATTTACAATGCAGCAAACATTAGAAATTGGGAAGCTGAGGCCCAGCTGCAGAAAAAATGACGTGTGGCACTTTCACTATAGGGCAGAAGATGGTAATGGTGGCAGATCAGATAGATGGAAGAACATGGTAATGTTGACAATTTAGCAGTGGTGGCAGGAGTTGGAATTGATGGCAGACCAGTGGTGGCAGGAGATTAAAATAGAAGCAGACAAGCAGTAGTGGCATGAGCTGATAACAGTGGCAGTTCAGCAGCGATTGCAGTATATGGTAATGGTGGCAGGCAATTAGAGGTGACAGTAGCTGGTAACTGGTTAGGCCAGTAGTGGCAGAAGCAGATGATGGTAACAGTAGCAAGCCAGCAAAGGTGACCTGAACAGACAATGGTGGCAGGCAGGCAGCAGTGGCAGGGGTTGGTATTGGTGAAAGGTATAATTTTTTTCAGGTGGGCAGATTACAAGGAAACTGTATTCATTAGCATTAGCTATAGGGGTTTTGCAACTGTTGCTGATCCTGAACTGATTACTTTTTATAAAAGTGAGCTGATTAACTGTGTCAGGGGAAAGGCAGCCTTTGCCTTTGTAAACAGGAAACCTTGCACCGGTCCCGCCGAAAGTCCTCAATCCTCCTCCATGTAGTCCAACTCTGCCTGCTGCTGTCTCTGCTTTACAGGGATGAAGGCAGTAGACAAAGAATATCTATCTCTGCAAAAACTCTGTCAACTCTCCATATCTACTACAAGTCTCCACACACTGCTGGAGAGCATGAATTGTATAGGGGTGGTCTGGCACATATGAAATCACCCTGGTTCTTCTAAGCTTTCTGACCACAGTTCAAGTTCAATGGCCAGGAATGCATCACTAGTATTTGCTATTTGCTTGCTATAGAAGCATTATCCCACACCTGAAGATCATCCCTAGTCAGGACTTAATCTCACCTTGGAGAGAAGTTAATATCCTGTTTACAGTCGAGGCCTGAGCTCAAAATTGATCCACAGGGACATAAAGAATAATTTATGGACTAACTCAGGTACTTCCAGAAACCACAAAGTGCCTTCATATTCACAAAACTACAAAACCAATTATATTCAGAAAATACTGGTGAATCTCTCTGTGTTCCCAGAAAAAAAAGAAGATACATGTTTCCAAAAGGCCATTATCCATAACCAGCTGATCTAAAAGGCCATCCAATTAAAAAATGGGTTTAAGTGCACAACCTTTTAAAAAAAAATTATAGCCCTATATTGCAAACAGGGGGGTTAATAACAAGTACTAGCAGCGGCAGTGCGTCCATAAAGGACACACGGGCGCCGCCCCCTCTCTCCCGTCGTCCCTCTATCACCATAGACAGATTCATGCATTGATTCAGGTGCCTGGCCCCTTTTCGGGCGCTGGGCACCTGAATTACAGTCGCAGGGTATTTTTTGAAAGCACCTGATTAGAACCATAGGCTCTAATAGGCATTCAAAAAGGTGAGCAGCAGGTGCCATGTTGGGCGCTCACTGTTCACTCAGCGTTGTGTTAGGAAAGCAAATGAATATTCGCTTTCCTAACACTGAACCGCCTCTCAGCCAATCAGGTGCTCGGGTTACCTGTCACCTGATTGGCTTAAACAACAAGCACTGTGATTGGACGCCTATCAGGCATTCAATCATTGCAGAGGATAAGAAGAGAGGGCAGGAGAAGAAATCGAGGAGCGTGGAGGACACCACTGCGGTGACCCGCTGCCCCACCGAGACAGGTAAGTGTCGGGCGGGCAGGGGATGCAATTGGCAGCATTTGATGGGAACAGTAGCTGCGTTTGAAGGCACAGTGGCGACAATTTATGGGTACAGTGGCTGCATTTGATGGCACAGTGGCGGCAATTGATGGCACAGTGGCTGTGTTTGATGGGCACAGTGGCTGCGTTTGATGGCACAGTGGCGGCAATTGATGGCACAGTGGCTGCATCTGATGAGCACAGAAGCTGCGTTTGATGGGCACAGTGGCTGCGTTTGATGGCACAGCCGCGGAAATTGATGGTCACAGTGGCTGGGTTTGATGGGCACAGTGGCAGTAATTGATGGCACAGTGGCTGTGTTTGATGGCACAGTGGCTGCATTTGATGGCACAGTGGTGTCAATTGCTGAGCACAGTAGCTGAGTTTGATGGGCACAGTGGTTGCAATTGATGGTGGGTGTTTTTTTCATTTTTTGAAATTTTGAATTTTGTGAGCACCAGCCGCCACTGAGTACTAGTATCTAATGCATCTGATGCATCAATTTGCCATAATGCAGGGAAGCCGTCTTTTCCTCCTTCCAATCAGGAATCACAAAAATAATGGGGATGCCCATCACTGTTCTTTCTGCTCTGTATAACTGTTGCATGAAATAGCTCCGTACACGATTCAATTATTGGGTGAATCATGTTTATGAGAACTCTCTATATTATCAGCAGTGCCTAACTATGCTGAGTACTGCTTCATTTTCAGCTCTCCCGTATTTACAAAGACTGTCCTAGGCAAGATACTATAAATCCCTAGACAAGCTGCCACTGCAAATGTCCATGATGTCATTTCTAAACTGTACCAAATGCAGGTTAAATGTTTTTCATATCATCTATTTATACTTCACTGGCAGTTGAAAAAGAAATTGTACCCAAGAAAAAAGTGCTTGTATGGGCAGCAATTCACATATTTTGCTGTATAAACATGTTTCCTCTGAGTCTTGCAGCATTTGAAATAATGTTATGATGTAATGTAAACTTTACTTTTGACTTAGCCATTTTGGATAAGGGGAGGTGAAGACAGCTGGTTAAGAGATCTTTTTATGAATGACACCTTTAGTAGGTGAAGCAACTTTTAGCAGGCTAATTTCTCAGCTGCTCTGCTAAAACCAATATTCAAGTCGTTTAAAAAAAAAAAAAAAACTTCAAAGAATGATCCCTGCAATAAAATACTCTGAATACTTACTGATGAGTATAGAACATAAATATTTATTTCCTATGATTATCAGCTCCATGTAGTGATCATAATGCAACATTTTCCTGATTCATTCTATCCTGTATAATTGGAAAAACATTCATGGAGGAAAAATAGCCTAAAACATTTGTTTTTTCTGCCATTAACACAGAGCAATTATACATGTACTTTCATAGGACAATAGGTATAAAACACTGTACATATATGTTCATAGGTATAATATGCAGAAAATTCAGCACTGTGCCAAACTTCAACATGCACAAAGATGCACTTGTATTTTTAAAGTGGTGCAAAAAAAAGTTCTTAAAAAAAATATTTAATATCTCCCCAGATGATGTGTTAGCACACGAAACGCGTCGGGTCGTCTCCACTGCCGCCTCACATATGTATACATGCGTGATTTGTACAGCTTACATGTGAGTGTACCTGTTTTACTTTATTAAAAATGTGGTTTATTTAACTGGATTACGCTATGTGGCCACTTTTCTCTTTTACCTTCTCTGGCTATTAACATAATTGGAGTGATATTGCTTTGGAACCTTCACATTCTCGCATGTCTTCCCATGGTTGGAATCACCATCTAAACAGCTAACCAGATGAGGACATCAACATATTCCTTGTGTGCCTGATTCAGAACCACACATTTAAGCTTGATTTGACTTGTAGTGGCGTATGTCCCTACAAGTCCACCCCGTCTGGTAAGCCTCCATTTTTGTTTGGTGGTGGTCTCTCCTCACAGAAAAGAAGCAATTGATTTTTATATGTTGCCTATCATTACTCACGTGGTGGAATATACTTCAATGGACTTTAACATTATATATTGAGCACTTTATGATTCCGTGACGGAATGATTATTATATGGACTTTTTTTCTTCTTACATTGATCACTTAATTGTTATTGTGATACGTTTCTATTTATTTGCAAAAAATCTTTTCACAGTTTACTGCATATTAATATGTCTCTATGATACATGTTATCTAAGCGCTACACATCTTTTTTTCACATTTTTATTTGCAATTTTTTTTTTTTTTTAGCAGTGTTAGCAGCTGTCTCTTTGCAGGCAGCGCAGTATATACCATCCTTTCTATATTTAATATATAGACTTCCTTTTAAATTACTATATTGACATCTTGTTTCAAGTCTCTGAATCCAAAACTGAACACAATAGCCAGTTAATTTGCCTGCTATGTATTTGCATATTTGTTTGTAGTCACTGTTTTCCTCTCCTGCTGTAGTTCAAGTAGCACTAGTTGTGGGAAGGGCCTGCTTATTCTGTACATTGGGATACCTCTTCACATGTATGCAATCACCAACGCCCGGGACCAGGCAGGGGCACGTTCATGTGAAAGTCCACATTAGGTTGGAACACTGGCTTAGAGATGAGCCGTACACTGTGTGCAGCTATGTAACAACATACAGATTTATTCTGTAAAAACTCTATCCCGTGTTGCTGCGCACCCTGTCTTCCAGAATGTAGCATTTAGAGGGAACACTGTGGAGAATGTGTGCCGCTCCATCAGTCCAGTTTTCCTCTGCCACCTCACTCCCAGTGTCAGAATGGGGTCCCCGCTGTGCACCAAGTGTTGACCTCATGCGTGTATTTAACTAACTCCTTCAGTTCCTGACACCTCCAATATTGGTCAGAACATGAACGATGATGAAGCTTTGCATTGTGTGAAAATGGGGTAAGGAAAGTAACCTGCTGAATAACGTCAAAGAACAAAGGATCTGATATTTGACTTCAGGAAGAGGGCTATTAAGTTACACTTTCTGTGTTCATAGACTGAACCAAGGTAGATCAAGTAAACGGCTTAAGATTTTTCGGAACAATTATTAGGCTCCTTTCACACTGGGGAGAGGGTGGCGGCGGAGGTATTTTTACCTTCAATTTTGCGGTGCTATACGGCCCGCCAAGGGGGGGGGGGGGCGGTTTTACCCCCGCTAGCGGCCGAGAATAGATTTGAAAACCACCGCAAATCGCCTCAATGGGCAGAAGCGGTGGAGGAGCGGTATACCCACCACTCCTTCACCGCTCCAAAGATGCTGCTAGCAGGACTTTTTTTACCGTCCTGCTATCGCACCGCTCCAGTGTGAAAGCCCCAAGACTGCAGCGGCTGTTTCAGGTTGCTTAGTAGGCGCTATTTTTTTGCGTTATAGCGTCTGCAAAGCAACCCAGTGTGAAAGGGGTCTTACAGAAGATAATTCATGGACAGCACAATATCAACTCAGGTTTGGAAAGCTCAGCAATAGCTGCACTTCTTGAGGAAACTTAAAAATGCCAACTTTCACAATAGGTTCTTCTTAGATTTTATTAGGGAAGCAATAGAAATTACTGTGACATACCATGTCACAATATAACATGGCATGTGCCAGGTCTGTAAAGCCCACATAATTTTATTGGATAGTACTCACCTAAGTCTTAGCCTGTTTAGTTTGACACTTTTACATGGACAATATAGAAATATTAGGTGTCAAGCCACCAGATTGCAGAGGAGCTCATGCCTCAGGCTGTGAGATTAGTTAAAGTGTTGCTAAACCCAGGACACTGCATTCACTGTATCGGGTCTCCCATAGTATACAGAACATGGAAATGCAATTATTTTAGTAAATATAAACTGCTAAATACCTTTTCTCATCAGCAGTATATAGCAGTCTTATGACTTCTATCAGTGTCCGGTTAAAGCTTGCAGGAGAGTTTTCATTCACATCTGACTGTCCTATGAGGCTGCATGACCCCTGACCCTCTGTTTGGACAGTGCCGATTGGCCCTGGGTCGATCACATACACCATCCCAACAAAAAAACAACCTCTTTAGCATTACACACCAAACAGAGCATGTGCAGAGTGCCTCCTAGGACTCAACAGATGGATTGGGGACAGTGAAAGAAGGGGATGATTAGAGAAGACAGGATCAAACAACCTTTTTACACAATGCAGAGGATTAATCCATTAGGTTCCACAGTAAGTATAACAGACATGCTTTACTGCATACACAGACTGATTTTACTGTTGTGGGTTTAGTAACCCTAATTCTACCTGCTCTAAAACATCACAAATGCCAGGCAAATTAATTAGAGGTGGTCTGTTTTTATATTTTTAAATTCCGTTGCATAGGGTATTGAAATGTTGTACCATTGTATTTTAATATACAGTGTAATGCAGAACTTTTTTTCTCAGAAAATAGGTGCAGGAACTCAACCACGACCCATTCAGATCTCACAAACAGTAGAAGGGTCTTAAAGGGGCATTAAATACCAGAATTGCATTACATACAGAGTGCAGAGTTCAGGGGGTTACAAAGCTGTCACTTGTAAACACAGAAACCAGACTTCTGTGTTTACAAGTGATAGTGGTGAGCAGGCACCAAAGGGTCTGAGCCAAAGGTGGTGGAACTGAGTTCCCCCAAGTTCCCCCTGAAAAAAAGCCCTGGTGTAATGTATATGTTCATGTTATATATTTGTGTCTTTTTATGTGTAGTATTGGGGAGGAGGATACACTTCATTGTATAACTTTGTATTGTAGCATGTATGTACATTTCTTGAAACTTGAATCTAAATTAGGAGGCTGCTGACAGCTTAGAGTGTTAGGCATCTGCCACGGCTATCAGCATTACCCACTGGTAATCCTGGTTATCCTTTCACTGCCAGGGCCATTTTTAACACACATGCTGGAGGCACATTTTTGACCTGGCGTTTACTCAAAGCCCCCAAAACATAAAAAAATTCCTAAAATCAGATACAGTGTAGAATAAAATGCCGACAGTAGTAATATTTTATATCACACAATATTAGCACAACTGTTTATCAATTCTGTAAAAGAAAAAAAAAAACTCAAGTAAATTTTAGTGCACACAAACACAATATAATACTCAGTGTAAATGTGGAAGTGATTAGTGACAAAACAGTCGCTAGCTTACTGTGAAAACGTAAACCAACTCTCAGCTGCTTTTCCAGCCAGGAATCTGTTTTAGTGTCAGTGACGTTGGTGGTAACAACAGAGTTAAAACTTAACTCCAGTCAAATAGAGCTGAGATACATACATTCAAACTATTTTATCTGCCAAAGGAGATGTTCTCAGCTATCTTATCCAGTTTCCCTTGCTAGTAAGCACAGGCAGGGTTGGGCCCTCCATAAAGCCGTGTACACACGACCATTTTTCATGTCATGAAAAAAAAAAACGTTTTTCTCAACGTACAGTTGAGATCGAAAGTTTGGGCACCCCAGGTAAAAATTTGTATTAATGTGCATAACGAAGCCAAGGAAAGATGGAAAAATCTCCAAAAGGCATCAAATTACAGATTAGACATTCTTATAATATGTCAAAAAAAGTTAAATTTTATTTCCATCATTTACACTTTCAAAATTACAGAAAACAAAAGAATGGCATCTGCAAAAGTTTGGGCACCCTGCAAAATTTATAGCATGCACTGCCCCCTTTGCAAAGCTGAGACCTGCCAGTGTCATGGATTGTTCTCAATCATCGTCTGGGAAGACCAGGTGATGTCAATCTCAAATGTTTTAAATGCTCAGACTCATCTGACCTTGCCCCAACAATCAGCACCATGGGTTCATCTAAGCAGTTGTCTAGAAAACTGAAAATAGTTGACGCTCACAAAGCTGGAGAAGGCTATAAGAAGATAGCAAAGCGTTTTCAGATGTCAATATTCTCTGTTTGGAATGTAATTAAGAAATGGCAGTCATCAGGAACAGTGGAAGTTAAAGCAAGATCTGGAAGACCAAGAAAAATATCAGACAGAACAGCTCGCAGGATTGTGAGAAAAGCAATTCAAAACCCACGTTTGACTGCACGATCCCTCCAGAAAGATCTGGCAGACACTGGAGTTGTGGTACACTATTCCACTATAAAGAGATACTTGTACAAATATGGTCTTCATGGAAGAGTCATCAGAAGAAAACCTCTTCTACGTCCTCACCACAAAAATCAGCGTTTGAACTTTGCAAATGAACATATAGACAAGCCTGATGCATTTTGGAAACAAGTTCTGTGGACCGATGAGGTTAAAATAGAACTTTTTGGCTGGAATGAGCAAAGGTATGTTTGGAGAAGAAAGGGCACAGAATTTAATGAAAATAACCTCTGTCCAACTGTTAAGCATGGGGTGGATCAATCATGCTTTGGGGTTGTATTGCAGCCAGTGGCACAGGGAACATTTCACAAGTAGAAGGAAAAATGGATTCAATAAAATTTCAGCAAATTTTGGATGGTAACTTGATGCCATCTGTGAAAAAGCTGAAGTTAAAGAGAGGATGGCTTCTACCAATGGATAATGATCCTAAACACACCTCAAAATCCATGGGGGATTACATCAAGAGGCATAAACTGAAGGTTTTGCCATGGCCTTCACAATCTCCTGACATCAACATAATTGAAAATCTATGGATAGACCTTTAAAGAGCTGTGCGTGACAGACAGCCCAGGAATCTCAAAGAACTGGAAGACTTGTGTAAGGAAGAATGGGCAAAGATACCTCAAACAAGAATTGAAAGACTCTTGGCTGGCTACAAAAAGCGTTTACAAGCTGTGATACTTGCCAAAGGGGGCAGTACAAGATATTAACTCTGCAGGGTGCCCAAACTTTTGCAGACGCCATTTTTTTGTTTTCTGTAATCCTGAAAGTGTAAATGATGGAAATAAAATCTAACTTTTTTTGACATATTAAAAGAATGTCTAATCTGTAATTTGATGCCTATTAGAGATTTTTCCATCTTTCGTTATGCACATTAATACAAATTTTTACCTGGGTTGCCCAAATTTTCGATCCTCACTGTAATTCTTGTCAAGCCTGCCTTGCATACACGTGATCGTGAAAAAAAATGCTCGAGCAAAGCACGATGACGTACAACACGCACAGCGGCACTATAAAGGGGAAGTTCCATTTGAATGACGCCACCCTTTTGGGCTGATTATGCAAATTTTCCCTCTCATAACTTGCTTCTGAGAACGCGTGTTTTTTTCCCCGTCGTTAACGCGTACACACGACTGTTTTTCACGACGAGAAAAATAGAGCATGGTCTAAATTTTTAATGCCCATTTTTCTCGTCGAGAAAAATGCTTTGGAGCCTACACATTTTTCTCGTAATGAAAAACGGTCGTGTGTACGCAGCATGACACTATATCAAGACTGAGGCACACACCAGATTGCAGACTGGATAATAAAGGAGAAGCAGCACACTGATAAGGTCATCCCTCTGCTCACTCTGCCTGTTCCCCCTGTCAGCATATTTCCTGTCAGTACAGCTTGATTGACTTGTAGTGCTTTACTTTTACTCTCCAAGCAGAGTACGGATTTTTTAATGTGATTAGAGTCGGCTGATTGTCAAGACAGTTTTAGCTACTTGCATTATGTATGTAACTCAAATATTATTATAAATATTATTTTTTATGAATACATAAGGGCAGTAGTTCTTTTTAGATCTGTCTACAGTTCAGCATTAGACCCATTTCACACTGGATCCGCTCCACATTAGCGGTAAAGTGCTGCTAGTCTTAGTGGTTGTCACGTACCTGATGGTGAGGAGCCCGAATTGCAGAGGTCGGCCTCCCTTACGGCTCCCACTCGTGGCCCCCTGATAGGATAACAGAAGGCACAGGAGTAAGGAGTGGCACGGGTGCCTGGCAGGATCAACAAGAAGAGGTAGTGGGTCAGTCTAGTAGAAGCTTCCTTGCAGGAACTGAAATACCGGAACTGGATCAGCTCAGCAGACGGAATAGGTCCAATAGACTGGATCAGCTTAGCAGACTGGAACACCTCACCAGACAGGATCAGCTCAGCAGAGAAGATAGGTCCAATAGACTGGATCAGCTTAGCAGGCTGCAACACCTCACCAGACAGGATCAGCTCAGCAGAGAAGATACGTCCAATAGACTGGATCAGCTTAGCAGACTGGACTGGAACTAGGACAAACTGGAATCGTTCAGCTGGACTGGAACTAGGAAAAACTGGAATCGTTCAGCTGGACTGGAACTAGGACAAACTGGAATCGTTCAGCTGGACTGGAACTAGGACAAACTGGAATCGTTCAGCTGGACTGGAACTAGGACAAACTGGAATCGTTCAGCAGACTGGAGCAGACTGGATCAGCACAGAAGGTCAGACAGGCCGGGTCAGATATCGGGGCGGACAGCGAGGTACAGGGGTGCAGACAGAAGGATAGTCAAAACAGGCCAAGGATCAGGTGCAGGCGGATGGCTGGAATAGTCACAGGTAAGCCGGGTCTTTCACAGGTAAGTCTCAGATCAGGTTTCAGATACTCAACGCTGTAGAGCAGACAGCAGGGATGGTATGTGAGAGGCCGGCTTAAATACCCCGCCTGGCTCCAATAGGCGTGTGCACCCGTGCACGCACACGCATGCGTGATCACAGCCGCAATCGGGAACCGCAGAATCTAAGTCGCCTGTTTCTGGCAGGATCTTCATGACATTGCCCCCCCCCAAGGGGCAGCCTCCGGATGCCCATACTGGCAAACTTCTCAGGGTGAGATCTCTTAAAGGATTGTACCAGACTCTTAGCGTGGATGTTCCCCTCGGGCTCCCACAAATTTTCTTCAGGTCCGTACCCCTTCCATTTAATCAAAAACTGATTCTGGTTCCTTCTCCTTCTGAAGTCCAGGATAGCCTCCACTTCGAATTCTTCTTCTCCATCTACAATGACAGGATCAGGGGGGGGGAAGTACTCCGATTTGGAAAAGGATTGGGAATAGAAGGCTTTAACAGCGATACGTGAAATACAGGATGGACCCTTAATGAATCTGGGAGTTCTAGTTCGTAAGCTACTTCGTTGATTCTCCTCCTAACCGGAAATGGCCCTAAAAATTTGGGGCCCAGCTTCTTCGAAGGACATGCCATCCTCAAATTCGTTGTGGATAACCACACCAGGTCACCAGGAGACAATATTAATTCACCTCGTCTCTTCTTGTCAAAGGCTGTTTTGTTGTGTTCCTGAGTCTTGGTCATAGTTTCCTGCAAAAGCTGGTTATTGGTAGAGAAGAAATTAATTTTCTCCTGGACTGCTGGTACTGTACATTCAGGAAGTGAATTGGGCAGAAATGAGGGATGGAAGCCAAAATTGGCGAAAAAAGGAGTCTGTTTGGTAGCGGAGTGGATGGAGTTATTGTAGGCGAATTCGGCCAATGGAAGCAGAGAAATCCAATCATCTTGTGCGAAAGAGGAAAAGCAGCGTAGATACTGTTCGAGAGTCTGATTCGTCCTCTCAGTTTGCCCATTGGTCTGAGGATGATAAGCGGAGGAAAAGGACAGTTCAATGTCCAGGGCCTTACAGAGGGACCTCCAGAATCTGGAGGTAAATTGCACCCCCCGATCTGAGACGATGTTAGCTGGTACCCCATGGAGTCTGATAATTTCCTTAATGAATGCCTGCGCTGTTTCAGGAGCTGAGGGAGTGTCTTTCATTGGAATAAAATGTGCCATCTTTGACAGACGATCCACTACCACGAATATAGTGGTGTGATCTTCTGCCGGAGGTAATTCAACGATAGACCATGGAGAATGTTATCCATAGACTTTATCTGGGACAGACAAGGGCTTTAGAAGACCCCAAGCCTTGGTTCTATGGGTCTTGTTTCTGATACAAGTAGTGCAGGATTCAACATACTTTTTACAATCTACCCGTAACTGAGGCCACCAAAAGGTACGCTGTACCAAATCGGTGGTTTTGGTTACGCCAAAATGCCCGGCTAATGCATGGTCATGGCAAAGTTCCAAGACAGATACTCGTAGGCTTTCGGGAGTGTAGATCTTGTCTTTGTGCCAAAATACCCCATCCTTGAACTGCAGTCCTGGTTCAGAAGGAGGTGTCTGCCCTGTGGAGGCTTGTTTAATTCGGGAAAGCAGAAATTTCTTTTGACTTGTGAAACATCCGGGACAGGGCATCAGGTTTAGTATTTTTGGAACCTGGCCGATACGTGACATGGAAGGAAAATCTGGAGAAAAAGAGCGCTCACCTGGCTTGGCGTGGCCTCAACCTCTTTGCAGACCTAAGATATTCCAGGTTCTTGTGGTCGGTAAATATTAGGATTGGATGGGCAGCTCCCTCCAGCAGGTAGCGCCACTCCTCCAGTGCAGATTTTATTGCCAACAATTCCCGATCCCCTACATCATAGTTCTTCTCCGCTGTTGAGAGTTTACGTGAGAAGAAGGCTACTGGATGAAGTTGGGCCTTGGTTCCTTGTCTTTGGGAAAGTATTGCTCCTACAGCAATTTCAGACGCGTCTACCTCAAGAACAAATGGTAGAGAGGAATCTGGATGTCCCAAAACAGGAGCAGAGGTAAAGAGTTCCTTAAGGGCCTCAAAGGCTCCTGGGCCTCAGGGGACCAATGGAAGCGGTTTCCCTGTTTGGTCAATTGGGTGATTGGTGCAATGATGGCCGAGAAGCCTTTGATAAACTTGCGGTAGAAGTTGGCGAAACCAACGAAATGTTGGATTCCCTTTTTGTCTGCTGGAACTGGCCAGTCCAGGATTGCAGAAATCTTCTGGGGGTCCATCTTGATGCCTTCACTGGAGATGATTAACCCCAGAAATGGTATACTTTCCTGTTCAAATTCACACTTTTCAGCTTTCGCATATAAACCATGTTGACGAAGACGGCCCAGTACACTTCTGACATGCCTGCGGTGGAATTCAAGGGAAGAAGAAAAGATTAGAATATCGTCCAGGTAGACGATAACAAATAAGTCCAAAAAGTCTCGGAGGACATTGTTGATAAAATACTGAAAAGTAGCAGGTGCGTTGCACAATCCGAAGGGCATCACCAAGTACTCGAAGTGCCCGAATCGAGAACGGAAGGCCATTTTCCACTCGTCCCCATCCCTGATGCGGACCTGATTATAGGCGCCACGGAGGTCAAGTTTGGTGAAAACTGTGGCGGCCCCCAGCCTCTGGAATAACTCTGGCACCAGGGTAAGAGGATAACGGTTCTTTACAGTGATTTTGTTTAATTCCCCTTTAGTCGACACAAGGTCGAAGGGTATGGTCCTTTTTCTCGACAAAGAAGAAATAAACCCATTCTTTAGGTTCTCATCTATGTATTCCTTCAATGCCCCTTGTTCTACCTCTGTCAAGGGGAAAATCCTACCAAAAGGGATTTCGGCCCCAGGAAGCAGTTCAATAGGACAGTCGTAGGCTCGATGGGGTGGTAGAGCCTCTGCCCTTTGTTTACTAAATACGTCCAGAAAATCATGGTAGGCTTTGGGAATAGACTGGCGTATTTCAGCTTCAGACTCCAGGCATAGCAAGGTAGACGGCCCATGAGGATCGTGGGGCCCACAGAACTGCTGGTAGTATGGTGAAGAAAAGGTAACCTCCCCTGTGGCCCAGTTCATGGCAGGATTGTGGATTTGTAGCCACGGCATGCCAAGGATTACAGGAAATATTGGGGAGGAGATTATGTCCATACGTAAAAGTTCATGGTGGGAACTGGAGATAACGGCAAGTATCGGAGCAGTCTCTAGAACTACAGGGCCTGATTTGATAGCAGACCCGTCAGCCAAATGAACAGAAAGTCCATGGGTCTTGGGAAGGAGAGGAATTTGGTGTTTAGCAGCAAAAGATGAGTCCATGAAACAGCTACAGGCCCCAGAGTCAATAATGGCAGGTGTTAGCAGAGTCTTTCCTGGAAGCTGGAACGACACAGAAAGGGCAAGGTGAGATGCAGGCTGGGTAATAAAGTCTGTGTAGCTAGGAGACATGCAGAGACACTTACGGAGCTTTAGAGGACAGTTCCTGACGTAGTGGCCGGGTCCTCCGCAGTACAGACACAGATTATTTACACAACGTCGTTGACGCTCTTCAGGAGTAAGGGAAGGACGAAGGACGCCCAACTGCATGGGCTCAGGTGTGACAGTGGTGCTTTATCGTTGCTTTAGCGACGCTTTACCGTCATTTTAGCAGGTGCTCTTTGGGCACTAGTGGGGCACTTTTAACCACCGCTAGCGACCAAAGAAAGGGTTAAACGCGCCAGCAAAGCCCCGCTGCTGAAGCTCTTTGCAGGCGCTTCGGCAGCAGTGCCCATTCATTTCAATGGGCATTGGCAGAGCGGTGTATACACTGCTCCTCCGCTGCTCCAAAGATGCTGCTCCGCTCCAATGTGCACCGCTCCAATGTGAAAGCCCGCTGGCTCTTACACTGGGGCTGCAGGGGAGGCATTTTTCAGACTATTGACAGGAGCTATTTTTAGACCTTTAGCGCCTGAAAAATGGCTCCAGTGTGAAAAGGGTGTGAGGCCCCGTACACACGATAGAATCCATCCGCAGATAAATCCCAGCAAATGGGTTTCAGCGGATAGATCCTATGGTGTGTACACGCCAGCGGATCTGTTTCCGCGGATATATCTCCCCTGGGATGGATTCCAGCAGATCGAATATTTGCTGACATGCAGAACATATCCATCTGCTGGAGTCCATCCCAACGGATGGATCCGCTGGTCTGTACAGACTCACCGGATCCATCCGTCCGAAGGGATCCCCCGCATGCGTCGTAATGATTCGACGCATGCGTGGAATTCCTTATATGACAGCGTCGCGCACGTCGCCGCGTCATAATCGCGGCGACGGCGCGACGCGTCATCGCCAGAGGATTTCGGCGCGGATTTCAATGCGATGGTGTGTACACTCCATCGCATGAAAATCCGCCGAAATCCTCGAGAGGATTTATCCGCGGAAATGGTCCGCTGGACCGTATTCGCTGATAAATTCTATCGTGTGTATGGGGCCTGAAACATGAATATCATCTTGTCATTGAACTTTTGTGAAGTTAAATGTAGGTACATTTAAAAGAAAGAAGCTGCACACATATTTTTCACAGCTGATAAATGTGAGCATTGTTTTCACTGAATAACCAAATAATAATTAACATGCTTGGAGCATCAGACAAATTCTGCAGAAGTTGTTTGTACATTTAGTACTGCATTGTTTGTTTTTAGTCAATCGATCATTTACGCCACTGATTCTCAGACTCGTGCTCAAGGCATTTCATTGTTTTACCACATCCTTGTATGAGATGTAAGATCATTATTGTTATTTTATGTGTATACTAACAAGCATTTTGTTAAATCCTGAGAGCTGATATTAAGATAGTGATTTTAAAACTTATAGAAACCACTAAAAAACTGCAATTAACTGTATTTTCTGTTTTCTTCTGACATTGTATGACTTGTTCTGTGTTTTACCAAGCAATTTCAAGAATATTAAGAAAAACGGGAATTTCCCATAGTACTTGACATTTATATCTACTATAATTACTGTATCTTAAGCACAGATTCTCAAATTAGTGGTTTATAAATGAGACTTGAGTTCATTATGTAAATTTATAGTCGAGCACAAAACCATCACACAATGTTTTGAATAGAGTCTTCCCTTCTGGCAAAGATGGCTGTCATAAAAAAAAAACACAAAGGGCATTGGTTAGAGAAGATCATTTGTAACTCTGAAGGAGCTGCATTGCTCCTAACCATCTATAGGAAAATTACAGTGTGGTTGCTTCCTAAGGTTAGGCTTTAGAGTAGAACTAAAGGCAAAACTTTTTTTTTTCAGATAGAGAAAGGGAGGGTTATAACCATGGTCAGTTATGTTTTCGCAATCTGTGTCCCATTGGGAGATATCCCTTCACTTAGCAAAACAGGAAGTGAGAGGAAATCCCTACAATGTGAGGGAATCCCTGGTTGTCACCAGGGTCACCAGAACTAGTGTCACTATTTGAAGATTTGCCCCCTACTCCTGTTCTAGTGGCAACCCAAAATGTAAGATTATCTTTCCTTTGCATCTTCAGTGATTACTGTAAACAGGATGAAAAAAGAGGTTAAATCTCTTTATGGGGATTAAGACAGCTATAAATGCTTGATGGGTGTTTTCATTCCATTATATGCAAAACTAAAAAATCTTTTGCATTTAGTTATACTTTAAAGGCGATGGAAATAAATGTGTAGAAAACACTATACCAAGTTATGTTTAGAATTTGCCAAAAGACATATGGGACACAACAAATATTTGAGGAATAAAGTTCTCTGGTCTTATGAGACCAAAATTGAACTTGTGGACTTTATAAACGCTTGATGGGTGTTTTCATTGCTCTCCATTCTATGCAAAACTAAAACATCTTTTGCATTTAGTTATACTTTAAAGGAGATGGAAATAAATTTGCAGAAAACACTATACCAAGTTATGTTTAGAATTTGCCAAAAGACACATGGGACACAACAAATATTTGAGGAATAAAGTTCTCTGTTCTTATGAGACCAAAATTAAACTTGTGGACTTCAGCACAAAACACTATGTATGACAGAAAGCCAACTCTACTTGTCCAGCATACCCACAGTGAAGCATTATGTTGGTAGGGGATGAAAGAAAGGCTTTTCATTGGCATTGACTGGGATTCTTTTTTAGAACTGAGGGCATCATTGGTGGAGCCAAATAATGGTCGGTTCTAGAGGAAAACCTGGTTTACTTCACCTTCCAGCAAGGATTCTAAGAAAGACAGCTAGAACCAAAAACCTGACATTTTTTAGAACAACTCCAATCTCCATCCAATTAATATTCTCTAGCTAAACTGGAAAATCTGTGTTTCATTCAACCCGAGAGCAAAATTAATTTTGCAAAGAAGAATTGAACAAAAATTTAATGCTGGTATAGACTTACCCCAATATGTAATTGTAGCCAAATATGGGGCTACCAAAAATATACTAATGGTGGGTAGATACATATGACATCAGAAATGTGTGCTTGTGTCAATATATATAATATATATATATATATATATATATATATATATATATATATATATATATATATATATATATATATATATATATATATATATATATATATATATATATATATATATATTCCGCCTTCCTTTAAAGTGTTAGGTATATTGGATAAATCATTTCCAGTTTTAACATTGCAAAATGTGAAAAAGACCAAGGAAGTGAATACGCATCTAATAATTTTGTATTAATTAATTTAGAGCATAAACCCTTTTTTTTTTTATAAATAAGAAGTGGCTTGTATGCTAAGAGATGGTTTGCTTGCAAGTAGCAGAAATTGATATATTCACAGTGATAGCCATAGCGGGACTCATGCAGTGAGCCTCGCAAAAATGTTAGATCGGTAAGTTCCAAAACCTTAAACTCTTCCGATAAAAGTGCTTAGTATATTTATACTGCAAATTAATGAATCATCACTGTCACCAGTGAATTTAGTAAACCAAAATTGAGTGAAGCTATGATGCTACAACCAAAAACATTCTTAGCACCGTGTTCATGCAGGCTACACAGGCTATTTGACCTTTGACCAAAGTTCTGATGGCCTCCTGCCCAGGCTCCAGGTCCAGCTATTCATCTCTTTACACCCAGCAGTGCTTTGCTCAATGTCAAGACCACACAAAGCATGTTAGGGTAGAGTAAAGCCAGTTTACAAAGTTACAAAGAAATAATGGATTTTATAGGCAAACCACACCTGTTACAAATTCTTGGTTAACAAAAGGTATTCTTTATAAGGAGCTTTTAGGCACATGTTCTATATACTTACCATGATATCCATTGAATTCTTCAAGCATTAGTTTATAGACTTATTTTTCAGTTCATGTTATCCATAGACAGTGGCAATCTGAATTTTGGGGCTCTAGAAAACTGCACACTAGCACTTGAAGACCCAGCATAAAAAGGTTTGATCCCTTCTTCACTATACTCTATAAACGTTCCACTTATACACAACAGCACACACAAATAAGAATTAATGCTTATTTCTTTACATACACATAAAACATGACTTATCAGTTTAATTAACCCATGAATAGAGAAACATTTTCCAAGTGAAGAACATGTAAAACTTCTTTAAGATCACTTTTTGTTAAACACTAACATATGGAGGGGATGAATAGTGAAGGGATGGAGACATGGAAAACTTCTGACCCACAAACATGTAAACTGAATACAGCACTTGTATGCTTGCCAAGTCAAGGTAATCTGAGCATCTTTTAAAACAAAATAGAACTGGATGTGATCCAATATCTGGAAACACAATCGCTATACTGCAACTGGCAAAATATCAGTTTGTCACAGTGCCATTCTCGTTACCATAAGAATCTTAAATTGAATATGTCAAAATTATTTAGCTGCAAAGCCTTGCTTGTCAAGATATAACAGAGCAGGACAACTGCAAAAAAAAAAAGAAAAATACATAAAATAAAACATCACAGTTGAGGACAAGAACAAGGTTATAAGCTTTCTTGATATCAAGCATAACGGTTTTAAGTGTGCAATCAATTCTTTCCTGAAATGGATCCTTTATGAATGTATAAACACAGCAATATGTTGCGTGTTTTGAAATATAAAGTGTCTTTGATTACATTCAGGTTCTGCTATCTTGTTAAAGATGGGTGTTTTCAAATGAAAAATTGTAGCAGGAATACATGTCTATTGTTTCACGCTGTTACATAATACATCTAAAAATTACAATGGAACAGAAGAAATTGGCAAGAAATGTTTGTTATATAGTTTTGGATATTTCTTAAGGGATGTTGGAGAGACTTCAAGTTATAAATGTATATCATTTATATATGTATAATTTTGACATTACTGGTAAAATAATAGTGGTCAATGAAACAACAGGAAAGAAAATTTCTTATGTAATACAGTCAATAGATACCATATAGTCAAGAGACCTGTCAAAACACATACATTTAAGTTTTGATAGCAAGGAATATTATACTGGACTGCATAGCCAATGTTGGTATGTCAACTATGTGCAAGTTTTTTTTATGAAACAATTTAAATGTTGCAGTTGAAAAAATATTTTTTTTTCATACATTGAGGGACACAGGATGCCCTCACCATTGGGTTATACTGCCTACTACAGGAGGATTGTTCACTGGGAAACCCAAAAAAATGATAGTCCAGCTCTGCTGGGAAAGGTCTAACATCCATAAGAGCATTTTGTTCAGCATTTTGCTCTTAAATTAATGTTATTTTTTTTATATTACTGCTAAAGCTGATCTCTACGCTTGCAGTTATCGAGAGTGGTATATCTGGAGATTGGCTTTTAACCACTTAAGGACCGCACATATAGGTCGGCAGAATGGCACGGCTGGGCACAAGCATGTACCTGTACGTCCTCTTTAAGTGCCCAGCCGTGGGTCGCAGGTGCGCGCCCGTGACCCGGTCTGAAGCTCCGTGACCGCGGCCGCGGACGCGATCACCGCAGGAGTCCCGCAATCGGTCCCCGGAGCTGAAGAACGGGGAGAGCTGTGTGTAAACACAGCTTCCCCGTTCTTCACTGTGGCGCTGTCATTGATCGTCTGTTCCCTGATATAGGGAAAGGCGATCAATGACGTCACACGTCCAGCCCCGCCCACCCCTACAATTAGAAACACATATGAGGTCACACTTAACCCCTTCAGTGCCCCCTAGTGGTTAACTCCCAAACTACAATTGTCATTTTCACAGTAAACAATGCATTTTTATAGATTTTTGTTGCTGTGAAAATGACAATGGTCCTCAAAATTGTCCGAGGTGTCCGCCATAATGTCACAGTCACAAAAAAAATCGCTGATCGCCGCCATTAGTAGTAAAAAAAAAAGGGGGAGCTTGAGAGCAGGAGGTCTTGAGCGGAGCAGAGAGGATAGTTTGGGTGATATTTGGAGACAAGATTGGTGATGTATTAGTGTCTCTACCAACATCTTAACAGGGAGGGACTGGAAGCAGATAGGGCCCCCTGGGAGAACAGTGCCATCAATGGCCAAGACCACTAATGGCGTGTTGAGGGGCAAATGGGTACGTCTCAAGGAAGATGCAGTTCCCCAATCCATGAAATTGCCAATGGCTCCGGAATCCAGATATGCAGAGATCGAATGAGAAGAAGCTCCAACATGAAGGAACACAGAAAGAAGACGAGACAGTGAAGGTGGTATTTCTGGGTTCAATACTTCACCTTCCAGATGTATTAGACCCAAGCGTTTTTCCAGAAGAAGAGAGCAAGTGTCACGAAAATGACCTTTGGCCCCACAATAGAGGCACAGGCCCAGAGTTCTGCGCCTAGCTCGTTCCTCGGTAGATAGCCTGGTCCAGCCCAGCTGCATAAGTTCCTCAGCTGGCAGGAGGAGCTCCTCGGGCCAAAGAGAGAGGGGCTCAGGCTGCCTAAAAACAGGGGAGTACTGGTGTCTTTTTTCCAGGGTCCTCTCCTGAGTCCTGAAAGCGAATATCGATCTGGTTACACAAGGAGATGACACCGTCCAGATGAGCAGTGATGGTTCTTCCCGCTAATTCATCTTTCACTCTATCAGAGAGCCCATGTAAAAAGGTTGCAACTAAGGCCTCATTATTACAGCACAGCTCAGCAGTCAAAATACGAAAATTAAGAGCGTACTGTCCCACAGAAGCGGACTCTTGACGGAGACGTAAAAGGGTGCTGGTCGCTGAAGAGTCACAATCCGGTTCCTCAAAGATATTCCGAAAAAGTTTCAAGAAGTCGTACAGGCTAGAAACCACTGGATCATTCAGTTCCCACAGAGGGGCAGCCCATGCTAATGCCTCGCCAGACAGGAGGGATACAATATAGGTTACCTTTGCCTGATCGGACAGGAAGTTTAGGGGCTGAAGTTCAAATTGAATTGTGCACTGGCTAAGGAACCCCCTGCAGGCTTTGGGGTCCCTGGAGTAACGGGACGGAGCAGGTAAATGCAAAGAATTTGTGGATGTGTATGTGGCTGTGACCGGAACAGGAGCAGCAGCAGATAGTGGTTGAGGTTGTTAAACCAGGAGTCCTAAGGAGGCCTGAACCTGTTCAAAACGGGAGGCCAAATTCTGAAGGTATCGCATCACCTAGCTCTGATTAGATTCCTGGGTCTCAAGTCTGCGGACTATGCCCTGCAACGGATCATCTGCTGGTAGCGGCACATCAGCCTGGTCCATGGCTGATCAAACTGTCAGGTCCCCTGGGGCCCGGTGACAGATGCACTCTTTTGGAATCAGAAGTGCACCGCTAAGGTAGTGGACCCTTGGACTGACTGCTGCGGATGGGAGGTTCAGGAAGGCAAGACCACTGGAGCACCAACACAGATCCCACTGGAAGCTAGAGCATAGATTCCCCAGGGTGCGGAGACAAAGAGCCAGCAGGTGTTCACCGAAGCCTCTAGTGGTGAGGATGGACTGCGCTGCAACTGGCTTCAGGTCGCGGCCCCCATGGTCTCCTAGCTCACGCTCACGGTAGCCACAAACTTAACCATCTTTAAACCAATTTTCAAACACGCCGTGCATTTGGACATGGTAGACATCCTTTCTACATTACTATTTTGGCATCTATAGCAGTGGTTTTGGCTTGTTACTGCCATACGCACACACTTTTTGTGGCCCCTGTTTTCTCTTCCCCTTTAATAGGTTGCGGGCTTAGTATGAATTTTGTTGATGTGGGCCTTCTCTCACAATCAATGAATATCTACATACTCCTTTTTATGGGATACTATATTTCTACTATACACTATCTGGTGTGTCCCCACATTCCCTCCCTTCTGTGCATCTTGCATGAGTTGTGTGTCTGAACTGTTAGCATGGGGTCTCTCTGGTGTCACTCATATATCTTGAATTGTTGATTCGCTATTTTCATTTTTATTTTTGAATGAAAACCAATAACGGTCTGTTTTCTCTTAGAGATTCTATTGGCTTCTGAAACATGCGAAACATGTCACGCTAAACAATCTATTACTTAATACGGTCATACACACCCCTTGTGACGTGTGTCGACATTTTCTGACCCTTATTGGAAAATCTTTATGCCACTGTAGTTACTATGCAGTTTTTTAGCTTATCGTATTTATCAGTGTTTACCGCAGCCACCCGAGAGCAGCCGAACAAACAGGAAATCCGGCTCCTCTCGGCTCTGCGCCTAATTCAAAATTAGGCGGGTGAATTTACGTGGGGTCACGATGATTTTACATAAAACACGCCCACATCTCAGACATTTGAAATTTGTGCGCTTACGCCGACACATTTACACTACGCCGCTGTAACTTACAGCGCAAATTCTTTCTGGATAAGGAACCTGCCGCTATAAGTTACGGCGGCGTAGTGTATCTGAGATACACTACGCCTGCCTAAAGATAGGCAGTTATTTGTGGATCTGGCCCATTGTGTTTACTTTTTTATAGGAGATGTCAGGAAAAGTCAAAAGTTGATTTTTATAATATTATAATAATAATTTGTTTATTGCATCAGCTGCCTATTTCTTTGGATTTGCCTATATAGGCTTTATCATATATTCAGTCTGAGTTGCCAAAGCTTGATAGGTATACTTTAGCATGACTGTTTCTTAAAGCTGTATAGACCTATAGGGGCAGATTCACGTAGATCTGCGGCGGCGTGACGTAGCGCATTTACGTTACGCCGCCGCAAGTTTTATGGGCAAGTGCTTGATTCACAAAGCACTTGCCTGTAAAGTTGCGGCGGCGTAGCATAAATTCCCCGGCGCAAGCCCGCCTAATTCAAATGATCCGGGTAGGGGGCGTGGATCATTTAAATTAGGCGTGTTCCCGCTCCGAACGTACTGCGCATGCGTCGTTCCTAAATTTCCCGCCGTGCATTGCGCTAAATGACGTCGCAACAACGTCATTTTTTTAACTTATTCCTATTTCCCTATTCACGGACGACTTACGCAAAAAAAAAAATTCAAATTTCGACGCGGGAACGACGGCCATACTTTAACATGACAAGTCTATCTATACGGCACAAAATAGCAGCTTTAACTATACGCCGGAAAAAGCCGACTCCAGACGAAGTAAGAGAGAAAAAGCTCATTTGCATACCCGACGCGGAAAACGGCGCGAACTCCACCCAGCGGACGCCAAAGTATTGCATCAGCGATCCCACGGCGTACGAAGCCGTACGCCTGTCGGATCTTACCCAGATGCCGTCGTATCTTGGTTTGAGGATTCAAACTAAAGATACGACGCAGGAAATTTTAAAGTACGTCGGCGTATCAGTAGATACGCCGGCGTACTTGCTCTGTGAACCTGCCCCATAGTTCCCTTCAAATTGTGGAATCTTTCTGTCTATATATTAATTTGAAATACTGGCACATAGAATACGCACTGTGCTTCAGAGAATTGCGCTTACCATTGCAAACTCAAACTCAAATTCTAGCATGCTCCTTCGTTTATATTAGGCCCCTTTCACACTGGGGGGTTTTTGAGCATTATTCAAGCGTTATTCGATCGTTATTCGAGCGTTATTCGAGCGAAGCCTTATCTGCAATCAAAATGTGCTGGTAAAGCACTGCTAAGAACCTAACGTTTTAGGGCGTTTTTGCAGTGCCTCAGTGTAAAAGGGTAAGGCGTTTTTACAGCACTTTCAATTCAATTCAATGGAGAGGGGCGTTTTTGGAGCGTTTTTTTCAGCGCCCAAGAGCTGCTCCAAAGATGCTGCTTGCAGGACTTTTCTCAATGCCCCACCAGTGCAACGCCTCAGTGTGAAAGGGTAAGGCGTTTTTAGCGCTTTCAATTCATTTCAATGGAGAAGGGCGTTTTTGGAGCATTTTTTCAGCACCCAAAAGCTGCTCCAAAGATGCTGCTTGCAGGAGTCAGTGATCCATTGAGATGCATGGAGAGCGTTTTATGAGTGTTTTAATAGAGCTATTTTTAACGCTAAAACGCTGTAAAAACGCTTCAGTGTGAAAGGGGTCTAAAGGAGGATATGTCAAAGCTGCAATTTCGCATGAAATGCTTTGAATTGTCACTTATAGTAGTTTGGCATAATACTGTTATCCTGCTATGGTATTTTATATGTTAAAGCTGCAATTTCACATTAAAGGTGCATTCATCGGTAATTAAATTATGCAATTCCCCTTTTCCTTAACCTGTAACCCTGATTGGCTTTCCAAATTTTGCAAGGACAGTGCTTTTCATATGAAAAGGCTATAAACTGCTTTCGAAACACTTCTGTTTTCTATAGATTTTTAAGACAGGAAAAAGAATCTCTTCCTTTGCAACTTCAGGGTCAGGATTAGAAAGATGCTGATGTCATTCCAGATGCTGTTAGATCAATTTGGTTGCAGCACGCAACTCCATCCTTGAATCCATCACTAACTCCTTTAGTGATTTTCTTAATGTACTTCTGTAATTTGGAAACTCTGGTTCAATTTTGTTTAATGCCCAAGAATGCCTGTGGCGCCATGTACTTTTTTCATTAAAATAATCCTTTTAGGCTGGGTTTTCTCAAATAAAACTGCCATTCTAGTATAAGAACTAGAATTAGAAAAAGGGCCATGATTTTATAATTTTTTTGTCTCTATGTGTTGTCATAAAACGGATATTGTAAGCAAGGCTGAATCTAGTATAGGTTTAAGGTACAGTCCATTCAAAATGCGAAATTAAACATTGGCATCCACAAAGGGAGCATAGGATACTTGTTTAGTATATAGCTGTGGTGCTAGTTACCTTTAATCCTGAAATGTGCCTCCTTGAGAAGGTGGAACACTCACCACAAGCTACTTGTTGTCTTTTAGGCCTCGTACAGACGAGCGGACCTGTCCGATGAAAACGGTCCGTGGACCGTTTTCATCGGACATGTCTGCTAGCAGATTTTGGTCTGATGGTTGTACACACCATCAAACCAAAATCCCCGCAGACAGAATACGCGGTGACGTGGCGGCAACGTGACAGCGACGATGACACGGCAACGTGCGCGAACCCGGAAGTTCAATGCTTCCACGCATGTGTCAAATCACTTCGACGTCATGCGCGGGTTCTCGGGCCAGCGGACATGTCCGATGAGTCGTACTGACCATCGGACATGTCCGGCGGACAGGCTTCCAGCGGACATGTTTCTTAGCATGCTAAGAAACATTTGTCCGCTGGAAACCTGTCCGGTCCGCCGGAAAATTGTCTGGTCGGCCCTACACACGACCGAACATGTCTGCTGAAACTGGTCCGATGGACCAGTTTCAGTGGACATGTTCGGTCATGTGTACGAGGCCTTACACATAAAGTCTAAAGTAATTAAAATAAGTATTAATAAGAAGTTTTTCTCAGCCACCAAGTCGATTCACACCTAAGGCCCCATACACACGAGAGGATTTTTCCGCAGATACGGTCCAGCGGACCGTATCCGCGGATAAATCCTCTCGAGGATTTCAGAAGATTTCTATGCGATGGCGTGTACACACCATCGCATTGAAATCCGCGCTGAAATCCTCTGCCGATGACGTGTCGCGCCGTCGCCGCTATTATGACGCGGCGACGGGCGCGACGCTGTCATATAAGGAATTCCACGCATGCGTCAAATCATTACGACGCGTGCGGGGAATCCCTTTGGACGAATGGATCCGGTAAGTCTGTACAGACGAGCGGATCCATCCGTTGGAATGGATTCCAGCAGATGGATTTGTTGAGCATGTCAGCAAATATCCATCTGCTGGAAATCCATCCCAGGGGAGATTTATCCGCGGATAAATATCCGACGGAGTGTACACACCATAGAATCTATCCGCAGAAACCCATTTGTTGCTCACTGACCACTTTTAATTATTTCTTGGAAATGCACTTTAATTCCATAAAGTTATTTTTTTTTTTTTTGCATATTCACAGTTCAGACATCTGGTGCAGATGGCATACGCATGCAAAGCTGTACAATTTTTAGAACAGGATTGTGTGGAATGAGAGTGTTATCTATTTTGTATAATGATTTGAAAATTGAGAATTGGTGATAAACATTGCGGCAGTAGTTGTGCATTTAAGGATTCCTTTGGGCATTTAGCCACATCATGTGAGAAAGATGTTGTTAAAGGGTCACTAAAGGAAAAAAATGTTTTGCCTAAAATTAATGTCTGCAAGGTAGACAGACAGAATAGTGTAATGATTCTGTTAAAAATCTAGTAAATACCTATTAAATTCCTTCATCTATATCACCTCCGGCATTCTAGTTTCTGTTCTCTCATTCACTTCCTGGTTTGCAGCGCTCGTTAATGTAAGAACTACATTTCCCAGTATGCATTGCGGCACGTCCAGTAATTCACACCTCCTTGAAGTCTCTAACACGTAGAGAGCGTCCTGCCACACAGATGTAGTTCCCAGGAGGGGGTGAGCACATTACTGACCACCGCAGTAAAGCCTCCCATCACGGTGGTCAGTAAAATCAGACAAGCAGGAAGTGAACAGAACATAGAAGAAATAGAGCAATTTCTGAGAAAAAACGAACAATGAGGAAGTGAAAAGAGGAATGTCTACAGGTAAAGGATGCTTATTATGAAAAAATGTTTTTTCCTTTACAACCCCTTTAAGTTCAATGCTAGGTTTAGCCAACACAAGAACAAAATATTGACTGTTTAAGACTGTATACAATAGTCTGTGACAATACTGTACTATATCTGTACTATAGACCTGGACCTTACAGAATAGGCTACAATAAAGTAATTCAGCCCAATCCGCTTCATCCTTTGATTAAGACCCTTTTAGACCTCCACAGTAATGCAATCAACATGTTTTACTGCATTGTGCTTGCATTCATTCTTCATTGCACCCCCAACATGCTAAGGCAACACACCTGTGTTGGAAAGCACTGCAACACATGACTATGCATGGTAGCCCATCCCCACGAGTAAGCTCCGGAGGGTGGAGCAAAACTTTTTGGGGGTGTGGCCTTGCTGGGGTCCAGGCTGAGACTGCCACTTACCTTCATACAGTGGGTCTTGACTTGATGAGTGGCTCCTGGGAAATTCAGCCACTTCCTACCATTTCTTGGAGCATAGACAAGCTCCCTTCCCAACCAGCACACATAGTGTCGGGCACAGGACTTATTCCCATGCAGCCTGAGAGGCTCACACATACACATCCTTAGAATACGTGGTAGAAAAAAAATGGTCACTTCTTTTCACCACATCAGTTTATGTTGGCAATTTATTTACGTCAATGTGCTTCCTCAATGCACACATTTAGGCTGGATTCACACTTGTGCGGTGTGAATTTCAGCTCTGTTATCTCTGCAAGGAGATAAGAGAGCTATTCAGCAGATCATCTCCGTTTTAGCTGCAAATTTGGAGACCTGGTAGAGGGGAGGGGGGAAGTGTATTGAGGAGAATGAGAGAAATTCTGATAAGAAATGAACACATCTGCGAATCAAATGCGTGCCCATAGAAGATAATGGGCCTGAATTCGCACCTGAGCCACACCGCAATGCCTAGAAAACGCACACATTTTTTGGGCAACGCGCAGTGCGAATGCATCGCACATATGTGAACCAGCCTCATTAAAATCAATGTATTTTATAATGTTATGCAAATTGGATGCGATTTAAGCCGCACTCAATTTGCATAGGTGTGAACCCAGTCTTATATGTTACATAATGAATTCTACCAAAACTAAAACAATTATCTAGGTCTCAACATTTTGTTTTAAATGCCAATATATGCGATGACATACTTTCTTTGGACATTATAGCCACTTGCAGCTTAGCTCTTCAAAAAGATATGGAACATGAATCCAACGCAAAGAGCAGTACAGATGATTTTTTCCAGTCTTTTGAAGTGTGAGAAGACAATGACTTTCTATATCTTGTCCTGGCAATGACTAACTCCAAGATTTTGTTTTCAGCTGGAACGTATTGCCATCTCCAGAACTGGTCCTGTGCTCCCTGCTCATTGGCTTTTCACAGAAGCTGATAGAGGAAAATTTCTGAACTGCTTGCTTTCTCTGTTGACTTCTGTGTTTACCAGTGACAATGTGTCTTAGAGCAGTTTACACAGAACCTACCCATAAGATACAGAGGAAGAGGCTACCAGTTTTGCAGAAATAGCTCCCTCTGCAGATCTCTAGCTGGCAGTGAAGATGTCTCCCTGGCACTCTCAGTTAAGTATTAAGTGTATTGTACTAGAAAAAAAGAATGTTTTGGGGTGGAGGGAGAGCTTTTAACTGGTAGGGAAGGGAGATTTGAAAGAGCTATGTACTAGGGGAGGTAGATTTAGGTGGCACACTGGCCTGTGTTACACACTCCTGAGCCCTGTGTCATTTGCCCTGTACAATACCCAATCCTAAGCCCTGCACCCTGTGTAATACGCACTCCTGAGCACTACAGAATAGGCTCTCTTGATCTCCTGAAAGTCCTGAACCTTGCAATGCACAGTTCTGAACCCTGGATGCGATTACCTTCACCTATTATCTGAAAAAAAAATCCTGACTAATCCATCGTACACACGGCTGAATGCCAAGCGACATCAATAAAAACCATCCAACATTTTGCCTGTGTCTGTGTATGCCACCCTGTCCAACAGAAGCCGGCCATTCGGTGGGGGAGAGCAACTAGGTTCAGACCTGGCCACTGACCTGCGTTATAACAGAGAAAAGATAAACCTGCGCTCAGATCCCAATAGCTTGTACATGTATATAAACCATTAGGTGCTAAAGGGGTGTGACCACATGTTAACAATACAAATTCTGAATGGACCCTCTGCACACTTCTATACCCTTCCCAGCAAACTATGCAGTGAAAAACAGGGATATTTGGTTCACATATATTGCAATACATGTTTAAGCCAGTTGACTGCGTCAAAGTAATCCCTCTTATGGTCAGTCCTACACTGTCCCTGTTTTTCATTGCATAGTTTGCTGGGAAGGGTGTACCAGTGTGCAGAGGGTCCATCAAGAACTTGTAATGTTAATGTGGGCATGTTAATGTTAAAACCTGATGTTTTATATAAATGTACAAGCTATTGGGATCTGAGCGCAGGTACATCTTTTCTCTGTTATCAGGGCCACTGATAAGGGGGTACAGGCAGCCCTCCCATACCAGGCCCTGGCAGAGGCGCCCAGCATTGAGACTGCACATATGAGTTAGAGGATATAATAGGTAATAGAGGATTTTCTCATCCTCCTAGCCCGCCCACATAGTGCACTAGCAGGGTGGGACTCCTGAGTGATGTCAGAACTCAGAAGGGAGGGACTAATGAGGGAACTTGAGATACCCATTGGCTGAGGAGGCAGCAGGAGGCACTGCTGGGCTATGCAATAGAAGATGAAATCAGTCAGAGCCTGGTAGAAGAGTGAGCAAAGGAAGTTTTCTTTTGTGAGATGTCTGAGCTATCACTGCACTGACATCTCCGGCATCCCTTCAGATGAGAAAAATCATCTCCCTTCACTAAGCACTAGACTAGACATGTGCACACTGAAGTATTTTGTTTCAGAATTTCGTTTTCGTCCGAAAAATAAATGTATTCATTTTTATTTATTTTGTTTAGTTAAAAAATTCAATCCTCCAAAAATCGGAATTAATTAAGGTTGGATCTGTCATTGAAGGCTTATGGTGTCTGTCGAATGTTCTAAGAAGATTTGACGGAGCAGTTAAACTGTACGATGCCGCAGTTGTACATTTCCAGTCGAATGTTCCGCCTACAAGCTATAGAAGAATTTTAATGTTGTATGACACTAGTAATAATTTATTTTTATAAATTATTATTACTAGTCAACCAACATTCGAATTCTTCTATAGCCTATGGGCCGGGCATTTGACCAGAAATGTATGATTGCAGCATCGTACAGTTTAGCAGCTTGTCGAATCTTCTTAGAACTTTCTACAGACACCATAAGCCTTCAATGACAGATTCAACATTTGTATGTTTTTCACTGCTTCGTCGAATCTTCGTCGTTTATGTTGAATGGTCTACTCCAACACTGTCTCTATAATGTCAAATCTTTTCTCTCTGTGTCGAATCTTTCCTCTCTGTGAAGAATAATCTTGGACTAATAGAGTTAAGGTTAGGCACTTTCGACCACACATTCGATCGGCACTAATTGCTATTGTCAGCGTCATGTTAAATCTCCTATCTATATCTAACTGTTGTAGCAACGAAAATGAAAATAAAGCTTTTTTTTAATGTCAGATCCTTCGGATTTTGGATTATGCACTTTGGTTTCGTTTGTAAAAGCGATAAAGAAAATACCCGAAATTCGGACAATTTTTTTTTCCGGACAAAAACGAATGCACATGTCTACTAATCACCAGGACCCCCATCTTCAGTCACTAAGCACCAGGACCCTTCTCCCCTCACTAAGCACCAGGACCCCTATCTCTCCCCACCAAGCATCAGGACCCCCCCCATCTCCCCTAATTGAGCAGGTATGCTGGGTCATGGTCAGGGGTGGGGCCCCATCGGGTAGGCTATAGGGGGCCCCATGGTCAGTTTCCAGGTCTGAACCTAGTTCGTAAGAAGGATTTCTATGACGCAGTCGGCTGGCTTAAACATGTATAACAATATACAGTATGTGAACCAAATGTCCCTTTTTTTTATTGCATAGTTTGCTGGGAAGGGTGTAGCAGTGTGCAGAGGGTCCATACAGAATGTAATGGACAAGTCTGTCACTGAAATGTAGCTAACATCAGTACTCTCTTGCAGGAATGTAGAATCAATGTCTCTGGAACTCTTACTAGGATTATTTAAGTGAAGAGACTTTTTACAATAGTTTTACAGTTGCCAGGTGTAATTTCATCAATGACAGGACTAGACTGACTGAGATTATAGCTGGTCCTTTATGGGCAACTTAGTAGCATCTACTGAAATATACATTGATTTCGAGTTACTAGAGATACTAGTTACAAGTTCATGAACTGACGACTATCAGCATTGTTGTGTGAGGGCTCAGTAATATTAGATTCCTGGTCACATATTGGAGGTTCAATTTTCCTGCTATCAGCGGTAGTTTGTGATGTTGTTTCACTGATGCTCATCTAAGATGATTTTCCTATTGCTCACAAGAAGTGTTGCTGTCACAGTAGGTATCCCCTGGAGTTTCTGGAGCGGGTTTTGACAAATTAATGTTTTACAAGTGTGCAGGTTGTTTGAACTCTGTTTCTTATTGGAGCAAGGAATATCTACTGTATAAGGACTTAACCTAGCTTGATCCTTTGGGCATAGGCACCGTTCTTATATCCACTAAACTGTTCATGTAGTGTGTGCACGCTTTCGATCTCTCTTCCCAGCAGATGCTTAATTTTAGTATCTTTGCTAAGTGATGGTGGGATGTAACCCATGAAATTGAGGAAGAATATATGATGTGCATCTTTTGGTATAGGGATCTCCTCTCTATCATTAAATATTTGATCGCACTTGATGAGTGTAGGAAGATGAATTTCTGTAGTTCTTGTTATGTCTGAAAAAAAAAATCAGCAGGGGCACTTTTTCTTGTGGTTTATACTGTACCAGCACATGTGTGTGGCGTGTAGAACAATACTTCTCCCTTTACATAAAACATGTACCCTAAAATGGCAAATGAATGACTGCTTTGATAATCTAAAACAACTTACATCCTGACAGCTTTCTTTGGTTGCCCTCAAGGGAACACCTTGACCAAACATATTTTTGGCAAAGTGCTCTGGTCTGTAGATGTGCAAATCTGAAACAAATGCCATGTTGCTATGTAACTCCTTGCGTTAAGCAAAGTGTTTTCCCTTGGAATACAAAATTCTTTCTGAGAGGATGTGGTTTGTGGGAATGAGAGAGTAAGAGTTTTGGTCTTTTTGCCTTTCTTGGCTATCTCTGCCAGAAGTGGGTGTAATGCTGCGTACACACCATCACTTTATGTGATGAAAAGAAATGACGTTTTTAAAAACGTCACTTTAAATGACCGTGTGTGGGGGAAAACTTTGTTTTATGTCTTGTGAAAAACGACAAAAAAAAATTGAAGCCTGCTATTTTTTTATGTGTCGTTTTTCAAAACGTCATTTTTTACTTCACAGAAATTGACCGTGTGTAGCAAAAAACGTAGTTTAAAACGACATTTTTTCACCCGCGCATGCCCAGAAGCTACTTATGAAGCGAGCTTCAATGGAAAAACGTGGTGAACGTAACCTCGCTTTGCTAGAACATTGTGAGAAAAACGATGGTGTGTAGGCAACTTCGTCTTTGAAAATTGAAGTTTTAAAAACGTAATTTTTTACTTCACAGAAAATGTTTTTTTTTTCATCACATAAAGTGATGGTGTGTATGCGGCATAACTCTGGTCTTTCAGACAATGTTTTTGACTCTGTATTTAGTGGTGAGGGTTTTCTCTCTTTGAAATTAGAAGTTAGAGGGATAGAAATGACCAAGCTGATACCAGAGAAGTTTGTATCGTTTTTGTCTTCGGCTAAGTCTTTGATATACCATGTTTCACCCGAAAATAAGACCTACCCCGAAAATAAGACCTACATGTAGCGCTATTTTCCAGGAGGGGTGCAATATAAACCCAACCCCGAAAATAAGTCCTACGGTGTCTTTTGTGGCCAAAATTAATATGAGACCAGGGCTTATTTTCGGGGAAACACGGTAGTTTCAAAAGAAAAAGTTGAAAATTAATCTTGAAGTTTCTCCTTATACCTTGAACCCACTGCCCATTTTTCTTGGACATTGTAAGACAATTTTGCCATGACTGGGTTCCCAACATGTGCAATGTCTAGGTAGCTAAGACTTGGTAGATGTAGGTCTTCCTTGGTGATTTTGAGCTCAGGATTGTCTTTGTTGGACCATCTAGGAAAGTCCTATAATCTTTTGAATAAGACAAGTTCTAATACTTCCAGGCTGCCGTATGTTTGTTGTAGTCTCCCCCATGCAAAATTAAAGTTTTTTTCTGGTTGATGTATGAGAACTATTTAAAATCTCTTAACAAGGGATGATGACTGAGGACCTAATCATCGGATCAAGCTCTTGCATAGGTGGGCTGCTGAGGTCTTGGACTACTAACTTGAACATGAGCTTCAGCTCCCGATAGTCTCTTGGCTATCATATAATTTTGTAAGGCTTGTAATAATTGGTTTTCTGCAAGTGATGTACTTGGCAAACTCTGACTTTTTTTCAAGCCTTGTCCAATACCAAATGTATATATAGAGGTAGATGTGTTCATACCAAGTGAAGGCTTGACACCTGGAAGTCTTCTGGTGTGGGTCTCAAGCAAGAATGTGACTGATCCCAGAGGATTTTGAGGTTATTTTGTGATCTGGATTCAGCATTCCCCTGCTGTGTAATGCATATATATATATACCGTATTTATCGGCACATACCCTGTTTCTCCGAAAATAAGCCCTACCCCGAATATAAGACCTAGCGTGAGTTTCTGGGATGGCTGCAATATAAGCCCTACCCCAAAAATAAGCCCTAGTTAAAGTCCTTGTAAAAACATGTAATCCGTTCTGTAAAAAGATGATATAAATGTGCAGTGTGTCTCCCTTTTGTAACTTTATTGTGGAAAATACCTTATTTACAGCACTGCTGGGCACTCACGTGACCCGCTGGAGCTCTTCTCCTCTCCTCCCGGGATGTCAGCTGTTTTTTTTTTCAATAAAACTTTATTCATCCCCTACCCACTGCAGTACTCAGAGTGGGGCTGACGTCATTGGGGATCTTGGCCCCTCCCTCTGCACTATTTGAAGTAGGAAAGAAGAACTCCAGCGGGTCACGTGAGCGGCAAGCGGCACTGTAAATAAGGTATTTTCCACAATAATGTTACAAAAAGAGACACACTGCACATGATATTATCTTTTTACAGAACGGATTACATCATTTTATGAGGTCTTTAAACAAAGGTTTATTTTTGAGATTACAGAATTTCACAATGCTGACTCCAGAGCTGACAGGGGGCGAAACTTTTTTGTACATACCATAAATAAATAAGACATCCCCTGAAAATAAGCCCTAGTGTGTTTTTTGTAGCCAGAATTAATATAAGACCCAGACTTATTTTCGGGGAAACACGGTATGTATAACACACACTCTAATTTTAAGAGGGAAGTTTCAGGGGAAAAAAATTCCGTCGCCCCCTGCGTATAACATGCAAGCACAGTTTACCCTCTATTTATAGGGTAAAAAAGTGAGTGTTATATGCCAAAAAAAAAATATATATATATATATATATATATATATATATATATATATATATATATATATAGATTTATATACAGGCCCAGATTCACAAAGCACTTCATAAAGTATCTCGATATACGCCGCGTAAGTGTAACAATTAGATACGCCTGAAAATAGGCTTCATCCGACCGATGTAACTTTCTCAGATACTCCGTCGTATCTCTCAGAGTATCTATGCGACTGATTCATAGAATCAGTTACGCATAGATAGCCCTTAGATCCGACAGGTGTAATTGTTTTACACTGTCGGATCTTAGGATGCAATACCGCGGCCACCGCTGGGGGGAGTTTGTGTCGTAAACCAGCATCGGTATGCAAATGAGTAGTTACGGCGATCCACGACGGTTTTTCGCGTTCGCTACTTCGCTGCTAGTCTAGTTTCCCGTCGCAAAGTTAGTCGTAGTTTTTGGTGCCCTAACTTTACACAGCACACGTATGTGCTGTATAAAGTATGGCCGTCGTTCCCGCATCGAAATTTAAAAATGTTTCCTTCTTGCGTAAGACGTCCGGGAATACGGAAGTACGCTACACACGTCGCCGTTCGAAAAAATGACGTCACTTCGCGCAAAGCACGGCGGGAATTTCAAAACGGAGCATGCGCAGTAGGTCCGGCGCGGGAGCGCGCCTAATTTAAATGGCACACGCCTCTTTGAATTACGCGGGCTTACGCCGGAGGCCACCAGCATATGTTTTCTCGCAATTGCTTTGTGAATCAGGCACTTGCGATGAAAACATGCGGCGGTGTAACGTATCTACGATAGGTTACGCCGCCGCGATTCTACGTGAATCTGGGCCATTGAACATTATAAGCTGTATTATGCAAAATTATCACTCAATTTACTGGGGTGCTTGATATTAGATTATACATAATTTTATATACATACATCCATTATGCTTTTTCACTTATTTTTTTTATAGGTTTTATCTACAATCACCACAACTAAAGGGCCTTTTTATGCTATTTTATATTACATATATTTGTACTGTATACCCTTTGGATCCACATTGATAATGTTTACATCATATTTTTATGTATTTTTAATCCAGTGTACTGTTCACCTTTTCCTGATGAGCCACAAAACATGTTGATGGTGTTTTAATAATCAATAAATACCAACCTTCCTGAATAATCCACTTGGGAGTACCTTTTTATTGAATGGGCGCCCCTGCTGACCACACACTAGTTCCATTTTGGGGACTTATGCTCATACCTCCCAACTTTTTGAGATGGGAACGAGGGACACCTTTTAGCAAAAGTATGAAGGCATATGAACACACCTCTTGCCACGTTCCCTTAAAAGGAGAAGCATACAAAAAAAAAATAGTTAAACCCACAAGTGTTTTTTTTTTTTACCACTACTATTGTACTGGCTTTTGACATTTACAAATGCAGCAAATTAGAAATTGGATGATTTTACCACTACTACTCCTTTATATTGGTTGTTGACATTTACAAATGCAGCAATTTAGAAATTGGATGAAAGGTTTAGCACTGGGAAACACTTTTTGAAAGCTAAATAGTGCATTGTATATACAACTATATAGATCAGACCAAAATGAGAGACAAATGAGGAGGAAAGAGGGACAGAGGGACATTGTTTCAAATTAGGCACAGTCCCTTAAAATCAGGGACAGTTGTTATTCTATCTACAAATACACTGAAGGCTGGTGTACTGGATTTAAAGCATCCTGTGCAATTAAATTAACAAATTGCAAGGTTCGTCTTGCAGGTTCATTGGAGGTTGTTAAGATGGGACAACGGACTTCTTAATTAACAGCTTGTTCCAAGTCTCTGAGCTTGGCCAAGGTTGTGGCTTCCTTTCTTTCCTTCTGAAGAGCAATCTGGACTTCTGCCTGAGCTGCTTTTGCCTCTGCGTATTATTGCAAGTTATACTTGCCTAGACAGCTTCCATTTCTACTAGGGCTGTTACTGATTAAAATTTTCATGTTTGATTAATCAATTTTTTTTTAAATCGATTAATCGACTAATTTAGATTAATTATAATGCACATACAGATCCAACTACTTTTAGCTCCTTGCATTGCAACTCTGCATTAGTCAGTGATAAATGTGGTATACACTATATTCAATCACCCGAAACTAGTTAGTTTCCACAATCCATGACTTAACTTCACAGTTCACACAAATACGTTTTAAATTCAAACTGTAACACTGACATAAGTAATTTTTTCTTATTAAACTTTAAGAAAAACATAGAAAGTTAGTTTAACTTTAATTATAAAACTTATCTAGTATATTGACTGTCAGTCACTTTATAGTAGGCAAGTAGGCATCACTTTAGCCAGTCACGCAGACATTCCAGAGTGTTTATATTTTCTGGAAGCAGACATGATCGCATTTTATTGACAATATACCCTGAAGAACTGAACAGTCTTACGCACGGAACAGATGTTGCCGATACACAAAGAATTGTCTGCCCAAAACTGCTTAGGACAGGAAAACAATGGTTATTTTTGTCCCCTTCCCCTGATGGAGTCTGATGCATCCTCCTGCTCCACAGATGTAAAGGTACCTCAATCCAATGGGTGCAGTTTTCTCCCATCCAGCAGGGTAAGTCTCACTGTCCAGGCTGTCCGGTGACGTCAAGAATTTTGATCGATCAAAAGAATTTTGATCAATCAAAAAAATTAAAGATTAATCGAGGAATTAATTTTTAATTTCCCCAGCCCTAATTTCTACTTGCGTTCATTTCTGAGCAGCTCGTCCCTCTGATTGTGCACAATCTTTGGCAATTTGCATTTATGACCGTGCACGAGCTAGGGCAGCGTATGTTTCCATCTAAGCTCCTGCCCTGGCAGCTTGCACCTCTGATTGTGCTTTTGCTTGGATAGCTTGCGCTTCTGCTTGTGAATGAGTTTGGACAGATTGTGCTTTGATAACTGCATCCCTCTTAATGCAGTAAGCTTTCACTTTGCTTCTTCTGCTTATGAATTGACTACTGAGAGGGGGATCTTAATGATGATCTCTGTAGGTGGGACCTTGGTGATTTGAAGGAGCTCTTAGAGAGCTTGGAAGAAGCAAAGGGGCAGGATGTAGGTTCATTCAATTGTGATATCTTGTCACCTGCCTGTGACTTGGCCTCCAGGAACATAATGGGTCTTTGTTTGCTAAGGGCCTACAGTTATTTACGTTTTAAATAGACTCCCCTGTATTAATACTTTTGTGTGTAGGCTGGTGTCCATTAAGTACCACCAGTGGGGGTCATTGCGATACACTTTCAGAGCATCACACTGTAGCTTTAACTTTATTGGCCAGCCTGAAGATGTAATCTTTTTGGCACTAAGCACACCTTTGTGACTGATCCTTCTAGACCAGTGGTTCTTATCCTGGGTTTGATCGAACCCCAGGGGTTCGGTACATGAGTCTCGGGGGTTCGGCGGAGGTCACACAGGGCCGCCGGTACAAGGCAGGGGCGGACAGGTGCCCTGACGGATACCATTTTGTATAGGAGGGGGGGCACAGCCGCAGGTGAAGCTCTGCCACGGCCGCGGCCACCAGCGTGGCCAGCGGCACTGTACAAATTGTGTGCCGAGTGCACTCCTGCATCCAGGACGTCCCCTTCCGGCTCCCTTTCCTGTCTGCTGCAGCCTGTTTACTCCCCCTATGAAGGAGTCTCTTGGTCCCTTCCAGCGGCGTGACGTCACTCCACTCACGCCCGGAAGGGGGGGACTCAGAGTGCTGCACAGAGAGCCATGTGTTGGGTTATTGAAGGAGCCTGCCTGACTAGGCTTTGGGGGGCACCCCAAAGCACCCTCCCAATGTTGAGGGCATGTGGCCTGGTGCGGTTCAGGAGAGGGGGGGCCGCACTCTGTCCCCCCCTCTTTTCTGTGGCCGGCCAGGTTAATGTGCTCAGATAACGGGTCTGGTTATGGATATTTAGGGGGAACCCCACGTCATTTTTTTTATATTGACGGCGGGGTTCCCCTTAGTATCCATTCCAGACCTAAAGGGTCTGGTTATTGAATTTGCGGGGACCTCCGCGCATTTTTTTTTTCCCGAACTCCGAACCCGGACCCGAATTTTCAGCAATTATTTGGGTTCAGGTCCGGGTTCGGGAAAAACCCAAAGTCCGTACCGAACCCGAACTTTACAGTTGGGGTTCGCTCAACTCTACCTAGAATATGAAATATGTTTTCAGTTGTTTCACACTTTTTTGTTATGTATAATTCCACATGTGTTCATTCATAGTTTTGATGCCTTCAGTGTGAATCTACAATTTTCATAGTCATGAAAATAAAGAAAACTCTTTGAATGAGAAGGTGTGTCCAAACTTTTGGTCTGTACTGTATATATATATATATATATATATATATATATATATATATATATATATATATATATATAAATATAAAAATTGCAGTCTCACTATGCCATCACATGCAGCCTCTGTGTCATCAATTGTCGCCACTGTGCCCATCACACGCAGTCACTGTGCCCACTTGCATATTATGACAGACTTTAGTGTGCCTTCCTCTAGTGCTGGCAGCTCCATGCTTTTCATAGTATATGTTCCATTTCTTCTTCTAGACTAGAGGCTTCTTTCTTTGGCCTCTGGGATTTTGGTGATGATGTAACTCACGCTCATGTGCAAGTGAGTTACAATATTCTGGCTTAACTCTTGGCATCTTACATATCTGGAAATGTACACTACACTGTGCATACAAACTGCACAGAAAAAAGGAAAGTATTTGTTTTGCTAGAACTGACATAGAAATCTTTTCTGGCAAAATATCTACCCCCTATTTTTGTTTTCTAATAAACAGTAACACTATACTGTGCTACTGGGCCTGTAGTCTTTGTAGAACCAGAATGGAGAAAAAAGCAAATCATTTAAGGGGGGTTTAAAATGTTTTATAAATAGAAGAGTTAGGAAACTTTGCTTTAATTTGATTGCTAGTTCTTTGTGCAATTATCCCCTTTTGCTACTTTTTTTTTGTTCTTATGATTTGGATTTTTTATGACTGGATTGTCGATTTTAGGTCAACGGGCACCAATGTCCCACCTGCAGACCTGGGACCAGAATAACAGGTAAAACAGAGGGAGACCAGTGAATGTGTATTTGCTGATCTTCCATACAGTGAATGAACATGGAGGCAAGGTACATTACTTATCTTCCTGATTTGGCTGTCACTTACCCTGGCTGACTGTAGCCAGGGAAAAAGCTAAAGTAAAAAATAAATAAAGTAACTTATAAATAATAACAAAAACCCACAAAAATATATATTTTTTTATTTTCTGCCCCCACAACCATGCACATAAGAACATAAAATCATGTGGTGGGTGCCCCTTCATTGGAAAACAAAGAGTATTGTACACATGTTACATCTCCCTATTAACAGAGTGAGAGTAATACTTCTAGGACCATAAGTTATGGTTAACTCTAAACTGAAAACTTGTAAAAGCTTTTAAAGTGATGCCTAAGTTTATGCTGTTTCTTGGGTACGTGCTACTTTAGGACTTGACATGTTGGGTATCTATTTACTCATTCCAACCTCCTCTCATATATTTTAGCAAAAAAATGATTAATACATTGTGATCTTGTTGTACACAGTCTGAGTCCCCACTGCAGTCTGAGATTGTGTAGACCAGCCATTGCCAATCTACTGAGCATTCCCCAGTTTCAGTTCCCTTCTAAGCTGTTAATTTCCTCTTTCTAATCTGTGCAGCCCATGTGACTATAGAGGCAAGCATGTGGATGTACTAACTTCAGATAAATAACAGCCCACTCCCTCCCTCCTCAACCATGCCCACTAAAAAGCTAAACACAATGGGGGTGGGATATTACATGTTGATTGATAGGGGCACCACCAACCTGTAACACAGACAGGAGGGACATAAAACAGTCTGTAATTGTCAGAATCTCCCCTTAGATAGACTGCACCAGGTTTTTACAGTAAAATAATAAAGATTTGAGTTCAAAAACATTTTTTTCGTACAACAATTTAAACCATTTATTTAACATAAAATATGCATTTTTTCCTCTATATAATCAATCTGAAGTTTTTTTGTTTTTTTTTTGACCAGCAGCAGAGGATTATAAGCTCTTCCTGCCGATGTTTCCCTGAAGACAGCCTGGGAAAGAACTGGGTCATGTGACAACTGTATATTGATTACGAAAAAGGTACATCCTATGAAAAACAGGATATTTTTTATTATTAAAATAAATACAGCACCATCATCTAATCTTCAGGCCTAAAAGGTGCAAAACAGAGAAAATGGCTCTCGTAGCAAAGTGGTTAAGAACCTTTTTTTTTTTTTTTAAATAGTTGACCTAATTAACATCCTCTTTTGCTGAAATTAGAATATACAGTAAGGTTATAATGTGTTCTGCTTGCACTGTACAGTAGAATTAGTAAATATTTTTGCTACAGGTTGAGTCTGTCTTCTAAATTAATCCATGACATTTTTTCTAATAAAAGCAAACTTAAACCTTTACAAAATAAGGATGTCCTTATTGCCCCAAAATAGAATCTTTGTCCATGAAAACTGTGATTTTTTATTTCATATATTTTATGTTACAGCAAGACTTGCTTCTTCCATTTCCCTCTCCGCTGTACCGTTTTGAAAGAAGCATGCTTCTGTTCACTCGATGCCCCATAATTAATTTATATAAATAAATATAAGCTTAATCCTTTTTCCAAGAATAGCTTGCTTCTGTGGCGCGATGCCACTTGCTGTCTATTCGCCTGTATGTCTTATTTAAATAAATATAACCTTCATCCTTTCACCGAGAATAGAAGCTATCATTGGCAAGGTGCCTCTGGCTGACTATCTGTGTTGAGTGTAATAATACTTTCAGACACATTTGTTTGACTTGTTTACTAGAAAGCCTGTTGGTCCCTGTTTATTCTCAACCAGGTGTCAGCATGGAACCTACTGAAAGGTACAGCTTTTAATTTTTCTTTTTTTAAACATATCATTTTCCACAAATTTCCACAGTATTGTCACATACAATAAAGGCATTATGGGAAAAGTAAACGATTAAAAAATAAATTCAGTGTACTATTGCAACAATGATTGTATTGTGTTATACAGCATGTGCTGTATATATATATATGTCTGTATACACACACCGACCACTTTATTAGGTACACTTTATTGTTCACTTGCCAATCAGCCAATCACATGGAAGCACGTGGTGAAGACAATGTGCTGAAGTTCAAACCAAGCATCAGAATGGGGAAGAAAGGGGATTTAAATGATGTTGAACATGGCATGGTTGTTGGTGCCAGATGAGCTGGTCTAAGTATTTAACTACTGGGATTTTCACGCACAACCATCTCTAGGGTTTACAGAGAATGGTCCGAAAAAGCAAAAATATCCAGTGAGTGGCAGTTGTGTGGACAGAAATGCCTTGTTGATGTCAGAGGTCGGAGGAGAATGGGCAGGTTTGAAATGATAAAACAGTAACAGTAACTCAAATAACCACAGCCAAGATATGCAGAATACCATCTCTAAAAATACAAAGCATCGAACCTTAAAGCAGGTGGGCTACAGCAGCAACAGACCACACCAGGTGCCACTCGTGTCAGCTAAGAACAGGAAACTGAGGCTACAATTTGCACAGGCTCACCAATATTGGACAATAGAAGATTGGAAAAACGTTGCCTGGTCTGATGAGTCTCCATTTCAGCTGCGACATTCAGATGGTAGGGTCAGAATTTGGTATAAACATGAAAGTATGGATCCATCCTGCCTTGTATCAATAATTCAGGCTGGTGGTGTACCTAATACAATGGTTGGTGAGTGTATATGTATCAATTTTTTTAAAAGACACACAAAATAAAACCGCCTTTCAAGCTAGACTCCATGGTAAATCTTTTCTTTTTCTGTCCATTGAGTTCTTGATTCTGTCAGGGCCTCCATGCAATAAAGCAGCTGAGATAACTATCCAACAACCACCAAAACATAAACATTAGTTCTGCAAGGATTAAACCTTCTCTTTGACATAAAATCTTTCTATGCTATATATGATTTTTTTTTTTTTAAAGACACAAAAAACTATTTAAGCTCTTCCAATGGCCATTGGCTCATGGACATCGGTTCCGGAGGCATTTAACCTTCTCATAGACATGAGATAACAGGTTCTCACTTTCAGGCAAATTTGGCATGGATAAGATGGAAAACCTAAATATGTATTTCTACTACAAAACAAGTGGCATATTTACTGTTTGTGAGTACTTTCATTGTGTCTACTTGAGTAAAAGTAGAGTGTGCACTGCCCCACTCAACACATAACATATAACAGCTTTTTTTCAACCAGGGTGCCCAGGCACCCTGAGCTGCCTTCTGGATTATTCAGGGGTGCATTTAAAAAAAAAACTAACATCCTAACATTGCCCCAAATTACCCAAAAATTGTCAACAAGCTGGTGGGGGGATCAAGCTTTCTTTTTTTTGTTACAAAAATACACAAGTTTCTTATTGTGCAGCATTATAACCTTCAGCACCGTTTGGCCAGTGTTCTAATCACCTATGATGTCATCGTGGATAAGGAGGACTTCTGCAAAACACCCTTGTTTGCCCCTCTCCATCAACAGCACTGGGGTTTTGTTAGCCGAGTGAGGGAGAGAAGCTGTGGGAGAAGAGAAACACTGCAATACTAGTCAGTACCAGTGGGCAAATGTGTATTTGCTTTATAAGAATAAATCGCCTCTAATATTGAGTGTCTGTTTGTGGATATTGCTGCAGTGTGTAAGACTATTAGTTCAGTTTTTTTAATCAGTTACATTTTTGAATGGGGTGCCTTAAAGCGGGGTTCCAGGCATAAATTCTTTTTTTTTTTTGCATAAGCGGAGGTCCGCACAAAAATGGAACCTCCGCTTTTCGGAACCCTCCCCCCTCCGGTGTCACATTTGGCACCTTTCAGGGGGGAGGGGGGTGCAGATATCTGTATAATACAGGTATTTGCACCCACTTTCGGGCATAGACACCCACAGGGTCACGCCCCTCCCCCACGCCCCTCCCCCCACTACCTCCGCACAAAATATGTTTTAGTCCCTAAAACCTATTGATAGCTCCCCAATCATTCCAGAAATCATTGCAAACACTTGCCTTACTGTATATCCTCCAGCTCATGTTGTGGCCGTATCCATCATACAGTATGTGTGGGCATGTGAAGCCCAGCTCCTTTTTCTTCCTGGTTTTCAGGGAGAGATGCATGCTGGGCGATTTTTAGGCACAGTAATGCCCAGAGACTCCAGGGAAATGAGTGTCATCATTTCCCAGGAAGCAATGGGGTCTTAGGACAGGAAGTTGGACCACCTAGGACCAGGAACTAGGCAGATTACGAAATCTGCTCATTAACAGCCAAATAGAAGTGAGTAAAACATTTTTATTATTATTATTATTATTATTGTTTACATTAAAGGCAAGCTGTGATAGAAAGTTCATTTTTAGGGTGGAACTCCACTTTACGATTGTGCAAAATTGTAAAGGGTTCCTCCACTGAAGAAAGGTTGAGACACACTGGTACAGTATATAATAATACACAGCATGTAGGGGGGGTTCCCTTTACTGTATAATCCTGGCCCCTCTGAGCATGTGGTGTCCAGTAGTCCAGCTCTCTCACTGTACAAACTGGAAGGAGCAATTTAGCATCTGGGTCTGTATACAGTACAACCAGTGCTTTAACTGGGCCGGAACGCGGCGGTACTCAGTACCGCCACTTCCAAAAATGGCCCTGGAGAGTACCAGCACCTCTACGTGCGCCCAGTACGTGGGTTTCCCATACCGGAACGCAGCCCCAGGCCAGGAATATGATGATACGGCCCGACGGACCTTTTAATCCGGCCCCCGGGCGGAGAGCTAGCTACAGCATTGTAGTGGCTGGCCGCTGGGCGAATTACATCGCGCACCGTCTCCTCCATAATAGTCATTGGCTGGGCCGGCCATCAGCTAGTGGAGGGGGGCGGGCCGTGTGCAGAGTACGGCTTGAGCCGTACGTGCAGGCGCAGGCAGGGAGTTGACCTCACGTTAGATGACGTTAACTCCTTTCCGCGCGCCTGTGAGGAGCGATCAGTGCGGCGTGGTGGATGTGAGCGGGTGACTGACCCTCCTAGGACGGTGCAGTAAAGTGAAAAATCAGTCATCAGACTTTGCTTTGGATCTGAAGTACAGATTCTGTACTAATGGTGAGTGATGTTTTGTTGCTATGGCTGCTCACAGACTGATATGTATATTCTATACTTCTCCTATCTATTTTCTGTGGTGTCTGTCCCTTGTCATGCTTTGTGCCCATTTTATCTTCTCTTTTTTTAGTTTCTGACATCATCAGCTGGTTTATGTAATTTTAGCAGAAAATGCACCAATATATTGCAAACCATAGCAGCTATGGTTTGCAATATATTGGTGCATTTTCTGCTAAAATTACATAAACCAGCTGATGATGTCAGAAACTAAAAAAAGAGAAGATAAAATGGGCACACAGCATGACAAGGGACAGACACCACAGAAAATAGATAGAATAATGGATGTTATTGAATGAATGAATGAATGAATGAAAAAACTTATATAGCGCGGCACATGTGAACTGAATCGCTTCTGGGCGCTTGATGTTTCGTGTCTCATGACATCAAAAGAGCAGAGTTTTGATCTGTCTTCTGAAAGTCAGGTGGCTTTCCTCCAACCGAATGCTGGTTGGTAAAGCGTTCCATAGTCTCGGACCTTGAAAAGCAAACCTTCTTTCTCCTTTGGACTTGTATTTGGTTTTTGGCACCTTGACCAGATTTTGGTCAGTGGATCGCAGAACGCGATTAGAATTGTGAGGTTCTATCTTGTCGCAAAGATATTGCGGCGCCTTCCCATGGATGCACTTATGTGTCAGGCAGAGTGCTTTAAATACAATTCTGTCTTTTACTGGCAGCCAGTGAAGGGTTCTCAGCGAAGGTGAGATTGATTCCCATGTCCTTTTCCCAGTCACCAGTCTGGCGGCCGTATTCTGTACGACTTGCAGACGAGCGATTTGGTACTTTGGGAGCCCGAGGTAAAGGGCGTTAGCATAGTCCAGTCTGGAATTCACGATTGTTCCCACCACGACTGCTACGTCTTCTTTGGGGATAAATGGAATAAGTCTGCGTAGTAGGCGCAACAAATGGTGCGATCCGCTGACTACTGACCCTATTTGTGCGTCCATTGTCATGAAGGTGTCAAAAATGACTCCTAGACTTTTGACTTTGGAGCTAGGGGTGATGATTTGGCCCAGAATGGGCGGCGGTGTCCAGGTTGTTGCCAGTTGACTCTTTCGGCTGGCGTGAAACATAAGAAGTTCTGTTTTGGAACTGTTGAGTTTAAGATAACTCTTAGTCATCCAGTTTTCTATTGAAGAGAGACATTTCTCTAAACTGAGATGATGATCCTTTTTGTTGCAGATGCGAAAATACAGTTGCGTATCGTCTGCATAAGAGTGATAGAGTAGTTCTTGGCTACTGATAATATCAAAGAGAGGGCGAAGATAGATGTTGAAAAGCACCGGCGACAGGGGGGATCCTTGGGGGACTCCACATGGCACCGTGCGTTTTTCCGACGTGAAAGATCCCAGTTTCACTGTTTGTGATCGGTTTTCAAGAAAGGAGGAAAACCATGGTAAATCACCTTCTGCGATTCTGGCTACCTCGGCCAGTCGCATCAGTAACATTTTGTGGTCTACTGTGTCAAAGGCTGCGCTTAGGTCCAGCAGAACCAGGAGACAGGATTCTCCCTCGTCTGCGGCCTCGAGGGCATCGTCCCATATTTTGAGTAAGGCCGTTTCTGTCCCGTGTCCGGGACGGAAACCTGATTGAAATGGATCGAGTAGATTGTGGGTATCCAGATGCTGTTGCAGCTGTTGTACCACTACTTTCTCCATTATCTTGGAGAGAACATTTAGGCCTGTTATGGGGCGGCGGTGAGTTGGGTCCTTGGGATCCAAGTTAGGTTTTTTCAGGATGGGCTGGATTGTGCCCTCTTTCAGCAGGGATGGCACTATGCCTTCCTTAAATGACTGATTTATAAGCTGTGTGATGGGAGGCGCCAGAATGTCGGCGCATTCCTTCAGCAGCTTGGTGGGAATGATGTCATTGGGTGCTGTGCTGTTCCGCAACGCACCAATGATATTTTTGGTGGTATCGATGGAGATGGGTTCCAGAGTGAACTTAGTTGATTGTAGAAGGTTTCTGTTGGTGTTTTGTAGTTGATTGAAGAGGGGGCTGAGGGGGGTATTATTTTGCAGAATACTTACCCGGATTCTTTCGATTTTGTCGATGAAGAAATCCGATAGTTCATTACAGAACTCTTGGGTGTCTGAATTGGGGACTTCAAGACATCCCGGATTCATGGTCTGGGTGACCATCTTGAATAATTCTCGGGGGCGGTTCATGGCGCTGTTAATCGTCATAGAAAAATGATGTTTCTTTGCTTTGAAGATTTCTTTATGATATTGTGTTGTTATTGCCTTGTAGATGATGAGGTGATCTTCTGAAGGGCTTCTTTTCCAGGCGGCTTCCGCCCTTCTGCGCTCTTGCTTCAGTGGGGACAGCTGGTTGTTGAACCAGCCAGACTTTTTTTTCCGGATGCAGACTTTGCGTTTCGGTGCTACTAAGTCGGCTGATTGTAGCAGAGCGGCATTTATGGCATCCAGTGTATCTGAAGCTGTTAACTGAGGATGAATAGTTTCGATTCGGTTTCCCAAGGTAGATTTGAAGAGTTCCGAATGGAGCTTCTTCTGAGATCTAGCCCAGTGTATTGTCACCGGCTTGGGTGCTTTTATCACTGGTGGAATTTTGGAAATTATGAAACTAATTGCATGGTGGTCTGTCCATGGCAAAGGTTCATTTCCCAAAATGTTTATTTTCAGATTTTGTCTGAAAATTAGGTCGAGTGTGTGACCTGAAGCATGCGTGGGTCCGCATATAAGTTGCTGTAGTCCTAACCCTTCCAGGTGGTCGATGCAGGCGTCCGCAATGGGATCCTGTGAGGAGTTGGCCCACAGATTGAAGTCCCCGAGCAGCAAAAGATGTTTGCTGTTAAGGGTATAAGTGGATATGAACTCCGTTAATGATGGTAGAAGCTGCGATTTTGGCCCAGGTGGCCTATAGCAGAGGAGAATGTGAACAGTCTCCTGGGGGTTAGTTTGAAGTTGAAGAGTAAGGGTTTCCATAAATGGAAGAGGATTTTGAAGGACCGGCTTAGTGATTGCAATATGAAACTTATGGATCACCGCCAGGCCTCCTCCTCTTTGCCCTATTCTGTTTTCCGTTATAATGCGATAGTTTTCTGGCACCAATTCTCCGAGAATGGTGTTGCAGTCGTCTGAAAGCCAGCTTTCTGTGATAAAGAGGCAGTCTAGATCATTTTGTAGTAAGAAATCGTGGATTTCTGATCGGTGTTTTACTGCCGATCTTGTGTTGATCAAAGCACATGATATGTGCTTGAGCTGGGTTAAATGGCTGAAATTTTTGATGGTCGATCGTTGATCGAATCTCAAAAGTTGGTCTATTTTTAAGGCCTTTTTGGTGACGGCTGGTAATACTGTTGCGAATTGTCTCAGACCCCAAATCGTTTCTGCAGAGTATCGCAGTTTAACCATTGTTGCCAGTCACCGGGGGGGGGATTAATTGCAATAGAGGGAAGATTCGCTGAATCCTCTCGCTTGGCCTTGGTCCAGAGGAAGGCAAAAAAAACCTGGCAGTGCTAAGCCAATTTGCTGCCGCAGGGAAAAAAATTCCTTCCTGATCCCTGAAAGGCGATCGGACGAAACCCTGGATCAAGTACTGTTTGGAATGGGGGGAAGGGGGGGAAGAAGGGTGTCACTGTAGCTGAGGAGTACCAAGATGGCCGCCGACCGGGCCACAGGCCTCAGGTTTGGGGGCTGTTTGGCTTGGTGGGTATGAGCTGGTTGTTAATCCAGGGGAGGATGGGATCCTCCAGGGATAGGGGGATGATCCCTGACAATTCCAGGAAAATTTCCAGGCTGTCAGTGCTCCTTTTTGCAGCGCACCGCTAGGCCGCGGCTGAAGCCGCGGTCTTTCCTAATTGCGGCGGCCGCGAATAAGGCCTGGTCTGGCGCGGATGCGGGAAAGAGCCGCAGATCGCCAGAAAAAAGCGCTGCTATGCGCGGCGGGTGGCCGGGGTGATTATGGGTGACTGATTGGGGTGCATGCGGCTCTAAGAGAAGGTAAACAGCCACAATTTGGATCGCTGGAGTGGCTGTCCTGAAAAGGACGGTCACTAGCGATTCCTGGGGGTGGAAAGATGGCCCTGAAAGACAGGGTCTTACCTGAAGAGAGGGGCCCACGAAGGGAAGGAAGGAGCCGGTCCTATGGGCTGCAAGTTGATTCATGCAGCAAAGATTGTAGGAGCCTGCCTGTCTGCGGTGTCTAGCTGGCTATCTGTCTGGTCCCTGGAGAGAGCAGACTCGTCGGGAAGCGTCCTACTCCCTCACTGAACTGACACTGACTGATTATCCAGCTAAGCCTTGTCAGCTGTGATGAGCTTGGGTGTGTTCCTCTGGCTGCAGAGCTGCGGTGCAGTCCATGTGCAAGCTTGCAACAATAATCATACAATCTTCCTACTTTTCAAGACAAAACCGAGAAAATAAACATAAAAGGAAAATAACAGGGCAAGTCTGCATGGCTGTCTGAAACGAGCCACAGGTACCATGCCATGTATATTACAATCCTGTGAGATATCATTCCCCATCACCTCTCCATCCTTCTGGTGTAATACACAGGTACCATGCCTCAATCCTGTGAGATGTCAACAGTTAGGATTGTAATATACATGGCATGGACTCACCTGTGTATTACACCAGAAGGATGAAGAGGTGATGGGGAATGACATCTCACAGCGTCTCCTCCTATAGAGATTAGGAACTCTGCAATTTATCATGGCTCGTTTCAGACAGCCATGCAGACTTGCCCTGTTATTTTCCTTTTATGTTTATTTTCTCGGTTTTGTCTTGAAAAGTAGGAAGATGTTCATTGTATGATTATTGTTGCAAGCTTGCACATGGACTGCTCAGACTGATGAATAACATCCATTATTCTATCTATTTTCTGTGGTGTCTGTCCCTTGTCATGCTTTGTGCCCATTTTATCTTCTCTTTTTTTAGTTTCTGACATCATCAGCTGGTTTATGTAATTTTAGCAGCAAAATCAAATGTTAGGTTTCGTCTAAGAGAGGGTTTGTAAAATATATATATTTTCATGTTCAGTATTGGGGGGGGGGAGCACCGGCGCCTAATAGAGTACCAGCACCTCTTTTGGCCCACTTAAAGCACTGAGTACAACTAGGTATGTAGTGATCATAAAGTAGGAGTATCTCCTCCTCTGGGGGAAAGAATGCCATGAGGACCAGATCCGGAAGAGGAACATATGGAACACGTTACTAAAATTAGGTAAGCTAAACAGCAACCTGCTCCTGTATGGTTAATGGGAGTTTTGGGCTTGTTCCTGTAATGATGTGGACTTTTCTTCATCATGTACTATGGACTCTAAACTAAAAATTGCAACTGATCATTGTAATTGATTTTTAGACTTTAGTAAATGCCTTTTTAATTAATAAGTATGTATTCTGAGTGAAATGATGGGTGTAGGAAAGCCTGCATTGCACCACTAAGACAAATTTAAGTATGTGAACAGTTAAAGAATTATTATTTGTGTGAAGTATAAGCCTGATTCTCCTCAGATCTAGTGATGGTAGGGAAATATGATCTCCCTCCTGGTGGTGTGAGGGTATCTCCCCCGTAGTCACTCACCAGGTGGCCTGGGACCCCATGTTTCATGGTTTACTTGTACACAGGGAGAGCAGCACTTGGAGGCTGCAGTGAGCATCTAAAAAAGAACAGATCCTTAATTTTGTTCTGGGTGTTTTGGCTTATTATAAGGCACTAGCTGCATATGACCACAAGTGGCAGTCATGGGATGCTTACAAGCAGAGCAGATTCAGTTTGGTGACATCACTTTCTGCTCTGTTTCTTCCTTCCTTCTCATGTCATTAGCTGGTGTGCAAGGGCTGGCGATATTTTAAATAAAGAAGCAGTAAAGGTACAAGTAGCACAGTTTCCATTTGTTAGGCATCATTGAATGAATATACAAGTACATAATAAACACATCAAATTACTCTTTTTAAGTTGCCTCCATGCATATCCTTCTTAGTTGATTTTATTGTGTCCTTTAATATAGAACTCTCAGAGGAAGGAACAAAACATTGCTTTTGATGTCTGTAAAAGAGTAAGACCCATTGATAAAAGGTCTATTGCTGTAATTGTATAAATAAGTTACATGGTAAGTTTAGCATAAACAACCGCAGCCATAAATCTGGGCATCAGGCCACCTCTCCTGGCACGGTATCAACTGGGGAGGTTGTCTGATGCAGGAACAGGCTCAGTCAGGGCACAAGATTCACTGCCTCTGCAAGCCAGTTTGGGCTTGGGAGGAATTCTGGGCAGAGGCACAACTGAAGGTCTGAGCCCCAAAGTACGCATTGAGACCAGGGTGATGGGCCAGCCCTTTGACAGCCAGAGATACAGCCTGGTGTTCCTGAAAGTCAGCGCTAAAACAATAATAATTTTCGGGATGCTAGCAATAGGTACGCATACAAAAATATATATATATATATATATATATATATATATATATATATATATATATATATATATAAGTGATAAAGGTGCAGGACCTTAATATAGCAACAGTGAATTTAACCGTTTGCCGACCGTCTCCTGTCGATATACAGTACGTCGGCAGAATGGCACGACTGCGCAAAGCAATGTACAGGTATGTTGCTTTGAATTTGCCACCACATGCGCCCCTGCCGCGAGCTCTGTGATTGTACCCAACGGTCCTGCGGACTCGATGTCCGCCGGTGTCCCGCAATCATGTCACAGAGCTGCAGAACAGGGAGATGCCTGTGTAAACAATGCATTTCCCTGTTCTGCCTTGTGACAGGACAGTAATCTACTGCTCCCTGTCATTGGGAGCAGTGATCAATGTCGTGTCACTGGTAGCCCAGCCCCCACACATAAAATCACATAAAAAACTATATAGAAAATCCAGATTGCAAGTAGTAAAAACATACACAGCAGTTCACTTACTGAAACTATAAGTGTCAGAGTGATGTCAGCGTATAGCTCCACCCCCGATGAATTTCATGCCATCAGGGGATGCTTGTAAGCCAACATAAACAAAATAGCCCCTTTAAAATAGCCTTTTTAATTAACTAACAGTTTCAAGAGGGCCAGCAGGAATTGACTGGCCAATTTGTTAAACTTCAATGGCCACCACCATTTTTCCTGAGTCTGTGTTACAAGTTCAGAATGACATCAAGTCTCAAGTGAAGATCACAGCTTCTGAGGCTGAAGTGCTGGAGAGAGGCCACTAGTGAGGGCTTCCAGGGCAATGGCTGCTGGGTCAGGCGATTCCAATCAGCCCCCTGAGTGCAATTTTTCTTTTGTTCTTTTTTAATTTCACTTTGTCTCAGAGGGGCTTGTGGGTGCTGCACAGAGCGGTGAGGGCACAAGGGTTCATGGAGATAGGAGGCTTCATGGGTTACACTACATGGAACTGGCATTCCTGGGGGTGTGCCTCTTGCAATCGGTTAGGCACCAGTATTGTGGGATTTATTGGTGGGACTGTGAGAATTAGAGCAGAGATGTGAACATGGGACTTTGGCTTTACCAGCTTGAGAGGCAGCCTGAAAGGCACTGGCCCAGATGGGTTTGCCTTTGGATGCTCAGCAGCCAGGTTAGTGCAGTTGTAGTGAGAGTCCCAACTGAACTGAGTACCCTAACCTCGACCTTAGTAAGAAACCAAACTATGTTAATGACATTAGGGGCTGACAAGGAACAACAATTGGGCAGGCAAGGTTAGCTTAATGTAAAGTTTATGTATGCTTTGAGGGCCCCATGAAGGTTCACCTCAAGTTGAAGGTAAGGAACAAGATTTGGAAAGGTGAGTATGTGGAATTTTTTACTCTCCATGTGCTTGAGAAGCTTAATCCAGGAAGGGTTAAGTGGGAAGAAACCAAAAAGGAGGGAAAGGAGAGGCTTCAGTACAGTTTGAGCTGACACATGTTCAGTCAATGGGGAGGGTGGATGCAATCCAATGACATCATTGCACCTGGAAGGATGGTTTCAGCAGGGACTACGCCATGCTGCCCGACAGTTACTGGGGGCCGGCCCATGGTTGAGTCTGAGCCATCTGGAAGGGTGCTCCTGGTGGGGATGGGTGCTGCGCTTGGTCTTGGTCTTTTTGCCGAGTTCTAGTCTGGCCTTCTGGCTGGCTGGTGTAAGTGCTATCTCTGTCAGCGATCCAGTAGGAGGAGCTGGTACTGCCCTGAAAGTAGACACGGGTAAGGCCATGCAAATCCGCCGGGTTGACGGAGGGTCTGGAGGGGCTAGTTTTGGCGGAGGCTGCTAACTGGAGCGGCAGTTCTTCCCAAGAAAACCTTGAAGGGCTCTCTAGCTGGCAGGGGTGGAGGGCTGCGCTGGCTGGTCGGGGGGGGTAGATTTGGAAGGAAAAGCCTATGGTGCATGTGCCCCTGGAGTGGCAGTCCAGGGGTATCTGAAGATCACTGTGTGTGAGGGACACATTGATTTAAGATACCATGGTCACTGCACCAGATACACACTTTTTTTTAGCACCTGCCTCCTGGGCCGGGCCTTTTGGCTAGGACCGGAGGAATTTTTTATTCCTGGCCGGAGGGCCTGGTCATTGTTGAACACAATGACCACTTCTTTCACTCTCCTCTTCACTATCCCTTTCCCCCACTTTATTTAATTTAAGCCTATGTTTGTCACATTATTGTCTTATTTTTGTTTGTGCACGTTTTGTTCACTGTGAGATTATTAGGGTGCCGGTCCTTGGGCCAGCCCTGAACGTCTGGTCCTTGGGCCAGCCCTGAACGTCTTGGGAGTAGGTGGACATGGCCTTCTGGCTTAGTTCACTTGCTCTCATGGTGTCTCCCTTCGGGGGAGCCCCACCTAGTACTGGGAGGGTTCTGTTTCGGCAGTCCCTCCGAGGAAGTTGGGTCCGTGTCGGCTTCGGTTGCTCGGACCACAGTACCTCAGTCCCCGTCTGGAGCCTAATGCCCCGGGGGATCAGGGTTTGGGTCCCTCTTCACAGGAGGACCACTTGACGTTGCACCCGTCTGCACGCTTTTGTGAACACTCTTTATGTGTGTGCAAATTTTTTCTGCACCGGGTGGAGTTTTTGGGTGTGTTCACATAGGCTTTAAAAAAAAAAGGTACAGTCAATTAGTTACAGGCATTTGAGATTCTGCTGTCTTTAGTAGGGAAGAGGGAACCCACGCATTGCTCAGCTTTATTCTGTTATATACACATAGATGGTGAAGCACAGTGTGGCATTACTCTAATACAGTAAATAGTTTCTCCAGTGGAAAGCTATAAGATCATCGCTTTGGTTGGTTCATATCGGATTAAGCTAATGACTTCTGCATAAGCCGGCAACCCTTATTTAAGGGGGGTCTCAACCTCTACTCACATTGGCTTTGGTGACCTCTGTGTTCTGTTGTCTGGTAGCTGTGACTGCTGGCCTACATGGTTTTGTAAATGTGTGTATACATTGTTTAATACCAGTACAGCTACTTTATTCCATTCAGATATGGTCTGTTTTCTATAGGAAAGGTTTATGGTAGAGTTGGGAAGGGTTAAGCAGTGTGGAAGTGATAGCTAGTTATATCATAACTACCTTAGTCAAGTCAATGAATAGATTCATGTAGAATTTTATGTTTATGAATTAACACTCTCTAACAATGCCACATACTGTTTTTCCAGTGCTGAGTGTATTTTGTAACTGTGTTAAAATGTAACTGATTATTAATTCATACCCTACAATATCTTGGGAGTGTCAGTATACAGCTTTCACTTACAGTACGTAGTAATAACTTAAAGGGTTTGTAAAGGATTTTTTTTTTATCTTAATAGCTTCCTTTACCTTAATGCAGTGCTGTTTTTATGTCCTCATTGTTCGTTTTTGCTCTCAAGTTGCTGTAATTCTTCTCTGATCTCCACACTTCCTGGTTGTCTGTTTCCTGATAACCCCAGTGCTGGGAGCTTGCTCTCTGTGGTCACTAATCAAGGTGATGTGATTACTGTGTGTCTAAAACCCCACAGCACCAATCAGTTTAGTTTTCCAAACCATCACTGCCCTGTATTGGCTCTGTGGCTCTGTAAATCACAGAAGCAGGAAACAACATGCAAAAACGAAACTAGAAACTGCAGGTACAATATATGATTGATTTTTATCTATTTTTAATCATTTTAAAAAGGAATCAGTTAACTATTATGTCTCTATACCCTGTAAACAGTCAATTCAGCAAAAAAAAAAAAAATTCCTTTACAACTCCTTTAATATGATACTTCCCTTGCTCAACTTCCAATGATTAATCACCACGGTGCAGGTTAAAACTTCTAGTTTTATATTTTGTAAGGATTTTTAGGAAGATTATGGGTAAATATGGGGATAAAGCCAGAAATATTACGAAGACAGATGGTACTTCTTTATTTGCTTGAGGTTACAGCTTGGGTTTGGGCTTTTTTGTCACTTTTATGGGTTTCTTATTTTTGGCTCTGGTGTGATTGTGGTTTCCTCCAGTTTGCTTGTTTCTTTCCTTAACTTCTTTCCACATTTGGAACAGTGACCTTTTTGCTCATGCCATCTCTCTATGTCTGTATCTGAGATTTTGTAATTTGTATTAATGCTTAAGCAGCTAGTCATCCCTATTGCACAGAAAATGGAACCATATTTGTAGTCAGGTTTGACATTACCTTAATTTCCATATAAGAATGTATCTTACAGGAGAGTTATGGTAAATAGGCAAATTAGTTTTAATTGATTGAGTTTTAATTCACTTTTATGATTACTTGCTTATAGTGAACCCATTAATATAAATTTTACATTAGCTTCCATGTTAGCGTAAGAAAATCATGGACACTCTGGAAATATCAAAATATGTTTATGAAATACTTAGAATGTTGAGTATTGTTTTACAGTTTCTAATATTTAATTTCATGGTCCACTCAACTATAAGTCACACTGCTAGTACAAGAATCACCAGATCATTTACATTTTTGGTACAGGTATGTGGGTACTGATATTTTAGTGCAGTGTACATCGCACATTTTGGTAACTATATATATTTGGTAACTATATATATTACATTTTGCTGCTGTTTTGACATGCCATTAATTATTGCTAGGGTTATAATGTAATTTCCTTCATGATATTAGAGCTTATGGCTAAAGTTTGACTAGTTTTAGGGGTTAGGTTCCAATTAAGGGTTAAGGATTAGGTATATGGATTAACTTCATTCCTTAATCCCAACTGAACTGTGGACTTGGGACCCCCATACTTTCTGGCCCTATGCTGCTAGTACAGAAAGCACCAGATCATTTACTTTTTGGTGCAGGTTTGTGGGTACCGATAGTTTAGTACACTGTCAATTTTGGTAACTTGGTAATTTTTGTCTGACAATTCTTACATGATAACATTGTTCTGCTGGTTTGACATGACAATAATTATTGCTAGGGTTATAATGTAATTTCCATCATGATAATAGAGCTTATGCCAAATGTATGACTACTTTTAGGCATATAAGGGTTAAGGATTAGATGTATGGATTTAATTCATGCTTTAATTCAACTGTGGACTTGGGAAACCCCCCCCCCCCCCTCATTCTTTCTGGTCCTATGCTCCCTTTACAAATGAAAAAAAAAATGCATTACATACTTATTTATTTTTTTGTATTTTAATTCAGACCTGGGAATGGCACAAATCCTGTTTACGTTCTTCTTCCAGCAGAGGAAAGCTCCTAAAATCTTCAGAGAGAATCTTCACACAATAATGTGGTGAAGCTCTCTGTGGCATTCTTCTGGAAATTCGGGGGGGGGGGGCTTGGGCAGATCCCTGATGCCCTGTGCTTACAATCAGTGGGTGTTATTCAATTCAGAAAAGGTGTAGTGTCCTATTACTGTATCTGTGAGGCCCCGTACACACGTCCGAGGAACTCGACGTGCCAAACACATCGAGTTCCTCGTCGAGTTCTGTGTTGAAGCCGCCGAGGATCTCGGCGGGCCAACTTTCCTCATTGAACAACGAGGAAATAGAGAACATGTTCTCTATTTGGCCCGACGAGTTCCTCGTCGGCTTCCTCGGTGAAAAGTGTACACACGACCGAGTTTCTCGGCAGAATACAGCTTCGATCGAGTTTCTGGCTGAATTCTGCCGAGAAACTCGGTCGTGTGTACGGGGCCTGAGTATAGCAGCTGGAACTACTTTTTTATATTGAAAAGCTGAGTGGGGTTAATGTATTTAACTTTTGTCCATGTTTGTGTACTGTTAGGCCCTGTACACAACCGATGAAAACGGACTGAAGTTCAGTTTCATCGGTTAACCGATGAAGCTGACTGATGGTCTGATGTGCCTACACACCATCAGTTCAAAAACCGATTGAGTCCAACGCGGTGACGTAAAACACAACGACGTGCAGAGAAAAATGAAGTTCAATGCTTCCAAGCATGCGTCGACTTGATTCTGAGCATGTGCGGGTTTGGAACCAATGCTTTTGCATACTAACCATCGGTTTTGACCTATCGGTCAGGCGTCCATCGGTCCAATTTTAAAGAAAGTTCTCTGTTTTCGGACCGAAGGACAACTGACCGATGGGGCCCACACACGGTCGGTTTGGACCGATGAAACTGAACTTCAGTCCGTTTTCATCGGTTTTGACTGATCGTGTGTACAGGGCCTTAAAGTTAGGGGTCCACATTACTTTTTCAAATGTAAAAAATGTATTGGGTGTGATTAACATTTGAGGTTTTATAGGTGTATTAGGCTATTTATAGACATAAGATGACAATTTCATGTCTATGGACCTCACCAATGGCAGGCTACGGTCAGGGTGGTACAATCAATTTGAAATCTAAAAAGTCTGCTATTTCTTCTTGGGATAAGTAGCACCTATGTGCACCACTCATCTTTGCTCCACCCTTTTCTACTGCCACAAACTTTAATCAAACCTATTTTAATAGGGTGGCCTCAAGAGAGAGGGAATTTTCAGCTTATCATGTGAATCAGGGAGTGGCTGGTGAGGCACTGGCTAGTATCAGAGCCAGATACACACAAGTTACATATGCCGCGAACGTTAGGCAATAATTCTAAACATAATTTAAAGCGTCGCCTATGGAGATTTTTAAGTACTGAAGTTTGGCGCCATTCTACAAGTGTGCGCAATTTTAAAACGTGACATGTTGGGTATTGATTTACTCGGCGTAACATCATCTTTCATAGTATAGAAAAAAAATCTTGCTAACTTTAGTGTTGTTTTTTTTTTATTCATGAAACAGTTTTTCTCCAAAAAAAAACGCATTTGAAAAATTGCCGAGCAAATACCATGTAACATGAAAAGTTGCAATGGCCACCATTTTATTCCCTAGAGTGTCTGCTAACTTAATATATACAATGTTTGGAGGTCTGAGTAATTTTCTAGCAAAAGAAATATGATTTTTACATGTAGGAGAGAAGTTGCAGAATTGGCCTGGGTGGCAAGTGGAAATTACCATAAGTACTGGTAAGTAATATCCAAATAATTATTATATATTGTTTTTAAAGCGGGGGTTCGCCCCAAAAAATGTTTTTAACATGACATTCAGCCGAGTTGTCAGAATGACAATTGCCAGTTTTTTTTTTTTTCAATGCAGCACATACCGTATTTTTACCGCCGCTTCCGGGTATGTAATGTGCGGGACTGGGCGTTCCTAAGTGATTGACATCCTTCCGACCGGCGCATACAGCGCGTCACTAGTTGCCGAAAGAAGCTGAACGTCGGTGCGCAGGCGCCGTATAGAGCCGACTCGCAGTCCGGCTTCTTTCGGCAACTAGTTACACGCTGTATGCGCCGGTCGAAAGGATGACAATCACTTATTCTGACAACTCGGCTGAATGTCATGTTAAAAAAAAAATGTTTGGGTGAGCCCCCGCTTTAAGGTAATTTACTATATTATCAAAAACTGTACTCAAGCAGGTGGCTTAACGGACAAATTACTGAGGGTATAACTTCAAACTAGTAATTTCACAGTAAATAGATAAATAATAAATTGTTATGTTATAACATATAGCATAATAATATATCATTTATCTTGATTAAACCAGTAACTTTTCAGGAGCAGAAGATTCTCATTCTTCCTCTTAACTGTGTGAGAAAAACATGGGATTATGTGTAAATCTGATATAATTAAACCCATGTTTTTTCCTTCTAGTTAAGAGTGCTGGGCTGGAAGAGAGCATTTGTCTTTTAGACACATGCCCCCTTCTATGACACTGCAGTGAGAGGACAGTGTCCACTGCAGCATTTTTATTGGACAATTGGGGCCATTGGTATTTTACCATTGGTCCAAGGCTCCAAGCTGTCCATTGAGCTCAGTGCCTCTGGCAAGAAGTCAGTCTGCTGCAGAGTGTGCCAGCTTGTATTTAAACTGGCTGCTCTGTATGTAGCTTCTGACAGGCTGCACAAGGAGCCCCATATCTCCAGAGCCATAGGTCCCAGGAGTCCCAAATTTTTACCAGTGGTGGGGTAGGCCTTTTGGCAACCTAGCCTATATGTTTATGTGACCCCAGGTCGAAAAAGGTGGCAGAAAAAATGCTCACAGTGGCTCATATGTTACAAGAGTTTATGAGCGTTTATGGGAATTTGCTTTTATGAGCATTTATTTCCAAAACATTTCCCTCTGCTCATTTTTTAACAGCTCCCCTGTGCGAGCCATTGTAGCTGTACATTGGCTTTTAACCCCTTGATCGCCCCCTAGTGTTAACCCCTTCTCTGTCAATTACATTTATACAGTAATCAGTAGCTATTTTTAGCTCTGATTGCTGTACAAATGTCACTGGTCCCAAAAGTGTCCTCTCTGTCTGCCACAATGTCGCAGTCATGATAAAAATCGCTTATCGCTGGAAAGAGGGGGAGGAAGAAATATTTATGAGAGAGGGCAGGAAGAGAGAGAGGGAGGATGAGTGAGAATTTGGTCAGCTGCTTGATTTAAACTTTCCCACCCACACATCCTCTTCACACACAGAGCATACAGGCTTCACAGAGTGTGGTTGGGTACAGGGAGTTAGGGGCGAGAGGAGGCAGAGCAGATCCCACCTCTACCATTTGTGTGGAGGGGGAACGGTGCTCTTTGGGCTCAGTGATAACAGAACAGGGACACCCAGTTGCAGATGCAGCCAACATCTCTATATTTACAGAGGGTTGGAAACACTGATGGGGACCCCCCTACTGCCCCTGGGCCCTCGGGCAGTACCCACGTGCCAAAATGGTCAGTCTGCCCCTGCAAACTACCTATACTAGTACCTAACTAGGAGGGGGCTACACATACACTATATTACCAAAATGATTGGGACGCCTGCCTTTACACGCAAATTAACTTTATTGGCGTCCCAGTCTTAGTCCATAGCGTTTAATATTGGGTTGGTTCACCCTTTGCAGCTATAAAAGCTTCAACTCTACTGGAACGGCTGTCCACAAGATTTAGGAGTGTGTCTATGGGAATGTTTGTCCATTCTTCCAGAAGCGCATTTGTGAGGTCAGGCACTGATGTGGACAAGAAGGCCTGGCTTGCAGTCTCCGCTCTTATTCATCCTAAAGGTGTTAAATCGGGGTAAAGGCCAGTCAAGTTTCTCCACCCCAAACTCGCTCATCCATGTCTTTATGGAGCTTGCTTTGTTTATCCACTGGTGTGCAGTCATGTTGAAACAGAAATGGGCCATCCCCAAACTGTTCCCACAAAGTTGGGAGCATGAAATTGTTCAAAATTTCTTGGTATGCTGACACCATACGAGTTCCCTTCACTGGAACTAAGAGGTCAAGCCCAACCCCTGAAAAACAACCCCACACCATAAGCCCCCCTCCATCAAATGATTTGCATCATTGCACAAAGTAAGGTCAATAAAAACATGGATGAGTTGAGTCTTGACCTCAACCCGATAGAACACCTTTGGGATGAATTAGAACCTGTGAGCCAGGCCTTCTTGTCCACATCAGTGCCTTACCTCAAAAATGTGCTTGTAGAAGAATGGTCAAATATTACCATAGACACACTCCTAAACCTTGTGGACAGCCTTCCCAGAAGAGTTGAAGCTGTTATAACTTCAAAGGGTGGGCAAACTCAATACTGAACCCTACGGACTAAGACTGGGATGCCATTAAAATTCATGTGCATGTAAAGGCAGGTGTCCCAATAATTTTGGTAATATAGTGTATATTTAAAATTTGTGTTAAAAGAATAAGAAGGTGATCTTTCCAGAGCAGCATTCAGTTACCTTGGCTAATCCAACGTCTTCAATACTTTCTGAACCAATAACTTGTCCTAATCAGGAGTTCTGCCTTCACTCTAACTTTAGTGGTTACAGGCATGTTCTATGTCTGTCATTTGTGGCACCATTCACTTCACTATTTTTTACTTCAGCAGCCTGTATGGCAGTCATACACATGCCAGTATTCAGAAAACGACTTTCGTTAACTACAGCTTTGAATCACCTATCGGCCACCTACAACCAAAAGACCAAACGAAACTATGAAATGGTGAAAACCCTTACCACTAAGTTGCTTAAATCCATCAGTCCTTCCACACTTTTTGAACGCAGGTAATTTGACTGAAAATTGCAGTGAATATGGCCAGCATTTTTCCAATGATACTTTGTGCAAGTTTGTTGTTTTCAGGCAGCTTTCAGCTACAGATATTTCACGATTTTCTGCAAATCATAAAATATTGAGTGGAGATTGATTGAAAAGCTCTTTTTTCATTATCATTGGGATGGTTTTGATTGATTTCAGTTTCATTTGAAAAAAATTGTAGCTGGAAGCTAACAACTGAACTTTAAAGCTAATTAAAAGCTGACAAACTTCCACAAAATTGTTCCGTTTATGGTAACCATTTAAGTAACTGAAAAAAGTAAAAAAAAAAAACTTTGTTCAAAAACCAGTGAAGAAATAGATTGAGAAGCTAAATCTCTCTGCATCTGCTTTTTAAATAGGCCCTATTATTGTGAGCCCTTTATAAAAAGAAAAGCAGCATTTTTCAAAGGAAGTTAAATTTTTCTTATTTTCAACAGTTTACTTTGTGTTCTGATGTTTCTGGCATTACATAATACTTTCCTGTGTCAGATTCTAAAGAACTGACTAATATAGCAGCATATATAAGGACACAAAACCAACTTACTTAAACAATAATGGAAACCTCGCTAATTCTTATGTGTGCTATTAGAAGGAAATTGAATTTATTTAAACTCATCCTTTTACTGTAGAGTGAATAAATATGGGTAGAACATTTTAAAATGAGATTAAGGTAATCTTAGCTGCAATATTCAGCAATGAAAGGATTTCTTTATTCCAGTTACTGGACTCATCATCAGTCATATGCCATAAATTCTAGCAAAATGGTGGTTATAGCTTAAAGCCAGATTTTGGGGCATATTTTGGGGTAAACTCTACAGAGATGGAAAGTAATGCTTGTCTTGATCTAAAGAGCTTTCTACTGAAAAGTGATATTACCACAAAATACTTACCACAGAAAAGTGTTATTTTAAGCAGTGTAATCATGACCTCTTAAACATATGGCTGCATAGTAACTCCCGCATGGATGTGGTCAGGAGTTGAGTGGAAGGTAACATTTTGGTTGACAGCTCTCATTTTTCTCACTTTTGACATAAAAAAATATTAACATTACACAATTCTTCCTTGCAAAAAGCATATACATTGATTTTGAAAGCAATTAAAAATAGTTGTGAGCAAATTGTTCAATGCTTACTGTACAGATCATTGAAACTGCTGATGGCATTCTATATGTTAAAATACAGTTGATGCCCAGATGAGTATTAAACTAATAAGGTGTAAAAAATGTATAGAATATACATGTGACGGACTCCGGACACCCTGTTGGGTATTTCCACCAAGATGCTGCTTCCCAAGTCCTAGAACATGAGACCAATGGATCTGGCTATAGAAATCCCAAGGACCAGACAAGGCCTTATAGGCTGAAACGTGTCAACATTTCCTATTTGCGTTTGTCTACTGTGGCTTGTCAATAAATATGTCAATTTTTTAAGAGCAAGGACTGTAGTGTGGATCATGTTTTCCTCACCAGACAACACCAGTCTTGGAGTACACCAGAAAAGGAACTGCTTTATTTTTAGAAACACACTGAATTTATACAGCAAACCATCAGATAAGCACTACTCCCATTATTTCAGACAAAGGTCACCTTACACAGTAGAGCTAGTCCTATTATCATAACAATGACCTCCTTAGACAGTTTGGCTCCCCGAACTAACGTACATAAGAAGCCACAAGCAATTAGTGACCAGCTCTGTCTGGATAACTTAAGAACACATTAAAACACAGAGTTCTCCAGGCCATGGTTCTCCTGCAGCCCAAAGTCAGTGACAATACATATATATCAATTGACATGGTAATATGTTGTTTTATGTGCTGTTAACACACCATTCCCAGGAACAGGTACATTTTCCAATCCACTTACTGATTTACTGATCTATGGTTAAAGAATAACCAAATCCAAGGACAAAAATGTATGGTAATATATTGCAGCTCACCTGCCCTTAGATGTGGTCTTTGCATTAATTTTCATCTTTCAGGCTAAGAACTAAGAACTTTTCGCAAAGTAGAGAAACATTTTTGCTCTTGCCAGATAATACCAGTGTCCTTGTCACTTATTGTGACTGAACTGAAAGCAAAACATCGTTAAAGCAGATATTTTGTCCTTTTATTAAATTTCACACTAGCATGCATCATTGTATGCTGATATAAAACTATTCAACACTGATTTTAGACTGCGAAATCTCGCTCGAGCTTGCAGTATTCTCATACTGAGCATGTGCAAGATGAAGCCCTTCATCTCACCCATTAGTATGACATAAAAATCATTTGCTGTTAAAACCTTCCATGAGATCTGAAGAGGGAAAAAAAGAAGCAAGACAAGGTGCACATATGCCAAACCAGCTCCTACTCTTCAAAAGGAACTATTCAGTACTGTCCTTGGTACTTTTGTAGTGCCCTCTAGCTAGTGTGCTAAGTGTAAATAGGTTTAGTGTAGGAAAATTGGCTGAGATGAGAGACAGGCCTGGATTGGGAATCTGGGTCAGGGATAAGTGACTCAGAGGCTGGATGACTCATCTGGCAGCTCCCCTAGTCTGGAAGTTGGTAGAAACTTCCAGAGCTGGAGGGTGGAGGTAATGAGGGGCTGCCATGCATATTTATGAGGCCTCTGTCAATTACCAGCTTTGGGCAAGCAGGGGGCAGAGCCTACCTCACAAATCGACATGAGCCATGCCAGAAAAAGGGGCAGTGGGGAGGAGGAGGAAGATAGAGTGCTGAGGAGACTGTCAGTGGTCCTTGTGGGTGCCCGCTAACATTAAGAGGGTGATCTTGGGCCTGGGACTCGGGTGCTGGAAGATTCCCCCTACAACACACATAGGAAAATCTTCCTAGAGGCACAGGAGCAAGGAGAGAGGATAGGACATCGGGGATCTCCTGAGTGTCAGAGTGGGCTGGTGAGTGTCAGTCTAGAGGACTGTAGAGAATTAGCTTGGGGGGCTAGTAAGTGAGGCAGCTGCAGCCAGGTGGGCTGGCAGGGCCTGAAGAAAATTACTACAGGGTGATATAGCTGAGTTCTGCAAGCAAGTGTGTGCTGGAGAAAGAAGAGGAGCTGTATATAGGACTGTATATAGGAAGACTTGTCCCTGAAGCTTGTTCTAAAGTCAAGTAGGCATCCCATAACTTCCTATCCCTATCCAAGTTATATCCCTCAATAAAACTGAAAAAACATAAGTCACAGACTGTTCTCTGACTCTGAGTGCCTGTGGAAATTCAGTGTGTCTGGCTGTGCAGAGTGGGGGAATACATTCTACTTGCGGCTCCTTAGGGGGTGCACTACACTTTTTGCATTTACACTAACATCCACATTTTTAGGACAAGCTTTCCAGATATGTCGCCTTCTTCAAAGTCCAAGTAGTACTTGGACCTGGGACACATCCTGAAAGATTTTCCTAAAAATTTGGATGTTTGCAAATTAAAAAAGTATCATGGACAGTAGTCAAAGAGTACTCAATGAGTGTTCTTTTTAAAGAGTAGGAGCTAGCTTGGCACTAAGAAGGGAACTAGTAAAGTGTGAGAACAGCTGCATTTTTTTTTTCATTTATTCAATATGTTTTGTTGTAAAATGTAAATGGTTCATATGACCCTTTTAACAGGCAACCAAAATAGAGTATAATATCTATGAGCACGGGGCCTAGACATTTGTTGCAAGCTTAGCATTAGGATACTGTACCAGTCTGTAAGCCAGGAGTGTTTAGCTTGCATCTTTTAGGACAATGCTTCAAAAGAAAGTGGATGTATATAAAGATTGGTCAATATGTAGCACCGTCTAGTGCTAGAGATGTAGATAGTTTTTTGCAAGTATAGGTAAATGTATGCAGGCTCGGCTGGCAGTCAAGCCTGTCTGTTTTGTGCTGGGTTGGCAGAAATCCAGAGAGAGCAGGATGACTCACAGGCAGCATCACTGAGACCTTCCCCTGTTTCTAGAATGTACTAGAACCTTCTGGAAAGGGGGAGGGGAGGTAAGGTGGAGCTGCGTGGAGTATTCTGAGGGCCCTGACCAATCCCCAAATTGGATTGGCAGGGGGAAGGCCCCCCAAATAGAAAGAGAGTGGATACCCTGCGCTGCCAGGTGTGCGTAAATGGTAGCTGCTGACACGGCTTATTCAAAAAAGCAAAACAACCAAAGAAATACGTATGTGTAGCGCTAAAATTAATAAATGAATATCAAAATACCAAAAAATGTGTATAGTAAAAAATAAAACACATATAACATTAATAAATGTTAGACACAAATTGTGAAACATGTGAGATTCCTCTGTAGCGAGGGGTGACAACAGTGCCAGCTGGCACGTGAACTGATGCACCTAAGGTGGTATCAAACATAAAAACAAAGTCCAACAAAAACTCCTAAGTGTGATGATCCGAGGTATGTAGCAAAGTTCATCAACATCCACAAGTCATTCAAGTGAAAAGGTGAATAAATAGAAAAAGCGTGACTCCTTTAACGTGACAATCCCATCACCGGAAAAAGTGCAGGCTTACCAGAACTTGTTGACCACTGGTGGCATATGCCAAAAGAGGTCAGTCAAGGCTTTATATGATGATTGTCAAACAGCAATCCTTGGCAGGAAGCGTAGGTCCAACTGGTGGGTAGGTCCTTATATGGAATAGGTCCCCAGGAGTAAGCCGGAAGCTATACTGATGTTGGTATCCCAAAACCAATTGGCTCAGTGTGTTAGTGGTGCATAGAGAAAAATAAAGAGAAGTGGCCACATAGCGTAACTCCGTATAAAAGAATAAATACGTGTTTATTCACAGCTAACAAACTTACATTTGGCTGGAAGTAAAAGAGCTCTTGCATGTAAATGGGGCGACAGTGGAGTCCTCCCAACGCGTTTCGTGGTCAAAAGCACATCGTCTGTACTTCCAGCCAAATGTAAGTTTGTTAGCTGTGAATAAACACGTATTTTTTCTTTTATACGGAGTTACGCTATGTGGCCACTTCTCTTTATTTTTCTCTATGCACCACTAACACACTGAGCCAATTGGTTTTGGGATACCAACATCAGTATAGCTTCCGGCTTACTCCTGGGGACCTATTCCATATAAGGACCTACCCACCAGTTGGACCTACGCTTCCTGCCAAGGATTGCTGTTTGACAATCGTCATATAAAGCCTTGACTGACCTCTTTTGGCATATGCAACCAGTGGTCAACAAGTTCCGGTAAGCCTGCACTTTTTCCGGTGATGGGATTGTCACGTTAAAGGAGTCACGCTTTTTCTATTTATTCACCTTTTCACTTGAATGACTTGTGGATGTTGATGAACTTTGCTACATACCTCGGATCATCACACTTAGGAGTTTTTGTTGGACTTTGTTTTTATGTTTGATACCACCTTAGGTGCATCAGTTCACGTGCCAGTTGGCACTGTTGTCACCCCTCGCTACAGAGGAATCTCACATGTTTCACAATTTGTGTCTAACATTTATTAATGTTATATGTGTTTTATTTTTTACTATACACATTTTTTGGTATTTTGATATTCATTTATTAATTTTAAGGCCCCCCAAATACTCAGGGCCAGCTTGCGAAGAGATTTGGGATTAAAGTTATGTCAAATTTAGGCTCAAAAGTAATTTAATATTTTAAAAACTATTATGAGATGCACTTTACCTGTGATGGGTCTATGTTTAACCATACATAACATTTGGCTACAACAAAGGACTATAAATTGTCATGATTTTTTTTTCATACTTGAAAATTATCATCCAGAGCACTTAAAAACATAATAATGTTTGTTTTTAAATTGCAGAGGAATTTCTACATGTCTCCTACTATCATTTTAAATAATTTAGACATGATTAGCATTTCTCAAAAAATAAATAAACAAAAAACACTGTTAGATGTTATATTTGTACTTGCATAAAACTTGCTTGGTCATATGTAATTTTAACAGGCAGGACTCAGCTGTCACCTAGGAGCTTTATAAATAATTTATATTTTGAAGGAAGTATAGTAATTTGCCTGCAAGACACAGCCTGTTCAAAAATGCAGGTTAGCATTGGTAACGCCCTTAAGTTGGTTAGAGTGGTAATTCTTAATGCATTTTGGTGTGCTTATTTGATGGGAGATTGAATTCTGAACAGTTGCCTAAATGCAAATATTTTACAGAAAAAAAAACATTTTGGAATAACACGGACTAATGGAAATAAATAATTAGAAAAACTCTAACTTTCATGTAAAGCTGAACCACAGACAGATATAAAAGTTACATATTAGATATTTTTTTTATGATAAATAAATGTCTTTTTTTTTTAATTTGTGCTCCCATCTAGAAATCCATCCCACAGTTACCCCAATAAAGGGCACTATTCCCTCTTCCATTTTCTAAGATCAGTAGCTGCTATACCTGTTTAGTTACCCATGTATCAGTCCTGTAACTTACCCTTTATAATTTATTTTACAGAGGGCTATGACATAATTACATCGCCACTCTCTGTGGTGGGTTGACTCATGCCTCGTACACACGACCGGTTTTCCCGACGGGAAAACTGCCATGTTTGCTTTTGGTCGGGAAAACCGGCGGCGTGTATGCTCCATAGCAGTTTTCCCGACAGGAAAACTGAGAGCAAAAATATTAGAGCAAAAAAATTAGAACTTGCTCTCTTTTTTCCCGCCGCAATTCTCATAGTTTTTTTGCTCGGCAGTTTTCCTATGGGAAACACTGACATGGAGCCTACACACGGCCGGTTTTCCCGACCAATGCTGTCATGGCAGTTTTCCTGTCAGGAAAACCGGCCATGTGCACACTGGGAAAAGTAACTGAGCAGGTTCTCGGTTTTCCCCTCGGTTTTCCCGGCGAACTTTTGACCGCTGGGAAAACCGATTGTGTGTACGAGGCATCAGACTCCCATTTGTAAATGGAAGGGCAGGAGATTCCTGGTCTGTCATTCAGGGTAGGCAGGCTATGCAAACAAATACTTTTTTACTGTAAATACCCACCTCTTACACCTTTCTCAGCACTCACTGTATGCACTCTTGGTATACTTTTTGTGCAAAATATGTTTGAGAAAAGCAGCCGTGTGTAGGGGGAAAAAGCTGCCGAGCAGGTTCTCAGTTTTCCCCTTGGTTTTCCCAGCAGACTTTTTACCACCGGGAAAACCAATCGTGTGTACAAGGCAATATGGTTAAAAGAAAAAGTAATACACAAACAAAATAAGAGTCAGCAGTGCTGTGTGATGTGGGTAGAGTCAGAAACCTGTCAGTGGCACACTTCTTACTATACTACAAACTCCCCACAAACCCACCCGCCTACATGCCAACAACCTGTCAGTAGTTGGCTGAAATAAGGGCTTTAAATGTAACATTAATATGCAAAACAGCATAAAACTTCAGTAAAAAGCATATAATTGCATAAAGGTGTACCTTAACCCATACCACCACCATCACCACGTGAGTAATTCACATATCGGTTAATATCTGAGATCAGGTAACAGTTCAGTTTTCACTGCAAGTTGTTCTCAGGGGTACTGAATACTTAAAGCGGAACTATACTCACCCCCATGATGTCCTCTGCTGACATCTTCAGCCAGTCCTTTTTTGGATTGTGATCTTCAGCTTTATTACTTGACTACACAGTGATGATAACCCTCCCATGCATGCCCAGGGGTTTATTGATCCTGGCAAATGCAAAAATTGCACACTGAGCTTTGTATGGGCAGCACACGTGATGACCCTGCTTCTTTATTTTTTAAGAACTGTCAGTTGGCGGAGCTGGCATATTGCGGAAGCCTTCAGCAGGAATGAACCGTTTGTTCCTTTTATTATTTTTTTTGGATCAGCGGTGGGGGTGGTGTTGTGATTGCAGACGGATCTACATTGAGGGACATTTTTTTAATGTGTTTTTTAAATAAAGGATTTGTCAAAAACTGCCTACTATCCTTTTTTTATACAACACCTTTTTTTGGTGAATGAGTACTATGTACCCCATACTTATTCACATGGTGGAGCGGGATCTTGGGGCCCTCTTGTTAAAGAGGCCTTCCAGATTCCGATAAGCCCCCCACCCACAGACCCCCACAACCATTGGACATGGTTGTGGGGAAGAGGCCCTTGTCCGCATCAACACGGGGCAAGGTGCTTTGGGGGGGCCACACCAACCAGCTATCCGGAGTTTGTTATGGAGAAAAAAAATGCATGTAAAATGCATCAAAAATGCTCATTTTTTTGTGCGGGTCCATTGAAGTCTATTACATGCGTGCATGTGTACCATGGGAAACCATGTTAAATGGACTGTAGTGTTTCTGCAAACTAAAAAACGCACTAAAAAGCACATAGGTGTGAACCTAGAGAACATGCACTCACTCCATCATCAGCTATACATCTGTAGCACCCTCCTAGGTCAGGTGCTAAAAGTGAAGCAGATTTTGTTTTTGGTTCTGCTGTTAGAAGTGGAGACTTGATTGTGTTTTGCCTACTCTGAGTTCTGCAGCTGCAGGCTTGTCTGTCTCCCCCTGTCTTTTCAGAATCTTCTGAAAGCATAGTAAGAGGAGAGAGCAGAATCTGAGGCCCCATACACACCATAGAATCTATCCGCAGATAAATCCCATCAAATGGGTTTCTGCGGATAGATCCTATGGTGTGTACACTCCGTCGGATATCTATCCGCAGATAAATCTCCCCTGGAATGGATTTCCAGCAGATAAATATTTGTCGACATGCACAGAATATCTATCTGCTGGAATCCATTCCAACGGATGGATCCGCTCGTCTGTACAGACTTACCGGATCCATCCGTCCAAAGGGATTCCCCGCACGCGCCGTAATGAATAGACGCATGCGTGGAATTCCTTATATGACAGTGTCGCGCCCGTCGCCGCGTCATAATAGCGGCGACGGCGCGACACGTCATCGGCAGAGGATTTCAGCGCGGATTTCAATGCGATGGTGTGTACACGCCATCGCATTGAAATCCTCTGAAATCTTAGAGAGGATTTATCCGCGGATACGGTCCGCTGAACCGTATCTGCGGATAAATTCTATCGTGTGTATGGGGCCTGAGCTGGCCCTGGATATGTCTTAAACCAATTCCAGGGTGAGAAGAATGGGCAGAAGGGGCTGACAGGTATATTCAGTGCTTTAAAAAAGTATTCATACACCTTGAAATTTTCCACATTTTGTCATGTTAAAAACTAAAATGTAAATGTATTTTATTGGGATTTTATGTGATAGACCAATACAATATGGCACATAATTGTGAAGTGGAAGGAAAATGATAATGATAATGATTTTTTTTTTATAAAAAAAAAATATGTGAAAAGTGTGGCATGCGTTTGTATTCAGCCCCCTTTACTGGGTATTGGGTGACACTATGACAATACATATTAACCACTTCCAGACCTGCGCACGACGATGTACGTCCTGTTTTTAAAGATTGATATCTCGGTAACGGCAGCAGCTGCTGCCACAGCCGGGGTATCGATCTTTAGGGTGCGCGGTCTGGAATCCGATAATGGCGGTCTCCGCGGTGAGATCGCCGTTATCGTTGGCGGGAGAGGGCCCCCCCATCCCGCCGCTCTCCCGCGCCCTCCGCCGCTTACCGTAGCCGTCGGTAGCGGCGGAGGCGATCGGGACCGTTCGGCTGGTGAGCGGGGACGAGACTGAAGGAAAAATCTCCTTCGCCCGTCCCCATAGCTCGGCTGGGCGTAAGTGACGTCAAAACGTCAGTCCCGCCCAGCCTCTTAAAGAGACAAATTTTTTTTTTGGTCATTTGAAAAAATGACATATTTTTTTTTTTTTTTGCATTTAAGCCCAAATATAGTTACATAGTTACATAGTTACATAGTTAGTCAGGTTGAAAAAAGACACAAGTCCATCCAGTTCAACCACAAAAAACAAAATAAAAAAACACAGTAAAATCCTATACACCCAACTCCATACCCACAGTTGATCCAGAGGAAGGCAAAAAACCCCAGCGGAGCATGATCCAATTTGCTACAGCAGGGGAAAAAATTCCTTCCTGATCCCCCGAGAGGCAATCAGATTTACCCTGGATCAACTATACCTACAAATCTTAGTACTCAGTTATATTCTGTACATTTAGGAAAGAATCCAGACCTTTCTTAAAGCAATCTACTGAGCTGGCCAGAACCACCTCTGGAGGGAGTCTGTTCCACATTTTCACAGCTCTTACTGTGAAAAAACCTTTCCGTATTTGGAGGTGAAATCTCTTTTCCTCTAGACGTAAAGAGTGCCCCCTTGTCCTCAGTGATGACCGTAAAGTGAATAACTCAACACCAAGTTCACTGTATGGACCTCTTATATATTTGTACATGTTGATCATATCCCCCCTTATTCTCCTCTTCTCAAGAGTGAATAAATTTAGTTCCTCTAATCTTTCCTCATAGCTGAGCTCCTCCATGCCTCTTATCAGTTTGGTTGCTCTTCTCTGCACTTTCTCCAGTTCTCCTATATCCTTTTTGAGAACTGGTGCCCAAAACTGAACTGCATATTCCAGATGAGGTCTTACTAATGATTTGTACAGGGGCAAAATTATATCTCTGTCTCTGGAGTCCATACCTCTCTTAATACAAGAAAGGACTTTGCTCGCTTTGGAAACCGCAGCTTGGCATTGCATGCCATTATTGAGCTTATGATCAACTAAAACCCCCAGATCGTTCTCCACTACAGACCCCCCCAGTTGTACTCCCCCTAGTATGTATGATGCATGCATATTCTTAGCCCCCAAGTGCATAACTTTACATTTATCTACATTAAACCTCATCTGCCACTTAGTCGCCCAATCAGACAGAGCATTGAGGTCGGCTTGTAAATTGGAGACATCCTGTAAGGACGTTATTCCACTGCATAGCTTGGTGTCATCTGCAAAGACAGAAATGTTACTTTTGATCTCAGACCCAATATCATTTATAAATGTATTGAAAAGTAAGGGTCCCAGCACTGAACCTTGGGGTACACCACTGATAACCTTGGACCATTCAGAGTAAGAATCATTAACCACGACTCTCTGAATTCTGTCTTTCAGCCAGTTTTCTATCCATTTACAAACTGATATATCCAATCCTGTAGACCTTACCTTACACATGAGCCGTGTGTGCGGAACTGTATCGAACGCTTTTGCCCCCATATCTCATATTTAAGAGGACCTGTCATGCTTTTTTCTATTACAAGGGATGTTTACATTCCTTGTAATAGGAATAAAAGTGATCAAATTTTTTTTTTCAGTGTAAAAAGTAATAAAATAAATAAAAATAAATAAGAAAACAAAAAAAAAATTTTTTAAAGCGCCCCGTCCCGACGAGCTCGCGCGCAGAAGCGAACGCATACGCGAGTAGCGCCCGCATATGAAAATGGTGTTCAAATCACACAAGTGAGGTATCGCCGCGATCGTTAGAGCGAGAGCAATAATTATAGCCCTAGAGCTACTCTGTAGCTCAAAAAATCCAATCTCTAGAATTTTTTAAACATCGCCTATCAAGATTTTTAAGGGTAAAAGTTTGACGCCATGCCACGAGCGGGCGCAATTTTTAAGCGTGACATGTTGGGCATCATTTTACTCGGCGTAACATTATCTTTCAGAATATATAAAAAAATTGGGCCAAATTTATTGTTGTCTTATTTTTTAATTAAAAAAAGTGAATTTTTTCCAAAAAAAGTGCGCTTGTAAGACCGCTGCGCAAATACGGTGTGACAAAAAGTATTGGAATGACCACTATTTTATTCTCTAGGGTGTTAGAAAAAAATATATATCATGTTTGAGGGTTTTAAGTAATTTTCTAGCAGAAAAAACTGTTTTAGTCTTGCAAACACCAAATCTAAAAAACACCTAAGGTCTGGAAGTGGTTAAATAAATATTCAGATACCCAATATTCTGTTATACGCAGATAAATACGGTAATTAACTGACAGAATTGCTTTTCAGTGGGTTCTAGAGGTGTCTATTCCCAAAAGGAGCTGTCAATAATAACCACACCAGCATTTATACACTCATATCTTATCTGTTTATAAGCCATCCAAGTGATCCTGTTGAACGCAACAAAGCAATAACTTTGCTTGAAAAATAAAGAAGGAGTGAGAGAAACTCTTTCAGTCTTGTCCCTTACTATTTAAATCTAAATGTGATAAGTACACAGTTCTTCAAGAAATACAGAACACCTCCCCAAGGCCCTAAGCAGTGGTGTTCTTTTGGTTTATTGTTATAGGCTTGCTTCTACGTCCACCATAAACTTTCCAGGTTTGAGCTTTCCCAGGAGGGCACTGTTGGTCGGTATAATGTTCTTGCTGCACTGAATAGTTCCAAAACATGGAATATTAGCTGAGTGCTGTCTTTTTTAATAACACATACGATTGGCCAGTGTGTGGCAATCTAGCCTTTTCTGTCTTATAAATATGTAGCAAGATATATGCATATATATGCATATATTAATCCTGTTTTTACCCATTTATTATTAACTGTAGATATTTATCCTCACAAACATCTGGTAAGAATGATAAATCCACACGCATCTTTGTTTATTGGAAGTCTGACACTAATTTAGTCCCTGAAGCTTAAAGAAACTTGGCTTAGTGATTTCTCCAGGATTCATAACCTCAAGAAATATAAATATATACATTTTTTAGTTTTGGCAAACATGCAGCATATTTGTATATGTATATTTCGTTCCTAGGTTCTAAAATAATTCTTAATCGGATTATAACATATGTATGAGAACGCATATAAAGTGCAAAAAAGAAAAAAGTAATTGGAATATATTTAACCCATTAGTTCTGACTAGGATCTGCATGATATTAAAGGATATCAGGGCAGGAGGTCAGACTTTAGGAGTTTACCCACTTCTTCTGTTTGTGTCTTTACTACCCATTGTTATACTATATCTGTGCATTTAAGATTTTCTGCTGTTGGATTTCTTAGTCTATCACTTTTGAGCTTAGAGACCTGTGATAGCAACCTACACCATTCACTCGGCATCCGTTGCGGATCTTGCTTTTCTGGCCATTGGGACCATTGGGAATTATGGGCAAGAACCCCTCCCTCCGTTATGTAAGCAGCTTTATAAGCAAAAATTCCTCCCCCTGTGATCTAAGTGGCCTTATAAGCAGGGCCCCGCATCCCATCGTGAGGTGAGTGGCTTTAAAAGTGTAGCACTTGCCCCCAAAGGAGCCGCTGATGTTTGGGTACCCTAATTCCAGATGGCAATCTCTCACAAAACCACAGATGCCCCTTTGGTTCAGCTCACTGTTTTTTGACAGTTCTGTCCTCCGTGCAGATATGACAGCCCAGTCTATCTTCAACACCATTGCAAACACTTACAAAAAACATTTCTTAGCAGCTCAGCCTCTGGTCACCTCTTACATCCCATGGGAGACTGCACCCAACCCTGGCTTCTCTTTCCTTTTCTCCTCCTGCATCTCAACTGTCTTGTTGGGACATGTAGTCCCTTCCAGTACTTGGTTTGACAGTGGAGGTAATCATGGGGACTACACCCCCTGTAGTTCTAAGTGGTTCCCATCAGTCTTTCCCTATCCTAAGCTGCACAACAGCCAATCACAACCTGAGGTGGTGGGCAGGGCTAAAAATGTCCAGCAGCCAATCAAAATCCTCCTAGATGGTTGCTATAGGCAGGAGTTATCCTACTGCTGGGCAGGATTAAAAGAGCCCAGCCCAGTGCTACATAAGCAATAATCCATCCCCCTGTGATATAAGCGGCCTTTTTTTAGCAATAATCCCTCCCCATGTGATGTTGGTGGCCTAATAAGGAAGTATATTACTTTCTTATTAAGCAACTTACATCCTCATTTAATTACATGCTGCTGCTTTTGCAGCATAGAAACAAAGTGGCAAGTCCTATCCTTTGACAACATTACCAGTTCATTGAGGGAACTGGGGCAAAATGGCTGTCATGGAAATGAAATATTATAATTATACAGGTTTTATATAGCACCAACAGTTTGTGCATCGCTTAACAAAATAAAGGCATACATTACAGTTACATTACAATTTGGTACAAGAGGAATCAGAGGGTCCTGCTTTTTAGAGCTTACAATCTAAAAAGCGAGGGTCAATGGATACAAAAGGTAATAGCTGTGGGGGATGAGCTGATGGAGGAAGTAAAGCAGTGTTAGTTAGAAGCAGGATAGGCTTCTTTAAAGAAAAGAGTTTTCAGAGATCGTCTAAATATGGATAGATTAGGGAACAGTCGGACAGATTGGGGTAGGGAGTTCCAAAGGATGGGAGAAGCTCTGGAGAAGACCTGGAGGTGAGCATGGTAGGAGGTGACAAGGGAGCAAGAGAGCAGGAGGTCTTGGGAGGACCATAGAGAGCAGCTTGGTTGGTATTTTGGGACTATGTTAGTGATGTAGCTGGGGGCAGAGTTGTGGACGGCTTTGTAAATTATTGTTAGTACTTTGAATTTTATTTGTTGAGTGAGTGGGAGCCAGTGGAGGGATTGGCAGAGAGGGGCGAGGAAACTGAATGTTTGGTAAGGTGGATGATGGTGGATCCTGTCAGGTGAAATAGTTAAAGTGCACACAAAAACAACTTTTAATAAATTGCAGCTGACCACTCCTTGGATGTGGTAGCTGTATTTATTTTCCTTTTTCCGGAGAGGGACCATAACTGGGTGGCCACCCTTTTGGATCTCTGATACAAGGGTAAAATAGCAGAACGTGTGCTACAAGCCCAGATGGAGCTTAAAATGCACTAGGAGCAGTGTTAAGGAGGACCCTCCAAAATTAAACCCAACATGTGGCACCCCAATAATAGTGGCTTGATTAGGTATAAAGTGTTCAAACATGCATTGTGCAGAGCGTACAAAGAAAATGCCCTCCTACTGGATGTATCTGCATCAGGCTGCATTGATGGGCACTGATGAGGCAGCACTGATGGGCACTAATAGACTGCACTAATGGGCACTGATAAGCTGCACTGATGGGAACTAAATGATACTGATGGGGCTGCATTGATATTCAGGCCACTGATTATAAGTGTAAACAATCTCCTGACAGGCTTGCCAATTATCGACAATCCTTTCCTTACACAGAGAAGACTGGCGATAACCAGCAAGTCTGTTTACATGTTATCATCTGTGCCCAATGTGCACCTCACATTCTGGAAGGGTGTACATGGAGAGTGAAAAGTGATTAATAATGTGTGTATAGGGTATTATTATTGTTGTAACTGTATTAATTATGTAATGCAAATACAATGACAATAAAGGCTCCTAATCTTATTACTGTGCACCCTTTCCTTTTTATCTGAATATAGGGAATTCTTTACCAGAAAGGGACAGGACAAGGACAATAGCAGCTCCACGTGCCTATGATTAGAGATGAGGAAAAAATAACTATAAGCCACTCTGTCTGCAACTCCTGCAATCTCCTCTGCTGGGTTCTAATCAGCTTATTCTCTGTTATTTAATTAACTGTTAGAATATATGAACAAGAACAAGAAGATTTGTTTTACCAACAATATGAGTTTCCCTTAAAAAAGACCACGAATACAGACAGATTTCACATGGCCACATGATAATTTTTATAAAAAATTTTAAATGTCAAATGATAAAAGAAAAAAAAAAAAAGGAAAAAAAAAAAAAAAAAAAACGTTAGCATGCAATCCTGAATTGTCAGTTCTAATTTTTATCTCTAGCAATGATGTTTATTTTAAATTAGAACAGAAACGTGAAAATGATGGAGTCGGGTATGGACTTGCTGCTGCTAGTATCTCATAAGACGTAATGGAACTAAAGGGCCAGATTCACGTAGCCCGGGCGCAGCGTAACGTAACCGATTTACGTTACACCGCCGCAAATTTTCTGTCTAAGTGCCCGATCCACAAAGCACTTACCTGGAAATTTGCGGCGGTGTATCGTAAATCCGACCGGCGCAAGGCGGGCCAATTCAAATGGGGCGGGTACCATTTAAATTAGGCGTGCTCCCGCGCCGGACGTACTGCACATGCTCCCGACGCAAATTTCCCGACGTGCTTTGCGCGAAATTACGACGCGCCAACGTTTTGTGAATCGCGACGTGAAAAAAATACTTGCGCCGGGAAAAATAAAAATTTAAAAAAAAATTCAAAAGCGACGCAGGAAAGATGGGTATACTTTTACATGGTGGAGTAATTTTCCACTTTGTAAAAGGTGCCCTATCTTTGCGACGGCAAACTAACCATCGCGGCGACGTAACGACGAGAAAAAGCTTTGTGGATCGCCGTAACTCCTAATTTGCATACCCGACGCTGGTTTACGACGCAAACTCCCCCCAGCGGCGGCCGCGGTACTGCATCCTAAGATCCGACAGTGTAAAACTATTACACCTGTCGGATCTTAGAGATATCTATGCATAACTGATTCTATGAATCAGTCGCATAGATAGAAACAGGGATACGACGGCGTATCAGGAGAAACGCCGTCGTATCCCTTTTGTGAATCTGGCCCTAAGTTCCTAAATATTGGTTTGGGTGACCACAACATAGTCTTTCATTATACACATTGCTCAAAGCAATGGATATATCCAGCTAGCAAGGTAAAGAATACCGTCCAGACTGGAGATTTTAATGCAATGCCACCACATTTATGGTTGGAGTTTAGCCCAGCAAATTGATAGCAACATTATCATCTCTAGAGCCTGAAATTATACCCTGCCTCATAGAAACTTTTGTTTTGTGGAAACAAAAATGTGCATAAGATCTACCTCTGCTTCACATGAACTGAATTGATTATGATGTCCAATCTACCACTACTTCATCACTGTTGATATTCCCAGAGTCATAAAGTAATAATATTAGAAAAGGAACAGAAGTGTTAGCAATAATTGTTGGCAATAATTCTCCATTGCCTTCTCTCAGGTTCCCAACTTAAATATCTGCTATGGGCACCATTACCACAGATAATGTCAATCATTTGTCTTCAGGGCTCTCCTTCTATTAACTGCATACCTTTTAAAAGTTTAATTTCCAGGGGGCGTGGCCTGCAGCGGAGCCGGATGGCAGCATAGAGAGAGAGCTCCGCAATCCACGAGCGAACAACGGCACTAAACAACCTGCAAAAGGACAAATTTTGGCCCTACAACTGTGCGACCCGATCGGGGCACACTCGGGGATCATGACCAACAAAAGGAAGGGCTCCGTGAAACCTCAGCGCCTGATGGACATGTTTACAGTTCCGAGGGACGGAGGCAGGCAAGATGGCGCCGGCGCGGCCTCAACTCCCGTGCCCAATAACCAGACCAAACGCAGTGGGGGAGCCCGCTCGGACTACAGATCACAGATGTCCCCTCAGGGAGACCAACAATCCACTCCTTCTCCCTCCGACAGCCCTGCAAAAGCTCGGATGAGGATGGATGGCGCTGGATGCGGCCCTGCAGTGAGCCCTACGACAGAATCTGGGGATGACACACGTGAGTTACCAGACTCCATTGCCACTTTCCCTACTAGTAACCAGCCTGTGATGGACACTGTACTTAGGAATATGTTGGTGACACTACGTAGCTCACTTCAAGCAGATATGATGAACTGTATCCATAGAGTGAGTGGGGAGCTGAGGGAGGTGGAAGACAGGGTGGAACACATCGAAACAAAGATGGGGGAGTATGCCTCCACCATTAATAGCCTAGTGGATGCTAGTGAAGTTCAGGAGGAAAGCAGTGACTGGATCAAAAACAAGTTAGCAGACATTGAAGACAGATCCAGGAGGAACAATATGAAAATAAGGGGAGTCCCTGAGTCAATACAACCCCTGGATTTGCGATCGTATGCGATCGACTTATTCTCATCTCTCCTCCCTAACCTTACCGAAGTGGACATTACAATAGATAGGATACACAGGCTGCCAAAACCTGCCTTCCTACCTGCTGATGTACCCAGAGATGTGATTCTACGCATGACCTTTTTTCATGTGAAGGAGCAGCTAATGCAGGCGATGCGCAGAAATGATAATATTCCCTCCAGATTTCAAAACCTGCAATTCTACCCTGATCTCTCCCAGCACACCATGCAAAAAAGGCGGAATCTTGGCACTATCACCAAGGCTCTGAAGAATCATAGTATTCCCTACAAATGGGGCTTTCCCACTAAGCTTGTCATCACATACAAAGATAGATCATTTAATGTAGACACTGTGGACAGGGGAATCAAGCTACTGAAAGAATGGGAGATCCTGCCGAGTTCCAGCGAGAGCGACAAACCAACTTCCCAAAGAGCAATTGTCACCCCCGTTTGGAAACAGGTTACACAAAGAAACGCCAGATCACATAAGTAATCTCCACTTTGTCCTTCGTTAAGATCTTTAAGGTCTCTCGTGGTCACCGCGATGGGTTTTGGGCATGAACTTACCCCTCCTTGAACCTGAGCAGTATTCAGCTGCACCCGGGCATGACCTTTTTGTGATACCTTCTGTTGCCATGGAAATGGCTGGATGTCCGTTGATATCCCAACTATTTTTTTGTATTACCTTTCTGTTTTCTTCTTTTTTCTTTTATTTTTGGATACATGCAGATGACAAAGAACCCTCAAGATGGAGCTCTGCTGGATGGTATGCTCAATCTCCGCACCATGGACCTACGGCTCGGATGGTCGTCTCCAGAGTTAGTTGCCAATTCGGGGTCGCAGTGAGTAGTCATGTTCATAAACCTAAACAGACACTGAGACAAGGCCCGCCAGGAGGAGTTACGATCCTCCAGGGATCGACCTTGCCACAGAACACACATCTCCCCTGGTACGCAGATGCCGGTCACAATCCTATCTATTAATGCTAGGGGCCTAAACCACCCTGTCAAGAGACGGTCCATGTGGAAAGAAGCCACGCTACATAAGAGTGACATCATATGCGCCCAGGAAACACACTTTAGCAGAGAATCCCCACCCCAGTGCTCCCACAGAAACTTCCCCCATGTATTCGCTGCTAACGCTAACACCAAAACGAAGGGGGTACTAATAGCTATACGAGACACAGTAGCCTTCACGTTACACATGGAGTTGGCTGACCCTGGGGGGAGGTTCCTGGTCCTGGTGTGTGATATCAACTCAGTGACATACACAATTGTTAACGTATATGCTCCGAATGTCCACCAGACACAATTTTTCAACAAATTAATGAGGAAACTACAGTCTATTAAGAGAGGTCTTCTTGTGATGTGTGGGGACTTCAATGCTGTGCCAGACCTAGCCATGGACTCCACGACCAGAGCACATAGGATGGGGGCTTCCCTTCAGGGATCTATCCATAACGCAGAGATGTTCGATGTATGGAGATGTCTCCATGCTGGAGAAAGAGACTTTACCTTTTTTTCGGCTCCTCATCGCACTTATACGAGGATAGACTTGTTTTTGACCGACTACAACACTCTGACTAGGACTGTCTCCGCATCTATTAACGACATAACGTGGTCGGACCATGCTTCAATTTCTATATCTCTTAAAGATGCTTCGCCCGCAAATCCTCCCCCTGTGTGGAGGGCTTACACGTTCCTATTGCAACAACCTGATGTGCGACAAACTGTAGAAAAGCACCTAAAGGAATTTTTTGATATAAACGACACGCCTGCCCAGGATCAATTCACCTTGTGGTCTGCCCATAAGGCGTATATTCGGGGGATACTTATTCAACTAGGGGCTAGGGCAAGGAGGCAGCGGCATAAAAAAATCAGGGACCTCACAGAGGAAATTGCAAGGGGAGAATGTGAGAATAAAAAACATTCCTCACAGGCATTATCTACCAGGCTCACACAACTGAGAAGTGACCTCAGGCTCCTCCTACTAGAAGATTTTGAGAAACACTCCAAAAAGTTAAAGATGACATACTATGCACAGGGCAACAGGGCTGGCAAAATGCTAGCAAACAAAATTAAGGGGCGAAGAATTAAAACCAGAATCCCTTACATTCTGCATCCCTTACACAAAACAAAATTGTTTCATCCTCAAGATGTGGCAGATGCCTTCAGCCATTACTATGGCACTCTTTATAACTTAAAAGACGACAAAGACACGTATCAACCCACTGCCCCTATGATAAATGATTTTTTGAGCAAAGTGTCCCTGCCCCAACTATCCCCGACACAAATTGAGTCCCTAAATTCCCCCTTCACTATTATGGAGATCAAAAAAATTATTGATTCCCTCCCCTCCAACAAATCCCCAGGTCCTGATGGTTTTGTAGGGGAATACTACCAGATGTTTAAGACCATCCTGACACCCTACCTCAAAAAAGTATTTAGCAAAGCTGCCGCCTCCTCGTCCTTCCCCTCAGAAATGCTAGAAGCACTTATCGTGACCTTGCCCAAGCCAGGGAAGGATCCGGATACTCCAGCCAACTTTAGACCCATTTCATTATTGAACAGCGACATTAAATTATACGCCAAACTTATTGCAAGCCGACTAGTGGATATATTACCTGTACTGATTCATCCTGACCAGGTCGGATTCACCAAGGGGCTACAGGCCTCAGACGCCACGAGGCGGCTGATCAATGTTGTTCACCTGGCGCAGGTGCAGCGAAGGCCTTCTCTGCTCCTTGCTCTGGATGCAGAGAAGGCCTTTGATAGGGTCCACTGGGAGTATATGGAGATGGTCCTGAAGAGGTTTGGGTTCACTGGACCCATCCTCTCTGCAATATTGGCCCTATACTCAACGCCGTCGGCCAGGGTGTTTACCTCTGGGACGCTCTCTAGACCCTTTACTATCACCAATGGCACCCGCCAGGGGTGCCCTTTATCACCCTTGATTTTCAACTTAATTCTAGAACCCCTTGCCTCGCATATTAGAACACATAGCGACATCAGTGGATTTCCCACGTCTAAAACGGAACACGTTATCAGCCTTTTCGCTGACGACATTATTTTGATGCTTACAAACCCCAATACTTCCCTGGCTGCGGTACATGAAACTCTTCAAATGTTTGGGAAACTTTCCTACTACAAAGTTAATGAAAATAAGTCTTTTATTTTGGATATGGGGATTAGCAATGGATTAAGATGTTCACTCAGTTCACGGTTTCCGTACACCTGGAGCAACAAAGGAATTAAATATCTGGGTATCACACTGACAGCTACATCAAAGGAACTATACACGTACAACTATACAACATTCCTGGCCTCCTTCCTGGCTAAGCTACAGGAGTTGGCTAAAAGCGAACTACTGTGGTCGGGCCGCCTGGCGGCCTTTAAAATGATGGTCCTCCCACAAATAATTTACTTGTTCAGGACTCTCCCCATCCCAGCCCCTAACTCCTTTTTTGTTAAACTCCAAGCTCTGATAAATCGTTTCTTATGGAAAGGCAAGAAAGCAAGGTGGGCATTTAGGAATTCCATAGCTTCTAGGGGAGCAGGGGGGGTGGGAAATGTAGTGGTCTGAGACTATCATACGGCTGCTATTCTGACACAACTTAAGACGTGGTTCCCTAGTTCGCCAGCCAAGAGATGGAAAGAACTGGAGGAAATCCAATATACCCTTGGGAGTCTCTATGATCTTCTAATGGCATCTGTTCTTCCATCTAGGCCTCCAGATGGAATGTCTCCCACTATGATGGCCTCTTTGAAAGCGTGGGATATGCTTACGCAGATACCCCAGATGCATCATCCTGGGAAGACCTTTTCTTTACCGATAACATGCCTCACAGCCATTATCCCAGACTTAAATCTTACTCAGTGGTCTAAGAAGGGAATAGCTTACATCTCCGATTTAATGATAGGCCCCAGGGGAAAGACATTTAGATCACTCCAGGTGGAGTTTGGCCTGGGGGAGGCTGATTACTTTACCTACCTGCGAATATACCATTTCCTTAAGAATGGTCCGCCTCTCTCAAACCAACTCCACTGGAGGATAACACTATACTTCACCAATCAATATACCAACATAAAAGGGATTTCCCTGTTTTATAGTGCTATAAGTAATAAACTAGTATTTACGAAAACCACCAATATAGAAGCGTGGGAGAGAGACCTAGCTACTTCTTATTCCTCGGAACAATGGCAACGTGCTCTACAAACTACTTACGCCTCCACTAGATGCATAAACCTTTGGGAACAACACCAGAAAGTGCTACTAAGATGGTATTTGACCCCTTTTAGGATCTCAAAATTCAGCCCTCAAGCATCTCCATTATGCTGGAGGGGATGTGGCCATGTGGGTACTCTATTCCACATAATGTGGGAGTGCCCTCACTTACGCCCGATCTGGAACGCAGTTTTTGACCTGGTAACCCAAGTAGTACAGGGGAGGGTGCCTAAAACTCCGGGGTTTGCTGTGCTCTCGCTGGAGATAGACTCTATCCCAAAACTCAGTAGAGGGATTGTTTCCCATATACTACTGGGTACCAGATTGGCTATCACCCGCCACTGGAGAGACAAAAGGGTCCCCGTAATGCAGGAAATAATCACAACAGTCAATACGCACATAGGATATGAACTAATGTTCGCAGCATCCCAAGGCAAATATGTGATGGCTTGCAAAAGGTGGAGTCCGTGGACTGAGTGGTACAAGATGAAACATAGCTGTTAACAGAATTTATATTTCTAAATATTGAGATTACATGGAGCAATCATATTAGATACAGACTTCAAATATGCATATAACCACTTGATATCTGTATGTGTCCTGCTTTCCCTCTGTTTTTGTTTTTCTTTTCTCTTTCTTTTTCCTCTTACCTTTTTCCCCTCTTCTCTTTCATCCTCTCTATCCTCCGCATTATTCACTGATGTTTACTTACCCTCTACTGTGCTATCTGGACAATCTCGAATATGACTTTTATTGCTTCACTCATATGGGTCTTGTTACTGTTATTGTGTGTGTGGGGGGGGGGGGATGGGGGCTGGACCCTCTCAGGAAGTACACAGTTAGATCCCATGGGGGTGTGGAGGGGGATCCGCCCTTACTCCTTCCTCTCCTTACGCCCCCTGGTCTCCCGCTCTTTTCCCGAGACCACACTAATTTGAGAGTTCTGTTGACCTAGAGGGAAGACATGTCTAGAAGTATATTCCTTCAATACAGTATGCGGGTATATTGATGTATAACTTTTACCTTGCAACTAAGTTACCGAGATTTTCTGATGATTTGTACATAACGTGTTGCTCATTGTGTTTATCTCTTGAAAAATTTAATAAAAACGTATTAAATTAAAAAAAGTTTAATTTCCCATCACATTCTAAACCTAGGAAGGGAAGGGGAGGGGAGGGAATAGAGCTTGGGCAGGGGTGAACTGACAACTCATGGGGCCCCCGAGCAATAGAAGATTATGGGGCCCCCGGGCTTACAGATGGCCACCACGCCAGGAGGCATTGCATAGGCAGGGCAGCTAAAATCTCAGGATTTTCACATCAAAAGCATGTCGGTTTTGGACATATCAGGGACAGATGTAAAGAAAACACAGATTTTTACATACTGTCCTTGGTTTTATTAAGCCTGGCAACCCTGATGGGGCCCCCTAGTGGTATGGGGCCCTCGGGCAGTGCCCGAGAGTCCCAATGGTGAGTCCACCCCTGAGCTTGGGTGATCTCCGTTATATGCTTTGCACCTGAAGGACCTGGTTTCTAGCTGGGTGTGTGCTGTCCTGTCCAGCTTGTAGATATACTGTATATATAATATATATATATATATATATATATATATATATATATATATATATATATATTAATTTATATATTGTCACTGTATGTTGAAGATTTGGGGCTCTATCAATAAATGTTTTCACCCAAGATTTACACTTCTAATTGTATTAAATTAGAAAAATGTGTAAATTATGTGTGAACATGTGAGGAAAATAAGGAAGTCTCCCAAATTTAGTAAATTATTATTTTCTAATCTCTATGAGATGTGGTAACCCATGCGATGATACCATTACCCAAACATATCATAAATACAGTCTATTAGGTAGATTCAGAAAGAGTTAGGCCGGCTTATCAGTAGATAAGCCGACCTAACTCAGAATCTACGCCGACTTATGTTTAAGTGTATTCTCAAACAGAGATACGCTTAAACATATCTAAGATACGACGGCTTGCGCCGTCCTATCTTAGGTTGCAATATTAAGGCTGGCCGCTAGGTGGCGCGTCCATTGCGGTCGGCGTAGAATATGTAAATTAGTAGATACGCCGATTCACGAACGTACGCCCGGCCGCCGCAGTACATTTACACCGTTTCCGTAAGGCATTATCAGGCCTAAAGTTATTCCATCGAATAGATGGAATAGTAATGTTAAAGTATGGCCGCCGTTCCCGCTTCGAAATTCCAAATTTTTACGTCGTTTGCGTAAGTCGCCCGTGAATAGGGATTTACGTCGTTTACGTCCACGTCTAAATCAATAGGCCTGTGCGGCGTACTTAGCCGCAATGCACACTGGGAAATGTAGGCGCCCGGCGCATGCGCAGTTAATAAATAATGTCAAAAACGTGAGGTCAAGAACCATTAACATAAAACACGCCCCCTTACACACATTTGAATTAGGCGCCCTTACACCCGCCTGCTTTAGGCTACGCTGCCGTAACTTAGCAGGCAAGTACTTTGAGAATCAAGTACTTGCCTAGCTAACTTACGGCGGCGTAGCCTAAACACGCTAAGCTACGCCGCCGCAAATTTGCACCATTCTCTCTGAATCTAGCTATATGTCACTACTGTTGTAAAACAAGTTTTCAAAGCAACTTGATATGACAATTTCTTCACTATGTATGTCTTGGCTCTTCCAAAGAGAATGAAGCAATAAGTCAGGTAATTTATGGGACTTATCTAGAGGGGAGCCATCAGTTATAATGGGGTATCACTGTTCATTTTCTTTCAAAAATACAATTTTATGGAATATTATACAGAGTAAAAAAGAAAACATCTTCTGAGCATTAATTAGATCTAAAATGACTACATAACAATTTTGAGGAAAAATAAGGATGTGTGGCCGCTGCCCCCTTCAGCAAAGTATAGGTAACTGATCTGAGTCAGGGGGAAAGGTACATCTCTAAAGCCCTGTACACGCGATCGGTTTGTCCGATGAAAACAGACCGATAGACAAACCGATCGTGTGTGGGCCCCATCGGTTTGTTTTCCATCGGTGAAAAAAAATAGAACATGTTTTAAATTTTTCCTATGGATAAAAAAACGATAGAAAAAAAACGATCGTCTGTGTGGAAGTCCATCGGTCAAAAATCCACACATGCTCAGAATCAAGTCGAAGCATGCTCGGAAGCATTGAACTTAATTTTTCTCAGCCCATCGTAGTGTTTTACGTCACCACGTTTTGGCACAGTCAGATTTATTACTGATGGTTTGTAGGCAAGACTTATGAAAGTCAGCTTCATCCGACGAAATAAATCCATCGGATTAGATTCCAACAGATATCCGATCGTGTGTACGAGGCTTAATAGTTCATTACGAGGTTGTCTTGTGGGCATAGATACAGCATTGACTCTAATGATGACAAATTATCTGAAATCCCATTCTAGCCACTTTTCTATGACAGCTGGACAATGTTTTAAAAACACAACAAAACAAACTAGAATTGGGCTTTAACCCCTTAACGCCCGCTGCACGACTATATACGTCCACAAAATGGCACGGACAGGCAGATGGGCGTATATATACGTCCCTGCCTTCTAGCGGGTGGGGGGTCCGATCGGGACCCCCCCCCCCGCTGCGTGCGGCGGGCGGATTCCCTCGGGGAGCGATCCGGGACGACGGCGTGGCTATTCGTTTATAGCCGCTCCGTCGCGATCGCTCCCCGGAGCTGAAGAACGGAGAGAGCCGTATGTAAACACGTGCTTCACTGTGGCGGCGTATCGATCGAGTGATCCTTTTTATAAGGGAGACTCGATCGATGACGTCAGTCCTACAGCCACACCCCCCTACAGTTGTAAACACACACTTAGTGAACCCTAACTCCTACAGCGCCCCCTGTGGTTAACTCCCAAACTGCAACTGTCATTTTCACAATAAACAATGCAATGTAAATGCATTTTTTGCTGTGAAAATGACAATGGTCCCAAAAATGTGTCAAAATTGTCCGAAGTGTCCGCCATAATGTCGCAGTCACGAAAAAAATCGCTGATCGCCGCCAATAGTAGTAAAAAAAAAAAAAATTATAAAAATGCAATAAAACTATCCCCTATTTTGTAAACGCTATAAATTTTGCGCAAACCAATCGATAAACGCTTATTGCAATTTTTTTTACCAAAAATAGGTAGAAGACCTACCGTATTGGCCTAAACTGAGGGAAAAAAAATTATATATGTTTTTGGGGGATATTTATTATAGCAAAAAGTAAAAAATATTGAATTTTTTTAAAAATTGTCGCTCTATTTTTGTTTATAGCGCAAAAAATAAAAACCGCCAAATACCACCAAAAGAAAGCTCTATTTGTGGGGAAAAAAGGACACCAATTTTGTTTGGGAGCCACGTCGCACGACCGCGCAATTGTCTGTTAAAGCGACGCAGTGCCGAATCGCAAAACCTGGCCTGGGCATTTAGCTGCAAAATGGTCCGGGGCTTAAGTGGTTAAAGCAGGGCCAGCAAATAATTCTGGTGTCAGGCTTTAAATTTTGAATGGTCCCATAGAACTGCAATCCTGTCATGACGATGGAGGAAGCAAAGCATGAACTATAGAATAAAATAAGGGTAACCAGAAAAAGGTGTGTAGTAGACATAAAAAATACAAAGACTGCTTAACTGGTGAGTTAGCTGTACAATACTAAGATCTTATATTTCTACAACTCACTATAGTGTGTAATGTGTTGCACTGCTGTGAAATTAATTTAAAATTGTATTAGCCCTCCCCAATGCACCTTGCCATGGTACTTTACCACAAGCATACTTTGGTGCTGTGCATTGTAAAATAAGTGCAGGTTCATTTTTTTGTTGAGGTGTGCTGCCAGCCCATTCAACATGAACAGGTTGTCTTAACACAGCATGCTCTAAGGCATTGCATTAATGTTAGTTCATTAGTGCAATGCACAGTGCAAATCTGGTTTAAGTGTGCCACATATACAGTATAGGTCTTGTATGGGTCTTGTATAGGTCTTTACAGCTGCTACACGATGCTTTTGCCAAATTGATGAGAAGTTATATATATAGATAGATAGATAGATAGATAGATAGATAGATAGATAGATAGATAGATAGATAGATAGATAGATAGATAGATAGATAGATTTAAACAACTGTACAAATTGTCTTTGTTTATCCAAAAATGTTATCCAAGAGTTTTAAATCTTTTCATAAAGCTGTACATTTTACCCAATGTAACAAATGGCATTGCTGAAATGAAACACATTTTCCATAAATGTCAGTCTGCTATGATACGTATTAAATCTATTTGCTTTCACCCCTATTTTGCGTCCTTAGGTAAAGATTTTGACATGGTCATTCATTCCATCTCTAAGGCCTGGTACACACAATAGGTTAACCAGAGGACAACGGTCTGATGGACCGTTTTTATCGGTCCAAACCGATCGTGTGTAGGCCCCATAGGTTATTTAACCTTAGGTTAAAAAAAAGCCAACTTGCTTTAAAATTAACCGATGGATTCCTAACCGATGGGAAAAAAACGATCGTTAGTAGGCACGTCCATCGGTAAAAAAACATAAATGCTCAGATCCAAGTCGACGCATGCTTGGAAGCATTGAACTTCGTTTTTTTCAGCACGTTGTTGTGTTTTACGTCACCGCGTTCTGACACAATCGTTTTTTTAACTGATGGTGTGTAGGCACGACGGACCATCAGTCAGCTTCATAGGTTAACCTAGGACAACGGTCTTTCAGACCGTTGTCCTCTGGTTAACCTATCGTGTGTACGAGGCCTAAGTGTCTTTAGGTTCAACATGAACTTAGAACAGACTATTGTTCACTCTGAATCTCGCTCCAAAAACATTTTAATAAGTGAAATGACCTGGAGGAAAAGGCTATTCAGTGAATGGTTTTTGCTTTTCTCAGTGTCTTGGAATATTATTGCCCTGGGGATGTACTAAAGAACCAAAGCTTTTAGCTTTGTTTAAATTGAGTAGTAAATGAGGGGACATATTTATTTCAAGTGCTTTTTCAGCTGATAATATATATATACACACATACACAGGGCTCAACATTTCAAGTCCTAAGCTACCAGCCAGGCCTCAAGAGTTACTCGCCACCAATTGCCCCACCCAACCCCTACCCTGCCCCATCCCTAATTCCGCCCCGAAACACACCCTCATATATTTTTTCATGAAATGACACTTAAATGTTTTATGAAGAATTAAGTTATAAACATAAATATTAACAACAACTTTATCCGTGCAGCCTCACCTGTGTCCAACAATGCAGCCTCATAGTGTCCACCATTGTGGCCTGCCCATGTGCACCATTACAGCCTGATCGTGTCCACCATTGCAGCCTGACCGTGTCCACCATTGCAGCCTGCCCATGTCCACCAATGCAACCCATGTTCACCCAATGCAGTCTGTGTCCAACCAGTGCAGCCTGAGTTCACCCAATGCAGCCTACCTGTGCAGGGGGAGAGGAATTGTTGGCCGGATGATCAGAGTGCCGAGGAACATCACAGCTCTCATTTCAATTTCTGTGTTCCCAATGCGCGACATCACATACAGACACACACCCTGGCCGAGGAACTTTGGTAGACGTCACAAATCCCGGATTTGGATGGGTTTTTTGTCTTTCAAGGTCCTGGACAAAGAGGAGGGGCTGTATGTGACAGCGAGTGCGGGGAACACACAGAAATTGAAATGAAAGCTGTTATGTTCCTCAGCACTCTCATTATCTGGCTGCTCTCCTCTCTTTCCCTCCGTGATCTCGGCTCCCATACAACCCCGGTGCTTGCCCCCCCTGCTCCCAGGAAGCCATAGCTCACCAGCCATCAAAATCCTTTTGCAAAATTCGAGCAGGCAAGTGTAATTTTTGAGGGCTATATATATATATATATATATATACCGTACTCAGCATAAATGAGTACACCCCTTTTGAAAAGTAAGATTTTATTCAATATCTCAATGAACACAAGTACAATTACGAAAATTTGGACAAAACTACATTTTATAGAACATTTGTTTACCTCATTACACAAAAGTAAGGTTAAAGGTTAACAATATAACTTTTATTACAAAGTGTTACGCAAATTTGTTGATGATTAGTTGATGAATACACCCCACAACAAAAACTACTACATCTAGTATTTTGTATGACCTCCATGATTTGTGAGGACAGCACCAAGTCTTCTAGGCATGGAATGAACAAGTTGGTGACATATTGCAACATATATCTTTTTCCATTCTTCAAGAATTACCTGTTTTAGAGCCCGGATGCTAGATGGAGAGTGATGTTCAACTTGTTTCTTCAGAATTCCCCTTAGGTCAGGGGTGTCCAAACTTTTTTGATGAAGTGAACTTGCACGAGGGCCAACCATTTTGCTTGACATTCTTTGAACCATTAAAATTAAATGCAAATTGACTAATACACTGCCCAACAAGAATTATCTTGCCTTTGTGGCTGTGTGTGGTGAAGAGTCTAAGGATGAGCTTGGGCGTGTTATTTGGATATACTGTATTTATCGTCATATAACACGCATCTTTAATTAAGAGGGACGTTTCAGGAAAAAAATTAAATTTCAAATAAAAAAATGTGAAGCAAAATAAGGGTCAGTGCCCATTAATGCAGCCTCACCATTGACATTAAGGCAGACTCACAAGTGCCATGAATGCAGCCTCAACATTGCCATCAGTGCATCCTGATCAATTCCCATTTGCAGTTTTCGGAGGCGACAGAGAGGGGAGACAAGCACCAGCAGATTACATACAAGACAATCTCCTATTTACTCGGCAGCCTCTTTAATACAAAGTCCCACCTCCTATGATAGACAAAACAGTCGCCCAACGCCAGTCCATGAGACGGGACTTCCTATTACAGAGGTCGCCAAGTAAACAGGAGATTCTCCTGTATGTAATCTGACGACACTCGTCCTGCCCCCTCCCTGTTCTCTCCGAGGAACAATAAATACATTATATACCTTTTGTGCCCCCCCCCCCCCCAACGAATCCTGAGCACTGCGCGGCGCTCAGGGATTCGTTGGGGGCCACAAAAGATTTATATATCCAAATTACCAGTGGGGCCGTATGAAACTGGAACACGGCTGCAATTGGCCCGCAGGCCTGACTTTGAACATGCCTGCCATAGGAGTTCGATTGGGTTCAAATCAGGAGGATGTGTGTTTTGGATCATTGTCATGTTGGAAAAGTGCACAATGACCAAGGGCACAGAGTGATAGTAGAATCTTCCCTTTCAACATAGAGCAGTACATTTGTGAATTCATGATACCCTCAATGAAATGCAGCTCCCCAACACCAGCAGCACTCATGCAGCCGCATAGAAGGACACTGCCACCACCATGTTTCATTGTAGGTACCATGCATTTTTCTTTGTACTTATTACCTTTGCAATGCCATACAGTTTTGAAGCCATCAGTTCCAAAAACATTTATCTTGGTCTCATCACTCCAGAGTACAGAGTCCCAGTAGTCATCTTCTTTTTCTGCATGGGCCCTAGCAAATTCTAGATGGGCTTTTTTGTGTATGGGCTTTAGGAGAGGCTTCCATCAATGACGACACTCATGGATGACATTCCTCTGCAGTGTATGCCGTATTGTGTCCCGGTAAAACAATCACCTCAGTTTGGCTTTCTACTTCTTTAGCTAACTGCAGTGAACTTGCATGGCGATTTTCTACAACCCTTCTTATCAGAAAATGTGCCTGTCGAGGTGTTAAATTCCCTAGACGGTCTGAATATCTCTGTGAGACGGTTGCAGTTCCATCTTTGTTAAATTTTTGTATCACTGTTGTTACAGTATTCTGACTGTTAATTAAATCGTTGCTGGTCTTCTTGTAGCCTTCACCTTTTTTGTTTAAGGAAATTATTTTATTTCTCAGGCCTTGTGACATTTCTCTTCCATGTGGTGCAATTGCTGACAGCATGATATTGGAAGAGATTTTCTTTGTTAAAGGGTAACTCCACTTCTGTGGGGGAAAAAATAGCAAATAAAGAAAAAAATAATATAGCACATATAATTGTGACACTAATCATAGTGTAACTGAATGTTATTAAAAAATACCTTTCCTTTTCAATCTACAGCCACTGTAATTTTCTGAGAATACATTGCAATATGGCTACCTGGAGTTGTTCTGTACGTAGAGTGTGTACTGACTACTCTCCAGAAACATAATTTTCTGCTTATATGATTGGTTCACAAATTTCACCAAAAAAAAAAAAGCAGATTCCAGGCATCCCCTGCAACAAAAATGTAATTTTTGGAGAGATACTATCAATAGAAGCACCTCTAAAGGGATGCAGGTCCAGCAGATTTCCTCGTTAGTGCCCTGCAGCTGCACACCTGACAGTTAATTATGAAACCACTCCCATTAGAGAGGCACAGAGAAACACACATGGATTTCTTCAGAATAACAAAAGGTAGGAATCTGCAACAAAGGTTGTTACTTTTTAAGTAACGCCCTTTTATAATCAACTGTCTGCTGGACACCTGTTTAATGAATAATTAGACTCACCTGTAGTTGAATACTTGTTAGTTGTCCAAAGCACATCTTTGCTTCCAAAACTTTCATTGGAGTGCATTTATTTTTGCAACACGGTCTTGAAATAATTTGTTAGGAAAATGTTTTTTTTTTGTGTGTGTGTGCACATTAACAAATCTTGGTTGCAATCATTGGCCCACATTTATGGGAATATTTTGTAGTATAATGTCCCATAGAAAATGTTGATTCTGGAAGGAAAGTGAACGTTTTCTGACGAATCTGACGAATCTGTTGGGGTTGGATGCTTTTTTTTAGGGGGAACTTGGTGGAACTCAGTTCCACCACCTCTGGCTCAGACCCTTGGGGGGGGGCTGCTCACCATAATCACTTGTAAACACAGAAGTTCGGTTTCTGTGTTTACAAGTGACAGCTATGCACTCTGTGTGTAACCTCCCTGAACTCTGCACTCTGTATGTAATGCAATCCTGGTATTTAATTCCCCTTTAAGACTCTCCTACTGTTCGTGAAATTTGACTGACCACAACCACTATTTCATGTGATTTGGAGGGTGTGTGTGTGTGGAGTGGTTTTGGGGGGTTGTGGTTGAGTTCCAGCACCTAATGTTTGAGAAAATCTTGGACAAGGTGGGAAGGGGTGGAACCTTTTTTATGTCCCCATGAAGGGAAATTTCCCATCGCATCTAGTTGCTCCCACAGTGTCCTCTGCCCCTATAGTGGCCCCATAGTGTCCTCTGCCCCCATAGAGCCCTCTGCCCCTGTCCCCTGCCCCATTGTGTCCTTTGCACCCTACCCCACTGATACACAATTACACACTGCAGGAAGAACTTTTCTACTATACACAGGTGCAGAGCAGAGCAGCGAGCTCGGGCTGGATGGGGGAGGGAACTCCTGAAGTTAATTTTTTACATTAACAGGCTGGTGATTGGTTGCTATGATCATCCAGCAACCATTCACCTGATGTGTAATGTAAAAAGTTAGGACATCGGCGAACATGCCTGCAGGCCGTGTGCCCATGAATTAATCATGGGCACTGACGGGCCAGACAATAAGCGGAGGCTGGCCACGGGTTGCCAACTCCTGACTTAAGAGACTGGAGATCTGCTTTTAGGATTCCCTCTGTCTCAATTTTGCTTTTTTTAAGCATTTCTTGCTATAACATTTCTGTAACTGCAGTTTTTTTAATTAGTGAATGAAGTGTTCCTCCCTCCTGCAGTTCCTTTTTAATATAAGGTATTGTCCAAATTGGATACTATTTATAAGGGGTTTGGGATGGGCACTAGATACATGTAAAATCGTGTTATACAACAACTGCTTTAGGTATAAATCAGAAATTAAATGACTGTCCTCCTGTACTACAATCTGGATATTGATAAATGTAACTTGCTGTTGGTCCCGTTATATTGTGAATTTCAGCTTGAAATCATTAAGTCCCAACCACATCTTGAACTCCTCTAGTTCAGTACATGAATCTATCCAGATCATAAATACATCATCGATGTACCTGTGCTAGTAAGGTAAATCGACGAGCCCTGATCACAAAATTAAAACCTCTCCCAACCTCCTATACAGGTTGGTGTACAGTGGGTGCAACATTTCTCTATCGTCACCCTCTGCATCTGGAGGTAGTGGGAGCTAACGGGAATTTCCAGACAGAATGTGTTCCAGGAGTTTCAGGATGAACTGGTTATAGGGCCAGACAGATTCTTCTCTCAAAATTCTGCAATTACTGTTCTTACCCACGGTGATGCTGTATCAAACTTTAGCGAGCCTCTATTTCAATAGTGAGCAACCATGGTCCTTCTGGAATTTGTACTGTATATCTTCTATAATCCTAAACAGATCATCTCTCTGATGTAAAGAAAAATGGAAAAAACTGCGCTGTAAACCAACATGTAAATAAACAGTGGAAAATATCTTAAAATATAAACGACACAAATGTCATATTTAGTGCATGAATGTGAAGATAACCCATGTAATTGTATATGGTAAGGGTCCAATTGCCAACAAATAAATGGCAGCAAAAAGAAAGTCTAAATAAATATCAAAAAAGATTGATTCCAAAATGACAAAAATGCAAAAAAGGATCTATGATGACACCAATAACACACGTATACCTTCACCAGAAGTACAAGCCTGCTTACCAGAACACAGGCTAGATAGGCCTGTAAAGCACACTTGAATCCAGAATGGGTCGTACACCAGGAGGATGGTCACAAGAAATCCGAGCGGATCCGGATCACTCTCATCAATGAAGACAGCTGGAGGGTTGGTAGAAATCATCCGAACGAGTGGGAACGATCACCTCACTCACACCAGATATCCTGTACAGTACCGAGGAAAGAAACACTCACATAGCATAATATTGTATGCACAAAATTGAATGTATAAAAAAGTCAGATATACTCACAAAAGTATCTGAATAAAATCGCATTAAAAACAAACAGCCGGCCGGCAAGCAGACACCCGTCCTATGGGCAAAGACGTCAGCGCATCAACTTCCCGACGATCGTTTCGTCTCACAAAGACTTCGTCACAGGGGCAATTTGCCACGTTGCATTTACTGCTGGGTTAGATGCATTTTCATTATTTCACTCAATTGTATTGTGTTTAGTCACCACTAGGGAGCACTGTATTTTCTCTCTTTTTTCCATCTTTCTGATGTGTCCTGCAAGTAAGAAGGGAATGAGGTAATAAACAAGCTTAGTCGTCAATGAGTTTACTACCGTAAACATACAGCCTTTGGCAACCTCCTACTCGCCCCCTCAAGAGGCTTTCTCCACACCAGGGGAAAAGCCTTGCATTACGGTGTGTAGTTACAGACAGAAGAACAGGAAGTGAGGATTTCTCAGAAGAAATAAGGACATTTAAAAGCAAAATCTGAGGATGAGTTAAGTGAAGGAGGACTGCACTAAGGTAAAGGAAGCTATTTAGGGAAAAAACTTTTCTCTAGTCATCTTCCAGGACAGCCTCTTGAGACCTTGGGCTCCTCCCTCTGGGACAGGAAACACGTACACCCTTTTCTTTAAAGGGCAGTCCTCCAGGTCTCCTCCTCAGTTATTTGTGTTTCCTGCCAGAAGGGAAGGAGCACGTCAGGGACTAAGAACTGCTGGACTTCCTTCTCTGCCTTGGTACCCCTCTGTTCCTTGTCGGAAGAGGAGGTCACCAAGTTCTACTGCTGTCCTAACTCCTGGGGAGAGCGGGAACCCTTATGACTGGCATCCTCCCCCCTATCCCCAGTACCTGGACCTCGGTCGTGTTGGTATTCCCAGCAGGGTACTACAGCAATGGCGGCGGCGAGTGACGCTGGCTTAGCCATGCCGCTCTGCACTTCATTTCACTTCCTACTTCCGGAGCGGCGCTGAGGGGCGGGGCGGATGCGTTCCACGGGCTGAAGTGCGTCAAAAAACCGAGTCATCAAGGGGCGCCGCCGGATATGGTCCCGTCCATCAACAGGCGCAGCAGAGGAACGAAGGCTTCCGGAGCGGTGTGTTACACATGCAGCCAGGCTGTTCAGGAACACCGGGACTAATGGAGGAAGCGAGGGCGGCTACAGACTCCGGGTCCACCGGCTCCGGCATCTCCCAGGTAAGGGGGCGAGGCCGTTCTGCCTTACTCTGGGGGATTAGGTCTGAATCTAGACCACTTTGCTTCTCCCTCCCTGGGTGGGGAACCGGTTGGTGGAGGGACTCCCCGCACTCATTTTTTTTCTGACTGAATCACAGGGGTGTGTGGTCAGGGGGTTATTCTGACGAATGTGCTCTGGCTGTGTGTTTATTTTCAGGTCAAAGCTCAGGACAAGACAGCGGTCCAAGCCCCAAAAAGAAAGTGTGCTGTGTGTGGGGAGAAATTAGGCTCTAGCTGGAAAAAGCCTCTATGTGCTGAGTGCATCGCCAGTTTAGTTAAAGATGACTCCACTGCTGAGTGTCATAAAGTTTTGGCATCCGTCAGGGATGAATTAGCATCTACCTTTAGTTCCTTTAGGGGAATGATGGATAGGGTGCAAATGCCGTCCCCCATTTACAAAGCCTCTAGTGCACCATCCTTGGCAGCCACACCCGGAGTGTTTGAGCAAGAGGAAGAGGAGGCAGGCGGGTCCACGCGGTCCCAAGCCTCTTCCCAGGTACTCAGCATCCGGCTCAGAGGTAGAGGAAGATTCCTCCAGGGGGGCTAGGTACAAGCTATCTCTGGAAGATGTAGGAGATTTGCTCAATGCTATCTATGAAACCTTAGAGATCCGAGAGGAACCTGTCCAGTTATCAAAGCACGACCAGTTATACCAAGGGTGCGGTGCGCAAAAGACCAAGGTCTTCCCTGTTCACAAGTCGCTGGTAGAGGCTATCTTGCTGGAGTGGGAGCAGCCAGAAAAAAGGCCTTTTTTTGCGGGGAATTTAAAAAGGAGATTTCCTTTTGAGGATAACGCATCACAGCCCTGGAACAAGGTCCCGAAAATGCACCCCTGGCCAAGGGGTGATGCACCCCTGGCCAAGGTTTCCAAAAAAACCGACCTGGCTTTTGATGACCTAGGATGTCTTAAGGATCCCATGGATAAGAGGGGTGAAATCCTACTCAAGAGAGCATGGGATGCCTCCACTATTGCACTAAAGCCTGCTCTAGCGGCTACGTGCGTGGCTAGAAATCTAGAACGCTGGCTCAACCAGCTTCAGGCACACATTACAGCCGGTACTTCTAGGCAACAGATTTTAAAATCATTTCCGTTGCTTATGAAGGCAGTAGGCTTTCTAGCTGATGCTTCTTCAGAATCAGTGAAGCTGGCAGCTAGATCGGCAGCTTTAGTTAACGCTGCCAGAAGGTCAGTCTGGCTAAAGACGTGGACCGGGGACGCAGCGTCTAAGCTGAAACTCTGCGGCTTACCGTTTTCAGGGGACCATTTGTTTGGCCCTGGCCTCCAAGAGGCGTTGGAGAGGACGCAGGATAAGAAAAAAGCCTTTCCCGAGAGAAAGAAAAAAGATGGGAATAGACGTTTTTTTCGAGGGTTCAAACAGAACCAAAAAGATAACGATACCCGTCCTAAAAAACACTGGGCAGGCCAGAAGGGACGTGGTAGAGGAGGAATCTTGTTTAACCCTCCTCAGGTTACCCCCAAACCCCAGTGACACACTGGTCCCTGTGGGGGGAAGGTTGGGGGAGTTCCTCCTGCAATGGACAGAGTCTACAGTCAGCCCGTTTGTTTTAGACGTCATTAAAAACGGCTTCAGATTAGAATTCCTTTCTCCCCCCCTCCATTATTTTTGGTCACCCAACTCCCAAGAGATCGGGAGAAAGCGGAGGCCTTAGGTCTCCTTGTAGGAGACTTATTAGACCAGAGAGTCTTAGTGGAGGTTCCCCAAACGGAAAAGGGTCAGGGGGTGTATTCACACGTATTCGTGGTGAAAAAACCCTCGGGAAAATACAGACTGATATTAAACTTGCGTCCCCTGAACAGGTTTGTCAGGTACAAGCGCTTCAGAATGGAGTCGATATTCTCAGTGACCAATCTGATCTTTCCAAATTCCTTTATGGCCACGGTGGATCTCAGAGATGCATACTTGCATATCCCGATTCGCCCGGAAAGTCAAAAATTCCTGAGATTGGCGGTAAAGATGGGGTCAACCATAAAACATTTCCAGTTCAGGGCCCTCCCCTTCGGACTTTCGTCCTCCCCAAGAATCTTCACCAAAGTGCTAGCAGAGGCTTTGGCGCCCCTGAGAACCCTGAACATCACAGTGATTCCATACATGGACGACCTCTTATTCTTAGCCCCGTCAGGTCCTCAACTAGAGAGTGACCTGAAGGTAGCCCTGTCCTTCCTGAGCTCTTTAGGGTGGCTGGTCAACAAGGACAAATCACAACTGGTACCTTCCCAAGAAGTCATGTATTTGGGATACAGAATTTCCTCTGTGGAGAGGAAGACTTTTCTTCCACTGGAGAAGTTCCTCAAGTTGGAGCAGGCGATTGCACAACTTCAAACAAATTTGGAGGCCAGCGTCAGGTAGGTGATGAGAGTGTTGGGACTTATGTCAGCCTGTTTCCCGGCGGTGCCCTGGGCCAGATTCCGACTACGCCCCTTACAGGGGCTTATGCTCAAGCATTGGAATGGCAGGAGGGAAGGATTGGACCGTCCAATACCTATTCCAAACAGCATCAAGAGAGATCTGTGGTGGTGGCGGTCCAGAAGGAACCTAGAGGGAGGGCTTTCATGGGATCCCCCAGCTGCCCTGGTGCTGACCACCGACGCCAGCAGGAAGGGTTGGGGAACCCACTTGGAAGAGGTTTGGACCCAGGGTCAATGGTCTTCTTCAGAAGTCCTACGGTCTTCAAACCAGAAGGACCTGTTGGCCGTCCTAAGGGCCATACAGGTCTTCGAGGGCCGCCTAGTAGGACAGCACCTACAGGTAAGAACAGACAACGCGGCCACGGTAGCCTACCTAAACAAACAAGGGGGCACAAGAAGCCCAGCCCTTCAGGCCACGGCGACGCAAATTCTAAGCTGGGCAGAGAAGAATCTGATATGCCTTTCGGCAGTCCACTTGAAGGGGTCTCTGAACACCCTGGCCAATTTTCTCAGCAGACAATCAGTAAATCAAGACGAGTGGTCTCTGAACAAAGAAGTGTTCGATCAAATAGTGTCTCTCTGGGGATTACCAGAAGTGGACCTATTCGCGGCAGAAGGGAAAAAGAAGGTTCCAGCATTCTTCTCTATCCACCATCAGGACAGGTCGAGGGGAATAGATGCCTTCGCCCATCCCTGGCATTTCAGCCTAGCCTATGCCTTTCCCCCAGTGAGGTTAATCCCCAGGGTGATTCAGAAGTTTATCAGGGAATCTACTGACCTGATTTTGGTCACACCTTTTTGGCCCAAGCGGCCTTGGTTCACCAGCCTGAAAAGGCTGGCCCTATATCCACCATGGACACTTCCGGAAAGAGAGGACCTACTATCCATAGGTCCAGTTCTTCATCCTCGGATAAAGAGCATGAAATTAACTGTGTGGTTTCTGAGGAGCAACTTTTAAAAGCCCGTGGCTTTTCAGATAGGGTGGTTAAAACCCTCCTGGAATGTCGCAAGCCAGTGACAAGGGCTATCTACTCCAAGATCTGGAAAAAATTCAATTCCTGGAGGATGGAGCAGGGGTTTTCCCAGACTAACATCCCAGCAGTACTGGATTTTCTGCAAGCAGGGGTGGAACTGGGCTTATCCATAAGCACCCTCAAAGTACAGGCTGCGGCCTTAAGTATTTTTTTGGAGACTCCTCTTCAGCAAGATCGCTTCGTTAAAATTTTTTTCAAAAGCCTAGCAAGATCCAAGCCCGTTAGGGTTAGAGCCTGCCCCACTTGGGATCTTTCGTTGGTACTGAAAGCTCTCACCAACAAACCATTTGAACCGCTGGAGGAATCTTCACTGAAGCATGTGACATTAAAGACAGCATTTCTAGTCGCTATAACCTCAGCTAGGAGGGTTAGTGACCTTCAGGCCCTCTCTATTAGAGAGCCCTTCCTAAGGGTTTTAGATGACAGAGTCATTCTTAGGACGGATCCTAATTTTTTGCCAAAAGTGGCGTCTACCTTCCACAGAACTCAGGATATTATCCTGCCAACTCTGTGTTCCTCTTCAGATGATGATGAGGGGGAATTGTTATCCTTATTGGATGTAAAAAGAAATATTTTATTTTATTTAGAGGTCACTAAGAAGTTTAGGCTTAGTGATTCCCTTTTTGTTAACTTTTCTGGTACCCGTAAAGGTTACGGGACATCTAAATCTTCCATAGCCAGATGGCTGAGGATGTTAATTATTGAGGCTTATCAGGTAGGGGGTAAGGAACCACCTACAGTCAAAGCCCATTCTACCCGGGCAGTTGCAGTTTCCTGGGCAGAAAGAGCCGGAGCTTCCCTGGAAGAGATCTGTAAGGCGGCAGCCTGGACATCTTATTCAACCTTTGCAAGACACTATCGGTTGGACCTTATGTCAGACAAAGATCAGGCCTTCGGATGAAAGGTCCTACAGACAGTGGTCCCACCCTAAAAAAGAGTAAGTTTCTTGCTTGTCATCTCAAGAGGCTGTCCTGGAAGACGACTGGAGAAAAACCGGAGTTAGGCTTACCGGTAACTCTGTTTCTAGGAGTCTTCCAGGACAGCCAGAGATTTTCCCACCCAGTGTCAATTTAGGAACTGGTAGTGTGATAATAATCTAACGATGTGTAGATTGTGTCTTTCAGGGTCTTCTGTTATTTCTCTGGCAAACTGAGGAGGAGACCTGGAGGACTGCCCTTTAAAGAAAAGGGTGTACGTGTTTCCTGTCCCAGAGGGAGGAGCCCAAGGTCTCAAGAGGCTGTCCTGGAAGACTCCTAGAAACAGAGTTACCGGTAAGCCTTACTCCGTTTTTTTCCTTTACAACCCTTATAAGGTGAAAAACCTTCTGACTTTAGAACCACTTAAAAAACCCAAAATATGTTTAACTCTGTTTAACTGTGCACATGACGCCAAACATACTTAGAAATAGGTTTATTGTTTGCTTATATTCTAAGTCTAAAAGCAGAGAAAAGGGAAAAGGCTCATTCAGATGCATGTTCTTTTCTACTTTCAATAGAACTATCTTATATTTGCACATGTACATTCACATTTAGAGTATAAAAAGCTATGCAGATAATATAAACCAATTTATAGCAAATGGGTGTAACAGCTGAGATGCTTTGGATTTTTTTTTGCTAGGTTCAAACCATGTTTATTTACACCATGATGTATAAGATAGCTGGATACAGTAATTGGCAACAAGATGGCTTCCTTGGAAAGATGAAGGACACTGTAAGATCTTTCATTAGAAGTTCATATTCAGGCAAACTACACTTCATTAAGTAGACACAGACCTTGCAGAATGTGGCTATGAAGTATATATCTTACTAACATAAGTGATACATAAATACATTAACGGGATATGAATGGTCTGTTAAATGACAAATGATATGTAATATACAAAAAACCTTCAGCTAGAGAGTTTAAACCAACAAGGATTATGGAAAAGAACAGATTTTTTTTTCATCTGCAGAGAGACGGTAAGATTATAGACTGCAAACATATAGACGGAACATAAGTAGATGAATAAAGGTTTCTTTGAGCTGAATATCGATATGTAGACAAGAAAACATAATGCCAAAACTTGTTAGAGGAACTTTGGAGTGGTTGGAACTGGCATTGCTCCAGCATGAGCTCTGGCCAAGTTATATAGATTTTCTATACAGAACACATATTTTATACAGTAAGCTGCAAGAGTGTGTATGTAGGCAGACAGCTAAAACAGACAGAACCACATTTTTAAAGCTAGCTGCTATCCAAAAATAGCATGCGATTGCTTTGGACATAATCTTGTCACAAAATATATCAGGACAGGTCTAGTTTGCTAATCATGTGTGTGGTTTTGCAATGCTAATGAAAATAACCACAATTCAACCACCTGGCATGTAATATCCAAACACTGTCTGTGCTGATGGAAAACTGAGGGAAAAAGAAAGGGAAATAGAAAAAATTATTATGTTTCAATAAATAGAGAGCAGAAATGTTGTACATTTTACCCTCTTTTTATCATATGCAATGATTTTGATTTTGAAAAAAGGAGGATATCTACACAGATTATTCCCAAAAATGTTATTCATTAGTATGAGATTTTTTTATGCACTCCTTTATTGAGGCCCAGTGCTTCTAACTTTGCAAAATTAACCACTTGGCGCCGGCATAACAGAAATATACATACCGGCAGTGGCGGCCCATGCATTGAGGGCGCACGGGCGCCACCCCCTATCCCTGCTAGCACCCCTCTATCCATGCGCCCGGCCCCTTTCAGGATGCCGGACTCATTGACTCCTATGGCGGGGGCGGGAGGATTTTTTTTTAAGCAGCTGATTAGAGCCAGAGGCTCCAATAGGCTTCAAAAAAGGGTGGGCTTGGGGCGCAGAGATTGCGCCCCGATCCAACCCAATTGCATGACCATAGCAAATAAATTTTTGCTATTTACATGCTACAGTGCCTCCTCGCCAATCCGGAGGCAGGTCAGTGAGACCTGTTTCCTGATTGGCCAAAGTGCCGGGAGATCCTATTGGATGCCCAGTGCTTTGGCAGAAGAGGAGACACAGAGAGCAGAGGAAGCATGAGGAGCGTACTCCTCCGCCGCCACCACTGCTGCCTGTTGCCCGCACTGGAAGAGAGCCACAGCCCAGTGAGTGCGATACCTCCCGCTTGGTGCTGTGTGTGCTTTCAGTGCCAGTAGCCGCGAGCCTGCGGGGTTGGGTGCTATCAGAGCCGCAAGCAGCGAGCCCTGTTCCGGGGGTGTGGGGGTGTTGTCAGAGCCGCCAGCTGCTAGGGGGAAGGGGGGTTTGTGCTGTCAGAGCCTCCATCCGCGGACGGAGAAGGGGAGGGATTGTGCTGTCAGAGCCTCCAGCTGCTAGGAGGGATTCCTGTCAGAACCACTATCCGGGGAGAGGAGCCGGTGCTGTCAGAGCTGTGAGCGAGGGGGGGTTTGAGTGCTATATACCAAATGCTGACCTATATATATATATACCTATCTGTAATGCTGATCTATATACCCAAGGCTGACGTATATACTCTATCTGCAATGCTGATATATATATATATATACCCAATGCTGATGTATATACTCTGGGCCAGATTCTTAGAGGAGATACGATGGCGTATCTCCAGATACGTTGTCGTATCTCTGCGTCCGGCCGGTCGTATCTATGCGCCTGATTCATAGAATCAGTTACGCATTGATATCTGTTAGATCCGACAGGCGTAAGTCTCTTACGCCGTCGGATCATAACTGCATTTTTAAGCTGACCGCTAGGGGCGTGTATGCTGATTTACGCGTCAAAATATGTAAATCAGCAAGATACGCGAATTCCCGAACGTACGCTCGGCCGACGCAGTAAATTTACGCCGTTTACGTTAGGCTTTTCCCGGCGTATAGTTGCCCCTGCTATATGGTGGCATAAGTGCGGCGTATCAATGTTAAGTATGGCCGTCGTTACCGCGACGAAATTTTAAAATTTTGCGTCGTTTGCGTAACTCGTCCGTGAATGGGGCTGGACGTAATTTACGTCCATGTCAAAACCAATACGTCCTTGCGGCGTATTAGGAGAAATGCACACTGGGAGATTTTCACGGACGGCGCATGCGCCGTTCGTGAAAAACGTCAATCACGTCGGGTCACAGAAGATTAACATAAAACACGCCCCCCTGTCCCACATTTGAATTAGGCGGGCTTACGCCGGCCGATTTACGCTACGCCGCCGCAACTTATGGAGCAAGTGCTTTGAGAATACAGCACTTGCCCGTCTAAGTAGCGGCGGCGTAACGTAAATCGGATACGTTACGCCGCCGCAAAGATACGCGCTCCTACGAGAATCTGGCCCTCTATCTCTAATAATGATCTATATACCCAATTCTGACGTATGTACCCTATCTGTAATGCTTATCTATATACCCAATGCTGGCGTATATGATGTATATAGTCTATCTGTAATGCTTATCTATATACCCAAGGCTGACATATATACTCTATCTGTAATGCTGATCTATGCGCATGCATGCCACTACACAAGTTAGGCAGCAGCATATGCCTGTAACTCCGCGCGCGCATGCGCCAATGGCACGCACATGCACGCACGCGGAGGGAGCGCACGCTTGCACGCTAATTTGGTTTTTGCCACCAATTCCCTTTTAAAAGTCCACTAGCTGCACCAACACCGTGCTGTCTGATCTGCAGCTCTGTGTCTGTATCCTGCATCTGAATCCTGCCTACCTGTTACCGTTACTGACCCGGCTCACCTGACTATCCGAATCTCTCCGACCTTTGACCCTTGGCATGTTTTGACCTTGCTCTTCTGATTGCTTACCCATTGCCAGACCTCTCTGCCTGAACCTGTGACTACGCCTCAGCCCTCCACATCTGCTACCTGTTTACCCGTTGTGACCCGGCCTGTCTGACTCCGCTACTGCCTGTTGTCTCCTAACCAGCTTACTTCACCAGCTCCCGCTGCCGCTGTACCAGCATCACCTGCTCCTGGTCGCTGTCCCGCTTCCTCCGCTCCAGCAGTCTCCAGTCCAGTTGCTCCAGAGGGATCAGCATCCAGTGCCAACTGCTGCCATTACTCCGGCACTCCTACCTCGCTGCGCTCCTGAGGTTGCTGTCCTCATTCCAGCAACTTGCGAGCCAGGGCTGTAAGAGAGGCCTTCTCCTGCAACTAGGCTCTGATTACCAGGTACATTCGTACATAACACCGGCGTAACACATATTTGTGTACCGCCCTTTGTGCTGGGATCACATTGCATGGCACGCTTCCAACACAGTAGCCAGGGTCTCACCGTTCTAACGATCGAGAGCCAGAATGTCCCATTCCGGGTCACCTGATCGCTGTGATAGTCTCTGATAGGCTATCACAGTGGACAGTCATTGTGAAGCCTTCCCCTATGTCTTCTGTCTCTGTGAATGGACGAGAAAGATACATTGTATCTTTCTATGTCCTTGCAGAGATAGAAAAAAAAAGTGTGTGTAGAAAAAATTAAATAATAATAAAAAAATACATAAAAAAAACCCAGATCAAGTTTTGATCTAGGTCGGGGATATGCAATTAGCGGACCTCCAGCTGTTGCAGAACTACGATTCCCATGAGGCATAGCAAGACTCTGACAGCCCCAAGCATAACACCCAGAGTCAGAGGCATGATGGGACTTGTAGTTTTGCAACAGCTGGAGGTCCGCTAATTGCATATCCCTGATCTAGGTCAATGCCAGGGTTAATGTTTGGGTCAGGGCCAAAGGTCAGGATTAGTATGTTGTTTTTTAATTAGTATCAATGTCAGTTAGTGTCAGTGGGCCAGATTCAGAAAGGAGATACGACGGCGTATCTCCGGATACGACGTCGTATCTCTGAGTGTGCGGCATCGTATCTATGCGACTGATTCATAGAATCAGTTACGCATAGATTTCCCTAAGATCCGACCGGCGTAAGTGTCTTACACCGTCGTATCTTAGGCTGCATATTTACGCTGGCCGCTAGGTGGCGCTAGTTACACAATGAATATGCTAATTAGGTAGATACGCCGATTCAGTAACGTACGTCCGGCCGGCGCATTTGTTTACGTCAGGCTTTTTTCGGCATAAAGTTACCCCTGCTATATGAGGCGTAGCCAATGTTAAGTTTTGAAAATTCGTTCGCGATAAGTCGTTCGCGAATAGGGCTGTACGTAGGTTACGTTCACGTCTAAAGCAATGACGATTTGCGGCATAATTTCATGCATGCGCACTGGGATTTTTTTCACGAACGGCGCATGCGCCGTTCATAAAAAACTCCAAATACGTGGGGTCACCATTCAATAAAACACGCCCACATCATCCCCATTTGAATTAGGCGGGCTTACGCCGACACACATACGTTACGCCATCGTAACATAGGACGCAAGTCCTTTCTGAATACGGAACTTGCGCCCTAATTTATGGCGGCGTAACGTATCTGCGATACGTTACGCCCGCCGATAGATAGACAATTCTATCTGAATCCGGGCCAGTGTGTTTTAGGTAGGATAAAAAAAAATCTAAATGTGCACTATTGTTTCTGGGCCGTACTACGGATACATACAACAACTAACATACACATATGTGGTATTGCTGCAATCATCAGGAGCCAGAGAATTCGTTTTGGGTTGTTGTTTGGTGGTAGGTTATAGTAGCAGCAAGAAATATACAGCTACATTTAAAAAAAAAAGTTTTCCCTTGATAGTAAAAAAAAAATCAGGAGATATAATTTACCACCAAATGAAATCCCAAGGTAAAATACACCTGGATGCACAATACAGTAGCTGTGATGATATGTACGGTTTTACTCACACATGTCAACGTTGCAAAATTGGGCTTAGGTATCATGCGCCTGGGTGCAGAAATATTTCTGGTGCCCCCACATGGGCGTGGTTATTTTACTAACTCCTCCCCTTTACAAATATTTCCATGGCAATGACTCATGGCTGATGCTCCCTCACAAAGTCTTCATTACCCTGGGATCCTTACATGATCTCTTAACAACAAAATACAGCAAGAGAAGCAGAGTACTTTATTGGGACCTGGAGGGGGGCCTCTCTGATGGACTAGCAGCGCTTTACCGCCGATGCCCCCGCACTGTCAGTGTGAGGCCCCGTACACACGGCCGAGGAACTCGACGTACCAAGCCCATCGAGTTCCTCGTCGAGTTCCTTGTTGAACTTGTCGAGAAGCTCGACAGGCTTGCTTTGCGTACACATGTAACAGACCAAAATGTGGTCGTTCTCCGGCGCGGTGACGCTCACGACGTATGACGCGACTATAAAGGGGAGGTTTGATTTTGTTGGCGCCACCCTTGGGGCTCCTTTTGCTGATTCCGTGTTTACGCGTGTTAGTAAACGTTTGGTGAGTGACGATTCGTGCTTTTCAGTCTTTGTGCTTTCAGATTGATCTCTGCCGTTCAGTTTGTGCTTGTGGGGGTCGTATCTAGGCAATCGGGACGTGCGGTCAGGTCGCATTGTTTTACATTGCGGTCCTGTCCCCGCGTTTTTCATTGTCAGGGTCGTTCTTCATAGGTCTTGCTGTTCTTCACTGCGGTCTGTTTAGTGCAATTCTGATTTGTCGTTCGTTCCTAGCCTTGTAGCCATGTTGCAGGCACCTAGTCGTCGCCGACTTCGTGCTAAGCATCTTCTGTGTGTAGGTCTGTTTGTTTATGACCTAGACGATGAGGAGTTCATGAACAGGAGGAGGACACGTTCATGGACCAAGAATTGGTTGCTCCGTAGGAACCAATTCTCTTACATGCCTTTGCTGCGGGAGCTTCAGGAAAATAATCCTGTTGATTACAGGAATTTCCTGAGGATGTCTGATCCCGTCTTTCAGCACCTGTTGGCTTTGGTGTCCCCCTATATTACCAGGCAGGACACCATTATGCGGGAAGCCATCAGTGCTGAGCAGAGGCTAGTTGCCACCCTCCGTTATCTGGCAACTGGGAGAAGCCTTCAGGACTTAAAGTTCTCGACGGGCATCTCCCCCCAGGCTCTGGGCCTCATCATTCCTGACACCTGCTCTGCCATCATCCAGGTTCTGCAGGAGGAATATATGAGGGTAAGTTTGGTCCTTTAATATCACATTTTATGTCTATAATGTATGCTAATGTCTTGTAGTTATCTCCTCCTTCCCTAATTACCATGTCTGGAATATGCTGTGAATGTCCCCTTTGCCCCCATGCATGCTGTAAACTTTATTGATGCCCCTTTTTTGGCCTACATGCATATTTCCCATCACTTACCTCCCCAGCATGCTATCCTGGGCCCCAACCTACCTAGTCTAGTCACTTCCCAATGTATTGTGTTATATCCATTGTAATGTCCCCCCCCCTCCCCTCCAAAATGTGTTGTAAAGTCTATGTTCACCAATAATCATAATTATATTATTTTTGTACTCCCAAACTCATCTAGCCCTCCCCTCCAAAATGTGTTGTAAAGTCTATGTTCACCAATAATCATAATTATATTATTTTTGTACTCCCAAACTCATCTAGCCCTCCCCTCCAAAATGTGTTGTAAAGTCTATGTTCACCAATAATCATAATTATATTATTTTTGTACTCCCAAACTCATTTAGCCCTCCCCCAAACTTGGGCACTGGCCCATCAGAGGGGGTGTTTAATGTGTTAATTGTCTAAATATATTTAGATATAATATGCTAGTTCCCAGAAATGTTTTAATGCTTACAATGTATTTGTCTAATCTGCTTGCAAGGTTATGTGGCTAATTTTTTGCATTTTTTCAGGAGTGGCAGTCTGTGGCTTTGGACTTCCAGACCCGATGGAACTTCCCCAACTGCGGGGGAGCCATCGACGGGAAGCACGTCCGCATCGTGCCTCTACCCCGTTTGGGATCCCAGTTCTTTAACTATAAGGGGTTCAACAGTATTGTGCTGATGGCGGTGGTGTCAGCACAGTATGAATTCCTTTTTGTGGATGTCGGGATGAACGGACGGATATCGGATGGGGGAGCCTTCAGGCAGACGGAGTTTGCGCTTCGCCTTCAGGATGATGATCTGTCATTGCCACCGGATGACCAGAATGTAGAAGGCCTGCCATTTGTTTTCCTGGCTGATGAAGCGTTTGCCCTGGGACCCCATCTTATGAGGCCATACCCTCAGCGCACCCTCACCCCAGAGAGGAGTGTCTTTAATTTCCGGCTGGGCCGAGCACGCAGAGTGGTTGAGAACGCTTTCAGCATCATGGCCAGCCGGTTCCGCCTTTTCCTCACCTCTCTCCACATGGCGGAATATAAGTGGAATACAATTATTTTTGCATGCTGCATTCTCCATAATTTTTTGCGGAGACAATCTCCAAATTATATGGCCCTGGTTGGGCCCGAGGCACAACTTTTGGCTCCATCACAAACTTTGGCGGGCCTTGAAGCTGGCCACACAGGACTGCCCCCCCAGAGTGCCCGTGAAGTGCGGGACAAATACATGGACTATTTCATGGGTAGGGGGGCAATACCATCTCAAGCCAATTTGCCATAATTTAATCTTTCCCAAAAATAAATCCTAATATTTTTTCTAAACTTGTTATGTCTTGCTTGTGTTGCTTGGAGTTGTTTACTAAGTGTAACTAAGTGTATTTTCATTATCAACTAGCAAACATTTCCCAGGTGATCCCCAAACCAAACACATAGAAAATTTAACGTATTTTAGGAAAAACACCACACACTTTTTTGAGGTTCAAAAGCTCTTTATTTTCATAATTTTGTTTTTTGGTTTGTTTTCCCAAATACTCTCCAAAAATCATACAATATACAATCATTTTTTATATTTTTTTGTCTTTTTTATCATACAATATACAATCATTTTTTATATTTTTTTTGTCTTTTTTATCATACAATATACAATCATTTTTTATATTTTTTTGGTCTTTTTTATCATACAATATACAATCATTTTTTATATTTTTTTTGTCTTTTTTATCATACAATATACAATCATTTTTTATATTTTTTTTGTCTTTTTTATCATACAATATACAATCATTTTTTATATTTTTTTGGTCTTTTTTATCATACAATATATAATCATTTTTCTCATTTTTTTGGTCTTTTTTATCTTAATAAACATTGAAATCTGTTTTTTTTTATTTTTTTGTTGTTTTTTTAATTAAAGAAACATTAAAATCTGTTTTTTTTATTTTTTTGTTGTTTTTTTAATTAAAGAAACATTAAAATCTTTATTTTTTATTTTTTTGTTGTTTTTTTAATTAAAGAAACATTAAAATCTGTTTTTTTTATTTTTTTGTTGTTTTTTTAATTAAAGAAACATTAAAATCTGTTTTTTTTATTTTTTTGTTGTTTTTTTAATTAAAGAAACATTAAAATCTGTTTTTTTTATTTTTTTGTTGTTTTTTTAATTAAAGAAACATTAAAATCTGTTTTTTTGTTGTTTTTTTAATTAAAGAAACATTAAAATCTGTTTTTTTTATTTTTTTGTTGTTTTTTTAATTAAAGAAACATTAAAATCTGTTTTTTTTATTTTTTTGTTGTTTTTTTAATTAAAGAAACATTAAAATCTGGTATTTTAAATTTTTTATTTTTTTTTATTTTTATGATTAAGATTAACTACTAAAAAATCAGTTTTTTATTGGTTTCATATACTTATTTTATAACATTCAGACTCTCCCCAAAACATCGATTACATTTTTTAATTTATTTTCCACCCTCCTTGTTCTTTCTTTTATTTTTCTGTTGGCCAGATGAATCTCCTCCACCTCTTCTCTGCAGGCCCAGATTTCAGAGATAACCATCTGGACAGTATGCCTGTCCAAGTCCAAGCCACCACCTGCTCCTGAAATGTGGGACAAAACCATTTTTTAAAATTAGGCAGGCCTACATCTACATTACCTGAAGCTGGGTTAGTTATATGTTACTTTACCTGATGTGGTGGCAGGCTGCGCATCATCACCATCCCTCGGGGGTGTGGCTTGCTGGACTTCTTGCTCCCGTGTCGAAGCTTCATGACGCCCTACGAGAATGAAGAAAATGGAAACAGGATTTTTATAGCTTATAGGCCTGAAAGAGGAATATGATTCACTTTATACAATTTCTGGGACTATTGATGTTTTGAAAAACCCCTCAGGGCAAAACACAGGATTGAAGGCATTCACAAAGATCATGACAATTCTTGTACCTTTGGTCTACTTTTAAACATGTAAGCCAACCAAGTATACACTGGATCACCTCACCTCTGTGTGAACCCCAAAATGGGTTATTAAAGGGGACAACAATTATGCAAATGAGTCCACATGTGTCACCGACTGCTGAGCAGACTCTCCTTTTACTGTATATATTTTAATTTAACACTATTTTTTTTTTTTTAATAGCACATCTACATAATTTTCAATATTGATCTCACCCCAATTTTTGGGAAATGTCATAATTTTGATGATTTTAAACACAATATTTTGTCGTTCCGAATGTACGTCCACTTTGACGACAAATTCTTGTGCAGAAAAACATAATACAGTACAACCTGAAATTAAAAACACATGGCGCGGAACAAATATTAAAAAAGATATAAAAAACGTACTTCTTCTAATCACTCTCCTGATCCTCTTCATTTGTTCCGGCTCCCGTTTTTTGAGGTCACACCACCTTTTTCGGATCTGCTCCTTGGATCTTTTCACCCCAAATTTCCGATGGAGACTCCTCCTCACCTTCTCCATTATTTGGGCCTTGACCTTATTCGGGTACTTGTATGGCCCATGCCTCCCATCATAGTCCTCTGCTTTGAAGATGAGGACCATCTCAACCATTTCCTCAAAGGTCATGTTGGTGGCCTTAAATCTTATTCTCCTTGTCATCCCTCGTCCCGCCTGGCCTGGCTCCTGTCTTGCTGCCATATTCTCCAACATGTGCTCCTAACAAAAAAAAGATTGAAAAGGGGCGGGGAACCGACACCATGAACGTCAGGGGCGGGGAGACGTGCGTAAAGTCACACATGCGCGTGTATAAAGGGCTACCACGTGAGTAAAAGGGGCGTTCACAGTTTGTGGAAGACGGCGGAGATAACGATCGGGTCAAAGACCGGTATGTAACTACATTTTACATGTTATTCTTGATTGAATGATTTTGTGGGCTACATCTTATGTTCATAAACTAAAACATAGCTAGTTCGAAATTTGAAGGTAATGGTCCGCTATAGTGCCGTCGTACGTAACCAACGCTTTGCTTATGCATTTTGATCCAACTACTGTTGTGTGGGCAATCTCGGTTCTCAGGATGTCTTCTAAAAAAAAGTCGGTTTAAACATGATGCAAATGGTCGCTTTTATGTCTTGACCAAACTAGATCGGAGTGCTTTTCTCTAACGTTTCATACACAAATGAGGATGAGATCTGGCTTATTAGTTCTACACAACTGGTCATCTGTTTCCTAGGAACTGACCCAACATGATCTGCTGCCAATTCCTCCTTGTCGTTTTCGCGACGGAAGATAAGGGGCAGGGGGAAACATCTATTTTTTAAAGCATGGGCGGATGTCGTGTGCGGAGTGTATATAAGGCTCGAACACACGTAGCGTCCATACGACCGGGTTGCGTAAGAAAGACGTTTGAACGACAAGCGTGTAGGTATGCTTCCAACTTGGGACAGCAGTGGCATATTCAGGAAAGACAGACATTTAAAGGAGCAATAACCCCAAATTGTTTGGGGCAGAAATAACTAACTTTACATTATATCAGTCTGGATTTCATGTCCTCATTGTCCCTTTTTGCTTTTAAGCAGCTGTAATCCTTTGCATAAATCCTCACTTCCTGGTTCTCTGGCTCCCTCTAAAAATTATCATGGGAGCTTGTCACTGTGGTCTAAGCTGTGTGTCTAAAAATCCACCGAAACAATGCTAATAATTTTTGAAATTAAAATATGCCCTGGATTTCTTTGTTTTTGTTCTGTGTGTCTCTTTACTTCACAGAAACATTAAATCATTTTAAAAGCAAAAGTGAAACTAGAGGCACATTATATGTATGCACTTGTATGTCTCTAGACACTGTAAACAGTCATTTCATCAAAAAAAGATTTATCCATTAGTGACCCTTTAAGGGCTAGCTGGTGAGAAAGAGTAATTAACTTTATAGACTGTGTATTGACATTATTTATTTCTCCTTGGTTTTGGACAGGAAAAGATGAACCTGTTTAACAGACCTGATTTTTTGGACATATTTATAGACCGGTGGAAAGAACTTCCAGTTCTGTGGGCCACCAAAGACCCCATATCACGAAACAGAGACTTGCGCAAAACCGCACTGGAGAGCCTGCTCCCACTTGTGCGGAGACAGGTGGGGTTTGATGTGACGACTGACCAGTTGGAGGTCAAAATTGGGACCTTGAGAGGCACCTACAGGAAGGCACGCAACAAGGTCTTGGCTTCGATGAGGTCTGGAGCTGGAGCAGGGCGGGTATTTAAACCCAAGTTGTGGTACTATAGCAAACTGAGCTTCCTGGATGACCACCTGGAGGTAAGGGAGTCACTTTCGAGCCTTGCCCCCAGAAGGAACAGAAGGTCCAGCCTTCCCTCCAGCCTTCCCTCCAGCCAACCTGCTGCTCCCTCTGCAGATGAACCCTCTCAGCAGCCTTCCATCCTGGATGAAGATCCGGATTTGCCCAGCTGGAGCCAGGTATATAGTACTTTCAATGTGCAAATGTGTGGTGTTTAAATGTTGTTAAAGAGATGTAAATTAAGATGTTAAAGGTAAAAAAAGGTAGAGCTAAAAGTGTTATACAGAACATTTGTGAGTATTGGCCAGGAATTATTTTTGTGTGATTCACCATAAAACATGGGTCACAATGATTGGCTTAGCTAAGTCGTGACTAAAAAATATGCAACAGTCAGGAGCTGAAAAATGAGTATTATTTTTAAAAAAGAAAGTAAAACTGTACTTTTTTTCCATACACAGGACGAGACCAGGCAGCAGGAGGATCGGGAAAATGCCAGGCAGGAGGAGGGCAGGGTGAGTGGCTTGGAGGAGGCTGCAGGCCCAAGTATCTTGGACGTGTTGGCAGGCCCAAGTGGCTTGAACGTGGTGGCAGGCCCAAGTGGGTTGGATGAGGTGGCAGGCCCAAGTGGGTTGGACGAGGTGGCTGGGCGAAGTACCAGATGTCAGGTGTCTCCTCTTCGCCTGCGTCCGAGAAGGCAGGTGAGGGATACAAGGGTGCGTGACGCCTCACTAGCCCTCATTCGGGACGCCCATGCAACCCTTCAACAGCCTCCCACTGCTCAGGAGGGATTTGTGACGGTGGTTTTGGCCAAAATGGCCGAAATGACAGTAGACCAGCGCCTCCTCTTTGAGGGACTCCTCATCACCCTCGCAAATCAGGGGGTGAGGGGTCTTCTCACGGAGGACACTGTCATTTGCCGCCATCCCCATCCTCACACACCACATAACTCCCAACCTCCCCCACCTTCTTCTTCTCATGCTCCTTCTCAACCTCCCCCACATTCTTCTTCTCCTGCTCCTTCTCAACCTCCCCCACCTTCTTCTTCTCATGCTCCTTCTCAACCTCCCCCACCTTCTTCTTCTCATGCTCCTTCTCAACCTCCCCCACCTTCTTCTTCTCATGCTCCATCTCAACATTCTTCTTCCTCTTCTTCTCCTGCTCCTTCTGAACATTCTTCTTCCTCTTCTTCTCCTGCTCCTTCTGAACATTCTTCTTCCTCTTCTTCTCCTGCTCCTTCTCAACATTCTTCTTCCTCTTCTTCTCCTGCTCCTTCTCAACATTCTTCTTCCTCTTCTTCTTCTACTCCTCCTCCTCCTTCTACTGCTCCTCCTCCTTCTACTGCTCTTTCTACTACTCCTCCTCCTTCTACTCCTCCTCCTCCTTCTACTGCTCCTCCTCCTTCTACTCCTCCTCCTCCTTCTACTGCTCCTTCTACTACTCCTCCTCCTTCTACTCCTCCTCCTTCTACTACTCCTCCTCCTTCTCCTTCTACTACTCCTCCTCCTTCTAATGCTCCACCTCCTTCTACTACTCCACCTCCTCCTCCTCCACCTCCTCCTCCTCCACCTCCTCCTCCACCACCGTCATCTACTCATCCTCCACCACCTTCGTCTACTCCTCCTCCTGGCATGAGTACTACCCCTGTGGCACCACCTCCAGCCAGGCAGAAGAGGAAGGCTGCTGAGAAGGCTGCAGAGAAGGTCAAAGAGCAGGCTGCAGGGAAGCCACCAAGGAAGGCCTTGAAGAAATCAAGAAAGTGACTCCCTTACTTCCATGTGGTGTACCAGAGTTCAGGCTGCTATAGTACCACAACCTGGTGACATCTGCCTGCCCTGCTCCAGTTTGTGACCTCGGGGAGTCCAAGACCTTGATGCGTTCCTTCCTGAATGAACCTCTCAAGTCCCCATTTTGGCCTCCAACTGCTCACCAGTCACATCAGGCCACACCTGGCTGTGCACAAATGGCAGCAAGCTCTCCAGTGCTGACTTTTGCATACTTAATTTATTTTTATAACCAAAATAAATGGTAAATTTTTATTTTACAGTTCATACTTGTCCTTGTATTTTTTTGATTTACAATTTTGCTTGTGAGAAGGCAGGTTATTTTTATAAAAAAAATTGGATATAAGGTGTAATTTGAAAGGGACAGATGAGATAAGACAAAGCAATAAGGTTTCTATGGGGGGGAACTTGACATTACAAAAAATAAAAGGATTTGCATTTTTGAGAACTAAAAAATTAAGGTGAATATTAAGAGCAGGATTTAAAACACAGGACCAAAATAAGGTGAGAATATTTTCTAAAAATAATATTGAGATCAGTAAGAAAAAGGTTCCACCAAATTTTAAGGAACTCTGTGTGAATATCCTAAAAAAAGAAAAAAAGAATATTGCTGTTTTGTGCCCTTACAAAAAATTGTGTAAAGCGCTGCAAATAAACGATGAAATAATGTTGGAAGCGACACGAATGTGCTATCTCCATTCCAAACGCTAGTTTTACCTATGTTGTTCTCCAGTGTCTAAGTTTTTGACAGGTTTCTTAGCATACACACGACCGAGTTTCTCGTTGAAAAAACAGCCCGATGAAGAACTCGTCGAGCCAAAATCCACTCCCATCGAGAAAATAGAGAACCTGCTCTCTATTTGCTCGACGAGTTCCTCGGCGGCTCCATCGGGCCGAAAGTGTACACACGACAGAGTTTCTCGACAGAATCCGGCTCTTCACCGAGATTCTCGACGAATTCTGCCGAGAAACTCTGTCGTGTGTACGAGGCCTGAAAGGGCTCTTGGTACATCTCATTATACATCACATCTGTAGACGGACTACTGAGGCGCAGGAAGCTGTGTATCCTATGCAATCTATCATGCCAAAAAAAATAAAGAGCAGGGGTAGCCCAGAGCACGTATAAAGGGATGCTGGAGATGCCACCACCCAGCACACAGCACACTGAACACTGACTTACCTTGGTTCTCTCTCTGTGCAGCCCGAGATAGAGATGGGAGGGGGAGGCATTCCAACTGGAGTTGGTGGAGACAGTGCGGGATCCAAGACTCCCAGTGTGAGGAATTAATTTCTGCACATCAGCACTCAGCAGCCACTGAAAACTAGATCCCTCGTGTCAGGAAGAGGAGCGGCCCCTCCCCCGAGCACTGCTAGGCTGGACGGGCTGCCCTATGCTCACACATCAGTTCTGGACAGACACACACCTATGCTCAGAACACTAGTTCTGGATGGACACAAACAAGGAGAAAAGGAGGGAGGGGAGAACTCTGGCACTTCGGCGCCCCCACCTCTGCAGGCGCCTGGGTGCAAAGCACCATGTGCACCCTGTCTAGGATCGGCCCTGCCTTACGATCTATGGATGTATACAATTTCTACAGATAGAAGAACTGAGCCCAAATAAAGGGATAGCTGCATATACAAGCACATAAGCAAATCCTAATTTGCCTGTACATTTGCCAGTATAATTATTACCAATCTGCTTGAGAATTAGTAGTTAAAAAAAGTTCCAGCAGAAATGAGATACAATACTCTTAGGCCCAGATTCTCGTAGATCGGGCGTATCTCTGCGGCGGCGTAACGTATGTAATTTACGTTACGCCACCGCAAGTTTTTCATGCAAGTGCTTGATTCACAAAGCACTTGCGTGTAAAGTTGCAGCGGCGTAGCATAAATCACACGGCGAACTCATGTTCGACTCGAACATTGCCTGTTCGCCTGTTCGACGAACAGCGAACAATTTGGGGTGTTCGCTGCAAATTCGAAAAGCCGCGGAAACACCCTGTTAAAGTCTATGGGAGAAATCTAAAGTGCTTATTTTAAAGGCTAATATGCAAGTTATTGTTCTAAAAAGTGTTTGAGGACCTGGGTCCTGCCCCAGGGGACATGTATCAATGCAAATAAAAAAAGTTTGGGAGCAGTGAATTTAATAATGCTTAAAGTGAAACAATAAAAGTGAAATATTCCTTTAAATTTCGTACCTAGGGGGGTGTAAAGTATGCCTGTGAAATAGTGCATGTTTCCCGTGCTTAGAACTGTCTCAAAGTGTCATTTCTGAAGGGAAAAAAGTCATTTAAAAATCACCCACGGCTATAATGAATTGTCTGCTCCCTGCAATTCAGAGAGAATTCATTCATAAAAAGGAAAAAGCGTGGGGGTCCCCCCAAATTCAATTACCAGGCCCTTCAGGTCTGGTATGGATATTAAGGGGAACCCCGCCGTCAATTTAAAAAAAAAAGACGTGGGGTTCCCCCAAAAGGTATCCATTACAGACCCTCCAGGTCTGGTGTGGATTTTAAGGGGAACTCCACCCCAAATTAAAAAAACAGCGTGGAGTTCCCCCAAAAATCCACATCAGACCCCATATCCGAGCACGTAACCTGGCCGGTCACAGAAAAGAGGGGGGACGAGAGAGCGCCCCCCCTCCTGAACCGTACCAGGCCACATGCCCTCAACAATGTACCCCATTACCAATTCACATGGGGGGGTCTTCCACATTCTGATAAGACCCCCACAACCACCCGGCAAGGGTTGTGGGGATGAGGCCCTTGTCCCCATCAACATGGGGACATCCTCCCCATGTTGAGGGCATGTGGCCTGGTACGGTTCAGGAGGGGGGGCCCCCTCTCTTCTGCGGCCGGCCAGGTTACGTGCTCGCATAAGGGGTCTGGTGTGGATTTTTGGGGGAACTCTATGCCATTTTTTTTTTAAATTTGGGGTGGAGTTCCCCTTAAAATCCACACCAGACCTGAAGGGTCTGGAATGGATATTTAGGGGGAACCCCACGTCATTTTTTTTTAATTGATGGCGGGGTTCCCCTTAATATCCACACCAGACCTGAAGGGCCTGGTAATTGATTTCTCTCTGAATTGCCAGGAGACGACAATTCATTATAGCCGCGAGTGATTTTTAAATGACCTTTTTTGCTTCAGAAATTACACTTTGTGCAGAGACAGTTCTAAGCATGGGAAACATGCACTATTTCACAGGTATACTTCACACCTCCCCTAGGTACGAAATTTAAAGGAATATTTCACTTTTATTGTTTCACTTTAAGCATTATTAAATTCACTGCTCCCGAAAAAACAGCAGTTTTTAAAACTTTTTTTGCATTGATACATGTCCCCTGGGGCAGGACCCAGGTCCCCAAACACTTTTTAGGACAATAACTTGCATATTAGCCTTTAAAATTAGCACTTTAGATTTCAAAGGTTCTAGTCCCATAGATTTTAACGGGGTTCTAAAGTTCACACAAACTTTTGAGTCTGTTCGCAGGTTTTGGTGCAAACCAAACTGGGGGGGGGGCTTTCGGCTCTAGCCATTTTCCTAGATTGCACTCTAGACTAATTATAGTATTATTTACCTTTCAGTAAACGCTGTAATGCATTGTTTATTGCTGACTTTGCTGATTTAAGTGTTAATTCCACTTTAGTGGTATGAAACTATTCTAAGTTACTTTTGCATAGTGATTATACTATATAGCAGACTGTGAGTTAATTTGCCACTAAACAGTCATGTGTCTATTTCCTGGTTTTAATTCCCAGCCAAGTTAGATGTATCTATATACTTGTGTTCTTATAAGTTCTTGTAATAACTGTCATTAACCATTTATCAGAGGGGCTGAGATTGTTCTTGGAGTCGACGGACAGAACCAAATTACTAAGCGACGTGTTTAAGGGTACTTTATATATAGTGTATGAAGTTTAAACCACGCCGTTGAAGTTAAGATTAAGATCATAACAATATTTTAGGATTCTATACAACTCAATCCCTGGGCCTTTTTCTTCTTTAGGCTGTATTAACACATTGCACAGTGACCAGCATTTTACTGCAATAGAAAACACTTGTCACTGCAAGAACACCCAAAAACAATTGTTTTCTGTGTCTCCTATTCACACTGCATCGCAGCTTGGAGCTGTGCTGCAGTGAGCTGCGATAAAATGCAGACATGCATTTGCATTTCTCCCGCCAATAGGTGCTTTTTTGGAACAAGGAGGGGCTAGTAACTGGTGCCTTAACCTCTTGCCGAATGCCCACCGTAGTTTTACGGCGGCAGGTCGGCTCGGCTGCGCAAAATCATGTAATATAACGTGATTTTGCATTGCAGCCACTAGGGGCAGCCGCGCGCCGCCGGCGGAGGCCTGTGCGCGCCCACTGCTTGCCCCTGCTGCTGATGCGAGTGCCCGGTGGGCGCGATCACCGCCGGGCACCCGCGATCGCTCGTTACAGAGCGAGAACTGGGAGCTGTGTGTGTAAACACACAGCTCCCGGTCCTTTCAGGGGGAGAAATGACTGATCGCATGTTCATACAATGCATGTCAGTCCCACCCCCCCTTCAGTTGGAACACAATGAGGGAACATAATTAACCCATTCCTCGCACCCTAGTGTTAACCCCTTCCTTGCCAGTGACATTTTTACAGTAATCAATGCATTTTTATAGCACTGATCGCTATAAAAATGCCAATGGTCCCAAAAATGTGTCAAAAGTGTCCGAAGTGTCCGCCATAAGGTCACAGTATCGACAAAAATCGCAGATCGCCGCCATTACTAGTAAAAAAATTAATATTAATAAAGATCCCATAAATCTATCCCCTATTTTGTAGACGCTATAACTTTTGCGCAAACCAATCAATAAACGCTTATTGCATTTTTTTTAATGAAAAATATGTAGAAGAATACATATCGGCCTAAACTGAGGGAAAAAAAAATGTTATATATATTTTTGGGGGATATTTATTAGAGCAAAAAGTTAAAAATATTCTTTTTTTTTCAAAATTGTCGGCCTAAACTGAGGAAAAAAAAATCAAAATTTTTCAAAATTTTTCAAAATTGTCGGCCTAAACTGAGGAAAACATTTTTTTTTTTTATATATATATTTTTGGGGGATATTTATTACAGCAAAAAGTAAAAAATATTCTTTTTTTTTTTTTTAATTGTCGCTCTATTTTTGTTTATAGCGCAAAAAATAAAAACCGCAGAGGTAATTAAATACCACCAAAGGAAAGCTCTATTTGTGGGAAGAAAAGGAAGTCAATTTTGTTTGGGAGCCACGTCGCACGACCCCCCAATTTTCAGTTAAAGCGACGCAGTGCCAATCGCAAAAAGTGGCCCGGTCATTGACCAGCAAAATGGTCCGGGGCTGAAGTGGTTAAAGTGGTTGTAAACCTATAACAAGGCTTGCCTGTAGGTACCTTGAACATCTCTTAAACTTGCACAATTTAAGAGCTATTTAGTATATCGCTGCCACCAAAGTCATTGGCGTATAGGCATAAAGAAACGCTCTGCTGGTGCCGTTTGATTCAGGAGTGGTGCCATGATCGTCGGCTCCCACACGCATGTGCGGAAGTGAAGTGAAGTCATCACAGCTCCGGCAAATCACAGCGTCGGAGCCATGAACCCAGAAGTAACTCTGGTGGAAGATGTCCGCGCTGTACATTCCAGGGCATCATTCTAAGTTAAGTATTTCATAATGAGCTAGTATGCGATGCATACTAACTCATTATTCCTTTGTCTTGCAGGTTTTTTTTTTTTCTAGATTTACAACCTCTTTAAATACCAACTTTTGTCCTGTTGTACTTGTACATGACCACAAGATGTCCTCAGCACACACTCCTCAAATAAACACTCATCACATACATAGCGCATAGACAGAGTATCTCATAAATCATAGAGACACATTGAAAATCCATCTTTTATATCTATAAGGAGAAAAAACAATAAATAACTAAAAATAAAGAATGGAATATGGAGCATAGAGGTAAGAACGAGGAGGGAAAATAATAAAACAAATAAAGGGGACCAAATGTTCTAATGTATTTATCAAATCCTTGCGGGTTAAGTTTCCAGAAATGCTGCCAGGTTACATTCCGTATATAACCCATTTGGCATAAGAGTACCTAAACGGAAAATCACCATTTTCTCTTTTTATTCAAGTATAGTATCAAAATCCCCTCTTCTCAGGGGAAGGTTCAGGGCATAAATTCCTTTAATCTTCAAACCATTAGGATTACTATCACAAAACTGTAAAAAATGTAGAGCTAATGGACATTCGTCATCCTTCTTTCTGATACTGCCAATGTGTTTGCCTATTCGGATTTTTAGTTGTCGCTTGGTCTTGCCAATATATGCCTTTCCACAAGGACAAGTGAGCATATACACCACTTGTGTTGTGGAGCAATTTATAAATAAATAAATAATACATTTTAAATAGTTTTTTTCCCATCCTAACTGGCGAACACATCTGTTCTATCAACATATCGCCACCACACGGATACATTCCACACAAGGGTGGAAGTTTGTGATCCTTCACTGACAACGTTGTCCTTTTTATCTTTTGCATCTTTTTGCATCGATGGTAGTGTGTCCTTTTTATCATAATGTTATTTTTGCAACATTGTTTCAATAAAGTACAATGTTTTTCTTAAACCCTGGTCTCTCTAAAGAAGGTGACTATGGGGATGTGTTATGCTCAACATTTTTTCTATATGCTGCATTTTATTGCAGCACGCCATACAGGATTACATGTCACTGTACATGAACTGTACTTTTGTACACTTCAAATAAAGTTAACTCAGAAAAAAGGGAGTCCTGTGTGCGTTGGATTTCACACCACACCACCCCCTACTCCAGCCAGAACAGACATCTCTCTGGCAGCTGTACATTATGTGTGAACTGGTTCTAAATCCCCTTGAATATTTTTATTTCCTTTATTTTTCACTGGGAATACAAAGTATAAAATTCATAAAAAAATTATAAAATCATTTAAATTTGCGCACCCCCCATATATTTATTCAACAAAGTATGTTCATTAAAATTATATTATATAAGTGGGACTTTTAGGTAATGTACAGTAGTGGAATGGTAAAGCTGATTGTTAACATCATAACCTGCCTTGTACCTGGACCTAAGAAACTCCAATTCACCTGGAACTCTAGAATGGGTTTTATTGAACATGCAAAAGCTTTAAAAGGGAAGTTGGCTTCATTGGGAAATGGATCTGGTCAGGGGAGAAGAATTCCGACCCCCACACAGCTCTGCAGCAAAATATCACTTCTAATAGTGACCTGGCTACAGCAGCTCATGGTGAATGATCCTGCCAGAACACATTAGGCACATGGGGTAATATTAGTCTGCTGGCGGTGGCACACTTTAACCTGGAGTTGGACAGGAAAGTGAGAACTCCAGAACTGCATATGTGTTCCTGGTCAGTGACTATGGAAAATGACTTTGGAAAAACAGGATAGCTGTGGAACAAGCATTTTCAAAAGCCTACAGAGGTCTACAATAACAATCCCCATATTTCTTAATTTCCGATTTCTTTTAATTACAGCTGAGCTTGCCAAACACTTCATTATTGCTAACCTCTAGTATTGCCATAACAATGTACAAACCTTATAGAGGAACATAGGACTGGCTCTTTAAAACAATAAAACCTGATTGATTAAATTACCAAAGAACACTGTCTTCTTTCCCTATGTGATATAGAATTTGCCTCTAAAAATACATGTAGTATAAGATAAGTTAAAAGTACCATCATCCAGGAATCAGAATTGAATAGAGATTGGATTTTGGACCCCGAACCAAAAACCAAACAAAAAGAGGGGGGTTTGGGCAATTGGACTATTGCGGTTCGGTAAGCAATTGTAGAAAATGCACGTATAAAGAAAAGTATACATTTTATTAACACAAACAATAAAATACAAACAAAGATGCAATTTAAATTAGTGATGATCCATGTGTATCACAGTAATCAACCCCTAGGTCGTAGGTAAGCAGCTCAACCCTAGTCCCCCCCCCCCCATATATTATATCTTTATGTCAGGCTTGATTGTATCTCTATGCCTGTCACCTGTCCATTTACTGTTTGTTTGTAAATGTATTGCAGATTATTCTCCTGACTAGTAGAGACACCCTCAGTGACCCCTATTCCCATTGTGACCTTCCCCTCCCTAGGGGTTGATTACTGTGGTGATACACATGGATCGTCACTATTTTAAATTGCATCTTTGTTTGTATTTTATTGGTTGTGTTAATAAAATGTATACTTTTCTTTATATGTGCATTTTTTACAATTGCTTACCGTACCGCAATGGTCCAATTGCCCAAAACCCCCTCTTTTTGTTTGGTTTTTGGTTCAGGGTCCAAAATCCAATCTCTATTCAATTATTTCTCTATGTGCCTTTGTTGAATTATTATGTTAACTTATAAATATACAGTACATATGTGTTTGAGCTTGTCTTCTCACCTCTATTCATACTGCCTAAGGTGGATTTAACAGGTGCAATTAAGAGTTGCTTAACTTCATCTGCACCTCATTATTACATCATCACTTAGTAATATATGTATTAGTACCAAGAACCAGACATAATAAAACTTGTTTAGGCAGAATTTGTCTCACCAGGCAGACAATTTCCACACCATTTTAGCTACTTTCTCTTGTTAGGGTCTGGAAAATCTCTTCCGCGTATGGCTTGGATTTCAGTGGCCTGTGCTGCAAGTTTGAAGTCTAAATGGCAGCCACATAGCTCACAACCTAAAAAGTTTAATTAAACTTGACATGGCTAGAGTTGAGTTGTTTTATTTTTGTATGTGAATAAAAAGTATCTTGACGGGATAAGGTCTTACCGATAACATCAGTATAACAAACTTGCTGATTAATAGTCCCAGCATTGTTAGATCATTTGTCATGGCCTCAGTAAACAGAAGTCGGGTTGATAAAAGATTCAGTGCAATTTATTTCTTGTTGTCGGCACATTTAAAATCACATACATGCACTGTGCTAGAGGAATTTTCTTTTCCAAACCTATTGCTAACTGTAGTCCTATGCATGAATGTAGAACACAACTTACAATTGTAGTCATTTATGACTTTTATAATAAACATTACATCTATTTCTCGTAAGATATTTGTTTGCTTTAAAAAAAAAAAATCAGCTTTTGAAAAAGAATTATAATTTCAATGGAAATTGTTGGCTTGACTTCCGGTTTGAGAGTTTGGCTATGGTTTATGCTTTTGGATATCCCGTCTGCATATATCAGTTGAACATTATTCCTCTAACTCTTACATCCCTCTAAAAAAAAAAAAAAAAAACATTTCTTGCCTCTTCTTTAACCCCTTTGCGCCTAAGGGTAAAACAAATGTTAATGCCTAAGCAGAGTTTTGCAACTTTGACATATTGTCATTGTTAATAAAACTGTACATATCATCACAACTACTTTGTGCATCCAGATGATTTATACAGTTTTTTTAGCTGGGCTTGCATTTGGTGGTAAATGGTAATGGTTATCTCCTGATTTTTTTTTATTATGAAAGGAAAACAGATATAAAATAATAATTGTATTTAATCTAGCTTTAAATTTCTTGCTACTTCCATACCCTTCCACCAAAGAACAACCCAAAATATACTTCCCTGCTCCTGATGATTGCAGCAATACCACATATGTGTATGTTAGTTGTTGTTTGTACCCATCGTGCAGCCCAGAAACAATAGTGCACAATTTGCTTCTTTTTTTTTATATCCTACCTAAAAGACACTAATGTCCCATACACATGATCAGAATTTCCGATGGAAAAAGTCTGACAGACTTTTTTCCATCGGAAATTCCGACCGTGTGTATGCCCCATCGGATTATTTCCATCGGAATTTCCGATGAATTCCGTCGGAGTTTAGATAGAGAACAAGGGCCAGATTCACATACATTTCCGCTACGCAGCGGCGGCGTAACGTAATCCATTTACGTTACACCGCCGCAAGTTTGCAGCGTAAGTGCCTGATTCACAAAGCACTTACCTGTAAACTTGCGGCGGTGTAACATAAATGCGCTCGGCGCAAGCCCGCCCAATTCAAATGGGGCGGGCACCATTTAAATTAGGCGCGTTCCCGCGCCGAACATACTGCGCATGCTCTGTTGGGAAAATTACCCGACGTGCATTGCGCTAAATGACGTTGCACAGACGTCATTTGTTTAGACGTTAACGTAAAGGGCGTCCAGCGCAATTCACGGACGACTTACGCAAACGACGTGATTTTTTACATTTCGGTGTGGGAACGACGGCCATACTTAACATTGCTTAGGACACCTAAGAGGTAGCCCTAATTTTACGCGGCGTATCTCGACGGAAACAACGTAAAGTTAGATCGACGGGCATCGCGGACGTTCGGGAATTGCCGTAACTAGTCATTTGCATATTCTACGCCGACCGCAATGGCCTCGCCACCTAGCGGCCGGCATAGAATTGCATCCTAAGATCCGACAGTGTAAGTCAATTACACCTGTCGAATCTTAGGGCTATCTATGCGGAACTGATTCTATGAATCAGCCGCATTGTTAGGACGGGCGGATCACAGAGATACGACAGTGTATCAGGAGATACGCCGTCGTATCTCTTTTGTGAATCTGGCCCCATGTTCTCTTTTACTCCAATGGAATTCTGTCAGAATTCCGATGTGATTTTGCTCAGACAAAGGTCCGACTGTGTGTACGGGGCTTAACTGACACTGATACTAATTAAAAAATAAATCATGTCCCAAAAAATACTGACTCTGACCTTGAACTTTGACCCAGAGCTTGACCCAAAAACTAACCCTGACACTGACCTTGATCAAACCTTGATCTAGGAATTTTTTATTTACTTTTTTTAATTTTATTATTATTCTTTTTTTTTATACACTGCTGTGTTTTCCCTCTTTCTGCAAGGACAACTCATCTCTTCCCTCCATTCAGAGAAAGAAAACACAGGGGTGGGAGCTTCACATTGACTGATCACTTTGATAGCCAATCAGAGGCTATCACAGTGGTGTGGTGACCTGGAATCAGGAGTTAAGGGTTCTGATCATTAGGTATGAGGCCCGGGGCTCTCGGTGAGACCCCAATCTCTGTGCTGGGAGCACGCAATGCACTCCCAGAAAAAGGACAGATATGCAAATATGCGGCCCCACGGAAAATGTCCTGTCCAGTGGGGCCGCATATTTGTGTACGCTCAGCGCCAAGAGGTTTAAAATGAATCTGCGCTTTATCCATGCAGTGGTGTGCATCAAAATCAAATGAATGCATTTCCACAGGCTTACCTTCCTTCTATTCCCTTACCACTCTACTCAGCCAGGAGTGACAGGGATGCTATGTACAAGCTATGGGTCCTAAGGGTATCTTCTTGAACAGAACTATGGACTTCCCATGTGACAGCGCTAATTATCCCAAGTGCAGTCAACAGGGAGTGAAACACATTCTTCTACATACCTGGAAGTACTGGCTATTTTTTGGGCTCCTGGACCTGAACTAAACAGTGGCAGATTAAAAAAAAGATAATTATGTGCTGCTAGGGATAGAGGGATAAAAGCAATCCTGTGGATTTTGAAAGCACATGCTTGTTTTAAAGTGGCTGTAAGAACTTACATATACAGTGCCTTGTAAAAGTATTTTTTCCCCTTGACATTTTCCACATTTTGTAATGTTACAACCAAAAACTTAAATGTATTTTATTGGAATTGTATGTAATAGAGTAGACAAACACAAAGTGGCACCTAATTGTGAAGTGGAAGGAAAATGATAAATGGTTTTCAACATTTTTTACAAATAAATATCTGAAAAGTGTGGCATGCATTTGTTTTCAGCCCCCCTGAGTCAATACTTTGTAGAACAACCTTTCGTTGCAATTATAGCTGCAAGTCTTTTTGGGGATGTCTTTTGGGGATTTAGGTCTGGACCTTGACTGGGCTATTCTAACACATGAATATGCTTTGATCTAAACCATTCCATTGTAGCCCTGGCTGTATTTTTAGGGTTGTCGATAGAAGGTGAACCACTGCCCTGTTCTTAAGTCTTGAGAACTCTAACAAGTTTTCTTCTAAGATTGCCCTGTATTTGGCTCCATCCATCTTCCCATAAACTCTGACCAGCTTCCCCATGAATGCTGAAGAAAAGCATTCCCTCGGCGTGATGCTGCCACCACCATGTTTCACAGTGGGCATGGTGTCTTCAGGGTGATGTGCAGTGTTAGTTTTCCGCCACACATAGGGCCAGATTCACGTAGGTGAGCGGCGGTGTAACGTATCGTAGATACGTTACACCACCGCAAGTTTTCATCGCAAGTGCCTGATTCACAAAGCACTTGCGATGAAAACTACGCTGGCAGCCTCCGACGCAAGGCAGGCCAATTCAAATGGGCATGTGCCATTTAAATTAGGCGCGCTCCGGCGCCGGACCTACTGCGCATGCTCAGTTTCGCAATTCCCGTTGCGCGCCGTGACGTCATTTTTTCGAACGACGACGCGCATAGCGTACTTCCGTATTCCCGGACATGTTACGCAAACGACGTTAAATTTTAAATTTCGACGCGGGTACGACGGCCGTACTTTAGACAGCAATACGATTGCTGACTAAAGTTAGGGCACCCAAAACGACGACTAACTTTGCGACGGGAAACTAGACTAGCGGGGACGTAGCGAACGTGAAAATCCATTGTGGATCGCCGTAACTCCTAATTTGCATACCCGACGCTGGTTTACGACGCAAACTCCCCCCAGCGGCGGCCGCGGTACTGCATCCTAAGATCCGACAGTGTAAAACAATTACACCTGTCGGATCTTATGGATATCTATGCGTAACTGATTCTATGAATCAGTCGCATAGATAGAAACAGAGATACGACGGCGTATCAGGAGATACGCCGTCGTATCCCTTTTGTGAATCTGGCCCATAGTGTTTTGTTTTTAGGCCAAAAAGTTAAATTTTGGTCTCATCTGACCAGAGCACATTCTTCCACATGTTTGCTGTGTCCCCCACATGGCTTCTCGCAAACTGCAAACAGGATTTCTTATTGCTTTTTTTCAACAAGGGCTTTCTTCTTGCCACTCTTCCATAAAGGCCAGATTTGTGGAATGCACGGCTAATAGTTGTCCTGTGGCAGATTCTCCCACTTGAGCTGTGGATCTCTGCAGCTCCTCCAGAGTTACCGTGGGCCTTTTGTCTTCTTCTCTGATTAATGCTCTCCTTGCCCAGCCTGTCAGTTTAGGTGGACGATAATGTCTTGGTAGCTTTCTAGTTGTGCCATTTTCTTTCCATCTTCGAATGATGGATTGAACAGTGCTCCCTGAGATGTTCAAAGCTTGGAATATTTTTTTATAACCTAATCCTGCTTTAAACGTTGCCACAACTGTATCCCTGTATCCCTGACCTTTCTGTTCCTTGGCCTTCATGATGCTATTTGTTCACTAAAGGTTCTCTGACAAACCTCTGAGGGCTTCACAGAACAGCTGTATTTATATTGAGATTAAATTACACCCAGGTGGACTCTATTTACTAATTAGGTGACTTCTGAAGGCAATTGGTTCCACTGGATTTTAGTTAGGGGTATCAGAGTAAAGGGGGCTGAATACAAATGCACATCACACTTTTCAAATATATTATTATTTGTGGAAAATTTTGAAAACCATTTTTCATTTTCTTTTCACTTTGCAGAGAGTCCATTGAGAATTTAACATGTGGTCACATCGCTTTAGAATATGATTGATTATATATATGTATAAGTTATTTGGATTTGAGCATAGGCATATCTTATTTCTATTGCAGTGCAGGTCAGTGACCAAACCTGAACCTGTAGCTCTCCTATGATTTCTGTTTATGCCCCATGTTGGCACATTTCCGTCCGTAACCTCAATTAACCTATGCACTTTTCTGATTGTACATAAGAGAGAAATGGTCGTATAAGGGGAATATCTTAAAATAAACACCAAAGTCCATAATTTTATAGTATGTTCAGGATAGTTGTTTCTAAGGAAATACAGCCACTTCTGGCAAAAAGCATAACATTACATTTTAGAATTTGCCTAAAATTGGCTTGTGAATAGGATATTTAAAAATGGAAATTATTAGGGTTGTCCAGATACCGATACTAGTATCGGTATCGGGACCGATACCGAGTATTTGCGGGAGTACTTGTACTCGCGCAAATGCTCCCGATGCCTGAATAGAATACTTTTTTTGTATTTTTCAACATGTTCTATGAAAATTCTTTGAGTTTTTTACTACTGCGTGACAAGCAAACAAAACATTTTTATTCATTTTTACTCATTTTTATTCTTTTATAATGTCTTGAGTTAGAGTTCTTCATAATTCTAAAGAAAATATCCTTAGTCTGTATTGTGGTTTGAAAACGGTCACATGACATTTAAAAAAAGTATCGGTATTCGGTATCGGCGAGTACATGAAAAAAAGTATCGGTACTTGTACTCGGTCCTAAAAAAGTGGTATCGGGACAACCCTAGAAATTATACTGCACATCCAAAACATTACACGTGTAAAATGCGGGTTAATTCAATAAAGTGCAAATTTTTTTCTTTTGAAATGTCACTTTTGCTTCAGTACATTCTACAGGTGTGCCACTTCATAGGCAGTTTACCTTTCAAGCATATTACTTAAAGGAATTGTGAATTGTTTTATGTTTTACTTTAAAAAAAAAGGTTCCCTGCTGAATTGTATTTAACAAAATTACATTTCCCCCTGCCAGTGCTCAACTCCACGTGTCTTTTGTTTGACAATCCCTTGCCAATTAGACTAAAATTGCCAGAACTAATTTTCACCGGTACAATTGAATTCTATGGGGTTCACATTATTGTTTGCAACTAGCACATTTTATGAGTTTGCCAAATGTTCTGCAATTTGAAATCAAGCACGTTTACTCATAACTAATGCTAAAGATAGACATCATGATATATGTATTTTTTTTTATTTTGCCCATAGTCTATCTATAATAATCCCTATAATATGTTTATTTCCCATGAACGTCAGCTGCATCTAGTGGCCATAATATTGCATTCTTCTGAAATAATTATATTAGACATTACAGACTACATCCCTATTCTGGAGATTTTTCCCTCACTTCCTGTCAGGACCAGAAGTACAAGGAAGTTAAAGGGTCACTAAAGGAATTTTTTTTTAGCTAAATAGCTTCCTTTACCTTACTGCAGTACTGGTTTCATGTCTTCATTGTTCGTTTTTGCTTTGAAGTTGCTGTAATTCTGCTGTGATCTCCACACTTCCTGCTTGTCTGGCTCCTTATGAAAAATCTCATGGCAGCTTTTCACTGTGGTCCAAGCTGTGCGTCTAAAACTCCTCAGAACCAATCAGATTCATTTTAAAAACAAAACACTGCCCTGGATTTGTTTGTTTTTGTTCTGTGGGTCTCTTTACTTCACAGAAACATGAAACCAGTTTAAAAACGAACGTGAAACTAGAGGCACATTATATGATTGAATTTAATCTATTTTTAATCATTTTTAAAAGGAATCAGTTAACTTTTATGTCTCTATACCCTGTAAACAGTAATTTCAGCAAAACCTTTTTCCTTTAGTGACCCTTTAACCGTCAAAAATAAAAAGCTCACCAAAAATGTTACAATTTCTCACTGTATCCAAAACGAAAAATAACAATATGGCTGGCATTAGATTTAAGCATTAGGTTATGGATTATGTACTAGAAATTGGAGGAAAGCCAGTCTGCTGACACCAATAAGTATTGTACAGTGACATATCTGGAGGGATCTGTTGGGAAAACATTCCTTTTTATTTGTTCCATACACTGCTATTTATAATAAAGCTTGTTCAGGGAGTAGTTTTAAAGGGTCACTAAAGGAAAACAAAAATTTGCTGAAATTACTGGGGCAGATTCAGGTACCTTTGCACAGTTTTTACGGAGGCGCAGGGCAACATTTTTGCCCTGCGCCCCCCGCAAATTTTCTGCGCTACCCGCGATTCACGGAGCAGTAGCTCCGTAAATTGCGTGGGCGCTCCGGCAAAATGCCCGGCGTAAGCACGTGCAATTTAAATGATCCCGTAGGGGGCGGGAATCATTTAAATAAGGCGCGTTCCCGCGCCGATCGTAGAGCGCATGCTCCGTCGGGAAACTTTCCCGACGTGCATTGCGGCAAATGACGTCGCAAGGACGTCATTTGCTTCAAAGTGAACGTGAATGGCGTCCAGCGCCATTCACGATTCACTTACGCAAACTACGTAAAGTTCAAATTTCGCGTCGTGGGAACGACGGGTATACGTAACATTGGCTGCCCCTGCTAATAGCAGGGGCAGCCTTACGCGAAAACCGCCGTACGCAAATGACGTAAACTGCGTACGCAGGCCTCGCGTAACGTTGTGAATCGGCGTTAGTATGCAATTTGCATACTATACGCTGGGCACAACGGGAACGCCACCTAGCGGCCATCGCAAGAATGCAGCCTAAGATATGCGGGCATAAGAGCCTTATGCCACGCATATCTTAGGCTGCAGTCGGCGTAATGAGGTTCCTGAATCAGGAGAATTTGTTACGCCGGCGCAAGTAAGCAATTGCGCTGCGTAACTATGGTTACGCAGGCGAAATTGCTCTCTGAATCCGGGCCACTGTTTACAGGGTATAGAGACATAATAGTAAACTGATTCCTTTTAAAAATGATTAACAATAGATAAAAAACAATCATATAATGTACCTTTAGTTTAGTTTTGTTTTTGCTGTTGTTTCCTGGTTCTCTGATGTACAGAGACAAAGAGCCAATAGAGGGCAGTGATGCTTTGTAAAACGAAACTGGATTGGTGCTGACACACAGTAATCACACCTCTTCGATTAGTCACCACAGTGAGAAATCTCCCAGTACTGTGGTGATCAGGAAACAGACAACCAGGAAGTGTCCAGAACAGAGAGGAATTACAGCAACATCAAAGCAAAAACGAACAATGAGGATATGAAACCAGGACTGCAGTAAGGTAAAGGAAGCTATTTAGCTAAAAAAAAAATCCTTTAGTGACCCTTTAAGTATCTAACTACATGTGTCAGGTTCATTACATAACTAATTTCAGTGACAAAGGATACCCAAAACACTTTTGGTTTCCTAAAGAGATTCAGCAGATGAAGATAGCTTTGTGGTGCCTTTTTGTTGGATTAAAACCTCAAACTAAGATTCCTGATCAGGGATGCGTCGCCTCTGTTATGACTGAAAAGGAGACCAAAGATACACTTGCTGGCTGATTAGAACATTATATTGCGATTATTCAAATATTATGAAGCTATCTGCCATAACCCCGGTTTTATTTTCTACAACCCGATCAAAGCGCTCCGAGTGGCTCATGAGCTGCTGGAATACTTTCAGAAGAGGCAGGAGGGGACTCCTCCCCCCCCCCCCTCCTACCGCTTGCCGGTGTTTCCTGGGATTACTGTTTTCGCCGGCTCACCAAAAAAACTATTCAATGATGTGGCAGGCTGGTCCCAGAGTAGATTGTCTTTGATTGCCTCTATAGCCTTGGAGGACCACTTCCGGTGCAAGGTGGAAGTATTTTTTTACTTTCAACGGTAAAGGAGAGATTTGGGGTCTTTTTGACCCTAGAACTCGCCATAAAGAAGACCTGTCATCAGTATTTTTTATTACAAGGTATGTTTACATTCCTTGAAATAGGAAAACAATTAAAGGGACAGTGCAAAAATAAGTAAAGTAAATAAAAAAAAAAAACGTAAAGCGCCCCCATCCCTCCTTGCTCGTGTGCAGAAGCAAACACATATGTAAGCCATGCACACATATGTAAATGGTATTCGCACCACACATGTCGCCACGAACATTAGAGCGAGAGCAATAATTCTAGCACAAAACCTCCTCTGTAACTCTTAACAGGTAACCTGTAAACATTTTTAAACATTGCCTATGGAGATTTTTATGTACCATTGTTTGCCATTCCATGAACAGGCGCAATTTTAAAGCGTGACATGTTAGGTATTTATTTACTCTGTGTAACATAATCTTTCATATTTTACAAAAAAAAATGAAATATATTGCTTTGTTTTTTTTAAATACATTAAAATGCATTTTTTCCCCAAAAATTGCATTTGCAAATACTGTGTGACATAAAATCTTACAATGTTGTTCCCTGGGGTCTCCGCTAAAAATAAATACAAAATAAAAACATTTTTGATTGTTTGGGGGTTATAAGAATTTTTCAAAAAAAATATAAAATAAATAAACTTGTAAACAAAAAGTGACAGAAAAGTGACAGGAAAAACGCGCACCCCGGTCCTGAGCTCCATGAACGTGCCCGCGGGACCTGCGGAACCGATCGCCGCCGGTGTCCCACGATCTGGTCACAGAGCTGAAAAACGGGGAGAGGTAAGTGTAAACAAACCTTTCCCCGTTCTTCCTAGTGAGAGTGTCACTGATCGTCTGTTCCCTGTCAAGGGGAACCACGATCAGTGATGTTACAGTGATGTTACACGCCAAGCCATGCCCCCTAACAGTTAGAATCACTCACTAGGAAACACTTAACCCCTTCAGCGCCCCTACAGGTTAACTCCTTCACTGCCAGTGTCATTTTCACAGTAATCAGTGCATTTTTTATAGCACTGATCTCTGTAAAAATGACAATGGTGCCAAAATAGTGTCAAAGTGTCCGTTGTGTCCGCCATATTGTCGCAGTCACGATAAAAGTAGCTGATCGCCCTCATTACTAGTAAAACAAAATATTAATAAAAATGCCATAAAACTATCCCCTGTTTTGTAGACGCTATAACTTTTGCGCAAACCAATCAATAAACGCTTATTGCGATTTTTTTGCCAAAAATATGTAGAAGAATACGTATCGGCCTAAACTGAGGAAAAATAATGTTTTTTGATATATTTTTTGGGGATATTTTTTATAGCAAAAAGTGAAAAAATATTGGCCCGGATTCACAAAGCACTTGCGCCGACGTATCTCAAGATACGCCGCATAAGTGCAAATATGCACCGTTGTATCTATGCACCTGACTCAGAAACTAAGATACGCCTGAAAATAGGCTTCATCCGACCGACGTAACTTGCCTACGCCAGCGTAGAGTGGGCGCATATTTACGCTGGACGTATTTGGCGCTCCCATTGATTTTCTATTCACATATGCAAATGAGGGAGATACGCCGATTCACAAACGTACGTCCGTCCGACGCAGTGCGCGTAAAGTAATACGTCCGGCGTAAAGTTATGCCCCATAAAGGAGGTGTAACTCAGCAGAATCCATGCAAAGGGCTGCACCAGGGAATACAAGCCAACGTATTTTACGTAGGACGTGAATATGACTAGGCTTAGGTTACGTTCACGCCGTAGGCAGTGATCCAACGTATCTTAGGCAGTTGTTCCGACGTGATTGTGAGCATGTACACTGAGATGCACCCACGGGACGGCGCATGCGCAGTTGGCAATACGTATCTGTCTGGCGCTCGGCCCATCATTTGCATGGGGTCACGCCCCATTAGCATGGCTCACGCCCACTTCCACTTACGCCGACTTACGCCTGAGAAACCCAGCGCAGATTTGGGAGGAAGTGCTTTGTGAATTCAGTGCTTGCCTCTGCGCTGCTTCGGCGTAGCGTTAAGGAGATACAGCGGCATTGTTTTTTTTTTCAAAATTGACGCTCTATTTCTATTTATAGCGCAATAAATAAAAACCGCAGAGGTGATAAAATACCACCAAAAGAAAGCTCTATTTGTGGGGAAAAAAGTACGCCAATTTTGTTTGGGAGCCACCTTGCAATTGTCAGTTAAAGCAACGCAGTGCTGAATCGCAAAAAGTGTCCTGGTCCTTTAGCTACAAAATGGTCCGGGGCTTAAGTGGTTAATATTATTTTTTCATTATCACTGTAATAAAAAAAAAGAAAATATGTACAAAACCACTATACATCCCCTTTAAGAAACACCTTTCAATGAAATCCACTATAATCTTGTGTACGTTTTAGGCTGCGCAGACACTAGGTGAGAATTACATGCTAGCTTTACTGGAACCATAACTGTATTTACAGAGATCATCATTTTAGCTGTATGCCACACTAATGGGAGCTGTCTGACTTGTCAGCATTAGAGTATTCTCTTTCACTAATGCAACAGCCAAGAATTTTCCTATTGAAGAGAATCTCTGGATTTCTTGCAAGTACAAGTCGCTAACACTGACACATCACCCGGCCCTCTTACATACAGCCAAAATGAGTGATAAAGTAGCTGACTGCCTGGTGGCAGAATACCTTAAAATTCTAATACTTATTAATATAACATTTTTACTCTCTCCCACTATATTTGTGCTGCTTTGAAAGCCACATGTAGATGCAAGGTTTGCTTTAATTCACTGAAAGACACATCAGATAAGTTCCTCTTCTGTTTGTAGATCTGTTCTAACATTTATATAAAAGCTGCATTAAGGGGGTTATAAATCTCAGACATGAAATATGAACAAAGCACATCCCTCTATAATGTGTACTTGTCTCAATTAAAAGCACTAAGTGGGGGGCGTGTCCAAGATGGCAACGGGAGCAGACGTGTATTAAGAGAGCTCCCTATTCCGGCACCGATCTTGTCCTTTATCCTGGTGTAGGAAACACGCAGACCGGTTCTTTGACATCCTGCTTCTCTGCAGACATTCCTGGTATTGACCAAGGGCAGACGCACTGGTCTCAATACGCTAAAGATCAATGCCAAACATTTGTAATCCAGGGATGAGGATGACGAAAATTGCAATCGTCGTAATAATCTGCAGACTATTGGCTTACCTGAGGGGGCAGAAGGTACAGACCCTGTTGCATTTGCTGAGTGGTTGCCTAGTACTTTGCTCCCTCCAGGAGCCTCACCCCGTACGTTTATTTTCAAGCTCCTTCACTATCGGGACTATAATGTTGTCCTCAGAAAAATACTTCATATTCCCATCGCACACATTCCTGGATAAGCTCTCAAAGTTTGGGTGCTGCAGCAACAACCAGCTGGATAGTGGTTCAAGTTACAAAGTAGATATTTGCCAGCACACCATGGATCAAATACAAAGTAGCATCCAAACGGATAGTTTATTGCATGATCACAACATATGAAGAGTGCAATGTTTCGGAGTCACACAGGACCCCTTTTGTCAGGCATGCTGCTGATATTCTCTGATTACTCAATAGAAACACAAAGGCAAACAACATAATTTTACTATGTACGTGCCAAACTGAGGGAGAAGGGCCTCAGGTACAGCATGCAGTACAACACTTGGGGTGGTGGGTCTATCAGCTTCTATTAAACTGCTGAATAAAATCACTGCGGACATTGCTAGATTCCCTACTGACAATGTGGTGATTTTGGGGGATTTTAATATGGTCCCTGATCTGGGCTTGGATAGATTAGTGTCTGATGCCTCCCCCTGCTCTGATCTGGCTATTTGGGCTGAGACATACGGGATGACTGATGTGTGGAGGTGGAAATCTCCTGATTTACATATATGTACACCATTCCCTTTGCCTCCCACAGAACGTTCTCCCGCATTGACCTAGTTTATACGGGAGGGTCTATCCTGCCTGGATCCCGGTTCATTCAGATTTTGCCAAAGGGGATCTCTGACCATGCTCCATTGCTGCTTAGTTTAGACACATCCACTGCCCCCTCGGACAAACTCTGGAGATTGTCGAGATTTTGGATTTCTGATGACACAGTGGAATCCAGGTTTTGGACTCAGTTAATCACATACTGGAGTGCCAACCCTGACTCAGCTCCAGGCGGTGTTGTCTGGGATGCATTTAAAGCGGTTGTATACCCGCAATAATTTATTTTATTTTTTTACACCTGCAAGGCATAATGAGCTAGTATGCACCGCATCCTAGCTCATTATGAAATACTTACCTTGGAACGAGGTGTAGAGAACTTACCCGGTCCACGCCAAATGAGATGTCATCTTGCCTCGACGTGTCTTCCGGGTATCGCCGCTCCAGCGCTGTGATTGGTTGGAGCGGCGATGTCGTCACATGTGCGCGGGAGATTTCATTCCGGCAAGGTTTAGCCGAGGATCCCCGCTGCGAATGCGCCGCTGCAATCAGCGGCACATTGCGAGGGGAATATCTCCTAAACCGTATAGGTTTAGGAGATATTATTTATACCTACAGGTAAGCTTAAAGAGTTTACTACCACTTTAAGGTGTTCACTCATGGCCAATACCAGACCATTATTGCAGAGGTCTGGAGGGAAAGGACAGATTTACTTGATAAGGAGACGGAGGCTAGGAATCAAAAGGTGCTCTATGTCCGTACTCAAGACCCCCAACATCACTCAATACTACAGGCACTATTGTCTGAAGTACTCCTCTTACGGATTACCCTCACCAAAAAGAGGATGCTCCACCAGTCTCAAAGAATCTGAGCAGGGGGAAAATAATGAGAGGCTACTGGCCTAACTGTCTAAGGAACACACAGTGGGGTTGGGTATTTTCCAGATAGTTGACCAGGCAAGGATTTTTTATTTCACCCCAGCGGACATTAACAATTGCTTTGCTTCCTACTACCAGTCCCTCTACAGTTCCTGCATGTTCTACACGGATAATGAGCCTAACTATTACTTAAGTGATATAGATTTCCCTGTCTTGACTAAGGCCTATTGTGATAAACTGGATGCTCCCATTACTGTCAAGGAGGTGCAGAGGGTCCTGGGTTCTCTTCAGTCGGGAAAGACCTCCAGCCCAGAAGGGATTCCAATGGAATTCTACAAGGCTCATTCCTCGACTTCATTCGGTTGTTGCCAAGTCCTCGTTGACGGAGTCTATCTCTGCATCCATGAGTGAGGACGTGATAGTTGATATACCTAAACAGGGTAAATATCTCATGTCATGTTCTTCCTACCACTCTATCTCCCTACTAAATGCGGATATGAAGATCCTCTCGAAGATCTTGGCCCATCGTCTGAATACAGTCATTACAGCACTGATCCATCCTGATCAAATGAGCTTCACGCCTGGCAGGGGCACGGATATTAATATACAGACCCTCTACAATAATACGGCCTTGGCAGATTCTGGGGAGGCTGGCGTATTGGCCTTTCTGAATGCAGAGAAGTGGGGTTTTCTATAGAGGGTCCTCACATGATTTGGCCCCAATTTTGTGTCTTGGATAAAACTGCCCTACGCTAAGCCACTCGTGCAAGTTCGGACTTATGGTACACTGTTGGACTATTTCCCGCTGGGTAGGGGAACTCATCAGGGATGCCCCTTGTCCCCGGTTCTCTTTGCCTCTAGAGCCTCTAACCTTCTCTGAGCAGATACAGGGATACAGGGCATAAGGGTTGGTACCGTGGAGGAGAAAATATCGTTATATACCGATGGTTGGCTACTATATTTTCCTCACCCTCTCTTCGCTCAGCGATAGCCCTTTTTGAACATTTTGGTCAGTATTCAGGAGTCCGGTGCTGTTTCCACTCCATTCGTTGGTTGCCCATTCGCATACACACACTCCCCTAAGGTGGATGTTGGATTTTACATATCTGGGTATCTGAGTGGGTAAAGCCATAGATGCATATATGGGGACAACAATAATCCACTGCTGGCTCAACGAATCCGGAAATGTAGCACCTGGTGCACAATCCCCTTGACACCAGTTGGGAGGGTGAATTTGCCTAAGTTCTTATACTTCTTCTGGAATTCCCCTCTTCTCATTCCCAAATCATTCTTTAAAAGGTTGGATAGTGTGGTGGTGTCTTTTGTCTGGACTGGGCATACTCCTCGAATAGCAAAAAAGATCTTACATTTACCCCTGTCTAGTGGTGGCCTAGCACTCCCGAACTTCTAACTGTACTCTTTGGCAGCATTATTGGTCACAGTCCGATGGTGGCTCTCTCAGCCTAGACATAATCTGTTGGTGACCTTAGAGGCAGCCATTCTGAGCTCATATGTGGCACTGAGTAACCTTGCCTTTCAGGGAATTACTGCGCACCCCTTGGAGACAGTCCCTATGAAAACGGTGGTGCGGGTGTTGACCCAAGTTTGGGCTAAATTTAAAACTCCATCCCACATATCCCTACACATACCCCTATGGGGAAATCCATTACTACCGCATCTTTACACAATCCCTGAGCCACAGATGTGGGCCCAGAAAGGTATAACTACCTTAAAACATATTGTGTTGGATGGGGGTCTTCTTCCTTTTTCTACCTTGTGACAAACATTCTTATTGCCCCGATCCATGAAATTTAGGCACTGGCAGCTGAGACATGCAATGAAAGCTCAATTCCTTGAACCCATTTTCCTGGACTCAGACCCTATAGAACACGTGCTGTCTTCTAAGGTGATAACTAAGCCCCTGTCGTCCATTTATTTGCCTCTGTCAGTGGCATATGAGGAAGGGTTGAACCGTACTTTTGAGAGGTGGAAGGCTGACATTCCTGATCTCATGGATGAAGACTGGGAAGATTGTGTTTCTTCTTATGTCCCCTCTATTGATATCAGCTAGGGACAGATTTGTGCAGTTTAAGTTTCTTCATTGTGAATACTATACACCCCAGAGACTGGCCAACATATATCCACAAAGAAACCCCAGGTGCGGTAACGAGAGTGGCTCCTTCTGTCATATGGTATGGTCCTGCCTTAAACTACTGGAAGTCTGTGGTTGACACTCTTAGTTGCATCTGTGATACTGTGGTCCCATTGGACCCTCTAGTTATTTTACTTTATGAAGATGGAGGATATTGTAGGGGACAGATATATAAAGTTATGTCTTACTTTTTCATTGTTTTATGCTAGATGACAAATTATGTTATGATGGGAGTCAGTAGATCCTCCTACTGGCTCTTCCTGGAGCAGGGCAGTAAATTCTGATTTGCCATTATATAAAATAACATACGAGAGCAGCATTTGTCCCAAAAAAAATGATAAAATATGGTTCAACTAGATTGATGCAGAGGGATGACTGTCTAGTGGCTATAATTATTTCATGTATACCGGAGGTAATTATCTTTCTCCCCCTGCTCTACTCCCCCCCCTCTACTCCCCCCTTATTTGCCCTCTCGTTTTCCTCTTCCTACACTTCTGCTCCCCACTCCTCCCTTTCAATTATTGTATCCTACTCTACAGAAAATGACCATGGTTCACTTGCCTATAACTTTATTACTGATTTGCCTACCTATATAATTTGTAGTTTTTTTTTAAATATCTGCTCTAAAACTTATAAAAAAATAAAAAAAGAATCCAAACTTTTATAAATCCTCTTTAACCTGTTTAATAATCATAGATTATTGAATCCTAAATGCCCAGAATAAACAGGTTTTAGAATACATGTTTTAAATTGAGGGTAACTCAATGATCTCCAAAAAAAAAAGGCTAAACTGGTCTGAAGAAAAGCAAAAGGGGAAGGCGAGGGGGATAGCCTAAGAGAAAGCTAATTGAAGGCGGTTACCTATAGCAACAAGTAATGATCTGGTCGGAATTAATACAAAATGATTTTATTCAAAAGATGGCATGAAAAAAGTGCAGTTTATGCAAAACATCTTAAAAAATGGAATCATATGAAAATAGATTGCCATGAACATAAATGACTAACAGACTCACAAATAACATAGAGACAACACTAGTCCGGACGTTTGTAAATCCAGCCGCAAATTGTGTGCTCTTCATCCAATTGGATAAATTATTTATGGGAAATTGTCAGGGAGGAAAGTTTCCATATGTAGATACTTAATAGTATCTACCCTGACACAGTCAATAAGAGCTTTAACAAGGGGCTGGATCTAGTGTGTGGAAGGAGAGTGAAAGGAGAGAAGGAGCAGCGTGTTATTAATGTAGCAATTTGATTAGTCGACAGTCAAGACGAAGCTACGCCACTAAGCACGGTCGAAACGCGTTGACGTCATCACCCTGCACCTGTCAAGCGACGTCTAGTGTGGTGCATGGGTGAACCGAGCGAAGGAGCAACGGATCAACGAAGCAAGTGCCCGAATCAACGCGGAGCAACGACAGCAAGGACAGGGCATAAATGCTAGAAGCAGGTCACCGACTGGCCACATATACATCCTAGGAAATGGTACCGAAACATCCAACTCGGACTGAAGGAGTCCACTGATGTTATTCCATCTAGCCCCACGGCTTAGTGACTCCCCTCACAGGGTACTCACATTCAACAACTAAAGAATTAAGTAGCCAGATCCAAAGGTGACAACAAGCAACCATTTGGTAATGTATTATGACTACTGATCAATTGTTTCAGTTACCAGTTGCCTGAACTGCCCTATACTGCTGCCTTACTAAAGCTCCAATGCCCTAAAGATATTGTTGATATTGGGACTGTCGACTAATCAAATTGCTACTATAGTGTGTACACACGAGTTTTACTTCCATCCGAAGCTATTCAGATGCCCCCAGACTACATTAATAACACTCTGCTCCTTCTCTCCTTTCACTCTCCTTCCACACACTAGATCCAGCCCCTTGTTAAAGCTCTTATTGGCTGTGTCAGGGTAGATACTATTAAGTATCTACATATGGAAACTTTCCTCCCTGACAATTACCCATAAATAATTCATCCAATTGGATGAAGAGCACACAATTTGCGGCTGGATTTACAAACGTCCGGACTAGTGTTGTCTCTATGTTATTTGTGAGTCCTGTTAGTCATTTATGTTCATGGCAATCTATTTTCATATGATTCCATTTTTTAAGACGTTTTGCATAAACTGCACTTTTTCCATGCCATCTTTGGAATAAAATCATTTTGTATTAATTCTGACCAGATCATTACTTGTTGCTATAGGTAACCACCTTAAACTAGCCTTCTCTTAGGCTATCCCCCTCCCCTTCCCCTTTTGATTTTATTGATATATGTATTGGTTACAGCAACAAAACCCAACCGGGTACATGATCAATTATAGGCAGCATTATCGATGACCTATAGATTAGTGGTTTAACTTGCGCATTCCCTCTCCCCAAATCCCCAACTTTGTTTAAACTGGTCTGAAGTCTCCCCAGGTAAATTACTGAACCCGCAAAAACAACACTCTTTTGGAGACCACCATATACAAAAAAATCCCATATGAACCATATTACTTAACAAAATATATTATATAATATCACGATAAGGGAGAAATGAAAATTTCAACAGCCATGTTTCTTGGGCCACCAATAAGGGGATACTGCCCACCTCTTGTACTGGGCCCAGGCCCATCATTTCAACAGGGGGGCCCAGGCATCTGAAAAGTAGGGGGAAGGGGATCGTGGACAGGGAGGGTGATCAGTATGGAGGGGGAATTTACTAGGACTGATTACTCTGTGGCAACTGAAAGCCGCCTTCTTCTCTTCTCCCTCCCACCGGCTTTTAGCTGCTGCAGGGGCAGCCACAGGGGGATCAGTTCCATTAATATTGTTGTGATCAGTACTGATCACTAACTGTGTTCATTCATAGCTGAAGCATAGTAAACTGTGTTTACCATGTTTCCATTTTTGAATGGAAAAGAAGCCTCTGTACAGTGTGTTTTCTGTTTATTCATCTGCAATGCAGTTGAGGCTTGAGGAATCTATGTCCTCAGTCTTTTTCTCTCTCTAAAAAATTGACACATAAGGAGCCTGTCAAATTAGGCCCTGCAGCTTTTTGTGTTTGTTCAGCAGCCGCGTCTCCGTACCATAGGATGAATTTAATTTTGTAAATGATGTTGTGTGTGTCTGCTAATAGTGAATTCACGTAGGCTGTACAGCCCCCTCCCCCCCCCCCAGTTGGCTCAGTTGTGTTGTAGACTGCGCACACACTCACACAAATAAATATATATATATATATATATATATATATATATATATCAAACACTTCAAAAAGTGTTTATCCTCCCCTCATAGACTGACTCAGACTGTGAGTCTAATACACTGGTACACTGGATTGAAATAAACTACAACAGTACTTTTGGTTTCATGAGTCATTTTTGCTTCCTATTTTGTTTACCCTTCACATTATTACGCTCAGACAGAACTGAAAAAGTCCTCTTACCACACTGCTGACACCATGGCCTAGTTTCTTTCAAATGACATTAGGCCATGCCATTGCATAAGTTATATAACAATCATTCACAATATTAGAGGCTGGGCATGATTTGTTATAAGGAGGATAATATAGGATAATATTGCGGTTTTATATTACCAATAAAAAGAGGGGAAAATTATTTACCTTAGATTTCTGGGTTGTTCACCCAGGCAAGGCTAATGTCACTTTTCTCATGGGATGCCTTCTTGTGGTAATGATAGGAAAGATGAGAATACCAAATCTCACGAGAAGGCACTCCTGCATAGCGAACTGACAACAGCCATAGTAGTGGTACTTACCTGCAACCTTTGAATCACGCTTTCTGTTTTAATGATGCTGCAAGCTCCATTATGTGCAGGGCTGCCCTGGCAACAAGATACACTTCCCTCTCTCCATACCATGGTATGCTCCATTTTTTTTTATTCCAGAGGCATTGTAAAACTTTGCATCTTTTGATCTTGGGCTCACATATCTGTTTTAAGCCCCATACACATGGGCAGAATGTCGACAGACATTTGCCAGTACAGAAAATACCGGCCGACATTCTGCAGTTGCGTATGTTGGTCTGTCCGACAGAACCTGGCCATTCCGTCTTGGCTGCCTGGGACTCCGCTTCTGTTTGGCTGAGTCAACTGCTCCTGCTACTGTCAATCAAAGTCAGTCAGCCAATAAGGAGAGAAAGAGGGCGGCGCAGGTCACGGCTCCATGTCTGAGTGGACACAGGGCGCTGTGGCTCGACTCAGGTGCCCCCATAGCAAGCTGCTTGCTGTGGGGGCACTCAACAGGAGGGAGGGACCAAGAGCTCTGAAGAGGGACCCAGGAAGAGGAGGATTGGGGCTGCTCTGTGCAAAACCATTACACAGGGCAGGTAAGTATGACATACTTGTTATTTTTAACAAAAAAAAAAACAAACGAGAATTTACAATCAATATTTATAAGTGCAACAAACAACCAATCTCTTGAATTCTTCCCTGTATCCATATATGCACTGTTTAGTGATGAATATGTTTTTGCTGCACTTATAATATCTTGTGTTATTATGATATCTTGATTTGATTATTTATAATCGGTGGGATATGAATCTAAAATAAATTGTCTTTCAGCTATGATCTGTGCTTCAGCTAGCTGCTTCCAAAGCTGGTGGATTGAGTACTTAAGTATGTTTATATGGTGAGTAAGAAGGCTCTCAGCTTGCATTTTAAAGATGTCCTATCCTGCTATTATCCTTTCTTTTCTTTTTTTTATTGTAATTTTTATTATTTTCCAAGAAATTACAAAGTAATATAAGCAAACAGAAGATAAAATACAATTTTATAAAATTACAAAGAAGAAGCTATAAGAAGCAATCTGATGGTACAAGTACCAATATATGTTCAATTATGTTAAATTATTGAGTTGTTTTACAATTAGGCTATATGGGTCTCTGATTTTGAACAGCCTAAATTGAATTAATGTCCATAATAATAATTGAGGTGGATTTTGAGTGCAATTTAGAGACACCCAGAGTGGAGAGTAATTAGTAAGAAAAACTAGGAGGAGGATAATTGGCACTTACACTGCTGGATATGATATTACAAGCAAAGGTCACTCTAGTCTGGGTACTGTACCATGGTTGGCAGAATAATTAGTGCTAAACTGATTCTAAAAGCAGAATTATTTTTACCCTAATGCATTCTCTGCATTAAAGTAAAAAAAAAAAAAGCTTCTGTCTCCAACCACCCCTTGCCCCAGCCCCTAATTATACTTACCTGAGCCCAATCTCTATCCAGAGCTGTGCCTGAGAACAGCAGCTCTCTGCCTCATCACAGGGCAGATTGAGAGCAATTGGCTGTTGCTGCTGTTAGTCAAATCCTGTAACGAGGTAGTGGGGCAGGGGTCAAGTTTTGATCCACAATAGGAAGTGGTGTCATGTGGTGGCACACCAAGCTGAGGGAAGCTAGGAACACACACAGGAGACCCTAGAAGAGGAGGATTGGGGCTGCTCTGTGCAAAGCCATTTTAGAGAGCAGCTAAGATGTTTATTATTATAATATATATATGAAATATTTAGTTTCGTAATTTCGTTTTCGTCCGAAAAATACATTTATTTAGTTACTCCCGAAATGTGTCTGTGTCTGTCGAATGTTCTAAAAAAAAAAGAAGATTCGACAGAATCTTAAAAAAAAAAAAAAATTTGACTCTTCATGTCTCTCTATGTCGAATCTTCATGTCTCTCTATGTCGAATCTGTCATTAAAGGCTTATGGTGTCTGTCGAATGTTCTAAAAAAAAACAAAGAAGATTTCAACAGAATCTTAAAAAAAAAAAAAAAAATTCCGACTCTTCATGTCTCTCTATGTCGAATCTGTCATTAAAGGCTTATGGTGTCTGTCGAATGTTCTGAAAAAAAACAAAGAAGATTTTGACAGAATCTTAAAAAAAAAAAAAAAAAAATTCCGACTCTTCATGTCTCTCAATGTCGAATCTTCATGCATCTCTATGTCGAATCTTTTCTCTCTATGTCGAATCTTTTCTCTCTATGTAGAATAATATTGAACTAATAGAGTTAAGGTTAGGCACATTCGACCGCAACGAAAACGAAAATAAAGCATTTGTTTATGTCGGATCTTTTGTTTTTCGCTTTCTGTGCTTTCGTTATCGTTTGTTAAAACAATAACGAAAATACCTGAAATTCGGACGAAAATGCATTTGGACAAAAACGAATGCACATGTCTAATATATATATATATATATATATATATATATATATATATATACAGGGCTCAAAATTTCAAGTCCTGAGCTACTAGCCAGGCCTCAAGAGATACTCGCCACCAGTTGCCCCACCTAATTCATACACTGCCCTGCGCCTAATTGCACCCGTAAACACGCCCTCGTAGATTATCTCATGGAATGACAATGTTTTATGCAGAATCAAGTTACAAAATTAAATATTACCAACAACAACTTTAACAAAATGGTACAGGGCACTGGGGGCAGACCATAGGGACAGGGCACTGGGGTCAGACCAGAGGGACAGGGCACTGGGGGAAGACCAGAGGGACAGGGCACTAGAACTGGGTCTCTTCCCCATTCTCTTGCTGTCTCCTCTGCAACTCCCATCCATCCTCTCTCTCTCTCTCCCATTCATCTCATCATCAGGAGCCTGTGTGTGCGGCTCCACACTTGCATGACCCCACTTCCCCCTTTTATTCAGGCTGGCAGAGAGGAGAGGAGGTGCAGCACAGCGGGAGGGAGTACAATCCAGCGCTGAGATCCACACAACTGCACAGCCATTGACACCATAGCACAGCGCACACTGACAGCGCACAGCACACATTGAGACCAGTCTGTTCACAGTGCTCAGGCTGAACTGCTGGACACTTACATAGAGCACAAGGAGAAGAAAACTGCACAAACTAGAAGGCTGCCGCTCTCATGTCAGGGCAACTTTTAGTGAGCGCTGCACCAGAGTGGTAATTTTTGCAATCCTCCACCTCACTCATTACTTTCTGCTCTCCAGCTACATTGGTCGGGGGAGGGGGGGCAGGCTCAGAGAGGTCATACTGTTGGGTCCCATGGCTTAATGAGAATTGTAAGGAGAGCACCTGTGTACTGCTCTGCCTGTGCTCGGCTCACCAGACTACTTTTCCTGAGCATGCACCTTTCCTCTTCGGCCGCCAATCTCATTGGGACTCTAAGTGTAGGCACAGATTGGAGGGAGATTGGTCATGTAGCCCTGTCATAACTCGCCCCCAGCCTAAATCCACTCGCCAAATGCTAGTAGGCGAGTGGAAATTTTGAGGGCTGTGTATATATATATATATATATATATATATATATATATATATATATCCTTTATAATCATTAAATTTGTAAATTGGGCACAAGCGTCCTCCACACATCTAACATTGATGCTACAATGGTCATGGAGAGTTTAGTAGGTATAGTATAATATATAGATAAAAAAACTGAGCAGTCCATCGAGTCTGCCCATTAGATAATAGTAGATAATACTCTATAAATTTTGTTCAGAACATTATCCAGTATCTTATTAAACCCCCCCCCCCCCAAAAAAAAAAGACACTAGGCCAATATCTTCCTGTATTAAACTATTAAAATGTTAATATTAATTAAAAACAGTTTTGGCCTTGTGAACACAGGTGGGAGTCTTTGTATATTTTGCCTACAAACTAAGAATGTAGCGATAAATCAATTATCCTTTGTACCTATGATATACCATATATCTAGACTGTGTGCTGTTGCTGTTGATAGTAGTAGTAATATTAATTATCCATTCTGCAAAGGAGGAAATGTAACCACTTGTCGACCAGCCGCCGTCCTTATATTGCCGCAGGTCGGCCAGTTCTCGCGAATCACTGTAGGTGTACGCCGGCTCCTTTAAGAGCCATAGAAGGCGCAAGCACCCGCTGCACGGCGGGGGGCCCGATGCATGTGGCCGGCGGCCATGATGTCCATCGGACACCCGCGATTGCAGAAAAGAGAGCCAGAATGGGGACCTGTCATTGTAAGCAGACAGATCCCTGGTCTGACGGGGAGGAGAGAGAGATTTGCTGTTCCTAGTGATTAGGAACAGCGATCTCTCGCCTCCTCCAGTCAGTCCCATCCCTCCACAGTTAGAAACACCACCCAGGGAACACGTTTAACCCCTTGATTGCCCCCTAGTGTTAACCCCTTCCTTGACAATGACATTTACATAGTAATCAGTGCATTTTTATAGCACTGATCGCTGTATAAATGTCAATGGTCCCAAAAAAGTGTCAAAAGTGCCCGATCTGTCCGCTGCAATGTCGCAGTCCTGCTAAAAATCACAGATCCCACAATTACTAGTAAAACAATTTTAAAAATGATAAAAATGCCATAAATCTATTCCCTATTTTGTAGACTCTATAACTTGTGTGCAAACCAATCAATATACGCTTATTGGGATATTTTTTTTACCAAAAATATGTTGAATAATACATATTGGCCTAAGACTTTTTTTTTATTTTTTTGGGAGACATTTATTATAGCAAAAAGTTAGAAATATTGTTATTTTTTTTCAAAATCGTTGCTCTTTTTTAGTTTATAGTGCAAAAAATTAAAACCGCTGAAGTGATCACATACCACCAAAAGAAAGCTCTATTTGTGGGGAAAAAAAGGACGTAAATTTTGTTTGGGTACAGTGTTGCATGATCACACAATTGTCATTTAAAGCCAAAAAATGGCGTGGTCATTAAGAGGGAAAATCTTCCAGTCTGTAAGTGGTTAAACCCTAATATCTTCCCTGGAACTGTCACTAAAAGTAAACACGGAAAGCTGTTCCCCTTAAAAGTTTTTTTTAATGCAAAAAGCATTATGATAGTTCTTACTGTACAGGGTATTACATAGCTGCATCCAATGCACAAGTGAATTAAGCTCTCACATCAACAAAGCAATGATTGCGTGACAATGTATCTGGAGAGGAAATAGTTTACATTGCAATCTGTATGTATTTTTAGACGTCTGTAGTGCTGCATAGCTGCAGAGGAAGTAATATTGAGGACGCTGTAACATTTTCATGTACATATCTTTAACACAGAATGTTCTGTTTCTTAACCACAAACACGCATACTCGTGAGCAATTAACACAGGCTTGCAAATACATTGTATGTGAAAAGGCAAGTGTTTTAATAATATTACACAACCATTTTACATAATTGTATGTCTATAATTGGGGGAATTATTTATGAGAGGTAAACTCTAAATTAAGATATTGCTCCTACCAATCAAGTTTTCACTTTCATATCTTACTTTTTTAGAAAAAAATAAGGACATGCTGGGCTGCTATTAAATGAAATGAAGATGTTGGTGCTGTCCTCTGATTTTATCTTGGACCCTTTAAGGCAGGGGTCTCAAACTCAAATTACCTGAGGGCCACAAGACAAGTTTTCATATGCCATGGGGGGCCGCATGCAAACTTTCAAACTTCAAAAACAACAGTACTGGTGTCAGCGAACACATTATTAACCCCCAGCACTGGTGTCAGCGAGCGCATTATTACCACCAGCACTGGTGTAAGTCAGGGTTTGACAAATTTGCTTGGAATCTAGGAGCCAGCTAAAAAAGTTAGGAGCCAGAAAACGCGCCCCGTCCCGACGAGCTTGCGCGCAGAAGCGAACACATACGTGAGCAGCGCCCGCATATGTAAACGGTGTTCAAACCACACATGTGAGGTATCGCCGCGATTGGTAGAGTGAGAGCAATAATTCTAGGTCCTCTGTAACTTAAAACATGCAACATGTAGATTTTTTTCAACGTCGCCTATGAAGATTTTAAAGGGTAAAAAAGTTTGTCGGCATTCCACAAGCGGACACAATTTTGAAGCGTGACATGTTGGGTATGAATTTATTCGGCGTAACATTATCTTTCATAATATTAAAAAAAATGGGGATAACTTTACTGTTGTCTTATTTTTTAATTAAAAAAAGTGTAATTTTTTCCCAAAAAAGTGCGCTTGTAAGACCGCTGCGCAAATACGGCGTAACAGAAAGTATTGCAACGATCGCTATTTTATTCTCTAGGGTGTTAGGATAAAAAATATATATAATGTTTGGGGGTTCTAATTAGAGGGAAGAATATGGCAGTGAAAATAGTGTAAAATGACATTAGAATTGCTGTTTAACTTGTAATGCTTAACTTGTAATACCAACGGCCACCACCAGATGGCGCCAGCTCACATCTGGTGGTAATAACTTGTAATACCAACGGCTCACCACCAGATGGCACCCCAGCTCAAAAAAAAAAAAAAATTTTTTTTTTTTTTTTTTTTTTGCTCCCCTCACTTCCACCCTGCCTGAGGGCCATTTATAACTGGTCCGCGGGCCGCATATGGCCCGCGGGCCGGTACTTTGAGACCACTGCTTTAAGGACACATAGTTATTGTTGCCTAGATGCCTAGACCAAATATAAAAACATGAGTTTTTCATTGTTTTTATGACAATTACAGCTTTTATTTGGTACACAATTTATTGAGTATCTTGCTTATGCTTTCTTTTGTCAAACTTGTATTATATTCCCAATTTTTTTTTTAATACAACATACCGTATATACTCGAGTATAAGCCTAGTTTTCCAGCACATTTTTTTGTGCTGAAAATGCCCCCCTCGGCTTATACTCGAGTCACCTTTTTTGCGTCTAATCTCCCGGACTTTGGGGACCTGGTACCGGCCGTAGGTCCCCTGAACCCCAAACTTGGCACACTTGTAGCCCCAGTTTACCTATACAAGTGTGCAAAGTTTGCTGTCTGGGGGACCTATGGCCGGGAAGCACCGATTTTTCAAAGCCGGGCGCCCTTTCTATATACTCCCATGTTAAAAGTAAGTCTAGTCATGGACACTGTGAGGCATGGGCACAGTGAGGCATCGGCAAAGTGAGGCATGGGCACAGTGAGACATGGGCACAGTGAGGCATGGGCACAGTGAGGCATGGGCACAGTGAGGCATGCACATGGACACAGTGAGGCAAAGTGAGGCACAGTGAGGCATGCAGATTGACACCCTAGGCTTATACTCGAGTTAATACATTTTCGCATTTTTTGGTGGTAAAATTCAGTGCTTCGGCTTATATTCAGGTTGGCTTATACTTGAGTATATACAGTAGTTGTAAGGGATGCATGCATATGTTACATATGTAATCTGGACTGTAGCTGATAACTGTTGTGGAATTCCTTCTTTTGTTTCTGCTGTATTATCCTTCTGCAGTGTGGATATAGTTAAACTGAATATTTATCAATGCAGAAGTTTAGCAGCTATCTTTAAGGTGACCATTTTGCAATGCTCATTTATGGAATGTCTCCAGAGCAGGGGGCAACCATTGTGGCTGGGTCTGGAAGACAATGATTAGCTGGTGCAACAGAGCAATAAGAAATGTAGTGTGGGGGCTGCAAAGTGGAAAGGAGAGAGAGTAACAAGAATACAATGAAGGGAGAACAGTGGTATGTAGCCAGAGTTTGTTGACACAGACAGTTGGACTCTGCCCCGCCCCTGCTCTCCTGTCACTGGATTTGATCACCTGACAGCAAGAATCAATGGCTCTTGCTGCTATCAATCTATCCAATGAGGATGGAGATAGTGGCTGGAGTCGCTGGGCTCATGCACATCGCTGGAACCGACGGGCTCAGGTAAGAAAAAGGGGGGGCCCTGGTGGCAGCAGCAGCACAGAAGGTTTTTCACTTTAATGCATAGAATGCATTAGGGTGAAAAACCTGGAGACTTTACAAGCCCTTTAAGAGGGTTGGAATGTTTGGATGAGAGCTATCATCTCAGGTTAAGTGTTAGGTTTTGTAGTACTCTGGATCGGTCAATGACGACTGACAAATTGTGATAGATTGTGGACAACAATGTGGCAATTGTAACAGTATGTGGACAACAAATGAGTAATTGTGATAATATGCAGGCAAAGAAACAGATTACCCCACAGCTAAAAATCCCCCCATTTCCCCAGCACTCCCCACCCTCCATTCAAACACTTACAGGGTGACAGCCAACAGTGTGTAAGTTTGGTCTGGTTATGGGAAAATTGATGCTCAGCAACACCTCCTGTGTCCTGCACATGTCAGACTGCAGGCGCATTAAAATTTTGTTAGAGCATTTTTTTTTTCACGATTGTGTGTAGGCAAGGCCGTTTTAATGATCAGGTTGAAAAAAACTTTGTTTTTTCGAGACCATTAAAAACTTAATTTTTTAGAATCCGAAAAACGGTCATGTGTATGCGGCATGAGGCAAATCGTAGGAAACCCACATCAAAACTGCAAGTACACTGCCAAATCACAGCAGCTCAGTGTAAAGCCATTGCTAGACCATATAATCATGTTATTAAAAGGCAAGGGTGTTCTACCTGCATGCAGACCAAGATGGCTATGAAGTCAGCCCAACACAAAATTGTAAACGTACTTAAAAAATTAAATTTTTGGGGGGATCTTTCAGTAAAAATGCATTTTCAATTAGCGAACACATGAGGTCAAGGAAAAATTTGACAGTGTCTCTTTACTGGACTTTTATACATGTTATCACTCCAGAGAAAAATATCCCGCTTTCGAAATTTCGCCTTATTCATGTCATCAGTTTTTGGCAGCATATTTGTGAGCAACTATTTTTAAGAATGAAGCACACAAAGGGCAAAATTAGAACCAAAATATCCGATGAGTACCTTGAGAAATATTGAGAATTCCTACTACACCCATCAAACCAGATAGTGATGTGTTAGTTCATCAAAAACAAATATGCTAGTTTTATGTTGCCCTCTTTTATAATAAAAAATATTACCAAAAAATTTAGTTTTATATCTTAGATAGGTACGCTATATACAGTATATCAGTGATCCTTAACTTGTGATCTGCCCGACTTTTTCTGCTCATAAGGCCTTGTACACACGACCGAACATGTCCGCTGAAACTGGTCCGTCGGACCAGTTTCCGCGGACATGACCGACCGTGTGTAGGGCCTACCGGACAGTTTTCCGGCCTAGCGGACAGGTTTCCAGCGGACAAAGGTTTCTTAGCATGCTAAGAAACTTGTCCGCTGGAAAGCTGTCCGTCGGACATGTCCGATGGTTAGTATGACTCATCGTCCGCTGGCCTGAAATCCCACGCATGCGTCGAAGTGATTCGATGCATGCGTGGAAGCATTGAACTTCCTGGTGCGCGCACGTCACCGCATCATCGTCGCCGCCACGTCGCCGCCACTTCACCACGTATTCTGTCCGCGGGGAATTTGGTCTGATGGTGTGTACACACATCAGACCAAATGATCCCAGCAGACATGTCCGATGAAAACGGTCCACGGACCGTTTTCATCGGACATGTCTGGTCGTGTGTACGAGGCCTAAGTCATCCTTAGTGTTAATGTATTTTATGTGTGGCCCAAGAAAAAATCCTCTTCTTCCAATGTGGTCCAGGAAGGTCAAAAGGCTGGACAACCCGGCTATGCTCAGTATTCAGCATAATTTAGCCTTGTGCCTTTTCACTTGTTATGTATTTTCCATACCGAAGTTTCCCTGTTTCTCAATTTCAGAAGTTGGAATGAATGTTATGGGTAATTCTGAGTCCCAACTTGGCTACTACACCCTCCAAGTGTTGACCATCAGCCGCATCGCCCCCTTCCCCCTAGGTACACCACTGATCTGGTGTAAAGTGGAAGAAATGTTAAAACAGAATTGTGCAAAGTATAAAGGAATTTAAAAAATCTCAAGGAGGCCCAACTGAGACTAATTTATTGAAAACACTACTAAAGGTGATACAGGGCATTTGAACGTAGCAACCAATCATAGTTTTGATTTTGGGATTTTTGTAATATGCACTAGGAAAAGGAAAGGTTGTTATGGACAACATATATATATATATATTTTTTTAATTGTTTATTTTTGTTAGGAAAGAGGCCCACATGGGCCGCAACGGTAACAAACAAGGCATTACAAGAAAAATACGGGCACATAAACACAAACATGACACTGCTATTAAATCAGGGATAGTACAGTCAGCGTAGTAATACAACCAGGCATGTATAAACAATATACAACATAATGCATTCCCACTTTGCCTCCGGTGTATTCTATATCTGGTCATGGTCCAGTGCCCTGTAGTGTGGTTAGGAACAAATGTTGTTCTCCCCTCTCGGGGAGACTGTGTTTGTGCCATCAGCACGATGAGGTGTGATAGTGCAGTCCTGTGGGCTCCGTCCTATCTTTTTCTCTGTTCTATATGTCTCCTCAGCATGGGAGCCAGCGAAAAGGAGGAAGAGAAGAAAAAGAAAAGAGAGGAGATAAAAAAAAGAAATGAAAAAAGGGGGGGGAGAGATAGTCTAGAAGTGTAGAGAAGGGAGAAATCAGGGGGGAGAGGGGTGGGACGGGAGGGATGAGGGTGCATGTACCCACAAGCATGACGTACCTAGATTCCTTGCTCGGAATAGAGTCATTAATTGACTCAAGTCTGACGTCAAGACACAGGGGGCGGCGTACAGGGTCCGCTTTAGTCACACAGCAGCGGAGCTACGCCGCAGTGCCTGGCCCTCATCTGAGAATATGAAGATGTTCCACAGTTGCCAGGTTTTGGAAAATATCTCCTGTCTATTTTGCACTGTTAGGATGAGATCTTCCATATGTTTAATGTCCTCCACCCTTTGGAGCCACTGGGCAACAGTGGGTGGGAGAGTGGACTTCCAGTGAAGTGGGATGCACGCTTTAGCAGCGTCCAGTAGGTGACGAGGACAACATATATTTTATATTTTACATAGTTTACAATAGTCAGCCCTTGAGTCTAAATGAACAAGTACAGTGAAAGTATACACCTACTTTGTATAAAACAGAACCATGATTAGCATCTGTTACTAATTTGTGCAGGTATCGTAGGCAAAAAAAATACCAGGTAACCACAAAGTAAGGAAATCTGAATTCCATTCTATTTATGTTCCAGTACGATGCACACATGATGAATTCTTTCCTGTGTACTCTTATTTGAATAAAGTGTTGACAGCCTCTCTGTTTTTGAAAGGGTTGTAATTGTCAAGCTGTAATTAAGTAAAATACCTCAACACAGTAAATATATTGTGTAATGTCAGGGTAAAAAGTTTATTACTGACATTGATGTAGGGTTTTTACACATGTAGAAGTAGTGTTTGGTGGATGATGTTTTTAGAGATATACAGATTTCTTTCTATAGGAGAGATATTTATACTTCACAATGCTATTGTTTCACAATTACACACTGTCTCTACTTTGTCTCTCTATATCGTTTTTAGTCTAGTGCCTTAGTGCTCCACTTACATCTACTTAAAAAAAATGCCTTGTCTTTCCTTAAAATTTACAATAAATTAAAGCAATTGCATGATCCACCTGGCTGCAATCATCCATAGTCTGCCCCTGCTTTATCATTGATGACTGTGGCATTGCATTATTTTCAGTAATTGTGTATAGTAGTTGGTAACTCATGATTTTTTGTGGCTGCAATACATTTTATTATAGAGAAATATTGTGTGACTAAGCATGGTAAGTGAAATCTGATTATGTAGCTTAGGTTATATATATATATATATATATATATATATATATATATATATATATATATATATATATATATATATATACAGATTCATTTAAAAGGCATTTGTTTACAGGCTCTCTAGCTCAAGCTCGAATTTACTGACAGAAGTAAAAAAACTAATTTTGTGACTCCCAATCCTCATTTCTTATCCATTGCTTCAATCTGGAGTTTTAATTAAATAAAGCCATAGGTAAGGAAGTCATCGGTTTTCTGTCTCTTCCATAATGCTTTGGAAACCCTGTGTCACGTATTAAATGTTCATTTCTGAAACAAAGATTGCATACTGTATATTTAATACAAACACACACATACATTTAAAAGCTTACAAACTTAAAAAAAACTACTAAAACAAAAAGGTAACCCCCCTTTTTTTTTGGGGGGGGGGAGAGGACCGGAGAAACCACCATATAGTAAAGGAAGGTAGTATCGAGCTGCCATTTAAGTGTCAAGGCATGTTAAATGTTATATGTAAAGAAAAAATGTAATAAAGAAGAGATTAAACAAACTATAGTTTATTTGTAAATTTACAGATACAAAAAATACAGATAAATACAGATAGAATATAGATGAAATTGGTATCTATATGAAACAAAGTTTTATACATTTCTGTTGCTCAACAGTAAATTGCATTTCTTCATCACTATTGCTTAGAAGCTTACATTTTACAATAAACTTACATATACACTGCAGTTCTCCCCTATGTTGCAGATAATGGTTACCATGTGTCATCACATTATATGTCATATTACCTGTCTTGTTGCAGCATTACTGGTAGCTTATTATTAAAAGTGTAGCATTACAGGGAGAATGTTAGGTCTTGATGTTACTGTGTGCACAAAAGGACAAAGTGCCTGAATTAATTATGAATTTTACAATAAGGTACAATAAAATGATGTGTCCTTTCTTCTATCCATTTTTACATTTTTATTCAATTGAGGAAAGTGGAGAAATAGCACTGGACCGGTAGGTTTATCTCAGTGGTATTGCTATCTTAAAGTATTGCTATTGATGTAAATCATCTGGTTCCTGGGCAGGCAGCTTCACCTTCTATACCCTAGAGAATTTCCACAGTCTCTTAGGCTTGTAGTGTAATGAAAAAAAAATGGAAATTTAAGTGCCACACCACTGAAAAGAGGTCTGGATACAACTTTATTCCAATAAAAGTCAGGGGGACAATACAAAAAGTAGCCAACACATTTCGGGGGTCCAAACGTGTTCTCTTCATTGGGGGTTCGAAAAAGTACATCTTCATATTAATCGAATATCAATCCAATATCCCCTCCTCCGGGTCCTACTTTAAACTAAATACCCAATAGTATTGGAAATATTAACAGTCAATTTTTTTTTGTTTATTTATTGAATATTTCCAAAGGAAAAAACAGCAGATAAATTCACATAAAAGAGTCAACAAAGGGGATATTACCCCAATGAAAAATAATCATAACAAGTTTTGTGTAAATGGGAACAATAGAAAATGTCAAGTGATTTTCAGACATTTCAAATGCATCATGGTATAGGAAAGAGAAAGACAAGTAACCATTAAAACAAGGTTAACAATAGTTTAGGTGGTATATTTTCACTCGTTTGATCGAGGTAACCTGCTCCCCAAGCTCATGAATAGTGTTGAGCAGAATATGCCATATTCGATTTCGCGATATATCTCGAATATATATTCGAATATTCGAGATATATTCGCTAAATTCGAATATTCGTGATATTTTATCGAAAGTAAATGATTGCGATTTTTCGCTATTGCGAATGCGAAAATAATTGCGATTTTTTGATAACTGCGGTAGGAGCACTCTGATTGGCTCAGAATATTCGTGATATTTTATCGAAATATCGCAACATGCGAATGCGATATTTATTGCGCAATTTCGAGAAATGCTGGAGGAGCGCTCTGATTGGCTCAGAATATTCGTGATATTTTATCGAAATATCGCAACATGCGAATGCGATATTTATTGCGCAATTTCGAGAAATGCTGTAGGAGCACTCTGATTGGCTCAGAATATTCGTGATATTTTACAATACAAAATAATTGCGAATATTCGGCAAATGCGGAAGGAGCACTCTGATTGGCTCAGAATATTCTTGATATTTTACAATACAAAATAATTGCGAATATTCGGCAAATGCGGAAGGAGCACTCTGGTTGGCTCAGAATATTCTTGATATTTTACAATAGAAAATAAAAAGTGTTTTGCATTGGTGGTGATTCTTTACTCTATCCATCTGTCACAGCCGTTTGTCAATCAAACACCTTAAAGATTGAACACGTTCATGCTGCATGCTTTGGACTTTTTTTCACTTCACATATCAAAGACATTTTTATGAAAGATTATTTTTCTATTATTGGGACTATATTTCTTTATATATTTGTTTCACTGTGTATTTCACAAGTTATTTGCGCTTGCTTATTTTATAATTTGCCCACATGTCTTGTCACTAGACATATTTTTTATTCTTGTAGAGCGACTCCATTTTCTGTCTTGTATTAATTTATGTTGTATAACATTTTTGAGTTGCTGCTGTATTCTCCCCTTTTTTAAGGTATGCGCAATTTTTTCCTTCTTACAAAAAATAATAATATCAAACATACAAATATTCATAACATACACATACACAAAGCCCCCCCCTTTTGCATCAGAGACAATCAGAGTTCTCCTACCACAGTTATCGAAAATTCGCAATCATTTTCGCATTCGCAATAGCGAAAAATCACAATTTTTTTTTTTTCAATTTGGCAGCATAATAGGATCGCCTCAGCTTAGCTACTCGGCCCAGGGTCTCTAATCATACCAGCAATGCTTTTAGACGTCGATAGGATGTGATCTGTTTTAAAAATCAAATTGAAAAAATGCGAATATTCGGAATTGCGAATATTCACCGCGAAATTCGAAATATAGCGCGATTTCTCGAATATGCTATATTCGAGTCGAATATTCGCAATGCGAATATTCGTGAGCAACACTACTCATGAACTCAGAGTTACCTGTGCATCCTCTGAGTTATATTCAGAAGAATCCCATTTCCCCCATATGGCGTCAAAACTAGTTAAGGAGTCTTCAATTACAGCCGTAAGGCATTCCATCCTACGAATGTCTGTGACGGCTGCCAGAAATTGTGTAAAAGAAGGGGGAATGTTGGTAAGCCAGCACTGGGGTATAGCCCGTTTAGCAGCTAGTAGAATAAAGGCCATCAATTTCCTAAGGGGTTTAGGTGTTTTCGGAAGGGGTAGTCCAAGGAAGAGGTATATAGGATGCAGAGGTACAGGAATACCCAGGACCTTTCCCAAAAGGGCATGAATCCTAGACCAATAGGGTGTGATCATAGGGCACTCCCAAAATATGTGGTAGTGGGTGCCTAAGGAAGAGCCACATCTCCAACATTGTCCGGAAGGTGTCAGCTTCCTTGCCACTAAACATTCCTGGGTCCTGTACCAAAACATTAATACCTTATAAGCAGTTTTCTTCTGGGCCACACATCTAGATACCTTAGAAGTAGCCTCCTAGATTTCCTTCCATTCGAGTAAAGAAATGGGTCTGTTTAGAATATGGGACCATTTCCGCATGTAAGAATGAGTTTGCTCCATGATATGGGGAGTAACGTGTAAAATCTTGTAAATGGTGGATATTAGGTGAGGTTCATAAGGGCCTCTAAAACACAACCATAATATTCCGTGGGCCTAGTTAAGGTCAATTGCGGGATTCTGGTGGAGATGAAATGTCTAATTTGTAAAAAGGAGTAGAAAAGGTTTTTCGGGAGTTTGTATTTGGATTGCAAATCAGGAAAAGCAAGAAGTTTACGCGTCACTGGGTGTACTAGTTGGCGTAACTGAAATACACCAGCTTTTGTCCAGGGTAACATGACGTCATAGGACAGACTGTCGGGGATTTCCGGGTTAAAGATTATATTTACTAAAGGAGAGCATGGGGATGAGAGGGAGTATTTTCCAGAACAACTTTTCCTGATTGAAAGTGTGAATAATCGGATTTAAACAAACCCTACGCAGCTGAGAGGTACATTTGTTAGAGGAAGTCCATAGCATGCAGCAGGGGTGGGCAGTAGGGGTGTTAAAAATGATCGCCGCATCGATGCATCGAGATTATAGACTTCCCGATTCTGCATCGATGCGGTATTCAGCAATAATCAACTGTGAATGACGTAATTGCGGCCCCTCCCCCCGCACAGCAATGTCTTTGCTGGAATGTAGTGCTGCAGACCGGCTGGCTGCGCCTGGCGCTGTCCCCTCCTCAACACACACAATATAGCCTCGTTGCTGCCCCCACCCACGCTCTCTTCCTGTGATTTCCCTATCATCTCTCCCCTCTGGAACCATCTACTGATCTGCAAGCAGTATATTCCTTGCTGATTGGAATGTCTTCCTTTTTTTATTTTTGCAGTGATGTTGACCTGTTTACTATGCAAGTTGCTGCCAAAAGACTCAATGGGTTTGTTAAAGTGATACTAAAGGGTATTATTTTTTCTTTAAAAAAAAAAAAAAAATTAATACTTACCTGCTGATCTTCTGTATAATTTCCACAGTCTCTGACCATTTCCTGTAGCATGTCCGCAGTCTCTGATCATCTTCTGTAGCATGTCGGTAGTCTCTGATCATCTTTTGTATCATGTCCGCAGTCTCTGACCATCTCCTGTAGCATGTCCGCAGTCTCTGACCATCTCCTGTAGCATGTCTGCAGACTCTGACCATCTCCTGTAGCATGTCCGTAGTCTCTGACCATCTCCTGTAGCATGTCTGCGGTCTCTGACCATCTCCTGTAGCATGTCCGCAGTCTCTGACCATCTCCTGTAGCATGTCTGCAGTCTCTAACCATCTCCTGTAGCATGTCTGCAGTCTCTGACCATCTCCTGTAGCATGTCCGCAGTCTCTGACCATCTCCTGTAGCATGTCCACAGTCACTAATCATCTCCTGTAGCATGTCCGCAGTCTCTGACCATCTCCTGTAGCATTTCCGCAGTCTCTGACCATCTCTTGTAGCATGTACACAGTCTCTGATTATCTCCTGTAGCATGCACACTGTCTCTGACCATCTCCTGTAGCATGTCCACAGTCTCTAATCATCTGTAGCATTTCCGCAGTCTCTGATCATCTCCTGTAGCAATTCCGCAGTCTCTGATCATCTCCTCCGTATTTTGGGGGAGAGCCTGGAGCTCCTTTAAGTTGTTGTCTGCTGTGTTTAGACTTTCCTACATGCAGGGAGTGTTTTTTTTTTTAAAGAACAGATAAAATAAAAAATGGAGTTCTCCTGACTACTTGAATATTTTTTGATGAAAACCATGCGCACTTGCGCTGTAATCGTGATGCATCATGATGCATCGTGGAATCGCATTGAGTCGAATCGTTGACATGATAATCGTAATCAAATCGAAACGTGAGGCCAGTGAAGATGCGCACCCCTAGTGGGCAGGGGCTTTAATGCTCATCTCTATCTCAGACCATCTATTAGGGGCACATCTGGACGTCCAAGAGGCTTCAGCTCTCAGATGTGTGGCAAAATAGTATTTGATGATATCAGGTGTTCCCAGACCTTCCCTAGCTCGAGTTGCAACAAGAACTGAGCTGGCTATCCTACGGGACGTATTATTCCATATAAAGTTCAGAAAGTTCCGTTGAAGTAATTTCAATTGGGACATTGGGATCATTACTGGTAGGGTCTCAAAGAGGTAGAGCAGTTTGGGATCATTGACATTTTGAGGACATTTATCCTCCCAAGGAGGGACAAGGGAAGCTTCGACCATGTTTTAAGCAATCTATTAATTTCTATGAACAAAGGAAGAAAATTAGCCTGAAAAAGCGTAGAATATGAGGGTGTTAGGTGAACACCGAGATACTTAAGCGAGTGAGGGCACCAGCGTAACAGTCATTTTTATTTCTTCCAGTACTATTGGCTATCCGGCACAGTCCAGGAGTGCCTTGTTGTAAAATTTGGAATCTTCGGCTTTCAAGTACAGGCAAGTACAGTAAGGCAAGTACAGTATATTTTTATTTACTCTCATTTTAATAACCTCTTAAGAAGTTGTTGACAGCTAAAGATCAGCGTGTTTGATGTCTGATGAATACTTCTAAGACTCAAGTCTTTCATAATTACTTTTTAATATTTTTGCTTTATCCAATGCACAAGGCATATTTCTTGCATTTGTGTATTATAAATGGTTAATAAATGCTAATGAAGTAAACGTGACCTTTTATATTGGATTTGCACACACCTTTTTGCCAATTTGCACATTACATGGTTAGATGTTATTTGCACTATTTTTTACGTGATATTTAGTTTAACCACTTCCCGCCCAAGGACATCATTTGACGTCCTGGATTTTCAGTGGGGATATCTGAATGATGCCTGCAGCTACAGGCATCATTCAGATATCACTGTTTTCTGCCGGTGATTCTGTGCACCATAAGAACGATCATATCGGCAGTTCCGCCGCTTGATCGTTCTTATAGGTGACGGGAGGGAACGAAAGTCCCAAGTCCGCCAGTGTCGGATGGAAAGCATAGAGATGACAGTCATCTCTATGGCCATCGGAGGCCCGGGCGCGATGTTATGACGCCACGCCCGGGTACCCGGAAGTAAACAAAGTCCCAATCGTGGCTGTTGGCATGAGATCTGTGAATTTTTTTTCACAATCTCATGCTTTCCAGCCTGAAGGAGAGATGTGGGGTCTTATTGACCTCGCATCTCTCCATAAAGAGTACCTGTCACAATATATTCCTATTACAAGGAATGTGTACATCCCTTGTAATAGGAAAAAAATTGATCAAAAAATAAAATTAAAAAAAGTGAAAAAATTAATTATTTAAAACGCCCCTGTCCTCGGTAGCTCACACTCAGAAGCGAACACACACGCAAGTCCTGCCCACATATGTAAACACCATTCAAACCACACATGTGAGTTATCGCCTCGTGCGTTAGAGCGTCAGCAAACATTCTAGCCCTAGACCCCCTCTGTAACTCTAAACTGGTAGCCTGTAAAAAAAAAATTAAGCATCACCTATGGAGATTTTTAAGTATCAAAGTTTTGCACCATTCCATGAGTGTGCACAATTTTAAAGCGTGACATGTTAGGTATCTATTTACTCAGCGTAACACAATCTTTCACATTGTACACAAAAATTGGGGTAACTTTACTGTTTTGTTATTTTTTAATTTATGAAACCGTTTTTTTTTTCCAAATAAAAAGCATTATCAAAATTATTGCCATGCAAGATAAAAAGTTGCAATGACCACCATTTTATTCCCTAGGGTGTCTGCTAAAACAACACACACACACATATATATATATATATATATATATATATATATATATATATATATATAGTGTTTGGGGGTTCTGAGTAATTTTCTGGCAAACAAATGATGATTTTTGCATGTAGGAGAGGTGTGCCAGAATAGGCCCGGTATGGGAGTGGTTAATCATTAATTGCCGTTTGCAAATCAGTTATATGTAAAACGCTAAACACAAAGTCATATAAATATAACATATTTGGTTATTTTTATAGCAGTTAGTCACTAATTTAATACCAATAGCCAATAGCACTTTATTTTTATACTGTATTTTTTTAAAATTTGCACATTAGATTGATTTATAGCACCAAGTGCTGTGTCACACCGATTAATTATGGTGTATCAAAAGTATTTGATATTCACACCGCAGCTGCCAAGTTTATTTCAACACTTTTTGCATTTTATTTTAGTGCTGACTTCTCATATACATTTAGATAATTGTATCTGACAAAGAAAAATGGATAAGATTCATATGTACCCAGCTTAACTGTATCTAGCATGCCTTTTGAATCATTGTTGGGTTGCCATCTCAGATTAAATATGATGACCTAATGTTGATATTCAGCACTGACCTACAGTGTGAGAGCTTGAGTGTTTAGCTACTAAATTGTTTAAATCCTGTAAATGGTTAAACTGTTGAGAGAGCATGCACCTGAAGGAAAAGCTTTAAAATTATATTAAAGGCAGATTAATAATAAACAAAAAAATAACAAGCATATACTTGCCTGCACTGTGCAGTGATTTTGCACAGAGCACCCCTCCCTACTGCTGAGTGACCACATAAAAAGCAGCTTGCTATGGGAGCACTCGGGCAGGCTCACTCCCGAGCCAGTGCTCTGCGTGTCTATTCACACACAGAGCATGGCTTGGTGTCATCCCCGCTCTCATCATTGGCTCACTGGTTGTGATTGGTTGTAGTGGGAGCCAATGGTTCCTGCTGCTGTCTTAGCCAATAAAAAGGAAGAGACCTGGCAGAGCCGCTGCTCTCGTGCACATTGTATAATCGAGATGAGGCTCAGGTAAGTATAGGGTCTAGGGGAGGCTACTGCGCACAAATGTTTTTTAACCTTCATAAATAGCATGCGTGAAGGTAAACCTTGAGCCTTTACAACCAAAGTGTTTTCACGAAACAAAATAATACATTAAATTGCAACAGTATTTTTTTCTTCTGTGACTCTTTAATTGTATTTACATGGGGTATAGTACCAGAACTTAATAAAGAGAACACATATAGGGATGAACATGCTTTATACATGCTTTATCCAGCCGTCATGAAGGATACACTCAAGTATTTTATGTGTGTGTATATGTATGTATATATATATATATATATATATATATATATATATATATAAATATAGTATATATGTATACTGTATATATACATCAATTTATATAAAACAGTAAAAATAAAGGAAAATATGAAGAAATATATCAATAATTCAGAGTGGAGGCTGACAGATGGCTGCGTTACCATGAGGCCAAGAAATATTGTGCAAAGGAAATGAAAAGCAGTAAGAAATTTTAAAACCTTTCAAGTTGTCAAACAAAAGATTGTTTCTAGTGAAAATGATTTCTGATAAGTTTCTGTGGGTTACTGCACATTACACATTACTTTCTGCTTGCAAAACATATGGCAAGCATACTGCATATAAGTTATGCATATATGATTGCTGTAATCATTTTCCAAGTGAGACATGCTACTAACATCACATCCCCAGGCTGTTTACTTACCGCTGTTCACTGTCATCTAGATGTGAAAGGGAAGGTTCCTGCAGGGTATCTGAATGGTTGTGGGGTTAGATTTGATAGTGATTTGGAAGGCTCCCACATATCTTGGCTCAGATTTTCACAAGGATAACTAAAATATGTCTTCAGCACTATCTAATAGAGAACAGATTTATATATAATATATTCTGGATTGCTCGCACTTGGTTCCGTTAGTCCTTGTAGCCAGGCCTATCAATATACACATTAGAAACATAACAGATGGGATCATTAATAAAGTGTACAGATCATGAAGAAGCTTATAGTATGCTTAGAACTGGTGACATTACTGGATACATAAAGAATCATAATAAGGCAATTTTTACTGTGTAGCCGTTTCCCTGTAAGGGCTGCTGAGAATTGTGGTCCGTCTGTCACCCTGCCCAGTCAGGCACACAGTTCACATTCACCCTCAGGCAGAAAACCAGGCCTTGAACTTTGATTTTTGTATTTTATTGAGGGGTAATAAACTTGGATGGGATAAGGGAGTATGGGATACCCACTTGATTGAAGTACAAAATATATGGGACTCAGAATATATACATTTCCTGCATATACACCTCAACACCAGCTCTAGCACATCACTTGCTGGCAGACTATCTTTCGTTAACACCTCCAGCACATCACTTGCTTGTTCTTCCAGGACCAGCTAGCACTATATTTTAGTCCTAACATTGCCTCAGACTAAACATTTTTTGGATCCACCATGGATATCCAACTAGATGTTGGTTTAAATCCTTTTTGGGCCAGTCATGTTAGGGACCCATTATGGGCTTTGCCTTATCAGGACATTTTTATAGCCATCTATTCATTTATACAATTTTGGTTGTTTTCTGTCATATTTAGATTATTCCCCCCTTTTGTATGTATGAATAGATCAATGTTATATATATTTTACAGCCCCTATGTTTTAATTAGGCTTATCCAACCTTTTCTGCACAATGATGCCTCATTTCCTGGTGATGGAATGCAAGGGAGGGGTATATCTTTCCCCATGTTCCTGGGCTGGAGCGCAGTAATAAACGGCACATTTCTAGTCGCGCTTCACAAGACGCGTGATGTGTCACATGTTGCTGTGTAGGTGAATATCCTTTGGAGCGTGGCGTGCGTGTCACGTGGCGCATGCTTGATCACATGTGCCATGTGGGCGGGCATTGCTCCCGGATGTCGGTGGTGGAGCGCGGCATGCGTGTCATTTGGCGCACGCCGAATCGCGTTCCATGCCTTACGATGCCCACCACTAGGATGACTGCTCATGTGATGCGTCACGTGATGACGTAATGACGCATCGCCACGCGATTGGTTGCGTGCCGCAATGCGCAACTCAGGTTTGTTTATGCATATACCGGCCATTCTGGTTTTACACGTTTTTTACGATCTTAAGATCAGCACCCCTTCACTATCCCCCTCTTTTCCTTCATTGGGTTTACATTTTTTATATGGGGTTTCTAGATACAGCTTTGTGTCTCTTGTAGTTAACCCGGAAGTTGTCTCTGATTGGATGAGCTCCTGGGGGTGTGTTTGAGATCAGGGTCAGATTGCACATTTAAGCGAGATCGGCAACAGTGGAGGTATACCCCAGACGAAGCAATATTTTGCGAAACGCGTCGGCTGACTCCACTGCTGCCACGCACATTTGATCAAAGTGTTTTCCTTCCACTTTCATGTAAGTGTTTCCAACCATTATTAAACGCTCATTGCCTACAGTATTACACTATGTGCCTCTTCTGTTCTACTCTTTTCCATCACATCGGGTCCATGGTTTGACCGTCTGTGGGTCATTACCCTCAAGAACTAGACGTCTTTCCCTCTTGATTGGTGGATTTGCTGTTTTCTGCTCGGTGAAGATCTGGTTCTGCACTGACACATCCATTGTGTACATTCAGCTCTGTTGACCCTATGGGTCGTAGGCTCTTTAGAGTTCAACAATTCTGGTAAGCCTCTGTAAAATTGGTGGCGTTTTTTCTCATAAGTGTGGAAATATCGTTGATCTAGGATTATTCACCTAGTCGCATACATCAATCAGGTTTTTCTACTATATACATCAACACAATTTTTTGGACTTGTATTCCATTATTGATAAGTTTTTATCATCACATCATTCACTTGGTGTTTTTTTTGGTTTATCACATTAGTTTTTGTAATAGATACTTAGGCCTGGATTCACAAAGCCCTTACGCCGACGTATACCCAGATACGCAGCGTAAGTGTAAGTATGCGCCGTCGTATCTATGCACCGTGCCCATAAACTGAGATACGCCTGAAAATAGGCTTCATCCGACGTAACTTTCCTACGCCGTCGTATCGTGGGCGCATATATACGCTGGGCGCATTTTCCGCTCCTATTGATTTTCTATGCACATATGCAAATGAGGGAGATACGCCGATTCACGAACGTAGTTGGGCCCGGCGCATAATATATGCGGTTTGCGTAAGTCGTACGTCCGGCGTAAAGTTATTCCCCATATAGGAGGCGCAACTCATGCAAAGGTATGGACCAGGGAACACAAGCTGTCGTATCTTTTGTCGTTTACGTTGTACGTGAATATGACTAGGCGTAGGTTACGTTCACGTCGTAGGCAGTGATTCGATGTATCTTAGGCAGTTGTTTCGACGTGTTTCTTAGCATGTGACGTTGGACTTTCTTTACATTATTGCATTTTCTTTGCATTACTGGACTTGTTTCGGATTATTGAACCTTTCTTTATAGACACAATTAAATGTAACATTTTTTACTTTCCATTTTCAGGGGTATTTGGTATATGGCACAATTGATATGTTTTTTGTACAACTGTACATAGTTCACAATCACCATAATTTGGTTGCAGGATTGGCGCAGTAACACATTTTTTCATATATGGTTCTGCTACCTGCCTCTTCCTCCTGATGGATCCACGGTGTTTGACCCCTGACCTGGCTTCCACTACCATCTAATAACTTGACTGACAATTACTCTGGCATGCAACACTCTACCCAAATTAATTTTATCATTTTTTTTTTTAGAGAGATAGAACTTTCTTTTGGTGGAGGCAGAGTTGTTGTGTTTTTTTTTGGGTGCTGTCTTGGAAGATTTACTTTGGGGGACATTTTTTTTTTTTGTGAATTGGTAGGGGTACAATGTACCTGATACCCATTCACATGGGGTGGGCTGGGATCTGGGGGTCATTAAAGGGGGCTTCCATATTCTGATAAGTCCCCCGCCTGCAGACCCCCACAACCACCTAGCAAGGGTTGTGGGGACGAGGCCCTTGTCCCCATCAACATGGGACCCCAAAACATCCTCCTCATGTTGAGGGCATGTGGCCTGGTACGGTTCAGGGGGGGGTGCTCTCTCACCCCCCGCTCTTTTCCTGAGGCCTGCCGGCTTGCATGCTCAGATAAGGGTCTGGTATGGAATTTGGGGGGACCCCTAAACCATTTTTTTTATTTTTGCGCCCCCAGTCCATTACCAGGCCCTTTGGGTCTGGTATGAATATTAAGGGGAACTCTGAATCAATTTTTTTTAATATTGCGTGGGGGTCCCCCCAAATTCCATACCAGGCCCTTCAGGTCTGGTATAGATTTTAAGGGGAACCCCGCACCCAAATTAAAGAAAAATTGTGTGGGGTTCCTCCCAAAAATCAATACCAGTACCCCTACCATTTCACCCAAAAAAGTGACAAAATTGGTAAAAAAAACACACACACACACACACACACAGCTTGGGACAGGTCCTGTAATAAAAAAAGAGAAAAAAATTCCAGCAATGTAATCCTTCCAAGACCCGGGGATACACGCCGCCATGATCATTTCCGCCTCCATGGGAGACGCCCACTTAATGACACGAGACCCCCCCCCCCCCGACAGCTCTTAAATAGCTGAGGCAACCAGGGTTTGTGAGATACTGTAAAGCGTGGGCAATCTGCGCTTCCCCCACAGAGTTAAAATATTATTATTATTAGTGAAAATGGTGCTAATTAGTACAAATAAATGAATAAAGAAGGATCTATATATATCACCCAAGAATTGCATATAACCCACCACACAATGGTTATGTACTGATAAAATGTATATTTCCCAGCATAACAGAAGGGAAAAAAGAAAATCAATCAATAAAAAGTGACTGGTGCTGCAATAATACAAAATAACTGGAATAAACAGCTATAAATACATGTCAAAAATAGGTAAAAAATGCGCAACCAAAAAAAGTGCGAACAAACAAAGTGTCCTGATATGGAAATGTGAAAATAAATACAAATACATATAATGTTGTAAACCCAATTGATAAATAGGTGCAAATGGTATTAACCAAATTAGTGTCTACTGCAGATGGTGTTGATTTGCTGTAATCACAGAGAAAAAAGTGGTAAAAACTTCATCCAAAATTATCATCCAAACTTTCAGCCGTTGGTACACATTTAAACAGAGGGGCCGCTTACCAAAACAGGTGGACCTCTATTACGGAGGTCTTGGAGGCTCAACAGACCAGGGGTCACTCAAGGGGATCCTCGGTAGCTAGACACTGATGTAGTAGTGTCATGGCAAAATCGGCTGTATGCAAAGCACACCGCCATTTTGTCCTGTGCTAATCGAACACATTTCATCTTAGTGAAATAAGCCATCTTTAAACAAAATAAGTTCACTCACCATGCATTCTCTGCCCATTCATTCAAGTCAATAGACCATCACACCATGCTTGTTTTCATCTCGACATCCTCACCAGACTCCCTTGTCGACGCCCTCACAGGCTGTTTTATTAAAAACCCAGCAGGAAGTGATGTCACAACATGTGACCTCCTCCATAGGAAGTGAGCTCACAGGGTGTGAGCTCCACCCAGCAGATGCCCATATACGAATTTGACAACACAGGATGTGATAATACATGATAACCCTTCTAACAGGGATAATTAGATACATATAATACATGAATGCAATATAATACAACAACACCACAATACAATTTACGATACGATACAGTAATAATACTATAACCAATGAACACAGTTCCTGATGAGGGGAGCCTATATAACAGCTGTATGCTCATGCCACCACATTTATGTTGATCAGACAGAGACGACAAAAGCACACATCCGCTAAAACGATGGGGACGGATTTAGAGAGATCGGCGTATCTTTAGAGTGGCGTAGCGCATCTGATATGCGCTACGCCGACGTAACATAGAGAGGCTCGTACTGTATTCACAAAGCACTTGCTCCCTTTCTTGCGCCGGCGTAACGTAAAATGGCCGGCGTAAGCCCGCCTAATTCAAAGTAGCAAGGCAGTGGGCATGTAGTATTATAATGAAGCGTGACCCCATGTAAATGCATGGCCGAACGAACGGCGCATGTGCGTGCATGCTCAGAATCACGTCGCAAATATTCCCTAAGATTCCTTCGGCTCAATGCGTACGACGTGAACCTAACTTACGCCCAGCCCCATTCACGTACGACTTACGTAAACTACGTAAAATCCGACGGCACTTCCGACATCCATACCCTAAACTACTTAGACCAGCTTTTTGGTGGTTTATATTTACGCCGGAAAAACGCCTTATGTAAACAACGTAGATTACAGCGACGGGCGCAAGTACGTTCGTGAATCGGCGTATCTAGCTCATTTACATATTCAACGCGTAAATCAACGGAAGCGCCCCTTGCGGCCAGCGTAAATATGCACCCAAGATACGACGACGTAGGAGACTTACGTTGGTCGTACCTTGGCAAAATTCTGGCATATCTCATTTAAAGAATCAGAGCATAGATACGACGGCGCACATTTGGACTTACGACGGCGTATCAGTAGATACGTCGGCGTAAGTCTTTGTGAATCCGGCCCATAGTGTGCCTGCAGAGTGGACGCATTGCACAGGCGGATATCTGTGCATGACACAGGGGCCCGTTCGCCGGCTGATACCCCCATTCCACAAACACCCTTCTCTAAATCAGGAAGTGTATCTCAACCAGTCTCAGACTGCCCCAGTCAGCTCTGTAGAGCGGGTTGCGGAAGTACTAAGACTGGGTGCCATTATGACAATACATATTAAATACATCTTCAAATTTCCACAACAGTAGAGTATCCGTTTTTATCTCCAGGCTTCCCAGGGCTGTAATGGATCCTATTGCAGGTAGTCTCCACTCCCAATGGAATAGCGTGATGTACGGGTATATTAAAGGAAGAGCACAAAAAGCTTCATGGTGCAGAAGGATTTAAATAATTAAAAGCCCCTTTATTGACAAAGCGGGTTTACTGACATCAGATAAAAGCTTATTTGGCAGAACAATTTAAAAGCAGGTAAAACATCCAGCAGTGGCTCGGGCCGATCAGCTGGGGCGTGGTGACATTAGATATTATTCCCCCGCCCGACGCTGCGTTTCTTCTCACAAGGCATCAACAGGGATAGGAGGCAATACCCCAGACATCACACACGACTGTGCCATAAAGGATTCATGTGGTGACGTGACTGTGTTTGCAGACATGTGGCTGGAATGTCTTCATATGGAATTTTGGGTACATCACGCTATTCCATTCAATACAGTAACAGTGAGTAGGTGTTGTCAATATAGGACAGGAAGCAGGGATGGACTGGCCATTGGGACTACAGGGAGTTTCCCGGTGGGCCGATTGCTCAGTGGGCCGGCTTCAGTGACAGCGGCCTGGAAGTTTCTCACTTCTGCCTAATCTTGTCCCATAAGGGGGGGGCACCAAACTGATTCTTTGCCCCGGGAGAAATAATGTCTAGCTTCCCCACTGGTACTGCCTATAAGAGTACCAGTATCAGCTGTTCTACTCTAATAAAGTAAAACAGCTAGTGGCTAGTGAAGGGGGAGAGGGGGCTTGGGTGGCTGGGGGGGGGGGTGCGGGAGTTGTCCGGCCGCTGTGGGAGAGACCTGTCAAAGTGGGCCTGTCTGGATGAAGTCCAGGGCCAAATTTTTGTACCAGTCCAGCCCTGACAGGAAGTATGTTACTGGCAAAATTACAAGGTGAGAATATAGGGGAAAAAGCCTGAAGAAGAAAAAAAAATAACAAAAACTAACATACATCTATATAAGAACATGTAAGTTAAGTAAAGTAAAGTACATTCAGAAAAAAAATCTGCTGTATATCCCCTTTTATTCTGCAATAACTGAACACATACACAGTTGCTTTAGGCTAATGATCTTTGTAGCATAAGGTTAACATAAACTAAACATTGCCAAGTTTTTTTTTTTTTTTTTTTCATTTTACTTTTTACTAAGGATAAAGTTACTTCAACTCAGTAAATCAATTTACTACAGAGATTATAATTCTCTGGCTTCATATATCCTTACCATTATGTTAAATAAAATATATTCCCTTTACTGTCAATTTGTTAAAATAATAAAGGAGGCTGTGATTATTTTATTTAACATATATCAAATAATTCCCAGAGTGTTGATTATGTGACAAAATATTTAACACTAGTATAGACATACATTCTTGTTTGAGAATTCATTTTTTTATGACAATGCTTGAATGGATCAACAGTTTCAACAAGAGCAAGTGAGGTAATATCCACAGGAATTGTATGTTTGTATTACGTACAAATTATAGGCATATGTGAGGAAGGAGCCTGTTACCATTTTGTCATCGCAAAATCATATTCCTTGAAAAAGGAAGGAAAAAAGGTCAATACATCCATTCTATGGTTCTAGTTCATTTTCTCTATCAATTATGCAATAAGTATTATGTGATTACTTTGATTTAATTACAGTCACTTTGGCTGTCTAAATGGAAGTCTTATAATGCGTGTTTTATTTTTCTATATATTTTTCTTGGAAAGGGGTAAAGCAGACCAACGCAGTGTTCTTATGCTTATTAGAAAAAAATAAAACAAAATTAATAACCTTGGTGTTTTTTTAATGTACATTTATATTGATGACTAAAGAATCAGGCTTTGAAATTCAGACAAAACATATAACAGGCTCATTCTTAAAGAAACCCCCTCTTTAATATTATTAATAATAATGCTAGATGAAAAAAAAAATGCATACCTTTTCTTCCTATTCAACATTTATAAGCATGTTATTGAAATGTGAGATAAGGTTTATATAAAGTAGACGTTTAAAGCCGTTTTTGCCACAGGGAAAGGTGGAGAGACAGATGTGTATAGACACGTTCAGGCATTTATGTGACCTTGCTTTTTTTTTTTTTTAAACAAATTAATATTTTTTTATTCACCATAATTATTTGCAGACTGTCTTCTTTGAGAAAAAGAAAAGAAAAAGAAAATATACCATGATGTCATGCAGGTATTGGCAAGCTGTGACCTCTAAGCTGCAGGGATTTGCAAGTCCTATTAAGACATTCTAACAGTAGAAGGAAGCTGGTTAACTTAACCTGATCTAGTGACTGAAATAGTATTCTAAGTGGGAAAGCTCCATGAGTACACTATACAAAAAAAAGCTTAATTTATAAGGCTGATGGACATTGTTAAGTGAAGCAGATTTGTATGGTGCCAAAATGATTTGATGCAGGCTTTTGTACAAATAGGCATGGGGTATGGTGAGTACTGGTATGTTAGTTCATGTGATAAATAAGTAGGAGTTGATAGCTCAGATGATGTCTCCTTAGGGAATAATGGTAACACAAGTAACATGCATTGCTGCATTACAGTGCCATTCTTTTTTGAATACACTACGGCAGGGATGTCAAACTCAATGCCATCATGGGCCGCGTCAGCATTATAGTTGCCCTCAAAACACTAGTTGTATCTGTAAAAATATATAAATGTATCCAAGGCTTTTTTTCTCAGAGAATAGATGTAGGAACACAACCACAATCCCCTGCCGAACCACATTGAACAGTGGGTTTGGCCAAATTGCCCAGCGGGAGGATTTTAAAGGGACAATAAATACCAGGAGTGTGTTATGGGCAGAGTTCAGGGATGTACTGTGTACAGAGTGTAGAATTATTGGGTGTGCTTTGTACAGAGTGCAGTTTCAAGAGTGGCCTATGCCAGCCCTTAAAAATTAGATATTTAGGTAGACCGAATGGAGCAAGCAGAAGCAACCAGGATTCTGCTGAGGGAGAAAAGGCACCCGTGGGATGCTGAGGGGATAACCCACAACTGTCCTGGCTTGCTGGCAATCTCTGCTCTCCCCCCTCCTCAATGCAGACACCAGGCCAGCTCTGCCCTCTGCCTTCCGCTCCTGCTCCGGCTTTCTGCCTCAGTCTCAGCAACTCCCCTGGTAAGGAATCCTGCAGCCTCTGCATCATGTTTTCGTTTTGGAGAGACAGCTTTTTTGTGCGAGCGCCAGGCACCCAGGACATATGTCCCACATTTGCTGGTGGGTGACCCGGCGCCGCAACCGCCCGCATTGCTTTTGTTCTAGTCCAGCTCCTTCTTTCCCCCGACTGTCGAGACTGTAGGATGGAGCCAAGTGAAGTGCAGTGAAACTTCTCCTCGGCTCTGTGCTACAGTCCCGACAGTCGGCGCTCACTGTCAGCGGCACTGTGCTGAAGAAAAAAAATATCAAATAGCACGGTACCGGCTGAATTCTACATTTCCAAGAGGTGACAGAGCTTCTGGGAGAGGGGGGATTAGTTAGAGAGGTGGGGGGTTGTGAGAGAGCTGGTGGGGATTAGTGAGGGAGCTGGGGGGTAACATTGGTGAGAGAGCTGGCGGGTATTAGTGAGAGAGCTGGGGGTAGCATTAGTGAGAAATCTGGGGGTAGCATTAGTGAGAGAGCTGGGGGGAATTATTGAGAGAGTTGGGAGGGTGGCATTGGTGAGAGAACTAGGGGGGAATTGGTGAGAGCTGTGGGGGCATTGGTGAAAGAGCTGTGGGGCATTTGTGAGAGATGAGAGAACTGGGGATAATTTGTGAGAGGTAAGAGACTTGGGGGTTATTTGTGAGAGGTAAGAGACCCGGGGGGGCATTTTCAATCAAGAAATACCTGTGTATAATCTGGATAAAATGTGATAATTTACAAGGGCATTTAGGGGCAGGATTAGGGGCAGATCAACTGGTTGTGAGTAAATTTTGAGCCCTGCCCTATGCACAGAGTGCAGAGTTCAGAGATGTGCTACTTATATAGTGCAGAGTTTAGGGGTGCATTACATACCAAGTACAAGGTTCAAGATTGCACTGTATACAAAGTGAAGGGTTGAGGAGTGGGCTACAGTACATGCAGAGTGCAGGGTTTATGGGTGTGCAATGCACAGTCTGCAGGGTTCAGCTCTTTTTCACAGGCTGTCCACATCTCACTTCCACCCCTCCTCACATATGACCTTTACATCACTCTCCCCATCCCCTACCTCTACACACATCTCCCTCCACAGCCCTCAACTCTGAAATCCCCCCACCCAAAATCCTTCTCACATCTCACCTACCTGGCCTGGCTCTAGTACCTCCCAGTAGTGTAGGCAGCCCCACCTCTCTCTTTTACTTTCAGGGAGAACATTGGTCGCAGATTTGGGCACCGATAAGACAGCTTACCATGTGCCTTATCCCATACTGCACCTGCATCTCCCATGTCCCCGCCATGAGTGCAAGGCAGGCAGGGATCTGTGATAGCTGCCGAGAAGAAAGCTGTCCTTGTAAACACAGAGGGCTACTGTGTTTACAAGTGACTGTGGTGATCGGGGAGTGAAGGGTGAAGGGTGAATGTCTTCTAGCCCTCTACAGTTCTTCTCCCTCTCATGCATTGCACGAATCTATGTTATTGTCGCCGCTGCCACTGTTCTATTCAGATGACCGGACATGAGCTCCAACCATCTGAATAACGGCAGCTGGTTGGCTGTACGGAAGTGCCTATCAGAGCCAGCGGATCTGATAGGCTTTCCGAGTACAGCCCTTGGGTCCCCGGAAGCTTATCCTCGGAATGCATGGGGGGTGCGTTCCTTGGATAAGACTGACAGGCGTCTCAGCCAATCAGGTTGGCCGGTTCTGGCTACCGGTAACCTGATTGGCTGAAGCGTCATCGAGGGCGGGAGAAGACATCGAGGGTCGAGGATGTGGATGGCTGACTCCAGTAAGTGCTGGGCAGGGGGGGCAAAGGGGAATTTTACAGGGCACAGTGGCAACGAAGGGCACAGTGACATCAATGGGCACAGTGGTGACAATAGGCACAGTGGGGACAATGGGGACAATTGGCACAGCGGCATGAATGGGCACAGTGGCGACAATTAAAGGGCATAGTGACATCAAATAGGCACAGTGGCGACAATAGGCACAGTGGGGACAATGGGCACAGTGGGGACAATTGGCATGGCATAGTGACTGCATTTGATGGCATGGAACAGTGGTGACAATTCATGGCACAGTGGCTGCGTTTGATGGCATGGCATAGTGACTAGAGATGTAGAGAACTGTTCTCCAGCGAATAATTTGCAGCGATTTTTGCGCGTTCCATTTTAGATTCATTCGGAACCTGCATTCTTAATGAGAGGAGGGATAGTGTTGCTGCTGCTGAATTGATAGGGAAAGCATAGCTAGACTAGTGTTTTCAGTGTCCACTCCAGTCCTGAAAGACTCATCTAAACTATGCTGTAAGGACAGCACCCCAAAAAGCCCTTTTTAGGGCTAGTAACCCCAAAAAGCCCTTTTTAGGGCTAGTATATCAGTCAGCTTTTTTTTCTCTGTAATCTAATTGCAGTTGCCTGCTAGGAAGGCAGCGTGTGTCAGGATCACAGCGTACACTGTGCCCAGTGCGACCCACCACTCATCTATCTTGGTGGCACAGTAGATAACATTTAAAAAAAAAAAAATTATTACTGCAATATAATTGTAGTCAGTTGCCTGGCTGGCAGCGTGTGTCAGGGTACAGCGTACACTGTGCCCAGTGCCACCCACCACTCATCTATCTTGGTGGCACAGTACATAACATTTAAAAACAAAAAACAATTATTACTGCAATATAATTGTAGTCAGTTGTCTGGCTGGCAGCGTGTGTCAGGGGTACAGCGTACACTGTGCCCAGTGCCACCCACCACTCATCTATCTTGGTGGCACAGTACATAACGTTTAAAAAATAAATAAATATTATTACTGCAATTTAATTGTAGTCAGTTGCCTGGCTGGCAGCGTGTGTCAGGGGTACAGCGTACACTGTGCCCAGTGCCACCCACCACTCATCTATCTTGGTGGCACAGTACATAACATTTAAAAACCCCAAAAAATTGACTGCAATAGAATAGTAGTCAGTTGCCAGCGTGTGTCAGGCTCATAGTGTAAACTGTGCCCACTTGCCAGTGCCACCCCTCATATATCTGGTGGCATAGTATATTAAATTTAAAAAGAAAAAACACAATTTTGACTGCAATAGAATAGCAGTTAGTTGTCTGCAGGCGTGTGTCAGGCCTACAGAGTCTACTCTGCCAACTTCTGCCAGTGCACAGTGACACTCATATCTGGTGTCACAGTAGCTTGCACACATAATACAACTAAACAAATAAAAAAAAATGACTGTCAGAGGCAGGCCACCCCGCAGGGGCTGTCGTGGTGCTGTGATTCCCTTTGACCCTAGATTAATGCCCAGTGTTCAGAGGCCACGTACAGATTACAGATAGGGTTAGAGTTACAGACTGTAACCCTAACCCTATCTGTAACCCTAACCCTGTCTGTAACCCTAACCCTACCCTAACCCTATCTGTTACCTTAACCCTAACCCTAACCCTATCTGTAACCCTAACCCTAACACTATTTGTTACCCTAACCCTATCTGTTACCCTAACCCTATCTGTAACCCTAACCCTAACCCTAAGCCTTACACTACCTGATCGATATAACATCATACTTGATGTTTTAAAGCACGTTATTCCAAACAATTTATGAATGTTAGGTGATTTATGCCCTTTATGGATTAAAAACGGACTCTGCGACAACTACGTAATTTTCCATGGGAGTTTTGCCATGGATCCCCCTCCGGCATGCCACAGTCCAGATGTTAGTCCCCTTGAAACAACTTTTCCATCATTATTGTGGCCGGAAAGAGTCCCTGTGGGTTTTAAAATTCGCCTGCCCATTGAAGTCTATGGTGGTTCGCGCATTCGCGAACATATGCGCAAGTTCGCAATCGCCATTCGCGAACGCGAAATTTTAGGTTTGCGACATCACTAATAGTGACTGCATTTGATGGCATGGTACAGTGGTGCGAATTGATGGCACAGTGGCTGCGTTTGATGGCATGGAACAGTGGTGACAATTGATGGCACGGTGGCTGCATTTGATGGCATGGCACAGTGGTGACAATTGATGGCACAGTGGCTGCATTTGATGGGCACAGTGAGGCTGCAATTTTTTTTTCTGTTTTCACCCCCCCCCCCCCAAAAAAAAAAATTCAGCACCAGCCGCCACTGGTACAATGTCCCCTATACTCATTCACATAGGGCGGGGGGCTAGGATCTGGGCGCCCCCCTGTTAAAGGGGGCTTACAGATTCTGATAAGCCCCCTGCCTGCAGAAACCGACAACCAGAAAATACACCAGTTCTAAGCAGACAACAGTCCCAGAGCACCCTCTTCTGAGTCTCTGGACATGTGCTATGATTCAGAAAAAGTCTAGTTCAAGTAAAAAAGGGATGGAAGTTGTCCAAAATCTCTCTCTTTGAATTCTGCTGAGACAGTCCTATTTTCCTTCCTTAAAAGTAGTGGGAGTGCTCTCTAGTGTTGTCTGATCTCACCAGGCATCTAAATCACACCTCACACCTTCTCAGGTAGAAGTTTCTCAGTCTCTGCTTCTCTGAGCTCCCACCTGCTGGTGGTCACCTATGGCAGGGATCCATTCATCCAGCAGCTGCAGCTTATTCTTTGGTTAGCACTCATCTCTTGGGCAGCACAGCATCATATAGCTCAAGCCAAAACGTTAACTACACAACACTGTTTCCCCTTCACTGCAACCTTGTGGCACTCTCTCTCTCTCTCTCAGCTGTTCAACAATGATTGCAGCAGCACATGGTCCCCACAGTGGCTTCCTCCCTCCAGTCTCCAGGCTGGAATCACAATTCAGTTCCCTCTTTCAACAGCCCACTTCACTCTCCTCTTGCTCTATTGTATCAGACAATCACCCTCTTTCAGACCCAGCCAAGGGGGCAGCCCCCTGAACTGGATACACATCATAGATGAGCATTACAAAGTGGTCTCCCTAAAGATGGCCGCTACATGTCTGCAATAATGAATATTCAGTTTAATCCTGTCCACACTGCAGAGGGATAATACAACAGCACAAAAGAAGTTCCACAGTAGTTATTAGCTACAGTACAGGTAATATTACATTAAAAAATTGTTGTGTGCTAGTAGGGGTGTTAAGCACTATGGGGTGTACTAGCGGCCCGTTTACTTTGAATGGGCTGCCTTAAGCAACACACATTAACTTACAACATAACATGTGCTAACCTGAAAATTAACACACATATTTAAATATGGCCTTAGGATTAGGTTATCAGGTGATAACTCTCTCTGAATTGATCACCTGCCTTGTCACCCAGTCACATGATCCCCTAGTGAAGACCACACTGTATATGTACTGTATATATGTTCAGCAAGGAGGATCACTTTGGCATGGTTATTAGTAGAGGAGCGTATGTATATTTATTGCTGAATGCTTTTTTTTTTTTTCAATTCTTTATTTTATATTATGCTTTTTGACTGCTTTTGATTATTACTTTGAAACGCTATGTACAAATGAATAATTTATGGAACGTGTCACAACATTTTTTTGATTTATGTTTAGAATTCTTATAAGAAATGTTATGAACAGGTGATAAATATTATTTGCAACACTTTAAACAAGCGCACTTTTTTTACACAATTTATATCCAGATTAAGGGATTGATACAGACACTAGTGAAATTATCTTCACAATGAATTACTTAAGGTATCCTGCTAAAGCCTGAGTATATATTGGATTGAAGTGGTTGTGAAAGCTGAAGGTTTTTACCTTCATTTATTCATGCATGAAGGTAAAAAACTCTCAGCCCCCTCTAATACTTACCTAAGCCAATCTCAATCCAGCAATGTGCACGAGACCCAAGGCACTCCTGGGTCCCTGCCTCCTGATTGGCTGAGAGCCATTGGCTCCTGCTGTTGTCAAGCACAGCCAGTGATGTGGAAGCTGGGGACAGGGCTAAGCCACGCTCTCTGCATTTTATGGATAAGAAAAAGCCGAAAGCCGACTCAGGAGCTAGCATGCATGAGTGCCTCCACAGGAACCAGCTTGCTATGGGGGCATTCAACGGGTAGGAGGGGACCAGAGTGCTGGCGAAGGACCCGAGAAGAGGAGGATTGGGACTTCTCTGTGCAAAACCTCTGCACAGAGCATGTACGTATGATATGTTTCTTATTGTTTTTAAATAAAAATATTTCTTTTACGATCACTTTAAATTAAACAATGGATTTTCCCTTGTAGACAGCACAACCATTTATAACTACCTGGCAGACAATAATCATTTTTTTATGGATTCCAACAGTTATTCTCCCGCAGAAAGGAAAAGTGTCCAAATATGTAAAAGTGTGCGCCAATATGGCTCAAGAATACAGCAAAAAATGTTTTAAATTGATCAAACTACAGAGGTTATGTTATCATGAGAGGAATATTAAATTACAGCAAGGATTATTACAATTAGCCTATTAATTAACCAGCTAAAAATCACAAAGGGAATAATACATTATAGTTACCCTCCAAAGCAGATATAGGGGATCCCTGTGTAAAACGAGAAGGCTTTAAAATGGCTCCTGTCCAGACCCTTAAAATGGCTGCCGATCAAGTGGTGGAGTTATCTTCCCAAAATGGCATCTAGCTATGCTGGAGATTTGTGTCCTGGATTCATCGAAGTGTGTGTCAGAGTCTCTCGATCTTGAATAAGTGTCTCTCCGAGATGATCAATCTATAGATGATGGGTGTGAAATGTTTTATTCTCTCGTAGATAATCTATTTCTGTCTTGCAATTTATTTTGTTCAAATAATACAACTCATAAAACGACCCAGAGGGTATAATCTTATTTCTTATTGGTAGCCCAGATTATTAATTAACATTTTGTATATTCAATCAATAAATCAACCTTACCACCAGATGGCATCCTGGGACTTAAAATGTCTTACCTCAGGTTATCAGGGGAATTTAAATTGTGTAGTAAATAATTTGTTAAGGAATACATTTATATTTTTCTATACAGATACAATTATCTTAGTTTACCTAAAAACATAAAATATCATTGAGGGTCTGGCAGCCTTATAACTTGTGCTATTTATTTTTCTGAGTGTAGCAGCATTTAACTGGAACATTTTTGTTACAAAGAGAATTAATTTCTTACATAGTGATTAAAAATATTAACTATACACAGAAAATAAATTGTATACTTAAACTTATTCCAGCCAACTACTAGAGTATGTCTACATGATAACACGCATATTTCGAGCAATAATAATTACCCACAAACACAACTGTAGTAATTAAATATTCTTAATACTTAACTTTTTCCAGTCTTTTCTACAATGTCTCAAAATATCAAATTGTATGTATATATATATATATATATATATATATATATATATATATATATATATATATATATATATATATATAAATATATATACACACAGTATATATATGTAACATTTTCATGGCTTAACATTTTCAAAGAAAGGATCTGTACTGTTAATTTTCTGGTTAAAATTCTCACAAAATCCTTCAGCTTGAGAACAATGGGCACCTGTGTTTGCAGAAACTTGTTGAATGGGATCATATACCTCTTCTCTTCAAGCTGTTTCCCTTATTTCCAGAACCAGGAAAGACCAGCTGGACCACAGTATTTGTGTACAACTAGGTTAACTTGCTTGGGAAGTAAACTTTCCCCCATTGTTAAAAGTCCCTTAATTAATTGATTTTTACACAACTTGATTGCAGAACAACATGATTCACTTTCAGCCTCCTGGGTTAGTTAAATTGTATCTGACACTGTCATTTGACCTACTGCATTTATAATCTGGTCACAATTTTTAAAATTAGGAATGATAAAATATATTTTATTTTTTATTTTTATCAAAGCTCTGATATGGCATAGTTCACTGTCGTCACTATCGGGAATGTGGCTCTTCGCATTTATTCGACCTTTAGGGCACTAATCCTTTCACTGATATGATGAACTAATCCTTCCACTGAAGCCAAGGACAGGGCACTATCCCTCCCACTAACACCAACAACAGGGTAATATTCCCATCATTGACACCAGTGATGGGGCACTATTCCTCCCACTAACACCAACAACAGGGTAATATTCCCATCACTGACACCAGTGATGGGGCACTATTCCTCCCACAGACACTGACGAAATGTATTTCACTTCCACTGACCATGAGCCTACGGGCATTGTTTACTCCACCGATGTTCGGGCATTTTCTACTCCCACCGGCCACAGTCCAGCCCATCAAAAGTTTGAAGGACAATAATCTGGCCCTTTGTTTTGATAGATTGGAGACCACAGGTCTAGGGCAAGAATGTGAAGCCAACGCCAGGACAAATGCATGTAGACAGTAATGCCGCGTACACACGATCGGAGTATCCGATGGTCTAAAATCCGATGGATTTTTTCATCGGAATTCAGACTAAATTCCGACCGTTCAAAACACGGTGATGTAAAACACTACGATGAGCCGAGAAAAATTAAGCTCCATGCTTCCGAGCATGCGTTGATTTGATTCTGAACATGCATGGATTTTTCTCCGACAGAATTCCACACAGACGATCGGAATTTCCCATCGGATTTTTTTCCATTGGAAGAAATTAAAACATGTTCTATTTTTTTACTTCGATGGAGAAAAGTCAGATGGGGTCCACACACGATCGTAATTTCCGATGAAACTTTACCTTACACATTAGCCATGTTTGTTGATCTGTGTCAAATGCTTTTGCAAAATCCAAGTATACCACGTCCAAAGTTTTACTTACCTCCTCATAAAATAAATCAGGTTTGTTTGACAACTTCTGTCTTTCATGAATCCATGCTGTCTGTTGCTTCATTTTTTTTACAGCAAGAACTCATCTATGTGGTCTTTTACTTAACTCTCCAGTATCCTCCCGACTATAGAAGTTAAACTAACAGGTCTATAGTTACTTGGTAAAGACTTTGATTCCTTTTTAAATATGGGCACCACATTGTCTCTATGTCAATCCAGTGGTACCATTCCCGTCATTAACGAGTCCCCAAAAATTTGAAACAATGTCTTTGAAATGACAGAGCTCAATTATTTTAGGATCATTGGGTGGATGCAATCTGGTCCAGGTGCTTTATCCACCTTTAGTCTGTCTAAATTTTCTGGACCATATCACTTTTGGTCATTCTTCATCTGTATTTGACCTGTACATTAACCACTTCAGCTCCGGAAGGTTTTACCCCCTTCCTGACCAGGCAATTTTTTGCATTACGACACTGCGTCACTTTAACTGACAACTGTGTGGTCGTGCAATGCTATACCCACATAAAATTGATGTCCCTTTTTCCCCACAAACAGATCTTTCTTTTGGTGGTATTTGATCACCTCTGCTGTTTTGCACTGTTCTGCTGTTTTGTTCTGCTGTGTTGCACTATAAACAAAAAAGAAACCAACGATTTTGAAAAAAAAAAACAATTTTTTTTCTTTCTGCTGTAAAACAAATCCAATGATTTAAAAAAAAAAAAAAAATTTCTTCATGAATTTAGGCCAATTTGTATTCTGCTACATATTTTTGGCAAAAAAATCCCAAAAAGCATATATTGATTGGTTTGCGCAAAAGTTATAGCATCTACAAACTATGGGATAGAATTATAGACTTTTTTTTTTAAATAGTTTTTGGGGACCAGTGACACCAATTTAGTGCTAAAAAATGCACTGTCACTGTATACATGACACTGGCAGGGAAGGCATTAACATCAGGGGCAATCAAAGGTTTAAGTGTGCTCCTAGGGAATGCTTTCTAACTATTTGGGGGATGGACTGACTGGAGGAAGAGAGACATCTGTGTTCCGAAATAGCAGGAACACACGATTTCTCTCTTCCTCTGTGACAGAACAGTGGTCTGCCGTGTTTAAATGGGCAGACCACTGTTCTGTCTCTCCTACGAATGATCGGCGGGCACAGGGGCCATCGTGCACGCCCCAGAGAAGACAATAAGAATCATTTAAGGTATGTGATTTTGTATCTATTGCATCATTCTCAAAATCTGTGTTTAACAATTCACTACAGACATGTTTTTTACCTTCAATAGTTTTATTAGAAGATTTGAAAAAGTATAACAGTCTTTACATACATCAAGTGCATAATACCATAATGTGTGTAGGAAGGAGGGATTTGGTGTAGGAAGGAGGGATTTGGGTTTCTAGAGCACTGGGCTGACTTTTCATTGGGGTGCAACCTATATGCTAAAGACGGTTTGCACTTGAATGGAAGGGGGTCTGCTGTGCTGGGGGAGAGGTTTATGGGAATGCTGGAGGAGTATTTAAACTAGGATTGAGGGGGGAGGGTGAATTAGAATTACATCGAGCAGACAGGTCAGTTAGTGGTCAGACATTAATGGAGAGTGGAATGGGGATAGATGGGGGAAGGGTTATGGCAGGTGACAAGAAAGTTCCCATGTTGCAAACAGCCATTGGAAATAATAGTGCCATTTGTACTACTATAAATTATATGAAAAACACCAGAGAAAAAAAATGTAACAATACATTTAAGTGTTTGTTCACCAATGCCAGAAGTCTGCCAAGCAAAACAGGTGAGCTGGAAGCTCTGGTGCATGAGGAGAGCTATGATGTAATCGGTATTGCTGAAACTTGGCTTCAATCCTCACATGACTGGGCTATTAATATTCCTGGCTATGCTCTCTTTCGGAAAGACAGGGTAAAAAGGAAAGGTGGAGGGGTCTGTCTCTATGTGAGAAGTGACCTCAAAGCAAGCGTGAAAGAGAACCTGGTTGATGGAGAGTGTGATGAGGCTGAAGCATTATGGGTGGAACTGCATACAGATGTGCGTAGTTCAAAATTAATCATTGGAGTTTGTTATAAACCACCCAATGTTAATGAGGAGGTGGAGACTCAGCTCCTTGCACAGATGGAAAGGGCTGCAAGGTCTGGGACGGTGATAATAATGGGGGATTTTAACTACCCAGAAATTGACTGGATTAATGGCACTTCTGGGACAGTTAAAGGACAAAAATTTAAAAACCTATTGCAGGACAATTTTATGGTGCAGTTTATTGAGGCCCCAACTAGGAATGATGCCCTGTTGGACCTGATAATCTCAAACCATGCAGAGCTTATTACTAATGTTCAGATAAAGGAACACCTGGGTAGCAGTGATCATAACATGATTTCATTTAATATTAACTATAAGCAAGAAATACATACAGGAAATATTAAAACACTAAATTTTAAGAGAGCAAATTTTCCAAGGATGAGGGCTGCTCTCCAGGACTTGGACTGGGAGGGACTATTGGCACAGCTGAACACAGAACAGAAATGGGAATTCTTCAAAATGACTGTGTGGAACCTCACTGCAAAGTATGTTCCCATGGGCAATAAGTTTAAAAGGCTAAAAATAAAACCTATGTGGCTCACGGTCAAAGTTAAAAAAGCTATAAACAAAAAGAAAGCAGCTTTTAAAAAATATAAAAATGAAGGAACACTAGTGTTGTTTAAATGTTACAAAGAATATAACAGGATATGCAAAAAGGAAATCAAGGAAGCAAAAATTCAAAACGAACGACAGATTGCAAAAGATAGTAGGACAAACCCCAAAAAATTCTTTAAATATATTAATAGTAAAAAGGTGAAGTCTGAGCATGTAGGCCCCTTACAAAATAATCTAGAGTGGGTGACTGGGGACAAAGAGAAGGCAAATTTATTAAATGTTTTCTTCAGCTCTGTGTATACAATGGAGCATGGGGGAGCTCATGTCCAAAATGGGGGTGGGAGTGACACAGCCTCAAATCCACAATGGCTCAAAAGTAATATGGTCCAGAAATATTTAGACAGAATAAAGGTGGATAAAGCACCTGGACCTGATGGCATCCATCCACGGATCCTAGGTGAGTTGAGCTCTGTCATTTCAAAGCCACTGTATCTAATATTTAGGGACTCATTAATGACAGGAATAGTACCACTGGATTGGCGCAGGGCCAATGTGGTGCCCATATTTAAAAAGGGAACAAAGTCTTTACCAAGTAACTATAGACCTGTTAGTCTAACTTCTATAGTTGGGAAGATACTGGAACGTTTAATAAAAGACCACATGGATGAGTTCTTGCAGGAAAAAAACTATTTAAGCAGCAGACAACATGGATTCATGAAAGACAGAAGTTGTCAGACAAACCTGATTTCCTTTTATGAAGAGGTAAGTAAAACCCTGGACAGAGGCGTGGCTGTGGACGTGATATATTTGGATTTTGCAAAAGCGTTCGATACAGTTCCGCACACACGGCTCATGTGTAAGGTAAGGTCTACAGGATTGGATATATCAGTTTGTAAATGGATAGAAAATTGGCTGAAAGACAGAATTCAGAGAGTCGTGGTTAATGATTCTTACTCTGAATGGTCCAATGTTATCAGTGGTGTACCCCAAGGTTCAGTGCTGGGACCCTTACTTTTCAATATATTTATAAATGATATTGGGTCTGAGATCAAAAGTAACATTTCTGTCTTTGCAGATGACACCAAGCTATGCAGTGGAATAACGTCCTTGCAGGATGTCTCCAATTTACAAGCCGACCTCAATGCTCTGTCTAATTGGGCGACTAAGTGGCAGATGAGGTTTAATGTAGATAAATGTAAAGTTATGCACTTGGGGGCTAAGAATATGCATGCATCATACATACTAGGGGGAGTACAACTGGGGGGATCTGTAGTGGAGAAGGATCTGGGGGTTTTAGTTGATCATAAGCTCAATAATGGCATGCAATGCCAAGCTGCGGTTTCCAAAGCGAGCAAAGTCCTTTCTTGTATTAAGAGAGGTATGGACTCCAGAGACAGAGATATAATTTTGCCCCTGTACAAATCATTAGTAAGACCTCATCTGGAATATGCAGTTCAGTTTTGGGCACCAGTTCTCAAAAAGGACATCGGAGAACTGGAGAAAGTGCAGAGAAGGGCAACCAAACTGATAAGAGGCATGGAGGAGCTCAGCTATGAGGAAAGATTAGAGGAACTGAATTTATTCACTCTTGAGAAGAGGAGAATAAGGGGGGATATGATCAACATGTACAAATATATAAGAGGTCCATACAGTGAACTTGGTGTTGAGTTATTCACTTTACGGTCAACACTGAGGACAAGGGGGCACTCTTTACGTCTAGAGGAAAAGAGATTTCACCTCCAAATACGGAAAGGTTTCTTCACAGTAAGAGCTGTGAAAATGTGGAACAGACTCCCTCCAGAGGTGGTTCTGGCCAGCTCAGTAGATTGCTTTAAGAAAGGCCTGGATTCTTTCCTAAATGTACAGAATATAACTTGAGTATTAAGATTTGTAGGTAAAGTTGATCCAGGGTAAATCCGATTGCCTCTCGGGGGATCAGGAAGGAATTTTTTCCCCTGCTGTAGCAAATTGGATCATGCTCTGCTGGGGTTTTTTGCCTTCCTCTGGATCAACTGTGGGAATGGAGTTGGGTGTATAGGATTTTACTGTGTTTTTTATTTTTGTTTTTTTATTTTTTGTGGTTGAACTGGATGGACTTGTGTCTTTTTTCAACCTGACTAACTATGTAACTATGTGTGTCCGAGAATACATATCACAGTGCATCAACCACATGTTGTATATTATTACAATTAGATATGGTATCTCGAGTCTAAATACAATTCAAGTCGATAAACTTATAAACCTGTATATTGATAACCATGGCTTCGGTGCAGCACAGTGCTACAGGATTCACATAAACCACCGGCCCGGCCAATGCCCAGCCCGGACGGGGCAGACCCCCACACCACCGGCGCCCCGGTCGGGAACAAACTGCGCCAACAGCAGGGAGCCCCCCCCTCCCGGACCACAACACAGCCCCCGCCAGCGGCCAACATAGTAATCTCCGAGCATTTTGTGTGTCAGTAATACAATAGGAGAGGCTATACGTGCGTATGTAAATAAAACATAGAACAGATATAACAGGGGGTTAGGGGGGGAAGGGGGAATTGTAGTAACGAACATAGGTAAGGGGAGAATGGGATTTGGACAGCCTGGATAAGGAGGGATAGAGAGAGAAAGGGGAAGGGAGGGAGGGAGAGAAGGAGAAGGAAAAGGGAAGAGGGAGGGCTGGATGCGTCTCTATCTTATCTTACCAGAAGTGACAGGTGTGAGCAAGTAAATGACAAAGCATACTTAAAATTTGCATTCGTTAGTCTCATACCAAACTACCCAAGGCTTCCAGGTCTTGGCCCCATGACCATGAGCACAATATGACGTTTCAAACATAATTTCGTAGTTAATGTGGAGGTTTGTAGATCTCACCACTCCTTGTAGGGTAGGAACTTCTGTGTTCCTCCATTTTCTCATTAACTCTAGTCTGGCACTCAAAAGTATATGTGTAACTACCGCTCTATGTGTTGCAGGTATTGAGTCTATGCCTAAGGATAGGATAGCCATGTCTAGTCGAGGGGGATAGTCGCAATTGGTAACCTCACTTATGAGTGCAAACACTTTGTTCCAAAATGTCGATATCTTGGGGCAATTTCCCAAAATATGCATCAGCGAACCTCTATGACCACATGTTCGCCAGCATAGCGGGGAAGATTGGGCCTGGAAACTCGCCAACCTCGTGGGGGTCAAGTATCACCTCAGTAAAATCTTCTGGGAAAGTTCCCAAAGGTTGGCGCATCTGGTGGCTTTATACACTGACGAGATAGCCGACTGCCATTGGGATATGTCATATTTGCTGGCGAGATCCCATTCCCAAGACCTCATAGAGGGCGTTTTGGTCATAAGGTTCTTTTGGCTTAATAAACCGTAGAATAGGGATATACCTTTGATGGAGGTCACTGGGTTAGTGAGGTACAGGAACACTCTCCAGGGAACGTCTACAGACAGTTCTGGGGAGTTGTTAAGGAGATGTGTTACTTGCATGGTAGTGTACTGATCTCTGGGGGTTAAACCATATTCTATTTGAAGAGATCTGAACGATTTAGTTGCAGGTCCAACTTGGATATCTGCGACAGATTTAATGCCCCTGTCCCCCCAATGTCTAATATTAACGTTGGGGATCAGTAGCTGCAGGCCGTTTATAGGAAACGGTATGTTACGGAGGTTAGGGTCGCCTGTCGGTTCCTTCATAAATTTCCCCCAGGCTTTAAGCGTTGCTTTGATGGTTGTGGATATGTTTGGGGGTAGGTTACCCAAATGTGTGCTGGCTAAAAGTAGAGCAGGCAAATCTAGGTTTGGGCATTGGACGGTTTCTAACGATGTCCATCTCGACTGACTTCCACTTTGGAACCAGCTCCTTAATTGTGCCAGGATTGCGGCCAAGTAGTAGTCCTTAAGGAGCACATGCCCTACTCCCCCTGTTTTCCTAGATTTTACCAACTTGTGAAAGGCACATCTTGCCCTCTGACCCCGCCACAGGAACTTATTTATTAGGGATTGGGCTAAGGAAAATAATTTTTCAGGGACCAGTATAAGGAGGTTTCTAAATAAGTAGATGAATTGGGGTAGTAATATCATTTTAAAGGCCGCTAGGCGCCCCGCCCATGAGGATTCAGTCCATGAGAGCTCCTTGAGTTTAGATGGGAGGGAGTGTAGAAAAGAGTTGTAATTGGCGTCTACTAATCGATCCGTATTGTCCGTTAGTGTAATGCCAAGGTACTTAATACCCCTAGCACTCCAAGTATAGGGGTACTGATGTTTGATTTTAGCAGTTGATTTGTCATCTAGACCTAGGCCTAGAATATATGACTTACTTTCATTTATTTTATAATACAAAACCTTGTTGAATAGATTCAGTATTTCTTGAGTAGCTGCCAATGACGTGTCTATGTTGGTCAAGATCATGATTATATCGTCAGCGAAGAGACTGATAGAGTGTTCCTCTTTACCAACCTTGAACCCAGCTATCTTGGGATGTGATCTAACTGATATGGCTAGGGGTTCCATCAGCAAATTAAAGATCAGAGGGGACAGGGGGCACCCCTGTCTTGTGCCATTAGTTATACCAAAAGGCGCAGATAAAACTCCGGACATATATACTTTAGCTGAAGGCCTAGAGTACAGTGCTTGGATAGCTGTTAGTACATTACCACTGAAACCAAACTCTTCTAAAGTTCTAGACAAATACGTCCAGTGAATCCTGTCAAAGGCCTTCTCTGCGTCCAAAGATAGGAGCAGAGAAGGCCTTTGTTGCACTTTCGCCAAGTGGACTATATTGACCATGCGTCTGGTGGCATCTGACGTTTGTCTATTTTTTGTAAAGCCAGATTGGTCTGGGTGGATCAATGTGGGCATAATATCTATTAATCGTGTGGCGAGTAATTTAGCATAGATTTTAATATCTAAGTTGAGAAGTGATATCGGTCTGAAATTTGCTGGTGAGGTAGGTTCTTTGCCGGGTTTGGGTAGAGCCACTATGAGGGCTTCTAGCATTTTTGGTGGGAAAGAGGCAGAGGCAGCAGCCGACTGAAACAACTGCAGCATGAATGGTGATAGCAAAGATTTAAATTCCTTATAATATTCACTGCTAAAACCATCGGGTCCAGGTGACTTATTGAGAGGTAAGGAGTCTATGACCTTAGAGAGTTCAATGTTGTTAAAGGGAAGGTTAAGGGAGTCGAGCTGGGCCCTGGATAGCTTAGGGATGTTTATATTGTCTAAGAATTGAGAGATAAGCTCAGGAGTGGGCTGGGTGGTGGACGGGTCGTCTTTGAGATTATATAATTTGCTGTAGTAGCAGCTAAAAGCGTCTGCGATTTGCTGGGGGTGGAATATTTTCTGAGCGGTGTCGGGGTGTAGCACAAAAGGGATTTTCGTTTTATATCTATGACCTTTAAGGGTCCTTGATAGTAATTTCCCTGCCTTATTACCTGCGGTGTAGTAGGTCATCCTTAGACGTTTGGAGGTTCGCTCGAAGCTCTCCAGTAGGAGGAGTCTGAGATTATATCTAAGTTTTGTGAGTTGCTCAGATAGGTTCCTAGATGGGTTCTGTTTATTTTTGTTGTCTAGGTCTGAGATTTGGCTCAATTCCGTAAATCGACTCTGCCTCTGCCTCTTGGACCTTGCGCCGGCCTGAATAAATATGCCTCGTATAAATGCCTTATGGGCATTCCATAGTGTGTAGGGGCTTTGGACAGAATCTTGATTGTTTTTAAAGAATTCAGCTAAATGGGTTCTAATTTTGTCTTTAACCTCCCCGTTTTGCAGAAGAAGGGTATTTAGTCTCCAAACCGGGGTTCGTTTACAAGAAGCAGAATCAGTTAAGGATAACACCACAGAAGCATGGTCACTCCACGAAATGTCATTGATCTTAATCGATTTAACCTGAAATAATACTTTTTGTTCAACCAGAAAAAGATCAATCCTTGTATAAACACAGTGAGGTATAGAGAAAAAAGTGAAGTCCTTTTCATTATCATGTAAGCAGCGCCAAGCATCATACAGATTGTGCTTAATAAGTGATGGAGATAGTGCCGGTAGGTGACGGGCAGAGGAAGTGGTGGAGTCCATAATTGGATCAGGGGTTATGTTGAAGTCACCACATAGAACAAGTGAACCCTTCCGGACTTTCGATACTACTTTCATGAATTTATTAAAAAAATGAACTTGGCGTTTGTTAGGGGAGTAGACGCTGGCTATGGTGTAAGTGACAGTGTCTATGTCACAGATCAGTATTAGGTATCTTCCCAAGGGGTCTCTGAGGATATCCTGTAGTTTAAACGCCACAGTGTCTCTAATGGCAATCAGGACCCCCTTGGTTTTAGAGTCAGCGTTGGCTGTGAACACATGTGGGAAACTTCCGTGTGTACATTTCGGTGGGGCTTTAGCACAAAAGTGTGTTTCCTGGGCGCAGATAATATCACAGACATGTTTTTTTATGTCCAAAAAATTGTGACAAAAATTAGATCACCTTGGGCTGTCTACTTTAAAAAAAATATGATTTCAGGAGTTTTTGTACTATTCTGGCATTTTTATTTTAACAGAACGTTAGAGAAACAATTTTTTTCCTTTCCATAGTAAAAAAAAAATGTGATTATTACATACCACCAAAAGAAAGCGCTATATGTTCCAAAAAAAATATCTAAAACTAATTTGCATGTACTGATCAGTTGGTACAGTGTTGCTTGACGGAACAATTGTGAAATAAACTATCGTAAATGTTAAAGTAACACTATAGGCAATTTTTGGGGGGATATTTTCATTTTGGAGTAAGTATGGTTTATAACCCCTGTCATCTCCCATTGTGGAGATTTCCCGTCAATTCCTGTCCTGTAGCCAAACAGTAAGTGAGAGAAAATCCCCCAAAAGGAGGGCATCCCAGGTTGTCACCAGGGTCACCAGAACTAGTGTCTCTATTGGAAGATTTCCCCTCTATTTCTGTTCTGATTCAACCAAAAATGTGGAATGTTCGTTTATTTTTACTTTTGATGATAATGGTAAACAGGACAAATAGAGAAGGACAAATCTCCCTAATGGGGACACAGACAAAGAAAAAACTCACAAAAGTTACATATATTGGTAGAATTTGAAAATTATTTGTTTAACCTGACTTTATTAAAGTGTATATAAAAGCATTTTATTTAGTTTTAGAGTGGGGAACAAATGTTTAATACTGACTGTGTCCTCGTCGGGAAGAGTCACCCTCTCTATTTGTTTTGGTAACCATTTGTGAGTTGTCACTGTAGCAAGAGGTGAGCAAAAATCATCAAACAAGGACAACTGTTTTGTGACAACCTTGAGATGGGAATTTTGCTCGCTTTCAAGAGAGTTTCTAATATTCACTGTTGCATCTCCAGCAAAGAAAATATAGGAGAAACCTCCCCAGAAGGACACAGGCAGCAAAAATAACCCGCAAGGGTTGTTAACCATTTCATATTATCTAAATAGAAAAAAAAAAAGAGAAAAAAAAAGTTTGGGGCTAAAGCTGAACTAAACTCTCTCAATCAACATTAAATATTTTTAACCGTGGAGGAGTGTTTTACAGCTGAGCACACCCTCCTGCCTGCATGCCCGAATGTAAGGGCAGAGGCATTAAATGAAGTAAATGCTATATAAATCTACCCTTACTGAAGATAGCCGCGGTTTGAAATTCAGAGGGGTTCAAAGTGGATCTCAAGGGAAAAAAACCATGGAAACATAAACAGATAGGTGAGTTTGCAATGAATAATATAAACAAAATAAATAGCATTTTCATTTTTTGTGTAGTTGTAATTGTGTATTTTATATTTCCTTGTGTTATCTTAAAAGCTATTCTCTACTGCTTTTTAGATATATTTTAGATAAAAGGTGCAGTTCTAAAGAAGACATGCTTTAGCTCATTATTGACCAACACTGTTTTAGACTTATTTTGCCAATAACTGGGCTGTGTATGGAAAGCACAAGACTTGCAGAGTTGATCAATATCTGCTTGGATACTGTTCTTGCAGGATGGAAAAATCTGGTCCTGCAAAGAAAGCAAAGTGAAACGGCTGCTTTTAAAACAAGATCTTTAGAAAGTTGAAAGCAATGTATAAACCAGACACTAACTTTCCATTTTACCAACATTCCAAGAAAAACATTATGGAATGTGAAGAAAGTTGTTTTTAAGGGTATAGTCTGTATATATGATGAACTTAGAGGTAATTGTAATTGGTTATCCAGATTGGCTGAGTCTGAAAATTTGCATTGGAGACTAAGTCTGAATACTGTCTTTCACTTTGTGTGCCAATAGACTAGCATATAAAGTAAGTTGATATACAATAAACTGCTATATTGTTCTTTTATATTAAAGCACTTTTATTTTACTAAAATCCCCAAAAATTAAACATAAACAGAACTCACCTTTATAATTGAAACAGACAGGTGTTCCAAGATCATTGCTGTCTTTAAGAGCTTTTATCTATGATTTTGCTTACCACTGGTTTACAATTTAAAAAGCCAAATTAAAAAACAAGATTCCTGGCAGGATCAGCAAGTATTGTTTTTTTTAGCAATCATCGAACAGTTACAACAAAACACTTTCAATGGTACATTTAACAGACCATAAAGGGAGCAAATAAAATATGTTTACTGTTAGGGCTACATACTGTATACTTAAAGGTGATATAGCAAAGAATAAAATGGGAATGGGAATTTGATCTTATTGGTTTGCCATCATATAGCTTAGATATGAAAACATTATCTGTCGAGCTCTGTGAAAAATAGGGCTATTGACTATCTCTCTTTTCTGGCTGCTCCAGGGAATTTGTTTTAAATACAGCTCTTTTAAAAAAAAGGCCATCTCTAGCAGTGTTGCCAACCTACCAGATTAAAATTTACTGACACAACACCCAAAACTTACTGGCACGGCCATGTTTTTACTGGCATTTCCAAAAGTTACAAAATTACGGTTGTGCAAATTGTGCAAAGTGAAAATTTCAGTATTTAGGCTACAAATAAGTACAATGGGCCAAATTCTCAAAAGAGATACGCAGACTTAACTGCTGTTCAGTCTGTGCCTAACTTTGGAAACGATTCTCAAAAGGCTTTTTCCAAAGTTAGGCAGAAAATCTGACATGTGTAAGACACTTACACGGTCAGATCTTAGGCTGCAGTACCGCATCCGCCACTGGGGGCATTTCTCATTGAAATGCAGCTTTGAGTATGCAAATGAGGACTTAAGCAGATTCTCAAAGCATTTCATCACTGTGATTTCTGCGTAAGTTCCGAATTTGCCTGCGCAAAACTAGGGCTGGTTTTATAATGTGGAAAGTTAGTCACACATTGTAAAGGCCCATTCCAGCGACGGCATTTGGTATGCATTCCCGAGGGAGAACTCCACGGCAATTTTTAAATTCAAAACCGGCATGGGTTCCCCCCCCAGGAGCATACCAGGCCCTTAGGTCTGGTATGGGTTGTAAGGAGACCCCCCCTACGCCGAAAAATCGACGTAGGGGGTCCCCCTACAATCCATACCAGACCCGTATCCAAAGCACGCTACCCGGCCGGTCAGGAATGGGAGTGGGGACGAGCGAGCGCCCCCCCCTCCTGAGCCGTGCCAGGCCGCATGCCCTCAACATGGGGGGGTTGGGTGCTCTGGGGCAGGGTGGCGCACTGCGGGCCCCCCCACCCCAGAGCACCCTGTCCCCATGTTGATGAGGACAGGACCTCTTCCCGACAACCCTTGCTGTTGGTTGTCGGGGTCTGCGGGCGGGGGCTTATCGGAATCTGGGAGTCCCCTCAAATAAGGGGGCCCCCAGATACCGGCCCCCACCCTAAGTGAATGGATATGGGGTACATCGTACCCCTACCCATTCACCTGGAGGCAAAAAGTAAAAGTTAGTAAACACACAACACAAGGGTTTTTAAAATAATCTCCCCTCTTCCGCTGTTGACTCGGCGAACCCCGGTTCTTCTGCAGATGTCCGGTGCCTTCTTCTTCAGCGCTGGCTGCCTGCTATCTGTGTGTGTCAGCTCAATTAGTAACAGGCAGCCGGCGCGGTTCTTCTTCTTCCCTCTTCCGATGTTGCCTCGTCGCCTCTTGTCACTGTAATGATGGAAGCGCGCCTTGCATCCCATTTATATAGGCATCACCGTCCCATCATGCTCCGGCAGGTACCCACGTGGTGGGTGCCTACCCACGTGCACCCACCACGTGGGTACCTACCGGAGCATGATGGGACGGTGATGCCTATATAAATGGGATGCAAGGCGCGCTTCCATCATTACAGCGACAAGAGGCGACGAGGCAACATCGGAAGAGGGGAGAAGACCCTGAGGTCACAGAAGACCGCGCCGGCTGCCTGTTACTAATTGAGCTGACACACAAAGATAGCAGGCAGCCAGCGCTGAAGAAGAAGGCACCGGACATCTGCAGAAGAACCGGGGTTCGCCGAGTCAACAGCGGAAGAGGGGAGAAGATGGAAGAAGACCCCCGGAGAGCGGAGAAGCCCCCCCCGGAGAGCGGATGAAGAAACCCCCCCCGGAGAGTGGAAGAAGACCCCCGGAGAGTGGAAGAAGACCCCCGGAGAGTGGAAGAAGAAGCCCCCCCCTGGTAATAGAGCTAATAAAGAAGACAGGGGGGGCCTCCGGAGCAGAATAATAAATTATTTTAAAAAGCCTTGTGTTGTGTGTTTACTAACTTTTACTTTTTGCCTCCAGGTGAATGGTGGGGGGCCGGTATCTGGGGGCCCCCTTATTAAAGGGGACTCCCAGATTCCGATAAGCCCCCTCCCGCAGACCCCGACAACCAACGGCAAGGGTTGTCGGGAAGAGGTCCTGTCCTCATCAACATGGGGACAGGGTGCTCTGGGGTGGGGGGGCCCGCAGTGCGCCCCCCTGCCCCAGAGCACCCAACCCCCCCATGTTGAGGGCATGCGGCCTGGCACGGCTCAGGAGGGGGGGGGCGCTCGCTCGTCCCCACTCCCTTCCTGACCGGCCGGGTAGCGTGCTTTGGATACGGGTCTGGTATGGATTGTAGGGGGACCCCCTACGTCGATTTTTTGGCGTGGGGGGGTCTCCTTACAACCCATACCAGACCTAAGGGCCTGGTATGCTCCTGGGGGGGGGGACCCATGCCGTTTTTTTCTTTGAAAATTGGCATGGAGTTCTCCCTCTCAGGAATGCATGCTGAGCGACGCTGTCATTTTTTTTTTATAATTATTTGTTTTCCCGGCGCGTCTTTTTTTTTTCACCCGTCGCAACTTTAGTGTCCCGTCGAAATTCTCAAAGCCGCCCGGCGTTAATTACGTTCGCGCGCTGCACGTCGGGAAAATGACGTCACACGCATGCGCAGTACGGCCGGCGCGGGAGCGCGCCTCATTTAAATTTTATACGCCCCCAGGAGAGGAGGACCGCCTTACGACGGCAGCACTTAAGTTACACGGCCTGAAATTTCTAGGTAAGTGCTTTGAAGATCGGGCACTTAGGTAGAGATTTTAAGTCAGTGTAACTTAACTGCTGAAATTTAAGTTAGGCTACGTTTTTGGGAATTTGGCCCAATATGCAATAAGCAATGTGATTTAAAGTAGATATTAAGGCAAAGAACATATTTCTTATTTTATTTTTAATATAGTAAGTAAGTGGCTCAGGGACAGGACTGTGCAGCAGCACAGATCACTGACAAGTCCCCTCCTGAGTGACAGTGACAGTCTCTCTCCATGCCAGGTGGTCCTCTCAGTCCTCTTCAGTCCAAACAGCAACAACAGTCCTGCTCCTGGCTTGCCTTGCTCCCATCCCGCAGACCCGCACACGAGGCTCTGGCTATTCCGTTCGGCTCCCTTGCACTATGACATAACACAACATGCTCGCCCAGACTCGCCCCCACTGGTACCACCCGAACACACTGTAGCAGCCACTTGGATGGTCCTGGCCTGGCTCCAGACCCGAGCTGCGCATGCCCGGTTCCGAGCCAAGCTTCACACCCATATTTTTTTACTGGCAACCTTTTCCTCTTACTGGCATTTACTGGCAGGAGAAGAGCACCCATTTTTTACTGACTGCCAGTAAAAATACTGATGGTTGGCAACCCTGATCTCCAGCAGTGTCTGTATTTTAGACTACCATCAGTTTATGGAGAGTTTCTTCACAGTAGGAGAGGTTAAGCAATGGCAAGCCTTAGCACATAGTCAAAGTCAATATCAATAATAATAATAGTCGTTAATAAATACATTAAAAATAATAATAAAAAATAATAATAGTAATAATAATAATAATAATAATAATAATAATAATAATAATTGTCAAGAAGATTATTTTCTTGCAACTAATAATATCCAAAATGTAATTTACACATTTTTTCATCCTGTGGCAATTGTGCCAATAGTTATAAAGTTGCCTTTTTCTGGCACAAAGTTACAGGAGCTGTGAGAGGGGGAACTTGATAGACATTAGTGTTTTTTTACCTCAATTGAAGACTGAAGAACTGAATGCGTAATCTTTCTAGCAGCAATGTTTAGGAAAGGTGTTACAGAAGCCAAACTGAAAGCAGTCAATTCAAAAACACCACTCAGGTACGTTACCATTTCAGGTCAATTGAATACTCAATGTTGCCAAAAGCTGAAAAACAATATAATTATATAATTTTATATATGTATATATATATATATATATATATATATATATATATATATATATATATATATCATGTAAGAAATATATTTTTAGGGCCTGTGTGAGAGTTATTTTTTGCCTGCTCGGGATGCACAGGTGTTCTGTGCATCCACATGAAGGCAGTCCTATTCATCTCAGTTGGATTGCATTGGCTACAGGGACACAACTGCTGGTGTGCGTGTCCCCGAATGCACACTGTCTGTGTTCAGGGACACACCCGCATTCTCACGGGTGTCAAATTGAGAGCAGCAGCTGTTCGAGCAGCCACTGCATCCCAATTGACATGACTAGACTGCCTGCACAGAACACCTGTAAAAACATGGTCCTCATACAGGTGTATGCCTAAAGTATAACTAAGAAATATTTTTTTTTGGATAGAGTGGAGGGATTAGAACACGTTGTCAGTTTTTGTTGATTTCTGTGCCCCCGTTAAGGAAATTCATTGCCTCTATATATCCTGTTTACCATTATCATTGAAAAGTGAAAGTAAAATAAATTTTGGGTTGTCCCCAGAAATGTAATAGATGGGGACACTAGTCCTGGTGACCTGGGGGTCCCCAAGGAAGTCTCTTAATTTGCAGTGATTTCCTCTCAATTCTTGTTAGGCTATGGAAATATCCGCAAAGGGATACAGATGGGGGAAAAAAAATCTGACAGGAGTTTTAATCCTCTCTTAAGCCGGGTACACGCGATCAGATTATTGGACACATTTTTGTCCGTTTTTTGTATCTCATATCAAAAGTGAAGAGGTTACACAACATACGAAAACTCTCGTACATCAGAATTCAACTTCAAAAGTGATGTAATGTGTTTTTTTGTATGTGTTTCGTTTCTTAACATGTGCCGTCTTGCTCTTACGATTTTTTTTTCAGATGAAAACTGTAATAATTTACCACTTCAGCCCCGGAAAGATTTACCCCCTTCCTGATCAGAGCATTTTTTGCGATTCTGTACTGCGTTGTTTTAGCTGACAATTGCGTGGTAGTACAACATTGTACACAAACAAAATTGATGACCCTTTTTCCCCACAAATAGAGCTTTCTTTTGGTGGTATTTAATCACCCCGCTATAAACAAAATAGAGCGACAATTTTGAAAAAAAAGCAATATTTTTTACTTTTTGCTGTAATAAATATCCCCCCAAAAATATATATATATATATAAAAAAAATGTTTTTCCTTAGTTTAAGCTGATGTGTATTCTTCCACATATTTTTGGTAAAAAAAAAACAAGTATACTGATTGGTTTGCGCAAAAGTTATAGCGTCTACAAAATAGGGGATACATTTATGCCATTTTTATTATTATTATTATTATTTTTTAATAGTAATGGTGGCTGAGATTTTATTGGGACTGCAACATTATGGCAGACACATCGGACACTTTTGACATTATTTTGGGACTGTTGTCATTTATACAGCGATCAAAGCTACAAATAGCCACTGATTACTGTATAAATGACACTGGCAGGGAAGGGGTTAAACACTAAGGGGCGATCAAGGGGCTAAGTGTGTCCTAGGGAGTGATTCTAACTGTAGGGGGGATTGTCTCACTAGAACATGACAGAGATCACTGCTCCCGATGACAGGGAGCAGTAGCTCCCTGTCATGTTGCTATGCAGGACAGGGAAATACCTTGTTCTGACGCTCCGTGTCACGATGGCGGGCCGCCACCGAACATCAAGTTCGCAGGACTCGCGGCGCACATGTGCGAAAATCATACTTGGTATTTTTAGAGCATGCACATCCAGTTTTAGCCGTTCATCACATTTTACTTCCTATTTTCTGATAGTGTGTACTGGCCTTTACTCTATCCAAAATGAAGAAAAATGTTTTGCCCATAGTTATACTCAAAGCCTTAAAACATATAGCCATATTGCAAGATCCTTCTGTCTGTAGATTGAGTTTATGTAAAACATAAAAAAACATAAAAACCTTTATGAAACATATTTAAGATTAATACAAAATAAACTTTCATAGGAAGAAAAATTAAATTTTTGCAAGAAAATTTTCCACTAAAATGTCCTCTTAAATTGTAGTAATTTTAGGTAGAATTATTCAATACAGGTAATGCATTAAAATTATATTTAGATCAGAATGTAATCTCACCAACATAGAGGTGAGGCATAATAAGTGTAGCCAAAGCAGAGTTGAGCAGTGGCGGCTTGTGGTATATTTTTTTGGGGGGCGGCAATCCGTCAGATGCCACCCACACCGACGGTCAGGTCTTCCACCCTCCCCCAGGTCAGTCAATCGGTCCCAGCACTTAACCCATCTAGGCCATGGGCTTCCTCTGGGCGGCTGCTTCTGCAAACCCGAGCCTCCAGGTCCAATCATGTGCTTCTAAAAAAAAACTCCCCATTGGAATCCATGTGTCTGAAGCCCTGCATGTACTGTAAATTAGGGGCTGGGCACATGGATTAGGGGGGCGGCTCCCCTTCCCCCCATATGGATGGGCTGCCACTGGAGGCGAGACATCAAAATGTGATGACTGGCATTACATGTTGACAACGTCCTAGGCACAGTGCCACCAGCAGCAAAAAAACAAGGCCTTGATAGTTACTTTCATATATCCCTGAAGTATGGTTTAATCAATCCTCTCCAGAAGTTTTGGACTTCTGTGTGATGAAGGTTTTTATTTGCCTCCTGCAGCGCTCTTGCAGACTACACTCATCCTGTTGTTTACATCACTCATCAGCAGCCTGAAGTCTGTCCAACTGGCAACAATACTTTTTAGAAACTGCAGTTTTAAGTTTCGACAGTCTGTGATGTGTGATTCAAAAGAAGATGGCACTGCAAATCGTCTGAGAGTGGTGAAGCATCAAGTAGCGGAAATCCCCTTATTACCTCTCTGGAAAACAATTTACAATGACAAAACTGAATTAAATGAAACTTATACAGATGAGAAATGCATTATCATTTTTGTCCTATTTCTGACAGCAGCCTTCTCCCAAGAAACAATACACCCATAGATAATCGTATACAAAGATGAGATCATGAGAAATTTCTCTAGTTTTCATTTTAAGGAAATATAAAGAAATAACTAGATCAGAGAGATTACACGCCCACTCCCAAAGCATTTTTTTCTAAGAGAAAAGAGAGGATACTGTTCATATACAAGTAGAGCAAAGCCACGAATAAGACTGCTAATGGGTGCAAAGAATGGAACACTGTAAGTATACAGATCCAGTAATTGCATCGTAACACACTGGATCCATCAGCTTGGTGTTACATGAGAACATTGGTGAATGGGGATGAGTCAAAGGTACCTTCTGCCGTTGGACGAACATTACAAAAGTTTGGGTGTCAAATCCAAACTCCACTGGTGTTAAAAATCAGTTCTGGCAATTTTTTAGGGTAATAGACAAGGGATTGCCAAACAAATGACAGGAGGAGAAATGTGGGCACTGTGCCAAGGATCATGTACCATATTGAAAAAAAAGTTTGGTTTGGCAGGAAGCAGTGATTTTTGCAATACTTAAAATGAAACATTAAAATGCTGAATTCCTTTAAATAACATGCCTGGGGGATGCCCTTAACTGCCTGTGAATGGCCAAATCTGTTCAATCTATACAACCTACTGTAACAAAAAAAAACAGACATTTAGGCCCCTTTCACACTGATGGACTAATTGGGTCTGCCTGTCAGCTTTTTAGGGGGACCGGATCAGACCAATCATATAGAGAGCTATAGAGCGGTGGATGTCAGCGGACTTGTGTCCATGGACTCCCGCCGGCATCCAATCCTGTCCGCTAAAAACAGATGGTTGCGGTACAGATGACAGTTGTATGGAAAGGGCCAGGCAGTCCTTTTTCATCTGGAAGCCCCATAAAGAACAGTGGGCTGTGGTCATGTCCGCTCTGCATCAGTGCATCCACCTGCTCAGCGGGGATTGGCAGAGAGATCCCCTGCTGAGTGGGCAGATCCACTGGTGGACTCCGCCAATGTGAAAGGGGCCTGCCAAAGAAAAAAAAATTCTCTTTAAATTGCCATTAATTGGCATATTCAGCCGCTGTTTGTAAGCAAACAGCTGAGTACTCCCTTCATCCATAACGGATCCTTATCCTAGAGTCTGGTATAGATTTTACACAAACAAAACAGCATGGGGTTCCCCACACAATTAATACCAGGCCCTTCAAATCTGGAATAGATTTTAGGACGCCATGCCAAAAAGACTGAAAAAAAGGTGTGGGATTTAAAGGGAGACCCCGTGTAAAAATAAAAAATTAATGCTTGGGGTCCCCCCAAAAATCCATACCAGATTCTTATACGAGCATGTAGCTTGGTTGGCCAGCAAAGGGGGAGGAAATATGCACCCCCCCCCATGAACTATAATCAGCCCCACACTTCGCCAAAAGGGACTCCCTGGGAAAGCCCCTCGTCTCCATGTCCATGAGAACCAGAGTTCAGAGCTGTCAATTTATGGCAATCAGTCATCGTCATCTGACATGCCAGCGGTCTGTGTTTTTTTTTTTCTTTATTGCTGATGTGATCAACTTTTGATTTACTTTTGGGACATTGTTTAGTTTTGTTTCTTTTAAATAAAGGACTTATGTGTATGTAGCTGTTATTCACATTGGGGGGGCTGGAATCTGGTTTCCAGATTCCAGTAAGTTCCACATGGCTAGGGTTTTGGGGGAAGAGTCTCTTGCCTTCATGAACAGGGGGGCAAGGTGCTTTGCTAGGGAGGTCACCCTAGCAAGGCACTCTCCATTTTAAGGGCATGTGGTCTGGTGTCTTACAGGAGGGAGGACACACACTTGTCCCCGATTTCCTGCATGCTTAAAGTCTGGTGTCGTACTTGGGGGGATCACATTTTTTTATTTAATTTTGCTTGGGGTACCACCCTAAAACCCATACCAGATGCTAAGGGTCTGGTGTATAATTTGGAGGGACCTTACACCTTTTTTTCAGTTTTTTGCATGGAGACCTCTTTAAAATTCATACCAGATCTGAAGGGACTAGTATAAATTATGGGGGGAATCCCATGCCATTTGTACCTATCCTCAGCCACTTTGTTTACGTGGTCAGGGATTCCAAAGCCAGTAAATTAATAGGGTCAGAGAAAATCACTTGTTGCTAAGGACAAGACGGGTGCACCTGCTACCTTGACAGTGAAGGGTGAAAAAATAGCTGCTACATACAGTATGATGTACAGCTCTTACAGGCTGAAAGTCTGGCATTCTGAACATTCGAACAAACAAAATGTGGTCCCTATTGGTGAACTGATATTAAAGGGATTGTAAAGGTAAAAAAAAAAATCCTAAATAGCTTTACCTTAGTGCAGTCCTCCTTCACTTACCTCATCCTTCGATTTTGCTTTTAAATGTCCTTATTTCTTCTGAGAAATCCTCACTTCCTGTTCTTCTGTCTGTAACTCCACACAGTAATGCAAGGCTTTCTCCCTGGTGTGGAGAAAGTCTCTTGAGGGGGGGAGGGGGCGAGCAATTACTGTGTGGAGTTACAGACCAGGAAGTGAGGATTTCTCAGAAGAAATAAGGACATTTAAAAGCAAAATGGAAGGATGAGGTAAGTGAAGGAGGACTGCACTGAGGTAAAGGAAGCTATTTAGGGAAATTTGTTTACCTTTACAACACCTTTAATATTAAAATATAGTAGATATAACTTACCATTCTACTGTAAGATTCTGCACAATATTAATAAATACAAATCACCCTGTTCTTCTTATACTGAAGTATTACCTTAACTAAAATATAATGCTTTTCGGTACTTTGACTGTAATGCAATTCAAACTAACTTAATTAGAAAAGCTGGTAAAAAACATCAACTAACATATTTGAATAAATAAATAAAACATCCTTTTACCATGCGACCAGCACCTGCATTTGGATTAAATGTCGTGTGTACTAATTAGAGCAGGTCCCCAGGCAAAATATATGTAGTGTTGATATACTTATTGTATATGTAATGTTATGTCTGCCAAAACATTTGTAATGCTGCTCAGTCAGACTGGTGATTCCTCACAGGTTCATCTGGTTCAGATTTAGAGCTTAATTTAGGTGTTAATTATACACTAAATTAGTATCATCAGACTGTCAATTTATTGTCCATTAAGAAGGCTGGTGTCACAGAAACCTGTAATGCTATACAAGGAAATAGCGGGCCCTTACTATATATGTGTTTTAAATGTGTGGCAGGTTTGAAGGCATCTGTAATAAAGAGAATGGGCCCTGGTTTTGTATACTTTTTCACTATGTTTTATGGTCAGGATTAAAAAATAATATATAAAAAAGTACTTTTATTTTTTAGTCAGGTAATATAAAATACTGCATATTAAGGTTTTGTGTTTTCCTTTGCTGCCAGAAAGTGGTCTTCTAAGAACCCTTGCTATTTACAACCCTCAGTAGCTCAATCAGAAAGCTACCAACGCAAGAGAATGCATCAGAGCAGTAACCTATCCTCTTCTTCCTCTTCTTCCTCTTCAATCTATCTGGCTCTGTTTGAAGTTTCAGTAGGGAACAATGTAGCTAAAATGAGATATCGACTGATGATTTAATTTTGATTCATAGTACTCTGAGAATCCTTTGTGACATGCCCATGTCCATTTTTAACAGATGAATTGCATAAACAATACAATACAATTTACCAGAATCATTATAGATTATGTTTAAAGGGTAACTCCACTTTCTTGAGGTGAAAAAAATAGCAAATAAAGAAAAATAATATAGTGTTTACAATTGCAACGCTAGTCATATTGCAATTGAATGTTATTAAAAAGTACCTTTACTTTTTAATCTGCAGCTCTGTAAATTTTCTTAAAATGCTTTGCAATATGGCTATCTGGAGGTGTTCTGTTGCACAGAATGTGTACAAAACACCTCCCAGAAACATAATTTCCTGCTCGTGTGATTGGCTCACCGATTTTTCCAGAAGTCTGCCCAGGATACAAGTCAGGTTTCAGGCATCCCCTGGAAGAAAATTTTTATTTTTGGTGAGATACCCCAATAGGAAATCCTGTCTAAAGGGATGCAGGCCCAGTAGCTTTCCTCATTAGTGCTCTGCAGCTGCACAGCTGATTGATAATTATGACACCACTCTTATTGGACCCATTCTGAAAAGAGGCACAGAGGAACAAACAGTGATTTCTATAGAATAACGAAAGGTAGGAATCCGCAACAAAGTTTGTCTTAATCTGTGTAATGTACATAGATCACCTAGAGGGGAATGTTTTTTTCTCAACAAAAGTGGAGTTAGTATACATTTTGATGTCATATATTTACATTTTTGTTTTGTAGACATTGGGGCAGATCCACAAAAGCATTACGCCGGCGTATCTCTTGATACGCCGGCGTAATTTAAAATTTCCCGCGTCGTATCTTTGTTTTGTATCCACAAAACAAGATACAACGGCATCTGGGATCGTTCCGACAGGCGTACGTCTTAGTACGCCGTCGGATCTTAGATGCAATTTTTCGGCGGCCGCTAGGTGGCATTTCCGTCGAAATCCACGTTGAGTATGCAAATTAGCTATTTACGGCGATCCACGAACGTACGTCCGGCCGGTGCATTTTTTTACGTCGTTTTCGTTCGACTTTTTCCGGCGTATAGTTAAAGCTGCTGTTATGAGGCGTACTCAATGTTAAGTATGGCCGTCGTTCCCGCGTAGAATTTTTAAATTGTTACGTCGTTTGCGTAAGTCGTTCGCGAATAGGGATTTGCGTAGAATGGCGTCACCGTCGGAAGCATTGGCTTGTTCCGGGTTAATTTCGAGCATGCGCACTGGGATACCCCCACGGACGGCGCATGCGCAGTTAAAAAAACGTTGTTTACGTCGGGTCACAACGTATTTACATAAAACACGCCCCCATTACATCCATTTGAATTAGGCGCCATTACGCCAGCAAAGATACACTACGCCGCTGTAACTTACGGCGCGGATTCTTTCAGGATTTAAAAAAAAAAAAAAAAGGAGGTTACGGCGTAGTGTATCATTAAAACAGCTAGGTCGGGGTACCCCACATCCAACACATACGTGTAAAATAGATGCCTTCTATTTTAACAATAAAATGAAGGATAATCCCCGAATATATTATATTACCTCTAATATCCAGGTGGTCATGAGTATATCACTGCTGGGAACTGGGTCTCATACACTGCAATAGTCCATATAATGGCTACTTTTTAAATGCTCTTTTTCCAAATGTATTGTAGCTTCCAAAACTGATGAATATTCTCCCAATGAGGGAGTTTTTTTGTATAACAACATTTTCCGTGAGTGCAGCTTTTATTCTATTCTTTTTTGTTTGTGTTTAATTATATGTTATGAACCATGTGTCACATACAAGGTGATAAAATGAAATGTTCAGTGCAAGTTAAAACTTGATATATATGCAGAGAATGAAGTAAGAGGAAAATAGTTTTAGAAGAAGTTAACTTGTATATATTTATTAATGCTATTTTTTGCCTATATAAATCACTGTGTAGCCAGACAGTGCAGCCCCCCCCCCCCCCCACACACACACACAATAAAACCCACTACATTTTTGCAACCTTTTGACTTCGATTTTTGCAGCTCATTACTCCAGTAAGCTAATCAGTGCCACTCCATTGTAACCACCCTGTGACAATGATTTTAGGTATCCGGAAAATTAGGAACAATTGATATTGAATTTTTCTTAATTTGTGAATTAAACTGCCGTGCACCTTTTTTTTTACAGAAATATATTTTTATTTTATTAACAAAATTGGCATACATTAATTGTGCCACTCACATAAGCAAATAGAAAAATTACAAATTACCAAACATTTTTTTCTCCCTGGACAGTTCCCATTTCCATTCTCACCCATTCCACCAGTGTCCTGTGCCATCCAACATAGCATATTTGAGGTCTGTACTTAACTACTGTTTGTCTGCCTTCATGGTAATTATTGCAGGAGTTAAAGCAGTATTAAACACAAAAGCAAACATTTAGAGCCGGTTCACACTGGGGTGACTCGTCAGGCGACTCAGCCGCCTGACAAGTCGCATCCCATTGTATTCAATAGAACTGTTCTAATAGGAGCGACGCAAGTTGCTCCCATTTAGAAAAAGGTTCTTGTACGACTTCGGATGCGACTCGGGGCGACTTGAATTGACTTCTATACTTCATTTTGCAAGTCGAATCTAAAGTCGTCTTCAGGACGCCTTGCCGAGTCACCCCCAAAGTCGTGCCGCCCCAGTGTAAACCGGCTCTTATTATGTGCCCAAAAACTTCAGTGTATTTTTTACAGAAATCTTGCACTTCATAAACTGTAGCACTAATATTGTGTAACATAAAAAAATGGAACTACCAACATTTTATTCTTTAGGGTTTAGGGAAAAATGCACCTTCACCTGCGTAGACAAAAATCCTTGCACTGTCCCTGGCTTTCCATCTCACTTGTTTAAAAAGGTATTATAAACAGAAATCAGAACTGGATGTAGTAATGCAGGCAACTTCTACTGTATACATGCATGATGCACACAAACTAGATTATTTCTCTCTTGTAGGCTGTAGGGTCTTAAGGTGCTGTATACCCAAAGTCCACATCACATTTTACAGTATGTTCCAGAGCTATAGATGATTTTTTGACTGGACCTAAATGATTTGTTGACTGTTCTGCCCCAATGTAAGCACTGCATGTGTGATTTCTATAAATTATTCAATTGTGGAATGATAGTTGTAACTAGCAGTCTAGAATTAGCAGACAATGACGCAATCCAAATGGCATTTTGTGGATCACTGAAAGCTTTAAGCATCAAGTAAGTCAAAAAAATCATAATATATCTAGCTCCAGCAATTACATGTGCTCTGATTCGAAAATAAGGAAGGACACGCTGAAAAAAGGGTGAGACTAGATATACAGAGCATCCCCTAGCAACGGAGTGATGTAGGGACAACATTATTCAAAGGCAAATAAACAACAATGCATGTGTTACGTGATATCAGTAGAGCTAAAACCAAAACTATGGTATGCTGTTAAAGAAGTGTTGAACCCCCCCCCACGAAAAAAATGTAATGTCAGCAGCTACAAATTTTGTAGCTGCTGACTTTTAATATTAGGACACTTACCTGTCCAGGGTTCCCACGAAGTCGGCACCCCAGCTGATCTAAAAAATGGCTGTTGGTTGTTGCCTCCACCATTCCTGGTAAGGGAAACCTCATCGTCGTCTCCCAGAAGTGGTGAAGGGTACCTGGCAAAAACAGGTACCCGTTCACCCTATAAGATGCCAATTGTGACACTGGTGGGGTGGAGGAGACAGATAAGTGGAAGTTCCACTTTTGGGTGGAACTCCACGTTACCTTTGGATGGATGGTTAAAATCCCACACTTTTTTTGCTATCTGAGTTCCTTTAAGATGTTTTTCCTGTTTCAGGAACAGTAGAAAATGAGAGGATCTCTCCAAAGTAAGGGGATTCTCTCTTATCAGAACAAGTGTTTCCATTAAAAGATTTCCCTACAGGCCAGTTCTATTGACAATTAACATTTTGGATTTTCCCTTACTTTTAGACAATGGTTACCAGGATAGATAGAGTGTGAACTGTGTCTATCTCTGCTCTATCCAAAAAGGATAAAATGGCTTTAGATGGTCCTAATTCTAGTTCAGAACCAAACTTTTGTTTTTGTCCTGCACAGTTCTCAGTACTAGCTCTCACATGACTATAAAGGCCCCTTTTACACTGGGGCAGGACGTGCGGTGGCGGTATACAGTAGGTGAATCCGATTTTGTGTCAATCTCGCTCTCTTTCTCGGCGAGATTGAGCACCTACGAGCCCCATCGCGGGAGCCAGCGCCGAGCTGGCTTGCCGCGATGGAGACAGAGCCGTCATAGAAGCGACGGGAGATCCGACTTGGATTCCCGCCAATTCTACACGTGTGCGGCATTTGTTATGAATCCTGAGGGGGAAGTCCCCGCCGGATTTTAAATAAAAATCCGGCATGAGTCCCCCCCTCAGGAGCATACCGGGCCCTTAGGTCTGTTATGGGTTGTAAGGAGAGCCCCCTCTACGCCGAAAAAAACGGCGTAGGGGGTCCCCCTACAATCCATACCAGACCCGTATCCAAAGCACGCTACCCGGCCAGCCAGGAAGGGAGTGGGGACGAGCGAGCGCCCCCACCCTCCTGAGCCGTACCAGGCTGCATGCCCTCAACATGGGGGGGTTGGGTGCTCTGGGGCAGGGGGGCGCACTGCGGCCCCCCCACCTCAGAGCACCCTGTCCCCATGTTGATGAGGACAGGGCCCCTTCCCGACAACCCTGGCCGTTGGTTGTCGGGGTATGCGGGCGGGAGGCTTATCGGAATCTGGGAGCCCCCTTTAATAAGGGGGCCCCCAGATACCGGCCCCCCCACCCTAAGTGAATGAGTATGGGGTACATCGTACCCCTACCCATTCACCTGCAAGAAAAGTGGTAAAAACACAAATAAACCACAGTGTATTAAAATATTTTATTAGTCTGCTCCGGAGGCCGCCCCCTGTCTTCTTTATTAGCTCTTTTACCAGGGGGGGCTTCTTCTTTGACGTCTTCGGGTGGGTGGGGGCCGCCGTCTGGTTCTCTTCCACCGCCGGGGGGAGGTGGCTTTTAAAAAAGCCCCCACCCCCCCGGCGGGTTTCCTCCGGCGTCTTCGGCGGGGCTCTTCTTCTTCCGCTATCCCGACGGGTCTTCTCAACTCTCCGGGGTTCTCCTTCTGTCTTCGCCGCTCTCCGTTGTTGACTCGGCGCACCCCGGTTCTTCGTCTCGCTGTCCGGTGTCTTCTTCCGTGCTGTACGTCTTCTCCTTCCGTGCTGTGATGAGTTCTTCTTCCGTGCTGTGACGTCATGTTCTTCACTTCTCTCCTTCTCCCGATGTTGACACGCCGGTCCTCCTCGCTGAAATGACGGATGCGCGCCTTGCATCGGACCTATATAGGCCTCACAGTCCCATCATGCTCTGTACCTACCCATGTGATACCTACCCACGTGGTAGGTATCACATGACATGCAAATTGCACCACCCACGCATGGTGGATGTAACTAAATTAGGCTAAAAGTGATGGGGCATAAAGAATAGGCCTGGAGTCAATAGTAAAATACAAATCAATAAAATAAAAATAAAAATACAGGGCCTGATTCTCAAAAGAGATACGCAGACTTAACTGCTGTTCAGCCTGCGTATCCCTGTGCCTAACTTTGGAAACGATTCTCAAAAGGCTTTTTCCAAAGTTAGGCAGAAAATCTGACATGTGTAAGACACTTACACGGTCAGATTTTAGGATGCAGTACCGCATCCGCCACTGGGGGCATTTCTCATTGAAATGCAGCTTTGCGTATGCAAATGAGGACTTAAGCAGATTTTCAAAGCATTTCATCACTGTGATTTCTGCCTAAGTTCCGAATTTGCCTGCGCAAAACTAGGGCTGGTTTTATAATGTGGAAAGTTAGTCACACATTGTAAAGGCCCATTCCAGTGACGGCATTTGGTATGCATTCCCGAGGGAGAACTCCACGGCAATTTTAAAATTCAAAACCGGCATGGGTTCCCCCCCAGGAGCATACCAGGCCCTTAGGTCTGGTATGGGTTGTAAGGAGACCCCCCCACGCCGAAAAATCGACGTAGGGGGTCCCCCTACAATCCATACCAGACCCGTATCCAGAACACGCTACCCGGCCGGTCAGGAAGGGAGTGGGGACGAGCCCCCCCACCCCAGAGCACCCTGTCCCCATGTTGATGAGGACAGGACCTCTTCCCGACAACCCTTGCCGTTGGTTGTCGGGGTCTGCGGGCGGGGGCTTATCGGAATCTGGGAGTCCCCTTTAATAAGGGGGCCCCCAGATACCGGCCCCCCACCCTAAGTGAATGGATATGGGGTACATCGTACCCCTATCCATTCACCTGTCGCATCTTGTCGCTGTAATGATGGAAGCGCGCCTTGCATCCCATTTATATAGGCATCACCATCCCATCATGCTCCGGCAGGTACCCACGTGGTGGGTGCACGTGGGTAGGCACCCACCACGTGGGTACCTACCGGAGCATGATGGGACGGTGATGCCTATATAAATGGGATGCAAGGCGCGCTTCCATCATTACAGCGACAAGATGCGACGAGTCAACATCGGAAGAGGGGAGAAGAACAGAAGACCCTGACGTCACAGAAGACCGCGCCGGCTGCCTGTTACTAATTGAGCTAACACACAAACATAGCAGGCAGCCAGAGCTGAAGAAGAAGGCACCGGACAGCTGGAGAAGAACCGGGGTTCGCCGAGTCAAGAGCGGAAGAGGGGAGAAGATGGAAGAAGCCCCCCGGAGAGCGGAGAAGCCCCCCCCGGAGAGCGGAAGAAGAAACCCCCCCCCGGAGAGTGGAAGAAGACCCCCGGAGAGTGGAAGACCCCCGGAGAGCGGAAGAAGAAGCCCCCCCTGGAAATAGAGCTAATAAAGAAGACAGGGGGGGCATCCGGAGCAGAATAATACATTATTTTAAAAAGCCTTGTGTTGTGTGTTTACAAACTTTTACTTTTTGCCTCCAGGTGAATGGATAGGGGTACGATGTACCCCATATCCATTCACTTAGGGTGGGGGGCCGGTATCTGGGGGCCCCCTTATTAAAGGGGACTCCCAGATTCCGATAAGCCCCCGCCCGCAGACCCCGACAACCAACGGCAAGGGTTGTCGGGAAGAGGTCCTGTCCTCATCAACATGGGGACAGGGTGCTCTGGGGTGGGGGGGCCCGCAGTGCGCCCCCCTGCCCCAGAGCACCCAACCCCCCCATGTTGAGGGCATGCGGCCTGGCACGGCTCAGGAAGGGGGGGGGGCGCTCGCTCGTCCCCACTCCCTTCCTGACTGGCCGGGTAGCATGCTTTGGATACGGGTCTGGTATGGATTGTAGGGGGACCCCCTACGTCAATTTTTCGGCATGGGGGGGTCTCCTTACAACCCATACCAGACCTAAGGGCCTGGTATGCTCCGGGGGGGGAACCCATGCCGGTTTTTTCTTTGAAAATTGGCATGGAGTTCTCCCTCTCAGGAATGCATGCTGAGCGACGCTGTCATTTTTTTTTATAATTATTTGTTTTCCCGGCGCGTCTTTTTTTTTTTCACCCGTCGCAACTTTAGTGTCCCGTCGAAATTCTCAAAGCCGCCCGGCGTTAATTATGTTCGCGCGCTGCACGTCGGGAAAATGACGTCACACGCATGCGCAGTACGGCCGGCGCGGGAGCGCGCCTCATTTAAATTTTAAACGCCCCCAGAAGAGGAGGACCGCCTTACGACGGCGGCACTTAAGTTACACGGCCTGAAATTTCTAGGTAAGTGCTTTGACGATCGGGCACTTAGGTAGAAATTTTAAGTCAGTGTAACTTAACTGCTGAAATTTAAGTTAGGCAGACTTTTTGAGAATTTGGCCCACAACAGTTCTGTTTACTAGGCTACAACAGACCTCCCTGCTATAGAAAACATGTATACTTGAGAAAAAAAATTAAATCATGTCCCTCTAGAAATATTTATTAGAATTTGCATGTCAAGAAAGATAGCACCTCACAGAATACCAGTTTGCACCCCCCTCCCCCAAAATAAATAAATAATTAAAGCACACACCATCATCGGTAAACTAAAAAAGTCACTGTCTTAGGCCCCGTACTCACGACCAAACATGTCTGCTGAAACTGGTCCGCAGACCAGTTTCAGCAGACATGTTTGGCCGTGTGTAGGCCCGAGCGGACCATTTTCGGGCGGATCGGACAGGTTTCCAGCGGACAACTGTTTCCTGGACTTGCTTTAAAACAGTCCGCTGGAAACCTGTCCCCCCGACATGTACGGTCGTCTGTACAGACCTACCGTACATGTCCGGCCGCCCACCATCCCTCGCATGCGTCGAATGACTTCGACGCATGCGTGGAAGCATTTTAAAGGCAGGCCGCCCACGTCGCCGCGTCATTGTCGCGGCGACACCGCATCATCGACGCGGCGACGCGCGGACCTCTGTTCGATGGTGTGTACAGCCATCGAACAGAAGTCCCCAGGCAGACATGTCCGATGAAAAGGTCCGCGGACCGGTTTCATTGGACATGTCTGCTCGTGAGTACTCGGCCTTAAGGGTCCAAGATAACTTAGGTACTATTAATCACATAAAACTGCTTTGGTTAATATAAAATGTACGGTATATGTAATGCAGTGTAATGTTGAGCACACAAAGAAACATTTTACATTGGGTGTACTCTAATAAAGGATAAGGTATACAGTGGAACCTTGGATTATGAGCATAATCCGTTCCAGGAGAATGCTCGTAATCATAAGTACTCACATATCAAAGCGAGTTTCCCTATTGAAGTCAATGGAAACGAAAATAATTTGTTCCGCATTGACTTCAATGGCGTGCAATACCGCATGCGGCCAGATGCGGGGGGCGCTGGAGAGCCTCAGAAACAGCCGGAAAGGCCCGAGGACAGTTCGGTTGGCCTTGGTAAACCTCGGAAAGACTCCCACCTCAGGTCAAACGTGGTACTGCACACCGCTTTGGACTGAATCCTGCTTGTTTCACGAGACAACACTCGCAAACCAAGTTAGGATTTTAAGAAATACAGTGTTCGGATTGCGAAACGCTTGGTAATCATGTTACTCGCAATCCACGGTTCCACTGTAATTAATACATTTACATTGTTGGGCAAACATCAAAGATCATTTTGTGAAAACCAGAAGGGGACAGGAAATGGTTACTGTACAAAATGTGAATATAGGACATAGTTCGATACACAGTAAGTCTGGTCTTTTAAATGGTGGACTAACTCCCTGATGTCTGACTTATAATGAGAAAATTTACCATTGTCCAAGTTTTTAACTTGCACAAGAAGATGATTTAAAGGTAAGTATACCAGACTTTATTACACAACCATATTAAAATATTAAAATGACATACAAAAGTGATAGCGTATTAGCACATGTGTAATCTTGGGATTTTGGTAATTTAATTATAAATACCACTCACTTTGTACTCATTATTATAAAATCATCAACCAATAGTATCAGGGAAAAAAGTAAAGACATCTACACCCTTATCAGTGCAGCTTTCTATATCAGAGCCAGGGCATGACAGGTCCATGTCTGCAGAGCAGACACGGACACAGCAAGCTCTACTCTATAGGTCCTCAAGTCAGCTTACATCTGCGGCTCCATAGAGGTGAATGGAGGGTCCGATTGGGCCGGATAGATTATGTGAAACGGGCCTAAGGCTGCTTTCACACTGATGCGCATCAGTTTACTCACACTGAGGATGCAGCGCAGTACACTTGAGGCTTTCCTACGGGTAAGCTGCACTTTGCCATAGACTTCTATTATATCCTGCAGATGTAGTGAAAGTGCACCAAACACAACAGAAGTCTATGGCTCAGTGCAGGTAACCCGCAGGTACACTGCGCTATACCCGCAGATCAGTTTGAAAGCAGCCCAGTAACCACTGCAGAACAGATATGTCCATATATACATTGTGATTTTAGTAATAAACGTACCTTTAATAACAGTCTTCCATTTGAGTATCGCCTGATGTTGCTGTCCCAGGCAGCATGCATTTGGTGTCAGTCCGCCTGTGACAGGAGACGGCGCTAAACAGGAAGCATTGATTAATGCGGCTCTGCCCCGCAGCCAATTGCTTCCTCTACCAACAGCTTCATTCACAACACTGATGCTCTGGGATGGCAGATCGGCGACCTGCGATATGGGCTTGCCAACCAGCCATTCCAGAGCAGGAGGTCGTGGGCCATATCAGAGGGCTTTGCAGGTCACATGTGGCCTCTGGGCCACTGGTTGGGCACCCCTGGCTTAAATTTTAAGCATATCTTCTATGCTATTTAAACATGGTATGTGGCTTCATGCCAGCAGTGGCTAGTGCATGTACTTACAAGTTTAGAAATTTGCTTCAAGAGATGACATTATTGTCTGCACTTCTTAGTCAGGAACTCAAGTTGGGAGTCAAGCCTCATTTCACTAGTGTAGTTGGTTTGTTTAGCTTGATTCAATACATGCTCCTGTGTAGACATGTGCATGATTAAAATAATTGTTTTTCTTCGTTAATCTAGTTATTTCGTTTAGTTAAATTCAGTTGATTTGTTCAATTCCTATTTGGGATTCGTATTCAGAATTTGTTTGGCCTTTTTTTTAATATTACCAATTTTTTCAATTTGAAAAGTTCAAATCAATACATTTCGAACCTAAAATCTTCACCAAATGATTACAATGACTCTTTTAAATCACCTTTGGCTTAAAGGGGCTGTAAAGGTTTTTTTTTATTGTCACTGAGCCCGTCATCACTGTACCTGAAAATGTTTAAAACTTGCGGTCTCCTCCTGGTCCCTTCTGTGATAGACAACTAACACAGTTCCACCTATCATGGACATTCTCTCATCCTCGGACTCAGTTTCCCTAGCAGACACTGTCTTCATTTTTCCGCCAATCATGGACGGATAAAAAGGCGTCCGTGATTGGCGGAACACTGAACACAGTGTCTGCTGGGATGGGTGAGGATGAGAGAACGTTTGTGATAGGCGTTTCGCAGCAGACAGAGTTTCGCCTATCACGGAAGGGACAAGAGGAAACCGCAAGTTTTAAACGATGGACGTCTGCAGCCTCTCAATATTTCCAGGTAAACTGACTCGAGTATAAGCCGAGGAGGGCATTTAAAAAAAAAAAGGGCTGAAAATCTCAGCTTATACTCAAGTATTTACGGTAAGTAAAGTTCTGTTTTGGGACCACACACTAATTCTCTTACCCTTCTTAACTGTGAATCTTTTACACTCTGCAACTCTATACACAATTTGACGATAGGCATCTGTTCTAGAATTCTTAATTTTCTCAAGTGCTATTTTCTGTTTTGCATAATTCACAATAGGTCTTCAGCTGTGCTATTCTTTTAGTATTTTTAGAAAACAAATATTGAAAACTAAGGTTACAGTGAAGCTTAAGTGAATAAGGTTACATAAGCAGCCTTGGACATAAACATGCTGACTGTGGTTACTAACCAACTTCTGTAGGCCATTAAGTCTTTCTGTGTTAACACTTGCATTGTCTACCTACAAGCCCACACAATTTCTACATTGTACAAGAAATTCTAGAGTTCTGAAAAACATATTCATCAGATGAGAGATAGCATTTTCTGAACAGTCTGATTTGCAGAGCAGCATCTACAGTGTTGCAAGTTATAATTAGCAAGAGGAGGGTTCAAGAAAATAAACTACTGTGTTTCCCCGAAAATAAGCCCTGGTCTTATATTAATTTTGGCAACCAAAAACACATATTTTCAGGGTAGGGCTTGCTATGTAATTTGCTGTCGAGATTTGGCCGAGATCCCCCGACAGGCAGGAGAAGAGGAGATCTGAGTGCCGCTCTGGGCTTCCATAGCCCATCTGAGCGCAGATCCACGATCCGAGCATTGCAGAGGGAGCGGGGTCGAGATCCCCCGCTGACAGGCAGGAGAAGAGGAGGAGACAACCAGTTCAAACTAGGGCTTATTTTCAGGATAGGGCTTATATTGCAGCCCTCCTGGAAAACCAAGGTAGGTCTTATTTTCAGGGTAGGTCTTACTTTCGGGGAAACACAATAGCCAAGGGTAACTTTTTTCACCATAGGCCATATTGCCTCCATCCAGACACAAGGTAAATAGTTCCTTTCTCAATATCAGTGAGAGCACTGGTGCAGTTTGGTGCCACTTTCAACAACCACATGAACATTGCTTTGCAACTACAGAGTCTGCATTCCATCAAACAGTGGATCTGCATGCTCAGAGGCAGTCATTGCTAGGCTATGTTCATTCAAAAAACCTTTAAGGAGTGTTTCAACCTCAATCGTTTTATAAATGCGATCACTATCCGTACAAAAATAATTTCTTTTGCTGTGAACTATTCCCTCTCAAAGCGCATTTATCTTTAGAACTGCATATGTATAACATTCCATGGGTGAGCAGGAATGTTTTCTGTTTATCATCTTGCAAACACAGGTAATCTCTGATAAATATGCGCTTCACTTTAGGTTTTATCTCTTTATTTTTTTTGCTGTAGGCCCTGAAAAATATTACATTTTAAAACAGAAAAAAACTAACCACCAACATATCTAAGCAAAAAAAATGTCACAAGCAGTAGAGGAAAAGGAATCAATATCACTTACCAGGTGTCAGTCCTATTCAGTCCCAGTGATTGAAAATGTTGTCTGGGGGTAGTTCAATGTGTTTGAGCTTGGCAATATATATAAAGTCGATTTGATTGCTTTTGTTTCCAAGTGTGGCAATAAGTGGATTCATAGTGAAGGCATAGTTGTTTCTAGATTACTACAAGATAAAAAGGAAAACTCAGCAAAGAGATCAGACAAGCATGACCTTTATAGATAAGGACAAAGTAAAACTTACCAAGTGCTGTTGGTGACAGGTTCAACCTTTGGCAGACATGGGTAGAAGGCATGCTCAACTGCAGGTACAGGGTACAGTGATGGTCCCTTGGATGGCATGAGTAAGATTCCAGAAGGAGGTACAGGTAACAGGGATGACAGTAGCAATCATTGTCTGTGATTTAGGAAAACCTCAGAGCAACAAATGACCATAACCATTAAGGTGGCATGTCCAGTCTTGGGCAGATATTGCAGGAGGCAGATTCTAGCTAGACTGTAGGTACTGGGTGCAGTGGTGGTCTATTGGATGGTGCAGGTAAGATTCCAGAAGGATGCACAGGGTACATGGATAATAGTAGGAGTCAGTGTTGGTGAATCAGGAAGACAAGCAAATGAACATGATCATTACAAGGACAATAGAATAATTACTAGGTGGTGTTGGTGAAAGGTCCGAGCTTGGGAGGACTCTTGCAGGAGAACGGGAGGCAGATGCAGGCTTGACTGCAGGTACAAGTTGCAGAGATGGTCGCTTGGTTGGCATGGGTAAGATTCCAGGAGGAGGTACAGGAAATTTGGATGATTGTAGAAGTCACTGTAGGTGAAAATGGATGACCTCAGCACAAGAAACAGAAAGATGAGTTCTGTGTGCAATATGCAGGATGTCAAAGACACTATCACTATCAAAATCAAATATAGATTTATACCAAGATAACTACATACCCCTGCTGAATAATATTCAAAGTGAACTCAAAGGATACCCTGCCCATAGACTATCATGGTTCGGACGAATAAATGTAGTTAAAATGATGATCCTTCCAAAGGCCCTATATATCTTTCAAAGCTTACCAGTAGATATTCCTGGGGCTTTTTTTAAAACATTAAGATCAGTAATACAGAGATTTGTATGGAATAACAAAAGTAATCGTTTTGCCTTTCGGATATTAACTAGGACTAAAGAAAAGGGGGGTGTATTCCTCCCCGATTTTGAAAAATACTATGAGGCAGCGATTCTACGGCGGGTTATGGATTGGGCATATGCCCCTCAGCAAAAAAAAAATGGGTAGATCTGGAAGAGAAAATCTCTAAAGTAGCGTTGGGACAGATTATCTGGATCCCGAGGCAGTTTAGAGGTTTGATGGAAGTAATGGCCCCAATTACCTTAGTAGCATTGAACATATGGGATAAATTAATTAAAAACATACAGAAACAACAAAATAGTCCCTTAATGCCCTTAACAGGAAACAACTACTTTACTCCGGGGAAGGACAATAAATTATATCTAAAATGGACTACAGCACCCCACTTAAGATTAAGGGATGTAATGAAGGGGAATGCCCTTTGCTCACTAAATGAACTCCGTGAAAGATATGGGCCTACCCCTTGGGAGGCCTGGAGATATAAACAATTGCAACATTTCGTAGGCTCCCTTCCAAAACCACTCTGGGGGGTTGGTGAATTAAATGTATGGGAAAAACTAGTGGACCAAATGGGGATAGGTGGTTACGGAATTTCTACCATCTATACGCTCCTGATAACACAATTAGAAGATGGAGCTATGTGTCCAACGAGGAGCTGGGAAAGAGAATTAAATCAAATATTATCAGAAATTATGAGAAATAAAGTTGTAGATTTTGTACATTCCACATCGATAAATACCCGGATAAAATAAATGAATTTTAAATTACTAGTTAAGTGGTATTATGTTCCAGCAAAATTACACAAGATAAACCCCCAGGTTTCACCCTTATGTTGGAGGGAATGTGGGGAGGTGGGAACCCATGCCCATATCTGGTGGCAGTGTCTTAAGATCCAACAATACTGGAAGCAAATAACAGAATTAATAAAAGAGATCAGTAAAACAGAGATTACCCTAGACCCCTGTCAGTGTTTGTTTCATGTAGGGAAGGGGACTTGGTGTTTTTTTTTTTCTCCACGAGTGGATTTGAAGGGGAAGATTGTTAATTAATATTTCCCCCCTAATAATAATAAAAAAAATATATAGATATAAATAGATTTAGCCACAGGGAATAAATATAAAGTGAAATCACATAAAGATACTTTGATAGGGATCACGATGGGGAAGCAGGGGATAAATATACACGCAGTATTCAATAAGATGGGAGATGTGAGGGGTCCCTCCCTCCCTTCCCCTTTTTTTATTTTTTTGTTGTTTTTCTTTTTTTGGGGGAGGGAGCTGGGGGGGAAGGATAAGAGAAGGGGGAGGATAAAGGAGAAAGGAGAAAAATAAAAGGTGTAGGATAGACCCATATCGATAGTGTTTTGTTATTAATGTTGTCATGTATATTTAAGTAATGCTGAGTGTACTTAAACGTGAACTTTTGTATATGTTTAATGTAAATGTAATATAATGTGATTTGTGTATATGTTTTAAAATTTTTAAATAAAAACAAATGGAAAGTCAAAGACAATGTCAAATGGACAGAAAATAAAAGTGCTGCATAATTAGCAGACTCCTCATTAGAGGTACATTATTCACATTACTTAACCACCTCACCCCCTTCCCGACCAGAGCACTTTTTACAATTTGGCACTGTGTCACTTTAACTGACAATTGCGCTGTCATGCAATGCTATACCCAAAAAATTCTTTTTTTCCCGCAAATAGAGCTTTTTTTGGTGGTATTTGGGGTTTTTATTTTTTGCGCTATAAACAAAAAAAGAGCGACAATTTTGAAAAAATAAATAAATATTTTTTACTTTTTGCTATAATAAATATCCCCAAATTTAAAAAAACAAATTTAGTCATCAGTTTAGACCAATATGTATTCTTCTACATATTTTTTGTAAAAAAAATCTGAATAAGCTTACCATATATACTCGAGTATAAGCCGAGTTTTTCAGCCATTTTTTTTGGGCTGAAAATTACCCCCTCGGCTTATACTCGAGTCAGTACCTGAGTCCCCCGCCTGACCTCACGTTGCCCATTGCAGAATCCGATCTATGTACCCGAGTCTGTGATATAGACAGCGACCTTGCAGTTTTAAAAACTTTCGCTCCTCCTTGTGCTGTTCCGTGATAGGCAGAACACTGGGATTCCCAGCAAACACTAGCCCAGATTCACGTAGATCGGCGCATCTTTATGCTGGCGTAGCGCATCTCATATGCGCTACGCCAACGTAACTTAGAGAGGCAAGCTTCGTATTCTCATAGCAAATGCGCCCAACCTTGCGCCGGCGTAACGTAAATTCGTTGGCGTAAGCCGGCGTAATTCAAAGTAGGAAGGAAGTGGGCGTGATCCATTTAAATGAAGCGTGACCCCATGCAAATGAAGGGCCGAACGAATGGCGCATGCGCCGTGACGTGGACGTATGTCCCGCGCCCCTCTGCGCATGCTCACAACTACGCCCGGTGTAACCCCTGAGATACGCCGGCCCACCGCTTACGCCCAGGGCATAAATACGCCCAGACATGCGCCCGTCGAGTGCAAAAGTACACCTGTCTGTTTGTTAGTGGTGTAAGTACTTTTGCTTTGTCTTGCTTTGTGCCATGCCTGCTCCTAGGAGTGATAAGAGGAAGAAAAATGTCTCCCCAGAGGAGAGGGCGATTATCATATTGGCCATGGAGAGGTATGATGTTCACCTCCATGGGGCAGAGAGTAAAACCACGAGTAAGGCCAAGAGGGATGAGATCCTGATAAAGATCTCTACCCAGGTCAATGCCCTTCGGAATGAGGTAAGGACCCCCAAGGACATTTTGAAAAAGATTAATGACCTGCGTAGGAAGGTCAAAGAGAAGCTGGGCGAGATGAGAAAGCATGCCAGGAGCACTGGAGATGGACCAGCCTCTGCTCTTAGGCTGACTCCTGAGGAGCAGGTGGTTGCCCGTTGTCTTGAGAGGGAGCAAGTGGAGGGAGTGGAGTGCTAGGACTCCATTGAACCGGCCTTGAGGACAGGTAAGTGTGTTTTATCTCCTATCTGGTGTGTAGCATGTGAGGGGGAGGACGGGAACATGTGACAAGTGTGTGGGTCCACCAACATGTGAATGTTTTGTGTCATCCACAGATGTCCAGGAGGGAGCAGGGCCATCTGCTGCCTGTGGCCGTCCCACACCATCATCCCCTGAACATCCTGTACCTCAGCCTGACCCCCTGGGAAGCCAAGAGTCATTGGTGGAGGGAAGTGCCCAGACCTCAAATCAAGAGGTGGTTGAGGAGGATGCGGTCCCTATGGATCAGGAGGTGTGCCTCTATTTGGAGGAATCCTCCCTTTCGGCTGGGCCCTCTCGCACTTCCAGCCCCATCTCGTCAAGCCCCTCAAGGTCCATCGCCATCGGATCGAGTCCCTCAGGATCCATTGCCATCCCAACCACTCCCCCAAGGGCCTCCCCATATACAAGGCCCCAAGCCTCTCCTGGCCCCAGGAAGGCTACCAGGAAGACAAGGGGGGTTCCTGACTTCCTGCTGGAAAATTTAGCAAGGGCACAGGACTGCCAGACCCGCCATATGGGTAAAGTGGCCGTGGAGATGCGTTGTGTGGCAGACAGCCTGGCCTCCACGGGCCACATAAATTACGCACTTCTTGATGTCAGTGGCAACAGTGCAGCGATAATCACCTGCCTGGGGGAGCTGCAAGCCACAACGGCTACTTTCGTGGCAGAGGTGAAGTCCCTGACAGAGGCTGTACAGGGCAATACAGCTGCCATTGAGGCGGAGGGGAGGCAGACGCGGCTGGTGCAGGTGGAGACCAATGCCATACTCACCCGCATTGCCGTGGCTTTGGAGGGCAGGCAGCCAGCCAGGGAGAGACCAGGGGATGCTCCTCCACCTGATAAACCACCCCCCCACCCAAAGCTTCCACCAGGCAATTACGGAGCCAGGGCCGTGGCCGTGGCACCAGGCTTGGCCCACGACAGGGCACATGATTTTTTTGTTGTGCCTTAGATTTGCTCAGGTGATGAGCATTTTTTGTTTGGTTTTGCTCAGGTCTTTTTTTTTCTTAATTACTGCACACGGTGAGGCATGTAGACTTTAGTGTGACTGGTGTGTGAATGTGGGGGTGACACTCCTGACAGTAAGGTTTGTCACCCTGGGTCTTCACGACCGTGTGAATGTGGTATGAATTAACAGCGACATAATTGGGGCCTTGGCGTGACGTTGCTGCTCCCAAGTCCTGCATGGTGGACTTGGGCTAATCCAATGTGATGTGGATGTGGTGTGTGTGAGCTAGGGAACACAGTGGTGTGCATGCGTGCATTCTCCTTGTGCCATGATGAATGTGTGTGTTTAATGTGCAAAGATGCGTTCCACGAGGCAATTCCTGACTGCTGTTCCTTCAGCAGACGGGGTAGCCTCGGGCAGGGGGGGATGTCTGGTTCGGGGGTCAGTTCATCACATATGTCAATCTCCAGGCCCTTTCTCATGGCGAAGTTGTGCAGCATGCAACATGCAAAGATGATCTGGCACACAAAGTTTGGGGAATACAACAGGGTACCCCCGGACCTATCCAGGCATTGGAAACGGGACTTCAGGAGGCCAAATGTGCGTTCCACCACTGCACGGTTACGTATGTGTGCATCATTGTATCTTCTCTCTCCTCTGGTTTGGGGATTCCGGAATGGAGTCATGAGATGGGGCCCAAGGGCATATGCAGAGTGACCTGGAAGGGAAAAAACAGGAGGATGTTAGTCGTGCATGTGCCCCTCGTGATGTCTGCATCATGGGGTCGGACAGTCATGCCTGACTCCCATGTCACTCACCAACCAGCCAGCTGTCCCCGTTCTGTTCAAATTCTGTTGGGATGTTGCTTTGACGGTATTTGTAGCTGTCGTGGCTGGACCCGGGGTGTTTGGCACGGACGTGCCATATGAGGCATTGGGCATCGGCTATCACCTGTACGTTAATGGAATGCCAATGCTTACGATTGCGGTATATGTGCTCTGTGGCACGGGGGGGGGGCGTAGTGCCACATGGGTGCAATCAATGGCCCCCACGGTGCGTGGCAATCCTGCAATTCTGACAAAATCACCCCTTCCCTTCTGCCGCAGATGCTCATGGGTCGGTTTGATGAGGTGGTGGGACATGCATCTGAGGATTGCGGGGACAACCTGGTGCACACATCTGCTCATGGTGGTTTGTGACATCCCAGTCACTACTCCACTTGTACGCTGGAATGATCCACTGGCGAGGAAATGCAGTGTTGCCAGTACCTTGACCAGTGGCTCCACTGCATGTGAACGTTGTGTTGGGCTGGTGATGTCATCATTCAGGGTTGTGGCTATTTCCAGGATGGCAGCAGTGTTGAATCTGAAGATGCGATACACCTCCGAATCCCCCATGCCAAGACGTTCATGCGCGTTTGGTATATCCTCTCCTGTGCCCTCCTCCATCTACGCGCCTCTGAACACACTAGTAGTGCTATGACCATGCCTGCCCCTCGCATGTTGGCATACGGATGTGTTGTCCTGCAAGTGTGGTTGCTCAGCTCGTCCGTAACGGTGCAGCTGAAGCTGCTCTCCAGCTGACCTGCGCACGCCTGGTGCAAAGTTACCCCTGCTTTATGAGGGGTAACGTTAGGCCGGACAGCTTACGCGCAGCACGCGTAGCCTGCGTCAGGCGCACGTACGTTCAGGAATCGCGTATCTGTCTCATTTGCATATTTGAATACAAAATTAATGGGAGTGCCAGATGCGTCCTTCGTAAATATGCGCCCACGCTATGCCGGCGCAGAAAAGTTACGTCGGTCGGAAGAAGCCTATTTTCAGGCGTATCTGGTTCTGTGGGTACGGCGCATAGATACGGCGGCGTATATATACACTTGACAGTGTTTGCTGGGAATCCCAGTGTTCTGCCTATCACAGAACAGCACAAGGAGGATCCCAAGTTTTTAAAACTGCAAGGCCCCCCCTCTATATCAGATTGCCTCTCGGGGGATCAGGAAGGAATTTTTCCCCTGCTAAAACAAATAGGATCATGCTTTGCTGGGGGTTTTCAACTTCCTCTGGATCAACTGTGGGTAAAGAATTGTGTAAATGGGATTGTATTTTTTAATTTCTGTTTTAGTTGAACTGGATGGACTTGTGTCTTTTTTCAGCCTGACTAACTATGTAACTGTGTAACTATCTTTGTCTGTATACTTTCACAAGGTTGGTGATTTAAAATTAAACTCCAGACAGATATAAAAGATACAAATTAATGCAGTTCCTGTAATATTTTTCGTACCCCAGTTGAAGTCTTTGCGGACGAAATGCGTAGGGTTTACACGCTGCCCCAAGCTGCCCTATACTGCGCTTTTAAATTTTGTTCAATTGAACCTTTTTTAATAATTTTAATTTGTGCGGATATTTTTAAGTTTTTGCAATAAAACCACAATACTTTGGATTTACGCTATGTGGAGGTCCCCTCTTTTTTTCCTTTTTATGTTTTAAACTTTTTACCACCTGGTGAACTTACAACTTGGATTGAAGGACTACCCCTGACCCAGAATATATCCGACTCCTGGATTTGTTGATCGTTGGACACATGGTTTTTTCCTGAGATGGAGTGATTGAAAGATCTGCACTCCTCACCTGACTCCATGGTCTGTGGATATACGTTTGGTTGATCCACCACCACACGGTGAGCTGGATACACAATCTTGGGTAAGAGTAGCCATTTCTCTCCCCCCACCCCACTTATGGTGAAGGCACTCCCGGGTGTTAGTACTTGTGGTGTATTACGTTGTTTGGAAGGACATCCAGGCATCAGTAACAATAGCCTGACATCCTTGTTACGTCACTGATGATTACAGTTTATGGACTTCCAGCTACTATTGTTTGCACAAATTTTTGGTTCCCACTCCAATGACATTTGGACTGCAATGCATATATGGGTTTAATGCACCATTAGTGATTATTCAGTTGTGAATCGATTTTGCATATAGCGGGTTTATGATTATTTTGCTTAAATTTCCATTGGGATTTTAATTACGTATAATTTTTTCTTATCACCTTATTTTATGTGTTGAATGTCAGTAATTTCTCAGCGATTCCTTATTGCAAGAGATCTTTATATGCACTTTAAGGTGTTATATTTATTTAACTTTTTATACTTATTTGATATATATTGCATAGCTTTTACTTCTACTGTATATAACAAAAAGTTTCTGTATTAATCACTACCAGCACTTTTCTCTGCAATATTATATCGCAAGAGATCTTCATATACACTTTAGTGTGTTTCACAAGATACTTTTTCCTTAACAGGAGATATCTATTCACTTGTATGATTTCAATAATGTATTTCTTAGGTTGGGTGAGTACTCACACAATAATCATTCACAGCGCCACACTTTTCCATTTCCACTGTAATATTTAATGCATCAATAAATTTATTTTTTATATGCAAGAAGTGTAAGTAACTGAATTTGACTTGGTAGCAGTCTCTGCACATCAGACCTCAAAGAGATGGAGGGATAAGCAGCAGAAGGATCTTTCACTGCAGTACAACAGCCAATCAGAAGTGCTGAGAAGCAAAAGCATGCTGGTAGGAAGACAGTGTAAAGCCTGGTACACATGATCAAATTTTCGACGGACAAGGCGTAGGTCTTTTGTCTGAAGGGCATTGGCCAATAATTGATCTTGCATACAAACGGCACACAATTGTTGGCCAACAAACACAAAACAACTTGGTTTTTCAGCTCTTTAGCACCACCCTTTGGGCAACTTCTCCTAATGTTGTGCTATGGTTAGCATTGCTTCTGAGCATGCCTGTTTGTACTTTTTTTCCGAAGGACTTGTGTACACACAGTCGGATAATCAGACAGCACACATTTGTTGTCGGAAAATTTTAAAGCATGCTATCCAAAATCCGACAACAATTGTCCGATGGAGCGTACCAACGGTTGGATTTTTTGACAAAAGCCTGCCATCACACAATTCCCGTCGGAAAATCAGATCCTGTGTACGAGGCTTAGGATATAAGTTCATCAGTGTGCTTCTTCTCCTTGTGTGTGGGGGAGACTTGTAAGTAAAAAAATCAGGTCTCCTCCACTGCCAGATGGGATTGTGCTGTGGGGCAGAGCTGTGTAAATCTCAGAACTGAATGGAAAGAAATACAAATTCTTTGGCAGGTAAAACAGCTCTCAAATATGCATTTTATCTGTGTATTTAGCTACTTCCTGGAGTTGGGCTATAATGTATGAAAGCACGGTTTTCAGGTTTATAACCAGACAAGTAGAATTTACAGGAGAGCTCAGCAATGGCAGCCTCCATGTTTTTTTTTGTTTTTGCTTTCTCATGAAAGGTTTACTTTAAGTGTTTTCTAGTAGATTGTAACATAAATTCACTTTACGTGGTGCCTAAGTGAATTATTCAGGTAGCGGGTATATGTAAAACAAAATATTCAATGTGTAATATTATAGTCCTGACACAATTCACAAGCTTTGTTTACATTTCTTGTACAAGGAAAGCTTATAACAAAGAAAGGAGCCAAGGAGAGGTCAGTGTCTGAACTAAATAATTCAGTTTACATGTGCTTTTGCAGTTGAGTATCCAAGGTCACTAGGAAACAGCTGAGGGTTTGAAAACAGTGTGCTAAAAAAATAGCAGCAATGGGGATAAAGTGAAAGGGCGCAGATATGAAAATCACGAGTGCTCATAAACAGATGCCGAAACCCTGTAATTCCTCTCCAGTTCCGCCTGCAATGCATAAATCAGAACTGAATTCTCACAAAGGAACATAAACATACACAATAAACTCAGACAAGACTGTAATAATTCATTGCAAGTCAAGTAAAATTATTTTATTGCTGCTAACAGTGTGCTGCATGCAGAGAATGGACCACATGGATTTATGAAGAGTCTGTGCTTTGCGTAAAGATATTTTTTAGATTCAACAAGCGAAATAAAGATCAAATGCGTCTCCTTTGTCGATACACCCATCCCACTATTTTTATTTCTGCTATGACTTTCTTGTGAGAACATGCCATTTAATAAATTAGCAATTCCTAAACTTGCTCCTCTCATGCCCCGTGTGCTAAACCATGATGACTCCTCAGCCTCACCTCTTCGTATCACATATTGTGCAGTATGACTATAAACCATTTTTTTTTTATTACGACATATTAATATTATAATATTATATTGATATTATTTCAAATCATTACAGACATTGTTTAAATTACATTTGTTAATGCACGTTTGCATGAGATCTTACAGTTTGCAATGCCACAGTGACCTGTTCATGAAGTCTTAAATTTCCTTGTCAAAGTATTTTTATTGAATTGATAAAGAATTGTACAAGCATAATAAAAAGAACGAGTTACAAAAAGAAGAAACTCTCTAACAAACAAACATAGTCATTGTACATTGCAAAAGTAGCTTATTTCAGTCAGTTTAACAAGGTATACAGAAACAATATCGATTGAATAACTGGCCACCTAGGTTCATTTTGCATTACTTCTATTGACCATTGTGAACTAAAATTAATCTAGGGCCATGTCTTTATGTATACTCTTTTGGTGCAATCGTTGGGAGTTTAAACGATATTCAACATTGTAACCTTAGTTGCGGAAACAAAATTATAAGGCTAAGAACATGTTTCTGAGGAAGGGGAGAAAAGGAGGTAGAGAAGGGAAGGGTTGAGGATAAGGGGGTCTGCAGGAGCAATCTGAGTTCTGATGTCATAGCAGTAGGTTGTTAAATTGGCTGGGCATTCGGAATTACATATGTGAACCAGGGCTTCCATATTTTCTCGAATCTGGTGATCGTATCCATATCAATTGCCATCATTTTGGCGTGAGACATTGCGGTATTCATTCTATTTGTCACTTCATTTAGTGATAAATTAGGAGATTTCCAAGCCTTCGCGAGTGTCTGTTTGGCGGCTGTAAGAAGCTGCAGAATTAGTTTAAATTGCTTATGTGACACATTGTCAGGTTTTAGATTTAGTAATGCCATTTTGGGATCTAAGGGGATTGTCTTTTCGAAGAGGTCACTGATTATATGGAAAATTTCCGACCAAAATAATAGTGCTTTTGGGCACGACCACCAAATGTGAAAGTATGTCCCTTGTGATGAGCATCTCCTGAAACAATGGTCCGGGTAATTTTGCATGTATTTCGCAATCCTGACTGGCACTAGGTACCATCGAGTGAGTACCTTGTAGTTTGTTTCAACCGCTATTTCATTCAGGGATGCTGATTTAGTGTTATTCCAAATTTGTTTCCATTACGATGCGTCTAGCTCTAGATCTAGATCCTTTTCCCATTTACACACATAAGGTAATTTCCCAGAGATGGAATTAGTCAGTAACTGGGAGTATAATGTTGAAATAATTCCCCTAGTATGGGGGTCATTTCTGCAGAAATTTTCAAAAGTGGATAAATGTGTCGGAATCGGGAAAGAGTCTAGAGATGACTTGAAAAAGTTTTTTATTTGTAGATATCTAAATATCTCAGCTTGTGGAATGCCATATTTTTCACGAATAGAGGGAAAGGACATGAAAGAGGAAGAGTCTGTCAGTTGGTATAGACATGTACAGTCTTTCTTCACCCATTCATTAAAGGTGTTAGGATATATCGATGGGAGTCTTACATTTCATAAGTTGCTCAGCAAAATACTTTTCTGCCCTTCTCTATCCATTGCATCTTATGCTTAGTATGTCAAGCTTCTGCCCTTTTCTATACCTGCCCACTGTGTCCAATGTCTTCCATTCAAGGTTCACACCACCTTCTGCATACACCAGCTTTAATGCTATTGACAAACGTTTGCTTTCTATCCACATCACCTTCTACTTGTTTTGTCTACCCTCTGACCACTCTACCAACACCATCTTCCTCCTGCCCCATTCTAACAATACCATCTCATTCTATGTTGTTCTTCTTTTTCCTGTAAGCCAACAATATTTTCTGCCCACTTTACTCATATTTTCTACACCTTTTTGTCTAGACTGCCATTTGCTCACTTTGCCTATCTTCTGTACAGCATTGTTCATACCATCTTCTGTCAGGACCTGGATCTGAACACAGGACCTCTGCTGCATCTGGCAGTAGTTATTTCTGAGCCACCAGAGATGTTGCACAGCCCCCTATCTAATCCATTGGACCAAATTATTTTCTATCTTGTTTCTGGTAAACTCCTTACTCCTCCCATGAACTTTAAGCCATGTTATTGCATTTCCTGTTTGCCAGATTATTGTGCTCTTCTCCAGTCAATATTTTGCTCCTTACACTCTGATGTCTTCATCTTTATTACCATTACTGGTACTGAAGAAGAAGACATCAGCAAGAGTGCAAGAAGCAAGATATTGTCAGGAGAAGAGCGCAATAATCTGGTAAGCTGGAAGTGACTACCAACACTTAGGTTGTTCCTCAACTACACTTCTACAAAGTTGTACAGGCTGCCCCAGGTTAGATGCTTTGTTGTGCAGTACATTGCTGAATTCCAATGTTTGATCACAGATACTGCTTGGAACCCAGCAGCGCAAAAGAGACCGTTTCATCAAGGGCTCTCTTAACATGTAAACGATAAGCTTGCCAGAGTAGAGACTCAAGAGCTGTAATAATAAAGAGATAGTATGCACGGAGCTGTCTTTCTGTTATGTTGGGAACCCCCATTTATGCACAAGCTTATGGCCCCTCAACATTTTAGTAATGGGAAGGAGCTTTTTGTGTGCTTTTATTGTGGCTTGTGAAAGATAAGTATATAAGAATATCCCAGAGTATAATTCTGGCAGATGAGATATCTGTCTGCAACTTGCATGAGCAGTTCTTCTACATGATAAAAATATATTTTCACCAGAACTTTCTGGGTAGCCTGTCTGGGAGATGTCCAGCTTAGGCAATCTATGTGCTTGATCTATTACCACTTCTCACGGGTCCACTGACTGCAGGAGTATAATAACCATTTGTTGGATGTACCATCTAAGGTACGCAGAAGGGAACGTTTCTGAGATTCCTCCGGATGTTATATTATTTCTACGTGACCTTTCTTCCGGGTTGGCTAGCTTAAAAAAAAATTCTGCATGTCTTCCTCCAACTCATGGGCATTCACACATTCATTATGAGCATTAGCATACTGCCCAATTTTGTGTTGTACATGCGCCACTGCACTCTATCACCTATGGCATTGATGTCCAGTTTAGTTTGTGAGCATACAGTATCACGGTGAAGAGACCCCCTTTAAGGAAACCAGCATGGTCTTTATTGTGGTGTCTATAACAGGTTGTCCTGTGGTGGAAAATGTATCTATTTGCTCTACATGCTCTCTAGTATCATCCAAACATAATTACATAACTATAATTTCACGTGTAAGGTCGCTGCTTGTTCTTGTTCTGTGTTTGGCTGGGGTGTTAATTTTAGACACTGATCTAGCAGCAGATGTGTAAGAGAGGTCTCCTGTATGCTAGGCACTTGCTCTGCTAGAAGTTGAGCCAACAGATGAGCAGGGAGAAGCAGTCATTCCAGCACAATTTTGGCCTCTTTCTACAGCAGATGGTATGAAAAAGTCAGGTAATTTGGGGGGCCTCTCTCTATTCTTCTGCTTCATCACTGTGCCCCATGTGTTCCCAGGTGATGTCCCACCATATGGTGACTGGCTTTGTGTAAGTACACTGATTTGGAGCCTCTTCACTGTAGAACCTTTAGAGAAGAATGGCCACCCCCGCCCCCCAAGACTCTTCCAATATTGGTACATCTCAGTCCTGAACTAAATTTTTTTTAGTGGAAATGGATGTTTCAGATTCTGCTGTGGGAGCGTTCTCAGTGAAGGGGAGAATAGATCCAGCTTCATCCTTGTGTGTATTTCTCTCACTTGATGTCTTCAGCTAAAAAAAAAAATATGACATTGGGAATCAGCAGTTGCTTGCAATTAAGGAATCTTTTGCCGAATGTAGGCATCTGCTGGATGGGGCTAATCATCCTGTAATTGCTGTCACTGTTTATAAAAATCTAGAATTCATTAATTGTTCTAAGAGATTTTCTTCTAGGTTTCTCAAACTTTTTCAGTCAAAACACCCTTTATAGATGTGCACAAACTCAAAGCACAACAGTCTGAGGGCTCATTTACACCAGGGGGTGCATCCGTGCATTCTTTTATTTCTTTCATATGGTGCCCCCATACTTCTGAGATTCGTGCCTAGGCAGGAGTGATGTACAGAAAGGCAGTCTGCAGCCTTCTGGAATTTCTATGTCACACTTCCCAGGAGGCATTGCACTATTTCTTTCCCACTTAGATGTCTTTATGCAGACTGGAAAATATACCACAACATCAGATCTCAGTGACTGCTCTAGTGCACCCAAGTGAGTTCCCTGACTAGAGTGCTGAGTACACATACATGAGTGCCAACTCATTATGGGGACTGGCTTAAAAGACATGGGAAAAACAATTGTATCACTATTTCACCTTACACAAGATGCTCTCATGACAGAAATTACTGGATAGGAAAACTTCCCCAAAATTCAAGAGCAATATCATTGGACCACATGGAAAGGTAAGCATGTATTTTCTAATATTTATGTAATAACATTGTTATCAGTGCCTTTTTAGGTTTAGAGGGTGAAGTTCACCTTTAACGCTCAATTTTAGCATGACTTATGCCGCGTACACACGATCGGTCAAACCGATGAGAACGGTCTGATGGACCATTTTCATCGGACAAAACCAATCGTGTGTGGGCCCCATCGGTTATTTATCCATAGGTTAAAAAAAAGCAATCTTGTTTTAAATTTAACCGTTTGTAGGCACGTCCATCGGTTAAAAATCCACGAATGCTCAGAATCAAGTCGACGCATGCTTAGAAGCATTGAACGTTGTTTTTTTCAGCACGTCCTTGTGTTTTACGTCACCGCGTTCTGACACAATCGTTTTTTTACCAATGGTGTGTAGGCACGACTGACCATCAGTCAGCATCATCGGTTAACCGATGAAAACGGTCCATCAGACCGTTTTCATCGGATGGACCAATCTTGTGTACAGGGCTTTAGAAGTTGTACTATTTGAAAGTATCTTATTCGAAAGTTTCAACTGCTTTACAATAAAAAAGTGTGCCTATGACAGGCAAAACTGATGTCCTGTACATTACTTTGACTTGGCTGTGCATTTGTGAGCTACAGTATTGCTAATATCCTGTGTCAGTCTATGTGCTACTGTGTCAAGCGAAAACAAATAAATGTATCATTACTTTATTATGACCGATTTAAATAATAGGATCTTTGTTGCTAATTTTCCTTCATTAGTCTTATGTTATAGCTTTGAAGTCATGTGATTAACTGCATGACAGTAGTTTAATGTTACAGTTAGTGACTGTCCCTATTCCAAAACACTGGATGCCCTTGCAGAACATTGGCCTGACCTTCTACAGTGCTAGACTAATAATAAAAGAATGATAACATTTTTAAGTTTATAAAAAAAAAAAAAAAAAAAAAAATCTGTACATATAAGTAAATATATTTAAAATTAACACTATTTTTATTTTTCCAATTTTCTTTGCAGAATACAATGAAGGGTGTATTTAATTAAAATTAAATGTCACGTTTAGGCAGAGGATCAGTATTGTTAGACTCAAATATTATCACTAAGATAAAGCAGTAAGTATTGGTACAATGTTTACCAAAGGTTTAAAAGGTAAGTGAAGACTAACAGGAAAAGTGATGATGAATAGTAGTATTCAAGAAATATGGGACTAAGTTGGTGAATAGTTGAAGGTGCTGATGATTATTATTTAAACGTGCTATAATTCACTCTATGTCATATAAATATATATACCATATTTATCAGCGTATACCGCGCACTATTTTGCCCTGAAAATCAGGGCAAAATCGTGGGTGCGCGATATACGCCGATACCCGCTTTCCCGCCACGAGTTTGAATACTGCGCCCGCATATAGCGAGCGCAGTACACTCGTGAATCTTCGGGAAGTCTCGGCGCCTCTCGTACTGACGTCCTGACGTCCTGAGCGTACAGGACGTCAGTGCGAGAGGCGCCCGAGCCTGCCCGAAGATTCACGAGTGTACTGCGCTCGCTATATGCGGGCGCAGTATTCAAAGTCGTGGCGGGAAACGAGCGGGAGGACGCCGCAGAAGGACGCCGCAGAAGGACGCCGGACCCGCCGAAGATGGACACCGGACCCGCCGAAGATGGACACCGGACCCGCCGAAGATGGACGCCCGACCCGCCGAAGAGGACACCCGAAGCCGCAGAAGGACGCCGGACGAGGCCGCAGATGGACGCCGCGCAAGACACCAAAACTGTAAGTACAAAAAAACAAAAAATCTTTTTTTCCCACAGGATTGGGGGCCACTTTGGGGGTGCGCGGTATACGCCAGAGCGCGTTATACCGCGATAAATACGGTAAGTCCATATGTGATATCTATATATATATTGGTGAGTCCAAAATCTAAATATATCACCAAAAGTGTACTCAATGTACTTTCAAAAAGTGCAGTCCCAATAAATAATCATTCCACTCGATCCAGTGATCCAAATAATAAAAAGTTTGACGCGCCCTGAAGACGTTTGAAAAACGAAATGTACGTCGGCGGCGGACCTGGTCACGTGGTAGTCAACGCAAGTTCCGGACATCTGGTTGCTGTTCCGCTGGGTAGAACGCACGCCGCCATGGAGGTGGAGGACAAGCGCCAATACAGACGAGCGAGCAGCCTTGGTGCCGGGACAGGCACCTTTTAATGTAAGAGGCCAATCGGCCGTTTTTTATACCCTTATTTTAAATAAAAACAAGCAGTATTACGCGATGGATTTCTATATTCCTTTTTTTGCATATCTCATTAAAAACTCCTGAGCAAGAGGTTGGCATTTCTCCTGTCCGATTGATGTGTATGCAGGCACTAACCTGCAAATGCTATATCTGACTTTCTTTCTCACCAAAGAAGTCAGAGACATCTGGTAAGCGCATTAACCATTTGAGCACTTTGGGTGATCACAGAGACTCGAGTGTGGTGAAGAAATTTTTCACGTTGAGCAAGATTTGGGACAATCTTTTTATTATTTGGATCAAGTGGAATAATTATTTATTGGCACTGCACTTTTTGAAAGTACATTGAGTACACTTTTGGTGATATATTTCGATTTTGGACTCACCAATATATATAGATATCACATATGGACTTATATATATTTATATGACATAGAGTGAATTATAGCACGTTTAAATAATAATCAGCGCCCTCAACTATTCACCAATATTCCAAACAAGTATCACTTGATTTTTAGAGGAGCAGCTTTAGTCACTGTGGGCCAGATTCATGTAGAAATCCGGTGGCGTAACGTATCCCATTTACTTTACACCGCCGCAAGTTTTCAGCGTAAGTGCTTGATTCACAAAGCACTTGCCTGTAAACTTGTGGCGGCGTAGCGTAAAGCCGCCCGGCGCAAGCCCGCCTAATTCAAATGGGGCGTGTATCATTTAAATTAGGCGCGTTCCTGCGCCGAACGTACTGCGCATGCTCCGTTTTGAAATTTCCTGCCGTGCTTTGCGCGAAATGACGTCGCCCCGAATTCGACGCAGGAACGACGGCCATACTTTAACATGGGCTGTCTAATTTTACACCACCTAAATAGCAATCGCAACTTTACGACGGGAAAAGCCGACTAGCGACGACGTAAGAGAATGCGACGAACGCGCGTACCTTCGTGGATCGCCGTAAACAGCTAATTAGCATACCTGATGCGGAAAACAACGCAAACTCCGCCCAGCAGGCGCCGAAGTATTGCATCCTAAGATCCGAAGGCGTACAAAGCCGTACCCCTGTCGGATCTTAGCCAAATGCCGTCGTATCTTTGTTTGTGAATTCAAAATAAAGATACGACGCGGCAAATTTGAAAGTACGCCGGAGTATCAGCAGATACTCCGGCGTACTTTTTCTGTGAATCTGGCCTTGTGTATTTATATTTAATTTATGTATACACACATTTTTATTTATTAAGTGTTTAGCGCGGAATTTTTACTATCCATATGGGACTAAGTATTGACTCAATTGATTAGGTTAAAATGTAATTAAATTACAATGATGACCATACATCTGAAAAAAATCAAGAACTTTTTCCTACTGAAGAGCAGATGTGAATGTGGGTAAATGTTGATTAACACTGAGTGAATCTTCCTGGTGAATATGATTTTAAAAATCAAGTTAGGATTCTATGGTGCATTTGCAGTGAGTGCCATATTCACCACTTTAACAACTTCATCCCCCCACCCTTAATGACCAGGCCATTTTTTTGCGATATGGCGCTGTTACTTTAACTGACAATTGGGCAGTCATGCAATGCTGTACTGAAATAAAATGTATGTCCTTTTCTCCCACAAATACTGCTTTCTTTTGGTGGTATTTGATCACCTCTGCGGTTTTTATTTTTTGCACTATAAACAAAAATATAGCGACAATTTAAAAAAATATATATATATTTTTTACTTTCTGCTATAAAACACATCCAATAAAAAAATGTAGAAAAATCGAATTTCTACATCAAGTTGGGCCAATATGTATTCTGCTACATATTGTTGGTAAAAAAATAAGGCCCAATAAGCAAATAATGATTGGTTTTGCGCAAAAGTTGGGGTGTTTTTATGGCATTTTCTTTTTTTTTGCTAGTAATAGCAGTGATCAGTGATTTTTAGCGGGACTGCGACATTGCAATGGGCAAATCGGACACTTAACTGACATATTTGAATTTTTTGGGGGAACCAGTGGCATTATTACCATGATCAGTGCTAAAAATATGCACTGTTACTGTATTAATGACACTGGCAGGGAAGGGGCGATCAAAGGGTTAACAGTGTGCTTGGCTGGTGCTTGCTATCTGTGTGGGAATTGCTTTGACTGGATGAAGACAGATATTGGTGTTCATCAGGAACAAGGGGCCAGATCCACAAAAGGGATACGTCGTATCCCTGTTTCTATCTTTGGAACTGATCCACAGAATCAGTTTCCAATAGATAGGCAGAATATCCGACATGTGTAAGGGACTTACACTGTCGGGTTTTAGGATGCAGTACCGCATCCGCCGCTGGGGGCATTTCGAGTCGAAATGCCGCTTCGGGTATGCAAATTAGCACTTACGGAGATCCACGAAGCTTTTCAGCTTCGTTTTTTCTCCGTAAGTATTAGTTTGCAATCGTAAAATTAGGGCTGCTTTTACCAGGCCTAAACTGTTTAGGCCTTGTAAAAGTAGACCCTTCTATCCCGCGTCGCCGTCTTTTTTTTTTTAATTTTTTTTCCCGCCGCAACTTATATTTTTTTTTTACGCCCGTCACGATTCTCAAAACCCGGCGCAACGTAAAAGCGCGCAAAGCATGTCGGGAAAATGACGTCGTGAGCATGCGCAGTACGGCCGGCGCGGGATCGCGCCTAATTTAAATGGGACTCGCCCCATTTGAATAGGAACGCCTTGCACCAGCCGGATTTAAGTTACACAACCGAAAATTTCTAGGTAAGTGCTTTGTGGATCGGGCACTTAGGTAGAAATTTTCCGGCAGTGTAACTTAAATGGGAATATTTAAGTTACGTCGGCTGGCTGTGGATCTGGCCCAAGATCTCTATCTTCTCCCCTGTCAGAACAGCGATCTGACTTGTTTACATAAGCAGGTCGCTGTTCTGCCTCTCTCGGGAACAATTGCGAGTGGCCGGACCCGCTGATTGGCCGGACCAGCTGATTGGCATCCCCTGTGTCCTATCAGCTCTGGAGCAACTGCATTTTACAGAGTGTTACTGCAAAATCTACCCCTATGACTCCAAACATACAGCCAATCTTATTAAGAACTATCTTCAGCATAAAGAAAAATGATGCAAATCCCCAGTTCCACTACATCCCGAAGGTGCTCTATTGGATTGAGATCTGGTGACTGTAGAGGCCACTGGAGGACAATGAACTCATTGTTATGTTCAAGAAACCAGTGGTGAGATGATTTGAGCTTTGTAACATGGAGAAGAAGATGGGTACACTGTAGTCATAAAGGGATGGACTTGGTCAGCGACAATAGGTTGTGGCGTTTAAACGATGTTTAATTGGTATTTAGGGGCCCCTGAGTGTGCCAAGAAAATATCCTCCACACTATTACACCACTACCACCAGCCTAAACCATTAATGGATGGATCTATGCTTTCATGTTGTTTATGCCAAATTCTGATCCTACCATCTACATGTCGCAGCTGAAATCGAGACTCATTAGACCAGGCAACATTTTTCCATCTTCTATTGTCCAATTTTGGTGAGCCTGTGCAAATTGTAAATCAGTTTCCTGTTCTTAGCTCACAGGAGTAGCACCCGGTGGTATTCTGATGCTATTGCTCATCTGCTTCAAGGTCCGATGTGTTGTGAGTTCAGAAAAGTTATTCTGCATACCTTGGTTGTAACAAGTGGTTAATTTGTCATCTTGAACCAGTCTGCCTATTCTCCTTTGACAACAACAAGGCATTTTCATCCACACAACTGCCGCTTACTGAATATTTTTTTTTTTTTTACCATTCTCTGTAAACCCTAGAGATGGTTGTGTGTGAAAATCCCAGTAGATGAGCAGTTTTTGAAAGACTTAGACCAGCCTGTTTGGCTATGCTCATAGGGCCAAATCCACAAAAGGGATACAACGGCGTAACTGCTGTTACGCCGTCGTATCCCTGTTCCTAACTATGGAACTGATCCACAGAATCAGTTTTCCATAGTTAGGGAGAAGATCCGGCATGTGTAATTGAATTACACTGCCGGATCTTAGGATGCAGTACCGCATCCGCCGCTGGGGGCATTTCGTGTCGAAATGCCGCCTCGGGTATGCAAATTAGCACTTACGGAGATCCACGAAGCTTTTCAGCTTCGTTTTTTCTCCGTACGTTTTAGTTTGCATACGCAAAATTAGGGCTGCTTTTACAATGTGTAAAGTTAGTACACCATGTAAAAGCAGAACTTTCTGTCCAGCGACGCGATTTTTTTTTAATTTTTAATTATTTTTTTCTCGTCGCAATCCACAAAGCTAGACGTAACGTAATTTTGCGCTATGCACGTCGGGAAAATGACATCACTAGCATGCGCAGTACGGCCGGCGCGGGAGCGTGCCTATTTTAAATAGGAATCACCCCCATTACAATAGGAACGCCTTGCGCCGGTGGAATTTAAGTTACACAGCCCAAAATTTCTAGGTAAGTGCTTTGTGGATCGGGCACTTAGGTAGAAATTTTAAGGCAGTGTAACTTAAATGGAAAAAATTAAGTTACGCCGGATCTTTGTGGATTTGGCCCACACTTAAATACGCTTTCCTCCCCCATTCTAATGCTCAGTTTGAACTTCAGCAAGTTGTGAGTTGCTGCCATGTGATTGGCTGATTAGCAATTTGTGTTAACAATCAATTGAACATGGTGTACCTAATAAAGTGGCCAGTGAGTATATATAGATATATCTATATATAGATTGTGTAAGGGGTTAGCTCGGTAGTGGGGGTGTGTGACCTCCTGAGTGGGTTCACTACACACTGAATTATACAGAGAGGCAGCCGTGGGTGGTTGAAAAACAAGGGTTATGGTTTATTCTTTCATATTGCTGGAAACAAGTGCAAGCATCCAAACAGCATTAACAAAACAAAACATAAACTAAACCCTGGCCGTCTACACAACACAGGAACCTACCTATGGAGTCTGGCACAGCCTACTGCTGGTCTTCCAGCAGAAAATCATAGTCTTTTTTGATTTTCTTATCACACAGCAAAAATATCAACAACCACCTTCAGAAGTCATCCTCAGCTCACTGCTCTCCTTAACTCAACAAGCCTCAGGATGCAGCCATCAGTAGTAATCCTCTGGACAACTTATAGAGGCCTTAATTTTTCCATTCTGAACAGCTGAAGCTATCCAACGTCCTTAAACCTTTCTGGCTACCTCTGCAGCCGACACCTGATAGTAATTGGTGAATTTTCTAAACAAGGCAGAAATGTATCTCCGATCTGTGACAACACCCCCAGATTTACCTGACTTCCTGTCACAATATATAGATATATAGATATATCTATATATCTATAGATAGATCTATATATATATATATATATATATATATATATATATATATATATATATCATTTTTTTGGGGGGGTTAGCTTAAATAGCTCACCCCATTAGTTCAGCCCAGCTGTTTAAATACTTAACTGTCCTCCCTGTTTAGGCAATAATGACTTTGTAGCTCTGCCTGAACCCCTACAGCCTTTCCACTGAAAACATTCATGCTGAGTCCTTATCTCCCTGCTCATCCTTTCTTCAGCAATGCTCATGGCGGCCTCTAGCAGTTCAGTGGAGAATGGCTCTCCCATAGGATTAAATAAAGCCATGGTATGCTTGCACATTAAGAAGAGGACTAGGTGAACACATTTTTTGTCCCATTGGCCCTTAACCTTTTAAATATCAGTAAACCCAAAATAAATATTCTGGTTTTGGAGAGCTATAACAAGTTACATGACCCAACTGGTTTTTATATTTCTGCAAGAAAGATATCTACTTATACGTTCTTAGCAACTACTTCCTACTTCAGCCATCATAATAGTGTCTCACTATGTCTGAGGCTTGGCTCACACTATTGCAAATTGGATGCATGTTTTCGTATAGAGCACACATGCGTCTTTGGCTCCATTTCAGGTCTGAATTCAGGCAAAAATTCAAAACCAATTCACCCCTAAAATGGCGAACAGGGGTGCACCAGACCCCCTGCAGCGAGCCGCTCCACAAATAGTGTGAACCCAGCCTCAAGGTTTTTAATTTATTTGGCATGATATGATATGTAGAATGTATATGAACTTAATCTAGGTTGGAAAGGTGAGATTTCATGTTGGGATGGGGAATCACATGGAATTTCCCCAACTTACATAAAAAGTCAGTGGGTGATTCAGCCCAATAGCAGACACCCATTGTTGGAATGTATCTTTGTGCAGACTAACCCTTCAAAATAATTTAAGGCGTATTGGATTTGAGACTTGGGCTGTAGGCCTCAAATAAGTAGAAAAAATGTCTCGCATGTTTTCCAAAATAATCCATTTTTATTTACCAAATGAATAACTGTCAGGGCAATATTTCAAACCACATCTGGCCTTTAAAAATCCAGCACATTAAAATAATATATATAAAAATATGCTTATGTAGCCTGCAGCCGGTTATAGTACATTTCCAGTTAGTCAAGCAATTATTGTAAAGTGTACTTTTATCAAAAATCTGTGTGCCTTGGAAACTACCCCCTGTGGGCCAGAACTCTGGCTTTCATCTACATAGAAAATGTATTTAGTGGCTATAATTTATTCACTCTTGTGCTGTACAGTGAGCGGAAGTATTGTTTTTCTTTGTGTGCATTAGTAAATGTTCAGCTGTGTGTCAGGAGAAATCTCAGCGCTGCTAAAATAACAGCCTAAAATCCAGTTATAATACATCAAAATCAAACATGTTCCTGAGAAATGCCATTAGTATGGGCCATGTATGGGCCATGTGTCTAAAATTTCATTCTCTACAGTGAGGTAGAGGATCCAGGGAGTCAGGAGCACAAGATCCAGCTAACCTGTCAGAAGATGATGATGCCGAGTATTACAGACAGGTGGTTGGGAAGGAGCCTGACAAAGACCTTTTTCTACACGGAAGCAAAAAGCCCTTTGGGGGCAGGAAGTTTGGACCTCCCAGAAAGAAGTTTAAAGGTTCTAAAGGACCTGCCAAAGGGAGACGGGATTCTGATTTCCAGGCTGAACCTCACAAGGGCAAATTCAACAAACACCAAAAGTCAAAATTCCCAAAAGGACAGTCGCCCCGACCAGGCAAAATGCAACAGAAGTTTCATAAAAGTAAAGAAGGGAAAGGAGGACACACACGCTCTCCTGCTCAGGGCAAAAGGAAGGGCTTTAAGAAGCCTGGGGCATTTGGTTCTAAGGGCCCAAAGATGGGGGGGAATCGCTCAAAAACAAACACCCGGCAAAATGTGGGCGGGCCAAAAGGAAAGGCTTTCAAACAGAAGAAAAAGTCATATTAAATGGACAACTAACACATCTTTTGTAAATATGTGTATTTATCATCTAGGTATCCGGCTATGTTATGGCTGCCAAAAAAATAAAATTTCCTTTATAAATTTGAAAAAAAAAAAAAAAAAATTCATTCTGTACATTGGTTTGCATACTTGTATAATGTGCTTAACCACTTGAGACCCGCGCTATTGACAAAAGACGTCAACAGCGCGGCTCTCAGGTGCCAACTGGACGTCTTTGGACGTCATTTAAAGTGCATTACCCGCGCGCGCCTCTGGGGGGCGCGCAGCGGGTAAACACTGTCCCGGCGCATCGCTGGGAAGCCGATGCGTGTACCTGGCGGCCGCGATGTCTGCCGGGTACACGCGAATGTCGGTAACACAGCAGGGACGTGGAGCTCTGTGTGTAAACACAGAGCTCCACGTGCTGTCAGAGGAGAGGAGACCGATCTGTGTCCCTTGTAGATAGGGACACAGCATCCGTCACCTCCCCCAGTCACCCCCCACACAGTTAGAACACACCCAGGATACACATTTAACCCCTTCCTCACCCCCTAGTGTTAACCCCTTCCCTGCCAGTCACATTTATACAGTAATTAGTGCATTTTTATAGCACTGATCGCTGTATAAATGTGAATGGTTCCAAATTTGTGTCAAAAGTGTCCGATACATCCGCAGCAATATCGCAGTCCCAATAAAAATCGCAGATCGCCGCCATTACTAGTAAAACAAATCAAATAAAAAAAAATCATAATTCTGTTCCCCATTTTGTAGGCGCTATAACTTTTGCGCAAACCAGTCGTTTATTGCGATTTTTTTACAAAAATACGTCGAAAAATATGTATCGGCCTTAACTGAGAAAAAAAATAGTTTTTAAAAAAAAAAAAATGGGATATTTATTATAGCAACAAGTAAAAAATATATATATATTTTTTAAATTGTCGCTCTTTTTTTGTTCATAGCGCAAAAAATAAAAACCGCAGAGGTGATCAAATACCACCAAAATAAAGCTCTATTTGTGGGGGAAAAAAGGACGTCAATTTTGTTTGGGAGCCACGTTGCATGACCGCGCAAATGTCAGTTAAAGCGACGCAGTGCCGGAAGCTGAAATTTCGCCTGGGAACGAAGGGGGTTTATGTGCCCAGTAAGCAAGTGGTTAAAGAGTCATTGCCAATTCCCCCCAAAAAAACTGCTATAGGTATTCATTGTAGGCACTTGGAGGCAGAAGTATCTGTACATACATGCATCCTCCTTACTGTCATAACACTAGATGCCAGGACCTTCTGTTAACACTGGGCAGTATCAGGTAGCAAGGGAGTTTGCCACTAGTCCACCCCATCCCTCCCAACACATTGCTATTGGCCCATTGGTAGTGCATGCGGTTTGCCTATCAGAAAGGCCCAGGATTCATTTAGGAAGGAGGATGTGACAGGTGTCTCATGGTACTTGTATTTTATAACTACAGCAGTTTTTTGTGCGTGTTTTTGTGGGTTTTTTTAAGGGAGGAAGGTAATGACTGATTCTTTTTAATGTTTAGAGCATACCCGTAAAAATGAATGCGGACTACCATTGATGAACTGCTTCTGGATAGGCTAGTTGCCTGGTTGTGTTTGGCTTAAAGTTATTGTAAATGATCACATTGTAAAACAACATATTTGTATAGATATAAAAAATACATGATAAATACAGTTTTTCCCTTTTTATAAGTGATCACATTCTCTCAGCTGCATAAGAGCTGGGGGAGAAGAAGCAGCAGCACACTGAGCTTGCCCTTAACAGGCTGTGCAGGGAAAATGTGTCAGGTCAAGTCTGATCATTGGAGGAGAGAAGGCTGAGTTTTCAGCACAGCTAGAGAACTGACCACGATTTGTTATCCTGCTTAGTGTGGTGAGTTTTTAATAGGAAAGCAGAGGGACTCTGCTCTTTATATGTACATTACTTCCAGTCTCTGAATAGGTGGTTTAGAAATCCCAGAAGCAGGAAGTGGAGAGAGAGAGAGAATCTAAGACCATATGTGCCCAAGTTAGTTGCTATTCCAGACCAGAAGCAGGGGTTATTGAGCAAGTATTCCTATGTTAATAGTTTTCTATTGTTGCCCTTAGCTTCTGAATGTACAGTTTATACTCTATTAGCTAGATTCAGGTACAGTTACGATGGCGTATCAGTAGATACACCGTCGTAAGTCCGAATCCGCGCTGTCGTATATTTAAGCGTATGCTCAAACTGAGATACGCTTAAATGTTGCTAAGATACGACCGGCGTAAGTCTCCTACGCCGTCGTATCTTAGCTGCATATTTACGCTGGCCGCTAGGGGCATGTACACTGATTTATGCCTAGAATATGTAAATCAGCAAGATACGCCTATTTAAAAACGTACGCACGCCCGTCGCAGTAAAGATACGCTGTTTATGTAAGGCGTTTTCAGGCGTAAAGATAAACCACCAAAAAGATGGCGCAGCCAATGTTAAGTATGGACGTCGGAACAGCGTAGCATTTTTCACGTTTTACGTCATTCGCGTAAGTCGATTCAGAATAGGGCTGGGCGTAGGTTACGTTCACGTCGAAAGCATTGACTATTTGCGACGTGATTTGGAGCATGCGCACTGGAATACGTCCACGGACGGCGCATGCGCCGTTCGTTCGAAGCGTCATTTACGTGGGGTCACGATTAATTTCCATAAAACACGCCCAACTCTTCCACATTTGAATTAGGCGGGCTTACGCCGGCCAATTTACGCTACGCCGCCGCAACTTACGAATCAAGTGCTTTGTGAATACTGCACTTGCCTCTCTAAATTGCGGCGGCGTAATGGAAATAACATACGTTACGCCCGCACAAAGTTAAGCCGCCCTAGAATCTAGCTATATGTATATATTTACTGACTGGTGACAGAACCATAGTTGTTCCCTTGTTATATTGCATGCACTGTACCAGATGGTTCAGTCTGTGATCCGATGTGCATATGTAGTGGTTACCTTGCTGTATGTTTGTAGGTTAACCGGTTTATTTAAAGCAAAAACTTTAAATGTCTTTTAATAAACACACACTCACCTGTCCCAGGATCCAGCAATGTGGCCGCCGGTACCCTCGACTCTCTCCCTACCCACTCGCCGGCGCCGGCATTACAACTGTGGGCACCCAGATGTGACAGCTTGTGTCTTCACAGCAGGGTGTGCACTGCGCATTCGCGAGTCACGCTGTGCCTCTTGAATGGTCAGGTAATCTTCTGGGACCTATGACATGTCCCAGAAGATCGCAGTGAGGGAGGGGGAGAGGAGAACTTCCGCTCGGATTGCTTAGGCGGTCCAAAAAAATGACATGCCGCTTTAAATAGAGTTTATATGCAGCTTCTGTTAGTCTAGTTAATCCTGGCCCTTCTGATCTGGTTTTCTACAATTAGTTATAGTCCAGGGTTCAGTAACCACCATAGGCTAGCGCTAGGTTAGGCACCCGACGACCTCTTGGTAGTTAAAGTTCCAGTTGCATAACAGATTAGGCACTATTAGGGACTAGGCGTTTTGTAAATAGACTGACTCTCAGTTAAAGTGCCACACCATTGTTTCTGCTGGGGGAAAGCTGCGTTCCAAGCTGGCTAGATAATGACTGGGGGAGGGGTCTCCTTTTCACTGCAGATCATGTCTTCAGGTCTCCGACATCAAGACATATACCGCATTGTGATCATAGTCAGGGGCACCTTCAACTGGACTCTGGAGGTATCTCTATTATTAACTATAAATACCCAGGTACAGTATATGTGCACAATTGCACCAGGACTCGTGTTGGGCCATTTGCTGATGATACTTGTTTATACATTGGATGTATGTACTATTAATAATCTTTTCTTATATAAAGCTGTCTGCAGTAGTTCCTCTGCTCCTAATTACTTTAATTAGATACTGGTTAATTTCTCAGGAAGGGAATCCCCTATGTTTGGAGGCCCTGCACTGGGTGGAGGCCCTGACAACTTTATTATCAAACCCACTCTTTCCCCGCCATAAGAACTGATTATGATTATTTCTAGTGGCTATAACAGTCGCTAGCAATAACTGCATGTAATATCTGGCAGGCTGGTTGTACCCAAGTTGATTGATCAACTTGGGCACATTCAGCCTGCCCATACATGGGTCGAATCTAGGCTGGTTTCTGTTTCTGTTGTTTCTGTCTGAGATTCGACCCATCAATGGTCATCAAAGACTGAGGAAGCCCTTTGTATAGGATGTAACGTGTATAGGTGGCTGGAGCCATTCCCTTGACATCAGCCCATGTCCCTACTGTGTGAAGGAGAACAGTAGTGGTTATTTTATTTATTTTTTCAATGACTTTCAATGACTTTTATCTGTATTGCCGGGACCCAACAATTCATTATAGCGTAGAGTAGTTTTAAATGACTTTTTTCCTTTATAAATGTCATTGTGTGTAGAGACTGTTATAAACACGGGAAACATGCACTACTTTACATGCATACTATAGACTGCCCCCAGGTACGAAATTTAAGGGAATATTTCACTTTTATTGTTTCACTTTAAGCATTATTAAAATCACTGCTCCCGAAAAATTGTCAGTTTTTAAAACATTGATATATGTCCCCTGGAGCAGGACCCGGGTCCCCAAACACTTTTTATGACAATAACTTGCATATTAAAATGATCACTTTTGATTTTTCATGTTCGTGTCCCATAGACTTTAACGGTGTTCGCGTGTTCGAACAAATTTTTTGCCTGTTCTGCTGGGAACCCGAACTGGGGGGTGTTCGGCTCATCCCTACTTATCATGTGGGGCAGCACAAGAGAGAAGATACATGTTCTAGAATATATAGAGAGTGTCAGAGGTGCTCATTAGAAATCATCTCCCGTCAGTCCAACAAATGGTGCAATTTGAAACATATTCATGCAACTGTTGTTGGGTTATACATATCTATTGTAGAATTGACTCAAACTGAATTTTGTTTCAGTCAGAATTTTGTCTGCAATACAATACGTACACATGTGACACAGTTTACACCAACATGAAAAAGGTCCTATTTACCTCCCACCTTTCTTATCACTGATATGGAGATATACATTTTTTTCATTAACCTCCTGCCCACCGCCCCACCTACATGTACTGCAGGGTAGTGGCTCCTCTGCACAAAATCACATACAGGTACGTGATTTTGCACTTTTCGGGTCTGCAGCATGTGTGCTTTCTGCTGGCGACCTATTCCTCCTGTGATTTGACACATCAGGAGCCAATCAGCAGGCCCCGCTGATCGTTCCCGACAGAGGCAGAATGGCGGTCTGCCTATCTAAACAAGGCAGATCGCCATTCTGTTAGTAGGGATGATAGAGATCCTGTTTCTGCAAAGCAGGAACACGAATCTCTGTCTTCCCACAGTTAAAGCACCCCCCACACAGTTACAAAGCATGCCCTAGGAACACATTTAACCCTTTGAAAAGTATGGAAAGTGTCACTTAATGTCCAATTTGTCTGCCACAATGTCGCTGTCTTGCTATAAGTCCCTGATCGCCGCCATTACTAGTAAAAAAAATCCATAAAAACACCCCATAGTTTGTAGACTCTATGGCCCGGATTCACAGACAGCGGCGCACATTTATGCCGCCGTAGCGTATCTCCTTTACACTACGCCGACGCAGCGCAGAGAGGCAAGCATGGAATTCACAAAGCACTTCCTCCCAAAACTGCGCTGGGTTTCCTAGGCGTAAGCCGGTGTAGGTGGAAGTGGGCGTGAGCCATGCAAATGAGGCGTGACCCCATGCAAATGATGGCCTGAGCGCCAGACAGATTACGTATAACGAATGCATGCACCGTCCCGTGGACGTATCTCAGTGCGCATGCTCACAATCACGTCGGAACAACTGCCTAAGATACGCCGGATCACTGCCTACGGCGTGAACGTAACCTACGCCTAGTCATACTCACGTCCAACGTAAAATATGCGGGCTTGAGTTCCCTGGTGCAGACCTTTCCATGTCTGCTGCTGAGTTACACCTGCTTTATGGGGCTTAACTTTACGCCGGACGTACAACTTACGCGCACCAGTCGTAGCCTGAGTCGGGCGCATGTACGATCGTGAATCGGCGTATCTCCCTCATTTGCATATTTGAATAGAAAATCCATGGGTGCGCCACATGAGTCCAGCGTAAATATGCGCCCACTGTACGCCGGTGTAGGAAAGCTACATTGGTGGAATGAAGCCTGTTTTTAGGCGTATCTTAGTTTTGTGGGCCCGGGGCACAGATACGATGGCGCATATTTGCACTTACGTGGCGTATCTCGAGATACGTCGGCGCAAGTGCTTTGTGAATCCGGGCCTATAACTTTTGTGCAAACCAATCAATATATGCTTATTGGGATTTTTTACATCTTAAAGTGCAGCCTATATCGACAGAAGATCTGTGGTCAGTTATCCAAGTTTTTTGTAACAACCTACCTGCCAAGTTCCTTCAAAAAGTGTTAAAGTGCGCCTAGAAGAATTGAAAAATGTATGTTGTTTTGAAAGCAAAGGGTGGTCACACCAAATATTGATTTGGATTTCCCTTCTGCCCGTTTACTTTCCATTTTGTTAATTGATAAAAATAAATGATTAGAACTTCTATTTCTGAAAGCATTCTTAATTTGCATAATTTTTTCACACCTAAAAACAAATAAAATCTGCGCTTTGGCAAAAAAAACAATATATAAGTGTGCAGCGCCAATAGGAAAAAGTTGCAATATAAGCTCTGTGATGAACAGTCCTATTCAAAAAACGCCAACAATGATGTCAAGTACACGTACACGTCACCACCATTGTGTAGAAGCAATCCTGCTTACCAGAGGAAGTTGACTCTCAAATCATAAAGTGTCAGATGAAGATGAGCATCATTAACTGCATCACTACAACTCCTGACAGTTATGGAAAACGCAATCCCAATCCAGGAAGCACTTTCTCCAGGTAAGTGGATGTATTATATATACTGCAGACTTTTTACCTCAAAAGATGTAAAAGCATAGGGCACCACAATAGTGTAATTTTGCTTTAAAACCACTATTTCATTAAAAAATATATATAGAACACTCACATTTCCATAAAAAGATAACAGGCAAAGAATCTCATAAAAGGTCCATAAATCGTGGCATGCTTACATCGTCCAGGTACTGCCTTACATGTTTCACAATAGTATTGTCTGATGACGCAATACTATTGCGAAACATGTGAAGCAACTTTTTCCTTATATATTTTTTTCACACCTGCCTAAGAGCCGGTTCACACAGGGGCAACACGACTTCCAGCACGACTTCGGGAGGCAACTTGAACACGACTTGAGTATGAATCACAACACGACTTGAAGTCGCCTCCAGGAAGGGGAACTCGATGCCAAATTTTAAATAAAACAACGTTATGGCTTCCCCCTCTGGGAGCATACCAGGCCCTTAGGTCTGGTATGGATTTAAAGGGGAACCCCCTACGCCTAAAAAACAGCGTGGGGGTACCCCCAAATCCATACCAGACCCTTATCTGAGCACGCAGCCCAGCCGGCCTGGAAAGGAGGTGGGGACGGGCGAGCGCCCCCCCCTACTGAGTCGTACCAGGCGGCATGCCCTCAACATGGGGGGTGCTTTGGGGCAGTGGGGCGCCCTGTGGCCCCCCACCCCAAAGCACCTTGTCCCCACGTTTATGGGGACAAGGACCTCTTCCTGACAACCCTGGCCGTTGGTTGTCAGGGTCTGCGGGAGAGGGGCTTATCGGAATCTGGGAGCCCCCTTTAATAAGGGGACCCCCAGATCCCGGCCCCCCACCCTATGTGAATGAGTATGGGGTACATCGTACCCCTACCCATTCACCTGGTGGTAGAAAAATGTCAATAAAAAAACACTACACAGGTTTTTAAAGTAGTTTATTAGGCAGCTCTGGGGGTCTTCTTCTGACTTCAGGGGTCTTCCGATTTCTCCCTTCTGCCGGGCAACACCGCTGTCTTCTTTCAGCTCTTTTACCAGCGGTGGCCCGGTCTTCTCCCTTCTTCCAACTTCGGGGGGTCTTCTTTCGACTTCGGGGGGCCTTCCGAATTCTCCGCTCTCTTCTGCCGCTCCCCGGTTCTTTTTCTCTTCTGCTGGGCACCACCGCTGTCTTCTTTCAGCTCTTTCACCAGCGGGGGCCCGGTCTTCTGCGTCGCCTTCTTCTCTTCTTCTCCTCTTCGATGTTGACTCGACGCTTCCTCCCGCTGTAATGCCGGGTGTGCGGTATGCGGCGATTTATATAGGCCTCTTATGACGTCACAGTCCCAGCATTCTCCGGGGGGTGACGTTATTAGAGGGGGCTCCCAGATTCCGATAAGCCTTCCTCCCGCAGACCCCGACAACCAACAGCCAGGGTTGTCGGGATAAGGCGCCCTTGTCCCCATCAACATGGGGACAAGGTGCTTTGGGGTGGGGGGGCCACAGGGCGCCCCCTGCCCCAAAGAACCCCCCCCATGGTGAGGGCATGCCGCCTGGTACGGCTCAGTAGGGTGGGGCGCTCGTCCGTCCCCATCCCCTTTCCTGACTGGCCGGGCTGTGTACTCGGATAAGGGTCTGGTATGGAGTTAGGGGTACCCCCATGCAGTTTTTTTGGCATAGGGGGTTCCCCTTTAAATCCATACCAGACCCAAGGGCCTGGTATCCTCCTAGAGGGGGAACCCATGCCGTTTTTTTATTTAAAATTTGGTGTGGATTTCCCCTGTGGGAGGTAGGAGCTTGCCTTACAACAGGTTCACACTGGGGCGACTTCCTGTAAAGTTGCCTCACTGTGAATGGGTATCCGACCTTGGAGGCGACCTCCAGTGGAATCAATGGGTACAGGTCGCCTAGAAGTCAGATTGAAGTAGTACAGGAACCTTTTCTGAAGTCGGAGCGACTTCAGTAGTGTACATTAAGACGGCTCCCATTCACTTCCATTCATTTTCTCGACCGCGTGACTTGGGGCAACTTGGGGCACCTTGAAGTCGGATCCCGGGTCGCCCCAGTGTGAGCCGGCTCTAAGACTTTTGCACAGTACTGTATATTAAACAGAACTTCCTTACCCCTTGTTTTAAACTTCAAAATAAAACAGTCAAAGAAAAATAAACAGTTTATGATTCCTTCCCCCAATGATGCAAATTAAGCCTGACCTATTGTTTGTAATGATGGGGTCAGGGTAGTACTTGGTTTGCCCTGTCTGTAGGTTCCTGCTGGCTACAGTCATTTCACTCTGTCCAGCATGTTAGGTCTAACCAACATCACACAGTGCTTAATGAAGTGTTTTCCAAATTAAAAGTTCTGATACATTGCATCAAATTTTTCAAATATGGATTCCACTGAGTCAGATCCCAGTGGAACTATCCTTCTCTTCCTCGTATGTGGGGATGCCTGTGGGGCAGTCTACCCTGACAGTATTGGTTGACAGTCATCTACATACTGTACTTGCTTCAGGCCTTACACCAACATACCCCCCCACTCTGGCCCTTGGGGACAAGTTCCATATAGAAATTAGGAGAAGAAGGAGTCTAGAGAGACTCCACAGAGTTCAGAGAGATGTGGTATGAGAGGAGAGATGAGAGGAACGCTACTTACAGAATGGTTGACACAGAGTTCCACCTTTCCACAACAGGAGGAAGAAAGAACTCTAAGAAAATGCTTAAAACGCACATGGCTTACTGCCAAAAAAAAAGTGCAGGAACTCCTTTGGCACATTTGTAGAGTAGAGAGCAGCCCATTCAAGTGAATTGGCTGCCCAATGCTGTTTCGGGACAAATGTCCTTAAAAAACACGAAAAAAATGCACATATTTGCATTGCGCAGGTGTGAATTGGGCCAATAATTTTATTATTAGCTGCTCCATTGTTATTATTTGGTTGATGTAGCTTGTTTCTTCCTATTTCTTTTATTTAATATATTTTTTGTGCTGGATGAAAAAACTTTGTCCGACACGTCCCCTGCACAGCTTTTTACTTGGGAAGATCAGAGTACTGCTGTTTCTCTGTGTTAGAAATTTTGTGTATAGCCCTACAGAACAGACAGTGCACAGTCCACGTGGGCTTTGCTGCCTAACTTCAGACAGGAAACAGGAAACTTTATTCAGGAAAAAGACATAGAGCATACCATAGATGCAGCCACAAACTTATAAACACTGGGGTGGATTCAAGAAGCAATTGCGCCTGTGTAACCATAGGTTACCTTGTTACGCCGACTGCAGCCTAAGATCTGCGCGGCATAAGGCTCTTATGCCCGCATATCTTAGGCTGCATTGTTGCGATGGCCGCTAGGTGGCGTTCCCATTGTGCTCAGCGTATAGTATGCAAATTGCATACTAACACCGATTCAAAACGTTGCGCGAGCCCTGCGTATGCAATTTACGTTGTTTCCGTACGGCGGTTTTTGCGTAAGGCTGCCCCTGCTATTAGCAGGGGCAGCCAATGTTACGTATACCTGTCGTTCCCGCGTCGCGAAATTTGAATTTTACGTAGTTTGCGTAAGTGATTCGTGAATGGCGCTGGACGCCATTCACGTTCACTTTGAAGCAAATGACGTCCTTGCGACGTCATTTGCCACAATGCGCGTTGGGAAAGTTTCCCGACGGAGCATGCGCTCTACGATCGGCGCGGGAACGCGCCTAATTTAAATGATTCCCGCCCCTACGGGATCATTTAAATTGCGCGCGCTTGCGCCGGGCTTTTTGCCGGCGCACCCGCGCAATTTACGGAGCTTCTGCTCCGTGAAGCGAGGGCAGCGCAAAAAAATTGGGGGGCGCAGGGCAAAAACGTTGCCCTGCGCCTCCGTAATAAATGCGCAAATCTACTTGAATCCGGCCCACTGCTGTCATTTACTGGTTGAAGAATATATCTCTACTAAATACTGATGTACAGTAGTTGTTCCACAAAATGCAATTTTGAATTCTAACACCTAGCCTACTGCTGACATGCCCCGCTGTAGTCCCCCCCCCCCCCCCAACTCTTTAAGCCCCTTATGCAGCTGTGGTTTTTGATCACTTATAGAAAATGCAAAATAGGTATATATAATGTTTTTTATATGTATATGAACAAACACAATTTGCCTTTCATTTATATTTTAAACTGAATTGGTTGTTTTACTAGGTAATATATACTTTAAAGGAGAAGTGCAGCCTGAGCTCATTCCGCTGGGCTTCTTCTAAGGGTCACAGGAGTGCAATTCGTTTTGCACTCCTGTGACCAGTTTTCAGCAGAGAGTGGTCAGAAGTCTGCTTTTTGTTGACGTCACAGAAATCAGTCCAGGCACTGCGTCATCCTGACTTCAGAAGTTTGGATCCGCCAGGTGCCTCGACTGATAGGCGTCTCAGCGAGTCACTGAGAGGCTGAGATGGCCGCTTCCCTCCCCCTCCACAGCTCAGCACTTCAATGAGCGTGGAGGAGCAGAGCAGGGCAGCTCTCCACTCGGGATCTGTGAGAACGAAGCCATCGGCGATGTTCAATGGCTCGGTTCTCAGTGTAGAGGCAACGGGGGACAGATGCAGCATCGGTCCAATGTTGCATCTACTTAGGTAAGTATGACTATGGAAAAAATGGCAAACCCACACTTCTCTTTTAATTTCCTCTTCCAGATCACCAGCCTTCCTTGCAGTGCAGGAAATGGGAAATGTATCTTGATCAGTGGTGTTAGTCTCAGTCCCTCTGAACTCTTCTTTTGAAAATGTTTTAGATTGCGAGAGTAAGCCAACACCCAAAACCTCCCAATGACAATGGCCCATAATGCATGCAGCCCCCCTATCCATGCATCTGGCCCTCTAATCTACATGCGGGGCCCCAGACACATGGATTCCAATCAGGGGTTTTTGTTTCTTTGAAGCACGTGATTAGAGCTAGAGGCTCTAATAGACTTCAAAAAAGGGAGCACTGCGCTCCGAGCCCATCCATTTGTGTGACAATAGCAAATGAATATTCACCATTGTCACAAAGATTTTCTTCCTGGTTAATCAGGAAGTGGATCCTGAGATCCGTTTCCAATTGCCCGAAATGAGGCGCATTCCAATTGGCCTAGGACAGTGGTTCTCAACCTTCTAGTGCCGTGACCCCTTGATAAAATTTCCTAAGTTGTGGGGACCCCCAACAGTAAAATAATTTTCATAGCGTGGGTTGAAAGCACCCAAGGCAAGACAAGTAATTTGCGCCCCTAACCCGTGGACATTTAGCGCTCCCTGAGTGCCTTCCACTCGTACAATATTAAAACCCCTTATAGTACATTTTAGGATGTACCGTATTTATCGGGGTATTGCACACTCCCGCGTATAGCGCGCACCCCTAAAGTTGCCCCCATTCCTGTGGAAAAAAAATAGTTTTTTGTACTTACAGTTTTGGTGTCTTGCGCGGCGTCCATCGGCGGGTCCGGCGTCCGTCTGCGGCTTCGGGTGTCCTGTTCGTCGGGTCTGGCGTCCTCGCGTCCTCCCCGCTCGTTTCCCGCGCCGAGTTTTGAATGCAGTACACTCGGGCAGGCTCGGCTAATGTCGCGCTCACGTCCTGTACGTCCAGGACGTGAGCGCGGAAGAAGCCGAGACTGGCCGTCTATACCCGAGTGTACTGCGCTCGGTATATGTCGGCGCAGTATTCAAAACTCGGCGCAGGAAAGCGGGTATCGGTGTATATCGCGCACCCACGATTTTGCCCTGATTTTCAGGGCAAAAAAGTGCGCGGTATACGCCGATAAATACGGTACCTCTCTTTCTTTGTTCAACTTTCTTTCCCTTTCATCTCTCTCTATCCTAATTCCTTGTTTTTTCCCCATCCCTCCCTCTAACTGTCTTTCTTGCTCTCTTTTTTTCCTTTCTCTTCCTTTTTCTTTGTTCCTCCCCCTCTTATCATCTCCCTTCCTGGGAGAGTGGTACGGGCTTCAGGAATAGTGTTGCTCACGAATATTCGTATTGCGAATATTCGGCTCGAATATGGCATATTCGAGTATTCACGATATATTTCGAATTTCGCGGTGAATATTCGCTATTCCGAATATTCGCATTTTTTCAATTTTATTTTTAAAACAGATCACATCCTATCGACGTCTAAAAGCATTGCTGGTAGGATTAGAGACCCTGGGCCGAGTAGCTAAGCTGAGGCGATCCTTTTATGTTGCCGAATATAAAAAAAAAAAAATTGCGAATTTTCGCTAATGCGAATGCGAAAATGATTGCGAATTTTCGATAACTGTGGTAGGAGAACTCTGATTGTCTCTGATGCAAAAGGGGGGGGGGGGCTTTGTGTATGTTTCTGTTATGAATATTTGTATGTTTGATATTATTTTTTTTTGTAAGAAGGAAAAAATTGCGCATACCTTAAAAAAAGGGGAGAATACAGCAGCAACTCAAAAATGTTATACAACATAAATTAATACAAGACAGAAAATGGAGTCGCTCTACAAGAATAAAAAATATGTCTAGTGACAAGACATGTGGGCAAATTATAAAATAAGCAAGCGCAAATAACTTGTGAAATACACAGTGAAACAAATATATAAAGAAATATAGTCCCAATAATAGAAAAATAATCGTTCATAAAAATGTCTTTGATATGTGAAGTGAAAAAAAGTCCAAAGCATGCAGCATGAACGTGTTCAATCTTCAAGGTGTTTGATTGACAAACTGCTGTGACAGATGGATAGAGTAAAGAATCACCACCAATGCAAAACACTTTTTATTTTCTATTGTAAAATATCACGAATATTCTGAGCCAATCAGAGTGCTCCTTCCGCATTTGCCGAATATTCGCAATTATTTTGTATTGTAAAATATCAAGAATATTCTGAGCCAATCAGAGTGCTCCTTCCGCATTTGCCGAATATTCCCAATTATTTTGTATTGTAAAATATCAAGAATATTCTGAGCCAATCAGAGTGCTCCTTCCGCATTTGTCGAAATTGCGCAGTAAATATCGCATTCGCATTTTGCGAAATTTCGAAAAAATATCAAGAATATTCTGAGCCAATCAGAGTGCTCCTACCGCAGTTATCGAAATTTCGCAATTATTTTCGCATTCGCAATAGCGAAAATTCGCAATCATTTCATTTCGATATAATATCACGAATATTCGAATTTAGCGAATATATCTAGAATATTCGACTATATATTCGAGATATATCGCGAAATCGAATATGGCGTATTCTGCTCAACACTATTCAGGAACAGCCCAGGATTTGGTGACCCCTGGCAAATCATCATTTGACCCCCGAGGGGGTCCCGACCCCCAGGTTGAGAACCACTGGCCTAGGAGGAGGAGAGAGGAGACACATGGCGAAAGCGCTGCCCACGCCATAGATACGGTAAGTTTCGGGCTCATAACCGACTTCCCAGGGGGGTGCGGATGTCCCATACCACTAACTGACCCGCAGGGGGGATGCTAATGACCTGACCGACCGGGGGGGGGGTGGCTGTGGGTGCACTGCCGTTCCCCCCCCAAAAAGCTGCCACTGATATAAATCACACCTACATATGTCTTTATATAAGAGTTTATTTCATGCTGTAGGTGACACACATTTTTCATATATGATTATGGGTCAGAAAGATCAAAGGTCAGATGAAATCTGTTCTTGGTTGATATGCCTGTCTATATAAGATCATTTCTTCATAGTTCTGTTGCTCTAGCTGTTTGTCCAGTTGTTTGCTTCCTTGTTTCCGTGTTTTAACAAAAGTGACAAACGAAATTAACTTTTTTAAACATATAGGCCCGGATTCACAAAGACTTACGCTGACATATCTAATGATATGCCGCGTAAGTCCATGGATGGGCCGTCGTATCTATGCGTTTGATTCTGCAAAGGAGATACGCCTGAATTTCGGCTCCATCCGACCAAAGTAAGTCTCCTACGCCGTTGTATCTTGGGCGCATATTTACGCTGGCCACAAGGGACGCTTCCATTGATTTACGCGTTGAATATGTAAATGACCTAGATACGCCGATTCACGAACGTACTTACGCCCGTCGCTGTAATCTACGCCGGGTGACATCATTAGGAAGAAAAATACAGATTACTTGCAAGGGAAGCAGGTAAGGAGAAACTCATCTAACTAAATACATTTTATAACCTGCATATATCCATATACATAAAAATTGTCAGAATGGGGATACAACCACTTTAAAAGTGTGCCTAGCCATGTGTAATGTGTGTAAAATGTATTGCTTTTCACTAATGACCTGTCAGTTTCACTCTCTCCGTACAGAGCCCTGTATTGTTTACCAACACAGAGCTCTGGGCTGGGATTGCACACAGCTGATCAGCAGATCTGGGCCGTGAAATTTTTGTTTAGTTTTTTTGGAACATTTGTTATGATCAATATTCGTTACTTCAAATAAATTTGTAAATTCAGGAAAAAAATATATTTTTTACGTTCCATTCGTATAGATGCGTATTCGTTATTTTGATGATTCGGGAATTCTGAAAAATTTGAATTCGTTACTTTCCATTCGTATAGATGCGGTGTTCGTTATTTCGATAATTCGAAAATTCTGGAAAATCTACATTTGTTACTTTTCATTCGTATAAATGTGGTAATCGTTATTTCGATGATTCGTAAATTCGGATACATTTTTTATTCGTTACATTCACTAACAGACAAATTTGAAAGGAAATTCCAATACCTATAATTTAATCGTTTATAACTATTAATATTGTTTTTATTATTATTGTTGTTATTATTATTATTATTAATTAATAAATAATAATAATAATATTACAAAATAACTATAACAATGGTTGATAAACGTAATAATGTAACTACTTCCGGACCACCCACCGCACATATACTGCGGCGGGGCAGCCCGGACCTGATTGAACACATCGGGAGCCAATCAGCGGGGGAATGACAGAAAGTCGGTCTGCAAAGTAAACAAGGCAGACTGTCATTCTGTCACAGAGGAAGAGAGAGATCTGTAATTTCTACTAATCAGGAACATCAATATCAATCTTCGTCTCGTGTCACCATCCCCACATAGTTAGAAAACACACATAGGGAAGGGAACACATTTAACCCTTTGATTGTCCCTGGTGTTTATACAGTGATCAGTGAATTTTTTTAGCACTGATCACTGTATAGGAGTCACTGGTCCCCAAAAAGTGTCACACAGTGTCCAATTTGTCGCAGTCCTACTGAAAATCACTGATCGCAGCCATTACTAGTAAAAAATAAAAAGTCCCTAAATCTATCCCATAGTTTGTAGATGCGTTAACTTTTGTGCAAACCAATCAATATACACTAATTGGTATTTTTTTTACCAAGAATATGTAGCAGAATATAAATTGGCCTAAATTAATGAAGAAATTCTATTTTTTACATATTTTTATAGCAGAAAGTAAAACATATTGTTGTTGTTTTTTCAAAATTGTTGCTCTTTTTTTGCTTCTAGCGCAAAAAAACAAAAATGTAATCAAATACTACCAAAAGAATGCTTTATTTGTGGGAAAAAAATGATAAGCGCCAAATCGCAAAAAATAGTCTGGTCATTAAGGGGGTAAATCCTTCCAAGGTTGAAGTGGTTATTAATAGAATTTGTTTGTCCCGATTTTAGTTCTTAATTTCGGATTTTCATTCTTTCGGATTTTCGCTCTTTCAGATTATCATATTTTCGTTCTTATTTGCAGCTTTTCGAATTTTCGAATTTTCGTTCTTTAGAATTTCCAAATTTTCGTTCTTTAGAAAATGTTGTTGCTGCATCCACCTAGGTAGGTATGATTCCCCAACTCCCCTCCCCCCAACAAAAAAAATCCCATACTTCTCTTTAATCTAAAGCTTGTAGATGGGAAAAGGCTAACAGAGGCAAAATGAGTGTAAGCAATGGCCAAACGAATACATTTATGTAAAACCTCCATATGCTCCTAAGTACAAGTTAGCAGGGAATCAATCCCTTTTTTATAGTCATGGGAAGCACTATTTCTATGGAATGTCAAAATAATATAATAAATGTGTATATATGAATATATATTAGCATACTGAATGCTGGAACCTGACCTAAGGCAAAGTTATACTCATACTATCCAAATCAGCAAGTATAGTTTAAGCAAGTATTTCAACGAGATAAATTCTGTCCAGAATAGAGAAGATTTACTTTGGAATAAAAACCCTGCATTCATGCACTACTGACAAAAAGCTCTTAAAGTAAAATATGACAGGAGCTGTTATTCCCATCTTTGAGTGGCCACAGAAAATTCACAGAAGGTGCAGCTGTGTTATAGCAAGAAACTTGGAAGGAAAGTATGTTTATCTAGTCTCACTCTTTGCCGAGATGTCATCTGGTCTTTCTTTGGTCCTGTGTTATTGTGCAATTAAACTATTTCCTACAGTAATTACTTGTAGCACCCTCCTAGTTAGATGCTAGTATAGGTAGTTTATAAATAAATATAGTTATTGTTGGGCTCTGCTGTATCCAGTGGAGCTGAGTTAATTACTTGTGTCTATTCTGGGCTCTGCAGTTGTAGGTTTGCCTGTCTCCCCCTGGCTTTCCAGAAAGCACTGGAACATAGTAGGTGAGAGGGTGGAGTCTGGTGACTTTATGTGCAGCCTCAGCCAATCCCTGGTCAGGGAAACGACCAGCAGGGGGCTGAGGGGGAGGGCCGCCATCATGAATTATGGGGCCCCTTACAGAGCTTCAGGCATGGGCCCCTGGAGTAGAGAACCGGGGGGGGGTGCTGCCGCTAATTGAAAAAATTAAGAAGCGGGGGGGCGTGAATTGACAAGCATGGGGGGTGCCATGAATTGGGGGGTGTTGCCCTGGGGACCTCTGGGCCCTTTCTTAAAAACAAAAAAATATATAAAAAAAAATTGTTTTATAAAAAATAAAAAAAAATAAAAAGGGGGGTTGCCATCCGGGCCCGTTACAAAAAAAAGGGGGGTTGCCATCCGGGCCCCTTACAAAAAAAAAGAGGGTTGCCATCCGGGCGCCTGGGGACCTCCGGGCCCCTTAAAGGTGTACTGCCTGTACCCCCCTGATGTTGGGTGTAAATAGGGTGCTGAGCAGAGGATAGCCGGGTCCTTTACCTGCTGGAGGGTGACCTAGCCTGGAGGTGGTGTTAAACCTTCCAAGGCTCTGAAAAGCTGCAAACGCAGAGGTGATCTGCCACCAAAAAAAAAGGTTAAATTGTGGGGAAAAAAGGACATCAATTTTATTTGGGTACAGCGTTGCACGATTGCACAATTGTCAGTTAAAGTGAGGCAGTGCCATATCGCAAAACATGGCCTGGTCATTAGGGGGTAAAACCTTCCGGGGTTAAGGACTGAGTGGGACTTTGTGCACGTGGCTGAAAATACCCTGTGACTGGCTGTTTGCACCAAATTTGGATTAGAAACAATCGCTTTATTGAATAGCAATCTCAAAATGCTCACCAAACTTCTTACCGGTAGACTAAAAACTCTACTTAATTCAGTTATAGATGCAGATCAACTGGGTTCATGGCTCATAAGGCCACAGATGTAAATTTATGAAGACTATGAATATTTATGCCCCCACATATTAATGCATGCTCCAGAATAGTTGCTTCCCTAGACATAAAAAAGGCTTTTGATACCGTTAAGTGGCCTTACCTATAGGAAGTGTTATGGAGAATGGGCTATACACTTCTTTTCATACAATTGTTGCAAAAGATTTATCAAAACCCTACAGCAGCAATCAGGTTGGGTGGTGACCTATCAGCAAAATTCGTCTTGTACCAGACAGGGCTGCCCTCTCTCTCCAGCCCTTTTTGCAATTTCAATGGAACCAGTGGCCAAGGCGCTTCGGGTATCCCACTCATTCGTGGTCTCAGAATTGCCTGGCTGGAGGAGAGGGTAGCATTTTGTGTGGATGATCTGCTATTGTTTTTGAATGATGCGGGTCCCTCCTTCGAAGGGGCGTTCCAAACATTGGAGGCGTTCTCAATCATCACTGGACTAAAAGTTAATTGGTCAAAATCGTTATTGTTTCCGATTGACCCCAAGGCCCAAAAAACTGCATCTTCAATGTTGCAGTTTCAGTGGGTGGAACAATTCAAATATCTGGGTGTGACAGTATCTAGGCTTGCTACTGATTATCTTAAACTCAATCTCCTCCCAGTGTACCAGGTCACAAAACTCAGCTCAAGGCATGGGAAAACGTACCTTTGTCCCTATTTGGATGCTTAACTTTAATTAGGAGGAATCACTGCTAGATGGTGGCTATGCCCCGACAGATATGACACTTCCACAATTTTAGAGACAGCGGTATTGCACTCCTTGGAGGCCCTGCGATACCTTCTTATACCCTTATCCCCTGACCGATTCCATGGTCACTACAATTAAAGCTTGGAAAGTGGGATTTGCTTACTGCAGGACATTATTTCTCCAAATACCCCTCTGTTGTGCAATCCCGCTCTGACACATTTATCCAATCTGCGGATTGTGGGCCAAATATAACATTACACTTATCTTTCATATTGTTGCTAATGGCTCTCTGAGGTTCTTTGCATCCCTCTCTGCTGACTATAATATCCCACCCTCCCATCTACAGGGAGTGCAGAATTATTAGGCAAGTTGTATTTTTGAGGATTAATTTTATTATTGAACAACAACCATGTTCTCAATGAACCCAAAAAAACTCATTAATATCAAAGCTGAATATTTTTGGAAGTAGTTTTTAGTTTGTTTTTAGTTTTAGCTATTTTAGGGGGATATCTGTGTGTGCAGGTGACTATTACTGTGCATAATTATTAGGCAACTTAACAAAAAAAAAATATATACCCATTTCAATTATTTATTTTTACCAGTGAAACCAATATAACATCTCAACATTCACAAATATACATTTCTGACATTCAAAAACAAAACAAAAACAAATCAGTGACCAATATAGCCACCTTTCTTTGCAAGGACACTCAAAAGCCTGCCATCCATGGATTCTGTCAGTGTTTTGATCTGTTCACCATCAACATTTCGTGCAGCAGCAACCACAGCCTCCCAGACACTGTTCAGAGAGGTGTACTGTTTTCCCTCCTTGTAAATCTCACATTTGATGATGGACCACAGGTTCTCAATGGGGTTCAGATCAGGTGAACAAGGAGGCCATGTCATTAGTTTTTCTTCTTTTATACCCTTTCTTGCCAGCCACGCTGTGGAGTACTTGGACGCGTGTGATGGAGCATTGTCCTGCATGAAAATCATGTTTTTCTTGAAGGATGCAGACTTCTTCCTGTACCAATGCTTGAAGAAGGTGTCTTCCAGAAACTGGCAGTGGGACTGGGAGTGGAGCTTGACTCCATCCTCAACCCGAAAAGGCCCCACAAGCTCATCTTTGATGATACCAGCCCAAACCAGTACTCCACCTCCACCTTGCTGGCGTCTGAGTCGGACTGGAGCTCTCTGCCCTTTACCAATCCAGCCACGGGCCCATCCATCTGGCCCATCAAGACTCACTCTCATTTCATCAGTCCATAAAACCTTAGAAAAATCAGTCTTGAGATATTTCTTGGCCCAGTCTTGACGTTTCAGCTTGTGTGTCTTGTTCAGTGGTGGTCGTCTTTCAGCCTTTCTTACCTTGGCCATGTCTCTGAGTATTGCACACCTTGTGCTTTTGGGCACTCCAGTGATGTTGCAGCTCTGAAATATGGCCAAACTGGTGGCAAATGGCATCTTGGCAGCTGCACGCTTGACTTTTCTCAGTTCATGGGCAGTTATTTTGCACCTTGGTTTTTCCACACGCTTCTTGTGACCCTGTTGACTATTTTGAATGAAACGATTGATTGTTCGATGATCACGCTTCAGAAGCTTTTCAATTTTAAGAGTGCTGCATCCCTCTGCAAGATATCTCACTATTTTTGACTTTTCTGAGCCTGTGAAGTTCTTCTTTTGACCCATTTTGCCAAAGGAAAGGAAGTTGACTAATAATTATGCACACCTGATATAGGGTGTTGATGTCATTAGACCACACACCTTCTCATTACAGAGATGCACATCACCTAATATGCTTAATTGGTAGTAGGCTTTCGAGCCTATACAGCTTGGAGTAAGACAACATGCATAAAGAGGATGATGTGGTCAAAATACTCATTTGCCTAATAATTCTGCACTCCCTGTATTAAATATCTTCAGTTGTCCCATGCCTTTAGCAGTCAGTTTTCCACCACTCCCCTAAGGTTGAAACAATCTGACTTGGAATATGTAATTTGCACCGGGTGCTTGGAGAAGCCTGCTTCAGTGTTATATAATCATCTACCGTTGGCCACCCTCCCAGACCTCTGCAACCTACATCAGAGGTGGTTGAGAGACATGCCTGAGCTAGATAATGAGGATTGGGAAGACATTTGGTATGTTCCCTTTTGTCATTTGGTCTCTCAAAGAGACAGGTTCATTCAGTTTAAACTAGTGCATAGGGCCTACTTTACGCCTCACAGACTACATAAATTAACCCACATGTGGCCCCCGGGCCACTGGTTGGGCACCCCTGCTTTACAGTAAGTCCTATCCTAATTTGTCTCTATGAAATGTATCAGTGGCAGTCCCTATCCCCATAGCAGCTATGTGTATTTTTTTTAATATGCTGCTTGGACCATCAGTGTCTACCGGCTAAAAGAAAACTATCAAATGCCTGTATAAGCAGCTTCTTTTTTTTTACACCCAGTGTGCATGAGGCCTCAAAGCTCAGGTTTCTGTCATTGCTATCTTGTTTAAAAGTCCATTGGTCTTGCACTCATTCTGATAAGACTATGTCACAGATCAGTAGTAAACCAGCTCTGCTATTTCTTTTGGTTTCTGATATGGCCGGTCAACTTCGTACTACACTGTGGTTCTTTTCCTGTTCAGCATTCTTCTGCACAGAAGTTTCTGAGGGCCACGTCCTAGTACACCTACCAATGAACCTAGTACACCTACCAATGAAGTCAATTATTGTTTGCTGAGTGCTCTGGTGAAGATCTGAAGATCTGATGTGCTTGGACTCTGCACATACCCTCTCCTACATGTAGATACCACAAATGATATACTATCCTTTTTTCTGTGACAGTCTGTGCTCTCATGAAACTCTGGTGTGTGTGCCTCTTTCTTTTTAAGGGTCAGACCTTCCACAATATTTGGACATCACAGAGGTCCTACTATCATTTTTTTCTGTGACAGTCGGGTTCTCTCTGCATTTCAGATACAGTGGTTTTCTACCAATTATAGAAAACCATTCCTCTACTCTCACTAACAAGGTGATTTTCCTTGTAGCAATCACGTCCGACAGTGTATATTTTTTCTGTAAAGTAATGGACTATGGAAAGTTTCATTGTATTAATCTGGCTTTTCCTTGTCACTGCTTTGTAGCAGTTTGCACCTCAACTGAGCTTTCAGTCCTTTAATTATATTCTTCTTGACCACCATTAAATCATTCAAAGTTGAATTTTTATTGCTCCCCTGGATACATACTTTTTATTTGATAGCTTCAATAAGGTACTTTTCTTCATTTATCTGCTTTACCAATCAGTGAGGCCGCGTACACACGATAGGATCGCCAGAGGAGAACGGTCTGAAGGACCGTTTTCATCAGTCCAAACCGATCGTGTGTAGGCCCCCTAGGTTCTCAAAAATGAGAACTTGCGTTAAAATTTAACCGATGGACGCCTAACCGATAAGTCAAAACCGATTAGTATGCGAATGCATCAGTTAAAAACCCGCGCATGCTCAGAATCAAGTCGACGCATGCTTGGAAGCATTGAACTTCGTTTTTTTCAGCACGTCGTTGTGTTTTACGTCACCGCGTTCTGACACGATCGTTTTTTTAACCAATGGTGTGTAGGCGCGACGGACCATCAGTCAGGTTCATCGGTTAACCGATGACAACGGTCCTTGGAACCGTTCTCATCGGATGGACCGATTGTGTGTACACGGCCTAAGTGTTCATTATCAACTGATTAAAATGTCAATCTCAAAAATTATAATAAAAAAATAAACATTGATCACACAATGGGCAGTTAAAGTAACACAGTGCCAAATAGCAAAAAATGGTCTGGCCATGAAGGGTGTAAAATCTTCAAGCAAAAAATGATCTGGTCATGAAAGGTCTAAAATTTTCCAAAGCTCAAGTGATTAAAGTGGAATTAGACTCACATTATGCACTTTCCTCTGTATGCATCCTTATTGTAATTAGTTCTTGTGAATAGCTTTTCTTCAAAGCTCTCTCCGTTCATGAGATTTCTCTGGTTAATTTGGCTGTTAACATTTACGGCACACTGTCCATGCCATGATTTTCAGAGTGCCTTGCTGGAGTGATGTAAACCTCTGTCTCTCCACCAGCATAGGTGCTCATTCTTACGTGACTGCACTGCATGCCAAGCACTGCATAGGAAGCCTGCATAACATGAAGCTTGGCTTTCAGGCTGAGCATGCATGAGAATGCAGGGTGATGGGTGGTAGTCATAAAAGGGGAAGTAAAGCTTGAAGATTTTTAAAGATTGGGCCGGCTACAGCTGGGTAGTAAAAAAAACTTCTGAAAATGTAAGTGTTAAATAGGGATGAACACCCCCGCGTTCGGTTCGCACCAGAACCTTCGAACGGACCGAACGTTCACGCGAACATTTAGAACCCCATTGACGTCTATGGGACTCGAACGTTCAAATTCAAAAGTGCTCATTTTAAAGCCCAATATTCAAGTTATTGTTGGAAAACGTCTTTGAGAACCTGGGTCTTTCCCCAGGGAACATGTATCAATGGAAAAAAAAGTCTTAAAAACTGTAGTTTTTTCTGGAGCAGTGATTTTAATGATGCTTAAAGTGAGAAAAAAGCTAAATTCCTTTAAATATCGTACCTGCTGGGTGTCTATAGTATGCCTGTGAGGTGGCACGTGTTTAGAACTGTCCCTGCACAAAATGAGATTACTATAAGAAAAAGGTAATTTAATACTGCTTGCGGCTTCAATGTAATGTTTGGTCCCTGCAATATGGATAAAAATCACTGAAAAAAATAGCATGGGTTTCCAGCCACCACTCCCCCCAAGTCATTACAAGACCCTTTGGCCCTATACACTTTGAACAGCAGTAAACAGAAGTATACAGGCGGTGCAAACAAGACAAGCACTGTAGGTTTGTTAAGTAGAATCTGAACCATGTCATACTTTGCTGCTGCATATTGCACAATTTCCTAAAGAGACCCTCAACAAACTACATGACACTTGTGCCTGATGAGGCCATTGATGTTCCAGTGGCGGCCCGTGAGCCCCCCAAAGCGCACGTGCTGTGTGGCAACAATATGTTGATTATTTTAGGGGTGGGAGGACCATTCCAATGCCAGATCTTAGCTGAATAAATTTTTTTTTTGGGAAAGAGAAATTCTAGAAAAAAGGGGGGTTGCCATCCGGGGGCCCCTTTGAACAAATTCTGTGAAGAACTCCTGTTCTCTGAAGGCCTCCATTATTTCTGCAAGTCAAAATTAAACAAAAAAAGCTAATGTCAGTCAAGCCTCTTACTACTAAGCTTTCTCATATCCCATATCTAACCCACAAACTCATCCACTGATCATAAAGTCCAAAATCAAGTTACGTACAGTCGTACTACATGATCGTTTCTTCTGCCTTTTTCTACAGACTGTGAACAACGTTTTCACTCACGCGATATCCCTTTATACACTGTGCAGGGGAGAAGCTCCGCACGTTTTCCCGCCCCTGACGGTCGTTCTAGTATTTGCCACGCCCCTTTTCGGTCAGTCAATGCAAGACAGTGAAGACACCACGGAAGACACACAGAAAGCTGCAACCTCAAGCCAGGAGCGAGGCCAGGCGGTAGCACACACCAGACATAGGAGCAGGAGGTACAAGGTCACCAATATGTCCTTTGAGGAGATGGTAGAAATGGTGGCAATCCTAAGGAGGGAGGACTATGATTGCAAATGTAGCGCCCCCTTACTTTGAGTATGGGCACTACGCTAAAGTTAGTGGGGAATGGGAGAGTTATTTTGCTCCCATTCCGAATTTGCTAAATTTGGGCTGCTGTCATTCCTGAACTGTCCTGTAGGTCAGTCTGGGCTCCAGGGATGCGATCCCATCCCTGGGCGACAGTTTGGCGCTAGAGGGGTTCTGGCAGAGCAATTTTTCCCCAGCGGCCAATTAGAGGGGTTTTCCCCTTGCGGGGCATGCTGGGGGAGAGTATATCTGTGGCAGACGCCATTTTTGTTGGTTCTTCGCGGGTTCCAGGTGCGGCACCCACCTTTAGGGTGTGCACATGCAACAGACCCCGGTGATATGGCCTACCAGGCCGGAATCGCATGCTACGCGGAGTTCCATGTTGCTGAAAGGGGCCCCAGTGACTCGCTGGGTCCCCAGCTCTATTGAAGAGATCCCAAGCTATGTGCTGAACAGTGGGGGATTGGCTCAAGGAGAACCCAGAGGCAGGTTATCTGAGGGGCCTGAACGAACCATCGGGGATCTGGTGACCGGGACATTGACCGGTACACTTCAACTGTCACCCCGGTGACCCTGACTTAATTTACTGGGAGAATTTGCTCGATCCATTCAGCTCATTCAAGTACTAGGCCTGTGGCAGAGGTCCCTAGAGCCAGGTCTGTGGCAGAGGCCTGTTCCTCCCAGCAACCTTAAAGTAGCGATTCGGCTGCCAGACTTGTGGCAGGAGTTTGTCCGGGGACACTTAACCCACTCTGGCTAGAGTGGCGACGAACTGTATCTACTACTACTGAGAGCAGGATTGCTCGCTTCATATCCAGGCCTGATTCTGGAAAGTTCTCTATTACTTCATCAACCTTTCCTCTCTACCTCATGTTGATGTTAGTCGTGTTGGGCCGAGAATAAAGCATTCAGAAAACCTTTATTTATTGTCTGGACATTCATATGCCGATCCCAAAAAACAACCAGCGGCTCCTGAGAGGGTAGAGCTACACGTGGGGGCTCGTCCAGGATTATCGGCTGTTACCTCTGGCAACGGAAATCGTGAGTAGCAATTTATTAAAGCGCGAAGAGTGTCGTGTATTTAGAACTGTCCGGCTACGAGGGAGTTAACCTCACACAGCTAAGCTTGGGCATACGTGCAGCACAGCACGTGCCTACAACGTGTCCGGACAAGTTCTTCAAGTGGGAGGAGCCACCCTCCCCTGCATGAGACGTGGGTAAAGTTTCGCGCCAAGCCAGCAAAGCACCGCCCATCTGATGGAACTCCCTGAAGGCCCGGAAACCGGCGGAGAGGTGAGTACCAATCAAAAGAATTTTGATCGATCAAAAAAATTAAAGATTAATTGATGAATTAATAGTTAATTTCCACAGCCCGAATATATATATTATTTTTTTAAGAAATGGCTATTGGATGATTTTGAATTAGCATGCAGAGCTGCATGCTGATGTGGATTTTAGTGAAAGGGTTAGGTTTGGAGGTTACAATTAGGTAAAGATTTAGATTGAGGATAAGGGTAAGATTTTAGGATTAAATTAGAAAACATTTAACAGTTAAGATAATGGGTAAATTGTAGATTCAAAGGTTAAGGTTACATTTAAGTGTTTAGGAAGTAGTTGGAAGTAGATGGTTTTAGGGGTTAAAATTAACTGCTGTAAGGGTAATACTTATAAGTTAAGGGTTAAGATCACGGTTAATGGAAATATTTCAGTTAAAGTGTATGTATAAACAAATATTTTTGTTCTACATTTTGGAAACAGTGGAGAAGTGTTAGAACCTCAGGTTTATACTGCTATAGGGGGACCTGTTATGGACATTTTTCCTTGCATTCAGTCCTGCAGACAATATTTTAACAGTCAGGAAATGAGCAGAGCTGTCCAACAGCAATGCGGACAAAAGCAAAAAAATTTTTTTAGTAGAGTAAGGGAAGCCTAAAACCCCTGTTAGATTTTTATTTCTGTCTGAGTTTCTGTTTCAGGTTTCTTCTTATATCCTACCTAGTGACACTTTTTTCAGCAGTGAAAAACATGGAGCGGATCTAAGATACAGATTTTTCCTGACTTCCTATTCTGCCTGAAACCAGGGGCATTGCTAGGTGGGGCCAGGGGCTTCAGCCCGCAGTCCTAGCCCGGCACCGGGGGGGCTGTGGGCGCTGGGCGGTGGGGTTGTGTGGAGGGGGGTGTTGTTTGGCAGAGGGTAAGCTCACTTGCTGGTTGCTGCCTGGCTTAGCAGTGCCCATTAATGCTGACCACTAAACTCACCTACCTGACACACACTGACACGCACTGACCTACCTGACCCACACTGACACGCACTGACATACGCTGACCTACCTGACCATTACACTGACCTACCTGACCCACACTGACCTACCTGACCCACACTGACACGCACTGACCTTCCTGACCCACACTGACCTACCTGACATACACTGACCTACCTGACCATTACACTGACCATTAAACTGACCATTTCACCTGACCTACCTGACCCACAGTGACCTACCAGACCCACACTGACACACACTGACCTACCTGACCATTACACTGCCATGCACTGACATTGGACCAGTGGGACGTCCATCATAGGCGCTGCAGGCTCCAGAAGGTGGGACCTGCTATGCCACTTGGCCGCGCTCCGAGATTGATTAGTCCCTGCTTGGGGCTAATAATAGAGCTGTGAATGCCTGAGACCCAGTGCTTTTTAGGGACCCGCTCGGGGCCCCAGCCCCCCCCCCCCCCGACGCCACTGCCTAAAACCCATTACATAGCCAGGAAGGGGGAATATCATTTACCAAATGGGGACACAGAGAACAATAAATATCTGAAACCAGTTTTGTTCTTATCCCAGTCTAATAAAAAAAAAAACGTTGACTGTAGTTAGGCTTAATAAATCAGTACCCTTTTTTAGATAAGTCTACATCTTTTCTATTTATCCATAAATCAGTCCTACATCTGTTCTCAAAAGGGTGTTTGCTAAAGGGAAATGCATAACCTATAGACCTAATGTTCATTCAGGAATGCAGTAACAAACTAAACTAGCTGAAATAAGGGAACAGTCATTATACCACATTTGCAGTCATTTTTGTACATTTCTGTAGATAAGCCATTGAGGCAGAAAAAATAAAATGTCTGCTATGTGTTATCACCCTTGCAGTAAATGTTCCTAATGTGTCCAAAAATGGTATGATTCCAATGTTCTTTTCACATCAGCAAAGCCTAAGTGGAAGTTCAGTGTGCTGACAATGGTAACGTGATATACTCTAGCTGTATGGGATAATATACATTGGAGTTTGGTTCTTTTCCAGAGACACAAACTCACAATGAATGCACAGTCTAACAATTCTCATTAAATCGAAAAACAAATTATTCATGGGATGCGAGTTACTGTGATAATCTTTTAATAAATGAATACATCTGTATAATGTTTTGTTAAGTAATCCTTAGTTGAAGTTACTAAAACAAACACTGTAGCTTTAGGATGTATAAGGCTTACCTAATCTTAAATATGCAGAGATAATCAGGCACCTAGGATGCATATTATTTGTTTATGTACTTAATTTATTATATGTATTATGTGAATAGTGTCACTTTGGCAGTTAGCTTGTTGAAATACAAACTTGTAATTAATACCGTAGCGCAGAGTTATGATGACCGAGATTTAAACTTTCAGAAATTTGGTGTATTCATACCAATGTAATCCAATTCTAAGTTATTGTTAGTTAAAATACTTTACAAATTGGTCTTTGACCTAATGACCTAATGAAGAAAACCCACTGAGCCTACAAAACAGGACAGGGGTACAAAAGGGTTACAAAGAGTAGCAAAGGAGCAATTTGGATGATCAGTAAATATACAACTTTACTAACACTCGCTGATCACCTCTAGTTTATAGTATAGGGTCCCCTTTTTTATTTAGTAGCACAAGGTGCAAAGGAGATTGGGACTACCCGAATAAGGAAGCACTCTATTTCCTATATACCAGTAGGAAAGGCATAGGTCTCACTGGTATTAAAACAATATGGGCCCAATATCTTCAGCATATTGGCCTGATCTGTTTAACTTCATGGATCTAATCTGATAACTGATCTACTCCTTCCTACATAGAATATGTAACGATTTCCATTGCAAACAATACTAAAATAAGTTCAAGGAAATATAGAGAAAAAAAGTTTGGAGGTGCAAAGAAATCAATAAAAATTGATATTACACAATTAAAAATGTTATTAAACAAACATAGCTTCTACATGTTTCACCACAATCATGGCTTCGTCTGAAACTTTTGTAGGACCCTAGTACAACATCACTAAAACAGAACTGTAAAATACATTTTAGATTATAATGAATCCCAAGAAAAAGACACAAAAAAAAAACAAAAAATAAGGACATTACTATACATAGAGACCTCCAAGGGGTCTTATCGGAGTGACAATTCATGTATTTACATAATTACAATAATATATACAGTAGATCGTCTGATGGATACACTCTCACCCCAGTTCCACCGCTTGATCGTTCTTATAGGCGACGGGAGGGGACATCCCCCCCTTCCGCCGCCATCCGGTGCTTCTCCGAGCTCTCCCGTGCCATCGGGTGCCCGGAGAAAGAATCATCCAGTGCCGGATGGGAAGCATAGAGATGACTGGTGACCAGATGGTCACCAGTCATCTCTATGACCGTCGGAGGCCTGGGTGCGATGTGATGACGTCACACCTGGGTACCCGGAAGTAAACAAAGCCGCGATTGCGGCTAGTAAGCATGAGATTGGTGAAATTTTTTTCACAATCTCATGCTTTCCAGCCTGGAGGAGAGATGTGGGGTCTTATTGACCCCACATCTCTCCATAAAGAGGACCTGTCACACACTATTCCTATTACAAGGGATGTTTACATTCCTTGTAATAGGAATAAAAGTAAAAAAAAAAAATGAAAAAAAAAAGTGTAAAAAATAAATAAATAAGTACAAAAAAAATAATATATATATTTTTTTAAACGCCTCTGTCCCCGGTAGCTCGCTCCCAGAAGCGAACGCACACGTAAGTCCCGCCCACGTATGTAAATGCCGTTTAAACCACATATGTGAGGTATCGCCGTGTGCGTTAGAGTGTGTGCAACAATTCTAGCACTAGACCTCTGTAACTCTAAACTGGTAACCTGTAAATTTTTCAGAGCGTCGCCTATTGAGATTTTTAAGTAACAAAGTTTGGCGCCATTCCATGAGTGTACACAATTTTAAAGCGTGACATCTTTTACAAAAATATTGAGCTAACTTTACTGTTTTGTTATTTTTTAATTCCCAAAAAAAGGCATTTTAAAAATTATTGCGCAAATACTGTGCAAGATATAAAGTTGCAATGAGCGCCATTTTATTCCCTAGGGTGTCTGCTAAAAAAAAAACATATATAATATTTGGGGGTTCTGAGTAGTTTTCTAGCAAAAGAATGATGATTTGTACATAGGAGAGAAGTGCCAGAATAGGCCCGGTATGGAGGTGGGTATGGAGGTCCAGTGAGGTGTCTGTGTGCCATAAATAAGGGGGTAACAATAATTCTGCAATCACATCTGCAAAATCATATAGTTGGAATACATCACTTTTGTTATCATTTAAAACTATTGTTTTACCCCAAAGTAGCTCAACTTAAACCTACCCTGTTATGGTAAGCATTTAGCGAATCAATAGGCTGATAAGTGATATCACTCCCAGAGCATCTACTTTATATACTGGTTGCAAGCTTCCAAGGGGAACTGTGCCATCTAAAAAATACATAGGCCCCATACACACCATAGAATCTATCCGCAGATAAATCCCATCAAATGGGTTTCTGCGGATAGATCCTATGGTGTGTACACGCCAACGGATATTTATCCGCAGAGAAATCTCCCCTGGGATGGATTTCCAGCAGATGGATATTTGCTGACATGCTCAACAAATCCATCTGCTGGAATCCATTCCAACGGATGGATACGCTCGTCTGTACAGACTTACCGGATCCATCCGTCTAAAGGGATTCCCCGCACGCGTCGTAATGATTTGACGCATGCGTGGAATTCCTTATATGACAGCGTCGCGCCCGTCGCCGCGTCATAATAGCGGCGACGGCGCGACACGTCATCGGCAGAGGATTTCAGCGCGGATTTCAATGCGATGGTGTGTACACGCCATCGCATAGAAATCCTCTGAAATCCTCGAGAGGATTTATCCGCGGATACGGTCCGCTGGACCGTATCTGCGGATAAATCCTCTCGTGTGTATGGGGCCATACTGTATTTTATCACACAATTATCATGTAAATTTAGGATCTTTCACAGTGGATATAGCAATAAATTTGGCAAGAAACTATTACCTGAGCACTTCTTCTTTGAAAGTATTCATAGTCCTTTGCTTGGTATCAATATGATACCAATGCACCAGGGAAGATCAATATAAATGGTCTATCCCAAGGGATTGACCCTTATGTAGAAATAATAGATTGCTATTAAAAATCATGATCAAATTTTTACTTAGTTGAAGTAAAACTGTCATAGTCTAACACATGAATGACTTACTTTTAAAATTGGATTTAGGAATCCTGCAGGTACCATACAGTGCGATCAGCCACAGCAATCTCCCCTTTAAAATAAAGGTCTTAAATACCCTCTTGTGCCCGGCGGCGTATGACGTCACCGCTGGGATTTGAATATCCATTGGGTAGTCAGAAGTTCCTACTGTTCTATAGTAAGGAGAGAACACGGAACTTCTCGCGGCGGTGTTCCACGCATACACGAACCCGCCACAGCCATTTTGGAAACTCCATTTTCCCTTACAGAGTTCCTTTGCCCTCTTCACTCGCGGCTATGTTACCCGCATGAGCAGACCAGCGGCTCCCATTTTAGAATTCCCCTTTCCCTTACAACGGTTCCCACACACAAGCAAGGGAACCAGATGGCATATTACAGCACCACCTAGTGTTAGAGATAGTAACACCCTGTTTATGAAGCTGGGGAAGAGAGGAAAACCACAGTGAAAACACCCACAGCGGCCTATATCACCAACCCACAAACACATCCACCGAAATCCCAAACAGACCCTCATCAACAGCTGCACAAGGGTTCACTCGCAACCTGCCTACCCGAACAATCAAACTCTCCAACCAGAACCACCCCTAGGAGGGTGGAATCGGTAGAAGAAATAAAAGGAATAAGACAGCATTGGAATGCATGTAATCCAGAGATGAATATCTCAATACAGGCAAGTTGGCTAATCACTAAGGGAGGACAAAAAAAAGGGGGGGAGGGGAAAAGCAAAAGAGAGCCAACACTGGGGGAACCCCAACCACATTGGAAATTTGAGTGATACATCAGAGGATCTTTAGAAAACACAATATAATAAATTTGTACTATTGCAAATGCAAAATGATCATTGCCATAACCCCCTTAATTCATAAATCCAAAACAGAAGATAGCGGAAAAAACAAAAAAACGAAGTATCCGTGGGCGACAAGTCCTCCCACGGTCATAGTTGACCTACAGGAACGGCTTGAAGATCAAGGTGTCGTTTAACCCTGGATGTTTAATGGCAGATACATTGAAAATCCATTAATGCCACGTACACACGATCGCTTCATCCGATGAAAACGGACCGATGGATTTTTTCATCAGATATCCGATGAAGCTGACTTTCATCAGTCTTGCCTACACACCATCAGTTAAAAATCCATTTGTGTCAGAACACGGTGACGTAAAACACTACGACGTGCTGAGAAAAATGAAGTTCAATGCTTCTGAGCATGCGTCGACTTGATTCTGAGCATGCATGGATTTTTAACCAATGGACTTGCCCACAGACGATCGTTTTCTTCTATCATTTTTTTAACCATCAGATACTTAAAAAAAAAATGATGGGGCCCACATACGATCAGTTCGTCGGATGAAAACGGTCCATCGGACCGTTTTCATCCGACGAACCGATCGTCTGTACGCGGCATTAGTTGTAAAAGCAATTTATCTACATCACCCCTTCTCTCATTTAAGGGCATGTGTTCTAAGGCGAAAAACCTCATCTTTGTAGCACCAAATTAATACTAAAATAAGCGCTTACACAGTATTTAAATTCAGTTATCACAAGCATCTTATAAATATCACAAAGCTAATGGATGTTAGTGAATTTATTAGTCAAAACTCTATAGATTTTTCAGAGTAAAAATGTATAACTGTCCTTTGAAAGTTATGATGTTATTTTACCCCATTTTTATTTAAGCTTAAAGTCTTTAAAGATGGTTTTGATTCCTCCTCCTTTAACATATGGAGTCATTTTTTTGCCAGAGCTTTTCGGTTGTGCAAGATTTGTCATCCAAAAATCAAAACATATGCAAAGAATGTTGGCATAAAGCTCCAAACTGACTTCATATATTTGGAGAACTATGGGTGACATTACCATAGGAACGTTTCAGCAGGAGACACGAAACTCCTCAACTATGTTAAATCGCCAGATTTTATAGATAAAATAAACAGAATGGATAGTTAAATAGCTGTATGTTCAGAGCTACACAGAAACATACATTTTCCTAAAAGAAATTAACAAATAAAATGTTTAAAGTAAAACTATATGTATCTATACATATATCTATATATACACAGTATACATACCCAGTATGTGTGTATGTATGTATATATATATATATATATATATATATATATATATATATATATATATATATATATATATATATATATATATATATATATATATATACAGTATATATATATATATATATATATATATATATATATATATATATATAGTATCTCCCAAAAAAGTGAGTACGCCCCTCATATTTTTGTAAATACCGTATTTTATTATATTTTTTCATGTGATAACACCAAAGAAATTACACTTTGCTACAATGTAAAGTAGTGAATGTACAGCTTGTATAACAGTGCAAATTTGCTGTCCCCTCAAATTAATCTCAAGACACAGCCATTAATGTCTAAGCTGCTGGCAACAAAAGTGAGTACACCCCTAAGTGAAAATGATCAAATTAGGCCCAATTAGCCATTTTCCCTTCCAGGTGTCATATGACTCATTAGTGTTACAGGGTCTCAGGTGTGAATGGGGTGCACTCTCATACTGGTCACTGGAAGTTCAACGTGGCACCCCATGGCAAAGAACTCTCTGAGGATATGAAAAAAAAATTGTTGCTCTACATAAAGATGGCCTAGGTTATAAGAAGATTGCCAAGACCCTGAAACTGAGCTGCAGAATGGTGGCCAAGACCATACTGCGGTTTAACAGGACAAGTTCCAGAACAGGTCGACCAAAGAAGTTGAGTGCACATGCTCAGCATCATATCCAGAGGTTGTCTTTGGAAAACTGATGAGTGCTGCCAGCGTTGCTGCAGAGGTTGAAGGGGTGGGGGGGTCATCCTGTCAGTGCTTAAATCATATTCCGTACACTACATCAAATTGGTCTGCATGGCTGTCATCCCAGAAGTTGATGCACAAGAAAGTCTGCAAACAGTTTTCTGAAGACAAGCAGACCAAGGACATGGATTACAGGAACCATGTCCTGTGGTCTGATGAGACCAAGATAAACATATTTGGTTCAGATGGTGTCAAGCGTGTGTCGCGGCAACCAGGTGAGGAGTACAAAGACAAGTGTGTCTTGCCTACAGTCAAGCATGGTGGTGGTAGTGTCATGTCTGGGGCTCCATGAGTGCTGCCGGCACTGGGGAGCTACAGTTCATTGGAGAAACCATGAATGCCAAGACGTACTGTGATATACTGAATCAGTACATGATCCCCTCCCTTCGGAGACTGGGACACAGGGCAGTATTGCAATATGATAACCACTTAAAGTGGTTGTAAACCTTAAATTTGCACTTTTACCTACAGGTAAGCCCAGGGCAGGACTTAGGGTGGTGGGGGCCCCTGGGCTTGAGTGTTGAAGGGGCCCCCTGGAGCCGAGAATTGGGGGGGATCGAAGTTGTTGAGCGGGGGGGGCGAATTCAAGTTGTTGAGCGGGGGGGAGCGCATTAAAGTTGTTGAGCGTGGGGGGGATTTTGCAGTTGTTGAGGGGGGGGGGTGCCTCTCACCTGTGCCAACAGCCGGGGCCACAGACTGTCATTAGCCCGGCTCTCGGCTATCTTCCCTTCAGCAGCCACAGTCCTCCACACACCACTCCGGTTCCTCCTGCTTCCGTGCTGCCTCCTCTTGCAGTGCGGGAAAATTAACCCTTTTGCCGGACTGCGGGAAGAAGCTGTCTGTGCGGGAAAGTCCCACAGAATCCGTGCGTGTTGGGAGGTATGCGCAGGGTCGCGATCAGGAATTTTGGGGCCCCTTGCACAGCTTAAGGCATGGGCCCCCTGAAGCAGAGAACCTAGGGGGGGTGGGGGTGCTGCCGCCTGAAATTGAGAAGCGTGGGGGCTGCCGCAAATTGAGAAGCGGGTGGGCCTTTACAAAAAAAAGAAGAAATAAAGAAGAAAACAAATATATATAAATATATGTAGCCATCCGGGGCCCTGGGGACCTCTGGGCCTTTTAATAAAAAGAAAAAATAAACCTCTGGGCCCTTTAATACTAAAAAAAAAAAAACATTTATAAAAAATACATTAAAAAAGGGAGGTTGCCATCCGGGGGGCCCTGGGAACCTCTGGGCCTTTTAATAAAAAATTAAAAAATAAACAAAAATAAAAAAATAAACATTTATAAAAAAAATAAAAAAGGGGGGGTTGCCACATGGGGCCCTGGGGACCTCTGAGCCCTTTAATAAAAAAAAAAAAATATATATATATATATATATATATATATATATATATATATATATATAAAAAAATGTAATTTTTTTTTATAAAAAAATAAAAAAAGAAGGTGGGTTGCCATCCGGGGGCCCTGGAGACCCCTGGGCCCTTTAATAATAATAATTAAATATATATATATATATATATATATATAATATTATATATATAAAAATAAAAAATATATAAAAAAAAACATTTTTTTACAAAAAATAAATAAAAAAAAGGGGGGTTGCCGTCCGGGGCCCTGGGGGCCTCCGGGCCCCTGGGGACCTCCGGACCAGTAAAAAAAAAAAAAAAAAAAAAAAAAAAAATTTTTTTTTTTTTTTTTAAAGGGGGCCCCCTATTGGGTGGGGCCCCTGGGCTTGAGCCCAGTCAAGGCCAATGGTAAGTCCGGCCCTGGGTAAGCCTATAACAAGGCTTACCTGTAGGTAAAAAGAATATCTCCTAAACCTGTACGGTTTAGGAGATATCCCCCTCGCAATGCGGGCGGCGCATGCGCAGGAGGGATCCACGGCGGAAGATCCGGCAGCCGCCGGACCTTGCCGATTTTAAATCTCCCGCGCGCATGCGCGGGAGTGACGTCATCGCCGCTCCAGCCAATCACAGCGCTGGAGCGGCGCCGCTCCAGCCAATCACAGCGCTGGAGCGGCGCCGCTCCAGCCAATCACAGCGCTGGAGCGGCGATACCCGGAAGACACGCCGGAGCAAGATGACATCTCGCTCGGCGTGAACCAGGTAAGTGTCGTTCACCTCGTTTTGAGGTAAGTATTTCATAATCAGCTATTATGCGGTGCATACTAGCTGATTATGCATTTTGCCTTACAGGTAAAAAAAAAAAAAAAAAATATATATGCGGTTTACAACCGCTTTAAGGACCCCTTCACGCCGATATACGTCGGCAGAATGGCACGGCTGGGCACATCCACGTACCTGTACGTGGCCCTTTAAGCCCACGCAACCCGGTCCGAAACTCGTGGACCCGATCGCCGCTGGAGTCCCGCGATCGGTCCCCGGAGCTGAAGAATGAGGAGAGCTGTGTGTAAACACAGCTTCCCAGTTCTTCACTGTGGCGCTGTCATTGATCGTGTGTTCCCTGATATAGGGAAGCACGATCAATGACGTCACACGTCCAGCCCCACCCCCTACAGTTAGAAACACATATGAGGTCACACTTAACCCCTTCAGCGCCCCCTAGTGGTTAACTACCAAACTGCAATTGTCATTTTCACAGTAAACAATTACCCAGATTCAGGTAGATTTGCCCATTAGTTGCACATGTGAAGAGCAGCTGATTTGCTCTGCGCTGGGGCAAATTGGAAAGATTGCCACCTGATTCAGGATTCCTTTTGTCTGCTAACTTGCTCCTTTGTAAGGCAAAAATCAGGGCGTAAGGCAGCGCAAGTGAAAGTGGGTGTGCCCTATGCAAATGATCTTTTTTCCACTCAGCAGTGGTTTGCGCCTATTTTCAGGGCAAATTTTGCCCAACTGCTTGCACTGAGCAAATAAATAGGGGCAGACCTGTGCAGGTCCTGTGCAAAATGACATCCTGCTTGTTCCACCCCCCCCTGAGCAAGGTAATTTTGCCCTTTGCTGCGAGATGGCACCTCCCGGACAAAAAAAAAAGAGGAAGGCTAATTTTGTGGCAGCGGAGATGGAGATCATGCTGGCGGCACTGACGCGCCATACTGCTGTTCTGTATGGCGCTGAACGCCAAAATACTACCGTAGCCCAAAGGAGGGCAATATTTGAGGCGATAACCTTAGACATCAATGCCCTGGGCTTTGAGGACCGGACTTGGATGGACATCCAGAAAAAGTTCACGGACATGCGGCGTAGCGTCCGGGACAAAATTGTCCTCATTAAAAAGCACAGCAGGGGCACCGGAGGAGGACCAGCCTGTTCTGTGCGACTCAATCCGGAGGAGGAGGTCATCTCTCAGAGTCTAGCGCTGGAGCAGGTGGAGGGACTGCCAGGCTATGACTCCACTGTTGGGGACTTGTGGACTGGTAAGTTTTTTGTTTCTCATATCTGCTGTGTATCATGGGAGGGGGTAGAAGGGAACATATGAGGGGGTAGAAGGGAACATGTAACAAGTTTTTGTTTCTCATATCTGCCGTGTATCATGGGAGGGGGTAGAAGTGAACATATGAGGGGGTAGAGGGGAACATGTAACAAGTTTTTGTTTCTCATATCTGCTGTGTATCATGGGAGGGGGTAGAAGGGAACATATGATAAGTGTGTTGCTCCAGCAACATTTTTGTTTTGTGTCATGCACAGATGTTGATGATGAGGCTGGGCCGTCGTCGTCTGTAGGGCGACCCACGCCATCCCCAGAACATCATGGGGTGCAGTCAGGCCCTCTGCAGATCCTGGGCATGTTGGTGGAGGAGGATTTCGGCCAGAGTCCATCTAGGGAGGAGGAAGTGGTGGAGGAGGCCGTTATCCTCAATCTGGAGGAAGCAGTGTCCCTCCAGGAGGATCCCACCATCCCTGACCTCCCCACCACCCCCCCCCCGACCATAACGTCATCCCCCTCCAGGGCAAGCCCCTCCAGTGTCCCCCCTCCAGTGTCCCCCCTCCAGTGTCCCTCCCTCCAGTGTGGCCCACTCCCCTTCTTCTCCCTCAGTTCATGCCCCAGCCTCTCCTCCAAGGAAGGCTCTATGTAAAACGAGGGGTGTACCCTCCAGCCTCCATGAAGGTCTGCAGGAGGAGCAGGCCCGGCAGACCCGCCATATAGGGGACATGGTGGGAGACTTGAAGCGGGTGGCGGACAGCCTGGCATCCTCCTCCTCCTCTCTGCAGCAGGCCCTCCCCCTGCATGCTGACCGGGGGATACAAGATACTGAGAGCTTGGAGGAAGTCAGTGCCAACTGTGGAGCCATGGTCACCTGCATGGTCGAGCAGCAGGGCGCCATCGCTTTGCTAACAGCGGAGGTGAGCAGGTTGGCAGGTGCGGTGGAGGCCAACACTGCTGCTGTGCGGGAGGAGGGGAGATTAACCCGGCGGCAGCAGAGGACCAATACCACCCGGCAGCTGCGGATGTTGGCCCAAACCAACAGCGTGCTCACCCGCCTGGCCAACGCCATGGAGGGCATGCAGGCACCACCTGTCAGGAGTGAGGAAGTAGGGGTTGATGCTCCTCCCCCCCCTCCATCCCCACCCCATGCTCCATCCCCAGGCTCAACCACGCAGACTGAGGAGCCAGAGCCGGGGCACCCTTGGCACAAGGATGTCCAAAAAAATATATATATATTTTCCTTTTATTTTTTGTATTTTTTACCTATCCCTTGCTGCTCATATAATGAGCTTTTTTTATTTATTTTGATTATGCTTATATTTTATTTTTTTGGGGATATTTTTTTTTTGCTCAGATTAGGAGCTTTTCTATATTTAGTTTATGCTCAAAGTTTTTTTTTTTTTGTTTTGTAGTCCCTACACACGGTGAGGAGTGCTGTAGTTGCTCTCCAGCTGACCTGTGGCCATCTGTTGCTAACTTGCCCCTGCTTTTATAAAGTGCAAATTTGCCCCGGCCAAACAGCTTGCGCGCTTTGGGAGCAAAATGCTCCTCACACGCGCAAGTTTATGAATCAGTGGCAGTTCCTCATTTGCATATTTGCTGAGGGAAAACCATGAGAGCGCAAGTTGCTCCCTGAGCACAATTGCCCCTTAATTGCGCCGGGGCAGAGAAACTGCCTCCGTGCAAAAATGGCACATTTCAGGCTTAGCTTGCTTTCTGGGTCACCCGCAAATTAATAAAGGACTTTTCTCCACGGTGTGTGTGTTTTTTACTATTATTTACACTTCCTTAGTGAAATGGTAGGGGTACAATGTACCCCATTACCAATTCACATGGGGGGGCCAGGATCCGGGGGTCCCCTTTGTTAAAGGGGGTCTTCCAGATTCTGATAAGCCCCCCGCCCGCAGACCCCCACAACCACTGGGCAAGGGTTGTGGGGATGAGGCCCTTGTCCCCATGTTAAGGGCATGTGGCCTGGTACGGTTCAGGAGGGGGGGCGCTCTCTCGTCCCCCCTCTTTTCTGCGGCCGACCAGGTTGCGTGCTCGGATAAGGGGTCTGGTGTGGATTTTTGGGGGAACTCCACGCCATTTTTTTTTAAATTTGGGGTGGAGTTCCCCTTAAAATCCACACCAGACTTGAAGTGTCTGGAATGGATATTCGGGGGAACCCCACGTCATTTTTGTTTTTAAATTGACAGCGGTGGGTTCCCCTTAATATCCATACCAGACCTGAAGGGCCTGGTAATTGAATTTGGGGGGACCCCCACGCTTTTTTTTTTATGAATGAATTCTCTCTGAATTGCCAGGAGCCGACAATTCATTATAGCCGCGAGTCATTTTTAAATTACTTTTTTTCCTTCAGAAATTACACTTTGTGCAGAGACAGTTCTAAACACAAGAAACATGCGCTATTTCACAGGCATACTTTACAGTTGTTTTTAGCTACTTAGTCGAATCTTCATGTCTCTCTATGTCAAATCTTTTCTCTCTATGTCAAATCTTTTCTCTCTATGTCGAATCTTTTCTCTTTATGTAGAATAATATTGGACTAATAGAGTTAAGGTTAGGCACATTCAACCGCAATGAAAACGAAAAAAAAATGCATTTTTTATTATGGGTCTTTCGGTTTTCGTTTTCTGTGCTTTCGTTATCGTTTGTTAAAAGGATTTTGGGTCGCACTGTAGAGCACAGTGTCAGAAAGCTGGGTATGTGTCTGAGATCTTGGGTCTTTCAGCAGGACAATGACCCCAAACATAAGTTAAAAAACACTCAGAAATGGATGGCAACAAAGCGCTGGAGAGTTCTAAAGTGGCCAGCAATGAGTCCAGAACTAAATCCCATTGAACTCCTGTGGAGAGATCTTAAAATTGCTGTTGCTGTTGCTCTTCCAATAAGAGAGACCTGGAGCAGTTTGCAAAGGAAGAGTGGTCCAAAATTCTGGGTGAGAGGTGTCAGAAGCTTATTGATGGTTGTAGGAAGCGACTGATTTCAGTTATTTTTTCCAAAGGGTGTGTAACCAAATATTAAGTTAAGGGTGTCAAGAATTTTGACCAGCCCATTTTTTGAGTTTTGTGTAACATTATGTCCAATTAGCTTTTTTCCTCCCTGTTTTTGTTTTGTTCCAATACACACAAAGGGAATAAACATGTGTATAGCAAAACATGTGTTACTGCAATACAATTTCGTCCATGACTGTATAAGGGAGCTGTTTCGTGTCAAAGGAATTTGGAACAAAACCAGGCTGGTCCATAAAATACCAAGCTGGAGTGATAGTTTTGCTCTCACCAGGTCCCCCTACCTGGCATGTGGGAGGATATAGAAAAATCACACAGGAGTCACCCACTAAGGAAATGTAGGAACCACAACCTATTGCAAGAGATCCAGGTGAATGAAAAAAGAGGTCTCTGAGCATAACCACCCCAACTCCAAATTTCCAGAAAGGTCTTCTCCAAATAGCTTTCACATGAATTTTTTTTGGGGGGGGGAGCACAAACCAACGGAAAAATACTGACAAAAAAAACATCAATTGCAGCCTCACTGTGCCAATCAATTGCAGCCACTGTGCCATCAATTGCAGCTTTACTGTGTACTTCAATTGCAACCACTGTGCCCATAGATTTCAGCCACTGTGCCCATCAATTGCAGCTACTGTGCACATCAATTGCAACCTCACTGTGCCCATCAATTGCAGCCGCTGCACCCACCAATTGCAGCCACTGTGCATATCAACTGTAGACTCACTGTGCCCTTCAATTGCAGCCACTGTGCCCATATCACTGTCACTCAGCTCTTAGGCTCTGCTGTCACTCAGAGCTTATTCTCAGCTGTCACTTCTATCTCATGCAAAACTGTCTGTAACTTTGCTTTGCTCAGCTTTCATTCTCAGTTATCACTCCAATCTCAGTGTCAACTGTCACTTTCATTCTCAGTCGGGGATCTCCCACACTGATCGAGGGATGTCTCAGTCAGTATTCGTGGATTGGCAGATGCTCTTACCTTCAGGTTCCCAGCCATGTCCCCGCCAATCCTCCTCTCACACTGCGGCCATCCGAGCAGCACCTCACCCCCTCCATCCCCAGCCACCTAGACACATCCCCGGTCACATGAGGCTCCGGCTGGGGGGTCTCAGCATCTTCTCCGCCCAAACCTCCGCCAGCCCATCCCCCCGATGTCAACCCCAGACCTACACCACTGCCCTCCATACCGGAAATATGGACCACACTATACCGGAGCCTGACGGTCCTCCACTCCTCTTACACTCCTTACCAGAGATATACACCCTGGGCCCGACCCCACAACCTGCAGGGGGGCAAAGAACATGGCACTCGGGCCGTTAGTTCTATGACACAGTGGCTCCGAGGAAAGCACCGCCCCTGTCCTATGGTGGTGCCAATAGAAAACCTGACACCAAGGAGAATGACTGCAATATGGGAGTGTTGCGGCACATTGCTTTGCGCCACAAGGATGCCCAAAAGCAGCCAAATACCCAGTGTCATGATCCAGTCAAGAAGGAGTAGGACTGGATAATTTTTTCACTTAGTTTCATAAACATGTTTAACATTAGAGCACATGTCTTCCATTATCTAGTCAGGGAAAAGTTAATTCATAATATACATTACATTTAACAGTACAGTGTCGAAGGAAGACCAAATGTTTAATGTGTATACTTACACTGTAGGGGGTCAATAAAAAGCGAATCTTCGTTCTCAATCGGATGTTGCCTCCCCTCCACTGTGTAAATCAGGATCTTTCGTTCTTTATTGTTTATTTTTTTATGTGAAATCTTTTGCCCGTGCACGTCGCGCAAATGACATGCACTTTGCACGCTGTGCCTCCAGGGATTTGTACATTACATATCCCAAGAGGCATAGTTAGTCCTTAATTGAAAAAGAGGGAGGAGGTGGGGCCAGATGGCATGTCATTGGGAAGCTGCCAGCTGAACTTGGAAAAGCTGGCAGCTTACCAATGACATCTCAGAAGAAGATGGCAGTGCGGGATCGAGGTGGAGGGGGGTGGGCAGAAAAGAAGCTGATCCAACAGCAGGACAATGTTGGATCCGCTGGTGATGAGAACCTTAAATATGCAAGACCTGCAACCAGGTAAGCAGAAGTTTAAAAAAAACAAGTTGAGAGAGGATGAAGATTCACTTTAACTCCATAGTGTTTTCTTACTGAACACCAGACAAAAGAGTATGGGGCAGATCCACAAAGAGAGTACGCCGGCGTACCTACTGATACACCGGCGTACTTTTTAAATTTCCTGCGTCGTATCTTTGTTTTGAATCCTCAAAACAAGATACAACGGCATCTGGGTTAGATCCGACAGGCGTACGTCTTCGTACGCCTTCGGATCTTAGATGCAATTCTTCGGCGTCCGCTGGGTGGCGTTCCCGTTGTTTTCCGCGTCGAGTATGCAAATTAGCCATTTCCGACGATCCACGAACGTACGAGCGGCCGTCGCATTTTTTTACATCGTCTCTAGTCGGCTTTTCTCGGCGTATAGTTAAACCTGCTATTTGGTGGCGTACGCAATGTTAAGTATGACCGTCGTTCCCGCGTATAATTTACAATTTTTTATTTCGTTTGCGTAAGTCGTCCGTGAATCGGGATGGACGTAATTCACGTCCAATTAAAAATAAATTACGTCCTTGCGATGTCATTTAGCGCAATGCTCGGCGGGAAATATAGGAATGGAGCATGCGCAGTTCGTTCGGCGCGGGGACGCGCTTCATTTAAATGAAACACGCCCCCTACTCGCTGATTTGAATTCCACGCCGTTACACCGCGAGAGATACACTAGGCCGCCGTAACTTATGGCGCAAATTCTTTGAGGATTCGAACCGAAGCCAGGTAAGTTAAGGCGGCGTAGCGTATCTCAGATACGCTGCGCCGGGGCAGATCTTTGTGGATCTGCCACTATAGCTATCCTTAAGGCCCTCTTCACACATATTCATTGTAAAAAAAACTTTGCGGTACCTTAAAACACATATTACTTGACATCCCATTCTTTTCAGAGAATCTGGTTCACTTATTAACCTTGCAATAAGCATTTCATAAAAAAAAAATCAGGTATGTTTTCTTTAATCCATTGCTGTGCATCGATGGTGCCCATAGTCAAAAGGAGTGCATTAAAATGCACAACAAATTTGTTTTCATGCGGTACAAATCCATGGTTACTGAGACGACTGGGAACTGGCCATGTACTCTTGGAAAATAGCATGTTCTCCTAAGATCTCTCTAAAAGCAGGGCACATAATACAAGAAATAGCATGAAAAAAAGCACACGTAAAAACATAAAAATGGGAATTGAAAAACACAAGAAAAAAAATACATGAAAACAGAAGTGCATAGCTGTGAACAGTGGCGGCTGGTGCTCAAAATTTTTGGGGAGGCGCAAACAAACTAAAAAAAAAATCAATTGCAGCCACTGTGCCATCAAACGTAGCTATTGTGCCCATCAATTTCCGCCACTGTGCCATCAAATGCAGCCACTGTGCCATCAAACGCAGCCACTGTGCCCATCAAATGCAGCCACTGCGCTCATCAAACAGAGCCACTGTGTCATCAAACAACGCCACTGTGCCCATCAAGCGCAACCACTGTGCCCATCAAATGCACACCCACTGTGCCATCAATTGCCACCACTGTGCCATCAATTGCAGCACTGTGCCCATCAAATGCAGCCACTGTGCCCATCAAATGCAGCTACTTTGCCATCAATTTCCACCACTATCCCATCAAATGCAGCCACTGTGCCATCAAACGCAGCCACTGTACCCATAAATTGCTGTCACTGTGCCATCAAATGCAGCTACTGTACCCATCAATTGCTGACAGTGTGCCCATCAAATGCCGCTACTGTGCCCATCAATTGCTGCCAGTGTGTTCATCAATTGCCGCTACTGTGCCCATCAATTGCTACCATTGTGCTCATCAATTGCCGCTACTGTGCCCACCAATTGCTGCCAATGTGCCCATCAATTGATGACACTGTGCCCCATCAAATGCTGCCAGTTTGCATCCCCTGCCCGGCACTTATCTGTCTTGCAGCGGGTCACGGCAGTGTCCTCCACGCTCCTTGATGTCTTCTCCCATCCTCTCTATAAGGCGTCCAATCACAGCGCCTGTCGTTTCAGCCAATCAGGTAACAGACCCGAGAACCTGATTGGCTGAGAGGCAGTTCAGTGTTAGGAAAGCAAATTCATTCGCTTTCCTAATACAATGCTGAGTGAACAGTGAGCACCCAGCATGGCGCCCGCTGTTCACCTTTTTGGACGCCTACGGCTCTAATTAGGTGCTTCCAAAAAATACGCTGCCGCTGTAATTCAGGTGCCCGGCGCCCGAAAAGGTTCTGGACACCTAAATAGGGGGTGGCAGCGGCGTCCATAGATAGATTCATGCAATGCAGGAATCTTTCCACGGTATTAGAGAAGTGGCAGGAGAGAGGGGGCGGCGCCCGTGCATCCCTTATGGACACTCTGCCACTGGATGTGAAGCTAGCCCTGAAGTAGCCCTTGACCCAAATATTAAACATACCATGCTTCTCTCATTTCCCCAGTCTGTTAAGAAAAGGCAGTTTTTTTTCAGGGAGAGATTACCTATTTTGTGGGCACCTGTCCTTATCCCTCACATAGAAAAAGATGAAGTCCACCCCCCTCCTCACAGCCTCCTGGAATAACATGACTTCCCAGGAGGCTGCAGGACCAGTCTCACACCTGGGTATGTCTCACACATGTGCATGTGAGTCATCATGAAGTGACAGTCAGCTCCTCAAACAAGATGGTGGCATAGAGAATCTGCAACATGGAAGACATAAGTGTGTTTCCTAAAAGTCATCAGTCTCACTACGTGCAGATGGTGATTTTTAATTTTCTGAAACTCAGGTGAAGTTCTTTCTTTTCCTCTTTCCCCCATGACATCATGTTAACATCTGTCAAATGCATTGCATCATGAGGGGCCAGCTCCAATAAGTCTTTCATAATTTTCTGCAGTGAGCAGTATGCCCCTGAGCTGTGTGCATGCTCTCACATATTTGCTATGTTATTAATCAGATCAGTTATCGCTGAGTATCTCAGCTTACACTACAGTACCTTGATACCGTGTAACAAATCCCACTTAGTAGCAGCCATGCACATCAGAAGACTTGAATACCTTTGCCAACATTCCATCACAGAGGTGGCTATGTGATTGCCTCTTATTTGTAAGCATCTGAAAAGCCTCTTTGTGCTAAATAAATGTAGTATATTATTACAGGCTCCAACCTGCTTTGATACATTTTAGCCCTGGATATGTACACATCGGTGGCAGGGGAATTTTTGCATGCGTATAAGTAAAATATCTCATTTGCTGCAAAAATCATCCAGCTATTGCTCTGATGTGTGTTATAAACACGTCTGCTAAAAGAGTTCAACAGCCCTAGGAAAATGTTTAATGCAATAACCATAAGGCACATCAAACTGTTGCATCTCAGTGGGGATTGGGAATGATGCCACATCCACATTCTTTTCTGTGGATAAAAGCATGGAAGCATTTGGCTTTAATTAAAGGTAAATGTGGCCTCTAATTTAGTTGCAGTTTTTTCTTTTACTGATGAAGAAATATATGCAGTCAGCTAAATGTGTAGTGTTTGCCTGTTTTCGCCAGATATATATCTCACACACAGAAATAGCATGAGTATATAACATGAATATATATAGCAGAAAGTCCTGATACCTACACTGATGAGTGGGTTCAACTTTTTAAAGGGAGATAATCATATACGGTATACCATTCATATGTTGTATATACCATGGCCTGGATTCAGAAAGCCCGGCGTAACTTTGTGCGGGCGTAGCGTATCTCAGATACGCTACGCCGCCGTAACTTAGTGAGGCAGGTTCTGTATTCAGAAAGAACCTATATATATATATATATATATATATATATTTATATATATATATATATATATACAGTAAAACCTTGGTTTGAGAGTAACTTGGTTTGAGAGCAAGACTACAGTTTGCCAAAATGTACTTGAGTAAGCCAGAATCCTTCTGGGGAAAACGTCTTGTGGACAGATGAGACCAAGAGAGCTTTTTGGTAAAGCACATCATTCTACTGTTTACCGAAAAACAGAAGGAGGCCTACAAAGAAAAGAACACAGTACCTACAGTGAAATATGGTGGCTATTCAATGATGTTTTGGGGTTGTTTTGCTGTCTCTGGCACTGGGTGCCATGAATGTGTGCAAGGCATCATGAAATATGAGGATTACTAAAGGATTTTGGTTCACACTGTAGAGCACAGTGTCAGAAAGCTGGGTATGTGTCTGAGATCTTGGGTCTTCCAGCAGGACAATGACCCCAAACATATGTCAAAAAGCACTCAGAAATGGATGGCAACAAAGCGCTGGAGAGTTCTAAAGTGGCCAGCACTGGGTTCAGATCTAAATCCCATTGAACTCCTGTGGAGAGATCTTAAAATTGCTGTTGCTGTTGCTCTTCCAATAAGAGAGACATGGAGCATTTTGCAAAGGGAGAGTGGTCCAAGATTCTGTGTGAGAGGTGTAAGAAGCTTATTGATGGTTGTAGGAAGCGACTGATTTCAGTTATTTTTTCCAAAGGGTGTGTAACCAAATATTAAGTTTATTTTTGGAGTTTTGTGTGACATTATGTCCAATTAAGCTTTTTTTCTTCCCTTTTTTTGTTTTGTTCCAATACACACAATAGGAATAAACATGTGTATAGCAAAACACGTGTTACTGCAATACTTTTCTGTGAGAAATACTTGATTTTCTGGAAAAAAGTTCTGGGGTGCCAACAATTTCGGCCATTAGTGTATATATATAGATAGATAGATAGATAGATAGATAGATAGATAGATAGATAGATAGATAGATAGATAGATAGATAGATAGATATACTGTGTATACTCGAATATAAGTCGAGTTTTTCATCACATTTTTTGGTGCTGAAAATGCCCCCCTCGGCTTATACTCGAATCAACTTTTGCGCCTGATCTCCTGGACTTTGTGGACCCGGTACTGGCTGAAGCTACTTGGCACACATGTAACCCCACTCTTCCTCTACAAGTGTGCAAAGTTTGTTGTCCGTGGGACCTACGGCCGCGGAGCACCGATTTTTCAAATCCGGGCGCCCCTGACTCCCATGTTAAACGTTAATTTCTCTGGTGATTTTGGGGACCCAGTACTGGCCGGTCGTAGGTCCCCTGGAACTTAGCACACACATAGCCCCATTTCTCTTCTACAAGTGTGCACAGTTTGTTGTCTAGGGGACCTATGGCTGGGGAGCACCGATTTTTAAAAGCTAGGCATCCATTTCATAAACTCCCATGTTAAACATCAGTCTAGTCATGGACACAGTGAGGCATGGGCACAGTGAGGCATGGACACAGTGAGACATGGGCACAGTGAGGCATGGGCACAGTGAGGCATGGGCACAGTGAGGCCTGATTTACAGGGATTATCACCAGCTGGGTCCACAGTTCCTGTCAAACCTGACCCCACACTATACACCTAGACGTTGTCTCCGTTAAGCCGACAAAGCCCTAATCACTAGCAATACCGATAGGCTAATTTCCATAGAAGGTAAACGGTTTGGTTCTGCGGGGGCTACTCTCTGGAACCAAACCCTGCTTACCATTCGCATCTCTCCAAGACTTTATACGTTTAGGAAAAAGCTCAAGACCTGGCTATTTTTCCAAGCATTCCAATCCTAGGTCTATCTTCCTCTGTTCATCCCCTCGCTGACTTCTTAATCTTTCTTTCCCTCTTTTTACCCTTTAAGTTTGAAAAAAAAGTGTTGGTATTAGGTAGAGTGTATTTTGGATTTTGTAAGAAGCTCTATATGACAGTGGTTCCAATGGCAGAGTGCAGGAGCCGCCCTAATGCATAACTGAGCCCCATCTCCATCCAGTGATGTTGCACAAGAGCCTTGGCTGTCCAGGACTCTCCCTCCTCCTTGGCTGAGAGAGCAGCGGGCGCTATTGGCTCCTACTGCGGTCAAAGTCAGTGAGCCAATGAGGAGAGAGAGGGGGTAGGGCTGAGCCGCGGCTCTGTGTCTGAATGGACACACAGAGCTGCGGCTCGGCTCGGGTGCCCCCATAGCAAACTGCTTTCTCTGGGGGGCACTCAGCTGGATGGAGGGACCAGGAGTGCCGGCGAGGGACCCAAGAAGACGAGGATCTGGGTAGCTCTATACAAAACCATTGCACAAAGCAAGTAAGTATAACATGTTTATTACTTTTAAACCAAAAAAAACAAGACTATAATATCACTTTAACCCTGCAGGTTTGATTTTTAAGGCTGTCAGCAAAATAACAGAACAATCAGCATGCCACAAAGATGTCATCAAAATAAATGTTTCTTAAACTGCATGTATTTAGCATTGTTTTAATATTCCCTTTAAATACTATTGTTGAGTGTTTACTTTGAGCGTAATCGTAACCATATCAAGAGAAAAGTCCTTAAAAAAAATCTTTAGATATAAGTCCAAGTTAGTTTGATAAATATACCACAAACTATTCTTAGACCAAAGGAAAGTGCACTTGAAAGAGCTTACAAAATAGTTCAACAGTTCATCGAAAAGGAAATTGATGAGGATTATTTCTCAAGATCTCAGTACAACGTATGGTAACAATATGGCAGTGAACCATTTGCACCTTTTCTGCATAAAGTATGCCCAGTCCAAGAGTGATCATTGCCTTCTCTGACCATCATTTCACTGCACTTATGACATTAAAATGATGCCTGAGTTATTATGAAAGCTGACAATGGGTCCCTGTGTTGCATAATCTAGGACAGGCAAATGCTTTGCCTGCCACCATTGATGAACTAACGCTGCACATTCTAAGATAAAATCAGATAGCCACATAGAAACTTACTGAGTTCAGTCTGTCTCAGTGGACAGATTGATGTGCATTGACACAGGAACGGTTAACCAAATTCTCTGTGCAGCTGTTTTAGCAGGATGTACAGCTAACATGAAAAAAATAAATAAAAATATATATATATATTGTTGTTAACCCATACATATACACAAAAACACTTATTTTTAATTTAATACATAACTATTAATAAGATTTTTATGTTAGTGACGTTTTTTAGTCTGCTTATTTTAACTAGTCCGTTGAGATTTCATTCAAAGTGTTACTAAACCCAGGACCATGCATTCACTATATCTAAGTCTCCCACAGTACACATAATATGGAAATGCAATCGTTTCAGTAAAAATACCTTTTTTCATCAGCAGTTAGAGCAGTCTTGTGACTTCTCTCAGTATCTGCTTAAAGCTTGTAGGAGGAGTTTTCATTCTCCCCTGATCCTCTGTCTGGTCAATTGTTGATTGGCCCTGTGCACTCTCACAAAAAAAAAAGCTGTCTAGCAATACACACCAAGCTGAGCATGTGCAGCCTGACTCCTAATGCTCTGCTCTACTAGTGGAGGGGTTGGAGTCAGTGGAAGAAGGGGAGGATCAGAGAGACGGGATCACATAGCTGTTATGTACAATGCAGAGGATTAAGCCCTTATGCCACGTACACACGATCATTTTTCAGGTTGTAAAAAACAAAGTTTTTTTAAAAATGTCATTTAAAACGATCGTGTGTGGGCTTCAGAGTATTTTTCGGGTTCTGAAAAAACATAAAAAAAAAATCGAATATGCTCTATTTTTTCACAACGTTTTAAACAATGTCGTTTTTCCGGTTGTAAAAAAATGATCGTGTGTGGGCTTTAACGACGTGAAAAACCTGCGCATGCTCAGAAGCAAGTTATGAGATGGGAGTGCTCGTTCTGGTAAAACTACCGTTCGTAATGGAGTAAGCACATTCATCACGCTGTAACAGACAGAAAAGCGTGAATCGTCTTTTACTAAGACGAAATCAGCAAAAGCAGCCCCAAGGGTGGCGTCATCCGCATGGAACTTCCCCTTTATAGTGCCGTGGTACGTGTTGTACGTCACTGCGCTTTGCTAGAGATTTTTTTTTGTTCACGATCGTGTGTGGGCAACGTCGTTTTAGTGATGAAGTTGAAAAAAACTTAGGCCCAGATTCTCGTAGATCGGCGCATCTTTATGCTGGCATAGTGCATCTCAGATGCGTTACGCCGAGGTAACTTAGAGAGGCAAGCTCTGTATTCTCTAATCAGAAGCGTTCATTTTTGCGCCGGCGCAGCGTAAATTCGTCGGTGTAAGTCGTCGTAATTCAAAGTAGGAAGGAAGTGGGTGTGATCCATTTAAATGAACCGTGACCCCATGCAAATAAGGGGGCCGAACGGACGGCACATGCGCCGTCATGTGATCGCATGTCCCGCGCCCCTCTGTGCATGCTCACAACTACGCCTGGCGTAATTCCTGAGTTACGCCGGCCCACTGTTTACGCCCAGGGCATAAATACGCCCAGACATGCGCCCGTCGAGTGCAAAAGTACACCTGTTTGGTTTGGTTTGGTGGATTGGTGTCTATACTTTTGCACTGATTGTAGACATGTCTGCCCAGCGTTCTGGGACCCGAAAAAAAAATTCTCTCCAGAGGAGAAAGGCATAATACTTGCTGCCATGGAGAGGTACTATGATCGCCTCCATGGGGCCCGTAGCAAAAACACCAGCAAGGGCAGAAGGGACGAGATCCTTCAGAGGATCACGGACCAGGTCAATGCCGTGGGCAATGAAGCGAGGAGGCCCAAAGACATTGCCAAGAAGATAAATGATCTTCGCCAGAGGGTTAAGGAGAAGATGGCTCTTATGGCGAGCCATGCCAGGAGCACTGGTGGTGAACCTGCCTCCAGGGTCCGTCTGACTCCTGACGAGGAGGTTGTTGCCCGCTGCCTTACCAGGGTGCAAGTGGAGGGAATGCCGGGCTATGACTCAGTTCAGCCGCCCTTGAGGACAGGTAAGTGTGTTTTTCCTACTATCTGGTGTGTAGCATGTGAGGGGGGGAAGGGAATATGTGACAAGTGTGTGGGTTCACCAACGTGTGAATGTTTTGTGTCATGCGCAGATGTCCAGGAGGGAGCGGGGCCATCTGGTGCCTCTGCCCGTCCCACACCATCCCCTGATGATTCTGCCCCTGCCCGTCCCACACCCTCTTCATCTGATGATGATGCCCCTGACCCCCAGGGAAGGCAAGAGGCATTGGTGGAGGAGAGTGGTGGCCAGACCTCCAGTGAGGAGGTCATTCAGGATGCTGAGCATTTGGGTGAGGATGTGTCACTATACAAGGAGGAGTCGTCCACCTCGGCTGGTCCATCCCGGACGTCAAGCCAACGATCCTCGAGTCCCTCTGTCTCCATCCCCAACACACCCACTCCCTCAAATCCCTCTGGCTCCATCTCCAACCCACCCACTCCCTCAAGTCCCTCCCCCTATGCCAGGCTTGAAGCCTCTCGTGGGCCCAGTAAGGCAACCAGGAAAACCAGGGGGGTACCGGAATTCCTGCCAGTGACCCTGACCACTGCCCAGGACACGCAGACCTGCCTTATGGGTGAGATGGCTCAGGACATGCGGAGAGTGGCCGACAGCCTTGGCGACAGGGGACACATCACTGATGGTCTGCAGGACGTGGCAGGCAATACAACAGCTGTGATCACCTGTTTGGGGGAGCTGCAGGCCACCACGGCTACCCTTGTGGCAGAGGTGTGGACCCTGAATGAGACCGTCTAGGGCCACACAGCTGCCATTGTGGAAGTCCAGACTGAGACCAACAGCCTTCTGTGGCGTATAGCGGTGGCATTAGAGGGCAGGCCTCCAGCCATGGTGGATGCTCCTCCGCCTGATGTCCCCCCACCGTCAACCAGGCAGTTGCGGAGCCGTGGCCGTGGGCGTGGCAGCAGTTAGGGCAACTAGTTTTGTTTATTTATTATTGTTTGGCTCTGGTGAAGAGTGTTTATTTATTTTTGTTTTGCTCTGGTGAAGAGTGTTTATTTATTTTTGTTTTGCTCTGGTGAAGTGTGTTTATTTTTGTTTTGCTCTGGTGAAGAGTGTTTATTTATTTTTGTTTTGCTCTGGTGAAGAGTGTTTATTTATTTTTGGTAATAATGCACACGGTGAGGCGTGCAGATTAGTGTGACTGGTGTGTGAATGTGGGGGGGGGGTGTTACTCCTGCCGGCAAAGGGGTGTCACCCTCGGCCGTGTGAATGGTGTATGAATGTTCAGCAACATAATTGGAGCCTTGTCACGGCGTTGCTGCTCCCAAGTCCCGTGCGGTGTACTTGGGCTAATCCAAAGTGATGTGGATGTGGGGTGTGTGTGCTAGGGACCACAGTATTGTGCATGCGTCCATTCTCCTTGTGCCATGATGAATGTGTGGGTTTAACGTGTAAAGATACGTTCCACGAGGCATCTCCTGACTGCTGTTCCCTCGGCAGACGGGGTATCCTCGGTTAGGGGGGGATTGTCTGGTTCGGGGGTCAGGTCATCACGTAGGTCAATCTCCAGGCCCTTTCTCTCGGCAAAGTTGTGCAGAATGCAACATGCACCAATGATCTGGCACACGAACTTTGGGGAATACAACAGGGTACCCCCGGACTTTTCCAGGCATCGGAAACGGGACTTCAGGATGCCAAAGGTGCGTTCCACCACTCCACGGGTACGTATGTGTGCAGCATTGTAGTTTTCCTCTCCTGGGGTTTGGGGATTCCGGAATGGAGTCATGAGATGGGGCCCAAGTGCATATGCAGAGTCACCTGGAAGGGAAAAGACAGGAGGATGTTAGTCATGCATGTGCCCCTCGTGATGTCTGCATCATGGGGTCGGACAGTCATGCCTGACTCCCATGTCACTCACCAACCAGCCAGCTGTCCCTGTACACTTTCTGTTCGAATTCCGTTGGGATGGTGCTTTGACGGTATATGTAGCTGTCGTGGCTGGACCCTGGGTGTTTGGCCTTGGGCATCAACTATCACCTGTACGTTGATGGAATGCCAGTACTTCCGATTGCGGTATATGTACTCTGTGTCACGGGGGGGCTGTAGTGCCACATGTGTGCAATCAATGGCCCCCACGGTGCGTGGGAATCCTGCAATTCTGACAAAATCCGCCTTTGCCCTATTCCACAGGTGCTCCTGGGTGGGTCTGATGATGTGGTGGGACATGCGTCTGAGGATTGCGTGGACAACCTGGTGCACACATCTGCTCATGCTGGTTTGTGACATCCCAGGCACCACTTCACTTGTACGCTGCAAAGATCCACTGGCGAGGAAATGCAGTGTTGCCAGTACCTTGACCAGTGGCTGCACTGCATGTGAGCGGTGTGTCTGGCTGGTGATGTCATCATGCAGGGCTGTGGCTATTTCCTGGATGGCATCAGTGTTGAATCTGAAGTTGCGATACACCTCCGAATCACCCATGCCAAAGATGTTTATGCGCGTTCGGTATATCCTCTCCTGTGCCCTCCTCCTCCTCCTTCTACGCTCCTGGGCACACACTAGTAGTGCTATGACCATGCCTGCCCCTGGCATGTTGGCATACAGAAGTCTTGTCCTGCAAGTGTGGTTGCTCAGCTCGTCCGTAACGGTGCTGCTGAAGCTGCTCTCCAGCTGACCTGCACACGTCTGGTGAAAAGTTGCCCCGGCTTTATGAGGGGCAAGTTTAGGCCGGATGTACAGCTTACGCGCACCGTGCGTAGCCTGCGTCGGGCGGTCGTACGTTCGGGATTTGGCGCATCTCCCTCATTTGCATATTTGAATAGGAAATCAATGGGAGCGCAGGATACTCCCGGCGTAAATATGCGCATACGCTACGCCGGCGTACAAAAGTTACGCCGATCGGAAGAAACCTATTTTCAGGCGTATCTGGTTCTGTGGGTACGGCGCATAGATACGACGGTGCATATTTACACTTACACCGCGCATCTCGAGATACGCCGGCGTAACTTCTTTGAGAATCTGGGCCCTAGTTTTTTCTAGAGCCTGAAAAACGTAGTTTTTTACAACCATGATCGTGTGTACGCGGCATTAGGTTCCACAGTAGGTATAACAAGCATAGTTTTCTGGTTGAAAAAAGACACCTAGTTCAACCAATAAAAGGGGGTTCTTGGAAACAATCCCATACCCACAGTTGATCTAGAGGAAGGCAAAAAAAAAAAAACACCAAAGTATGAACCAATTTGCTCCAGCAAAAATTCTCTCCGTGATATAAAGCTAAAGCTTTCAGTTTTAACAGAGTAGGGAGGGTTAGAAGGTTTTAATAGATGTCTGTTGAGATTAGCCCTCTCTATTTGTACTATTGACTATTGTCACTATTCTATCCGAAATGTCACTTTGTGCAAAAGACATTCCTCTTGAGATCCTAATGCCGCGTACACACAGTCGTTTTTTTTCTCCTAAAAAAAACGACGTTTTTCAAACTTCATTTTAAAAAACGACGTTGTCTACATACCATCGTCTTTTCAAAATGCTCTAGCAAAGCGCGGTTACGTTCAGCACGTACGGCTGCACTCTGTTCCATTCAAGCTCGCTTCATAACTTGCTTCTGAGCATGCGCGGGTTTAAAAACGTTGTTTTAAACGTCGTTTTAGCTACACACAGTGATTTTTTTATGACACAAAAAACGACGTTTTGAAAACGACATAAAAAATTGAAGCATGCTCGAATTTTTTTTTGGTCGTTTTTCAGAAGACATAAAACAACGTTTTCCCCACACATGGTCATTTTAAATGACGTTTTTAAAAATGTCTTTTTTTTTTATCACAAAAAACGACCGTGTGTACGCGGCATAATAGTGCAGACAGTATGGCAACATACTCAAAAAAATCCAAAGGCAGCATCCAACTCACCAAGAAGTCTCAAAGTAGAATCTAATGTAGTTAATTTAGGCCTGACCATGCATAGGATGAATGAGGAAAAGGTAAGTTTCTCAATAAGGGGATCTGCTCTGTGGACTACTGTCTAAGAGAGGAATTTCTCTTGCTTTCTAGAGATTTCCTTTAACCACTTCCCGCCTGGCCTATGGCCGATTTACGTCCGGGAAGTGGTTCTGAAATCCTGACAGGACGTCCATGGACGTCCTGCAGGATTTCATGCCGCGCGCGCCCGTGGGGGCGCGCAGCGCGGCGATCGGTGATGCGGGGTGTCAGTCTGACACCCTGCATCTCCGATCTCGGTAAAGAGCCTCCGGCGGAGACTCTTTACCACGTGATCAGCTGTGTCCAACCACGGCTGCTCACAATGTAAACAGGAAGAATGGCTCTTCCTCACTCGCGTCTGACAGACCAGAGTATAGGAGAGCCGATCGGCAGCTCTCCTGACAGGGGGAGTTTGCGCTGATTGTTTATCAGCGCAGCCCCCCCTCTGATCGCCACACTGGACCACCTGGACCACCAGGGTGGGCCAAACAAAAAAAAAAAGCATTGAAAAAAAAAAAAGATGCCAATCAGTGCCCACAAATGGGCACTGACTGGCAACATGGGTAGATCAGTGCTGCCCCACAATGTCCATCAGTGCTGCCCCACAATGTCCATCAGTGCCACCCCAAGTGTCCATCAGTGCCACCCCACAGTGTCCATCAGTGCCACCCCACAGTGCCCATCCATGCCCAGTGCCCACCTATCAGTGCCCATCTGTGCCACCCATAAGTATCCATCAGTGCCACCCATAAGTGCCGCCCATGAGTGCCCATCTGTGCCGCATATGAGTGCCCAGTGCCGCCCATGAATGCCCATCAGTGCCGCCCATGTGTGCCCATCAGTGCCGCCTATGTGTGCCCATCAGTGCCGCCTATGTGTGCCCATCAGTGCCGCCTATGTGTGCCCATCAGTGCCACATACCAGCGCCGCCAATCAGTGCCACCTCATCTGTGCCCGTCAGTACTACCTCATCGATGTCCATCAGTGCCATCTCATCGGTGCCCATCAGTGCCCTCATATCAGTGCCCGTAATTGAAAGAGAAAACTTACTTATTTACAAAAAAATTTACAGAAAAAAATAAAAACGTAATTGTTTTTCAAAATTTTCAGTCTTTTTTTAGTTGTTGCGCAAAAAAAAAATCGCAGAGGTGATCAAATACCACCAAAAGAAAGCTCTATTTGTGGGGGAAAAAGTACGCCAATTTTGTTTGGGAGCCACGTCGCACGACCGCGCAATTGCCATTCAAAGTTCGACAGTGCTGAAAGCTGAAAATTGGCTTGGTCGGGAAGGTGTGTAAGTGCCAGGTATGGAAGTGGTTAACTTTCTGTTCCATCTCCAGGACAAGAGGCAATGAGAAATCTACCTAATGGGACACAGACAGCAAAAAATACACTTCCCTACACTTCCCAAAAGTAACATAAATGTTGTCTGTACAGTACATGTACTAGTTTTCTTTCTATTATGCTAATCTACTCTCTTTATTAATACTGTAACGCTGCGCCAAAGTGGAGTTTAGGCGCAGACTTCCTCAGCTCTGTACAGCTGAAGCCTGATCAAGGAGACAACTGCTTAAAAAATGGATAGTTGGTTTCTAAGTACCCATGCCAGGGTTCTCACTTATCTGAACCAGATCGTGTTTGAAAGCTTGGAGGATCTTTTATGATTGCCATACCAACAGTTTGCTAGGATCTTCAGTATTGGAGTAGTCAGTGGCCGATGAACATCTGGTCTTCCTGCCCTTTCCTGGGTTGACGACATCTGACTGCCTAGGAGGCAGACTCCATTTCCTTCTGGACTTCTGGTGACATCTCTGTGGGACATTCCAAGCTCGATCGATCCACTGTCGTATGACATTTGGGTCCAACGGTTGCGGTAAGCACATATGTATTCCACCTCATATTTGAAGATTTCTGTTGGGAAGTTCCTCACCATCTCTTGACATCTTCATGTGGGTTTTTTTATGGACACTACATTACACTTTTGTTTATATTGTTCACTTTATTGATTTGAATTTCACATTTTGTTGTGGTGCAATTTTTGCCATTACATCCTTTGTGTCAGAATATATGGTCACACCCCACTAGGTGTATACAGCCATTGCCTTTTGGCTCACACGTAGCGCTGCATTACCATCCACACTTGTCTGAGTTTTGTCACATTCCTGTGTAGCTGCTTCACTCCCTTTCAGGGTTCATTCTTTGTTACACTTATTTTTGTTTTTGGGTAGCGCACATGTTTTTTCCCTTTACACTGGACTATGCATATACATTATGATTATAAAGAGGTTTTATTTATTCAGTTAGTTGCTTACAAAAAAATATAAAACATGTATAAAAAGTTTTTCAGGATTAACTTAGATGACTGTGATGGTTTTTTGATAGTAAGGACAAAAAATAAAAAAAGGCTATAACAATGTATATGCATGTCATTCCTGGACCCTGGTCTTTGGCTTCATTTATGACAATGTTTTGCTTTGGTGTCTAATAAAGGTTCTTGCGGTAGAGGCCAAGGAAGTTTAGACCTCTGTAGTGTATTAATGCTTTTACTAAACAGGAAAAACTGCAAATACTTAAGAAAAATAAAGATAAGTGCGCAACCAAAATAGAACAATAAAAATTGTTGGGCAAGTGTCCTTATTCCAATGACAGAATATACGTGTTTAAAAATTAATAAAAGTGTCCTTGTAATATCACACCGATGCGGAGGCTTTGTCCTCTGTCTATTAGCAAGGTGGATGCAGGTAACTTCTATTAACAAGGTGGATGCAGGTAACTTCAACACAATTCCATGGACAAGTGTAGTAAATGGCCGCTTACCAGATCCGTTGGATCCCCAAGGGGATCAAAAGGGCTCTGCACAGTGATGTCCTCCCCTGGCTCCAGGTAATCCCTCCCAGTCCGCTCCTCTGCTGGAAATCCGGAGACAGTGCTTCTACTTTCTCAGAGAGTGGGATCAGCCTCAGGAGATGGTATGTGAACATGTGGATAGAGAGGAAAAAAAGTGCTTCATAGTGCAGTATTTTGGTAAAAAAACTTTTACTTTATTCCACTCAATGGAAAAAAGGACTGACATCTAAAAAGGCTTCATAGATACAAAGTGTCAACTTGGAAGCACAAACAAACAAACCAGCTTCGGCTCAGGCTGATCAGATGGGGGCGTGGTGATGTCAGCGGCTATTGCTCCACCCGGCGCTGCGTTTCTCCCTATTGGGCATCTACTGGGAAAGGAGGCATATAACTGCACATACACCTGTAGGATACACAATACAATATGCACAAGCCAATTATCCTTTCTAGCAAAAATAAGCACGTATAATATGTATGCAATATGTATCTTTATGATGGTGTCATCAAGATGACATTTTCTTCATGGTTCTTTGCTCAGAGTCCAACTCAAAACTTCTCCAAAGTCCTCCAGATTCAAGCAGACATGTGTTTCAAAACAACTTTATTCTTTATCTGCCCACATGCCTGTTCAAAGTCCTCCCTTCCCCCTAACTTCCTCTTACACCATATCCTGTAAAGAGCTTCCTCTGCTTAGCTCATAAAACTGACTGGTTCATTTGCATATCAATGGGGGAGCTTTAGATTCTTAAAACAGCACATGGTCTAAAATCACTACAAATAGCCATGGCAACACATTCTACCTCTTGATTTTTGTTAACATAATATAGGGAAAATTTGAAATTCAGCATCTCTCTGTGCTTTCCTGGGAGCACTGGCCTGCTGTTGTCCAATCTTCACAGCATGTCACTCTCTAGCAAAATGCCCCATTCTATGACAACAAAAACACCTAGGCCCAGATTCAAGAAGCTATTGCGCAATAGCTGTTTTGCTCCCGCGTAGCGAATGCCCCTGATTCAGGAACATCGCTACACGGACTGCAGCCTAGCATATGACAGGCATAAGCCTCCTTATGCCTTCATATCTTAGGCTGCATTCTTGCGTTGGCCGCTATGGGGCGCGGCCATTGTGATCGGCGTATAGTATGCAAATAGCATACTATCACCGATTCACAAAACTTGCCCGGGCCCAGCGCACGCCAGGTACGGAGTTTCCGTACGGCGGCTTTAGCGTAAGGCTGCCCCTTCTCATAGTAGGGGCAGCCAATGCTAAAGTATAGCCGCCCTTCACGCTCGTGAAATTTGAATTTCACGTCGTTTACGTAAGTGATTCGTGAATGGTGCTGGACGCCATTCACGTTCACTTAGAAGCAAATGACGTCCTTGCGACGTCATTTGCCGCAATGCACGTCGGGAAAGTTTCCCGACGGAGCATGCGCTGTTCGCTCGGCGCGGGAGCGCGCCTAATTTAAATGATTCCCGCCCCCGGCGGGATCATTTACATTAGGCGCCCTTACGCAGGGCAAATTAGCATAGCGCCCACGCAATTTACGGAGCTACTGCTCCGTGAATCGCGGGCAAATCGAAATATTTGCGTGGGCGCAGAGCAAAAATCGTTGCCCTTTGCCCACGCAAATATTGCGCGGCTCTACCTGAATCTGGGCCCTAATGTTTCTGAGCCTACTCTTGGCAATTACTTGCTTCCACCTCTTAAGCAATGCTGGTGTAGGAATCCTATCTATTTCCTCTCTAGGGACCCTTAAGTAAACCAGTTCACATGTGTTTCCTGGAGACCATTGGCCTTGTCTTTCTTTTATCTGACTGCAGGTTTGACTTTGAGTGCCCTACTTTGTAAATCTTTTGTCTTGCTTGCAGTGTCTTCCAAACATCTGGTCGCCACCACAAGCTACACCTTCAGTAACTCTATTTCTACCCCTGCCTTTTTCCACTTTTCATATTCAGTATGTAGAGCATGCAGGAAGTGCAAACCAAACACAGCAACTGCCTGCTTCTGTCCCTTACTAAACCCCAAACTTTTGAGACTAAATTTTCAGGAAAGATCATAGACATAGATCATAGACACCATTCTGTTCAAAGGAGAAGCATACCTAGTCAGCACCTTTGCAGCAGACATCTACTGACTCTCTCTGGCCTAGGTAGGAAGGGTGCATGTCTTCTCCTCCTGGACACCAGAAACCTTTGCAGCCTTAAACTTCCTAAACAGTGTACACAGCATCTACCCCCAGCACAAGCAACAGAACCACCACAGAAAACAGGTCTGCTTCAGTTGAGTTTTAGCAAATATGGGCAAATTCTGATTCACATAAATGAAAATGTTACAAATCAGACAAGGCAAAAATTGCTTTATTTGTCACAAATAGGTAGGCACCTCTTGTGAGCACCGAGTTCATCAAGAATTTTGCCAGTCATTGAAGTTGAAGTGATAATGCATCAACATCATCCATCAGGCAAATGTATTGGTAAACAGGTTTTTAATCCATTGGACAGTTTTTTTTTTTTATCTTCAACATATTTATCAAACAATTGTATAATGTTTGCCATTTGTCTCAAAACAATTGTATTAAATCCAATCCGGAAATATCTCTAATAATCCGAACCCCAAAGAGAATAGTGTAGGAACATTTACATAATTTCTCTCCCCAGGCAGCCAGTTTTTGTTGCCTGGCAGCTTTCTTCTTTTGAAGCCAGATCATTCCCCTGTGACCCTTTAAGCAAAACACTGATGTTATACAAAGGTCTATACTGTAGATTCAAAATAGGCATGTGACAATGAAACCTTATGTTTCAAATGCATACATATGAAAGTATGTGTGGGATATGTGATAAAACACTACATTATGGCATTACATCTTGAAGGGTCTGTATTTCACAAATTAACATTGAATGCAGGTTCATGGCAGATTTTAATCTCAGAGAAAGAGTATTTGATCCCAATGTTTGTTGGGATAGAAAAAAAAGGGATTATAAACACCTGTGGGGAACTTGCACATATCTAACAAAGTTCAAATGTTCCTCAGATGTTCTTCTATCTAAATTATCTCCAAAGAGAAAAATTACTTTCTTGAGATTCTTTTTTGCTGATGCAAAATACCAGGTGATGCAGCTAAAACAGGCCTTTTGATGATGTTAATATTAAGAAATTTGTTCCCTCTGTTGCCTTTTGAGAATTACTTTGACCATTTAAAGAGAACAAGGCTTGATAAGACTTTTTGTAGCTTTTCAGAAGGCCTCCAGAAATGTTTTCTTGGCTAGATATAAAAACACACTGTAGGGGCCCGATGGCAAAGACAGAGCTTTGATGTATCAGCAACTTCATTGAGACTCCAAACTTTGAGGCCCCATACACACCATAGAATCTATCCGCAGATAAATCCCATCAAATGGGTTTCTGCGGATAGATCCTATGGTGTGTACACTCCGTCGGATATTTATCCGCAGATAAATCTCCCCTGGGATGGATTTCCAGCAGATGGATATTTGCTGACATGCTCAACAAATCCATCTGCTGGAATCCATTCCAACGGATGGATCCGCTCGTCTGTACAGACTTACCGGATCCATCCGCCCAAAGGGATTCCCCGCACGCGTCGTAATGATTTGACGCATGCGTGGAATTCCTTATATGACAGCGTCGCGCCCGTCGCCGCGTCATAATAGCGGCGACGGCGCGACACGTCATCGGCAGAGGATTTCAGCGCGGATTTCAATGCGATGGTGTGTACACGCCATCGCATAGAAATCTTCTGAAATCCTCGAGAGGATTTATCCGCGGATACGGTCCGCTGGACCGTATCTGCGGATAAATCCTCTCGTGTGTATGGGGCCTAACAAGCGCACTTTTGTAGAATAGTTTTGGGAACTGGTTAATCATCGAAGTTTGTTTTTAATACCAAAACTTTTTGCAAAAAAAAAATCCTGAGTTGTTTGGGTCAGTCTGTGGACCCGAATTTCATTCCATTTCCATTTCCACCAAGAAATTTATTGCAGTACTTTTTTTGGGAGGCTCAGTTCATGTTCATTATCTTTGCACTTCCCTTAAGGGAGCCTACTCCACAGGTTATGAAACCCCTGGAGAAAGCTGAGCACAGGAAGTTCACAAGATTTCCTCACGATCAACAAGCATTTTTTTTTACTTATCAACTAGATATAACAAAACACCTTAAAAAATAACAAAATAAACAATATACAGTACATAAATTCCCCAGGTTCAACTATTTATATTGAAAGCATTGGATGGCATATAAAGATATTTAATTAGCCACAAACATTCCCATAAAAAGTCCACTGTGTTAAACTATTTAAGACAACAATTTTCAGACGTGCAGACCGTATGTCCGCTTTTTCATCCATCCGTTTGCGGATGAAAAAGGGACATACATTGGTCCCTATGTGATTGCGGGTGTCAGCGGATAAACATCCGCTGACACCCATAATCACCCGCCTCCGCAAAGATCCGATTTTGCAGACGGAAGAATGTCCTATTTTTTCTTCCGTCTGCGGATCGGATGAACACGAACACACGGTCCGTGTTCATCCGATCCCCCCATAGGGGAGAGCGGAGAAAAGACAGGGCGGTCCCTGCACAGTGTGCGGAGACCGCCCTGTCATCCGACGGCTCAGCGGGGATATACGGAGCGATCCCCGCTTAGCTTACGGACAGGCGGAGGCGGATCATTACTGATCCGCCCCGTGTAAAAGGGCCCTATTTTTTCCTGTGCGTGTTGAAATACAAAAAAATGCTCTTCTACATTAAAAAGCAAGCTTTGACTTTGAGCATTATCATTCTGCTTAGTGACTCAGTGCCATAGGAAAGCTATAAAAAAAGTATGGGTCTGCTAGTCATCTGGTTGTGTCCCCCTGAAGTAGATGCGTTATCCCTGCATCGATACGCGTTGGAGAGGGGTCAGGACGGCACTAGACATGTGCATTCCCGTTCGTAACAAATGGATTTTCGTACGAATTTGTTAGTTTTCGTACATTCGTATCAATTCGAACATCCGAAAAGCTGAAAGAACCAAAATACGAAAATTACGGAATTACGAATAAGCAAAATAACGAACAAGCGAAAATAGGAACGTATGTTTGGACAATCTTACTAAAATACGAAACACCGAAAAAGCAAAAGAACGAAAATGACATCTATAACGAACGATTTGCATTCCGTATTTTAAATCCTTTGTCTGTTCGTATTTTCGTTCGTATGTTCGTATTTTCATTTGTGTGTTTTGTAAAGCCGTTTCTTTGTCTGTTCGTAAATTTGTGTACTTGTATCGTTCTTTCGAATGGGCACTGGGCAGTGTAGTTAGTGAGTGATTACTTAATATCTTAGCCAATCAGCTTATCTATTTTGTGCTGAGTCACATTGTACAGTGTAAAGCCTCGTACACACGATCGGACTTCAAACAAACTTTTCCGTGGATTTTTGTCTGAAGGGAGTTGGCCGGACTTTTGAAACCGAAAAAGTTTGTCCGATAGAGCGTGCACACGGTCGGATTTTTTGGAAAACGCTCATTTTGACGTTTGTTGGCAAAAAGTCAGACCGTGTGTACGGGGCTTAAGAGAAAGTATATCTTAATATGGATTAGCCGCGTGTTGCTATGTATTTACGAAAAATTACAAATCCAATAACCGAAAATGATTATCTAACAAAATTACGAATTTTGAATCAACGAAAATAAATTAGACAGAATTCCAAATCATTCAGTATAAACGAAAATAAAACTGTTACAAAAATACGAACATGTCCGAATAGGAAAACTTGCGTCTTACGAAATACGAACGGGTTCGAACAGGAAAACTTGAGTCTTACGAAATTCCGAATCGTTACGAATCTACGGAACGAGACGAAACGGAACAAAAAAATATGGAAATTTTTGTTGTGCAGACGAAACGGAACAAAAAAATACGTATACAATTTTTGTTGTGCACATGTCTAGACGGCACGACAGTCATCTTGTGTACTGAGGAGGACGCTCGTATCATCCCGATACCATCATTGGCATACACCAGTATCATAGAATGGTGCACTGATGCACCCGATCTGTGTGAGTACCCCTGAAGGGGATTTTGCTTTATTTAATAAATGGTTTAAAACTTTATTCGCACTATCGATTTTTTCCTGTTTCATATATCCCGTATGGTTTATGCTGAGGAACCCAGGAGCCTAACACTATTAACTGCAAATATACTCTGCAAATAAATGTGGATAGGGAAATAACTTAAAATAACATAAAAATAAATAAATAATAATCTTGACCTAGGAGGACGAGGTCCATATGGAGTAGAAGGTTGAGGTGGCGGTGGATGTGGCTGTGTAGGTGGAAGCGGCGGTGGAGGAGGACGAGGTAGCCAACACAGCAGGTTTTGGTTTTTAATTGATTTATTTTTTAAATTAGGGAACACCCCAAAAGAGTGAGAAAGATCTAGGGTTGCCACCTCATCCCTTTAAACCCGAACACATAGTAATTACACAGGTTCTGGGGCTAATTTAATGTCGATGATCCCACCATCCTACTTCTGAGGCCTGTCATACATATTATGACCCCCTGTCATCTCCATCCTCCGTCAGCTTCCTGCACCCACCCCTGTCATCTCCATCCTCCCTGTCAGCTTCCTACCACCCACCCCTGTCATCTCCATCCTCCCTGTCAGCTTTTTTTTGGGGGAAGGGGGGATGCACGTAGCTGGTCTTGCCTAGGGCACCAAATTGCCTAGCACCGGCCCTGCCTGCACTGAGGGGCAAATTACCGCCAGCCCGCTCCACTCCCCGCTTCATCTTTGAAACAAATTGTTGCCAACCCGTTCTGCCCGCTCCGCGCTCCACTGTGAGGCAAATTGACGCCCACCCGCCAGCCAGCCCACTCCACCTGTTCTGCCAGCACGCTCCATTCACCTGGGCGTTGCGGGCAGAACAGGGTAACAGTCAGCGGGTGGGACAGTCAGCAGGTGAGCGGGCTTGCTTGCCAATCAGCAGTTCTGTCCCCACTGTGCGGGCAGCAGAGAGATTACATTATCTCTCTGCTGCCTGCCTTTACTCTGGGACACAGAAAGTGGCAATCCGCAATGTGTGGCAGGTGATGTGGCAAGTGACAATCTGCTACGTGTGGCAGGTGACGTTGTGGCAAGTGACAATGTGTGACAGGTGGCGTCGTGGCAAGTGACAATCTGCATTGTGTGGCAGGTGGCAAGTGACAATCCTCAATGTGTGACATCGTGGCAAGTAACAATCTGCAATGTGTGGCAGGTGACAACCCGCATCTGGTGACGCGGCAACTGACAATCTGCATCTGAAGGCAGGTGACGTTGGCAAGTGACACGCTCGGGGCTCCTACTGATTCTGCAATATGGTGAGTTGAACTATTTTATATAACAATGTAATAATATAAATTATGCACTTCAAGCATTTTTATTATTATTATTATTTTTTACTAGTAATGGCAGTGATCTGTTTTTTTTTGTGTGTGACTGCGACATTGCGGTGGACAGGTCAGAAACTTTTGACCCATTTTTGGGACCATTCACATTTATACAACGATCTCTGCTATTAAAATGCACTGATTAATGTGTAAATGTCACTGTCAGGGAAGGGGTTAAATGTGTTCCCTGGGAGGTGTTTCTAACTGGGGGGGTGGGACTGACTGGAGGAGGAGAGAGATCTCTGTTCCTAATCACTAGGATAGAGCCATGACAGGTCCTCTTTATACTCCTACATACATGTATAGAGCCATGACAGGTCCTCATTATACTTCTATATACACGTATAATGCCATGACAGGTCCTCTTTATACTCTTATACATGTATTGAGCCATGACAGGTCCTCTTTAGTTATAATGATATCAAATAAAGGATGTGGGGCATTTTGGTGGGCGTGATTTTTTTTTCTGGGGGGGCAGCATTTTATTCTTGGTACCAGGCAGCACAATGTCTTGGGCCGGCACTGGTGGTCACCATTATTTTCCAGTGCTGCCTTAACCCTCTTGGGCATCAGAGCTTCACAGGTTGCCACTGGAGTCCTCTTCCACTCCTCCATGAGACCTTGCGCTCCTCCACCTTTCATTTGAGGATACCCCACAGATGCTCAATAGGGTTTAGGTCTAGAGACATGCTTGACCAATTCATCACCTTTACCCTGAGCTTATTTAGCAAGGCAGTGGTTGTCTCAGAGGTGTGTTTGAGGTCGTTATCATGTTGGAATACTGCCCTGTAGCCCAGTCTTCAAAGGGAGGGAATCATGCTCTACTACAGTATGTCACGGTTAGGGATAAGCCGAATACCCCCCCGTTCGGTTCGCACCAGAACCTTCGAACGTTCGCACGAACATTTAGAACCCCATTGACGTCTATGGGACTTGAACGTTCGAATTCAAAAGTGCTCATTTTAAAGGCTAATATGCAAGTTATTGTCGAAAAACGTCTTTGAGAACCTGGGTCTTGCCCCAGGGAACATGTATCAATGGAAAAAAAAGTTTTAAAAACGGTTGTTTTTTCTGGAGCAGTGATTTTAATGATGCTTTAATAAAAAAAAATATATATGAAAAATTCCTTTAAATATTGTACCTGCTGGGTGTCTATAGTATGCCTGTGAAAACGTCTTTGAGAACCCGGGTCTTGCCCCAGGGAACATGTATCAATGGAAAAAAAGTTTTAAAAACTGTCGTTTTTTCTGGAGCAGTGGTTTTAATGATGCTTAAATTAAAAAAAAAAAGAAACAATGAAAAATTCCTTTAAATATCGTACAGTATGCCTGTGAAATGGAACGTGTTTAGAACTGTCCCTGCACAAAATAAGATTACTATAAGAAAAAAGTCATTTAAAACTGCTTGCGGCTTTTGCTGCATTCACACCTGAGCGTAGCGTTTTTCATATTTTTTTTCCGCGTTTTGCCGTGATTTTTGCAGCGTTTTTACCGTGTTTTGACGCGATTTCGGACAGGTCTAGGGTCACCAATGTTAAAAGCAAAAAAACACCCAAATATGCCTAAAAAAAGTCCCAGAACTTGTTTGAGCTTCAGGCGTTTTGGAACTTCTGGCTTCAGGCGTTTTGGAGTGGAGATGTGAACCATCTCCATAGAGAATAATTGATTTTTTCCCCTCCAGCGTTTTGTAGCTTCAGGCTTCAAGCTACAAAATGCCCAGGTGTGAATGGGGTCTTAACTACTTGCCGACATGCCGCCGTCGTTTTACGGCGGCAGGTTGGCTCCCCTGCGCGAGAGCCCGTAGCTCTACGTCGGCTCTCGCGCTGGCCACTAGGGGAGCGTGTGCGCCATCGGAGGCGCGCGCGCGCCCCCCGCTCGCTCCCGACTCCCGTGCGTGTGCCCCGCGGGGCACACGCGATCGCTCGTTACAGAGAGGGGACCGGGAGCTGTGCATGTAAACACACAGCTCCCAGTCCTGTCAGGGAGGGAAATGCTGATTTTCTGTTCATACAGAAGATCGGTCATTTCCCCTAGTGAGGCCACCCCCCCTTCAGTTAGAACACACCCAGGGACATACTTAACCCCTTCTCCGCCCCCTAGTGTTAACCCCTTCACTGCCAGTGGCATTTTTATAGTAATCCAATGCATTTTTATAGCACTGATGGCTATAAAAATGCCAATGGTCCCAAAAATGTGTCAAAAATGTCTGAAGTGTCCGCCATAATGTCGCAGTACCAAAAAAAATCGCTGATCGCCGCCATTACTAGTAAAAAAAAATATATAAAAAAAAATGCCATAAAAATACCCCCTATTTTATAAATGCTATAACTTTTGCGCAAACCAATCAATAAACGCTTATTGCGATTTTTTTTAACGAAAAATATGTAGACGAATACGTATCGGCCTAAACTGAGGGAAAAGAAAGTTTTTTTATATAGTTTGGGAGATATTTATTATAGCAAAAAGTAAAAAATATTTTTTTTTTCAAAACTGTCGCTCTATTTTTGTTTATAGCGCAAAAACTAAAAACCGCAGGGGTGATCAAATACCACCAAAAGAAAGCTCTATTTGTGGGAAAAAAAGGACGCCAATTTTGTTTGGGAGCCACGCCGCACGACCGCGCAATTGTCAGTTAAAGCGACGCAGTGCCGAATCGCAAAAAGTGCTCTGGTCTTTGACCAGCAATATGGTCCGGGGGTTAAGTGGTTAATGTAATGTCTGGTCCCTGCAATATGGATGAAAATCATTGGGAAAAATAGCACAGACACAGACAGTACACACACCACGTAGCTTTAGGTGCACACTGCAGAGGACACGGGCAGTACACACTACGTAGCTTTAGGTGCAATCTGCAGAGGACACGGGCAGTACACACCAAGTAGATTTAGGTGCAAACTGCAGAGGACACGGGCAGTACACACCATAGCTTTAGGTGCAAACTGCAGAGGACACGGGCAGTACACACACTACGTAGCTTTAGGTGCAAACTGCAGAGGACACGGGCAGTACACACCACGTAGCTTTAGGTGCAAACTGCAGAGGACACGGGCAGTACACACCAAGTAGCTTTAGGTGCAAACTACAGAGGACATAGGCAGTACACACACTACGTAACTTTAGGTGCAAACTGCAGAGGACACGGGCAGTACACACCATGTAGCTTTAGGTGCAAACTGCAGAGGACATGGGCAGTACACACCAAGTACCTTTAGGTGCAAACTGCAGAGGACACAGGCAATACACCATGTGAGAATACTGCAGCTAGCACAATCACCTGCCTACCAGTAAATTAGGAAGAGCTGATCTAGCTAAACTATACAGTTTATAAATATATATACACCTGGGATGCATATATATCCTCTACACACTGTGGGCCAGATTCTCGTACATCCGCGTATCTTCGTGCCGGCGTAACGTATCTGATTTACGTTACGCCTCCGCAACTTAGCAGGGCAAGTGCTTTGAGTTTATTCTCAAAGCACTTGCTCCGTAAGTTGCGGTGGCGTAGCGTAAATCGGCCGACGTAAGCCAGCCTAATTCAAATTTGGAACAGGGGGGCGTGTTTTATGTAAATGTGTGACCCGACGTGATTGACGTTTTTCCCGAACGGTGCATGCGCCGTCCGTGGAATTTCCCAGTGTGCATTGCTCCAAAGTACGCTGCAAGGACGTCATTGGTTTCGACGTGAACATAAATGACGTCCAGCCCCATTCACGGATGACTTACGCAAAAGACGTAACTTTTTCAAATTTCGACACGGGAACGACGGCCATATTTAACATTTTATAGTGTGGGGTGTGTACTAAACCCCCTGAGCCATAATTGGCCAAAGCCACCCTGGCTTTGGCCAATTTTGGCTCTCTGTTTTTTGCAAGCTGTGATTGGCCAAGGTCATAGTGCATGCTTGGCCAATCATCAGCCAGCAATGCACTGCGATGCCGCAGTAAATTATGGGCCGTAACACGCCACTTGAATTTGGCGCGAACGGCCCGTAACGTTCATATTTCGACAAACGGTCAAACTTACGATGTTCGAGTCATACGTGAGCTCATCCCTAATTTTCAGATTTACGTCCGGCACCCAGTGGATTTGTGAGAGAGCTGCAGCACCTTGAGCAAGAGAAAGTTCATATAGACTGAGATTACCGAAGAGGTGTTTGTGAGGACAGCGCTGATTTTTTTTTTTGTGTTTGATTTGCAGAGGCACCTACTATAAGTGCTATAGCTTTCAGAACCAACTTGTTTTTTAATGTTTGAAAGATAAACTTGGCTGTGTAGGCCATTCTTAAATTGCTGACCTAGCCAAAAAAGTGTCTAAGGTAACAATGGTAGAGCAGTAAAGATTTCAAATTGTTCATTGTGTTGCCTTGGAACCATTTTGATCATAGGCACAATGCTTCCATTTATTTCCTAATTAGGATCTAACCCTTCCTGGCAGTAATATTTTTTTTTATATATTTAACCTTGCAAAATCAGAGTCTCAGGAGCAGGGGATGTGGCATATGACAGGTGACTGACAAGAGATGGGAACTACCAAAGAAGGCTGGGCTTAATCCCGACTTGAAAAGATGTCAAGGATCTTGCAGGGACAACAAGGTGTCTGCATTTTAACCACTTAAGACCCGGACCTTTATGCAGGTAAAGGACCTGGCCAGTTTTTGCGATTCGGCACTGCGTTGCTTTAACTGACAATTGCGTAGTCGTGCGATGTGGCTCCCAAACAAAACTGGCGTCCTTTTTTTCCCACAAATAGAGCTTTCTTTTGGTGGTATTTGATCACCTCTGCGGTTTTTATTTTTTGCGCTATAAACAAAAATAGAGCGACAATTTTGAAAAAAATTCAATATTTTTAACTTTTTGCTATAATAAATATCCCCTAAAAAGATATAAAAAAAACTTTTTTTCCCTCAGTTTAGGCCGATACGTATTCTTCTACCTATTTTTGGTAAAAAAAAAACGCAATAAGCGTTTATCGATTGGTTTGCGCAAAATTTATAGCGTTTACAAAATAGGAGATAGTTTTATTGCATTTTTATAAAAAAAAATTTTTTACCACTAATGTCGGCGATCGGCGATTTTCTTTGTGATTCCGACATTATGGCGGATACATCGGACAATTTTGACACATTTTTGGGACCATTGTCATTTTCACAGCAAAAGATGCTATAAAAATGCATTGTTTACTGAGAAAATGACAGTGCAGTTTAGGAGTTAACCACTAGGTGGCGCTGTAGGGGTTATGTGTGACCTCATATTGTTTTCTAACTGTAGGCGGTCGGGGCTGGACGTGTGACTTCATTGATCGTGTTTCCCTATATTAGGGAACACACGATCAATGAAGCGCCCGCGACCCACGGCTGGGCACTTAAAGAAGACATACAGGTACGTGCTTGTGCCCCGCCGTGCCATTCTGCCGACGTATATCTGAAGGAGGTGGTCCTTAAGTGGTTAAGGTCAAGTCAGGTTCACTTTAGAACAGAACTATCAGAACATAGCTTAATTCATATATTAAATGCATATGTATGAACTATTTTATTTGCTAAAGAATCCAAATGGTCCCCAGGGTCAAAGGTAATAAATTGAAGGCTTAAACAGATACTTGGTGCCTACACTTCAGCGTTGTTAGATCAGATTCACTTTATGAGCAATAATTTAGCCTTATATCTAGCTTTAGCAACCTTTTTGTAAAGAAATACTGCCTCTACATTAGGAGATTCAGTGGAAATCCCTTACTTTAGCTCAGTAAATCATAAAGAAAGCATAAGCCAAGAGTATTTGACACTTGATGCAGTGACAGTTGTCTAGTGTTAGTCTCTCACAAGTATTACTCGAAAACATAAGCTATTTCCAGATGTTATCATAGCATGTATTACACCACTGCTGAAACATAGCAATAAATAAAGTCACAAGGTTCCCCCCATCCACTCTTTTTCTGATGGATTTTAACCATTGGAACCTTCATATTCCTTGACTTTTTAATGTGCAGCTTAATTTTGTCATCTTGAATTACCATTGCATGGCAGTGAGCCTTCATGCAGTTAATCTAAAAATAAAATATCAAGTGTAATATCAACTATGAGCCCTTGAGAGCATTGACTAGCTGGAGAGGATGAAAGTGGAAAGAATCTCTCATGTGCTATATTTCTCAGCCAGTCTGGCATTGTCAACTAGTATGATCTGTTAGAAGAACTATAACCTCCTCCTCCCCCCTCCTCCTTTGAATTTGCTGTCCATCAGCACTGGTGGACTTCTGTTGCTATAAAGTGTGACTCCAGGCAAGACAAGCTGAATTACATACTATGGCCCGGATTCACAAAGCACTTGCGCCGACGTATCTTGAGATACGCCGCGTAAGTGCAAAGATGCACCGTCGTATCTATGCTCCGTCGTATCTATGCTCCGGACTCAGAAACTAAGATACGCCTGAAAATAGGCTTCATCTGACCGACGTAACTTGCCTACGCCGGCATAGAGTGGGCGCATATTTACGCTGGACGTATTTAGGCGCTCCCATTGATTTTCTATTCACATATGCAAATGAGGGAGATACACTGATTCACGAACGTCCGTCCGTCCGACGCAGTGCGCGTAAAGTCATACATCCGGCGTAAAGTTATGCCCCATAAAGGGGGTGTAACTCAGCAGCATCCATGCAAAGGGCTGCACCAGGGAACACAAGCCGATGTATTTTACGACGTTTCCGTAGGACGTGAATATGACTAGGCGTAGGTTACATTCACGCCATAGGCAGTGATCCGACGTATCTTAGGCAGTTGTTCCAACGTGATTGTGAGCATGCGCACTGAGATGCGCCCACGGGACGGCGAATGTGCAGTTGGCGATACATATCTGTCTGGCGCTCGGCCCATCATTTGCATGGGGTCACGCCTCATTAGCATGGCTCACACCCACTTCCACTTACGCCGACTTATGCCTTGGAAACCCAGCGCAGATTGGAGCTCCCGAGTGAGGATCTCATGTGTTACTGAGCGGCTTACCTTTGAGGGGAATTCGTGAGTGTATCAGCTTTTACCTATCGTATTGGTTCCCCAAGTGTTACAATATTATGCTATATTGTTTATTTCTTTCACATGTCCTTTGGAATCGTGTGGAGCGGAGGGGAAGTTGGCCAATTGTATACATTCTAATGCTCGTGTTGCAAGATTGTGTATCACCTCATGGTGGTTTATTTAAACGCGCTGACGGATATGCATTGTCAGTAGTGGAGTTCTCTCTCTGTGATTGCTCCTATGTGGACACACTATTACTATTAATTTATTATGTGCACCTGATGATTTGTACTGGTATTACTACATTAGTCATTCACGTTGTTGGATATTTGTGTGTATCCATCTATTAATTCATTATTGATTGTATTTGTACTGGCATCACATTATTAGTTGTTTTTAGCGCATTATTTATAATTAGGAAGTAGACACTTTAAATGAATTAATGTGCTAGGTGGATGTTTTTGCAAGGGCCCCTGATAGGTAAGGTATGTCAGCTACATTACACGTTAAAAATTAGACTTTTGCCTAGCGTTGGACTTTAAGGAAAGCTAAATGATAGTGAACAAAATGCATTACCACTGGCTCATACTTTTTATGGTAAATGTTGTGTGTAAGCAGCCATTTTCTTTACTAAAGCATACAGCCTTTGGAACATATACACTGTTTTTCTGTACATCAATGTATGAGTAATCTATGATCACAAGGACATGCAGAAGGCTGTGGGTTTGGGGAGAAGCATAAAGTTTAGATTTGTTGGCCATTATTTAAAAAATCATTCGTAAACATTTGAACATTCGCCAAATAGATCCAAAACTTGCCCCAGTCTTAGCCCCGTCCAGTCTGTTTTCTCAGCTTCCATGCACCCAGCAGAATCTGCTGTTTCTCTCCCTCCAGCCACCCCAACACCGGTCTTTGCATGATTTTTTCACACCATTTGCAAACTCAGAAGCGGTTGATCTTGTGTCACAGTCATCTATGGCTTTTGGATTTTATGACTTATTTTATGCTTCAATAAATACAGTACAGTGTTTTTTGATACCTCAATGGCAGTTTCTTCATCTATTATTCTTATCATGCATTTGGTATAAAACAATTATTTACCACGATTTCCATTGAGGTCCCGAGCACTGTGTATGTGTTCTTTGAACTGGATTCAGCTACAGAATGTGGAGGGGGACCAGACATCTGACACTTCTACAAATTCCCTGCATGCTGAAGGTTTTTTTAGCCACTAGGCTTTCAAGAGCAAAGATTGGCAGTGTGGGTGGTGAGACAGATGAGTATTTAATGTTTTCTTTGCAAGGTGGCTTATTTCATCTTTTACCAACAAATCATACAATTTAACATGGTGATGGATGCTATGTTGTAGTTAACTACAATAAGACTGTTGTTACAGGTTTGCCTTCCAGCTACATATCTGGAATAGGGTGAACATTTCTGAATAGTTTAAGTGTTTACACAATAGACACATACTAAGCATACAATACCCACCTTAACTATATTTGTTTCTAACATATTTTTCATACCCGTGCAAACAGTCACTAGTAAAATATGTGAAAAATATATATAAATGTATATATCTATATAGATATATAGATATACACTGCTCCAAAAAAATTAAAGGAACACTTTTTAATCAGCATCAAGTCAATTAAACTCCAGGGATATTGATCTGGTCAGTTAAGTAGCAGAGGGGGTTGTTATTCTGTTTCAGCTGCTTTAGTGTTAATGAAATCAACAACAGGAGCACTAGATGGGGAACAATGAGACGACCTCCAAAATAGGAATGGTTTTACAGGTGGAGGCCACTGACATTGTTTTCCTTACTCATATTTTCTGACTGGTTTTCACTAGTTTTGCATTTGGCTAGGGTCTGTGTCACTACTAGTAGCATGAGGCGATACCTGGACCCTATAGAGGTTACACAGGCAGTCCAATTCCTCCAGAATGGCACATCAATACGCGCCATTGCCAGAAGGTTTGCTGTGTCTCCTAGCACAGTCACCTAGCACAGTCACAAGAGCAAGGAGGAGATTTCAGGAGACAGGAAGTTACTCTAGGAGAGCTGGACAGGGCCGTAGAAGGTCTTTAACCCATCAGCAGGACCTGTATCCGTTCCTTTGTGCAAGGATGAACAGGATGAGCACTGCCAGAGCCCTACAAAATAACCTTCAGCAGGCCACTGGTGTGAATGTCTCTGACCAAACATCTTCATGAGGATGGCCTGAGGGCCTGATGTCCTCTAGTGGGCCCTGCGTTCACTGCCTGTACCGTGGAGCTCAATTTGCATTTACCATTGAACACCAGAATTGGATGGTCCGCCACTGGCACCCTGTGCTTTTCACAGATGAGAGCAGGTTCAAACTGAGCACATGTGACAGACGTGAAAGGATCTGGAGAAGACACAGAGAACTTTATTGTGACAGATTTGGACCCTCTAATGTCTAAAATCATCCTATGTCCACTATATCCAGACTGATAGGAAGCGGTATATGATAGAACACTCAAGCGAAGTGTGGGACGTTCCGTTACATTTATGCTGCCTGCAACATCGTTCAGCATGACTGGTTTGGTGGTGGGTCAGTAATGGTCTGGGGAGGCATATCCATGGAGGGACGCACAGACCTCTACAGGCTACACAATGGCACCCTGACTGCTATTAGGAATCGGGATGAAATCCTTGGACCCATTGTCAGTCCCTACACTGGACAATGCATACTAGAGGACATCGGGGCCCTCAGGCCATCCCCATGAAGTTTGTTTCTGATTGTTTGGTCAGAGACATTCACACCAGTGGCCTGCTGGAGGTCATTTTGTAGAACTCTGGCAGTGCTCACCCTGTTCCTCCTTGCACAAAGGAGCAGATACTGGTCCTGCTGATGGGTTAAGGACCTTCTACAGCTCTGTCCTCTCCTAGAGTAACTGCCTGTCTCCTGGAATCTCCTCCATGCTCTTGAGACTGTGCTGGGAGACACGGCAAACCTTTTGGCAATGACACGTATTGATGTGCCATCCTGGAGAAGTTGGACTGCCTGTGCAACCTTTATAGTGTCCAAGTATCGCCTCGTGCTACCAGTAGTGACACTGACCCTAGCCAAATGCAAAACTAGTGAAAAACAGTCAGAAAAGATGAGTAGGGAAAAAAAATGTCAGACACCTCCACCTGAAAAAACATTTCTGTATTGGAGGTCGTCTCATTGTTGCCCATCTAGTGCACCTGTTGTTGATTTCAAATAACAGCAAAGCAGCTGAAACTGATTATATTAACAACCCCCTCTATATACACCCCTCCCCCTCTGCTACTTAACAGACCAGTTCAATATCCCAGGAGTTCAAAAGTGTTCCTTTAATTTTTTGAGCAGTGTACATACAAATGCTGCCTTTATTTACATAAAAATGGCACCGGCCTCAGCTATTTACATATGAAGGCTGCCATTATTTACATATAAATGAAGGTTATTTACATGTAAACACAGGGTCTGCATGTGAGTCATCTGTACACAACAATAGGGCAGAGCTGGGCAGCATTAGTAGCAGAACATCACACTGAGAAGTCAGGACACGGTAAAGGACTAAAACTTCAAGGGACAATGGAATTTAAACTAGGATAGTTGGCAAGTATGAGGCAGCTGCTTTGGGCCCCACAACAATGCCTGTCATTGTTGTGGGGCCCAAAGCAGCAGCTTCTCCTTTTGCCCTGCCTTAAAGACGTCCCTGATAATCTCTCATGTGAAGGAAGCCTTATAGTTTTAGGCAGTGCGTTACAAAATAAAGGAAAAAAGAGGAAAGGTCTGGTGTCCCCAGTGACACACTTCCATCCCTGTTACATATAGTCAAAACAAAAGGATTCGCCCCGGGACTTTAAATGAGGTGGGTAACGTTTCTGCCAGTAAAGATAACAGTAATTGTATAGTATATAATTTATTCAAGTAAAATTATTTACATGCGTAAAGTAAAATTGTTACATACATAGATAACACCAACAATTGCCAATTGAAACAATACATAAACAACAAATATTAGTACACAAGTATAATAGTGGACAGAGTACACGGGCATCCTAGTTTCACAAGATCCAGCTCGCTTTTCAGGGGTGTGTAACACTGTACCTGGGATGAAAAAGTATATATGTTTGGCAATCTGGCATAGTATTAGTTGTAAAGGCACAGGGCAGGAGGGGTTGTGGGTCCCCATACTCACCACTGAGCTTGACCATGGCTACAAGTGTGCGGCCCCAAGATGGCAGCAGCAGGTGCCTCAACCGGGAGCTGAGGGGGAGGAGTCAACAAGGGACCCCTCCAGGGGCCAAACGGAGAGCAGGCATGGCATAGGTATAGTGATGTATCCATAGAGATCTCATAGTCCATAAAAAGTATAGGCTTTGAACATAAGTATGTTTTATCAGACATCTAAAGTAGTAAAGTAGAATCAATCAATATTAGCATAGAATTGTGTCTGAATGAAAGGCCTGGGCCAAAAATGGTAGCGAGATGGTTAGCGAGATGGTTAGAAACATGAGATATCAGAGGGATACTAAAAAATGACAGGATAGAAGAGAGGTGAACTGTGAATGTGTGTGTGGTGATGTGTCGCTAGAAACCTTTGTTAATCCATACAGGAGTATAGGCTATAAATGTTTGTCAGGTATCTGAAATAGTAAAGTAAAGTTAATGAGTATTAGCATAAGGATATATATATCTCAGTAAAGGGCCTGGGTCCAGGATGGTGGGGACCTGGAGATGATGAAAAACATAGGATAACAAAAGGGTAATAGCAAGTGATAAGAAGAGAGAGGGAGAGAGAGAGAGAGAGAGAGAGAGAGAGAGAGAGAGAGAGAGAGAGAGAGAGAGAGAGAGAAAGAGAGAGAGAGAGAGAGAGAGAGAGGGAGAGAGGAAGAGAAAAGAAAGGGGTGATTTTTGTGTGGAGGAATCTAGGATATCACAAAGTAAAACAAACCAAAAGATGAAAATAATAATAAATGATGAGTTCTCAAGCAATGAGCTGTGTGTAAGAAATGCAAGTGTGCCTGAATATATTGAGGTGGATATTGGATAAAGCAAGTACCTGAGTGTGGTGAATATCCCAAGTATAAAAGTAAGACACAGCAGGCGATCTCCACAGCTGTGTGTGTTCTCAGTGGAGAGTGCCCTTTACTGAGATATATATATCCTTATGCTAATACTCATTAATTTTACTTTACTATTTCAGATACCTGACAAAAATTTATAGCCTATACTCCTGTATGGATTAACAAAGGTTTCTAGCGACACATCACTACACACACACTCACCTCTCTCTTCTATCCTGTCACCTGCTAGTATCCCTCTGATATCTCATGTTTCTAACCATCTCGCTACCATTTTTGGCCCAGGCCTTTCATTCAAACATAATTCTATGCTAATATTGATTGATTCTACTTTACTACTTTAGATGTCTGATAAAACATACCTATGTTCACAGCCTATACTTTTTATGGACTATGAGGTTGATATGGATACATCACTATATCTATGCCATGCCTGCACTCCGTTTGGCCCCTGGAGGGGTCCCTTGTTGACGCCCCCCCTCAGCTCCCGTGTGAGGCACCTGCTGCTGCCATCTTGGGGCCACACACTTGTAGCCATGGTCAAGCTCAGTGGTGAGTATGGGGACCCACAACCCCTCCTGCCCTGTGCCTTTACAACTAATACTATGCCAGATTGCCAAACATACTGTATATACTTTTTCATCCCAGGTACAGTGTTACACACCCCTGAAGAGCGAGCTGGATCTTGCGAAACTAGGCTAGTCAGGTAGTATGATGCCCGTGTACTCTGTCCACTATTATACTTGTGTACTAATATTTATTGTTTATGTATCGTTTCAATTGGCAATTGTTGGTGTTATCTATGTATGTAACAATTTTACTTTACGCATGTAAATAATTTTACTTGAATAAATTATATACTATACAATTACTGTTATCTTTACTGGCGGAAGCGTTACCCACCTCATTTAAAGTCCCGGGGCGAATCCTTTTGTTTTGACGTTACAAAATAAAGAGACAGTATAGCTACATTACATGTCAATACAATACAATTTAAAGTGTTCAAGATTTCTTCAACAAACTTGGACACAGTGAGCCAAAATTGTTGTTTTGTTTTTAATAGTGTGTTATACATTAAAAAGAAACTACACTAATGCCCCCCACGCACAAACAAAAGAAAAAAACAAGCCGAGCACCTAGCAGTACAAGACCCTCTGGTATTTACCTTTTTTTTTCTTGTTCAAGGCTTTTATTCAATTTAAGGTCACATATCAGTTGAGTTATTCTGAAAATGTGACTATTGTTCTTTCAGAATTACTGTAGGCAATAAAAAAATTACAGGTTCAAATTCTTGTCTTTGTCTGGGTAGTACATCTCAGAATAATGTGAAACATCGGTGGAGAGGTAAAGGAGGATAGCAAATCAGTAATCAGGGAGACATGGGGACAGGACTGAGGATTATTGCTATGGTAAACAAGAAGAGGAGAGGGGAACCCATTAAAATCTTTTAAATCATTTTGTGAGGTAGGGTATATGTTGTATTGTTCTATACAATGTATAAAAAAACAGTGTTTATTTTATATTGTGTTGTGCGAATGAAGGCCCCTTGATCCCATATGGGAAAGGGAACCTTGACTGATGGGAGCATGGCTCAGTAAATGGGCGTGCACATAAGCAGCAGGTTAAAAGCAGCTATACGATCATTGGCTATTTAGGCATGGGGTGAGGGGGCAGGTGAACTCTATTAAAGTCTACACTGATTTAAAATCTTCACTGATGTGAGTTACTTCCATTTCAGGCTGGGTTCACACTAGTGCTAATTGGATGTGGATTTCTCTGCATCCAATTTACATGACAGGAGATTGTGACTGGCTCCCTATGGAGCCGGTTCACACATCTCCGGAGCAGCTCTAGTATGAATTACACAGGAGTCCTGTGCAGCTTCTGGCCTGTTTCAGGTCCGAATTCAGCCAAAAACTCAGACTGAATTCGGACTTGAAATGGAGAACAGGGACACAATAGCAGGTGACCCCAGAAGACTACTGTTTAGTTGAAACGCGTCGGGTGGACCCACCTACATACATCGCTCCTGCACCTGATTTAAGATATGCCCATGATGATCTTTTAACATGTGAGTGTTCATTTTATTTGCTTTTAAATATATTACTACTCTTACGGTATCACGATATGTGAGTTTTTTTTACTACGCATGGTCTGTGGATACTGAATCTCTGGCTCAAACACGATTATATGGTATACATCCCTGAGGGTATAATGAGGCTTCTGGAATACCAGTGTCAAGTTGCCAGTTGGATTCAAGACCAGCGTTATCCATCGTGGTGATTAACCATATAAGCTTTTGTGACTTGGATGGTATATGCCTTCCTAAGTCATTTACCTTTGGTAAGCCTCCTTCTATCACTGGTGGTGGTGCCTTTTTTTTACTGTCATCTCATCTAGAGTGTCGCACCTACGTGGCATTAATCATTCTACTTTCTCTACACTTGTGGACTACTATTTTGTTTCCTTTATTGGACAATACATATTTTTTCACAGGATTGTTGGATTTATTGGATCTAAATATTTTCAGTGATATCTAATTTAATCACACTTATGATTTGTATTGTAATATTTATTTATTTTGATTACCTTATACAACATTAAGCGCTACACATTTTCATATTCACACTATAGCAGGTGCTATAGCGTTAAAAATAGCGCCTGCAATGTGCCCTAAAACAGCTTCTCTTCACACTCCAGAGTGAAAGCCTGAGGCAAATCCGGCGGTAAAGCGTGGCTAAAAATACCAGCGTTTTACCGCCGATGCTAGGGGTGGCACAGTGTGAAAGGCCTTTATGTTAAGGTGACCAGATTTTTTAAATGAAATCCGGGGACATATTTTTTCTTTACTAGTAATGGCAATAATCAGCGACTCTCTGCCCGTCATACCCCGCCTCACAGCCTCTCAAGTCTTACTCTTCGAGCCCCGGCTACTAATGGATGGGGAGCGGAGGAAGATCACTCCACCAGGGAAGGCAAGGAGATAGGCAGGTGCCTGGCCAGGATTTGAGCCAAGGCAGAATAACATGCAAGCGAAGCTGAATGGGCATGCGCCTGAAACTGAAGAAATATTCCCTCCGCTCCGACCAGCACATGATCATCAGAAAGGGGCACAGATAATGGGAAAAATTCAACCCCCTTATGCTAGTAGGCACAGCAGAGCGGGGGTGTTTAATTCAAATTTTTTTATTTTAATTCTGCACTGACTTTTTTTGAAATTGCCCCTGCCCCCTAATAAATCCAATCTGGGGACAAAACCAGGGACAGACTTGGTCCGGGGACAGTGTCCTCAATCAGGGTACTGTCCCCTGAAACTGGGGATGTCTGGTCACCCTACTTTAAGTAAGACATCCCAGTCTTTGCTAGAAAAGATTAAAGAAATTGTATTTCTCTTCTGAGTCATTTAGGTCTACTAATAGCAATGCAATTATAGAAAAGATTTGACATAGAGGATACAACGTGTACAGAACTTGTCACCTGTTGGTTGTAGCTGGTAAATATGTCAAGTTTATTGGCAGTATTTCATATTGATGAGATTCTCAGTTTACTGATGATTTTTTTTTTTCACTATGCCAATAAATTCAACTGTGCATTTGGGATAATTCCAGAATGTCTATTACCATATAGCTACTAAAAGTTTTAGACTGCAGTTTTTAAATAAAACATATTGTATGTTTAGGTTTCAGTGAAATAACATAACAGAGTTTAAGTGAAAATGCGTGTATGTGTAGGGAAAGTGTAGTTAATAAGAGAGCCCTAATGGATAAGTTTTGCATTTAGTAAATGTATTCAAGCCTGACATATCTAGTAGTTTTAAAGCTGTGGAAAATAAGTCTGCAATAAAAAACTTTGCAGTAACAAAATTAATAGTATGTACATTTGTAGAGTGGTAAAGTCTAAAAGCTTAAATACGTTTTGTGTTGTATTGAAAAAGCAGTGCAGTAATAAAGAAAAATCAGAAACAAAGAGGAATAAACATTTAAAATCATTATTTCAGGAGACACCTGGGTGCGGGCGCGTGCCTTCCCCAGCTATTGTCATCTTCCGAGTCCAGTCGGGTCCACACCAAGGGGTAGAAGGTTGCCAGGAGCGCACAGTGTGGGAGCTGCGCAGAGCTGGAGCGGCAGAGGGGAAGAATGGAGAAAGATATCCTGACCACCACCAATGAAGCGGGGTGGGCAAGTCTTGCCTTTTGTTGAGATTCACAGGTAACACTTTTGATCCAGATCTTGCTGCTACTATTGGTATTGAATTTAAGGTGAAAACCATTTCAGTGGATGGTAATAAAGCAAAGTTGGGCGATTTGGGATACTGCTGGACAAGAATGTTTCTGAACCCTAACTCCTAGCTATTACAAGGGTGCACAAGGTGTTATATTGATTTACTGTATGATGTCACGAGAAGGGACATATTCTTAAGACTGGACAACTGGTTAAATGAACTGCAGACATATTGCACAAGAAATTACATTGTAAAAATGTTAGTTGGAACCAAGATAGACATAGACAATCAAGAATTAAAGGGGTTGTAAAGACAAAAATATTTTCCTCTTAAATTAAAGTCTGACAGTAGCTGATAAAGTAAAAAGTAATGTTTTGCATTATAACTAGTTTGATACCTGTTGAAATCGAGCTGTTTTATTCACCTCCAGCACTCCTGAATCGTTATTCTCACTGACTTCCTGGTTTGTGGTGCGCATTCATTATTGCTACATCACAGCCTAATGGGAACTACAGTTCCCATTAGGCTTATTGGGGAAGGTAGTGCTGCGCTATTGGGTAGTGGATGGACGGGTGAATGGACAGGTGGGGGAGGGGGAAGGGAAGATGGTAAGACTGTGACAGTATAACCAAAATAGCATAAAAGTCAAAATGAAAATGATCAGTGAACAATAACAGTGCTAATGCAAATCATATAACTCCACAGGTTCCTCTTGGTGCAATGAAATACACTATAAATAAAGTGATAGAAGGTGCAAAATAATATGTGTAACACAACACCCAAAAAACTGTGATGGGTAATAAAAAATAGTGATAAACAGTCCATAAACAGGGTTTGAGAAAAGTCAGCAAAAATATAAATAATATTTTAAAAGTCCAAAAGTGAGACAAAGTGCTGGTGTAGGTCCGCAATGTGAAGTGAAGAGGGGATGGATATCCAGTGATTCTTTTACAGTGAATGAGGATGTCCCCTTACCTTACTGCTGTAAGGTAACAGCATATAAGTCCAATCACATTGAATGGTTATCCGAATGGGCTCTGATCCAGAAAAGACAGGTCCTCCTTGGAAGTCTCGTCCCAGATTGATCAGTATCTCCCCCCAGAGAAATAAAGCATTGATAGTGTAATACCGTTTTCTAAAACTTTAATTCTCATAAGCAATAAACGAAGGTACTCACACAGTTTAAAATACAATTAGGCATGTAAAAAGAGGGGCAGTCTATCGCAAGCGTCACCTCCGGTACCTCTCAGTGGACTCATGCGCATTCGTCACTATCATGTGACTTCATCAGGAGTAGTGAGAGGCATGGGGGAGATCCCTTATATAGGGTGACTTGTTTGGTGGGCTGTCAATAAAATCAGCTGTTTGTCATGCAGGAAATGCAGCTGCAGCCATTTTTTCGTAGCCTGCTGATACTCAATAAGTGCCCCACCCAGCGGGTTGAATATTAGGCTTGATGGCATTTTAACAGATGGGTGACATGCATGGCATCTCATCTGTATGATTATTTTTGGAAAACTTGGGGCAAAGAACGAGCAGGGAACAAAAAACGCTCATTATGTCTCCATGGCATTTGTATATTAACATATTAGCAGCACAAAACGTTCCCAGTGTCTCACAGAGCACTGGGCGTACGTCTTTCAGCTTGAGCCATATTATCCAGCGCCCGGTCGGGAGCCAGCACGGGGCCCCCCGGTCACGGCCAACATCTCAGGCCAGGCATCGAGCATATACCGGCAGCGTCCGTCAAAACGAGCGCCACCGGAAGTGGAGTCACAGCCATTTTGCAGCCACCGGAAGTGGAGCCGCGGCCATCTTGCCGAGGCCAGTAAACATTAAAACAATATTAAACATTCGTAAAAAACGAGGAGAAAGAAAAATTTAGCTCATCCATGATGTCTCGTGAAACGTCAACAAGATAAAAACCAATTAATACCACATATATTAAAAAATTGGTTGGAAGCCAGAATAAAATTATTTGTTAAAAATATTTGTTAAAAATATAAAAAGATTAAATGAGTAAATGTCGACATACATATGTAATGATTTCTGAAACCAATTGGGTTAAATTAATATGCCACATGAGGTAAAACCATAGATGACGTGTGCGGACAGATCCACATATAAATATTAAAACAGTCTACGTCATCAATAATGGATAACAAAAACATAAGAGGGGGAAAAAAGGAGGGTAAATTGTTGGAAATATTAAAATGAATTAGAAAATGTAGTCTTATCGGTCACTTAAAAAACAATTAAGATCAAAATCTATATTAAGACCTCGAGGAGCGAAAGTGTCCAAAGTAAATATCCAGCGAGATTCTAACTGGCTCAGTGTTCTAACTTTATGGCTGCCTCGCCAGTGTCTCACATAGGGCTCTATACCCCAAAATCTAAGATGTGTCGGATCTTTATTGTGATGGGTAAGGAAATGTCTTGACACACTATGTTTATCAAAACCTTTAAGGATGTTCTGAACATGTTCTTTTATACGCACTCGTAATGCTCTTTTGGTTCGGCCTATATATTGTAGTCCGCAACTACATTCGAGTGCGTATACAACTCCCTCTGTGTTGCAGCAGATAAATTATTTTATTTCGTATATATCTCCTGTACTGGTTGCAGTAAAATCTTTCTTCTTCTGGTTCGGTTTATGTGTTCTCAAGCATGCGTAGCATCGCTTGCATGGAAAAAACCCTTTGCCAGTGAAAAAGGAGAGGAAGTTATTTTTTGGCGGGTCAGGTACATTTTTAACAATTTTGTCCCTAATAGTAGGTGCCCTTTTGTATACAAACTTTGGGATCGGTGGGAGAATACTGTATACTTGTATACTGTAATCGAAGATGATGGGCATCAGGTCTTTATGCACCTTTTGTTTAGGCTTATCACTCATAAGGGTCCGTCTATCCATTGTTGCCACTTCTGCAATCTTCTGGTTAATGAAGGAACTGTCGTATCCTTTTTGTTTAAAACGTTCTCCCATATCTTTTGCTTGGGTAAGAAAAATATCTTTGTCTGTGCAATTTCGTCTTAGGTGCATTAATTGCCCTTTTGGTATGTTAAAAAGCCAATTTTTATGATGGCAACTTTCAAGCGGCAAATAGCTGTTACGATCCACATTTTTAAAATGGGTTTTAGACCGGAGTTCACTGTTTTCTTGTTCCACCTTTAGGTCTAAAAATGTGATCTTTTTGTTGCTGATTTCCCAAGAGAGTTTAATATTTCTATCATTGGTATTTAGATCTTGTAGAAAATCTGCTAGTGTTTCTTTCTCGCCCTTCCACAGTATGAAGATATCGTCAATATATCTTTTATATATGTACAGATCATCGGGAGGTTCGGAAAAGATTTTCCCTTCTTCCCATTGGGCCATAAAAAGCCCGGCTACACTAGGGGCGAATTTTGCCCCCATGGCTACGCCGGTTTTCTGGAAGAAGTAATTGCCGCCATACCAGAAGTAGCTATTTTTAAGGCAAAAATCCAAACTTTTTACCAGATATTTCCGTTGAGTGCAGGGCAACTGGGAGTAGGCTTAGCCTCTATGTCTGTGAGGGATAAGAGAGCATCTTCACACAGGGCTGTAGTCATAGGGAGGGGGTGAGCACATTCTGCTTTCCACCATGCAAAACAGCTCAGATGCTGGTGAAAAGCAAGAAGAGGAGAGACAGGAAATGGCATTTTCAAACCTGGATTACTGTATTTTGGAGGTCAAAAGGAAAAACGAGGTAAGTGATATTTAAATGCTCTTGCTTACAGCAGTCAATTGATCTAATAAAAAAACAACTTTTAGTGTTCCTTTAAACTGAAACGAAGGCCTCAAGTTTGCACCAAAACATTTAATGTTATTTACAGATGCCAGTGCAAAAAACAGGGATGGTGTAAAGTGTGCCTTCGAAGAACTTGTTGAAAAGATTATACAAATTTCTGAACTTTAGGAAAGCGAGTCCCATAACAAAGAACGCCCTGAAGCTAAAGGGAACCTCAGTGCAGGGTCCGCATGACTGGGGGGTACGCTTAGGCATGTGCACCAGGAAGTGATGTAGGAGTGGGTGCAGTATTAGCTGGGACACAGGGGGGGGGTTTAAATTACCCATGCTGTGTCGATATAGGAGATCGGGGGGCGGAGCCTCTGCATTCTGGCATGGAGAGCAGGAGAGGCATCACACAGTGCTGAATTTCCCTCCCTCCCTGTATGCAGTTGTCTGGTATGGGTGTGTGTTTTTGCTGTGTTTTATTTCAGGTGTCAGTGGCAGGGGTATCAGTGTTCCTGAAGGTCGGATAGTGGTGGTATACATATATATATATATTTATTTGTATATATCAGTTATGCGGTAATAGGGGTTGGGGGCCTGTCTCTGGTCATGGACTATTGGTCATCGGGCTGAATGGTGGAAGAAGGATCAAGGCATTGTCTCTGAGCTGTGGATCGCGGCTGGAGGGCAGGATACTGTGACAGTTGATGAAATAGCAGTTGGTACCTTCTTTCAGGAACCCAAGCGCAGCAGTTAGAGAAAAATCTGTTGGGAAAATGTTATGTGTTAAATATATATATATATATATATATATATATATATATATATATATATATATATATATATATATATATATATACTGTATTGGTAAGTATATATATATATATATATATATATATATATATATATATATATATATATAAAATTATGGAAAGATATATATATATTTATAAAAAAATATATTTTTGATAAGTTATTTTATGTTATCTTTTGAAATTAATAAAGGGGCCTTTGTTGGCCATTTAATCCAGAAGATGTCATGGTTTTATTTAGAAGTAAGTTAGCATAAGGATAAGGGGTTTTGGTAAACAGCATGCACAATAGCATCACACCATTCAAGGCGTCAGATTGTCCAATGAAGCTAGTGGCCGAGGAGAAACCTGTAGGTGATACTGCTATAAACTAGTTATAATTGTATGGCTAATCTAGGGACTTTTTTAGTGTGCACATATTTGTATCATGAGGCAGATATTTGTAGAATTTTGTCCAGCAAGTTTGCAGTCAAATAACGCACACAACTTTTTATTAATGGTCAGCTGCCTTAACCAGTGCATTGTTTGCAGTGCCACCAGGGCCGACCTTAGGTGTTCAGGCGCCCTGTGCGAGCTAATCCTGTGGCGCCCCCCCATCTTCACCACTCGCCCCCTGGTCACCTAAACATACACAAAGAGGAAAAACCCAACATGCCTGGGCCCCCCATCCCTCAATATCCACAATGCCTAGGTACAGCTTCCCTCACCACCTACTGTGCCTGTACCCCACTTTATTGCAAAAATACTACAGAAGATGGTCAGAGACTGCAAAACATACTACAGGAGAGGGTCAGAGACTGCAGACATGGTACAGGAGATGGTCCAAGATTGCAGACATTGTACAGGAGATGGTCAGAGAATGCAGACATTGTACAGGAGAGGGTCAGAGACTACAGACATTGTACAGGAGATGGTCAGAGACTGCAGACATGGTACAGGAGATGGTCAGAGACTGCAGACATGGTACAGGAGAGGGTCAGAGATTGCAGACATTGTACAGGAGATGATCAGAGACTGCAGACATGGTACAGGAGATGGTCAGAGACTGCAGACATTGTACAGGAGAGGGTCAGAGACTGCAGACAAAATACAGGATTTGATCAGAGACTGCAGACATAATACAGGATATGATCAGAGACTGCAGACATAATACAGGAGATGGTCAGAGACTGCAGACATAATACAGAAGATGATCTGAGACTGCAGACATAATACAGGAGATGGTCAGAGATTGCAGACATTGTACAAGAGAGGGTCAGAGACTGCAGACATTGTACAGGAGAGGGTCAGAGATTGCAGACATTGTACAGGAGATGATCAGAGACTGCAGACATGGTACAGGATATGATCAGAGACTGCAGACATAATACAGGAGATGGTCAGAGACTGCAGACATAATACAGAAGATGATCTGAGACTGCAGACATAATACAGGAGATGGTCAGAGACTGCAGACATAATACAGGAGATGATCTGAGACTGCAGACATAATACAGGAGATGGTCAGAGATTGCAGACATTGTACAAGAGAGGGTCAGAGACTGCAGACATTGTACAGGAGAGGGTCAGCGACTGCAGATATAACATAAGAGAAGGTCAGACTGTGGTCATAACACAGAAGATGGTCAGAGACTGCAGACATTGTACCAGTGTGGAAAAACATTGATCACTGAAAACAGGAGTTTACAAGCTGGAACTTTAAGTGCCAAAAAAAAAAAAAAACGTATTTTTCTAACAGTCATTTTTCAAGCACAGGAGGACAGTAAATGGTTAACAGGTTTGTGAAGCTCCCAGCCTGACCAGCTAATTCCTTCAAAGATAGGTTAGATAAATCAGGGAAATCAGGGATAGCTGACACTATCTCTGTTTCTATCTATGCGACTGATTCATAGAATCAGTTACGCATAGATAGCCAGAAGATCCGACAGGATGCAGTACCGCGGCCGCCGCTGGGGGGAGTTTGCGTTGTAAACCAGCGTCGGGTATGCAAATTAGGAGTTACGGCGGATCCACGACGGTTTTTCGCGTTTGCTACGTCGCCGCTAGTCTAGTTTCCCGTCGCAAAGTTACACTTTTTTTTTGGTGCCTTAACTTTAGTCAGCAAGTGTATTGCTGTCTAAAGGATGGCCGTCGTTCCCGCATCGAAATTTAAAAATCAACGTCGTTTGCGTAAGCCGTCCGGGAATACGGAAGTACGCTACGCGCGTTGCCGTTCAAAAAAATGACGTCACGGTGCGCAAAGCACGGCGGGAGTTAGGAAACGGAGCATGCACAGTAGGTCCGGCGCGGGAGCGCGCCTAATTTAAATGGCACACGCCCATTTGAATTGGCCCGCCTTGCCCCGGAGGCCGCGGGCGTAGGTTTTCATCGCAAGTGCTTGGTGAATCAGGCACTTGCGATGAAAAATTGCGGCGGTGTAACGTATCTAGGATACGTTACGCCGCCGCGATTCTACGTGAATCTGGCCCTTAAATCCTAAGCATCAAGTGTGATTCCTCTCTATATCTGCATGACTCACTCCTAATAGATTAAGCCAACATTACAGCCTTCCAGGAGATGCCCACTCCCCCCTCCAGCACACATGAGACACCCTCAGCTCTGTTTCTCTGAGCCTGTGAAAAGGAACGGATTTCAATTTCCTCCAATCAGCTCTCAGATTACACTTGGCTCTGCAGGTTTGTGTAACATAATCTTCCCGTCCCCTGCTTTGTGCTGAGAAAAATCCTTTCACCTGTGTCTTGTGTAAGGCTATACAGGACAAATGGCTGTAGATAAACAGGGGCAACTGATGTAGGATTTGTTTTCTCCCTGTGTATCATCTGGGGCTAGTCACTTTACTGGGTATATGTAAGGGTTTACAACCACTTTACGCTTTGAATAGAGTGTGGAAGTGTTATTTTCAGGTAAATATTGCTGCCTCTGTCTCCTTACGGTGATATCACTTTTTCTCATAGGGATCTCCAGGCATTGCTCTAAACCATACTTTCCGTTTTTCTTCATTATATTCTTGATGTACAGTATCTCACAAAATTGAGTACACCCCTCACATTTTTGTAAATATTTTATTATATCTTTTCATGTGACAACACCGAAGAAATTACACTTTGCTACAATGTAAAGTAGTGAGTGTACAGCTTGTATAAGAGTGTAAATTTGCTGTCCGCTCAAAATAACTCAACACTAAACCGCTGGCAACAAAGGTGAGTACACCCCTAAGTGAAAATGTCCAAATTGGGTCCAATTAGCCATTTTCACTCCCAGTGTCATGTCAGTGTTACAAGGTCTCAGGTGTGAATGGGGAGCAGGTGTGTTAAATTTGGTTTTATTACTCTTATGCCGCGTACACACGATCGGTCAAACCGATGAGAACTGTCTGATGGACCGTTTTCATCGGACCAAACCGATCGTGTGTGGGCCCCATCTGTTAATTATCCATAGGTTAAAAAAAAGCGATCTTGCTTTAAATTTAACCGATAAATACCTAACCGATAGAAAAAAACGATCGTTTGTAGGCACGTCCATCGGTTAAAAATCCACGCATTCTCAGAATCAAGTCGCCGCATGCTTGGAAGCATTGAACTTGTTTTTTTTTCAGCACGTCGTTGTGGAGGTGTACAATTTTGTCTCTAGTGTCTTTGGACAGCTCTTTGGTCTTGGCCATGTTAGTAGTTGGATTCTTACTGATTGTATGGGGTGGACAGGTGTCTTTATGCCGCCAATGACCTCAAACAGGTGCATCTAATTTAGGATAATAAATGGAGTGGAGGTGGACATTTTAAAGGCAGACTAACAGGTCTTTGAGGGTCAGAATTCTAGCTGATAGACAGGTGTTCAAATACTTATTTGCAGCTGTATCATACAAATAAATAGTTAAAAAAATCATACATTGTGATTTCTGGATTTTTTTTTTTATTATGTCTCTCACAGTGGACATGCACCTACGATAACAATTTCAGACCCCTCCATGATTTCCAAGTGGGAGAACTTGCAAAATAGCAGGGTGTTCAAATACTTATTTTCATCACTGTAAACCTTCCCCGTTCTTCTCTGTGGCAATGTCAGTGATCGTCTGTTCCCTGATATAGGGAACGACGATCACTGATGTCACACGTCCAGCCCCGCCCCCCTACAGTTAGAAACACACATGAGGTCACACTTAACCCCTACAGCGCCCCCTAGTGCTTAACCCCTTCACTGCAATTGTAATTTTCTCAGTAACCAGTGCATTTTTATAGCACTTTTCGCTGTGAAAATGACAATGGTCCCAAAAATGTGTCAAAAGTGTCCGATGTGTCCGCCATAATGTCGAAGTCACGAAAAAAAAATGCTGTTTGCCGCCATTAGTAGCAAAAATAAAAATGCCATAAAACTATCCCCTCTTTTGTAAATGCTATAAATTCTGCGCAAACCAAACGATAAACGCTTATTGCGATTTTTTTACCAAAAATAGGTAGAAGAATACGTATCGGCCTTAACTGAGGGAAAAAAACGTTTTTTTGTATATTTTTTGGGGGATATTTATTAAAGCAAAAAGTAAAAAATATTGTTTTTTTTTTCAAAATTGACGCTCTATTTTTGTTTATAGCGCAAAAAATAAAAACCGCAGAGGTGATCAAATACCACCAAAAGAAAGCTCTATATATTTTTTTTAAAAAAAGAACAGTGTAAAAAAATAAAATAAGAGGTAAAATAAATAATTATGCGTGAGTAGCGCCCGCATATGAAAACGGTGTTCATACCACACATGTGAGGTATCATCACGGTCATTAGAGTGAGAGCAATAATTCTCCTCTGTAACAGAAAACTTGCAACCTGTAGAATTTTTTAAATGTTGCATATGGAGTTTTTAAGGGTAAAAGTTTGTTGCCATTCCACGAGCGGGCGCAACTTTGAAGCATGACATGTTGGGTGTCAATTTACTCGGCGTAACAACATCTTTCACAATATAAAATTGGGTTAACTTAACTATCTAATTTTTTTTTATATTTTTCCAAAAAAAGTGTGCTTGTAAGACTGCTGTACATATATGGTGGACAAAAAGTATTGCAACGACCGCCATTTTATTCTCTACGGTGTTAGAAGAAAATATATATAATTTTTGGGGGTTCTAAGTAATTTTGTAGCAAAAAAAATTTCAAGTTGAGAAGCGGGGGGGGGGGGGGTTACTCCTCTCCCCACCATCCCCCGCATAAGACAGTCTACCTTTATCCTAACAAGACGCCAGCAATTGCCGCACCGCTGCTTCCTCCTGCAGTTCGGTCGGCCGCGCGGAACAGGAGATTCAGTTTGCTGTTCCCGGGCCGGACTGAAAAGTGTGTGCACTTCCTGTCAGTCCGTCCGCACCGCTGCAATTGCTGGCCGATCCCAAATCTCATGAGAATGCGCTCCTGCACTGTCAGGGCCGGACTTACCATTGGCCTTGACTGGGCTCAAGCCCAGGGGCCCCACCCAATAGGGGGCCCCCTTAAAAAAAACTATTTTTTTTTTTTTTTTTTTTTTTTTTTTATTTTTTTTTTTGGGGTCCGGAGGGCCCCGGACGGCAACCCCCCTTTTTTTTATTTATTTTTTGTAAAAAAATGTTTTTTTTTATATATTTTTTATTTTTATATATATAATATATATATATGTATGTATGTATGTATGTATGTATATATATATATATATATATATATATATATATATTTTTTATTATTATTATTAAAGGGCCCAGGGGTCTCCAGGGCCCCCGGATGGCAACCCACCTTTTTTATTTTTTTATAAAAAAAATTACATTTTTTTTATATATATATATATATATATATAATTTTTATTAAAGGGCTCAGAGGTCCCAGGGCCCCATGTGGCAACCCCCCCTTTTTTATTTTTTTTATAAATGTTTATTTTTTTATTTTTGTTTATTTTTTTATTAAAAGGCCCAGAGGTTCCCAGGGGCCCAGAGGTCCCCAGGGCCCCCGGGTTTGGCAACCTCCCTTTTTTTATGTATTTTTTATAAATGTTTTTTTTTTTTATTATTATTAAAGGGCCCAGAGGTTTATTTTTTCTTTTTATTAAAAGGCCCAGAGGTCCCCAGGGCCCCGGATGGCTACATATATTTATATATATTTGTTTTCTTCTTTATTTCTTCTTTTTTTTGTAAAGGCCCCCCCGCTTCTCAATTTGCGGCAGCCCCCACGCTTCTCAATTTCAGGCGGCAGCACCCCCACCCCCCCTAGGTTCTCTGCTTCAGGGGGCCCATGCCTTAAGCTGTGCAAGGGGCCCCAAAATTCCTGATGGCGGCCCTGCGCATACCTCCCAACACGCACGGATTCTGTGGGACTTTCCCGCACAGACAGCTTCTTCCCGCAGTCCCGCAAAAGGGTTAATTTTCCCCGACTGCAAGAGGAGGCAGCACGGAAGCAGGAGGAACCGGAGTGGTGTGTGGAGGACTGTGGCTGCTGAAGGGAAGAAAGCCGAGAGCCGGGCTAATGACAGTCTGTGGCCCTGGCTGTTGGCACAGGTGAGAGGCACTCCCCCCCTCAACAACTGCAAAATCCCCCCCGCTCAACAACTTTAATGCGCTCCCCCCCGCTCAACAACTTCAATTCGCCCCCCCCCCCCCCAATTCCCAATTCTCGGCTCCAGGGGGCCCCTTCAACACTCAAGCCCAGGGGCCCCCACCACCCTAAGTCCTGCCCTGTGCACTGTACTTCATTAGAACAGTAAGTAAAGGGGATGTGACCCTTTCTTACTTTGTCTTAAACTACAAAAATGCCTTCTCTTTATATTCTGATTTCCTAGTATCCATGGTCAAGGTCAAAGACTCAGCAAGTATTAAACCCAGTGGGTCAGCATAGTAGCCAGGCCTCTAGCATTTTCAGAAGGAGGTCAGCAATCTGACTGTGCAATGTGAAAAATGTATGTAAAGCAAAAGGTTGGCTTTACAGAATTGCATATAATTTAATAGTTGGGGTGCCGCAGCCTTTTTACTTTTTTGTGCTCTGTATTTTCACCTGTTCCCCACTCCTATTTTGTGTTAGATAGTATACCGGTAGTCCCCTTTTAGACACTGTCTTCTTCTCCATACTTTTTCTTACTTTTTTTTTTTTACCCTCATGGTGTGAAGAGCTACCTCCGTAGAGTTAGAAGGAATTTTGGTCAGTAACCCCTATTCATGTTCAAGAAATAGCCAGAAAACACTCTTATAATATACTAAGCCTGAAAAAAATACATCTGAGGCCTTGTACTCACGACCGGATCTGTGCGCTGAAAACTGTCTGCCGGACAGTTTCCGGCGTACAAGGCTGATTTTTGTTTGGTTCCGCTGGCTTGTACACACCAGCGGACCAAATTACCGTCGTACCGGAACGCGTGCACGTAAACTACGTACGACGTCACTATAAAGGGGAAGACCAAACTTAATGGCGCCGCCCTCTGTTCCTCTTTTGCTAGTTACGGGTTTGCTCGTGTTAGTGAAGGTTTGGTTAGAGCTGATTCGCGCTTCTCGGTCTCCAGGCTTTGACAGCGTGTATTCACGGGTTCAGTGCGTGTGCTTGCGGTAACGTAGTTGTCATTCGGCTATAGGCTAGCAGGTTGTTTCTGCTTTAGCAGTTGCATCCTGTGCGCTCGTATCTGTTTGTCACGCGTTTGTCGCAGGTAGTGCTGGATTTGCGAGTGCTTTCTGTTTGAGTGTGTTCTTGACTGACCAGCCGGCCGGTTTGAAGCCATGATGGAGCAGCAGCGTCAATTTTCGCGAGTTGGTGCTGTTTATGGGATGGCTGCTGGATATGTTCATTTTTCCAGTACTTTGGCCAGAAACAGGGGGCGGAGGCGTTTCTGGACCAAGAATTGGTTGTGCCAGCGTGACCAGTTCTCACATATGCCTCTGCTTAGGGAACTCCAGGAGAATAATCCTAATGACTTTAGGAATTTTCTCCGCATGACGGACCCCGTATTCAACAGTCTGCTGGAACTTCTGTCCCCCTATATCACGAGGCAGGACACTGTGATGCGCCAAGCCATCACGGCCGAGCAGAGGCTTATTGCCACGTTGCGGTACCTGGCGACTGGGAGGAGCCTGCAGGACCTCAAGTTCTCGACAGGCATCTCTCCGCAGGCGCTTGGGGTCATCATACCGGACACGTGTGCTGCCATCATCAAAGTTCTGCATGAGGAGTATATTAAGGTAAGTTTCCTGGCTGTAATAATGTGGCCAACTAACTTTATTTTTAATTTCCCAGATATGCTGTGTGTTTAACTAACGTTCCCTTTTCTCCCTATGCATGTTGATATAAGCTTTACATGTTTTATTCTTGACCTACCTGCATTTTTGTCCCTTACCCAATATTAACCTGTCCAGCATGCTATCCTAGGGACAAACCCACCTTGCCATTTTTTAAAACAGGACTTTTTGGTTTTTGTGTCCCCCCCCCCCCTTCAAACTTTTTTTGTCCCCATCAGAGGGCTGTGGAGTCTCTTAATTAAGTGGCCCTATATATTTCATTTCCCAAATTCTCCATGCACATTTTTCAAATGCAATTTTAATACTGTGAAGTGTCACAAGGATGCTTGTAGGATGTTTTTGTGCCAAAGTACTAAATCTCTTTTTTTGTTTGTCCCCACAGCTACCCTCCACACCACAGGAATGGCAGTCTGTGGCTTCCCAATTTGCCCAGCGGTGGGATTTTCCAAACTGCGGTGGAGCAATAGATGGGAAACACGTCCGCATTGTGCCCCCACCCCACTCGGGGTCCTACTATTATAATTACAAGGGTTATCATAGTATTGTGTTGATGGCGGTGGTGTCGGCACAGTATGAGTTTCTATATGTGGACGTGGGGAAGAATGGCCGGATGTCTGATGGGGGAGTGTTCGCACGGACTGATTTCTATGATCGTCTCCAAGCTGGTGGTCTGGCATTGCCACCAGATGAAGATAATGTGGAAGGACTTCCGTTTGTGTTCCTAGCGGACGAGGCTTTCGGGCTTGGTCCTCACCTCATGCGGCCTTTTCCCCAGAGGACCCTCACCTCAGAGAGGAGTGTGTTTAATTTTCAGTTGGCCAGGGCTCGGAGGGTAGTCGAGAATGCCTTTGGGATACTCACCAACCGGTTCCGCCTGTTCAGGACATCGATACATCTGGCGGAATATAAATTGGACACCGTTGTATTTGCCTGCTGCATTTTGCACAACTTTTTACGCAGGCACTCCCAGACGTACCTACCCGACATCGGTTCTGAGGCAAGACTACCCTCAGATCCCCTTCCCGGGCTGGACACTGGTCGCGCTGGCTTGGCCCCCCAATCAGCTCGTGAGGTACGCGACAAATATGTTGAGTACTTCATGGGTCGGGGGGCCATTGCTATGCCAGATCATATTTCTTTCTAATTCGGCCCCCAAAGAAAGGAATATTCTCACAAATAATAAATAATTAGACCATTGGACTTTATACAGTTGTTTGTCATTAATGCTTTTTCTCTTTTTATCTGTCTTCCTGGTTCTCTAACTAACTTCTTCAATTTTACTGCATAATTGATTTCTCCACTTTTAGTAAATAACCACATTTTGCACAGTATTCACTCATCTACAAACAGGGTATTGAGTCTAGAAATAAGAAGCAACTCCATTTTAAAATTTGGAGGTCAAGTTTTTTAATTTTTGCTTGTTCATGACCAAAAAAATTTTTTGGGGTTTTTTTCATTACTCCCTGCTTTTGTACTTAGGAGTCTACAATATTTTTTGGACTTTTTTTTTTTTTTTCAGGTAATTCAACAAAAAATCTTATGAAGATTATACATTTTTTAACAAGTTCACTGTTTTGTTTATCAAATATAGTTCGATTTATTGTTTACATATATATATATATATATAGAATAATTTGGGTGGGGTGTTTACCGCCTTTGTATTTTTTCTTCTCGGCATATTTTTTATGCCCAAAAACCTATATTTTTTTTAGTATATATTTTTTTTTTCTTTTTTTTTTTTTTTTTTTAAATACGAATATTTGTTGTTGAGATTTATGAGTCAAATCTCGACTTCAATAAATTCAGTGATTAGAGAGATTTATAATTCTATATATATATCTTTTGAATTTTTTTGGGTGTTTATTCTTTATGGTCTAAACTTTATAGTATCCAAAAATGTACAACATGGACAAAAATTTAAATAAAAAATTATAAAAATATCAAAATTCACAACAGCAGTCAGTCATGGTGTGCTTTCACACTGGAACACGCCAAAATTTGAAGATACACACATTCAGTGCAAACTCGGCAAATGTCATTGGTTCAACAGACAAATGGCCACATGTGCTATCTGACATCATGGGTGATCAATGTCTGTGTTTTGTGGGAGCAAACCCTTCCTCTCAACTACTTGAGGATGGAGGAGGGGGTTGGACCCACAAAGCACAGACACTAGATATTCTGTGATGGCAGATAGCACATGTTGGCACACTGTGTGTGTATCTTCAAATTTTGGCGTATTCATTATTAAAACAGTAAAAATGTTTGTGGGGGCGGGGGATGGGCGGGGGGTGTTTCAGTCTTTGACACGGCCCATCATGTCAATAATATTTTTAAAATTAGATTCGATGACCATCATTCTTTGCCGCATATTGTCCATTTCCGTGCTGCATTCCAAAAGGACATTTGTTATATTCTGTTCCATGACAACCATCCTTTCACGCATATTGTGCATTTCAGTGCTGCACTCCATTACCTGTTGAATAATTATAGCAGCACGTGAAAATATTGACACACCATCCTCCTCCCCTAAAAAATAAAAAAATGGTCATTTCCAAAAAATTTTTTGGATGAGGCCTATCTACATATGTTTTTTGTAATCAAGCTAGGGTGACACTGACCTGATGGGCTTCTCCTTTCCACCTCTTCAACATCTTCTATCACTCCTCCTTCTTCCACCACCTCCCCATCATCTTCTATCACTCCTCCTTCTTCCACCACCTCCCCATCATCTTCGACTCCTCCTTCATCCATCAATCCACCTTCTTTCAATTCGCCAAATTGTTCTTCCGCCACTTGCCCTTCATCTGCTATAAATTCTAAGTCCAAAATTACTTCTTCCTCCTCTCTTCCTTCCTCCTTTCTTCCTTCCTCCTCTCCTTCCACATCCTCTTCTCCTTCCACATCCTCTTCTCCTTCCACATCCTCTTCTCCTTCCACATCCTCTTCTCCTTCCACATCCTCTACTCCTTCCACATCCTCTTCTCCTTCCACATCCTCCTCCTCCTCCACATGTTGAGATGGAAGATTTTGGCCTTGTCTGGCCCTCTCTGCCTCCTCCAAATGCTGGCGACTTCTTTCCCCTTAAATAACAACAAAAAAAATGTAGATTCATCAGCACACAGATATTGGAGAGCATAAATCGCACACATTGCTTAGAAGAGGCTTTCATTTAGTTACTTTTATCTTTCACCAAACCTACATTTTGCAATTACTTCTATGGCAAGCTCTGATCCTGCCCCTTTTTAGCAAAGTGACACACATGGATGTCCCCCCTAAACTGTATTTCTGGGAGACCCTACCAAAACCCATTTTTGATTTGGGGAGACACAGGTGCTCTGCATTGCAGATGTGAAAACATCTGCTTTATTACCACTGTTTTTAGAATGAATCCTGTTTGCCTTTCCCATTCTCCTAATTCTATTTTTTCGAACTAGCTTTTACACAATGTTTACAAACAAAGTTTTTGGCCAGTGAGCCATGTCCAGGTGTGTTGTTCCTGGAATAACCAAGCCTTTCTGAGAAACTATGTGATGTTACGTGGTTTACTAAGAACCCTATTTGTAAATATGTAGTTATTTATGTCATAAAAAATAAATGACAACATGTCTTTAAAATAACAAGCAGGCCAAGGAGGCAGATGGTGAAATATACATGGCAACACATTCTTGCAGACTATCACCCACCCCCCCCCCAAACCCAATATATATTTACTTACTTTTACGCAGAATTTTAAGTATCTTCTTCATCTGATGTGGCTCCCTCAATTTTAAGTCTGACCAGCGTTTCCTCAGCTGTTCCTTGGACCTGGTGATCCCAAACATCCTCTGCATTCTCCTCGCCACCTTGTCCATAATATGTGCCTTTCGGCGGTTAGGGGTCTTGTATGGCCCTAATTCACCATCATAGTCCTTCCTCCGCATGATGGAAACTAACTCCACCATTTCCTGGAACCGCATTTTAGTGGCTTTGTATCTTCTTTGCCTTGATCGGGACGTCCCTGCCTCTGTCCCTTCACTTGTGGCATGAGAGCATCGTGCCCGCTCGTGTGACATCGCCATCTTTCCTTTCCCACAGAGATTATGGGCGGGGAAAAGATGAATTGTTACGCCATGGGCGGAGAAGAGGGCGGCGTTTAATACATACGCGGAGTGTAGAGAATGCAAACAACGTGTTTACGTAGGTTACGCGGAGAATCTTCGAGCGCATCCAGAACATACACAGTTAACGCCATATTTCCTAAACTCATTGATTAGGGGCTTTTGCAAAGGTGACGAGGGCGGGGTTTAATAAATACGCGGAGTGTTTAAAAGGTGCACGCCGTGATTATGCATCTTACGCGGTAATTAGGCGAGCGTGAGAAACGAGGAGCGAGAGACAGGAAGGTAAGGAAATTAAAAATGGGATCAGCAGAGGCCTGGAAAATGTAGACACATGGGATGGGGGTTTGGGCTGTTGGTTGCACCCTTTTTAAGCTATTCTGTCTATGGGGTACCACAATGTTATTTTGGTATCCAAATGCTTTTGGACAACTCACAAAATAGAGATGTGAACAATGCTGTACCTCATTGACAAGTTTTTGAATGGTGTATTCAGATCAGGCAAAGTATTGTTCAAGTGTTGGTTGTACAGAGGTCATTAGGAAGTGTCTTTTATGTCATCCATTGTCAGGGGCATGAGATTTACACATGAAAGAGTGCCTAGATGAATACTGTCATTTGTAATCATTGTTTATTTTTCTATATTAAAAATATTTACTGCAATGTTAACAATGGCTCTGCATCTAGCAAATCAATGTTTGGTACAACCAATGCGGCCGAGCTGCCAATCATTGTTTAAACAAGAGAGACTGTGTTTGTAATTAGATATAGGTAATAAATTTGAAGACACATATTATATCAAGGTCAACGCTGATCCTTTTGAATATTTATTTTTCTTTGGTTTATGTTTTGCGAATCTAGACTCAAAAAGAAATATCATTTTTCAAAAAGGGAAATGGACCTCCTACAAACAAAGGAAGCTATAGAGGCCTTACTCCAAAAATATCAGGACACGCCCATCCTGTGGAATTCCAAGCACTCTTTATATTGTAATACAGATGTACGAGCGGCAGCACTAGAAGAGCTAGCAAACTATATGCAAACATGGGTGCCAGGATGCACTACCAACATGGTGAAGGATAAACTTGCCAACCTGAGAAGCACATACAGAAGAGCATATAAAGCTAATAAAACCAAAAAATCGGGAGCAGCAGCAACACAAGCAAAGGAACCCAAACTGTGGTATTACAAACAGATGGCTTTTTTGCGGAACGAAATGGAGGGCAGGAAATCGATGTCTAGTCTTTCTTCCAACCTTTCCTCCATGCTACCTTCCAGCGGACATTCCCCAGATGACCACAGCCCTGCAGAGTCGGAGGAAGAGGGCCTGGCTGACAGAGATGCAGATCTGCCACCCTTCGATGAGGAGGTATAGTAGTTTCCTCTATATTTCTGGCGTAAATAATTATTGGTGGATTAATGATTTGATATTGTAAAAGAAAAGCCAAGCTGGGAAAAAGCACAAAAAAAGGTGTACAGACAAATAGGTGTCAGGGATGACAACTGCAGGGGTCAGAAGTAGAGTGTATTCAAGTAATAATGAACAGAAAATAATAAACGAAAAACATGAAAATGAGTGTGGTTTTATTTAGCGAAATTGTAAAAAATGTCCTTTTTTTTCCTCACAGGAAGAAGAGATCAGCCAGGAGGTGGCAGATCCTCAGGTGTCTGTCAGCCAGGAGGAGGCCGGGGTCAGTGGCAGCCAGGAGGAGGCCGGGGTCAGTGGCAGCCAGGAGGAGGCCGGGGTCAGTGGCAGCCAGGAGGAGGCTGGGCCCAGTGGCCTGCAGCAGGTCCCCCCGGCCAGGAGAACCACCACCAGCCAGTCTTCTCCCCCCCAGGTGAGGCCATCAGGCCGAAGGAGGCAGTTGAGGCCTGTGGAGGAGGCAAGCCTCCGCATGATACAGGAGGCAAGCGCCATCATGAGGGCCCCCCTCAACCCCACAGAGGCCTTCAGTGCCTCATTGGCCCACGATTTGAATGAAGGGGAGGAGGACCAGAGAAGACTGGCAAAGGCCCTGATGAACCAGGTCCTTTGGTGGATGCAGAAGGGCCTGCTGACCCCAGACACTGGGCTATGTGACCCGGCCCGGCTTGCGGAACACCATCCTCCTGCTGCCACATCGACCCCACCTGCAAGAGCCCGTGTTAGATCCGCTGGAAGGCTGCCTGGAGGGAAGGCTGGAAAGAGGAGGAAACGTTGATTCTCTGCCTTCCATTTCCTTCCACATAAAGGACATATTGTTTGGACTACCACAGTTTGGGTTCCTTTGTTTATGTGCTGCTGCTTCATATTTTTGGGTTTGGCTCCTGAGGCTTGGAAGTTTATCCTTCACCATGTTGGAAATGCAAGTTTGCATATAGTTTGCTATCTATTCTAGTGCTGCCGTTCTGTTTATTTTTTGTGATGACATTTGCCTAAATAAAAGGCTTTTTTACTTTCATTTGAAAACATGTCTATTGTTTGTTAGTTATACTGTGGGGATTATTAGGCAGCAAACCTTTAATAAATATACAATGGGTCATTTACAAAGGACACACTCCTTGGGGGGGGGGACATTTGGTGTGCCAACATGGTTTAATATTCTCAAATGAAACACAAAAAAATAAAAAATAAAAAATAAAAAATAAAAAACATGTTAAAAAAAAATAAACTAAATGGTGACATAACTAGAAACAACAAAAAATAAAAAAAAGATGCACATTCCTTTACAAAAATGACTACTATAAATTATGGAGGACCACCAACCAAAACACACGTCTGGCATAGAAAACATTATTAAAGGATTACATCACAAGCAAGAAATGTGACATTTCAGTATGGGACAACTCTATTGAAATTGCATCAGCAAGAGAACGGGGTTATTCTAGCAAGAGAAGAATTAATAAAACGAGGCAAGAAAATGTGGTTTAGTGCGCCTTTTTAAGACATTGTTCTCTTGCTAGAATAAAAGGTTTCTAATGACGAATGTGCCATATCCCAAACAAACGAGAGTTTTACCTGAACGAGCGCTCCCGTCTCCTCATTTGGACTGAGCATGCGCGGGGTTTTTGTACGCTGCTTTTGTGTACAGACGACCGAACATGTCTGACGGACACGATTCCAGCAGACTGTTTTAAAGCAAGACCAGGAAACAGTTGTTCGTTGGAAAACGGTCTGGCCGACGAATGTTTGCTGGAATCCTGTCCGTTACTGCCTACACACGAACGAACATGTCCGCTGAAACTGGTCCGCGGACCAGTTTCAGCAGAAATGTTTGGTCGTGAGTATGGGGCCTATGTCAGCAAGTTACCACATTGTCTGCACAGACTGGGTCTCAGGAGGCTATGTCTATTGGATAACGCAACATTGTAAATCAGAACAGCGGGTAGAACAAAAAAAACCTTTAGGTTTCCTCTAGATGGGTCCCCACCTGAGTAACAACTGATATGTAAACCTTCTGTCCAGACAAGGTACCCCTTGGGAACTATTTCCTTCTTTGGAACACATTTAAGGCCATCACCAGAGGCTCTTACATTAGCTATGTAGCACTACCCCCGGAGGAGCTGCAGGTTTGTTTTGGGTGGCATGTTACCTCTGTGACTCCGCTGTCTAGGGTAGTTGATGAGAGCCGTAGTAATGGAATGTCCACACAGCAGGTGTCTTTTTCTTGTGCTTTTATTTACCCAACAAGGTAAAACAGTTGAACTTGGTGAAGAATAGAAGAATAGCAGAGGTGCAGAACACAGATTCAGGTATAGGTAAAAGAAAACAATCCTGCTTCCAACGACAAACTTTCACTTCGCCACTTCAGCCGGAATGGGTATAGCGCACCTGGTCAGGCCTCTCTCCCAAGCCTGGCAGCCAGAATAACACTCGAACTTGGGGTTAAGTCTCTGCCTCAGACCCTCCCAATGGTTGCAGAAAATAGTAGTCCGAAGTCCTCTTGACTGGACATAACACCTGGATCTCCTTCAGGTAGTTTAGTTTAGGTTACCGACTGATAGGCAACAACATCCAGCCTCTCAGTGTCCAGTTCCACTGGTCCCCGATGGATGGTCAGGCCCCTATTGGAACACCAGCCTCTCTTGACACTCCTCAGGCAGACTTTCCACCGAACAGCTTCCTCCAACAGGAAGGACAGCCAAGGACCTCTTTAGATTGGGACCCAGTCTATTACTGAGTCCCAAGCGGCAGATCAATTGCTCTGGGCCAACGTGGTCTCGAAGCCAGGATCTCTGCGTAGCACGTGCACCCCGGCCCGGAAGGCCATTTGCCGGGGGCGCCTTGGAATGGCTACCCTGAAGGTGGGCACCACACAAAGAGAAAACCCAGGAAAATGGCGTCTACCCCATAAATACCCCTCCCCAGCATGCACTACAAATCTACTACAAATCCCCAAAGCCCGATACAAGACCAAAGGAGAAAGAAGATTTTCAGTCCAAGGGCCCCGACTGTGGAATGTTACCAACTAAAAGAGAATCACCAGGTCTTCAGGAAAAAAACTCAAGACCCACCTATTCTGAAGGCTAAATAGAAGAAAATGGATACCTAAGCACCTTGAGGCAATTCAGTTCGCATTTGTAGCACTATATAAGTTATTCACTCACTCACTCACTCACTCACTCACTCACTCACTCACTCACTCACTCACTCACAGTGTGTAAAGGCAGTGTTTAGAACCACTGGTATAAATCTTCTAATTCTTCCTGGCAGTTGCCCCTGTGCAGCTATGTGAATATAGTATATACAACACATTCACTGGCAGTGTTCCTAACACTTTTAGGCTCCATTCACACAGGCATTATGCGTGCAACTCCACCTATTACAGCAGGAGATCTTCTAACATAAAATTCCTGCTGAGATGGATCTGAAAAATAATGGATGTCACATATGTGATATCCATTTCCTTTCTGATTTTACACCATTAGAGCCCATTCACACAGGGGCGACACGACTTCCAGCACGACTTTGGGAGCTAACTTGGACACGACTTGAGTATGAATCATCAGGCAACTTACAAGGCAACTTCAAGTTGCCTCCAGGACAGTACAAGGCAACTTCAAGTCGCCTCCAGGACAGGAGGCTTTCCAGTGGCCAATCAAACAACAATCAGCTCTGTGGGAGGGAGGGTGGAAGGAGGGGTTTGCCTGAGAAATGTATGTTCTCTTCCTGTATTGTTGCTTCAGTTAAGATAGTGATCCGACTTCTGAGGCGACTTCCATCGAAATCAATGGGTACAAGTTGCCTACAAGTCACCTAGAAGTCGGATTGAAGTAGTACAGGAACCTTTTTTGAAGTCGGAGCGACTGCAGTAGTGTGCATTAGGACCGCGCCAATCACTTAAATTGATTTTCTCATGCAGCGCGACTTAAGGGCGACTAGGGCGGACTTGGAGCGACTTGAAGTCGGATCCAAAGTCGTCCCTGTGTGAATGGGCTTTTACCATTTTGATTTTACTCCATTACCCGACCAAGGAAAAATGGATCTGTGTTCACCTACACTACAGAGAAAACAGATCTACATCCATCAACATCCATTTACCTTTATTCAATTAACAAACATATAACATAAGACAACATTTATTTTTATTTATTTTTAACTGACAAACATGTTTAATCTGAAATGTTTTTTGATAATAATCATAATAATATAAGTAATTATAGGAGTACTAATAATGTGCATGGTGCCTTTTAAATGTGGTCTCTCAGGATCATAGATTTCCTCCCACAGATGCTTGTGTGCACACTTCTACAGCCTTCCCCAGCCTCCTGTCCTGGTTTTTCAACTCATATTGTGGTGATACTTCAATGCTGCTAATCACAGCATATCACTATGAGAATACAGCCACTTTAAATAACAAACATGTTTTGCACAGAGCAGCCCTGATCCTCCTTTTCTTGGGTCCCCCGGCGGCCCTGATCCTCCTTTTTTGAGGTCTCCTTCTCTTTATTGGGTGCCATCATCGAGATCCACTTTCCTTGGGGCCACCCGTGTGGGCACTTTTGAATCCTGTAGCTGTGTCCATTGACACAGACAGCAGGCCCCACGTCACTGGATTAGATTGACAGCAGTGGGAGCCAATGGCTTCTGCTGCTATTAATCTATTCAATGAGGACCCAAGACAGTGGGTGAAGCTGTTGGGCTTGTGTTCATTGCTGGAACAATTGGGTTCAGGTAAGAAAAAGGGGGACTCTGGGGGGCAGCTGTAGCTCAAAAGATTTTTCACCTTAATGCATAGAATGCATCAAGGTGAAAAACAGTGGCGGCTGATGTTTTTTTTGGGGAGGGATGGCAAACAACCACTCCCCTATTGACCCTCAGCAGTTTTCTGGTCGGTCTGGCTCTTACCCCATCTAGGCGGGGAACAGGTAGCGGGCAGCGTGCAATGGCTCTGTGTTCTCTCCTCCATCGGATGTGATTTCTGGGGGGTAAGACAGTTCTATCTGGGATTATTGACAACAAAACCATTGGTTTGTCTAATGCAGTGGTTCTCAACCTGGGGGTCGGGACCCCCTCGGGGGTCGAATGACGATTTGCCAGGGGTCACCAAATCCTGGGCTGTTCCTGAAGCCCACACTGCTCTCCCAGCCTTTTCACGGCCACTCAGCAGGGCTGTCCCTGGAGCTGCCCATTCAGTTCATGGCATGTCTGTGGGGCAGAGACTAGAAGTCAGCTGACTGGTGAGGAATGTGAAGTGGGAGGGGCTGGAGGAGACCCTATCTCCTGTTTTCGACATAGGTGTCACTGCTGCAAGATACCACAAAGTCAGAGACACAGTGAAGCCGGAGACACTACCTGTGACTATAGTTGCCATTAGAAGTCCCCACTACAGTTCTAAGATCAGAAGATGACCTTGATCAAGAGCACCTAAGTTGGCTAATCAGAACTCCCCCGAAAAAATGGAGGGAGACACATATTTGGGGAGATGGAAAGGCTGCTCGCCCCGGAATTGCATGGAAGAGAGGGTTCCCCATTGGGGCTTTTAGGCAGCAAGAAATTTTTTAGAAATAACGTTGTTGTATAAATTATTGTTTATTGCCAAGGATTAGGGATATCACAAGGGTACAAAGGTACAAAGAAGGTCACAGGGTGATAACAATATATAGGTTGAAAACATATGACATTGCTGGATGCAGTGAGCATGACATGAGTGCATAACATGGTTGCAACAAAGCTTTGACAGTAGGAGGTTATATGTAATAAATAGTATATAAAAATGAAAACCCCATGAGCGGTGCTGTAGCCCCGACGTGTTTCGACCAGTTGGGTCTCTTCAGGGGGCTGGGATTTCTAAAATATATATATAGAGAGAGTATAATAATTACATATGATCAAAAATGAATGAGAGGACATAAGTCAACACACATCATAAAAAATTAACCATAATAATTTCATAATTACCACTGAGGCAAAACAATGGGCAATGTATAAGACCATGGGGTGGACCAATGGGGCCCAGGCTGCCCCCACCTCCCAACAGCGGGCGGTCTGACCCGAACAGCTTTCAGGGAGCCGCATGATGAACGCCCCCCAGGGGCAGCGGAGGAGCAGTCCTACAAAAAAAACACCCATAATGAACCATGATTAGATTAATTAATATTGGAGGAATGTATGAATTCCAGGGGGCTGTTAAATAACAGCTAGCCCGTATGTATGTATCGTAGTAGGTATGTAGAATATAGCATGGGCTAGGGCAAATATGTGTCTCCCTCCATTTTTTCTGTACTTTTGGGTGGTTAAACACCCCTCACCCCTCCCCCCCTTGACACATAGAGATAAGACGCTGGCAGTGTGTCTCCCTTGTTTCTTCAAACTCCTGCACCATCCATCTTTGTTTTTACATCATTTGATGCGATTTGGGTTAGCCCTAATACATCAGGCACCCAGAAGGCCCATATGCCTCCATTTTTGTTGGGGGGACTTAGACCCATTAATCCCCCTACTCTGCGCCTGGGTTTCTGTAAACACAGAACCCGGCATGCGCAGTATGTTCAGATGGCCTAACTGACCATTTGTTCTTACAATCAGTTCACTTATGCAAGGAGTTTTTTATTCCCATGGGAACAACACACTGTTCATGCGTATTACAATTCAACTAATTTAAATAATGTGTGTATAATTATTTGCAACTTTTTATAATTTATTTACATTGACTTGGTGTCACAATTGATGACTCTGCGTAGGGTTTGATCACTTTGGCCGCGTGGACCCCCTTTGGGGTGTCGGCCCTTTGGGGTGTCGGCTGTCCCCCCTTTTTCCTTTGCGGGTGAGCCGTCCTTCTGAATGCTTCCCGGTGGGACGGGAGATACTGGTGGTTGTGGGGGGGGTGTTGTGGAGGGTGGGGTGGGGTGGTGTGTGATGAGCCCCCCATTTCTCCATCCTTCCCCTCTCCCCCCCTCCCGCCTATTTCGGGGTACGAGAGGGGCAAGTCCCCTCGGTGTCCCTGCTTGTCCCTGTCCCACCGGCGGCGTCCCTGGGTCTCCCTCAGATTGGCCGTGACGCAGTGCACGCGCGTCATTGGCTGCGATGGGGAGGCTGGCGGCCGCCTGGCTGTTTAGATTTTGTTTGCCCTCCCTGGAAGCCATTTGGGTCTTGGCAGCTGACTGACTGCAAAACTCCCAGTTAGCAATCCCCACATTCCGCTTTGCTGCTAGGACATGAAAAACATTTGGCATTCAATTCCAGAACTACAATAGTGTAAACCAATCGTTTTGCTAATTGGGAGTTTTTGAGCCAGGATCCAGGGAGTCCACAATGTCTACAGGTATGGAAAAAAAATTATCCTACAAAGCTGCACTGTTTTTAACATCTACTGGGGCCCCTTGACTACTATTTTTTTTTCCAGAAAAGGTGAACTTCTATGAAACAGTATGACTAACTTTAAAGCACTTTATTGTGCAGATTAAATTTGTTTCATGGGATTGAGAATGGGAATTTTGAGAAGTCATGTTTGTAAACGGTACTATTGCCATGGTCCAGAGAGAGTTTGTAAATTCTAGGCAGTTTTAGAATATCATTGCTGTCTGTAGAATTAAAAAAAGGGTAATTTTCATATCAATTTGCCAATTTGCTTTTGTGGCAATTACATATTTTATATCAGGTTGTAATTAAATAGTTCTGCATTAAATATGCTGAAAAAATAAGCCCTGGGGATAATGATACAAATAAAGAGTCATAGTTCTAGGATTTGGAACCTTTAATTTTCAAAAAATAAATAACAGGAATTTGTTCACAGCTAAATTTCCATGAATTTCAATGGTTGGATGCAAATAAGCAGGTTACTATGGCAACTAACAAGAAAATAACTATAATACTGTAAAGCATAGAAATTAGTTGATTATAAAAAAGTAGTAGATCTTTTGGAGATTTACTTAAAATGTGTTAAAGACAGCTTTTGTACTGTTTTGCGACCATACACAAAGAACCTTTGCTAACTTGTTGATATTACTTAGTGGACTATTTTGAAATGAGCCATAATAAGCAGCACTATTTCATTGTCATGCTTGCAAACTTTAGGGTTTTGGATACATAACTTCAGGATAGTTATAAAGCATCATAGGTACAACCAACCACTGATAACAAGTGCTTAACCCACTTAAGGATGATGGTCAAGTCACACAATGTTTGTAATTTTTTTAATGGGCCCTTTTGCATCATGGGGCACTGTGTCCCTCACAATTATTAAATGTAATTAACATTGTTCAAAAGACAATCTCCACTACAAGCTAAATTGCTCTTGCTCTGCATTCTGTGTCGGTGTAGGCGAATCAAGGAGCCACCTGCTCTCCAACACATGAATAAACAGAAAGAAATTCTCACACTACATGGATTAGACTTTAACTGTAAGATGAAGTATGTGTGTGAGAAAGAGGGAAAACCTCAAAAAGGGGGCTTTTCAGGGTGTAGAGCTGTTACAGAGTAAGCACACAGTATATAATTAAAATAATTTATTAAAAAATTATTGATAAAATTACATACAAAATATTTTGTTAATGATATAATCATTCATAGCATGATATTCAACCAATGAGAGATGATCCACATGTTTTGAAACTGTTAATGTCTGTAGAGTAATTGTCAGGTACCTGATAAGAGACTGAGTTGACATGGTCGACCTCTCTTATATCTCCTGTCTTGGCTCCGCTGAGGATGAGAAAGAGGAGCCCAAAGGACAAGAGGGACACAAGTGCCTGAAGTGGAAGGTCCTGGGTCAGCAGCTTGTCAGGGTTCTGCAGACTGGAGTAGGTTGTGGTGTGTAGAGCATGAACAGGAGACAGCCAGGCAGACAACCCGAGGGTTAACAGCAGCCAGGATAAAAGACAGTAGCAGAGTCTCAGGAACCAAATCGTAAACAGAGCCAGAGTCAGGAACAGAGCCGGGTCAGAGGTGGGTATAGGCACAGGAACAGAATACGAAGCCAAGGTCAAGAACAAGCCGGTCATAAACTAGGAGAGCACACAGGATCAGCTCAGAATACAGGACCCAGCTGAAGATCAGTCAGCAAAGACTAGGTGGCTAGACTCCCTTTAAAAAGGCCATCTGGCGCCAAGAGGAATTAAGGCCATGCACACACGTGATTGCAGGCTGCTGCGCACATGTGTACACCTGTTAGCCATTCTATGGGCAAACCAATGCTCTTGTACACATCTATGCGCCAAATGTCTCACAGGGATTCCCTGACAGTAATCCAGCACGTTTCATGAAGCAAAATCTCTGTTTCTTCAGGGAACTCTGATTAATATCTAGTCATAATTGGATTGAGAAAGATACATCATTATCATGAAGCTATGTTTAATTTAAATAATACATTTAAATACATATTCGCAACTGTGTAATTCACATTATAAACTTGTCACGTTACAATAGTGCTCACCAGTTAATTCAGTATGTAGAAGATACGCCCTCCCAGAGGCTAAACACACAAGGAAACGCCCTCCGGCTAAGGGTTCCCAGATAAATTGGTACTCAGTCAAACAGATATTGGATTGCGCACCAATAGATATGTCGGTATCCAGTGCTGTGAGGAGAAAGAACAGACATTTTCTATCGCATAATGCTATTACCAATAGTACATGGCAAATCATATTCATCAGACGTCCCGTATATACTTACTAAAGTCTGCCTTTAGTCAGAGTAATGTATAGGGATAGAGGGATTTAGCAATCGCACCAGGAGCCAATGAAGTTCACACAAATTGTAGGTGACAAGCCTCTAGAAATGCGTTGGATTACTTTACAGACATGAACTGTTTTCAAACATGTGGATCAACTCTCATTGTTTGTATATCATGGTATCAATGATTATATCATTAAACAAAATATTTTGTATGTAATTTTATTAATATATGTTTTCAATAAATTATTTTAATTAGATACTGTGTTCTCACCTTGTGACAGCTCTACACACTGAAAATTCCTATTTTTATGAGGTTTTCCTCTTTCTCACACACATATTTTAGATACCAGGATGTGGGTCTAACAGCTGTCCCTAGAACTGGTAACCTCTTTTCTATTTGTTGTAAGATGAAGTAATCTTTAAACAGATCCTAACCCCTTAATGCTGACCCCTCCCGGCCCTTTAAGAGGTTTCCGATGCCGTGAGGTGGGGCAGGGTTTCTGCTCATGTGACGCTGTGATTGACTGTCACAGCGATCACATGGTTGGAAAGCTCCTGATCGCAAGTAGAGATTGGGAGCTTTCCGTTTGCGACAGCAAATGTGGCGGGAGCATGTAGGGGGTCGCACAGCTCTGTTTACATACTGGTATGCATATTTGTGGCTTCTCAGCGTTAAGGCCCACCCGCCGAGAGAACACATATATGCGTACCACCAGCGCGAAGAGGTTAAAGCGGAGTTCAGCCCGCCCCTTTAAAAACTAAAAGTCAGCAGCTGCACGAACTGTAGCTGCTGATTTTTAAGATTATGACACTTCCCTGTCCTGGACTCCAGAGATCTTGGCACCCCAGCCAATGTTTACATCGAATGGTCGGGTGCTGCCGATGCCATTACTGCTGCCATTGTAGGCCCTTCAGCTTCAAGGCCAGGTGCCTACCCCACTGGCATAGCAGAAGATGAGGGAGGAGGAGGGGGACAGAGCTGCTGACATAATTTGCCATGACCTGGTCTCCCGGATGTTGGGACAGGGTACCTGTAAAAAACAGGTACCCGCTTCCCCCCGAAAGGTGGCAAATGTGGCACCGGAGGGGGGGGGGGGGAATCAGATAAGTGGAAGTTCCACTTTTGGGTGTAACTCTGCTTTAATAAATTAAAAGTATTGATAAACCCTAATTTTTAATGTGTGAATAATGATGTGATCATGTATGAATAATAAATATTCATGTATTAAAGTGGTTGTAAAAGCTAGCCTTTTTTTTAACCTAATGCATTGCCTTTTCGTGGAAATTTCAATGCTACATCCCGAGTTTGACAGGTATCGCATGTCAAACTCTGGATGTAGCATTGATATTGCTATATTTGATCAATGATATATAAGCTATTCTATTTATTGGTATACATCAAGGATATGCAATTAGTGGACCTCCAGCTGTTGCAGAACTACAAGTCTCAAGAGGGATAGCAAGACTCTGACAGCCACAAGCATGGCACCCAGAGGCAGAGGCATGATGGGACTTGTAGTTTTGCAACAGCTGGAGGTCCGCTAATTGCATATCCCTGGTATACATCATGTCGGTTTGCTTGTGATTTTGTCCTCCTGCCTCCGTAGAGCTCTGCTTATGTTATTTCAGAGACCACACTTGGATGTCTCTGTATATCACACTCTCCCACTGTCAGTGGCTCTCAGTATTCAAGAAACAAAAGCCTTAAAAAAACTCTTTAAACTCTTTAATTTTGCATTACATTTAAGCATCAGCATGCATTATTTAATCCCTGGCTTGATTGTTGATCGTGAAGCAATGTTAAATTAAAATAATATTCAGTGGTATACTGTGTGTTGTTTACAGTTAAGATGTGTTCTGCAAGAATAGTATTTGGGACAGACTCACCCTGGACAGAGGCATTTGGAGGGAAATGAATGCTAGCCTCTCGCCTACTGACTATGGGCCCTGGCATTTGAGGAAGCTACAAGCATTTAGGAAGATATTCTGTTATGTAATGCAAAAGGACATTATTAAGGAGGCCATTATGGTCTCTGCCAACTTGGGACTCAGTGGACAGATGTATGTGAAAGGAATGCTTGGTGTTTATACTTATGTGTTTTGTAAGTTGCGAGTCACCAAGTCTGGGTAAATGATTAGTAAACTAGCTCATGTTAATTAGGTTTCTGGTTACAGTTTGCATTGTCATCCTGCTGTATATATTTGTGTGTCATCTCAAATAAATCAGTTCATGTTCAGCAACCAAACGAGTATGGACTTGTTTTGTTGTTGTCAGCGGTTGGAATATCTGATATCTATATTCAGACTGGGAGGAAGCGGTATATGACAAAAGCACTCAAGCGGAGTGTGGGATGTTTCGTCACAGTTTTTAATTGCTATATTTATACAACACTCGCCCCATACTTAAACCAAGGTATATTGACAGGCTGACATACTCTAGGAGAAAGTTTTTACACTGTTTAATATAATGTTATCTCGGATAACTTGATTCCACTAGAAGCCCTATTTTCATACTATTGAAATCTAAATATGTTTTATAATAAATATAGTACATGCAAACATATTAAAACATTTTAAATAACACCAATAAAGTAATATGTAAAAAGTCTTTAAGTAAGTATTATGCTAACATATTATGCTGTATTACAAGGGGTGTCTTGTTTTGTGTAATTGCTTCTGAACAGATATAAGAACATGGCGTATTACAGATTTTATTTAAATGATATAGCGTGACTTGACATAATATGAGTCACACAGTTACACAGGGGATCCAGGAATGCGAGGAAATGTGGTGATATGCGAGGCGTGAAGATATTGTCTCCTATGCACATACAGTGCTTTGCTCTATTTACGGCGATTCATTGAGATTTGCTCTGCAATTTAATTCTGTGCTGGTAAGCACATTATGAATGTTCAAACTGCAATCTCCCCTGCTCTAGCTTCTATATTTTTAAATAACAAAAAAAAATATTCAAAGCAAACAGCAGTGATGGGCCAATTGAGAGCCGATGGCTGCGCTGCTCTCAATCCATCCACTCAATCAGCGGCCAGGCCGAGCGGCGAAGAGGATCTCAGGACCGAGCGCGGGACTTTTGAGGGGTCAGGTAAGTATAACAGGGGGCTCGGGGGTGGGGGCGGCAGCATCAGATGTTTTTTCACCTTAATGCATAGATAGCATTAAGGTGAATTATTTTTTTTACTTTACAACTCCTTTAATTCATGAAGCTAGAGGTGCCTGATGTGTGCTCTTGGCATGGGATAGGTATTAATTTTACATTAACTGTACACTTCAGGTTTACTTTAACCACTTTTGGACCGCCCGCCATCAATGTACTAAAGATAGGCGGCCTGTGCAGGCAAAACTGGTATAGCACTGACAAGTCACAGTGTTGACAATCAGCACACGGCTCTGTACAGGGGGAACAATCTCTCTGTTTCCTATCCCTGCAAAGTAAACAAGAAAAAAAAAGAGATACGTTAGTAAAAGCAATACACATTACACACGGTTAGGCACACATTTATCCCCCTGATCACCCTAAATGTTAACCCCTTCCCAGCCGGTGTCTATAGTACAATGACAGTGTATATTATTAACACTGATTACTGTATTAGTGTCACGGTCATGTCAGTGGCAGTTAATCAGTTCCCCCCTCAGCATCAGTTAATAGCCAATTGGCTGCTGCACTATCACAGTACCATTATAAGTCCCTGATCACCACCATTAGTAGTGTAAACAAACAAAAAAACAATATATATAACATTGTTTGTAGACTCTATGATTTTCATGCAAACCAATCAATATACATTTGTTGAAATTGTTTTACCAAAGACATGTAGCAGAATACATTTTGGGCAAAGTTTATGAAGATATTTATTTATTTATTTATTTATTGTGTTTGGTTTCATATCAGAAAGTACAAATTATTGTTTTATTATTATTATTATTGTTCAGTCTTTTTTTGTTTGTATCACAAAAAATAAATTACTACCAAAAGAAAGCTCTATTTGTGTTAAAAAATATATAAAGTTTGTTTGGGTACAGCGTTGCATAACCACACAATTATCAGTTAATGTAGCGCAGTGCTAAATAGCAAAAATTGCCTGGTCATGAAGAGGGTAAAACCTTCCAAAGCTGAAGTGGTTAAAGTCAGGTTGATCTTTCAGTTTGAATTAGCTGAATACATTGTAGATGCATCCAATCTAAAAATATACAAAGTCTTAGGCCCTGTACACACGATCAGTCCAAACCAATGAAAATGGACTGAAGTTCAGTTTCATCGGTCCAAACCGACCGTGTGTGGGCCCCGTCGGTCTGTTGTCCTTCGGTTGCCGGACCGATAGGTCAAAACCAATGGTTAGTACGCAAAAGCATCGGTTCCAAAACCGGCATGCTCAGAATCAAGTCGACGCATGCTTGGAAGCATTGAACTTCATTTTTCTCTGCACGTCGTTGTGTTTTACGTCACCGCGTTGGACTCTATCGGTTTTTGAACTGATGGTGTGTAGGCACATCAGACCATCAGTCAGCTTCATCGGTTGACCGATGAAACTGAACTTCAGTCTGTTTTCATCAGTTTGGACTGATCGTGTGTACAGGGCCTTACAGTTTGTTTTCTTTAGAAAATAACCATAGTCTAGGTAGAAAAGCCTGTATCTTGCCAGCATGCTGTAGAGAAGAATCTGTGCTCTGTGTGTGGAACCAGTTTTACATTTGCAGAGGCCAAACACATCCTCTGCAATAAGCAAAGTTCAACCTCCCTGCTGGTTGGAGACATGTAGTGCTGTATGTAGCGAATTTAAGCTAAAGGTTCAGTTGGGCTTAACATTTTGAAAACTCTTATCTACCCGGTCTCAAAGTATTTTTCACAATATAAACCATGGTACTTGTTGCCAGGCAAAATGTATGAAGAAGTTATGTAGAGCAAAGTAACATTAATGAATTGTCACCTATACATACAGAACAATGATATTTTAAAATCATATAATTATCAAAAAATATTACCACCAAGAGACGGCTGATGCTTTTGAATTCTGCCATTTACAAAAGGTCATTTATCAAAAGGACTTGTGGCCTAATTGTAGCTCCTGTGGGCTACCTAAACAATGTCAATACATTTTTATTAGAACTTTTGAGCACATTGAAGTCTGCACACATGTACATGGTACTTAGATGGCAATAATACTGATACATAAAAAATATTTTTCTACTGGACTTTCCAAAGATAGATCATCTTTACAAATACTTACAGGTTTGTTTTCTAAGAAAGGGTGCCATTTTTCCTTTCCCATTCTGTTCCTTTGTTGAAGGAAAATGGAAGGGTCCAAATCATTGGCCTTTCTACTATAAGACACTGTAATAGTTTTAGGGCAAGAATCTTAGGTGGTGTCCTCTCAATGATAGCACTAGCAAGTATAGTGATTTCATCTTGTCATCTAGCTTCTGTCTTTCTCTTCAGCTTGACTGCTCTTACACTTACTGAGAAAATAGGTCAGTACTCTATAGGTAAGGAAAGCCTTATGAAGCACTGCCTCGAGGGAACAAATAAGTAGAATGGCTCCACAAGGAACCTTCTAATGCTATTATTAAGGGAGAATCACCCATAAAAATTGAGTGGATGTTGCAGTACTTTTGTAAGTCTTTTCTGTGGGGCATATTGGAGTAGAAAATTATTTCATACAAGATTTACACTGTGAGCTACAGAAAAAATATTGCTAAGGTTTGATAATAAGATTAAAAATTTCTGTCTGTATATCAGTCCTGCAGCTAAAACAAACCAATGTCTAGTATAAGGCCCACAATTGTGTCTATTTTCATGGATAACTTTTTGTGCCCTACAGGGCGACAGGGTTTCCCCCATCCTCAAGTGTTTTTGCAAGTCAGCGCTGTCTTTTTAATTCCAGCTGCCCCTCCCAAAATGGCAACGGCGGTGTTTCCATTTCCGGTTGTGACGTCACTGCCAGGCGCCTTCTGGTTCCAACTGTTGGCTCATTTCTGGTGGAGCCCACCACTGGATTAGACGGCAGGGGATATAGGTGACAGCTATCTCCAGTCAGCCCTCTGGCCACCTATTATACATGCAGCTGCTGATGGCGATTTTGGCTCCCTCTACATTGTGTCCTCACAGTCACATGATTTAATCTGTTTTCCTTTTATTACATGCACCACCACAGTCATGTTCACTGCTGGTGATGCATGGAGGTGAGCTATACATAACCTTCTGGGCTCCACAATCTATGAAATTCTAGGTTGTACTCAAGTAAGTTTAGGCTTTGAATACTGATTTCCATCTGCTCCCCCTCCCCCCAAATCCACCTTGGGAGTAACTCATGGCATTCTTTGTTTATGTCTTTTAGACCTTGGTGGTAGTCATATGCCTGGCCCCCCTCCCATGTTGTGTGTCACCCCTTTTTCCCCTGTGAGGTGCAATCGATCAGTCTGGTTTGCCCTTTCTTTCTGTTATGCCGCATACACACGATCGGATTTTCCAATGAAAAAAGTCTGATGGACCTGTTTCATCGGAAATTCTGATCATGTGTGGGCCCCATCGGACTTTTTCTCATCGGAGTAAAAAAATAAAATATGTTTTGAATTCTTCCAATGGAAAAAAATCCGATGGGAAATTCCGATCGTCTGTGTGGAATTCCGTCGGAGAAAAATCCATGCATGCTCAGAATCAAGTGGACGCATGCTCGAAAGCATTGAACTTCATTTTTCTTGGCTCGTCATTGTCTTTTACGTCACCGCGTTTTGGACGGTCGGAATTTAGTCTGACAGTATGTATGCAAGACAGCTTGAATGGAATTCCAATGAAAAAAATCCATCGGATTTTAGACCATTGGAAATTCCGATGATGTGTACGGGGCATTAGGAACACCCAGGCCTCTGGGCTGGTCTTTTCTATCCCTTGTGTTGTGGACACACCTACAAGGTGTGAGGTGTACTCCTGCATTCGCCTTTCCTTTATGGACCTCCGACATCATGTAAAATGTTTTCTATGTAAATCTTAATCATGTAAGTGGGGATTATCTGCCTGACTGACAGCTCAGATGGAGCCACCAAGAGATAGGTGATTGCTTTGATTCAATTTTGTGTAAAGCTGGCCATATACAAATTATTTATTTATTCAGTCAGCATAGAAAAATTTCAATGTCTCTTAAAAAGAAGTTGATTAAATAATCAATTAATTTGTTGAGTGAGGAAGACCACACACTTTAAAAAATTTATTTAATTTCATTCAGTGTACGGCCAGCTTAAATTTCAGCTTGAGCTCTCATGCTCTGTACACAACAGACCTTTTAGAACAGGTGGTTAGAATACAGAGAATATTGCATGAAGCAGAGGATAAAAAATATATTCAATATTTAATAATTACCTGACAAAGAATTAAAGCAACATTCTTACTTTTTCATTCTTGATTATACTAAAGAAAGAACATATGTAAATATCAATGTAAATTCTCTTTAAATGCCCTGGAACAGATTTGTATTTTATTTTTGTTAGACTTTAAAAGCAAGTATGTTACTTACCTAGAAAATAATCTATTTATTTAATTTTCTTCTTTACATATAGTATGTTTAATAATTTCAAAGGAAAAATGTATCTCCTTCCAGTAATTTTTTTTATTTTTTATTAAAGTTTTATGAACATACAGAACACACATATTCAAGTGCTTACAATATATCATGGATAGAAGGTTAAATACAGTACATTTTGCAATGCAAACACAAGTGTGACAAAATCAACAGAGCCAGGTTACACCAATTCTTGCCCATATACCACCCGAAAGACATACACATGGAGCCCTATCTGGAACCCCCCACAATATGAATAAATTGCAGGGTTCTCAGGAGAACACCAGGAGCCAAGCCCCGACATGGTGACTCCAGGCACCCCAACTCATTAGGCTGTTTCAGGTTCATCCAGCCATGTGCGCCATACCTTGTCATACTTCAGTGGGAAGCCTCTATTTGTATGCATATCTTTATATAGCGGAAGGCTGTTGTTTACCAAGCGTTTCCATTGCACGAGTGTAGGGGAAGCAGTTTGTTTCCATGGCATAGCAATGTTTTTGTGGGGCATAAAAGAGCAGCAGGCTGACCATTTTGCGTTTTGCAGAGGTCGGGAAAACGGTTTCAATGAGTCCCAGGAGGCACACCTCCATTGCCAATGGCAACATTGTGAAAATCAGTTCTAGCACCGTCCCCCAGTATTGTTGAACTCCGGGGCACTGCCAGAAAATATGGGAAAAGTCGCCTGAGGAGGAGCCACATCTCCAACACTACAGGGATTGCGCATGGTTCATCTGGTGGAGTCAATGAGAGGTAAAATAGGCACTATGAACAATTTTTAAATTGCACCAACCTGTCACGAATGGAAACCAGGGAACTAAAGGGAAAGTCCCAGACATCGACCCAGTCATCATTATCCAAAGTGTGAATGTCGCTCTGCCAGCTTGTCCAGAGTTTGTCAAGGGGCGGGAGAGACACAAAGACCAAATACGAATATACATGCAAGGTAAGTTTTTTGTCACAGCTAAATCTGAGTGTTCTCTCCAGCTCCGACTGGGCCACAATGCAGGAGGAACTCGGGAACTGTGCCGCAAATGCATGGGATAATTGGTGATATCTAAAGAGATAGTGGTTATGGAGGTTATAAAGGGAGGCGAGGTGGGAGAAGGAAAGTAGGGAGTTTTGCGATACAATGTGGGACATGAGTTTGATACCATATTTTGTCCATGCGTAAGGGTCCAAAATGTTGTAAATGTGCGGCAAGCTAGGGTTCAGCCAAATTGAAGCATTTGAGGAAATCTCAGACTTTTTACATCCTTCAATGGCCAGGCCAGCTCGCCATGCCCGCAGGGTGGTAAGCATGGAGGGGGTCAGCGGATATGGAGCTTGAGGGCCCGGTAGAGTAAAAGTTGGAGGGCTTCCAGCGAACCAACCACTGTAGCCTCCAGCACCGTGGACAAATTCGTCTTGTCCAGCTGGAGCCACCATGCCGCAGTTACCAATTGTGTGGACAGGTAATACTTGTAGCAGTCCTGAAATACCATGCCACCCTGCGTTTGTGGCCTCATTAGTGTTGTTAGCCGGTACCTGGGAGGCGAAGGGCCCCTAATGAAAGAGGAGAAAATCTGGTTCAATTTCTTAAAAAAAAAGATTTGGGCACCCACTGTGGGGAATGGCGGAAGAGGTAAGTAAGCTTGGGAACAATCTTCATTTTAATGAGGTTCATTCGCCCCCAGATTGACAGGGGCAGGTTACTTCATTATTTAAGCTTCGATTGGGCTTCTAGAAGTACCGAGGCAAGATTCAGTGTAATGAAGTCTGAGGTCGAGATGGAGATGTGTATCCCCAAGTATTTGAAAGAGTCTACCCAACAGTCTACCCAACAAAGGGGGTTATCAGAAGGGGAGGTTAATTTGGCCGCTTGATTAATTGGGAACAAGAGGGACTTGGACCAGTTAACTCTAAGTCCGGTGACCTCTGAAAACGTGTCTAGAATGGTTAGAGCCCCCTGCAGCGATGGGCCAGCACCATTAAGAAAGAGCAACATACAGGGCTATCCTCTCCTCCAGCAGCCCCATACGGAGACCTTTGATATACGGTGAGGTGCGGAGTGCTTCCGCCACCATTTCAATAGTGAAGGCGAACAAAGCTGGAGAAAGAGGGCGGCCCTGCCTAGTTCCCCTGAAGAGTCTGAAGGGAGCAGATAATTCGCCACCCAGGCGTACCGAGGAAGTGAGGGACCTGTAAATCACCTGAAGCTATTTAATAAAAAGCAAAGGAAAGCCCATCCTGCGCATTGTTTCCCACAAAAAGGGCCATTCTAAGGAGGCCACCGCCCGTGAGCACACATTAAGGTCTTGAGCATGTATGTTAGTGTATAGCCTCCTGAGATTCACATCCGTGGACCTACGAGGCATGAAACCTGTCTGGTCTGTGTCTATCACTGAGGGCAACAGGGGATACAACCGAAGGGCCAGGAGCTTAGTTAAAATGTTAAAGTCAGTGTTGAGTAGTGCTATGGGTCGGTAGGAGGCACAGGAAGCAGGGTCTCTAGGGGCCTTATAGATCAGTGTTAGATAGGCATGATACATAGATGCAGGTAGATTTCCATCTGCCAGACATGTGGTATACAATTGTGCCAACAGGGGTGCCAGAAGGCCCATATGTGACTTATTAAAGTCGGCAGTCCATCCAGCCCAGGCACTTTGCCAGGAGGAAAGGACTGGATGGCTTTCTGGACCTCCAATGCCGTAAATGGCTGAACCAAAGTCTCCTTTCATGATCAGACAGCCAAGCGCCAACGGGTCCAGTAGGTCGTTCAGCATCTCAGGCTGGAAATCTGAGGACAGGCTGGAATAATACAGAGTTTCATAAAAAGTGTTAAAGGTCTGCAAGATATCCAAAGGGGAGGACACCGTCCCACCTCATGGGGTCTGTAGAGTAGATACCAGCGTGAGAGGTTGTTAATGCTGGGCCAGCATGGCCAACAGACAGACGTTCCGGTTACCCTGTTCGAAGGCTCTCTGTTTGCCCCTATAGGTTTCAAGTCATGTGACTTCAGTCAAATGCAACTAAAGTTCCCTCTGAGCCACCATCAGCAGATCAAAGTGAACCGGGGTGGGGTCATTATTGTAAGTGTCAGTATGGTCGGTAACTGCTTGTTCCAGCGCTCGAGTTGTAGTTGATTGCTGTCTTTTTATGCTAGTAATGGAGGAAATATGCTGTCCCCTAGTGTAGGCTTTAAAGGTATCCCAGATGATGTCTGGGGAGGAGGACCCTGCGTTCTGCTCCCAGAACTCAGCCAATAGGGGCGGTAATTTATCAGAGAGATCCAGATGGGAGACCCACTGAGCGCCCAACCTTCAGAGCACCACACTCCGGGAGGCCAGGGAGCGGAGCACCACCGCCAAAGGGCTATGGTCAGACAGACCACTAGGGAGATAGGCTGCCTCCAAAAAATCCGCTAACAGTGTGGGGTTGGAGAAGGCCAAATCTATCCTTGACACCGTCTTGTACAAGGCTGAAAAGCATGAATAAGCCCTTGTGGCAGGGTTCTTCCACCTCCAGATCTCTACCAGACCCACCGCCTGAGCCCAGGCGGACAGGTCCATACACAGTTTTTTGGAGGGGCTAGGTCTATCCAAGTCTGGCGACAAGGTGGCATTGAAGTCACCCATCACCAAGACCCTCCCCGGGCAAAAAGGTGCAATCTTTTCCAACACATCATGTAGAATTGTAGAGAAAAACAGGGGAGGGATGTACAGATTAATGACAATATATCTTTGAGACCACAACGTGAACACTACTATCGAAAATGTATCCAGGGGATCCGTACGGACCTCCTCAATTACACAGGGGAACTTCTTATGGATAAGGATCGACAAACCTCTGGCGTAAGTAGAATACGTGGCGTGTATCGCTCGTTGTATCCATGTTTTTTTAAGGGTTAGAGTCTTGCTGCCCATAAGGTGGGTCTCCTGAATTAGAATGAGCTGGGGGGAGTGTGACTTCAAATACTGGAATAAAAAGGGCTTGTGTCTAGAGCAGAGCATTGAGCAAAACGACTCCTATGATAGCGCTTGGAGATGTTTCACAATGGGTACATAGTCTGACATGCTGAAAGTAAAGGGGGTATGTGGAGCTCAGTCCCTTGGCCCAGATCAAACTCCCCAGAGGATAGGTGGGCAGGACGACTTATTTTCCATCATCAGGGAAAGGGGCAAAATCAATAGCGGTGGGGATAAGGTAACTTTAGGGACCCCAAGTAAAAAAAACAAAAAAACAGTAACAAACAAAGGGGGTAGCTTTCAGGCTTGATAAGATAGGGTACTTGCCATGGGGGGGGGGGGGGCGCTAGCGGCCATCCAACCAGGACATGGCCGCCTCTGGGTCCATGAAGAAGCGTGCTCGGTCACCGTCGATCACACAAAGTTTGATGGGATAGAGTAGGCTGAATCTGAGGCCTGCATTCCTTAGACGCTTCCTCACCTCTGTAAAGGAGCAGCGTCGGTGCTGCACCTCCGGGGAGTAATTGGGAAAAAGCATGGTCTTGGCGCCATTGTAGAGCAGGTTCCTCTTTTTCCTGGCCGCCGCCAAAATCCGATCCCTGTCTCTGTAGTTAGAAAGCAATTGGTTGGGACTTTAAATGAGGCACATATAGGGTGTGCCTCCATCCCTGTTTGAGGATAAGAGCGGAAGGTTTGGGACTTTGAATGAGGCCATAGACAGAGTGGAGGTATGTGAATCAAAGTAGCATATTTATTGATCATAAAATTGTATAAAACATATCAAAAAGAAGAACCACATAGAAATAGACATTATAGTAAACATCATTCCATATATGTTCACACAGCAATAAGTATGTGTGTGTGAACTATGGGCACCAAGAGTATATAAGTATATTACAACTTGTGCTAACATAGTGAACTAATTGATGGGTAGATACATTGAATGATACATATATGTACAAGAAACATCAAAGCAGCCTGTGCGAAATAAATAAATAATATACATTTATATACAAGTATTAACATTGTAGATGGTGAGTAGATGAATTTCTGAGTTGATAGTATGGTATAGACATGTATCTGCATCCCAAATAATGCCCGACGCGTTTCGTGTAAGAACACTCATCAGGGGCGGATGTTTCAGAGATATCTACAAAATATGATAGTATGATTGGTATGATTGTCACTCAAGATAGCAGGGGAAGGCATTACAGCCCGACCCATACACTTACATGGGGTCACTTGAGATGAGGTTTGGTGAATATAAAACCAAGGCCAGAATAATGGTCCGTCAAGGGAACTGAGGTGACGAGGCAGTGTGACGTCATGTTTGGCACCATCACGTGAGGCATGTGTTGGTCCATCTTAGCTGGCCAGCTGAGGAGTTTGGGCGCCCGCCACGGACGGTGTTTGCCGCCGATGCTGGAGCCCTTCCCTGTTGGTGCGATGCTGCGTGACGCTGGTGGGAGCAAGCGTGCATGTATGGGGTGGGTATTTAAGGTACCTCCCCCAACACAGTCGGGGTGTCCAGAGACTGGAAATGCCATACTCTTTTTAGTACTCCATTTCTTTCCGGGATGCATGCAAGTCCTCATTTATCTCTCAGGGAGGCCCAGGACACGAATGTTATTCCTCCTGAGCCTATTCTCGGTATCTACAGACTTTTCCTGCAGGGCTTTGACTTGCAGTTGCAAAGCGCGGAGGTCCCTGGAGTCCGACCTGGAGGTATCTTCCAGCTGAGAGATGCGGCCTTCTGCCTCAGTGACCCAGGCCCTAAATTTGTCCATGTCATGGTGGATCAAACTGACATCCGCCACTAGATGGTCTATTTTGACCATCACAGAGTCTATGCCCTCCTTAATGGCTGCCAGGAGCTCGGCAATGGAGGCAGCCTGGGATGGGATCGGATTAGGGGGGCCGGGGAGCTAGCAGACATAATGGGAGCCTCTTGGACAAGATGGCCACCGCGGACCCACCAACGGCCGCCGAAGACGATCAGAGTTTCCCCGGAGACAGCGGAGGAGGCCTCGGGGTGCCGGGTGCTTTCTTCCGCCCCATGGTGTCAGGCAAAGGGCAGCGGTATGTAGGAATCAGCGCTGGAAGGAGAATCAGGATGGATGCAGGAGCGTTCACACGTCCTCTCTCTATCACATCCAGGCCACGCCCCCTTCTTACAGTCATTTAATGCATTTGATCCCAGTATAAATGTAATTATGTAATATATTGTAATGTCCATAAATATTCTTGTAAAACTAACATAAATCAGAAACATAGACCTCAATTAATAGATGTAGACGTTTATCTTACACATGGTCCCTATGGGTTTAAATTGCAGATGAGTCTCCTCTGGTGGTGATATTTGATGGTAGCTCAAAAATCCACCTTTGCTTGTGAACAATAAGCTGACTCTTCTGTATTCTGAGCTTGGGTGCCTGACACTTTATTGTAATGGATCATTTTCCTGAGCCAAGCTTTGAAAAAAAAATATTAATTACTGATCTCGAGTGACTGTTAACACTCTGTAGGCCACTATACTGATCACTGTTTTTAGAACACATGGGTGAGAATTACACTGTACAACTAGCAAGCAAATTTTATGAGATGCAACATGCATTGAATAGGTGACTTTCAAAAGTACAATGATTGGGAAAAGGCACATGTGGACCCTGTGTAGTAAAATCCCAGTTGGTTCCTGTGTAGTAAAATCCTAGTTGGTTCCTTGCTTCCTTCATCACCTTCCTTTTATATATTGTGACAGTGCAAGGCCTTGCCACTATGGAAATGTAGGAGAAAATGACAAAGGATTCACATTAAAGCTTAATGTGAGGTTCCAGACTATCATTTCTTATCAGAGAAAGCTGTGTTTTTGGATTGGGGCACAGAGCTTGAAGGTTCCATAGTGTCTTGGGTGGGAAAGAACCTTCAATCCTGTATCTGGATTTTAGGTGTGCATGGTCATTAAATACTTACATAGTTACATAGTTAGTAAGGTTGAAAAAAGTCCATCAAGTCCAAGCTGTGTGTGTGTGCGCTTTTATGTCAATATTACATTGTATATCTCTGTATGTTGTAGTTGTTTAGGTGCCTAGCTAATAGTTTTTTTTAATTATCTATGCTCCCTGCTGATACCACAGCTTGTGGAAGAGAATCCCACATTCTTACCATTAAGAACCCTCTATGCTGTTTCCGGTTAAATCGCTTTTCCTCTAATTTAAGTTAATGGCCGCGAGACTTTTTAAATGCCCTTTTCGTGGAAACGTTTTTTCCCTATTGTGGGGTCACCAGTTCAAGATTTGTACATTGAAATCATATCCCCTCTCAAGCATCTCTTCTCCAGAGAGAATAAGTTCAGTGCTTGTAATCTTTTCTCATAAATAAGATCCACCAGTCCCTTTGTCCCAGCTTTGTTGCCCTTCTCTGTAATCCATTAATGTGTTCAGATCTTCTTGCAAGGTTTCCACATCCTGCGGAGAAGCTGTTGCCTTGCTATCTTAGTATCATCCGCAAATACTGAGATTAAGCTGGTTATCCCATCCTCCATCTCATTCATGAATAAATTAAATAGGATTGGTCCCAGGACAGAACCCTGAGGGACCCCACTTTCCACATTGGACCATTCCGAGTAATGCCTATTTATTTAACTTTTGCAAAATCCAGATACACTACGTCTACGGGCCTTCCTTCATCTAAATGGCAGCTCACCTCCTCATAGTAAGTTAGTATATTTGTTTGGTCAGAAAGATTTTGAATGAATCCATGCTGATTACTGCTAATGATACTGTTTTCATTATTAAAATCTTGTATATAATCCCTTATCATCCCTTCAAAGAGCTTGCATACTATTGATGTTAGGCTAACTAGTCTTTAGTTCCCAGGGTTATAATTTGGTGCTACATTGACTTTTCTCCAATCAGCTGGTGCCATACCATTCAGTAGACTGTTTGCAAAAATTAGGAACACCGGTCTGACAATTACTTGACTAAGTTCCTTAAGGACCCTCGGGTGCAAGCCATCTGGACCCAGTGACTTATTTATGTTAAGCTTTTCAAGTCTGTCTCTGATTTTACCTCTGTTAACCATGATGGCGCTTCCTGTGACGTGTCATGAGGATAAACATTGCAGTTTTGGTTACTAAAGCCCACCCGTTTCCCTCGTGAAGCCTGAGGAGAAGAATACATTCAAAACCTTTGCCATCTCATCATCCTTTGTAACCAGAGTCCCTTCATCATTCTTTACGGGGCCAATATGATCTGTCCTCCCTCTGTTACTATTTATGTACTTAAAGAATTTCTTGGGATTTTTCTTACTCTCCCTTGCTATGTGCTTTTGTGTTCTATCTTAGCCTCCCTGATTACACCTTTACATTTCTTATTGCATTCTTTGTACAGTTGGAATGCTGATGATGTTCCCTCGGTCTTGTATTTTTTGAGGCCTTCTCCTTTGTCCGGACGCATACTATCTCCGTATTAGGTGCTCTGAGGTTGCAAATAGGACTTTTTACCATACTTACTATGGTTTTAGTTGTTTTAGTCAACCTACCACTAATGCCCCCAATAATACAGACTGAAATATGTTCCACACTGGCAATCTCTATGTCTGGACCCTCCCCCAATCTCCTAGTTTAAAAGTCCCTCTAACTTTTCGCCCATCTTTACTCCCCGTAGATCTGTACCCTCCTCATTTAGGTGCAGTCCGTCCCTTTTATAGAGCTGGGAACATAAGCCCCTCCTTTCTACACCAGCTCCTCAGCCACTGGTTTACTTCCATAATCTCCCTTTCTGGTGTGGTTTGAGGTACCGGTAGTATTTCTGAAAATACTACATTGGAGGTCCTATTCCTCAATTTATCCCTAAAATCGTTTTTTTAAGAATTTCCATCTTCCTCTGACTTTGTCATTGGTCCTAACGTGCACCATGACAGCAGGGTTTTCCCTAGTCTCCCCAGTAATCTGTCCACCAGATCCATGATGTGCCAAACTCAAGACTGAAAATAGCTCCTAGTTGGGAGACAGGGCATTATTTACTAAAATTTGAGAGTGCAAAATCATTTGCAGCTCTGCAAAGAAACCAATTAGCTTCCAAGTTTTATTGTCAAAGCTTAGATGAAGCTGACGTTAGAAGCTGATTGGCTATCATGCACAGTTGCACCAGATTTTGAGTGCACCAGTTTTAGTAAATCCCCCCCACAGCTCCCATTTTGGAGACAGGAGGTCTCACCCAGAGGTTGGAGGTGCCCCAGCCAGTAGCCAAGAGACACAAGGTCTCTACCAGGGGTCAGAGGCACCCTGTCCATTTTCCAGGAAGTCTTGTCACAAGAATTAGGGTGGTTCATCTCAGGGTGTCAGGAAAACCCCTGTTCAGAGGCCAGGAGTGGGCCATGCAGCATGGAGCTGTGACTAAATGCTAAGTGAGCCAAGTGAACAAAGAGAGCTAGGCAATAAAGTCAGAGGGACTGGTAAGGAGGGCAGCCGTGCTGCTGACAAAGAGGCTAGGTGGCTAGGTAATTTCAGATGATTTTTCATGTTGATGGTGGAAACCCCTGCGTGGGTAACAGATTTCTGTGTAAACTGTTCTGTTCTGTTTAAAAAAAAGTTGCCACACCCTAAAATGCAGCTTGGACTGGCATAACTAATTGGAAAATGCATCTGCCACAGTATAATCACCCCAATACCACCAAATATAATATATATATATATATATATATATATATATATATATATATATATATATATATATATATATATATATATATATATATATATATATAATTATTTTTTTATTGATTGTATACGTACAGTATATATGTTCTGTAATGTTTTCAAAATGTACACATTTCAAATATTATGCTATTTATAGGACTGTACAGTATATAGGAATAGAGATATCACTTGTATAAGCTGCATCTGTCTGCCTTCAGGCGAAGGGACTTAATATAAACAGTAAGTGCCTGACTTTTAAAGTACTAACACAAAATCCACCAGTATAATATAATGTGAATGTGTATGCATGTATATTCTCTATATAATTAAGTTTGAGGTTCATATGCAAGACCATCCAAATGCTTTGCTTTCAAAAATATACATTGCAAATTGTTACATGGAAGGAAACTCCTGTACTGGTTTGGCTTACTTTCCTCTGGTATGTTAAGAAAGAGAGCCACTTAATCCATAATACAGCGGAAAATATTTTTCAAAAAATGTATTTAGCAGATCAAAGAGCTCTTTTCTTCTATCGTTGATATTATTAATGATGTGCTAGCGCTCATGTCGTTAATAAATCATGAGCTAGTGGTGCATTCTTTGCTCTCTTTCAAGATAACTTAAAGCATTTGTTAACCCCCCAAAAAAAATGATTCTGTTACTTTAAAGCATATTTTAGCAGTGCTTGAGCTGTGTACTTTGGCTCCCTGTAACACTTGTAATACCAGTCTATTCCTGCCTGGCTGTGCTCTCCCACCTGTTCACTGACCACGGTAATCAGGGCTGCTGAGCCTGAAACTGTGGTCCGTTTACGTGCCTCCATCATCAGCAGCTCTGCGCTGATATGGATACAGATTTAAATAACACAGGCACAGGGACATGTATTGGTGTATTACAGCGTAGATGGGATGATTTTTTAACCACCGCTTTAACAAAAACGTATAATAAATATGTGATTTTTTCAAATAAAATTTAAAAACTGATATCATAGACTCTCAGTTAGATTTTATGAAATTCTTTAGGTTGTTTCTAGCATTTCCGAAGCATGGTAGGCCATATGGTAATTTTGCTCTAGTTGTACCATGTCTTTGAACCAACTGAACCCTAATGTTGTGCAAGTGTATACTGCACTTTATATAGCTAAACTACGTGTTGGGGTTGATGTACAAAAGGCCAATAGGCTGTTCAATGAAATGCTTCCCCTACCTGTAAGTGTAAACACAGGCAGGGGAAGTGATGTCATCTCCCCTTGTGGAACTCTTTAAGGTTCTAGAGAAAGGACATCTAACTGTGAGTTGCACCAACACTACACTAACACCAGTACATGTAGGTACACTTGTCAGCCCCCGATTGCCCCCCCCCAGTTAACCCCTTCACTTACTGTCACAGTGTCACCAAGTGCAGTTTTCAGGTTTTTCTCTGATCACTGTACTGATGTCATTTGTGACACTAAACAGCGTTAGGGCAGTTAGCAGTAGGCCCAGGTAGCTTTAGGGTACCCCATACCCCCCCCCATAAAGGTTTAAACCCTTGATCACCCCCTGTCACCAGTAATCACCATATTAGTGTCATGGGTGATGCTAGTTAGTTTGTTTTTTATAGCGTCAGGGTACCCACCGTATATTTAGTGGGAATGCTCAATAGCATTCCCAGTATTGTTATTCGTTTTTTATTATTCTTAATTAGTGGGAATGCTCAATAGCATTCCCAGTATTGATATTCGTTTTTTATTATTATTAAATAATTTTAATCTTAATTTTATTATTCCGTACGTTTTTTGGCTCTGCGTAACTTCTGCATACTTTCAGCTATTAAGACCATTCAACTTTTAAAATGTTCAGCTCTTTCAGCTAATGATGGAACTTCTTCAACTTTTTTTCTACTATTTATACCGTTTAAAAAATTAAGCTTTTAGACACTTTTTTTAACATTGAAGTCAATGAGAGCATGCTTCAAATCCTTAAAACATTCTTCCGTTACAAAAAGTTTCAGCTCCTTCATACTTTCACCTACAGACAACAAACTTTAAAATGTTCACAAAATATTCAGCTATCCGGCTATGACTTTTCAGTTTCATATCTTTTACAGTTTTTGTGAAAAACCTGTTTAAGTTTTTCAGGAAATGTTATCGATTAAACAGAGATTCTATGGGGCTTGTTAGAGTGAATGATGTCATCGCTACAGCACGGAGCTTTAAAAAAATTATCTTTATAGAGAAGGAACAAATTGCTCTCACACCCACAAGATCTACACAATTTATACATCAAAACGTAGGTATTTTTGTCTATTTTCAGGCAATGTGCTCAGTTTTGGCTTTTTACTTTTGGCTGGTTGAGCTTCCAAATGACAAGAGTTCCACACTTTCTTCCATTGACTGTCATGTAAAAAATTCTTCAGATTTCCCAGAGAACTTCTTTTTTAAAACGCTGACATGCCCACATTTTTAAGTTTATACCAATACGTTCACAAAGGCTGTGTACTGTTGTGGATTTATTAAGGTTTGTTTGAAGGGGTCTCTCACTCATTAGGTGTGGGGATTAAAGGGGTTGTAAAGGTAATTTTTTCCCCTAAATAGCTTCCTTTGCCTCAGTGCAGTCCCCCTTCACTTACCTGGTGTGGAGAAAGCCTCTTGAGGGGGGAGGGGTCGACCAGGCAAGTCAGGACACTCTCTACTTTGCAGATAGAGAAAGGAGCTGTGTGTTAGTGGGCATCCTGCTCGCCCCCTCCCCCCTCAAAGGCTTTCTCCACACCAGGGAGAAAGCCTTGCATTACTGTGTGTAGTTACAGACAGAAGAACAGGAAGTGAGGATTTCTCAGAAGAAATAAGGACATTTATTATTATTATTATTATTATACAGGATTTATATAGCGCCAACAGTTTACGCAGCGCTTTACAACATCATTAAAAGCAAAATCAAAGGATGAGGTAAGTGCACTTAGGTAAAGGAAGCTATTTAGGGGAAAATTATTTTTCCTTTACAACCCCTTTAATGATCAAAGAGAGGCTTTATAAGTACTGAAGGAACACTGCTTATATGTCCTAAAGATAGTGTAGTGGTTATGGTGAATGGCTTTGGTGTGGGCTTAGCAATTCAGCTATTCAGTATTCCCACGCATTTTCTGCAGGAAATGCATTTTTTAGTACCTAATAAAGGTTTAACCCCCTGATCACCCAGCAGGTGACATCAGTTAAGTTTTAGTGTCAGTTAGGGTCAACGTCAGCCCCAGACAATGTCAGATTAGTGTCAGTAGCGCTAACACGCACGCACCATACACTTCCCTTAGTAGTATAGTGTCTGAACGCATCAATATCTTTGATCTGTACTAGCGTCCCCAGTAGTTTAAGGTTCCCAAAAACACAGCAGTAGCGGGATCAGCCGAGATACCTGCTAGCACCTGCGTTTAGCCCCTCTGCCCAGCCCAGCCCCCCCAAGTCCAGTATCAATCAAACTGTCACTTACAAAACACAAAACACATAACTGTAGTGTTCGCAGAGTCAGGCCTGATCCCTGCGAACGCTAACAGTTTTTTTGAAAAATGAGGAAAGGATTTCTAGACAGCCGCACTCCAAAACTTGTTGCTTTTATTGTAAACCAAAAACACAGGATACATGCCAGAGCAAATGGGGTACAATCTGACGCGTTTCACACCAAATCTTAGTGCTTAGTCATGGCCCAGCCCACCCAAGTCCAGTATCAATCAAACTGTCACTTACAAAACACATAACTGCAGTGTTCGCAGAGTCAGGCCTGATCCCTGCGAACGCTAACAATTTTTTTACAAAATGAGGAAAAGATTTCTGGACAGCCGCACTCCAAAACTTGTTGCTTTTATTGTAAAACAAAAAACACAGGATAAATGCCACAGCAAACGGGGTACAAGCTGACGCGTTTCACACCAAACCTTAGTGCTTTTTCATGACAACATGCAAACCCTATTAACCACTTCATCCCCGGAGGATTTGGCTGAACAATGACCGGGCCATTTTTTGCAATTCGGCACTGCGTCGCTTTAGCTGACAATTGCGCTGTTCTGCGACGTTGCACTCAAACAAAATTGACGTCCTTTATTTCCCACAAATAGAACTTTCTTTTGGTGGTATTTGATCACCTCTGTGGTTTTTGTTTTTTGCGCTATAAACAAAAATATAGCGACAATTTTGAAAAAAATCAATATTTTGTACTTTTTGCTTTAATAAATATCCCCAAAAAATATATAAAAAAACTATTTTTTTTTCTCAGTTTAGGCCGATATGTATTCTTCTATATATTTTTGGTAAAAAATCGCAATAAGCATATATTGATTGGTTTGTGCAAAAGTTATAGCGTCTACAAAATAGGGGTAGTTTTATGGCATTTTTATTATATTTTTTTTTACTAGTGTCAGTATCCTGTCACTAGGCAGAACAGTGAGATGCCTGTGTATACACATCCATCCCCCCATTCTGCCTCTCTGTGACACGATCGCGGACCGCCGGCGAACAATGAGTATGCGGTCACGGAGAGTGCGGCAGGCCACATGGCTTCTTAAAGAGGACGTAACTGTACCCCCATTTGCCTTCTGCTGCCATTCTGCCGACGTATATCGGCATTTCGTGGTCGGCAAGTGGTTAAAGTCTATGGGACACAAACATGAAAAATCAAAAGTGCTAATTTTAAAGGCTTATATGCAAGTTATTGCCATAAAAAGTGTATAGGGACCTGGGTACTACCCCAGGGGACATATATCAATGCAATTTTTAAAAAAGAAAAAAACAGGTTTTTCAGGAGCAGTTATTTTAATAATGCTTCATGTGAAACAATAAAAATTAAATATTCCTTTAAATATCATGCCTTGGGGGTCCCCTTAGTCTGCATGTAAAGTGGTGCATCAGTGCGATGCGTGGAACAGTGCTGTAGCAAAATAAAATTTCTAACTGTCAGGCCTGGGCTCAGCCCTTCCTTCTCTGAGCTGGCCGCTCAGCTGTCGGCTAATTGCCAGCTCCTTTCTCTCCACAGTGACTCACCAGTTGATGATCTGCTCGTCAATCCTGCCTACTTGAAGCCTTCCAGCTCACTTCATCTCTGCCTTCGCCTTTGTCAACATCACAGAGACTTTCTCCTGCGTTCCTGTTGTGGACTTGCTCGGCTGGCGTTCCTTCTGGATCCTGATCCTGCTTGTTGGACTATTTTGTTTATCTCTGGCTCTCTGACATTGGCCCTTCTGTCTCAACGTCCTAGCTCTGACAGCACTATGCATCCCTGTGGCTACTTTTCAAAGAAATTGTCACCTGCGGAGTGCAATTATGAGATTGGTGACAGAGAGCTGTTGGCGATCATTTTAGCCCTGAAAGAATGGAGACATCGCCTCGAAGGTACCACTTCTTCTTTCTTATTCTTACTGACCATAAGAATCTCACATTTTTGTCTGAAGCTAAGCCCCTCTCTCGCAGAAGGGCTTAGAAAAGCGCGATGGGCTCTTTTCCTGTCGAGTTTTAATTACATTGTCTCATTCTTACCCACAATTTTCCTCCACTTCCAAGATGGAGTCGGTTCCAGTTCCTGTGATTCCTCCTGATCGTTTTCTGGCTACGGTTCGCACCAGTCTCACTTCTCCATTGGGAGACAAAATTCTTGCTGCTCAGGTCGATGCCCCTCCTTAGAAACCTTGTGACCGCTGCTTTGTTCCCGACAGTCTCTGTACTGCCATGCTCCAGACTTACCATTCTCCCAAGGCTGCTGGCCACCCTGGGAACAATCAACTCTTTTTGGCTGTAACGGGAGTCACTTTTGGGCACAGATTGAGCCAGGAAATAATGGACATATGTTGGATTGCTTTAACATGAGTCTGTAATCCACAATATATTCAAGAATGTCTGTAATAACTATTTACAGGTTGTTGATTCTGAACTCTACAGGTTAATTGAAAGAGTGACTCATTCAATGTGGGAACACCGACTGTTAGATGTTAATGTCGTCTGCTACTGTGATGTAAATGAATCTTAGTATGGCTCCTAAAAACCTTCCATTGTGTTGTGCTAATGGACACTGTATTGTGTGACGTTCTATTGATGATAAATGTGGATTGTGAGTTAACACAGTCTAAAGGTCAGATGTCTGACTTATCAGCTGTAGTTAATTAGCTTATGTAAATTATGTCTACTAAAGGAATGTGTATTGTATAGCAGGTGTCTATCTTGAAAGGACATATCTCGGAGTCACTTTGTTTGGGTAAATGATTAGTTAATTAGCTCATGTAAATTAGATCAAGAGCTGGTGCCAGAAGGTCTACCAAAAAGATGTGTATTGAGCTCCTTGTGTCATGTGGTGGGTGGAGTTGAGTCAATGTTAATTGTTGGTTACTGACTGTATATAAAGAGCCTGAGTTTCTCATTAAAGAGTCTATTCGTTTTGAACCAGAGAACAGAACTGTGTGTCTCGTTTCTGGGGGAATCCGTATGGGTCGTGTTCGCCGGATTGTGAAGTGTAGATAAGCTGTCTTGGGTTCGGAATGGAATATCTTAAACTGCGTTAACCCCTGTCCCATTTGGGGTTCCGTTACATGGGCCATTTCCCAACAATTCTGGTGGCCTAGTCTATGTGCTGATGTAACCGCCTTCGTAGCTGCCTGTTCAGTGTGTGCCCAGAGTAAGACTCCATGATACCTTCTAGTGGGCCTCCTACAACCTATACCCGATGGAGAGAGGCCCTGAACCTACCTGTCTATGGATTTCATTGTGGAGTTACCCAACTCCCAGGACAACACAGTTATCCTTATGGTGGTTGACCGGTTCTTGAAAATGTCTCACATTGATGATCTGCTCGTCAGTCCTGCCTACTTAAAGCCTTCCAGCTCTCTTTATCTCTGCCTTCTCCTTTGTCAACATCACAGAGACTTTCTCCTGCGTTCCTGTTGTGGACTTGCTCAGCTGGCGTTCATTTTGGCTCCTGATCCTGCTCGTTGGACTATTACATTTATCTCTGGCTCTCTGACATTGGCTTGGCCGACTACCCGATCTGGTTACTGAACACTGGCTTGTTTGACGACGCTTACTCTTTTTACCTTTTTATTATTATTATTATTAAACAAGTGTGATTTAACTGTACTTCAGTCTCGGTCTAATTCATTGTTACTGACACTAACGGAAAAAATGTAATTTAAACTTGCTCGTGGCTGTAATGTATTGCCAGCTCCCGGCAATATAGATGAAAAACCTATGAAAAAATCTGTGGGGTTTTCCCCTCCCCCAGTCCATACCTGGCCAGTCTGGTATGGATTTTAAGGGGAACTCCATGCCAAAAAAAAAAAAAAACATAGTGCCCCCCCAAAAAATCTTTACCAGCCCCTTTGGGCCTGGCATCGATTTTAAGGTGAACTCCACACACCCACCCCGAACCATACCAGGCTGCTTGCCCCCAACATGGGGAGGGTGCTTTGGGGTCCCCCCAAAGCACCTTGTTCCCATGTTGATTGGGACAAGGGCCTCTTCCCCAGAACCCTGGCTTGGTGGTTGTGGCGGTCTGTGGGTGAGGTACTTAACAAGCGGGCCCCCAAATCCGGTCCTCCCAATATGAATGGGTACATTGTACCCCTACCTATTCACCCAAAAAAGTGTCAAAAAGTAAAAACCACAATAGACAATTAAAGTGTCCCACGATGTACATCCATTGTCAATTAACGCCTCCCGACGGACCCAAAAAATAGAAAAAAAATGAAAAAACTCCGCCTTCATGGAAGGCTTCCCAGCGATTGCTGTCTTTGGCTGTGACAGCTGTTATATAGGCAAATGCAGGGCCACCCGCTGACGTAACCGGATGATCCTGCCCTTGCCTATATAACAGCTGTCACAGTCAAGAGACGGCAGTCACCGGGAGGCCTCCCATCGAGTGTTTGTTTTGTTTTTTCGGGTCTGTTGGGCAGCGTGTTTGAAGATCAATGGACATCGCGGGACACTGCTTTTTTCATCTCTGTTTTAAAGGCACAGGGTAACTTGTATTTTGCAGAAAATAGCTTAAAAGAATGATATCATGGTTCATGATTTTAGTTCAATTTACATACAATTACAAAGAACACTGCATGTCTGCCAAGATCAACAGGTTTTTTTTTTTTTTTTTACTTGATGAAATTGTTTTTAGCTTGAAACATGAAATCTAATGTAGCCACTACATTCAAGGGTAAGCTGCAATATATTAAAATAGTTTTTGGGTTTATATATTCTGTAAATGTATTTTTTTCAATGCAAGTGTAGCAAGGTGTCACTTTGCAATGTAGCTAATAGACTACAGTTTGTGATTGAGAAGGAACTCGGCTCCCTCTGGTGTTCAATTGTTATACTGCTGCAACTTTTTCGGTTTAATTACATTACAACAATGCATTATGGACCTTGAAGTACAAGGAGATAAAGACTCATTTGCCTTGGGTGTTTAATAGACTACAATACCCACAGTGCTACTCTGCTACCAAAGTGCATTGCATTACGCACAGCCTTCTGGGAGGATCTATTTATAGCAAGGGAAGGCTTGGATCCGGCCTCTTGCGACACCATCTTCAAGCAAGCAGGAGGCCTGCGCTGAGGCCTGCTACCAGTGTGCCTAGGCCCGAGGAGCCTGGGCCCACCGTCGCCAGAGCGGATCGCCTAACCTGAGAGGGATCCCTTTCGTAGTGTTTGACCTACGCTCCACAGCAACCAGAGCCGTCCATCCACCAAAACCTTGTGACGGCTGTGCGAAGGACCAGGGACTGCAAGTTGCGGAGGACCAGGGACTGCAAGTTGCGGAGAGGCCAAGAACCCGAGACACTACAGGTGGAACGTACTGGAGAGGCGAGGCCTCATTTCGTGAGAGGGCACCTGCCCAATGATATAATTACTGTATCACACAAAGGTGGATCTGATAGACTCACTATTATTGTTTGGAGGTTAACACGCCACGTGCAGGGATACATTGCATCCGGCAGTGACTGTGCATTGAAAGAACTGGCGCCTGTGTCGCCAGCACACTATATTTACTGTGAATGTTCGCTTCTTCGTCTTCTTCTTTTCTTCATACCTATTGGATTACAAATTGTTAATGTGCACCAACTAAAGCTAGTGAAGACTACTGTTAACTGGAATGAACGATTACAGGATTCAGTTTGACTGTCTGAGCTAACATAGTAGGACACGTGTCTAGGAATTGCCCGCTAGAGGGAGCCAAAGAATATATAGACTCATACATAATATAATTTTTTCTATACTCATTTGTACAGTATTGTTGTTCCTGAGAGCTGGATGAGGCCTGGTGGAGAGGTACTCCAGTGCTGATAGTATTGCTTTGGGGAAATCCCTCCACTGTGTTCTTACTCTGTGTTCTGTGTTCTGATTTCAACTTGTATTGGTTAAGCTTGTTCTTTAATTTCTTACCACTGACTCTTGCAGGGCCCTGTAAGAAGTCAACTGCTGTTTGTTTAACTCTGTTTTATCTTTTCTCTACCAAGTTAACACCTATTTCTTGGTTAAACTGCATTTTGTGGGAAAGCTTTATCTTTTACCATTTGGACCAATGGGCAGTACAAGGTAACAACACTTAACTGTATTTTTATTACTGTATGATATCATTGTGGTTCCCAACTGTCAGTGGGTTTCACAATCGTTTTGTTGTCCAGTTGTGCCAAGGGAGGGTTCGAGCCAAACTTCTGGGGTTGATAGGCAGAGCATAGACCCAATCTAAACCAGCAGCTCCTTCGGGGGTAGTGCTACACAAGCAATGTAAGTATCAGAATCTGACTTGGTATCGGCTTCTTGCACTGTCTGTCCAGCAGAGCTCAAAATGGGAGAGGAAAAAGCAGCACAAGTTGCCAAGGAGGATGGTGATAGGAGGAGAAAGCTAAGAGACAAAGAGAGGGGCTCATTACTATCGAAATTCTCCTTCACTGTCCAGTCACAGAATGGGGGCAAGTACATGATGGCCTGAGTTCAGTGGAAGTGGGTTAAATAATGCTAACAGTCATTCAACCTGAAATTTTGAGAACAACTTGTGGTGGAAAAGAAGTAGTGCAAGGAAATGCTTTGGTGTTAAAGATACATATGCTAATTTGTCTTTTAATGGATATTTAATGCTATATTTTGTATTGTATTGCATTGTAATATACTGAATTTGTCACAAGTTAGCCTGCAGGTTCCTGCTTGTACTCTTACCTCCTACCTCCTTGCTGCAGTGTTTCTCCACCTTCACATGTGTGGCTTGGCTGTGTTTTGCTATGGGTGTTGTCTGCTATTCTGTGGACCTTTATTTTCTTCTCTTCCATCACTACCTGGCCCGCCTCCTAGTTTGCTTGTCTATATAAGACATACTCAGTGTAACCCACATTGCATGAGTAACTTCACAGTGCCCTGAGATCCCGTTTGCATACCTCTTAGCCATACTGTGTCTGACTACCTGTGTACCGACCCCAGCTTTGTTTACTGTCTGTGCTTGTTCGCTGCCCGCCCTGATCTCGGCTTGTCTTCTGGATTCCCTTTTGCCTGCTGCTTGTACACTCCACATGCGAGAAGTCTCCGCATCCTCGGCTAGGCATACCTGGAGGCCGCAACCTGGTTCCATCTTGCTGCAAGGCCATCCCCACCATAAGGGGCTCTGGTGAACAAGCAGGCTGGGGCTTAGACTCTGCACCCTGGGGAACCCTGAGTTGGCGATCTACAAGGGCTTACTACCACAGACTCCTGACAGTATTTTTGACTGGAGTTCAAATTTTAAGCAGTGGAACACAATTGAATACAGTGTATGTGTGTGTATATATATATATATATATATATATATATATACATACATATATATATATATATTAGGGCTGCGGAAATTAACGATTAATTGTTCGATTAATCGTTAATTTCTTTGATCGACTAAAATTATTTTGATCGACGAACCGCGGAGTGAGCTCCGCGGTCTCGCCGATAGGAAAGGCCGCGGCTTCGGCCTAGCTCCGGAGCCATCTTGGTCCACCCGGCGGCAACCAAGTAGCGGCGCGCTGACATCATCATCACCCGCCCGCCCTGCTTGTATTATGTTCCCGCGCACACGTGTCCATCAGCCTCTCTGCCGACGGGTCTGCCTGATGTAGGTAAGAGAGGACAACAAACCATTCTTTATATTAAAGCATGGGGGCATATGTGTTTATGTAAAGCATGGGGGCAGATGTGTATAAGACTATAAGCATGGGGGCAGATGTGTATAAGCATGGGGGCAGATGTGTATAAGCATGGGGGCAGATGTGTATAAGCATGGGGGCAGATGTGTATATAAAAGCATGGGGGCAGATGTGTGTATAAAAGCATGGGGGCAGATGTGTGTGTATAAAAGCATGGGGGCAGATGTGTGTGTATAAAAGCATGGGGGCAGATGTGTGTGTATAAAAGCATGGGGGCAGATGTGTGTATATAAAAGCATGGGGGCAGATGTGTGTATATAAAAGCATGGGGGCAGATGTGTGTATATAAAAGCATGGGGGCAGATGCTGTAATATACACATCTGCCCCCATACTGCAAGAATATACACATCTGCCCCCATACTGCAAGAATATACACATCTGCCCCCATACTGCAAGAATATACACATCTGCCCCCATACTGCAAGAATATACACATCTGCCCCCATACTGCAAGAATATACACATCTGCCCCCATACTGTAAGAATATACACATCTGCCCCCATGCTGTAATGTACACATGGGGGCAGATGTGTATATTCTTGCAGTATGGGAGGCAGATGTGTATATTACAGCATGGGGGCAGATGTGTATATTACAGTATGGGGGGCAGATGTGTATATTACAGTATGGGGGGGCAGATGTGTATATTACAGCATGGGGGCAGATGTGTATATTACAGTATGGGGGGCAGATGTGTATATTACAGTATGGGGGGCAGATGTGTATATTACAGTATGGGGGGCAGATGTGTATATTACAGCATGGGGGCAGATGTGTATATTACAGTATGGGGGGCAGATGTGTATATTACAGTATGGGGGGCAGATGTGTATATTACAGCATGGGGGCAGATGTGTATATTACAGTATGGGGGGCAGATGTGTATATTACAGTATGGGGGCAGATGTGTATATTACAGCATGGGGGCAGATGTGTATATTACAGTATGGGGGCAGATGTGTATATTACAGTATGGGGGGCAGATGTGTATATTACAGTATGGGGGGCAGATGTGTATATTCTTGCAGTATGGGGGGGATATATGGATATTACAGTATGGGGGGGGGAGATGTGGATATTACGGTTTGGGGGCAGATGTGGATATTACGGTATGGGGGGGAAGTCATTGATTGTGGAAACTAACTAGTGTCGAGTGATTGTATATAGTGTATACCACATTTACCACTGACTAATGCAGAGTTGCAATGCAAGGAGATCAGCTAAAAGTAGTTGTATCTGTATGTGCGTTAATTAATCGAAATTAGTCGATTAATCGATTAAAAAAAAAAAACGATTAATCGAACACAAAAATTTTAATCAGTAGCAGCCCTAATATATATATATATATATATATATATATATATATATATATATATATATATATATATATATATATATATCCAGGTGCTTGGCTAGATAGAGGGTATGGGACACAGTAACATTACCTGTCAGACAAGCTGAAGGAGCTTAATAGACTTGTATACTGCTGCATTGGACTGTGGAAATGTAAGTCCTGAATGATAACTATGCTATGGAACTCTATGGATCATTGATCTACAGTACTCACAATGAGATTGTGTGGGGAGGGGAAAAGTGCTGTATTTCCTAGGCTGCAGTTTGAATAGCACGATCTTTGGAACGGTGAGCCGGAGCAAGCACATATCCCTGTTTGGGCTTGAACCTGCTACACACAAGCCAGTAGCCTGAGCAGGGATCAAGACCATTCCCAACTGAGAGCCAGAGAGTGAGAGGAAGAATGGATGGGGGTGCAAAGAGACTGAGGACTGAGTTACTGCGGGATAAAGTCTATTTCTGCACAGATAGACCAACACAAAGTGGCACATAATTGTAAAGTGGAAGGAAAATTATAAATGGTTTTCAAACTTGTTTACAAATAAATATCTGAAACGTATGGCGTGCATTTGTATTCACAAACAACAAAAAACCGTGCTAATATCCCCCCCCGCCCTCCAGTCCCTGGCAGCAGCAAGCGTGTGAAAACACAATAGAAATAAACAAAAGAAAAAGCCGCGCCACAAAAATCAGTTAAATCACACGCATTAAAGATGTGATGAATCCGTGGCTATTCAGATGACAACGTCCAATCGCGACGAAACGCGTCTGGGAAGGATCACGCAGTGACGCCACCACGACAAGGAGTAGGGCTCCTGTATGCCGGCCGGCAATTTACCTTTTTATGCTGTTTTAAACACGCTCGCTTGTGAGTATATTTTACCCTTTTTAAAATAAAGTGTATGCTACAGAGTCACGCTATGTGCGCCTGTCTTTCTTTATTTTCATCTCTACGGTGGTATTGAGACATCACGCTCAGGGGACGGAGAGCTTCCTGGTAACCATCAGAGGGATAAAGGCCTGGGCTGGGCTATAGCCACCTGCCTCAAACCGCTTGCCTTCTGGTAAGCGGCTTTCCATATTCCGGTGGAGGGTCACTGTATGCATATGTGTCACTGGGTGTTGTGGAACGTAGGATCGATCATTGCAAGGACTGTATCTTATTGCCTGTGAACACTTGTGTCATCTGAATAGCCACGGATTCATCACATCTTTAATGCGTGTGATTTAACTGATTTTTGTGGCGCGGCTTTTTCTTTTGTGCATTTGTATTCAGCCCCCCTGGGTCAATACTTTGTAGAACCACCTTTTGCTGCAATTATAGCTGCAAGTCTTTTTTGGCATGTAGAGAGTGACATTTTTGCCCATTCTTCTTTGCAAAATAGCTCAAGCTCTATCTGGATGGAGAGCGTCCATGAACAGCAATTTTCAAGTCTTGCCATAGATTCTTAAAGTGGAGCTCCACCCGATTTTTAAGTCATTTGTAATATTTCTAATGCTAAAAAACAATACCGAAATGGATATTTAACCACTTGACACCCGCACGCCGTCATATGACGTCCAAAACGGGGACCTGTTATCCTGGGTGGACGTCATATGACGTCCTGGGCTTTGCGGGGGGATATCTCAATGATGCCTGCACCCGGAGGCATCATTGAGATATCATTTTTTAGCGGCGGCGATCCTGCGCACCGTAAGAACGATCATAGCGGCGGTTCCGTTCTTACAGGCGGCGGGAGGGGACATCCCCCCCCCCTCCTGCCGCCATCCGGTGCTTCTCCGGGCTCTCCCGTCCCACCGGGGGCCCGGAGAGATGATCGCCGTCCGCCGGATGTTTGCCATAGAGAAGACTGGTGACCATCTGGTCACCAGTCATCTCTATGACCGTCGGAGGCCCGGGCGCGATGTGATGACGTCACGCCCGGGTCCCCGTAAGTAAACAAACCGCAATTGCGGCTAGTTTGAATGAGATCTGTGAATTTTTTTTCACGATCTCATTCTTTCCAGCCTGCAGGAGAGATGTGGGGTCTTATTGACCCCGCATCTCTCCTTAAAGAGGACCTGTCACACACATTCCTATTACAAGGGATGTTTACATTCCTTGTAATAGGAATAAAAGCGATTGAAAAAAAAAAATGTAAAAAAAAGTGTAAAAAATAAAGAAATAAGTAAAATAAAAAAGAAAAAATAATAATAAAAAAATTAAAATGCCCCTGTCCCCGGTAGCTCGCGCTCAGAAGCATACGCACACGTAAGTCCCGCCCACGTATGTAAACGTCGTTCAAACCACACATGTGAGGTGTCGCCGCGTGCGTTAGAGCGTGTGCAACAATTCTAGCACTAGACCTCCTCTGTAACTCTAAACTGGCAACCTGTAAAAAAAATTAAGTGTCGCCGATGGAGATTTTTAAGTAACGAAGTTTGGCGCCATTCCATGAGTGTACGCAATTTTAAAGCGTGACATGTTGGGTATCTAGTTACTCAGCGTAACATCATCTTTCATATTTTACCAAAAAATTGGGCTAACGTTACTGTTTTGTTGTTTTTTAATTTATGAAACCATTTTTTTTACAAAAAAAAGCCGTTTGAAAAATTATTGCGCAAATACGGTGCAAGATAAAAAGTTGCAATGACCGCCATTTTATTCCCTAGGGTGTCTGCTAAAAAAACATATATATAATGTTTGGGGGTTCTGAGTAATTTTCTAGCAAAATAATGAGGATTTGTACATGTAGGAAAGAAGTGCCAGAATAGGCCCGGGAAGGAGGTGGGTTTTAAACCCCGGTATTGAAGTGGTTAAGTTTTATAAATATGTACATTATCTTGGTTCTTCGGGTTTTCCTCAGGTTATTCTTATTTCCTGTCCCGCGCTGTGTCATCTGGGAGCTTGTGTCATAGCTTACTTGTTGTCCTATTCTGGCCTAGTCGAAACATCGCGCGATTTCGGGGACCAGGACGAACCACCCCTGCCATTGCTATGGCAACACAGACGCTGACGCCCATGGTCCGCGCTGCGTGTGTGCATGTGCGAGATCGAGCGGTGGATGCTGGGAACACAGCATCACCGCAACCAGGAAGTCCCTGCCCGTATGTAATGCCCACACTAAAAATGGCAACGGAAGGAATATACGTTTTTTTTTTCAGCACACAAAGAGAGCGAAGCAGACCTTAGAGCGGAGAGAAGTAAGTTTATTTAAGCCCTGCAATTAGCTATGTAACTAGACTAAAAAAAAAAAAAATTAGTTGCATGGGAGATCCGCTTTAATATGATTTAAGTCTGGACTTTAAATGGGCCATTATAACACATGAATATGTTTTGATTTAAATTATTCCATTGTAGCTCTGGCTGTATGTTTAGGGTCGTTTTCCTGCTAGAAGGGGAAACTCTGCCCCAGTCTCAAGTCTTTTGCAGACTCTAGCAGGTTGTACTCCAATATTTTCCTGTATTTGGCTCCAACCATCTTCCCGTCAACTCTGACCAGCTTCCCTGTCCCTGCTAAAGAAAAGCTTACCCACATTATGATGCTGCCACCAGCATGTTTCACTGTGGGGATAGTGTGTTCAGGGTGATGTGTAGTGTTAGTTTTCTGCCACACATAGTGTTTTGCTTTTATGCCAAATAGTTCAATTTTGGTCTCATCTGACCAGAGCACCTTCTTCCACATGTTTGCTGTGTCCTTCACATGGCCTCCTGCAAACTGCAAACGGGACTTTTTATGGATTTCTTTAAACACTGACTTTCTTCTTGCCACTCTTCCTTAACCACTTAAGGACCGCCTCATGTACATATACGTCAGCAGAATGGCACAGGCAGGCACATGTACGTATATATACGTCCTCTGCTTGACGTGGGTCGGGGGTCCGATCGGGACCCCCCCCCCCCGTACATGCGGCGGTCCCTGTGGCTTCAGGAGCGATCCGGGACGACGGCGCGGCTATTCGTTTATAGCCGCTCCGTCGCGATTGCTCCCCGGAGCTGAAGAACGGGGAGAGCCGTGTGTAAACACGGCTTCCCCGTGCTTCACTGTGTCGGCGCATCGATCGCGTCATTCCCTTTATAGGGAAGACACGATCGATGACGTCATTCCTACAGCCACACCCCCCTACACTAGTAAACACACACAAAGTAAACCCTAACTCCTACAGCGCCCCCTGTGGTTAACTCCCAAACTGCAAACTGTCATTTTCACAATAAAGAATGCAATTTAAATGCATTTTTTGCTGTGAAAATGACAATTGTCCCAAAAATGTGTCAAAATTGTCCGAAGTGTCCGCCATAATGTCGCAGTCACGAAAAAAATCGCTGATCGCCGCCATTAGTAGTAAAAAAAATAAAAAAAATAAAAATGCAAAAAAACTATCCCCTATTTTGTAAACACTATAAATTTTGCGCAAACCAACCGATAAACGATTATTGTGATTTTTTTTACCAAAAATAGGTAGAAGAATACGTATCAGCCTAAACTGAGGGAAAAAAAATGTTATATATGTTTTTGGGGGATATTTATTATAGCAAAAAGTAAAAAATATAGCATTTTTTTTTAAATTGTCGCTCTATTTTTGTTTATAGCGCAAAAAATAAAAACCGCAGAGGTGATCAAATACCACCAAAAGAAAGCTCTATTTGTGGGGAAAAAAAGACGCCAATTTTGTTTGGGAGCCACGTCGCACGACCGCGCAATTGTCTGTTAAAGCGACGCAGTCCCGAACTGTAAAAACCCCTTGGGTCTTTAGGCAGCATTTTGGTCCGGGGCTTAAGTGGTTAAAGGCCAGATTTGTGGAGTGCCCTCTTAAGCCCCGTACACACGATCGGAATTTCCGATGAAAAAAATCTGATGGATTGTGTATGCCCCATCGGAGGAATTCCATCGGAAATTCCGATGAATTCCATCAGAGTTTAAATATAGAACATGTTCTATTTTACTCCGATGGAATTCTGTCAGAATTCCGATGAGCTTCTGGTCAGGCAAAAGCCTGATCGTGTGTACGCGGCATAATAGTTGTCCTGTGGACAGATTCTCCCACCTGAGCTGTGGATTTCTGCAGCTCCCCCAGAGTTATCATGGGCCTCTTGGCTGCTTCTCTGATTAACCACTTTCCCACCGGACCATTTGTCAGCCTTAAGACCAGAGGTGTTTTTACAATTTTCCACTGCGCTGCTTTAACTGGTAATTGCGCGGCCATACAATGTTGTACCCAAACAAAATTTGCGTCCTTTTTTTCCCACAAATAGAGCTTTCTTTTGATGGTATTTGATTGCCTCTGCGATTTTTAATGTTTGCGATATAAACGGAAAAAGAGCGAAAATTTTGAGAAAAAATGATATTTTCTACTTTTTGTTATAAGAAAAATCGAACAAACTCAATTTTAGTCATACATTTTGGCCAAAATGTATTCAGCCACATGTCTTTAGTAAAAAAAATGCCAATAAGCGTATATATATTGGTTTGCGCAAAAGTTATAGCATCTACAAACTAGGGTACATTTTCTGGAATTTACACAGCTTTTATTTTATGACTGCCTATCTCAATTCTTGAGGTGCTAAAATAGCAGGGAAGTACAAAACCCCCCCCAAATGACCCCATTTTGGAAAGTAGACACCCCAAGGAACCTGCTGAAAGGCATGTTGAGTCCATTGAATATTTTTTTTTTTTGTAACAAGTGATTGAATAATGACAAAAAAAAAAAAAAGAAATTACAAAAAGTTGTCACTAAATGATATATTGCTCACACATGCCATAGTTATATGTGGAATTGCACCCCAAAATACATTCTCCTGCTTCTCCTGAGTACGGGGATACCACATGTGTGAGACTTTTTGGGAGCCCAACCACGTACGGGGCCCCGAAAATCAAGCACCGCCTTCAGGATTTCTAAGGGCGCAAATTTTTGATTTCACTTCTCACTACCTAAGACAGTTTTGAAGGCCATAAAATGCCCAAATAGCACAAAATCCCCCCAAATGACCCCATTTTGGAAAGTAGACACCCCAAGGAATCTGCTGAGGGGCATATTGAGCCCACTGAATATTTTTTTTTTTTGTACCAAGTGATTGAATAATGACAAAAAAAAAAAAGAAAAAAGAAATTACAAAAAGTTGTAACTAAATGATATATTGCTCATACATGCCATGGTTATATGTGGAATTGCACCCCAAAATACATTCTGCTGCTTCTCCTGAGTACGGGGATACCACATGTGTGGGACTTTTTGCGAGTCTAGCCGCGTACGGGACCCCGAAAACCAAGCATCGCCTTCAGGATTTCTAAGGGCGCAAATTTTTTATTTCACTCCTCACTACCGATCACTACCTATCACAGTATTGAAGGCCATAAAAGGCCAAGATGGCACACAACCCCCCCAAATGACCCCATTTTGGAAAGTAGACACCCCAAGCTATTTTCTGAGAGGCATTTTGAGTTCATGGAATATTTTATATCTTGCCACCAGTTGCTGGAATATGACAAACTTTTTTTTTTTTTTTTTTTTTTTGCACAAAGTTGTCACTAAATGATATATTGCTCACACATGCCATGGTTATATGTGGAATTGCACCCCAAAATACATTCTGCTGCTTCTCCTGAGTACGGGGATACCACATGTGTGGGACTTTTCGGGAGCCTAGCCGCGTACGGGGCCCCGAAAACCAAGCACCGCCTTCAGGATTTCTAAGGGCGCAAATTTTTGATTTCACTCCTCGCTGCCTATCACAGTTTCGGAGGCCATGGAATTCCCAGATGGCAGACAACCCCCCCAAATGACCCCATTTTGGAAAGTAGACACCCCAAGCTATTTTCTGAGAGGCATGGTGAGTATTTTACAGCGCTCATTTATTTTTGAAAATGAAGAAAGATATATATATATATATATTTTTTTTTCTTTTTTCAATTTTCAAATCTTTGTGACAAAAAGCAAGATCTGCAAAATACTCAACATACCTCTCAGCAAATAGCTTGGGGTGTCTACTTTCCAAAATGGGGTCATTTGGGGGGGTTTTGTGCCATCTGGGCATTCCATGGCCTCCGAAACTGTGATAGGTAGTGAGGAGTGAAATCAAAAATTTACACCCTTAGAAAGCCTGAAGGTGGTGATTGGTTTTTGGGGTCCCGTACGCGGCTAGGCTCCCAAAAAGTCCCAAACATGTGGTATCCCCGTACTCAGAAGAAGCAGCAGAATGTATTTTGGGGTGTAATTCCACATATGCCCATGGCATGTTTGAGCAATATATCATTTAGTGACAACTTTGTTCCAAAAAAATAAAATAAAATAATAATAATTCTCTTTCCTACAACTTGTGTCAAAATATAAAATATTCCATGGACTCGAGATGCCTCTCAGCAAATAGCTTGGGGTGTCTACTTTCCAAAATGGGGTCATTTGGGTCGGTTTTGAACTGTCCTGGCATTTTATGAACAACATTTAGAAGCTTATGTCACACATTACCCACTCTTCTAACCACTTGAAGAAAAAGCCCTTTCTGACACTGTTTGTTTACATAAAAACATATTATTTTTTTGCAAGAAAGTTAAGTTGAACCCCCAAACATTATATATTATTTTAAAGCAAAGGCCCTACAGATTAAAATGGTGGGTGTTGCATTGTTTTTTACATCGCAGTATTTGCGCAGCGATTTTTCAAATGCATTTTTTTGGGCAAAAATACATATTTTTTTATTTTAATGCACTAAAACACACTATATTGCCCAAATGTTTGATGAAATAAAAAAGATGATCTTAGGCCGAGTACATAGATACCAAACACGACATGCTTTAAAATTGCGCACAAATGCGCAGTGGCGACAAACTACATACATTTTTAAAAGCCTTTAAAAGCCTCTACGGGTTACCACATTAGATTTACAGAGGAGGTCTACTGCTAAAATTACTGCCCTCGATCTGACCTTCGCGGTGATACCTCACATGCATGGTACAATTGCTGTTTACATATGACGCCAAACCGACGCTTGCGTTCTCCTTTGCGCAAGAGCAGGGGGGGGCAGGGGTGCTTTTTTTTTTTTTTTTTTTTTTATTATTATTTAATTTGCTTTTTTAATTTTATTTTAAACTGTTCCTTACTTTTTTTTATTATTTTTATAATTTTTATTGCCATCTTAGGGCATGTAAATATCCCCTATGATAGCAATAGTTAGTGACAGGTACTCTTTTTTGAAAAAATTGGGGTCTATTAGACCCTAGATCTTTCCTCTGCCCTTAAAGCATCTGACCACACCAAGATCGGTGTGATAAAATGTTTTCCCACTTTCCCAATGGCGCAGTTTATATCCGGGGAGGGGACATACCCTCCCACTGCTTGTAAAAGCAGTTTAGAGGCTAATTAGCCGCTAGGACTGCTTTTACATGAAAGCCGACCGCTGGCTGAAAAGAATGATACCAAGATGATACCTAAACCCGCAGGCATCATTCTGGTATAACCATTCAAAGTCCAGCAACATACCATACGTTGATGGTTCTTGTTGGACATGTATTGTAATCTTTTTTTTTTTTTCATGCAGCCTGTTGGCTGAACGAAAAAAAGATTGATCGGTGGGTATGCCCACCATTAGAATACCTCCCTTCATCCACCCACTTCTAATGATGGGCATACATGCACCATTTATATATGCCGAAGCATGGGGGCATCCTCCCGCAAAAAAGTTATGCCGCTCACACACGTATGTACGCCGCATAAAAAGTTATGGCGCATACACACGGTCGGACTTTTCCACGGGCAAGCTTCCAACGGAATTTCGACCGTATGTACGCGGCATTAGGAGCAAAATCGCTCCTCCGCCCCTAATGCCCCCATGCTTCGGCATATATGCTCTTTTTTTAACTGTGGTGGTGAAATCACCTCCCACAGTGTTGGAGTCGCGGCTTTATGTATCGTGGGAGCAAACGCTGTTGCTGTCACGCTAAATAAATCCGTGCTGCAACTGAATGGCGTACCTGCTAAGCAAATGATGGTTAAACATTATAACAAAGTAACATTACATTTTAACATTAAGATCTTACCATACCATACCTGCAAAGCAAATACCAAAAAAATAAATACAGTAAAAAATAAAAAAAATTTTAACGCAACCTGTGCCTAAAAAATATACATGCCGAAGCATGGGGGCATCCTCCCGCATAAAAAGTTATGCCGCATACACACGGTCGAACTTTTCCATGGGCAAGCCTCCGTCGGAATTTCGACCGTATGTACGCGGCATTAGGAGCAAAATCGCTCCTCCGCCCCTGCTGCCCCCATGCTTCGGCATATATGCTTTTTTTTTAACCGTGGTGGTGAAATCACCTCCTACAGCGTTGGAGTCACAGCTTTATAAATCGTGGGAGCAAACGCTGTTGCTGTCACGCTAAATAAATCCGCGATGCAACTGAATGGCGTACCTGCTAAACAAATGATGGTTAACAATAAAACAAACATTACAGTATAACATACCATACCTGCAAAGCAAATACAATAAAACATTGTAAAAATAGAGAGAATAGATATAGAACAATAGTGAGTGGACAGTAGAGAGTGAACATAAGAGAACAATAAAGAGAGGAGAAAAATACAACCACAACTATTTTTGGATTTTTTATTTTATATTTTTTTTGTGTTTTTGTGTGAGTTTTTTTAATTTTTTTTCCACTTTTTTTTCACTTTTATAAAAACTGTAAGAAAACTGTAAACTGAACCTTGCAGATTATGGTCTCTCAAAATGTGATGGCCATCACATATTCCGAGACCCTGTGTTGGTGTGCCTAGGACTGTGTGGTGCTGTACCCTACGCTAAAACTCAATTAGTGTGTGGTAGCGTTTGAAACATACACCAATGCAGAGACCAGGTTGGTCAGGACAGTCGGGACAATAAAAGCGGGTGTCACACCTAAATCCGAGTTTGCTGCAGACACGACATCTTTTTTGGCGGGTTTTTTGGGTAGGGGTACCAGGGAGGACAAAAGGAAAATGCCTCTCATACAGCCGGCTCACTGCATTTGCGTTGGGAAGGTGGGGCACAGCACCATCTGGAAACAGAAGGGCTTCGACGATCTCTTCCTGGAATTTTAGGAAGGATCCAGTCCGTCCTGAAGCTCTGTATAGCACATGAGCGTTCAGCAAAGCCAATTGAAACAAATACACTGACACTTTTTTGTACCAGCGTTTGGACCTCCGGGCAATTAGGTACGGCGCCAACAACTGGTCATTGAGGTCCACCCCTCCCATGTTAAGGTTGTACTCGTGGATACAGAGGGGTTTCTCCACAACACCAGCCGCCGTAGGAATTTGGACTGCCGTGTCTGCGTGAAGCGTGGACAGAACGAAAACATTCCGTGAATCCCTCCACTTCACTGCTAACAAATTATTACACTGTAAGCAGGCTCTCTCCCCCCGACTAAGACGGGATTCTACAAGCCGTTGGGGGATGCCCCGGCGATTAGGTCGCACGGTGCCACATGCGCCAATTCCATAATCAAAAAGGTGACTAAAAAGTGGCACGCTTGTGTAATAATTGTCCACGTACAAGTGGTACCCCTTTCCGAATAAGGGTGACACCAATTCCCACACTATCTTACCAGCGCTCCCTATGTAATCAGGGCAATTCTCCGGCTCTACGTGACTGTCTTTTCCCTCGTAAACCATAAAGCTAGATGTATAGCCTGTTGCCCTGTCACAGAGCTTATACAACTTGACCCCGTATCTGGCACGCTTGCTGGGAAGGAATTGTTTGAATGACAAGCGGCCAGAAAACTTAACCAGGGACTCATCAACGCAGACAACTTGATGGGGATTATACAAGGCTGCAAACCGTTCGTTGAAGTGGTTTACGAGGGGCCGAATTTTGTAGAGCCGATCGAATTCAGGGTCTCCCCGAGGACGACAGAGTTCATTGTCACTAAAATGCATGAACCGCAAGATCTGCTCGTATCGTGTCCTGGCCATGGAGGCAGAGAAAATGGGCATATGGTGAACTGGGTGCGTGGACCAATACATCCGCAGCTCACTCTTTTTAGTAATGCCCATGATGAGGGAAAGGCCCAGAAAGATCTTAAATTCGGAAACCGTAATTGGCTTCCAATCTCTGGCAAGGGACAGCTGGGGATTAGCGGCAATGAATTGACCAGCGTACAAATTGCTTTGGTCCACAATAGATCTATAGAGATCTTCGGTGAAAAACAGCGAATAAAAATCCAGTGACGTAAAATCAACTGTATTCACCTGAATTCCGGGTTGGCCAGTGAATGGGGGAAGTACGGGTGCTGCAGAAGTGGTGGGTACCCAATCAGGATTGGCGAATGCAGCAGGAAGGGCACTATGGGGACGGGCCTGTCTTTGTCGTCTTCTTCTTGGTGGCAGCGGGACACTACTCGTGCTTGCCACCTCTCCAGCTTGAACTGCACTTATGGGACTCGCCACGTCACCAAGTGTTACTGCAGTGCTGGATATATGACCAGGATGTACTAGGCCGCTGGTGCTTGCCAGTTCACCAGAAGGAATAGCGGCGCTAGTACTTCTCTCCTCCATACGAGAGCCCTGCGGTTCTTGCACCTCAGCGACAGCAGAAGATCGGGGTCTGGTACGCCTGATCCTAGCAGGGACCACTCCGTCGTCAGAGCTATCTGTCAGGGAGCCACTGTCGTCTACAGGATCGTATTCTGAGCAAGAATTTGACAGATGCGTGACCTCCTCATCACTATCTGTCAGGCTCATAAACAAGTAGGCCTCTTCATCACTGTACCATCGATTTGCCATTTTGGGCTCTAAATTTAGGGGTACAGTGGTGAGATTCACAGGCAAAAAAGCACCTGACCTGTTAGTGACCGAGTCAAGCGCTACCAAAAAAACTGTTAGCGATCGCAGAGATCAGGCCTGACTCTGCGAACGCTGCAGTTATGTGTTTTTGTGTTTTGTGTCAGTGATCGATCGATCGATACTGCACTTTGGTGGGCTGGACTGGGCGAAGGGGCTAAACGCAGGTGCTAGCAGGTATCTGGGCTGATCCCGCTAACCATGCGTTTTTGGGAACCCTAAACTGCAGGGGACGCTAGTATAGATCTGATCAGATCAAGTATCGATCCGATCAGATACTATACCACTAAAGGGAGGCGTATGGTGCGTGCGTGGGTGTTAGCGCTATTGGCCGCTGCCTGGGGCGACGCAGACCCTATCTGGCGCTAAAACCAAACTTTGATCACCCGCCGGGCGATCAGGGGGTTAAAACTTTATAGCAAAAAATATGGCGGGTGCCTTGATGCTATAAAAAATTAACTAGCTAAACTGCGTCACCCGTGACACTTATACTGTGATCACTGGTGACAGGGGGTAATGAAGGGGTTAAACCTTTATTGGGGGGGGGTTAGGGGGGGTCCCTAGACTTTTTAGGGCCTAAGACTGATTACCCTAACACTTATTTTTGTCACTAATGACACAAGTACAGCGATCAAAAAAAAATCTGATTGCTGTACTGGGTGACACAGTGACAGGCAGTGAATGGGTTAATTTGGGGGGTGATCGGGGGGTGAATTGTGTGCCTACGTGACCTGGTGTCAGTGTAGTGTTGTGCAACTCACGGTTAGATGCTCTCTCCCTCTCGGTCTGGAACGGAAAGACCGACACGAGGGAGAGAGCAGTACTTCCCCTGCCAATGTTTACAAAACATTGCCAGGGGAAGACAACCATTGGTTAGAGCGATCACCAGGTCCAGGCCAGATTTTATTGGCCTGGACCTGGTGGTTGATCAGTTCTGCATCGAATCTGATCATCGGGAACGGCGGGGGGGCGCGCGCGCGCGTCCAATTTCCGTTCACGCGTCGGACGTCATATTACGTGATCTCGCCCAGGAGAGCCACCTTGTGGACGTATTTCGACGGTGCGCGGTCGGCAAGTGGTTAATGCTCTCCTTGCCCGGCTTGTCAGTTTAGGTGGACAGCCATGTCTTGGTAGGTTTGCAGTTGTGCCATACTCTTTCCATTTTTTTGATGATGTATTGAACAGTGCTCCGTGAGATGTTCAAAGCTTGGGATATTTTTTTATAACCTAACCCAGCTTTAAACTTCTCCACAACTGTATTCCTGACCTTTCTGGTGTGTTCCTTAGCTTTCATGATGCTGTTTGTTTACTAAGGTTCTCTAACAAACCTCTGAGGGCTTCACAGAACAGCTGTATTTATACTGAGATTTAATTACACACAGGTGGACTCTATTTACTAATTAGGTGACTCCTGAAGGCAATTGATATCACTAGATTTTAGTTTAGTTAGGGGTATTAGAGTAAAGGGGTCTGAAAACAAATGTACGCCACACTTTTTACATATTAATTTGTAAAACTTTTTGGGAACCGTTTATAATTTTCATTCCACCTCACAATTATGTGCCACTTTGTGTTGGTCTATCACATACAATCCAAATAAAATATATCTATGCTTTTGGTTGCAACATGACAAAATGTGGAAGATTTCAATGTGTTTGAATACTTTTTCAAGGCACTGTATCTAGTATGTATATGTATATATATATATATATATATATATATATATATATATATATACTGTAAAATTGCTTATATACATAAATACATGCGAAAAAATGTATACTGCAACCCCTAAGGCAATCAAATAAACTGTAAAAAAAAAAGTACAATGGATCAAAAGAAGGCTTGCAACATTTCTGCATGCTACAGTACTTTAATGTATCATAATTGTTCATTATAAGACCTCAGCTTAATTTGATATGTCTGTACTTGTATGTTGATTGACATTTTTATATCCCTGACCTCATGAACTTATCTTGTAATATAACCAATGATTGGCTGTCTCAGCAAAAATGACAACCACACTTTTTTCTCTTTTTCTCATTGTCAGAGTGCAACTCCTACATATACAAATGACTCACATGCTAGATTTTTATCTCATCTATCTCTCTTAGTCACTCTCCTAATTAATATTATACCGTGTTTAAGCCATTAAATTAATTGTATAATTAGTAATAAAGGCATCCTAAATTTAAAGGTTGGCAACAAAAATACAGATGGCAGCCTAGTAGCATACTTTGCAATGCAAAAACTTAAAAACGCAAAGCCTAGGCTAAGCCATCGTTGCCTTTGTTCTTTTTTTGTTCAAATTTTTTTTACAAAACAGTCTAAAAAGTATTGTCACTATTTCTCTGCAGAGGACAATTAGGGCTTATTTTTAAATGATTGCTTTAGAAAGAAAGTGTAAACGCATACATTTCCATTAGACTGGCCAATAATTCATTTCAAAATGATTCATTCCTAAAGTGAACTAGTCAGGTATGGCTATTTGTAAAAATTGGTGTTCTACCTCCTCTGTCAAAAGCTAAATGCAGTTCATAATTGTGGACAGTTCGAACACTTTCCTAGTCTATCATTCGCTTTTCTAACACAACGCTGAGTGAACAGCGAGCGCCCAGCATGGCGCCCGCTGTTCACCATTTTGAACGCCTATTTTTTGTACGCAGGTGCTTCCAAAAAAAAAACAGATCTACAGTACAATCCATCATTTTGTCAATAATTTTAAATGGCACCTTAAAGTGGAGGTGCCATCAAAAAAATGTTTTTGCTCTAAACTCTAGCTTACGACTAAAAAAGAAAAAAAAATAATTTTTTTTTTTTACTCATCTGGAAATGCCTGTTGCTATGCGGTCCCACGAAATCTGCCTTTGAATCCACCTAGGATTCTGACATCATCTCCCTCTAATGCTCCTGGGAAATGTGTGTCAAAATTTCCCAGGATGCAGTGCGCTGTCCAATTATCACTCCCCATCCAAGACTTCCAGGAAGTAAGTGCCTATAGCCTTCACATTGCCCACAAGCAAAATGACAACGGTGTAGATATAGTTTTATAAACTATCTTTTTTGAATATCTATGCGGATCAACGGCGGATTGTAAAATAGTAAGTGACCAGATTTATATTATAAAAACGCAGGATGAAAGGACATACATTTAAAAAATGCTAATTGTGGTTGGAACTCCACTTTAAAGTGGAGGTTCACCCTAAAACATGTATATACCATTCCATCCAGCATACTGCCGACATGTACAGTATGCTGTTTTTTTTTTCGCTGTACATACCCTCGTATAGTTATTTCCCCCCCGGCTTCCAGGTAGTGGCTCCCGCGGGAGTGGGCGTTCCTATTCAGAGACTAAGTGATTGATGTGATGCCAAAAGCTTCCCCCCGGCGCATAATGCGCGTCACCAGTTTCCGAAAGAAGCCGAACTGCGAGTCGGCTCTATACGGCACTAAACGGCGCCTGCACACCGACGTTCGGCTTCTTTCAGAAACTGGTGACGCTCCGGGGGGAAGCTTTTGTCATCACGTCAATCACTTAGTCTCTGAATAGGAACGCCCACTCCCGCGGGAGCCACTACCCGGAAGTGGGGGGGAAATAGCTATACGAGGGTATGTACAGCGAAAAAAAAAAAGCATACTGTACATGTTGGCAGTATGCTGGATGGAATGGTATATACATGTTTTTAGGGTGAACCTCTGCTTTAATGCCAGGGTTTCTCAATGCATATGTGTTTCAGCTCACCAAAATACACAGATGTGAATTGGCAGCCTTAGAACAGAGGAATTCACACGTGGTACCACATGAAAATGCATTGCGCTAATACACCTACATTAACACAGAGCATAGTGTAAACCCAGTCTTAATGGCAGGGGCCTCCACTAAGCTACACTAGTTGCTACTTGATGCTGATCAGCATGCTGTTGGTCAATGTGTGTTGGCAGTATGCCTCATTCTATAACCTCTTTTTGTTATACCCTCAGCTATTTTGATCATCCATCTGTGTGTGTTCCCTCTAATGTAGGTCTGTCAATCAAGCAGTGTACCTTCGTATGTCTATCTGTTTTTTATGCAGGTCAGTGCGTGTCCAGCAGTTAATATTGGTCAGGGTGTGTCTGTAAGTCAGTGCATATTATGTGTTAAAAACTGATTATTGTAGTTTTGGGGAACCCTCATTGTGTGATAATCCTTATTCTTTGGAGTGGTTGTGGTTACAAGGCTTTATTTCACACACTATGGTTCCCTTTTGGTTAAAGTTCATTGTACATAGCTTTACATTACCTAATATCCCACCTGAATAGATAACTATTTACAGTCAGTTAAAGTAACCCTGTCAATAATCTGAAAGTCTGTAAGATAAAAACTGTTCTGAAAAAAACAAAACACTTGCCTCTCTTGCTGCTACTCCGATCAAGGGGAATCACCAGTTAAATGTTGTGAAGAAACCAACCTGTCAAGGAATGCATATCTCCTTGTCCCCACTGCATTGTGTAGTTCCTACCACAGACTCCTATATAATACTGTGGTACTCAGTAGTAGTGTATTTAGGTTTTGTGCTGCCCTAGGCCTGACTAAACTCGTGCACCCCCTAATTTAAATATGACCCACCACTTTATGTCAAGGCAACACCCCTTGCTGTTTAAGACCCGCCCTGAAATTTTCGAGTGGAGAAAATTGTTCTGAGGGCCTAGGGGGCAATGAATTCCTCTCACTTCCTGTTTGGCTATGGGGCAGGAAGTGATGGGAAATCTCTGCAATGGGACAGGGATGGTAAAAAATAAAATGACAGGGGCTATAACCCTCTCTTACTCTATCCAAAATGAAAAAAAAGTGTGCTTAAAGTAGAACTATAGGCAACAAATTTCTGATAATTTTATGGAGAGGACTAAGAAGATATAACCATGCCAATGGTGCAGCAAAAAACATATGGCACACTGAGGAAGGTTTGTGGTCCAGGATGATAGGACAGTCAAATTTAGAAACAGTGCCCTCCACAGTTGCAGAATGCCGCCTGCCCACATAACGGAGGCAGTGCGGCCGCTTTATGGGGGCGCTAGCCTAATTTGCCTCTCAGCCCAGTCCACCCCATAAGACTGGCGCTACACTAACAGTATCACGGCGGAGACTCTTTCCGTGCTGCCCACCTTCAAAGTGCTGCCCTAGGCCTGGGCCTTGTTGGCCTAGGCCAGGATACAGCATTGGTACTCAGTAGTGATGTTAAAATTGGTGAGAAGAATCAATGAGTGGGAGACACAGGAGATTAAGGCTCTGCTCAAACCAGTGTGATTTCAGATGCAACTTGAGTCACACAAAATCACATGACAATGGAAATGGTGACTGTTCACATCAATGCAACTCAGCACATTGGCCTACATTTATAGGGGTGGTGGGGAAACGCGGTAAAATCGCTACATGTTTTTGCCACGATTTGCATTTTTCGGCAACCGGCAGTCAAAACATTCCCGTCCTGAACATATATCTTCCATTTTGCATACTGAAGGTTTTTTACCTTAATGCGATGAAAGCAGTTTCAGAAGTTTAGAAATCCTTCTGTAACCAATGCCATTAACCACTTAAGGACCAGCCCATGTACATATACGTCCACAATATGGCACGTACAGGCACATGGGCGTATAGGTACGTCCTCGCCTATTAGCGGGTGGGGGGTCCGATCGGGACCCCCCCCGCTACATGCGGAGGTCGGGTCCGCTCGGGGAGCGATCCGGGACCACGGCGCGGCTATTTGTTTATAGCCGCTCCGTCGCGATCGCTCCCCGGAGCTGAAGAACGAGGAGAGCCGTGTGTAAACACGGCTTCCCCGTCCTTCACTATGGCGGCGCATCGATCGCGTCATTCCCTTTATAGGGAAGACACGATCGATGACGTCATTCCTACAGCCACACCCCCAAACAGTTGTAAACACATACTAGGTGCACCCTAACTCCTACAGCGCCACCTGTGGTTAACTCCCAAACTGCAACTGTCATTTTCACAATAAAGAATGCAATTTAAATGCATTTTTTGCTGTGAAAATGACAATGGTCCCAAAAATGTGTCAAAATTGTCCGAAGTGTCCGCCATAATGTCGCAGTCACGAAAAAAATTGCTGATCGCCGCCATTAGTAGTAAAAAAAAAATAAAAAATAAAAATGCAATAAAACTATCCCCTATTTTGTAAACACTATAAATTTTGCGCAAACCAATCGATAAACGCTTATTGCGATTTTTTTTACTAAAAATAGGTAGAAGAATACGTATCGGCCTAAACTGAGGAAAAAAAATGTTTTTATATATGTTTTTGGGGGATATTTATTACAGCAAAAAGTAAAAAATATTGCTTTTTTTTCAAAATTGTCGCTCTATTTTTGTTTATAGCGCAAAAACTAAAAACCGCAGATGTGATCAAATACCACCAAAAGAAAGCTCTATTTGTGGGGAAAAAAGGACGCCAATTTTGTTTGGGAGCCACGTCGCACGACCGCGCAATTGTCTGTTAAAGCGACGCAGTCCCGAACTGTAAAAACACCTTGGGTCTTTAGGCTGCATATTGGTCCGGGGCTTAAGTGGTTAATATGTTTTGCAACAATAAGGTTGAAAAGGTTTGGGGAGAGCACTTTGCTTTTACCCATCATGAGATGTTTCTTGTGTGACACCTTGGTAATGAGACACCTTTTTATAGGCCATCAGTTAAGACTGGGGCAGGATTGCTATCTAATTACTGATAGATATCAGCTGGTGTTTTGACTTTCCATGCCGTTTTACACCTCCCTTTCTTCACATGTTCAATACTTTTCCCCTGTGTCATTCCATTTTTTTACACATTATTTTATTTCTGAACGTATTTGTTTTGGTTTATTTGTATGTATGTATTGCATGGATTGTTAAGGACATGTGGTGAACATTTCATGTCATTAGCATCATTACACTCACCGGACACTTAATTGGGGATACCTGTTCAATTGCTTGGTAACACAAATTGCTAATCAGCCAATCACATGGCAGCAACTTGATCCATTAGGCATCTAGATGTGGTGAAGAAGACTTGCCAAAGTTCAAACCGAGCATGAGAATAGGGAAAAATATATATATATATATTTTTTTCTTCTAGCATAAAATTAAGCATAGTAGCGCGAGCTACAGTATGCCTGTATTTTTTTTTTTTGCCCCGTACTCACTGTGCAATCCTGTATTGAAGATTCCTATCCAGAGGGAAGGTGATTGACGGCCGGCTATGGCACGTCACGCTTCTCCGGAAATAGCCGAAATAGGACTTGGCTCTTCACGGCGCCTGCGCATAGTCTGTGCGCAGGCGCCGTATAGCGCCGTGAAGAGCCGAGACCTACTCCGGCTATCTTCGGGGAGCGTGATGTGCCATAGCCGGCCGTCAATCATCCTCCCTCTGGATAGGAACGCCCATTCCCCGCGGGGAGTCGGAATCTTATCTATACGATTGCACAGTGAGTACGGGGCTAAAAAAATAAATACAGGCATACTGTAGCTCGCGCTACTATGCCTAATTTAATGCTAAAATGTTGGTAATGAGGGTGAACCACCGCTTTAAGTGACTTTGAACGTGTCATTGTTGTTGGTGCCAGACAAGCTGGTCTGAGTGTTTCAAAAACTGCTGATCTACTGGGATTTTCACACACAACCATCTCTAGGATTTACAGAGAATGGTCAGAAAAAAGAGAAAATATCCAGGGAGCGGCAGTTGTGTGGACGAAAATGTCTTCTTGTTGTCAGAGGTCAGAGGAGACTGGGCAGACTGGTTTGAGATTATACAAAGGCAACAGTAACTCAAATAACCACTTGTTACAACTAAGGTATGCAGAATTTCAATTCTGAATGCATAACACATCGAACCTTGAAGCAGATGGGCTACGGCAGCAGATGACCACACCAGGTGTGACTCCTATCAACTAAGAACAGGAAACCGAGGCTACAATACACACAGGATGACCAAAAAAGGACAATAGAAGATTGGAAGAGCTTACCTGTTCTGATGAGTCTCAATTCATCAGCTGTGACGCTCAGATGGTAGGGTCAGAACTTGGCATAAAAAATATGAAAGCAAGGCCCAATCCTGCCTTGTATTAATAGTTTGAGCTGGTGGTGGTGTAATGGTGTGGGGGATATTTTCTTGGCACACTTTTGGCCCCTTAGAACCAATTGAGCATAATTTATATACCACGGCCTACCTGAGTTTTGTTGCTGACCATGTCCATCCCTTTATGACTACTGTCATGTTACATGATATTATTTTTATTATGTACTGTCTCTTTAATGCCTATCTAGTTTGTCTCTTGTGGCATTCCTTAGTTTGCATGCTGCTCAGTCTCCTCCCCCTCTTTGCTGTATCAGTCATTTTAATGCTGTAATTCATCTGACCTGTGTCTATTCTCTATACCTGCATGGAAGAATCGTTCTTTTACCTGTTGTAACTTGCATTCTACGGATCATACGACGAATAAACATCGCCAGATCTTCTTTCATGTGAGTTGTGACTGAGTAAGCTATCTGGAAAGGTGATTTGGGATGGATAATCTCTTCAGGGCAATGAGCTCCATGTGCCACTGAAAACCACATTCATAGCCTTTGTAGCCGATTCAGAATAGTAAAAGAACGTATCCAGCAGCCTGCACAGAGATAACTGCGTCACAGGACAGATCATAGTGAAGTGTAACTGTGTGTATTGCACGAGAATTCTGCATACAACCCCAGCACAGCTTGTTACAGCTCCTCACAGTATACAGACACTCTTCACTGCTACAGTCAAGCCTGTGTACTGCAGGCCATCATGAGTGGAAAGGGCTCAGTGTGTGATGAAACACCACAGCATGCACCACACAGAGAAAGCCAGGATGAGGACCCAGAGTTCACTGCATCGACCAAACGCTCTGTCAAACCCACTTGGAAGGTTAAAGAGAACTATGAATCCATGAGAACTGAACTAGCAACCAGTTTGAAGCAGATTTGGGATAAAATCCTCACCCACATTGATGTGATTTCATGTCCCAGCCATGAGGTACTGCAACTAGAGGGCGCCATAAAGCATCTCTCTGCTTCATACGAACTGTACCAGACTACAAGCAACAAATATAAAACTATTCTGCAAAGCATCAACACTGAGGAGTCCTTAGAGCAACTTAACAATGCCCAGCTTCTTAATGAGGAAAGAGAAAGCTTTATCCAGCGAACTAAAGCAAAGGCAGAAGCAAAATTAATGCTGCCACGGGACACTGTATCTCACAAATCTGTATCCACCAGACGTTCTAAAGGTTCCTCTAGATCCCGAAGTTCAAGGCACTCAACGCTTAGTGAACAGCTAATAAATGCCCGCGCCGAAGCAGAGGCTATTAAGGTACGGGCCGCATATGCAAAAAAGAGAGCAGAAATGGAAACCGAGGCAGCGCATCAAAAGGCAGTAATGGAAGCCGAGGCAGCGCATCAAAAGGCAGCAATAGAAGCTCAAACGGCACGTCAAAGGGCAGCAATTGAAGCTTTAAAGGAACAGAGCAACTACGAGGCAGCTGCAGCAAAACTAAAGGTTTTGGAACAAGCTATCGGTGCAGATGAAAACGCTAGCGAAAGGGTCAGCGTCAAGGCAGATGTAGAAGATCCCTTTGAACGCACTAAGAACTATGTTCTAAACCACAGCAGTGAACACTCAATTACCTCCACGTTTCACGGCAACGCAAGGACTTCACCACATCATCAGGTAAAAGCTGTTCCAGCCACTTCCTACATGCAAACCCACCCCAGTGCAGCTCCCGACTGTCATGCTGATCCCGCATATGTCACAAAACGGCACACTAATCCGCAAGCAAGTCGCCAGCCTCCTGCTAACAGTACTGTTCCAGACCTTCACCCAACAATTCAGCTGAATGCCCTTGCTGCACCATATCTTCCCACGTCTCTTTGCAACGATACCATAAACAATGCAATCCACAACAATCAACCAGCAACCTCCTATGTAAAGTCAGAGGCAACCGATACAACAGAGGTAGTAAAGTACTTACTTCGACATGAGCTCGCCAAGTCAGGCCTAGTAAACTTCGACGACCATCCTGAAAATTATAGAAGCTGGAAAGCCGCTTTCAAAACTACATTAGGCGGTATCGGTTTTACTGCCGATCGTGAGCTGGATCTGCTGATCGGGTTGCTTGGCCCACAGTCAACAGAACGTGTCAAGAGCCTCAGGTCACTTTACATCGACAATCCAACTGCAGGTCTCACCGCAGCATGGGAGCGTCTAGAACAGACTTACGGTAGTCCTGAAGCCATAGAGAATGCATTGCTCAAACGATTGGAACATTTCCCAAGGATATCTGGTAAGGACAATATAGAGTTCCAGAGACTCAGCGACCTTCTTCTCGAAGTCCAGCTTGCCAAAACTGACCCTAAGCTACCTGGCCTCAGTTACCTGGACACTGCTCGAGGAGTTAACCCTATCGTTTGCAAGCTTCCGCATGGCCTACAAGAAAAGTGGATCCAAGTTGGGTCATCATACAAACGGGAAAACAAGGTTTCCTTTCCCCCGTTCTCCTACTTCTGCAATTTCGTCAGGAACATTGCTGACACCAAGAACGATCCTAGTTTTGCATTCAGCGAGTTCAATACTCCCTCACCTAAAGGTGACAACCTACATACTAGCTACAGGAACCGCAGAGGTCCCGTGTCCGTTAGGAAGACAGACATTATTCCCACTCCCGCCCCAAACAAGAGCGGCAAGATCGAAAACCCAAACCGATTATGTCCCATCCACAAGAAGCCTCATCCCCTCAAAAAATGTATCGGTTTCAGAAAGAAGCCCCTACAAGAACGAAAGGAACTCCTAAAGACTTTTGGGGTATGTTATAGATGCTGTGCTTCCACCGATCACTTTGCCAAGGAATGTAAAACTCCTATCAAGTGCATAGAGTGCGGTTCCGAGGACCATGTGCAAGCACTCCATCCCCTTGAGTCCAATCCTTCACAACATGCAGACCTTCCTCCTGGGCAGAACCACAGCGGGAAGAGTACAGATCACGTACCTAATTCCACCATGGTATTTTCTTCGTGCACTGAAGTCTGTGGGGAAGACCACTGTGACAAATCTTGCGCTAAAATATGCCTAGTGAAAATTCATCACAAGGATCAGCCAGAAAAGACTTTAAGGGTGTATGCTATCTTAGACGATCAAAGCAATCGATCGCTTGCACGATCCGAACTGTTCGATCTATTTTGCACAAAAGGAGAGGTTCACCCTTACACCTTAGGCACTTGTAGTGGAACTACAGAGGTTTTTGGAAGAAGGGCTCATGGATTTATTGTGTCCTCCCTAGAAAATAACCTACAATTACCCTTACCTACACTTGTAGAGTGTAACCAGATACCAGCCAACAAAGAAGAAATACCTACACCAGAAGTTGCCTTCTACCACCCTCATCTAAGGTCAATAGCCAGTGAAATCCCACTACTTGACAAAGATGCTAAAATCCTTCTTCTGCTGGGAAGAGATATTCTAAGGATCCACAAGGTACACAGGCAGGTCAGCGGACCTCCAGAGGCCCCATTCGCCCAGTACCTGGACTTAGGCTGGGTCATCATAGGCAACGTCTGTATAGGCAAAATGAAAAGGCCTACTAACATTTCTTCATTCAAGACAAATGTATTGCCAAATGGTCGTAATACTCACTTTGAGCCATGCCCACATCACTACTGGGTAAAGGAGAAGGTAACTAGCTGCAAGTTGCAACATTGCAACACAAACCTTTCCCGCACCTACGATGACAGCTTTGGTTCTACAGTTTTCAATGTAAGCAGTGAAGACGACAAGTTGGCTCCTTCGGCAGAAGACAAAGAATTCCTTAAAGTAATGGACAATGAGTTCTTTCAGGAAGATTCCAATAGCTGGGTAGCACCCCTACCCTTTCGCCTCCCGAGAGAGAAGCTACCAAACAATCTACATCAAGCAGTCAAAAGATTCTCCTCCTTAAAGCGTACCTTAAGCAGGAAGCCAGAGATGGAAAGACATTTTGTGGACTTCATACAGAATATCTTTGACAGGGGTCATGCTGAACCCGCACCCCCATTGAAAGAAGGAGAAGAATGCTGGTACCTCCCTTCCTTCGGTGTGTATCACCCACGAAAGCCAGACCAAATCAGAGTTGTCTTTGACTCCAGTGCCCAACATGAAGGCTTCTCACTTAACGACATGCTCCTCACAGGGCCCAACTTGAACAACAACCTCATTGGAGTCCTAATTCGCTTTCGTCAAGAACCTGTAGCGGTGATGGCCGACATTCAACAAATGTTCCACTGCTTCATCGTCAAGGAAGATAACAGGAATTACCTCAGGTTTCTATGGCACAAGGACAACGACATCAACAAAGAGGTAATTGATTACCGAATGAGGGTGCATGTCTTTGGGAACAGCCCTTCCCCAGCTGTAGCAATCTATGGACTAAAAAAGACAGCTCAGCTTGGAGAAGCTGAGTATGGATCCGATGCTCGTCAATTTGTTGAAAGGAACTTTTACGTAGACGACGGGCTCAAATCCTTTCCTACTGCTAAAGAAGCAATTAATCTTCTTACCAGAACAAAGGAGATGCTAGCTGTAGCAAACTTGAGACTTCACAAAATTATATCTAACAGCCAAGAGCTAATGAATGCATTTCACCCTGAGGACTATGCTGCCAGTGTGAAAGACCTTGACCTTGGGTCAGACACACCCCCTATGCAGAGAAGTCTAGGTCTGCTGTGGAACATCAAAGTAGACACATTCACCTTCCAGGTGTCAACCTGTGACAAACCCTTCACCAAGAGAGGAGTCTTGTCCGTAGTGAACAGCATCTACGACCCACTGGGATTTATAGCCCCAGTCACCATCCAAGGTAAGATGTTATTAAGACAGCTTACTACTGATAACATAGATTGGGACACTCCGTTACCTATTGAGAAACAACAAAGATGGGAGAAATGGAGAGGTTCTCTGAAGACATTAGAACAGCTCCAAATTCCACGTTGCTATGCCCCAGTCTCCATCTCAGCCGCTGTCCAGAGGGAAATCCATATTTTCTCAGATGCATCAGTTGAAGCTATAGCTGCAGTGGCCTATTTGAAGACCTCAGGAGTTAATGGAGACATACACTGCAACTTTGTTCTAGGCAAGACAAAGCTAACACCAAAACCCGCACATACCATATCCAGACTTGAACTTTGTGCAGCTGTGCTAGCAGTGGAAATAGCTGAAGTCATAAAGAGTGAAATGGACATTAACATTGATTCCTTCACATTTTACACAGACAGCAAGATAGTGCTTGGTTACATTTACAACCAAACTAAACAATTTTACGTGTACGTCAGCAATAGAGTAGAACGTATCAGAAGGTTCTCCTTGCCAAAGCAATGGCACCATATTCCCACTGACCTTAATCCTGCCGATTGTGGGACAAGAGCTATATCTCCAGTAGCTCTCCTCGACTGCTTGTGGCTGTCGCCTCCAAGATTTCTTTCTGAAAACTCCTACTCAATTTCCACGGACACTACCTATGAACTGGTACATCCTGACGATGATAAAGAAATCAGGTCTATGTACACCACACTGTGTACCTCTGCGAGTTCAGAACAAAAACTAAAGTCGCATCGTTTTGAACGTTTCTCAACCTGGTCATCAGCTGTTAGGGCTGTTGCTTATTTGATACACATTGCCCATTGTTTTTAAAGGAGGTTCTGCTCGGACTTTCTCACGACCAACCACGGAATTGGTGCTTCTTCTCCCAATTGAGTGACTTAGGCAGGAGTACCGGCTATACCTGTTATGGCGGGGAGAATATCACTATCACTATTGACTGTGCTACTGTTGAAGTCCCACGATTACAAACGATAGACTGCAGGACTCAAGCCATCTGTTTTTTGGACGTCATGTTTCATTGTTCATTTACTGCATATCTTCTTGTGTTTGCGGGTATCTCGTATCTATGGTTTACACACCAGTTTTACCTTTAACGTTTCTTCCCCTACAGGTTCAAGTTGGACGTATCTTTATATATGTAATAGACTTTGAAATCTAAAGATTTCAGGCGGGGAGTGTCATGTTACATGATATTATTTTTATTATGTACTGTCTCTTTAATGCCTATCTAGTTTGTCTCTTGTGGCATTCCTTAGTTTGCATGCTGCTCAGTCTCCTCCCCCTCTTTGCTGTATCAGTCATTTTAATGCTGTAATTCATCTGACCTGTGTCTATTCTCTATACCTGCATGGAAGAATCGTTCTTTTACCTGTTGTAACTTGCATTCTACGGATCATACGACGAATAAACATCGCCAGATCTTCTTTCATGTGAGTTGTGACTGAGTAAGCTATCTGGAAAGGTGATTTGGGATGGATAATCTCTTCAGGGCAATGAGCTCCATGTGCCACTGAAAACCACATTCATAGCCTTTGTAGCCGATTCAGAATAACTACAGTGTACCTATTAGAGTTGAACTGAATATTAACTCATGCAGAAGTGCAGCAGCCATCTTTAGGGAGACCACTTAGTAATGCTCATCTATAAAATGTCTCCAATGCAGGGGGAGCCATTACTTGAAGACAGTAATTGGCTGAAGCAACAGAGCAAGGGGACAGTGAACGGGCCTGCTGGAAAAATGGAGCTTGGTTGTGCCACCAGCCTGCAGAATACAGAAAGGAAGCCACTGTGGGGACCATATGCTGATGCAACTATTTTCTTGCGCTGATGCAACTGAGAGAGTACACCACAAAGCTGTAGTGAAGGGGAGACAGTGATGTGTGGCCAACATTTTCTGTGCTGTCCAGGACAAGAGGGCTGTTCAGAGACTGATGCTGCCATCCTACCTGGAAGCAAGCTGGTGTGTGGGATAGACTGAGCTGCTGCTTCTACTGCTGCTGGATGATCGGATCCCTGCCATAGCTCACCACAGTCGAATGATAACTCAGAGAAGCAAAGAGCAAGAGAACCTTCTCCCTGGGTAGGTGTGATTTGGATGCCTGGTGAGATCAGACTAAAGAGCACTCCTACTGTCTGACTTGAACTGGACTTTTACTGAATTAAAGCACCAAAGAGTATGCCCTGTGACTGATCTTACATCATAGACGTTATTCTGTTGTCTGCTGGGAACTGTTGTTGTTTCTCCAAGGCCCCCAACTTTGCCGACCAGCGTTTTTTTTTTTTTTTCCATTAATCAGTTGCCAGTGCAATAAAACTGGGTCTGTTATAGCTTTCTTTATAACTGTCTTTATATTTACTGTTGCTAGGTAAATGCAATTAAATTCTGTTAATTACAGTTATTTAGAATACTACAGGCATTTAACCTTATCTCCCAGTGTCAATGTTATTTTCTAACTGATTGTTAGCACAAGTGCACTTGCTAATCCTCTCTTCTTTTATGCTGCGTACACACGATCGGTTCGTCTGATGAAAACTGTCCCGTTTTCATCGGACGAACCGATCGTGTGTGGGCCCCATAGTTTTTTTTTCCATCGTCGAAAAAACTTAGAACCTGTTTTAAAATTATTTGATGGTTAAAAAACTGATAGAAAAAAACGATCATCCGTGTGCAAGTCCGTCGGTTAAAAATACATGCAAGCTCAGAATCAAGTCGAAGCATGCTCGGAAGCATTGAACTTAATTTTTCTCAGCATGTCGTAGTGTTTTCAGTCACCGCGTTCTGACACAAACGTTTTTTTAACTGATGGTGTGTAGGCAAGACTGATGAAAGTCAGATTCATCGGATATCTGATGAAAAAATCCATTGGTCCGTTCTCATCGGATGAACCGATCATGTGTACAGGACATTAGGCTATCAAAAGAGGAAAAACTCAGATGACCGCACACCAGAATTATATGTTAAACGTCTTCTTTATCCAAACTTTTAAAATCACCATACTATCAGAGAACAACACCCCAGGGAAGCCTATTGATAAGTTTCATGCCACTAGGGCGCTTAATCATAATATGCTGTGACCACAGAAAGTGAAGGTATAAATAAACATGCAATTAGGCAATCAATTAATTAAAAAACTACACCTGGATGGTGCAGCATCGGCATAAGACAATGGTGATTTAAAAAGTTTGAATAAAGAAGATGTTTTACACTTGATATTGCTGTGCAGTCATCTGAGTGCTTCCTCTTTCTATCTATCTCATGAAAATGAAAACGATCATCACAGTGTATATAGAAATATATACAGTATCTCACAAAAGTGAGTACACCCCTCACATTTTTGTAAATATTTTATTATATCTTTTCATGTGACAACACTAAAGAAATTACACTTTGCTACAGTGTAAAATTGTACGTGTAAAGCTGGTATAACAGTGTCAATTTACTGTCCCCTCAAAATAACTTAGTTCAGAGCCATTCATGTCTAAACCACTGGCAACAAAAGTGAGTACACCCCTAAGTGAAAATGTCCAAATAGGCCCAATTAGCCATTTTCCCTCCCCTGTGTCACATGACTCATTATTGTTACAAGGTCTCAGGTGTGAATGGGGAGCAGGTGTGTTAAATTTGGTTTTATAGCTCTCACTCTCTCATACTGGTCACTGGAAGTTCAACATGACACCTCATGGCAAAGAACACTCTGAGGATCTGAACAAAATAATTGTTGCTCTACATAAAGATGGCCTAGGCTATAAAAAGATTGCCAAGACCCTGAAACTGAGCTGCAGCACAGTGGCCAAGACAATACAGCAGTTTAACAGGACAGGTTCCACTTAGAACAGGCCGCATCATGGTCGAGTTGATTGCACATGCTCAGCGACATGAGTGCTGCCAGTATTGCTGCAAAGGTTGAACGGGTGGGGGGGTCATCTTGTCAGTGCTCAGACCAATCGCCGCACACACTGCATCAAATTAGTCTGCATGGCTGTCATCCCAGAAGGAAGTCGCTTCTAAAGATGATGCACAAGAAAGCCCACAGTTTGCTGAAGACAAGAAGATAAAGGATATGATGAGACCAAGATGAATTTATTTGGTTCAGATGGTGTCAAGCGTGTGTGGTGGCAACCAGGTGAGGAGTACAAAGACAAGTGTGTCTTGCCTACAGTCAAGCATGGTGGCGGGAGTGTCATGGTCTGGGGCTGCATGAGTGCTGCCGGCGCTGGGGAGCTACAGTTCATTGAGGGAACCATGAATGCCAGCATGTACTGTGACATACTGAAGCAGAGCATGATCCCCTCCTTTCGGAGACTGGGCCGCAGGGCAGTATTCCAACATGATAACGACCCCAAACACACCTCCAAGACAACCACTGCCTTGCTAAAGAACATGAGGGTAAAGGTGATGGACTGGCCAAGCATGTCTCCAGACCTAAACCCTATTAACCATCTGTGGGGCATCCTCAAACGGAAGGTGGAGGAGCGCAAGTTCTCTAACAGCCACCCGCTCCTTGATGTCGTCATGGAGGAGTGGAAGAGGACTCCAGTGGCAATCTGTGAAGCTCTGGTGAACTCCATGCCCAAGAGGGTTAAGGCAGTGCTGGAAAATAATGGTGGCCACACAAAATATTGACACTTTGGGCCCAATTTGGAGATTTTCACTTAGGGGTGTACTCACTTTTGTTGCCAGCGGTTTAGACATTAATGGCTGTGTGTTAAGTTATTTTGAGGGGACGTCAAATTTACACTGTTATACAAGCTGTACACTCACTACTTTACATTGTAGCAAAGTGTAATTCCTTCAGTGTTGTCACATGAAAAGATATAATAAAATATTTACAAAAATATTAGGGGTGTACTCACTTTTGTGAGACACTGTAAATATATATACCAGATATCACCCATCTCTCTGCATCCCTGTCCTTGAAATGTAAATGATTAAAGCATGTTGCACTTTGTTTAATGAAGGTCCTATTTGTTTGCCTCATTCCCACCCAAGAGCACCAGACCACCCAGCTCATAGCCTGCAAACTATTTGAGGTTTTGTTTAGATTTTGCGGCTAGGCAATCTATGGTATATTGCATGTAATAGACTCAAACTCTGCATACATGACCGATTATGAAATTACCTCAATTAAAATGAAAAGGGAAAGCACTGCAGTGGGATTAACACTGGTTAAAGTTATAATCAGAGACCACATCAGAAATATAAAAATGTTTTGGTCTTTTCTTGGTTACTATATCACTATATACAGTATAATACAGTATATATTTGCATGTGTATAGATATACCTGTATATATCTTTACTGGTATTTGTTTAAAATCATCCATTAGTTTCTCAATTTATTGAAACAACATGAGAGTCATTATAATCTCCTAAAAGCTGGCTTTGTATTAAAGCTGGACTCCTGTCAGATAATAAAAGCTTACCATTTAATCCAGTTATGCATATATTTAAAATCATTAAACTTCTTCAACAAAATATCAACCAAACTTCTTTTCTATTGAGTTTTGTTTTAGTGTGGGGAATAGTGAACACCTCTGTCCGGTTTTAATAATCCCAGGACCCTGCATTCACTCAATCTTGTCTCCCACAGTACACAGAACATGGAAATGCAATTATTTTAGTAAATATAACCTGCTAAATACCCTTTATCATAGCAGTCTTGTGACTTCTATCAGTGTCTGGCTGAGCACTTGTTAAAGCTTTCAGGTGGAGTTTTCATTCTCCTCTGACTGTCCTATGAGGCTGCAGGACCCCTGACCCTCTGTTTGGACAATGCTGATTGGCCCAGTGTCGATCATATGCACCCTCCTAAGAAAAAAGAAAAAACTCTCTAGCAATACACACCAAACTGAGCATGTGCAGAGTGCCTCCGAGACTCTGTACTATAAGCAGATGTATTGGGGACAGTAAAAGTAGGGGAGGATCAGAGAAGACATCTTTTTTACACAATGTGCTTTACTGCCTATACAGACTGTTTTACTATTGTGAGTTTAGTAACACTTTAAATGCGCACTATGTCCCCATTAGGGAGATTTACCCTCACATTCTATTATGTCTGACACCTATCAACCAGACTGGAAAATAGGGGAAATCTTCCCAACAGGGACACAAACAGCAATTTTAAAAAAAAACTTACAGAGGTTGCTACCACTGTCTAAATCCCTAACTTGTATCTCTTTTCTAACTGACACCTTTAAAATAGACAGGAAACATGGAAGTAATCAGCCCAATGGGGACACAGAGAACAATTAAAAACTACAGAGAATCTAAAACAATAAAACAATGAAAAATAAAATATTTTGGATAAAGTTCCGATTTATACATGATTTTAAAAACACCTTCTATCAATGCCTGAAATCTATTCTTATAGTAGATTCTTGTTATTGCCTGCACTGTAGTGGAGAATGCTGTTAGTCTATCACATGCTGCTTCCTGCCAGGAGGAGAGAACAGGTTGGGGTTAATTTACTATAACTGGAGAGTGCTTGATCTGCATAGAAACCAATCAGCTTCTGACTTCAGCTCGTTTAATTAAGCTTTGTGAAAAAAAAAAAACTGGAAGCTGATTGGATTCTATGCAGAGCTGCACAAGATTTTCCAGTTTTGGTAAATCAACCCCAGTATGTCCTTATCATATTTGGGATGCTTCTTCCTTGTTGATTCAGGAGGCTGGGGATGGTTAGAAGCCTAAGCTTTATTTCTAAAGCCGGCCATAGACGGTTCGAGCCATGTATGTGCAAGCTGACTCTACTCAAGTTGATCCATTGGTCAACTTGGGTACAACTTGGGTACAACCATCATGTCAGTTTTTTTAGGATGTGAATATTGCCAGCGGCTATAGCCACTAGTAATGATCACTGTGTTTTCCTGCCATGGATGGCTCCTCGCACACCCCCCACTGGGAAAACATAAAAGATTGTGTTGATGAGGGAATCAAGCAATTTTCTTTTCTGCAATTTGTGGTTGTGGCTATTTTCACACTAAAGTTCCTCCCTGCCAATCTGGAGGCAGGTCATGAGACCTGTTTCCCGATTGGCCAAAGTGTCAGGCAATCCTATTGGATGAGAGAGAAGACACACGGCGGAGGAAGCTGCTGGAGGAGAGGACACCGCAGCCACTGCCCGCACCACACCAGGGATGTATTTAGGTTTTGTGCTGCCCTAGGCCTGACTATACTCATGCACCCCCTAATTTAAATATGACCCACTCCTTCCTGTCAATCTCTGCAATAGGACAGGGATGGTAAAAAATTTGAAGCGATGAACCCCCCCCCCCCCACCACAGTTGCAGAATGCCAACCGCCCACATGCTGGAAGCAGTGCGGCCGATTTATGGGGGTGCTAAACTAATTTACCTAACAGTGTAGCGCAAGCCGGCGGGGACACTGTCCGTGATGCCCCCCTGCAAAGTGCTGCCCTAGGCCTGGGCCTTGTTGGCCTAGGCCAGGATACAGCATTGCACCACACCACACGCACGGCTGGCAGACCATGCTGGAGGACACCACAGCCCACCACCTAGATCGGGTAAGTGGGGGACCGCGGGCCACCTAGGGTAGGGGGTAGTAGTGCCGTGCCGCTGGCATCCCGGCGAGGGGGTGGAAGTGCCACACCGCCGACCACCCGGGGAGAGGGGGTGGTTGTTTGCCAAACCCCCAAAAGAAAAACCCACAAGCCACCACTGATGGTTGGCTAGTTTGTTACTAGGTGGCTCTGTCCAAAAATAGTGTTTACAAGCAATGAATAATATAATTGGGTGTTAGGTCCCCTTTAGACAAAGCCTTTCTGTAGTTATGTAATGGGTGGCGTTAGTGGATATATATATATATATATATATATATATATATATATATATTGGGTTGGGTGGAACCAAGTGCAGATGGGGTATGGTAGCCATTTACACCATACTTATGCAGATGTAGTCAGTACAGTCAAGGTCCTGCTCAGGGTAGAGGTCGCAGGAGAAATATAGAGAGTTAAGTAGGAGCAGCTGCAGCAGTCCTGTCTCAGGAAGGACTAGGTAATAGTCATGAGCTGGATGCATAAAGCCTAATGTGCAAGTCAGAGCCCTCTAAGTACAAAAACATACTTGGGAGGAACACCCTAAAAATGCTATACATCTAAGATGGTGCTGCTATAAGACCAAAAACAGTACAACACAGATTATAGCGCACACATGCAAAAATGACATTTATCCCATTTATCCTGCAAAGCTAGTTAAAAACACGGGAGCATATTCAAAAATACGGGGGTTTGGTCACACTATATGGTCATATAGTGCTAAGCCCACTTACTGCGACAAAGTAGCATGAATTAGTGGGTCCTACCCTGTTAATAGAATGAAAGAACCTGGGTCTCAACCATGTGGGAGAACTGAAGGGATTCCTTCTATGCACTAGTGGCCACTAATGTGCGGTAATGAAGAGGGGGAGGGGTGCTCCAGCCCAAGAGACCTGGTCAGGGTCTATACAACATACAAAAACATACTTGGGGGCACACCCTAAAAATGCTATACATCCAAGATGGTGCTGCTATAAGACCAAAAGCAGTACAAAACAGATTATAGCGCACACATGTAAAAATTACATTTATCCTGCAAGGCTAGTTAAAAACACCGGAGCATATTCAAAAATACGGGGGTTTGGTCACACTATATGGTCATAGTGCTAAGCCCACTTACTGCGACAAATTACCCCTCTAAGTGTCTGGGTTCAGGAGAGTAACTTCAGGAAGAGTACCCGACTGAGTAGAGCTATGGAGTGGGACTTTAAAGGAAAGACTGGTATACTATAGAAGGCACCTTGTTAATCTCTGCTGACAGAGCAGGATGCTACATTAATCAGATTATGAGATGAGAAATTAGGAACTCTCATTACATGTTATATAACTGAGTGTGCATAAGAAGCTCCTCAAAGCGGAGTTCCATCCAAAAGTGGAACTTCCGCTCATTTGTCTCCACCCCCCCCCCCCCCCTCCGGTGCCACATTTGGCATCTTTCGGTAGGAGGGGACGCGAAAATACTTTCAGAAGCACAGGCCACAGCGTCAGCACCTCTTTCCCCCACCGTCGGCGCCAGTAGGAGAGCACAGAGGTGCCTCGCGCATGCGCAGTAGGGACCCAGCGTGAAGCCATAATGCTATACTGCCGGGTTCCCTTATCTGCAATGGCGGCGGCAGCACCTGACAACTGATGGAAACATCAGCTGCGGTGCCGACATCGCTGGACTCCAGGATAGGTAAGTGTCCTATTATTAAAAGTCAGTAGCTGCAGTATGTGCAGCTGCCGACTTGTAATTTTTGGAGGGGTGGGCGGACCTCTTCTTTAAGCACTTGTTTTGTGTAGAGTTAAATATAACTGGTTGATAATTTATGTGAATGAATTATGGCAATTATCACTTTTTTTATAACTTGAAGAGTGCTGTGTAATGTACTGGTTTCACATAATGACCACTGCAGTATGTCCTCTTTATGCGAGATTGGCAAAGTAATGTCAAGCGACCCGAAATAGTAGGTCTATGTGATGTAATGTGTCAATGCCATCTTTTGAAGAACACCAATAACGTGCGGAAACTATCTTTTGTGTCGACATTATTTTCTTTGTATATAAAGGCTAATGGCCAGGGATGTCGAGCGAAGTTCTCTGGCAAGGAGATGGGCACAATATGGCCAAGGTAGAGGGCTAAAAGCAGGTGGGTTGTTGTTCTATCCTACATAAAGCGGGGTGGGGACTTGCACCTCTTGGTGCCAACACCCAGCCATTCAGAAACCCCCTTACATGTTTATTAGTACAGAGCAGTAGCGGTACGTCTATAGAGGGCGCCGGAGTGCCGCCTCCTCTGGCTCTCGCACCGCCACTGATTACAATAACATAGATTCATGCATTGCATGAATCTATGTTATTGTTGCTGCTGCCGCCGACTATTGAGATGGCCGGATGGTAAGCGCCGGCCACCTGAATAGCGGCAGCTGGTTGGCTGTGTGGAAGTGCCTATCAGAGCCAGCGGCTCTGATAGGCTTTCCGAGTACAGCCCTCAGGCTGTAATCGGCTTGCGGAAACTTATCTAAGGGACGTATGGGGGTGTCTTCCTTGGATAAGACTGACAGGCGTCTCGGCCAATCAGGTTCACCGGTTCTGGTTACCAGTAACCTGATTGGCTGAAGCGTCATCGAGGGCGGGGGAAGACACTGAGGGACGTAGAAAAAGGATGGCTGACCCCCAGAAAGGTAAGTGCCGGGCGGGGGAGGGGAATTTTACAGGGCACAGCAGCAACAGTGGGCACAGTGGCGACAATGGGCACAGTGGCAACAATTAAAGGGCACAGTGGCATCAATTGGCACAGTGGTGATAAAGGGCACAGTGGCGACAATTGACACAGTGGCTGCGTTTGATGGCATGGCACAGTGGCAGCGTTTGATGGCATGGCACAGTGGTGAAAATGTATAGCACAGTGGCTGCATTTGATGGCATGGTACAGTGGTGACAATTGATGGCACAGTGGCTGTGTTTGATGGCATGGCACAGTGACTGCGTTTGATGGCATGGCATAGTGGTGACAATTGATGGCACAGTGGCTGTGTTTGATGGCATGGCACAGTGACTGCATTTTATGGCATGGCACAGTGGTGATAATTGATGGCACAGTGGCTGCGTTTGATGGCATGGCACAGTGGCTGCCAGGGATGGACTGGCCATTGGGACCACAGGGAGTTTCCCGGTGGGCCGATGGCTCAGTGGGCCGGCTTCAGTGACAGCGGACTGCTGCCCCCTCCACTCCTCTGTCTCTCCCTCCCCGCAGCGCCCACCTGGGGGGAAAAAGAAGCAGGGGGGACGACAGAGGAGTATGTGGGGAGGGACAGACAGCTGACTTAACAGCTATGGCCTGGGAGTTTCTCACTTCTGCCTAATCTGGTCCCATAAGGGGGGGCACCGAACTGATTCTTTGCCTCGGGTGAAATAATGCCTAGCTTCCCCACTGGTACTGCCTATAAGAGTACCAGTACCAGCTGTTCTACTCTAATAAAGTAGAACGGCTAGTGGCTAGTGAAGGGGGAGAGGGGGCTTTGGTGGCCGGGGGGGGGGGGGGGCGGGTGCGGGAGTTGTCCGGCCGCCATGGGAGAGACCTGTCAAAGTCGGCCAGTCTGAATGAAGTCCAGGGCCAAATTTCTGTCCCAGTCCATCCCTGGTGGCTGCGTTTGATGGCATGGCACAGTGGTGACAATTGATGGCACAGTGGCTGCGTTTGATGGCATGGCACAGTGACTGCATTTGATGGCATGGCACAGTGGTGACAATTGATGGCACAGTGGCTGCGTTTGATGGCATGGCACAGTGGTGACAATTGATGGCACAGTGGCTGCGTTTGATGGCATGGCACAGTGGTGACAATTGATGGCACAGTGGCTGCGTTTGATGGCATGGCACAGTGATGGCAATTGATGGCACAGTGGTTGCGTTTGATGGCACAGTGGCTGCGTTTGATGGCATGGCACAGTGGCTGCGTTTGATGGCATGGCACAGTGGTGACAATTGATGGCACAGTGGCTGCATTTGATGGGTCCAATGGCTGCATTTGATGGGCACAGTGGCTGCATTTGATGGGCACAGAGGGGCTGTAATTGTTTTTTTGTTTTTTTTCGTTTGCACCCCCCCAAAGATTTTGAGCACCAGCCGCCACTGGTACAGAGCTGGCAGGAGGCTTGGCAGAATGACTAGTCTGCATGCTTGCATTACAGTCTATTCAGCAATATAGTACAGCAGCACAGGGAGAACAGAGATGGTCACAAGAGTATGTGCAGTACTTTACAAATTCTTTGGCAGGTAAAATATTTCCCATAAACATGTTTAAAAGTGGATTTAGCTGTCTGGCTGGAGTTGCCCTCAAGGTGAAGAGAAGGCAAACAGAAAGAATTGGACGACTCTGAAAAATCTTCTTGAAATAACATAAACAAAGTGTCACTGTTGCTACTGATATTTATTCCAAAGAAAACCCACACTTTAATAACCACATAAGAGACTGATAAAGAGGAAGTAAGCCTCTGTGGTCAAGTCATTAACACTTTCAGGTCACTTAGTGGTATAATTACACATCATTGTGTTTCATTATCACAGACTTACAACTAAATCATGTTTGATAAAGGCAGTGCTTGATTCTAACAGCCTGCGCGGAAATCTTCCTGGAACAGCAGAGTTTGTATTGTATTGTTATTGATTGAAGTTTTTAATTAAATAAGGTTAAAATCGTTCTATACAAACACATAGTAAAACACATTATAATGTTAAATGACCCCAGAGACTCTAATAACACCTCCAAGTTATATAGATATATTGTCAACCCAATTGGCGCAGAGATAAAGGTAACCAATAGCAGCATCCAAATGGAGATATTTCTGTGGAGTAGTTGAGTCAAAATATGAGGTTGCACAAACAATTTGCTCTACATGTTACGTGCATAAATGTGCTTCTTCAGGAGCTTGTAAATCCAACAAATACTGTATATAAGAAAGACATCAAATAAGTATATCATTTTATCCAAAACATAAAACAAAAATAGTTATAAACAGTACAGCAGTCGTTCTGGTGGAGTTCAACACCTAGCAGCATTCATCCCCCATGACCACCAGAGGGCAAGAAGCAAAGCCCCTTAGTGGGGACACATTCATATATAAAAGAAATATATTCATAGATATGGCCATATAACGTTGCAATAATATATAGAGGTGTTCATACATATGTATACCATATTGTAAACAATACTTACATAAAGAGCAGAGTTTCTTAACAACACTGCAAAGGAACTGTGTATAAGTATCAGGACCAAATAGTCCAAATATAGGATCTATAAACAAAAATAAAATACAAATATGGTAACAGATCGAATTCCATTGCATGCATGCATGCCAAAGAAGGCAAGCATAGCAATATGCATAAGTAAAACTCGGTCAGGTACATTCAATGACCGATATTATGTTGCAACTATGTGTTAGTGGAACACAAGTATATAGCATAATGGGGGCTTACTGTGTAGGCATTATGTACTGCTGGTAAACAGAGCATTCAGCAAAAGTAGCAGTAAGGGACGCACACACGTCTAGACAGAGAACTCTTGCGGTAATGAAAACCAGCAGGTATCACTATCCAACATACATAGTAGTGTCCATTAGTAGGAAGAAGGGGGGAGGAACTTACAGCTCAATATGGCCACTACCTAATGGTAGAGAGCTAGAAAAGAACGATATATAGTCAAAAATATGACACCGCAATTGTATGAGAAAGTATCAGATAAAGGTCATGAATAATGCACCAATCCTACCTCTTTTATGGTGGAATAGTAGAAAATAATTAAGAAATTGGAGCCGTGTGTGTCCCCTGGATGTTTGGTGTGGTCTGCTGATGAGTTTAAGAGTAAGCCCAGGGCCGATCCGCCCTATAGGCTCACTATGCAAGCTGCTTAGGGCCCCGCAAAGCTGCGGAGGGCCCCCCAAATTACTAGAGGCCCCGCCTGGTGAGAAGTCATTTTCGACCCCTCACCCCACTTCTCAACTTGCTGGCTGCATGATAGAAGAGGTAAGAAGTCAGCACCCCCCACTTCTCACTTTAATGAAAGATGTAATTTCCAACAGCAGAACACCCCTCCCCCTGCTTCTAAACTTTAATCTTTAATGTGACATGTCACTGTCGGCAGCGCCCCCCCACTTCTCAACTTTGACATGTCATTTTGCTTAGAGCCCCAGGGAGGTCAGGATCGGCACTGAGTAAGCCACATATAAATGGGTCCAGGCCGGAAGTGCATCACTTCAAACCGGAAGTGACAACATCCGGTCTGACCACAGGCTACCACACATGCGCCGGATGAAGCCGCTGACACAGCGGCAAGCGAACAATGAAACTGCAGCAGAGGCAGAGCAACAAGGAGACTACAAGATACCCCGGTACTCCACCATACGCCACACATTCGGTCATAAAGGGACAGGATGGGCGGTGCTGGGTGGCCACACACAAGGGACAATAGAGCCTCAATGATCCCAAGAGGTCACAAGGACGGGCGTAGCCAAGCCAAACCGAACCAGTACGACATTAACATAGAAAGCTAAATATAAAAACCTTTTTTCAGATGTAACAAAGATATCCCTACTACAAATTGATAAATAATAACGTAGTACATATCCATAACCCTGGGTACAACAGTCTAAAGATATATTTTACTTTAGATTCAATTTGGGTCTACTCAATCGTTTGGATTGTAGGTTTTTTAAAAGAGATTGTTGGACCAATATGACATTCTAGAAAAATAGAGCCTATTATACATGGAGGGGAGAATATCATTCAATGAAGAAAATCATTGCCCTATAATTGACGGCAGGGAATCAGTGGCGGACTTCAAAAACTGGCAGAAAATATTTAATAAACTGTAAAATCAAGAAACACTATAGTAATTATATTTCAAGGATGTAATGCCAGAGTTGGTGGCCAGACAATGGGTCCCTGCCAGGGGAAGTTTTTTTTAGAGGGAAAGTATCGAAACAGACACAGCGACAGACTACAGAAAAGGCTTGTAGGATTGAGTTTCATTTAACCCAGGCAGGTAAATGGCATTTAGTCATTCAATCCAGAGGGTTTCTTTCTGGAGAATAAGTTTGTCCCACTCTCCCCCTCTGGGGCTTTTTGGGACAACGGCCCCCTTTATGCTATATACTTTTGTTCCACTAACACATAGTTGCAACATAGTATCGGTCATTGAATGTACCTGACCGAGTTTTATTTATGCATATTGCTATGCTTGCCTTGTTTGGCATGCATGCATGCAACAGAATTCAGTCTGTTACCATATTTGTATTTTATTTTTGATAATAGATCTTATATTTTGGACTATTTGGTCCTGATACCTATACACAGTTCCTTTGCAGTGTTGTTAAGGAACTCTGCTCTTTATGTAAGTACTGTTTACAATATGGTTTACATATGAACAACTCTATATATTATTGCAACGTTATATGGCCATATCTATGAATATATTTATTTTATATATAAATATAAGGGGTTTTGCTTCTTGCCCCTTGGTGGTCATGGGGGATGGATGCTGCTAGGTGTTGAACTCTACCAGAATGATTGCTGTACTGTTTATAACTATTTTTGTTTTATGTTTTGGATAAAATGATATACTTATTTGATGCCTTTCTTATATATTTATTAGATTTACAAGCTCCTGAAGCAGCGCATTTATGCGTGTAACATGTAGAGCAAATTTTTTGTGCGACCTTATGTTTTGACACAACTATGCCATGCGAATATCTCCATTTGGATGCTGCTATTGGTTACCTTTATCTCTGCACCAATTGAGTTCACAATATATCTATATAACTTGGAGGTGTTATTAGAGTCTCTGGGGTCATTTAACATTATAATGTGTTTTAATATGTGCTTGTATACAATGATTTTAACCTTATTCATTTATAAACTTCAATCAATTTGATATAGTCTATGCGTGTGCCTATAAAGTCCCATTCATTTATAGTTGCATACAACTGTAGCACTACCCCCGGAGGAGCTGCTGTTTTTTTAGGGGGTATACGCTCGGTGATTAACCCCTTAAAGTGTCTCAAAACCCTCCCTTAACACACCCGGTAATATGGGAGTTGTGGACCCCAGTAGCTTGAGGGGAAGTACAATATCCCGTTACACTGCAACAGATTATGCAAATAAAAGGGGTCTTGCAGTATGAAAGATAGGCTGCACACAGGCTTCAAGATAACCAAAGTAATGTTTTACTTAAAGAAGAAAACAAAGGAACATAAGTAAAACAGTAATACTCTATTTGCAGATCCCTGCAGTATCAATAACAATAATAAGGCTAAGGCCCCGTACACACGAGAGGATCCATCCGCTGGAATTGATCCGCGGACCGGCTCCAGCGGATAGATCCCCTGGTGTGTACAATCCAGCGGATCTGTTTCCGCGGATTTTTATCCCCTGGGATGGATTTCAAGCGGATAAAAATTTGAAGACATGCTTTCAAATCTATCCGCTTGAATCCATCCCAACGGATTGATCCGCTGGTCTGTACAGACTCACCGGATCAATCCGTCCGAATGGATCCCCCGCATGCGTCGTAATGATTCGACGCATGTGTGGAATTCATTATATGACAGCGTCGCGCACGTCGCCGCGTCATCATCGCGGCGACGGCGCGACACGTCATCGCGATGGGATTTCGGCGCGAATTTCGATCCTATGGTGAGTACACTCCATCGGATCCAAATCCGTGGAAATCCTCGAGAGGATTTATCCGCGGAAACGGTCCGTTGGACCGTATCCGCGGATAAATCCTCTCGTGTGTACTAGGCCTTAAGTGTAAGCTAGACTGCAATGTCATATAGACCTGTGTGAGCACACAGCAAGAGGGACCCCCTCAACAGAACATATACATTGAAAAGCCCTCTTGCCAAACCTCACCCAGCTCTCTGCCTCTCTACAATATTATATTATATAGTAATAGAACTGATTACTCGGTCAATGAGCAATGCAATGAATATATGCAATATATGCAATATACAACACTAAATAGATACCCCTTGGGTACTGTAACTATAGCTAATCAGGATGACCTGGCGTCCCAGGCCAAACTTCTATACAGTCTCCTGATAATAGTTTGTGCACTTGTGCGTTGGCATGTGTTGGCGCGCAAAGAGCAATTTATAATCCAAAAGGGTAATAGCAAACTGTTAAACGTTTCCTAAATAGTCAAACAATGGATATCAACGATCCGCCCTTCCGCAAGACAATCAGTACTTTCAGGCAAGTGACCGTCTCACCCAACCAGTTCAGGCTTTGTCCTTCTACGGCACACCGTCTGGTCGATTAGCAGTCTCCGGTCCTCAGACAGGTCACAGGGTTCCGTCTCTTCTTCTTAAAGCCGCTCCACCCGGGCGTATGTAGGCCTCAACTGCGACATACTCCCCGTGGAGACACACCTGACAGTGTTCTCCTGGGTTGAAGAGGCAGTCCCGAGAGAGCGTGCCGAACACGTCCTCTCCCTTAAATTTCCTCCCCCAGCAGGCGGTGCGGAAGGCAAAGCATCTTGGGGTTGCACAGCTGATCTCTGGGTAATGTAGTTCACTACAGGCCAGGGCAAATGGAGTCTCTTCTCCTTCTGAACTCAATCCCCAACATTCACTGCGGTACCAGGATTTAATGTGAACAACAGGTGGCTCTAACCCAACTCGGCCACAGGAGGGAGCTGAGATCCTTCACAATCAGCAATGGTAGTCTTTTGTATCACATCAGAAAGGGCGATACCCCGCTACACAACGTTACCTCATTTGACGTAAAAGTGTTACTAAACCCAGGACCCTGCATTCATTACATCTGGTTCCCCACAGTACACAGAACATGGAAATGCAATTATTTTTGTAAATATAAACTGTTAATACCTTTTCTCATAAGCAGTATATAGCAGCCTTGTGACTTATATCAGTTCCTTGTAAAGCTTGTAGGAGGAGTTTTCATTCTCCTCTCACCCTCTGTCTGGACAGTGATGATTGCGCTGATCACATGCACTGTCCCAAGTAAAAAGAAAAACTCTCTAGCAATACACACCAAACTGAGCATGTGCAGCTTGTCCCCGAGCTCTATATTATCTGAAAATAATTAGGGGACAGCAGAAGAAGAGGAGGGTCGGAGAGCCAGGATCACACAGCCTTTATACACAATGCAGAGAATTAACTCCTTAGGTTCCATAGTGAGTATAACAAGCATGATTTACTGCATATACACACTGGGCCAGATTCTCAAAAGAATTACGCCGGTGTACTACAGATACACCAGCGTAATTCGAAAATCCCGCCGGCATATCATTGTATTCTCAAAACAAGATATGCCAGAATTAGGCTAGGATCCAACTGGTGTAAGTCACTTACACAGTCGGATCCTAAATGCAATACTACGCTGGCCGCTAGGTGGCTTTTACGTCGATTTCAGCGTCGCCTATGCAAATGAGCCGAATACGCCGCTTCGCCGTAGTTTACGTCGTTTCCGTAAGCGTAAGGTTACCCCTGCTATATGCACAGTGGCAACATTTGATGAGCACAGTGGCAGCATTTGATGGCACTGTGGCAGCGTTTGATGTGCATAGTGACTGCAATTGATGGGCACAGTGGCAGCATTTGATGAGCACAGTGGCAGCATTTGATGGCACAGTGGCAGCGTTTGATGTGCATAGTGACTGCAATTGATGGGCACAGTGGCAGCATTTGATGGGCACATTGGCTGCAATTAATGGGCACAGTGGTTACGTTTGATGGGCACAGTGGCTGCGTTTGATGGGCACAGTGGTGGCAATTGATGGGCACAGTGGCTGCATTTGATGGCACATTGGCTGCAATTTTTATTTCATAATTTTTCAGTTTGTTTGCGCACCCCCAAAACTTTTGAGCACCAGCTGCCACTGTGTTTAGGGGTTCACATACTCTTCACTACAACTAATGTTCACCTGTGACCTGTAGTGATTTATATCAGTCTTAAAACTGAAAGCTCAATTCGCATTTATAATCTTCCTGCTTTGAGATTATCAGTTCTCTGTAATGGTCATGAGTCACACTCATTTAAATATGGACATAATCTCTTTCATTCCCTCTGTCCTTGGACCTGCTAAAAAGAAGATACATATTAGTCTAAAGGATGTAAATGGACATATGCGAAATATTGCAATGCAACAGCCATGGGTTGCAATGTTGTAGACATAGACAGTAGCAGGAAAGTGAAACATAGTACAATTTATGGCAGAAAGGTTTACCCTCTTCACAAACAGCTACACAAATGTATATATGATTATACTGTAGACCTACATGAGGAGGCTCAGATATTGATAAATGGGCCATCAAATGTTTGAAAATAGTCCAAGATATAAACCACCAGATGCAGGGGTATGAAACGATCACATCATGGAAACCTATCATAAATGTGACATAACTTGTAAAGCAATGCAAATAAATGTTTAACAGAAAATGTAAAATGTAGTCTACACAATACTGATCTATGATTTATAAGATTTAGTAAGTCATGCAATTGAGACCAAGCTTTCAACCCTCAACTTTTTCTGGGAAATCTAAAATCCACACAAATGTGGAAAATATATAATGTGGGTCAGGGCCAGCAAAATCCATATCTTAGGCCTCGTACACACGACCATTTTGTGCGTATGTTTGCGTGGATCTCGATGAGAAAAAAAGAGAACATGCTCTCTTTTTTCTCGTCGGAAGTCTCAATTTCCTCGTCGTGTTTCTCATTGGGCTGGTTTACGACAAGAAACATGTGTGTATGCTTAGAAACCCGCACATGCTCAGAATAAAGTATGAGACGGGAGCGCACCTTCGGTAAAAGTAGCGTTCGTAATGGAGATAGCACATTCGTCACGCTGTAACAGACTGAAAAGCGTGAATCGTCTCTCACCAAACTTTTACTAACACGCGGTAACACAAGATTAGCAAAAGCAGCCCCAAGGGTGGCACCAGTGAAATCGAACTTCCCCTTTATAGTGCAGTCGTACGTGTTGTACGTCACCGCGCTTGAGAACGACGAGATTTTGTCTTAACAGTGTGTATGCAAGGAAAGCTTGACAAGATTCTCGTCAAGGAAAACAACGTTTATTTTAAAACAAGATTCTCGGTCGTGTGTACGAGGCCTTAGGCTTTTACAGTAAGTGGATAAATCAGGCTGGAACTATTTATATAAAGCAATAAATCTGACATTCACTACAGGTGAATTTTCTTGGTGCATGTGTTTTAACCCTTTTTCAGCCAGAGTAGTTTTTGCATTCTTTTTGCACACGTTTAAAAAATAATTTCAGACCCAAAGATTAGTTAAAAGCTCCAAACGTTATATATTTTCTGAAAGCAGAGACCCTGGAAAACAATTTTATGTCACACAATATTAGCACAATGGTTTATATACACAAATTTTCAGTAAAAAAAATCACCTAAAATGGTATTAAATCCAACAACTACAGTGGGGATCGAAAGTTTGGGCACCCCAGATAAATATTTGTATTAATGTGCATAACGAAGCCAAGGAAAGATGGACAAATCTCCAAAAGGCATCAAATTACAGATTAGACATTCTTATAATATGTCAAAAAAAGTTTGATTTTATTTCCATCATTTACACTTAAAAATGTACAGAAAACAAAAAAATGGCGTCTGCAAACGTTTGGGCACCCTGCAGAGTTAATATCTTGTACTGCCCCCTTTGGGAAGTATCACAGCTTGTAAACGCTTTTTGTAGCCAGCCAAGAGTCTTTCAATTCTTGTTTGAGATATCTTTGCCCATTCTTCCTTACAAAAGTCTTCCAGTTCTTTGAGATTTATGGGCTGTCTGTCACGCACAGCTCTTTTAAGGTCTATCCACAGATTTTCAATTATGTTGAGGTCAGGAGATTGTGAAGGCCATGGCAAAACCTTCAGTGTACGCCTCTTGATGTAATCCCCTGTGGATTTTGAGGTGTGTTTAGGATCATTATCCATTTGTAGAAGCCATCCTCTCTTTAACTTCAACTTTTTCACAGATGGCATCAAGTTACCATCCAAAATTTGCTGAAATGTTATTGAATCCATTTTTCCTTCTACTCGTGAAATGTTCCCTGTGCCTCTGGCTGCAATACAACCCCAAAGCATGATTGATCCACCCCCATGCTTAACAGTTGGACAGAGGTTCTTTTCATTCAATTCTGTGCCCTTTCTTCTCCAAATGTACCTTTGCTCATTCCGGCCAAAAAGTTATATTTTAATCTCATCGGTCCACAGAACTTGTTTCCAAAATGCATCAGGCTTGTCTATATGTTCATTTGCAAAGTTCAAACACTGATTTTTGTGGTGAGGACTTCTGTGGTGAGGTTTTCTTCTGATGACTCTTCCATGAAGACCATATTTGTACAAGTATCTCTTTATAGAGGAATAGTGTACCACAACTCCAGTGTCTGCCAGATCTTTCTGGAGGGATCACGCAGTCAAACGTGGGTTATGAATTGCTTTTCTCACAATCCTGCGAGCTGTTCTGTCTGATATTTTTCTTGGTCTTCCAGATCTTGCTTTAACTTCCACTGTTCCTGATGACTGTCATTTCTTAATTACATTCCGAACAGAGGATATTCTTCTGAAAACGCTTTGCTATCTTCTTATAGCCTTCTCCAGCTTTGTGAGCGTCAACTATTTTCAGTTTCAGTTTTCTAGACAACTGCTTAGAAGAACCCATGGTGCTGATTGTTGGGGCAAGGTCATATGAGTCTGGGCATTTAAAACCTTTGAGATTGACATCACCTGGTCTTCCCAGACGATGATTGAGAACACTCCATGACACTGGCAGGTCTCAGCTTTGCAAAGGGGGCAGTGCATGCTATAAATTCTGCAGGGTGCCAAAAAATTTTTTTGTTTTCTGTAATTTTGAAAGTGTAAATGATGGAAATAAAATCTAACTTTTTTGGAAATATTATAAGAATGTCTAATCTGTAATTTGATGCCTTTTGGAGATTTTTCCATCTTTCCTTGGCTTCGTTATGCACATTAATACAAATTTTTACCTGGGGTGCCCAAACTTTCGATCCCCACTGTAGCTTACCAATGTGGTGGCTGTATTCGTTTTCTCTTTTTTTTTTTATATCGCCTAGTGATCCAGCCAGTAACACACTTTCTGTCTGAAGGCCCATACACACGCTAGGACTTTTTGACAACAAACTTCAAAATGAGCAGGTGTGAAAAACAGCACGGAGAATCCTTTAAGACTGTTCCAGGGTTCAAGCGCAAGGGGAAAAATTACAAGACTGTTGCCACAGATAAACAGACCATGGGCTCAGGACCTGGAGACTGGCCAAATAGGTCAGGAAGGTCAGGAAGGTCTCTGAGGCAGTTAAGAGGACTGGGTAGAGCTGTGAAGGCCCGGAAAAAAAATGGAAAAATTCAGAAAAAAACTTTTTTATTTCCCGTTTTTTTCCTGAAGGCTTTTTTGCATTTTTTTCCGGAAAATTTGAAAAGTTGAAAAAAGAAAAAAAATTGTGGAATATTTTATTTTAACATGATGAATAAAATATTTTAAGACATGGTGTTCAAATATTTTCCAAATCATTTCTAAAAAAAAATGTATGATATCAGATTATTCTAATTTCTGTGCAAGTGAGGACAACTAGGTAACAAACTAAACCCTCCAATGCAAGAACAGTATGCATTTCTTCCTTTAGGAGGTGCTGTGCTGCTATTGTAACAAGAAAAAGGTTTGAGTTTTGCTTTTGCATGTTAGTGGGTGTGTTTGGTTTGTTATGTCCTCTTCAATGGGCCTCAAAAGCAAATACAAGAAACAGAAGCAAGCAAAGAAAAGAAAATACAGAGCAACAAAAGGGACCTGAAAGTATATACTTAATTAAAAAAGGTAAGAGTTTACATTTATCTGATTCTGAATCCAGAAAACTGAATCATTTAGCTACATTAGTTTATCTTTATAAACTTTTGTGTAAATAATAATTTAATTACCAGTAATCTGGTTCTTCTCCCACCCCCACACACAACCATTAGTGTCTTGCAAAGTAGTAATTTTTTCTTGTTTTTTTTTCCTTCTCCCCTCAGAAAAATGGTGAGATCAACATCTAGCATATCGAGGCATTTTCACATTACAAGTTCTTCTGAAAAGAAAAATGTGATTTGCAAATAATGTCAGATGAAATATGCATTTCCAAATGCTACCAGGATGACAAAACACATTCTTGTATGTAACAAGTGTCCTGTAGATATTAAACAATCCTTCATGGATCGAAGTGAAGACGACAACAATGATGACAATGCCCATAGTTTTTCTACACTATGGGCCAGATCCACAAAAGGGATACGCAGGCGTATCTACTGATACGCCGTCGTATCCCTGTTTCTATCTATGCGGTTGATTCATAGAATCAGTTACGCATAGATATTCCTAAGATCCGGCAGGTGTAATAGTTTTACACTGTCGGATCTTAGGATGCAGTACCTCGGCCGCCGCTGGGTGCATTTCTCGTCGAAATTCCGCATCGGGTATGCAAATTAGCACTTACGGAGATCCACAAAGCTTTTTCCCTTCGTTTTTTTTTCCGTAAGTGTTAGTTTGCCGTTGCAAAATTAGGGCTGCTTTTACAAAGTGTAAACTTAGTACACCATGTAAAAGTAGACCCTTCTTTCCCGTGTCGCTGTCAAATTTTTTTTTTTTTTTTTTTTTCCAGCCGCAACTCTTTTTTTTTCTTTTACACCCGCCACGATTCTCAAAACTCGGCGCAACGTAAATCCGCGCAAAGCACGTCAGGAAAATAGCGTCGAGAGCATGCGCAGTACGTCCGGCGCGGGAGCGCGCCTAATTTAAATGGGACTCGCCCCATTAGATTGGGCACGCCTTGCGCCGGACGGATTTAAGTTACACAGCTGCAAATTTCTAGGTAAGTGCTTTGGGGATCGGGCACTTAGGTAGAAATTTTGCGGCGGTGTAACTTAAATAGGAACATTTAAGTTAAGCCCGCTGGCTGTGGATCTGGCCCAATATTTTTAATATGCTAGTTGTGATAATTTTATGCCAAGTCAAATTGTCCATAGTCATATTTTATGTTCCTAAAGTAACAGAATGACTTTCAATCTTAAAAAGACAAAAAAGTGCTAATGTAGCATTTTTAAAAATTTCCAAAAAGTTTTTCCCCCAAAAAACTGGAATATTTTTTTTTTTTCCGAGCTGCAAAATTTCTGTAAATTTTACATCTCTAGGACTGGGTACAGAACACATAAAATGTTATCGCTGCCATGCGTTAGGTCATATTGCTGCTAACTGTTCCCTAAATGTTGAACCAATGCAATGTGATAATGCTTATTTGAAAGAATGCATGTTTCATTTTGCACAGGTGGCATGTACTGCATTGTGTCAGGGACGCATTGGAAAAACAAATGTGTATGATTTAAGTTGATGGAAAGCCAGTCACTGCTCTGCTAGATTCAGCCAGGCAAAAGGAAACCAGAGCAAATATGCCACTTCAATCTCTTGAAACCTTGGACAGAAAGGCTTTTCTGGCAGTGCCAACCCCCCAAAAGGACACTACTAAAACATCGCCAGTGACCCAAGAGAAGGACGTTAAAGAGTTTGTGAGTAAGAAAATAGACTTTTTCTCTCCCCTACTCAGACAGACCAGTATTTTTACAGCATGACATAATTACGGAACCAGGTGTCTGTGTAAATGTAAAGCCCTATAGAATATCCGAGGCTAGGCGGGAAGCAGTTGCGAATGAAATAAAGAACATGTTAGAGTCAGACGTGATAGAGGAGTCCCACAGTGACTGGTCAAGTCCCATAGTGTTGGTCCCAAAGCCAGAGGGCATTATAAGTTTTTGTAATGATTTCAGGAAGTTGAATTGCATGTCCAAATTCAATGCCTACACAATGCCTTGGGTCGACAAGCTTGTTGACAAATTGGGAAGTGCATAACTACTTTGGATCTGACTAAAGGATATTGGCAGATACCCCTAACTGAATCTGCAAAAGAGAAGACAGTCTTTTCTACCCCTGAGGGGTCATTCCAGTATAAGCGAATACCTTGACGTTATTGGTCAAGGGCTGTCAACACCTCAGATCAACAAGATTGAGGCAGTTCAAAAGTGGCCCCAACCTATAGATAAAAAGCAAGGTGGTGCATTTCTTGGAATCACAGGGTACTACAGGCGTTTTATATCTGATTTTGCCACCATTGCAGCCCCACTGACAGATCTGATGAAGGGTCGGTCATGATTAGGCACTTCAAATGTTGAAGCAGACTCTTTGTGCACAACCTGTGCTCGTGACCCCAGATTTTACAAAGGAGTTTGTGGTACAGACAGACACCTCTGACGTGTGACGTGCTGTACTGTCCCAAATGGGGAGGAGCACCCAGTGATCTACATGAGCAGAAAGCTTAACAGACATGAGAAAAACTATGCCATTGTTGAGAAAGAATGTTTAGCTATCAAATGGGCCTTAGATACCCTGAAATATTACCTGTTGGGGAGACCATGCAGAATAGTCACTGATCATGCCACTCTTAAATGGATGTGTGATAACAAGGAGAAAAATAGTTGGGTGGTGAGGTGGTTTCTTGCCTCCATAGTGGAGTATAGAGCTGGGAAACTGCAGAATAATGCAAATGCCCTTTCCCGAGTCCATGGTCTACTTGGCACAGCTGCTCAGCCAATTGGGGCTTGAGAAGGGGGGGGATATGTGACATTATGAAAGGTAAGGTAATTGATGAACATTTTGTTTCACCTCACATGCGTTCATTTGCTGAGAACTAAGGTGGAATCTGGTCCGGGTTTTACCAGCCACCTTGGCAGGGTTGGTTCCGGATCAGATTGTGTGGTCCACTTGTATCGCTACCTGTGTCCCTACTTGACTTGGGACTCAAGAAGCCAAAATCCGAGAGAGCTGCTTATGAGAAGTTTGTTTTGTGAGAGAACAAAAGGTTTGCATTGTCTTTGTTTTGTGGGTGACTAAGAGAAGTCCCTCACCACTCAGTTAGGAACCTGCAATGTTTAGTTAGTGCCTGGATGGTAATGATTTATTTTCTGTTTTGTTTGTTTAATTTTCATTGACCATTTTAAAATAAAACAGATTTTAAGAAAACCTGCCGTTTGGACTACCCTTTTTCCTAAGGAAGGTTATCCCATTGAGCTAACCCCTGACATTGTATATAAATTAACCGGTTCCCGACCGGCTCTCGCAGACTTAGTGCGGCACAATGGCTCTCCTGGGCAAAATCCTGTACATATACGAGTTTCCCTTTAAGAGATGCCAGAGGCTGCGCGGCGGGGGATCCGATGCGAGTGGCTGGCAATCGCGTTTGTTGCCAGGCACGAGCAATCACGTACACGAAAGCCAGCATGGGGATTTGTGTGTGTAAACTGTACTGTATTGTGTGTATTGTGTGTAAACACACAAATCCCTGTCCTGTCAGAGGAGAGGAGACAGATAGTGTGTTCCTAGTTTATAGGAACACCGATCAGTCTCCTCCCCTAGTCAGAGCCATCCCCATACAGTTAGAACACACCCAGGGAACACACAGTTGACCCCTTGATAGCCACCTAGTGTTAACCCCTTCCCTGTCAGTGACATTTATACAGTAATCAGTACATATTTATGGTCCCAAAAATGTGTAATAATAAAAATGCCAAAAAAAATTCATAAATATTTCCCATAGTTTGTAGAAGCTATAGCTTATTGTGATTTTGTTTTACCAAAAATATGTAGAAGAACATATATTGGTCTAAACCGATGAAGAAATTAGTTTTTTAAAAACATTTTTTTTATTTTAAAGGAAACCACCAGGGCAATTATGAGATCATAGATTTATATTTGATTTATGCCATGTACACACGGTCGGACTTTTGACCGGGCAAAACTCTGTCGGAATTTCTGACGGAAAAAGAGAGAACCTGCTCTCTATCTAAGTCTGTTGGAAATTCCGACGGAAAAAGTCCGATGGGGCATACACACGGTCGGAATATCCGATGAAAAGCTCCCATCGTACTTTTTCCATGGAAAATTCTGACCGTGTGTACGTGGCTTTACTGTTTCAGCAGCTTGCAAACTAAAACGAACAACAAACAATTTTATTTTTTACAGATTTGGGTGTACAATGCTGTTTTAGAATCCAGTTAGACCAGATCCAGATAGGCGTTAAATGCCATAGGATTGCATATTATTCCCTTTGTTCTGGGTTAGCCTTAATTTATTGTAACTAGCAAGGTTTCTTGAAAAGTTACAAGTTCAAACATCTTTGCGAATTGTGGAGTACATAGCCGAGAGGGTACTTTCACTTGCTTTTGGCAAAGCATACACTCCTGAAGTCCCGTCACAGCCCAGTTATTTTAGTTCTTTGATCACCACGCAGAGACAAAGGTTATACAGCAAGGTTTACACTGAACTAGAATAGAATCTGGCATTCTGAATCTTGCATATACCTAAAGCCATGTTCAAGGGGTATTATGATATTATGAAGTGTAATATATACATCAGCTTCAGAAACTGCCCATAAAGGTGATTACTGTCCAGTAGAAATATGATGGGGCACCACAGTAAGTGTATGAGTTGGATATTTATCAATCAACAGCAGTTGCCCCAAACATAATAAAACAAATTTAATGATTCAAATAAATAAAACAAGACAATGTTACCAGTTTCATTGCAACATCATATTTTAGCAATGCATTTTAATTATAAAATTGTATGACTATGAAAAATTAAAGAATACATAATTAGATTTTTGTTATCAACTTACTAACCCTCAAAATAAATGTTTCGACAGATGGTCTAAGCAAAGCATTTTCATAAACTAGCTTCACTTATCCATTAAATTGTCCACCCACTGAAATTTGACAATACCCTAGCAAAAGTGCTTGCATTAAAAAACATGGAGAAAACTGACAATTAGCATAAAATAACGTAAGTTCTCCATTAAACAGTCCACCCACAGTATTGGATGCCAATGTACCAATGTGCCTATAATAAATAATAAATATCTGTAAAAAAGATAAAGGCGTGGAAATTACATGTGTGCTAGGAAAAAATAAATAGCCTAGCCTAAAAATTGTCCTAAAAAGCTTACCCTACATTTTGTGTATGTCCAGCCATGATCACCACAGGTAATTGCTGGTTGCAGAGACAGTCATGAATAGGTGTGGCCACCATCCACCTGTCATTGTTTTGTATGGGCTGAGCATTCAAAGCCATTCCAGTCACACAAACCTGCAGGAAGGAAGTCTCAGGGTGTACAAATCATCCATGTGAATGTAGCCTAAGGGCTAGTGTCAATGGGCAAATGCAATATGTGTTCAGGTTTGAGATCGGTTTGAGATAGTTCTAAGATCATTCCAAATTCATTCACATGTGCACTTGACGTGTTCTCAGCCCAGTCACAGTCACTTGACTGAAGTTTACTTGCCTGCCTTTTACTCTACTGACTCATTTCTAATCAAGTACATCAATAGAAATGTATTATTTTTTTGCTTTTCGGCTCTTTTTATGGGCAGGGCTAAGGAACATTGCAAAAATGTATATTATCATGACATATAATACACCATAATCTATAAAAATGAGGGCAGCGCAAATCAGGGTTCAATAAAACTTATACAAGTGCAGTAAAAAGTCCAATAATAATCCAGGAACAAAAGAGGTGGACTAGCAGTCCCAGCAAGTACTGTAGAGAATCCACGTGACAATGACACAAATCCAATGCAAGAGTGACTATCCCTTCACCTCCAAAGCACTCACTTCGCTCACCTCAGGATGTGGACCACTGAGCTAACAGATGGTCAACAACACATGTCGGTAAAACATCCGGGAAGCGTCCGAAACCTCCAACATATATCCCCAGGAATAAATGGTGAGAATAAAGCAGATCTAAGTGCTCATTGGTAACTAATTTCAAAGGCTTTATTTAATAAAAAAGGCTACTCACAAAGGGCTTAATAAAAAGTGCATATCCAGAGCAGACACTGTGATGTATGGTTCCAGGACAGCAGCGGGTGATGTCAGAGTGTGGCTCCTCCCCTGTTAGCGTTATGTTTCCAAGAACTTTGTCAGTGGGGCGCCACAAAGCTGTAGAATTTAACCAAATAAATATATGCAACACATTAAATATGTAACGTTCTTTAACCCCTTTAATACCTCCCCACACAGATATACTGCAGCTGGGCAGCCCTTCTGTATGTGATTTCGTGCACAGGGCACAGGGTTTGGGGACCTTGGTATTGGTTCTTCTGGGCTATGTTAGGCAGCTATAACAGAGTCATGCTCCGCAAACATGGGATACCTTTATTTTGTGCCGTGTTCATCAATGCCCTGGGACAAGGCTGAGGCTCCCATGGGGGAATACTCTACCTTAAACTGGGCCTCTACTCTTAGAGATGAACATACACTGTGTACACTTGCATTGTAACTGTTCTCGAGTTAACTCTCGGGTTTTCGTGACAATGTACCTTTTTGCAATAACTTGCATTTAGGAGGGACACACTGAGCTCTGTCTACAGCTAACTGTCCAGCATTTCCACCAGCATTTTACACTGAATAACAGCTTTTACAATCTCTCTTAACACCAGAGGGGGCAATGTGGATGGAAACTGCCCTCAATATTCAACAGACTGTTAAATTTTATGCTGTCCAGTTTAAAAGTTCAAGTTTGCTCTGTTGTGTATTAGCCTCGGGCCTGGTTACCTTCCGCCGGACTTCCTTGAGATGCGTCCTACATCACTGGCTCCGCCCCCTTACACGTTATGCAACAATCACATGGCTTCATCAGAGGGATGGGAGTATGGTAACACAATGTCGTTATTTAACTTGTGTGTTGTTTACTCATTTCTTTGGCAACCCTCCCAGCCATTTTACTTCACTTTGCTGCATATTATCTGCATGCTGCATTCCCAGTACAAATGCTAATGTTATTATGGATCCATATACTGCTGATATCCATCCAATTACCCTTACAATGCTGATAATTCTCTTAACACAATAAAAATAATAACACACATTGCAATGCATCATTGTACACCTTATCAGGCTCTTAAGATAAATATAAACATAAAAACTACCAAAACATTAAAGCGGGGGTTCACCCTATAAAATAAAAAAAATAATTTTTTTTTCTTCTAGCCTAAAATTCGGCATTGTAGCGCGAGCTAAAGTATGCCGGTCTTAATTTTTTTATCGCCGTACTCACAGTGTAATCGTACATAGTAGATTCCGACTGCCCACGGGGAATGGGCGTTCCAATCCAGACGGAAGGTGATTGACGGCCGGCTCTGGCGCGTCACGCTTCTCCGGAAATAGCCGAAATAGGCTTGGCTCTTCACGGCGCCTGCGCATAGTCTGTGCGCAGGCGCCGTGAAGAGCCGAGACCTACTCTGGCTGTCTTCGGGGAGCGTGACGTGCCAGAGCCGGCCGTCAATCACTCTCCCTCTTGAAAGGAACGCCCATTCCCCGCGGGCAGTCAGAATCTACTATGTACGATTACACTGTGAGTACGGCGATAAAAAAATTAAGACCGGCATACTGTAGCTCGCGCTACTATGCCGAATTTTATGCTAAAATGTTGTTCTGCAGGGTGAACCACCGCTTTAAGTAAAATAATACATATGTCCTAGATTTATATACCATATACAATAAAATGCATATATCATATGTAAGCATATCCTAACATAATAAATAACTACAAATGCTCCATAAAAAAAAAGACTAAAAAACTTTAATCTGAAATCGTTAATAAAACAATTGACATTAAACTCCACATTTAAACCCCTAGAACAGGGATCCTCAAACTATGGCCCTTCAGCTGTTGTAGAACTACACATCCCATTAGGCATTGTAACACACTGAACTTCACAGACATGACTAGGCATGATGGGAATTGTAGTTCCTGAACAACTGGAGAGTCGTAGTTTGAAGACCCATGCCCTAGAGACTAACATTTTTAACTCAAAGATCCATATCACTACCCCTCCAATTTTCCTTATATTTTTCGATGCTCCAAAAGTACATTCCTAAGGGGTCTATATTATGATATTGAGAAAACTGTAATTATAAGGCTGGCTTTTAAAACCCATGGTGATATTATCAAGTTGTTCTTTGATCCTGTTTGCCAGCCCTCTTTTTTTCCTGCCTATATATTGATAGCCACAAGGGCATTCTAAACCATACACCACCCTTTCGGTATTGCCCGTTACTCAATCTTTAATAGTACTGTATATTGCCTACCAGTGGTATATAAAACAAATGTTTTTCTTCTCTTGTTATTCCTCCTTCTGGAACAACATCCACAAGCATAAAAACCCCTGATATCAAATAAAGAGAGCCTGTTTAGTTTTAAATAACATATTGCGCAATGTGGGAATTTTACTGTAAATTAATCTAGGATTTTCTGGCAAAATAGTCCCCAGATGCTTATCACTATTTAAAACCAGTCAATGTCTTTTTTATCACTCTTTCCACACTTTTTTACTGTTTATTCTAATGCAGAATAACTGTTAATGTATATCCATTCTCTTTATTCTCTGTTTGTATATTTGGTATCAACGTTTTCCTTTCTACTTGTCTTACTCTGTCTATTTGGTTCCTAACGAAGCTCTTATAATATCCTTACTTTACAAACTTTTGTCCTTTTTTTTACAGCTTGTTTTAAATAATCTGTTTCATCAGTACAATTGCATCTAATTCTCAATAGCTGTCCCTTAGGGAAATTCATCACACATAATTTATGGTGACATCTATCGTGAGAAATATATCTATTTTGGTCTGTAGACTTACAAAACGTGCATGTACTTATTCCTTTATTGTTTTTCATTATTTCCAGATCAAAAAAACGTATCTACTGTTATTAATTTCCCACATTAATTGTATATGATTATAATTGTTATTTTATCTGGTTGTAAAATCCCTTAATTTATCCTTTCTATTCTTCCAAATAACCATAATATTGTCTATAAACTTACAATACAGTGTTAGATGCTCTGGCATGTGTTTATACATCATCTCCTCTTCGCATTTTGACATGAACAGGTTAGCAATGCTTAGCGCAAATTTTGCACCTATTGCTACACCTGTCACCTGTTTGTAAAATGTGTGATTGTACCAAAAATAACTATGGCCTAAATAGAATCGCAACATTTCACAATATAATATTTTTTCTAGGGTGTGACTACGATGCTACATCTACGCTTGCTGTCTATGGGAAAGCATTCTAATTGATTTGTTTTTACTGCTATTTGTGGATTTGCAGAACATTTTTGTAGTGTGGCTCCATTTACCAATTGTATTCTCCATCATCATTTTTTAATAAAAAAAAACTACGTATTGCACTATTGGCGCATATACATCTTTTCTTTTACCATGCTGATAGAGTGATCCTGACTGTATACGTGCCTGGCGTTTGGAATCATCCTGGTCAGATTGATTTAAAAGCGCACTGGTCCACTGGATCCGGTAAGAGGCTCATTTATCTGGTGTCACCTGCTAGTGGAAGCACTGAACATTAGGAACGTGGGGACACTTGTATGATTACTGGATTGCGAACTGATCATTTTTTTTTTTTACTTTTGCTTTTTAATGCCCTTGTTTATGGGCTCCTATGGACTAATTTTTTTTGTCACATATTAGTTTGTTGTCACTTTATATTTGTCACATAATAAGTTTGGTGTTACTTCAAACACATTATGATTTTTATTTGCTTTTATATTTTCAAATGTTGGTTCAGGCTTAAATTACTTGTTTATGATTAATTTAGTGGTGCCACGTTATATTATTATTATTATTATTACTATTATTATTATTATTATTATTATTATTATTATTATTAATCTAGTTTAGGGGTCCCCAAACTTTATAAACAAGGGGCTAGTTTACTGTCCTTCAGTCTTTTGGGGGGCTAGATTTTGGCTACTGGGAGGAAAAAAGGTCCTGACCTCAGCAGGAAAAAATAATGCCTATCTTTGTTGTCAGTGGGAGGAATTGTGACTCATCATTGGTGTAATTGGGAGGATATGTGTGCCCCATCATTGGTGTCATTGAGAGGAACTGTGTTCCTTTATTGGTGTCACGAGGGGGGGGGGGGGAATTACGCCCCGTAGTTGGTATCAGTGGATGAAATAGTGCCCAAAGGGCTGGATAAAAACAGGCAAAGGCTCACATCTGGCCACTGGGCCGCAGTTAGACAGGGACCATTTGGTTTTATTGCAGGCTAGCTGTTAAGTGAGCTTGGAATTTTTGTTTGTTTTTGATGTGTGTTGCCCTTCCATGTGCTCCTTGCTGCAAAGGCCAGTTAGAGGTTTGGATGGCTTCCATTTGTTCATACCTTGACATAGACTGCAGTTATTTCCTACACAACCAAAACTGCTAAAAACAATGGTATATTTTTAACTAAATTGGAAGCTTGCACTCGGAGGCATTCCATCTTTAATGGTTCAATAAATCTCACAGAATAGTCAGGAATACAGCAGAGAAACATTTGTGCAAGAAACAAGGGTAGTAAAGTGCCTATGATATTGTTATCTAGCATCAGGTTGCTCTACAACGAGCAAGGCCAAGTATATTCTATAACTTTTAGTATTACACAAATACATGTACTTAAAGTAACTTTTAACTCCATTTAAAATAAAATTAAATAAAGCCCCGACTATGTTTAGCTACCAAATGCCTGCTATTAAATTTTTTGGTGAGAAAAACATCTTCTGTGCCCCTCACTGAATTAGTTTCAATGTGTTACTGCAGACAAAAGATCCATTACAATGGACACGTTGAATGTGAAGGTGGACTGCAGCCTTACCATGCCCTTTGTGAACCCTGCTACATATCATGTGAACCTGTACTTTACCTATTAATTCTTAACATAGCTACTGTGGCTCAATTCCACTATAGATTAATAATTGCGTAACGACTATTATGAAAATTCAAATGAACAAAGTGAAATATCAACAAATAACCTAGCTGCAAGGGAGTGTCATATAGTCCAACTGATAATGGGGCTAAAAGTTCTTGACACATTCTCCTGCTGGGTGTCATAAAAATCTCTCCATTGAGCATGTAAAGTTCAGTTCCCAAGGGCAAGAGCAATAAAAGTACAGTGGCAGGTCTGATGAAAGCCTATAGAGTACCTTGTCTTGTGACCTTCACCTCTACTTTGCCATCAACACTAGGAGTGAGTCTCATGGGCCAGGCAATTCCCTCTTCTTCTTAGATTGTAGATTTGAATTGACTTCTGGATAAATCTATGAGTCCTTGTCATGGCCTAGAAGACTGAAGAAGTCAGGGGCAATTCCTTCTGCAGCAACCCAGGACCTGTTGAGGAGGAAGAATCTCCAAAAGCCCAGTGGAACATAATGCCCTTTGTTCAGTCTTTGAGAATTTTTCAATCCTTTTCCACTTAATTACTGACATAGACATAGAAGTATTTTGTGTGGTTGCGTATGTAGCCCAGAACAACCTTGCCGTCTGTGTCGAATTTAACGTCATCTACCTCAATGTCTAGCTTACACAGTATGAAGTCTGCTTTTTCTACTGATAGCATAGTTCCACAAAGTTAAAACCTAAGAATTATATGCTTACACCTAGGTGCTAACTTGGCTTTTCCGAAGAAAAATCACAACATGGGTTTGATTACAAGAAGAGACTATTACCTTGAGGTAGGCAACAGATGTTATGGCCTCAGTGGATGCATCTGAGAAAATATAAATTTCCTTTCTTTGACTTGCAGCAAGTGAAACAGAAGTATAGCAACTGGTATGTGAATCTCATCTAAGGCATGTAGAGATTGTTTCCAAGACTCCCATTTTGATAGTTTGGCAGTTGGTAGCAAAGAATCCAAGTCCTTAGTATTCTTGGATAACTGTTTTAGTAAGGATTTGCCTTGTATAGTAATAGGAGCTACAAATCCCAGTAGATCATATAAGCCAGGGCTTAATATTTAATGTACTGAGCTTCTAGACAGCCCTTAACCACTTGCCGACTGCCGCACATACATATATGTCGGCAGAATGGTACAGGCAGGCAAATGGGTGTACAGGTATGTCCCTTCGCATTTGCCGCCTTGTGAGCGTGCGCGCGCCATTGACAGGCACGAGTGTGCCCAAGGGTCCCGCGAACCTATCACTATACGCTTATTGCAATTTTTTAACAAAAATATGTAGAAGAATACATATCAGCCTAAACTGAGGAAAACTTGTGTTTTTTTTATATTTTTGGGGGATATTTATTATAGCAAAAAGGAAAAAAAATTAAATTTTTTTCAAAATGTACGCTCTTTTTTTGTTTATAGCGCAAAAAATAAAAATCGCAGAGATGATCAAATACCACCAAAAGAAAGCTCTATTTGTGGGAAAAAATTATGTAAATTTTGTTTGGGTGCAGTTGTCAGTGCCGTATCGCAAAAAGTGCTCTGGTCAGGAAGGGGGTAAATTCTTCTGGGGCTGAAGTGGTTAAGAGTTTCTAGCCACCAGTTTCTCCACCCAACCACTACCCTGCCCGCCTCTAATTCTGCCCCTAAACCCGCCCTTGTAAATTATGTCATGAAATTACACTGTTAAATGTTGCACTGCACAAGTGTGAAACAGCCCTTATGTCAGTGTCCTCAGTTCCCCCTTTTCATCACAGACCCCCATTCCAGTGCCCTCAATCCCCCTTTACCATCACAGACTGCCCCATTACAGACCCCCCATCAGAGACTGACGCATCAGAGACCCCCCATTACAGACCAATCCATCACAGCCCCCTCATCACAGCCTGAATCATAGACCCCCTCCATCACAGATCCCCCCCACCCCAGACCCCCCTCATGACAGATCCCCCATCACAGACCCCTCTCCATCGCAGATCCCCCTCTCCATCACATATTTCTCCCCCCCCCAGACCCTCCTCATGACAGATTCCCCCATCACAGACCCCTCTCCATCACAGATCCCCACCTCAGACCCCCCTCATGACAGATACCCATCACAGACCCCTCTCCATCACAGCTCCCCCCCCACCCCAGACAGCCCTCATCGCAGACCATCCCATTGCAGATCCCCCTCCCTATCATAGACCCCTCTCCATCACAGATACTTCCCTCATTACAGACCATTCCATCACAGACCCCCCTCTATTACAGACCTCTCTCCATCACAGATGCCCCTCTCTCCATCCCAGATCCCCCATTACAGATCATTCTCTATCACAGACCCCTCTCTATCACAGATCCCCCCTTTACCATAGACCCCCTCCATCACAGATGGAGGTGGCGTACATCTGCTGTACATCTGTACATGCTGTACATCTTAAGACAGACCCCCCTCATGACAGATCCCCCATCACAGACCCCTCTCCATCACAGATACTCCCCTCATCACAGACTATCCCATCACAGATCCCCCTCCATCACAGACCCCTCTCCATCACAGATCCCCCTCTATCAGAGACCCCTCTCCATCACAGATATCCCCCCCTCTATCAAAGACCCCCTCCATCACAGATGGAGGTGGTGTACATCTGCTCTACATTTGTGTACATGCTGTACATCTGATCTGGTTCTGGCAGGAGAACACTTCATCTGGTAACTGTTTTGCCTGTAGAGCTAAGTTGAAAGCCAAAAGAATACTTCAACAAGTAATACTGTAAGCCCAGACTTCTCTGTACAGGTGGCTTATCCACTCCTAGATTTAAAGTGGATCTTCACCCTCCCTCCCTCCCCCCCCCCCTACTTTTTTTTTTAAAGCCAGGTCATATATTATACATTTATTTTTTCATTCAAATAGCAGTTTAACGGAAAAAAATGTGCAGATTCCCCCATCCACAGATTTGAGGTGGATGGGGGAATTACTCCTGTGCTGTTGTGTTCTCATGGCAGGGAGCCTTCCCCACCATTAGTACATAATGATTAGTGGTGTGTCGGCGGCAGTGATCATTCAGAAAAAAAAAACGACAGGGTGGCTGTACAGACGTTTATTCGATAGATGGACTTTTGAGATTGGTCAATGTTTTCCTCATTTGTGGGTAAAGATTTAGTCCATTGTCAACATAGATGTCTACCTCAGAAAAATGTCAAACGTCTGCTCCATACTTGCATGCATCAAGAGCAGTCCATCGTAAGCTGTATGTTGCAACAGCAGGGGAGGGACTGTTACTGAAGACATGCACCTACATGCAGAATTCAATTACTTCATTTAAGAGAGAATTACTTCATTGTTTGTGTAATTGTCACCTGAGGAAGTTCCTATGGTCTTCTCTTACAAAAAAGCAATGAAACATGAGTTCAGTGTCAGCTGTAATGGTTAATGGCTCTTTTCTGAACCTCATAAGTACTCCTATAAGGTTGTTTTTTAGGACCTGTGAGAAAAATTATATTCAGTAATATACCTTAATATTTGGCACTGGAGTTAAACACAACCCTGATTTTTTTCCGGTTTACATGGGTGATACACTTCAAAGAAAAGCAACACAGCTTGTCATGTTCTTGTAATGGTGGAGCAAGCTCAGCATGACCATTGTTGAATATGTTCTTCATAAAGGCAACAAAATGGTGTTTCATTGCAAGCCCCTTCTTTAGTGTTTTCTGGAGTGAGACGAATCTGGACAAGACCTGCTCAGGACTGTGGGGAAGCTTGACTTGTGAAGCGAGTGAAGCCCTATACAAACGATCGGATATCTGATGGAATCTAATCCGATGGATTTTTTTTCGTCGTATATCCGATGAAGCTGACTTTCATCAGTCTTGCCTACACACCATCGGTCAAAAAATGCGACCGTGTCCAAACGCGGTGACGTAAAACACTACGACGTGCTGAGAAAAATTAAGTTCAATGCTTCCGAGCATGAATCGACCTGATTCTGAGCATGCGTGGATTTTTGACCAATGGACTTCCACAGACGATCGGTTTTTTCTATCGGTTTTTTATCCATAGGAAAAATGTATGTTCTCTTTTTTTTTAACCGATGGAAAAAAAAACGATGGGGCCCATACACGATTGGTTTGACCGATGAAAACAGTGTCCTGATAATTAGTGCAGCCCCAACAGTGCCCATCAGTGCTGCCTATCAGTGCCAATCAGTGCTGCCAATCAGTGCCCATTGGTGCTGAAAGATCAGTGCCAATTAGTGCTGCCAATCAGTGTCTCCTCATCAGTGCTGCCTATCAGTGCAGCTTATCAGTGCTGCCTATCAGTGCCCATCAATCTTGATTATCAGTGTCCTTTAGTGCTGCCTATTTGCGCCCATCAGTGCCGCCTTTTAAAGCCCTTCAGTGCTGCCTATTAGTGCCCATCAGTGCCGCCTATCAGTGGCACATATCAGTGCAGCTTCATCAGTGCCCACCAGTGCCGCCTCATCCTCTGCCCTGCTGATCCTGTCCTATCCTCTACCCCATTGACCACATATGTGGCACTTGGGCAAATCATGCCTCAGGGTCTGATGAGGAAGCCACGGCTTCATTGTGAACAGCTGCAGCTTCCTCATCAGACCCTGAGGCAAGAACGATATACCATGGCTGGGATGGGACAAATTTAGATTGGGTAGGCGCAGGATTTTAGTCTTGCCTAGGACAGCACAAAAAACAAAATACACCACTGGTTGTGGGGTAATTTATCACATTCAATTAATATTGGCAAGGGTATGTGCATATTTCCTTTGGTCGAAGAGATCATGCACCCATTAGCCCTCAGGAAAGTCTCTACGTGACCAGAACAGATGCTGAGAATATATGGTGCCCTTAATGCCAAACAACATCTCAAATCATTTTGGTTTACTGTAACCAGAGATTTGTTGCTTTGCTCATCTATTATGGCATATATCCTGGCAGCTTTTCTGGTTGTCCTTCAGGGTATATCTTTCGTTGCCATACTTTGGCACAAAATCAGAAATTGGAGAGTTCCCCACAGACTTCACAACAAGAAACTGTTGGTGCACTTGAAACATGACCTTGTGACTCTTTGCCATGGTTTGAGACAAGGCTGAATGCACCTGAATACTGTGGATTATCAGTAGTTGTGTAAAGCGTCGCACACACGACCAGTTTTTTCCCGGCAGGAAAACTGCCAGGAGAGCTTTTGGCCAGGAAACCGGATGTGTGTATTCTTCCTCGCAGTTTTCCTGTCAGGAAAACAGCCGGGAATCCCGGTGGGAAAATAGAGAACCTGCTCTCTATTTTCCTGTTGGGATTCCCAATGTTTTTTTTCCGCCAGATCTACTACTTACCTATGGGAAACACTGCAAGGCAGTGCCTATGGAGCATACACACGGCTGGGATTCCCGGCCAAAGCTCCATGGCAGTTTTCCTGCTGGGTTCTCGGTTTTCTCAGCTGACTTTTTACCGCCGAGAAAACCGAGCGTGTGTACAGGGCTTTAGGATGCCGAACTGTAAGACAATCTGACTTGCTAGTTTCTCCTGATGCTTGTTGGGGGGCTGTCAACCTTGCCAATGCAGCTGCATCCTCCTTTTTCATTTGCAGTATTTCCATGTGAGACTCCATCTCTGCCTCTCCTATTTCTAATTGAGTTTTTCGTCCTTTAAAAAGTCTCCTTTGAGTTTCTGTCTCTACTTGTTTAATTTTCACTTGAGTTGTCATCTTTGCTTCTTTTAATGCAAAGTATTTTTGAACTTTAGCTGCTTCTGTGTCTGCATGAGTCTCTGTAAGTTTGTCACTTAAACAAGAGCTCCAGTCTCCCAAAAAAAAGAAGAAAAGTCAGCAGCTACAAAAAATTGGACCTTAGGCACTGGTGGCGGTGCCACATCACTGAAACCCCTCACAGATTCTCTAGCTGTACACAGGAATGAGCCCTGCTGCGAAATATTACAGCAAAAATTGTAATTACACTCCCCTGTTAAACAGGGGCAGAAAAATTGGGCCTGGTGGAAACAAAAATGTTCTTAGAAGCTATCAACATGAACATTAAGGAGGAATAGGATAGTCACTCAGCATAATAGGATAGTCGCTCAGCATCAGCATGGGCAGTCTTCAAGGGATCTCACATTCATAGTAAAATTATTCGGTTACATCAGCATCAGGTGCTTGGTAGCTGGTGATCCAAGACTAATTTTTATGAAGGTGATCCGAGCAACTGAGTCTGTGGACAGGCACACTCTGTGATCAGTTGCAAAGCCTCCAGCAGCACTGAATGTGCGTTGAGATAGAACGCTGGATGCAGGACAGGCCAGTAGCTCAATTGCATACTGTGCAAGCTCTGGCCAGTGATCCACCTCAAGACCCAGTAACCCAGTGGATTTTCGGTTGAAAAAGTCTCCAAGTCTGATCTTGCCACTAGGTATTCCTGCACCATGTAAATCAGATGCTGGAACCGATCAGACCTTGGGGCTGTGGACTAAAAAATTGTCCGAACGCATCGGTCAGGCGGCCACCTTCTCCACCGCTCCTTCTGTGACTGACTGAAGCCTCAGCAACACATTGTCCAGGAGGACCAGGAAATTGTAACCTTCCAGGCTCTCGAAACGCATTGCACAAACCTTTCTGCTCCCTCTGCGAAGGCTGGATAAGTTCCGCAACCTTTCCCTTGTAACGTGGATCAAGAAGGGCGGCCGGCCAGTAATGATCCCTCTCCTTGATACCACAAATCCGAGGGTCCTTTCGCAGGCATTGCAGGATCAGAGAGGCCATGCAGCGTAGGTTTGCTGAGGCATTCGGTCCGGAGTCCTCTGGGTCACTAAGGAAGACATGATCTGCAGCCACCTCCTCCCAGCCACGTACAAGTCCATGAGTTTCTGGGGACTGAAAACAATCCCTTGAAGACTGCTGCTGATGCTGAGTGCTAGGCTCCACATCCATGCTGACACAATCCTCATCCTCCTCTTCCTGTGTGATCGGTGGGCCCACAGGAATACTTTCTGGATAAAGGGGACCTTGAGAGGTAAGGAAGTCCTCCTCTTCCTCCCTCTGTTCTGCCTCAAGTGCCATGTCCATTATTCCACGCAGCGTGTGCTCCAACAGGAAGACAAGAAGGACAGTATCACTAATGCATGCACTGTCACTGCTCACCATACTCGTGGCCTCCTCAAATGGTGACAGGACAGTGCATGCATCCTTGATCAGTAGCCACTGGCATGGCGAAAAAAAGCCAAGCTCTCCTGACCCTGTCCTGGTGCCATACTCACACAGGAACTCATTGATGGCCCTCTGCCCTGTGCAGCTGCTGCAGTATTGCCACTGTTGTGTTCCACCTGGTGGGCATGTCACAGATGAGGCAGTTCTTGGGCAGGTTGCATTCCTTTTGAAAGTCAGCCAGTCGAGCACTAGCATTATATGAGCGGCAGAAATGCCCACAGACTTTCCTGGCCTGCCTCAGGAGATCCTGTAAGCCTGGGTACCTGCCCAAGAACCGCTGCACCACCAAATTAAGGACAAAGCCAAACAGGGAACATGGGTCAAGTGTCCCTGTCAGAGGACGGGGAGGAAGTTAGTGCCATTGTCGCAAACGACAATTCCTGGCAGAAGCTGTCATGGTGTCAACCACCTCTGAGCCTGCCCCTGCAGAGCTGACAGAATCTTTGCCCCAGTGTGGCTCCTGTCCCCTTTTAAGTACTGTTGCCAACGGACTGCATGGGAGGTCGACATATGTCTGGTCAAGCATGGGCTGCCCAAGAGGCTGCTGTTTTGGCCACGCTTGATACGCTTCAGACATATGTTGCAAACAGCAACAGTGTGATCTGCTGCACACGTCTCAAAAAAGGCCCACCCCAAAGAACTTTTGAAAAAATGTGCGGAGTCAGCAGCGCCCTGCACATGCGGAGGATGCAGTCGGTTGGCTGCCCTTAAGCTGGCCCCTGGAGGGCATCCTGCCCCGTTGGAGATGTGCCTCCTCCTCCTCCTCTCTTCTATCAGGCACCCACGTAGAATCAGTGACCTCATCATCCCCTCCCTCCTCGCCACTGGAGCAAACCTGGCAGTATGCTGCCAGTTTCTTGTCCTTCTTGGGCACCTCCTCTCACTGGGCTCACGTTACTGCCTTCCTCAACCTGGGTACCATCATCGGAGCCTTCAAAACGCTGCGCAACCTTCCTGCAGCATGTACCCGACACTGTGGTCGAACAGTTCGGGGGTCTCCTCAATGCATGATGGTGGGGCTAGGGAAGGAGTGACTGATAACATTGAGCCAATGGAATAGGCCGCTTTGGCAGCTGCATTGGCAGCCAAAGTACTCTGAGCTTGATTGACAGAGGATCAGGAGGATGAGGATGGCTTTGTGATCCACTCTTCTGCATGTCGTGGCTCAACAGGACCAGCTGCCGAAAAAAAAGAAAAGTGTGCCCCACGGCCACATGCTGAGGATGCACCGTGTGTCCGTGTCCACGACCAGCACTGTTGGCTGTATACACAGAGCCTGCTTGCCCTCTTTTAGTGGTCTGTGAGCATCTGCCTCTCCTTGGTGTCCTTCCAGACATACTGTAAAATTCGATTAGCAAAACACTGCCTGAAGTTTACTAGAAAAAATACACTAGGAATGGCCTGCAGTCAGATATAGGCTTGGTTAGACTTGATGCAGCGGATATATATGTAGGAGACTGTATATATATTTTATGCACTGCAGATCACTGAATCACCTGCCTGGCCGGGCCGTGCCTGAAAGTGTATTTGAAAACGTAAACCAGGAATGGCCTGCAGTCAGGTATAGGTACTCCCGACCCTGAACTATGTACATTACCAAGTCCCGACCCTGAACTATGTACATTACCAACACCCGACCCTTGAACTACGTACATTACCAAGTCCCGACCCCTGAATTATGTACATTACCCAATCCCGACCCCTAAATTATGTAAATTACCCACTCCTAACCCCTGAACTATGTACATTACCCACTCCTGACCCCTGAACTATGTACATTACCAACTCCCGACCCTTGAACTACGTACATTACCAAGTCCCGACCCCTGAATTATGTACATTACCCACTCCTAACCCCTGAACTATGTACATTACCCACTCCCGACCCCTGAACTATGTACATTACCAACTCTCGACCCCTGAACTATGTACATTACCAACTCTTGACCCTGAACTATGTACATTACCCACTCCCGACCACTGAACTTTGTACATTTCTCACTCCTGACCCCTGAACTATGTACATTGCCCACTCCCGACCCTGAACACTGTTGTTTTTATTTTTTCTATCACTTTTACTGCTGTCACAAGGAATGTAAACATCCTTGAGACAGAAATAGGCATGTGACAGGTACTCTTTGTGGAGAGACCTGGGATCTATAATACCCCAGATTCCTCCTCTGCACCTAAAAGCATTCAAAACACAAAGATCTGTGTTTTTGAATGCTTTTGATTAAAAAAAAAAAAAAAACAGTGATGTCATGTCATTGCTTCTGGTTTACTGATCAAAGCTGATCCCGCTTTTCTTGGCTGTGAGGGCCAGCCTGTGGATGTACCTGCTGGTTGCTCGGGTCTCCCGGTGGGATGGGAGAGCCTGAGAGAGTCATGGATGCAGACATCATCCCAGTATAACCACCGAAAAGTGGTTAAAGTTAAAGTATTGTTACAGTTTCTGATTTCTCATGTGTGTGTTATCACACTCCCTTGTCTGTCCTGTGTGTTGTCGCAATCTCTGATATCTCATGTGTGTTGTCAGAGTCTCTGATCTCTCCTGTGTGTTGTCACAATCAATCTCTGATCTCTCATGTGTGTTGTTGTCACGGTCTCTGATCTGTCTGCCCTGTGTGTTGTCACAATCTCTGATCTCTCCTGTGTGTTGTCACAATCTCTGATCTCTCCTGTGTGTTGTCACAATCTCTGATTTCTCCTGTGTGTTGTCACAGTCTCTGATCTCTCATTTGTGTTGTCACAGTCCCTGATTTCTCCAGTGTGTTGTCACAGTCCCTGATTTCTCCAGTGTGTTGTCACAATCTCTGATCTCTCATGTGTGTTGTCACAGTCCCTGATTTCTCATGTGTGTTGTCACAGTCTCTGATCTCTCATGTGTGTTGTCACAGTCCCTGATTTCTCCAGTGTGTTGTCACAGTCTCTGATCTCTCATGTGTGTTGTCACAGTCTCTGATCTCTCATGTGTGTTGTCACAGTCCCTGATTTCTCCAGTGTGTTGTCACAGTCTCTGATCTCTCATGTGGTGTAGTCACAGTCTCTGATCTCTCATGTGGTGTTGTCACAGTCTCTGATTTCTCCTGTGTGTTGTCACAGTCTCTGATCTCTCATGTGTGTTGTCACAGTCCCTAATTTTTCCTGTGTGTTGTCACATTCTCTGATTTTTCCTGTGTGTTGTCACAGTCTCTGATTTCTCCTGTGTGTTGTCACAGTCCCTGATTTCTCCAGTGTGTTGTCACAGTCTCTGATTTCTCCTGTGTGTTGTCACAGTCTCTGATTTCTCCTGTGTGTTGTCACAGTCTCGGATCTCTCCTGTGTGTTGTCACAGTCTCTGATTTCTCCAGTGTGTTGTCACAGTCCCTGATTTCTCCAGTGTATTGTCACAGTCTCTGATCTCTCATGTGTGTTGTCACATTCTCTGATTTCTCCAGTGTGTTGTCACATTCTCTGATTTCTCCAGTGTGTTGTCACAGTCTCTGATTTCTTCTGTGTGTTGTCACAGTCCCTGATTTCTCCTGTGTGTTGTCACAGTCCCTGATTTCTCCAGTGTATTGTCACAGTCTCTGATCTCTCATGTGTGTTGTCACATTCTCTGATTTCTCCAGTGTGTTGTCACATTCTCTGATTTCTCCAGTGTGTTGTCACAGTCTCTGATTTATTCTGTGTGTTGTCACAGTCCCTGATTTCTCCTGTGTGTTGTCACAGTCTCTGATCTCTCCTGTGTGTTGTCACAGTCTCTGATTTCTCCAGTGTGTTGTCACAGTCTCTGATCTGTCCTGTGTGTTGTCACAGTCTCTGATTTCTCATGTGTGTTGTCACAGTCCCTGATTTCTCCTGTGTGTTGTCACAGTCCCTGATTTCTTCTGTGTGTTGTCACAGTCTCTGATCTCTCCTGTGTGTTGTCACAGTCTCTGATTTCTCCAGTGTGTTGTCACAGTCTCTGATTTCTCCAGTGTGTTGTCACAGTCTCTGATCTCTCCTGTGTGTTGTCACAGTCTCTGATTTCTCCTGTGTGTTGTCACAGTCTCTGATTTCTCCAGTGTGTTGTCACAGTCTCTGATCTCTCCTGTGTGTTGTCACAGTCCCTGATTTCTTCTGTGTGTTGTCACAGTCTCTGATCTCTCCTGTGTGTTGTCACAGTCTCTGATTTCTCCAGTGTGTTGTCACAGTCTCTGATCTCTCCTGTGTGTTGTCACAGTCTCTGATTTCTCCTGTGTGTTGTCACAGTCTCTGATTTCTCCAGTGTGTTGTCACAGTCTCTGATCTCTCCTGTGTGTTGTCACAGTCTCTGATTTCTCCAGTGTGTTGTCACAGTCTCTGATTTCTCCAGTGTGTTGTCACAGTCTCTGATCTGTCCTGTGTGTTGTCACAGTCTCTGATCTGTCCTGTGTGTTGTGTACAGATCGGTGTGTGTGTTTGTTGGTGATCGGTGTGTCCGGTGAGGAGGAGCACACACACACGCAGTGTACACAGAGGCAGTGTGTGATGGAAGCAGTGTTCCTCCTCTCCTCTCTCCTCCTCTGCTCTCTTCTCCTCCTCTCCCCCGCCCTCCCTATCCTTGTTCGTCCTCCCCAGGCAGGTCATTTCAGGACAAGCCCAGCGCCCTGCACCAGATCAGCTGTACAGCTTTCCTCCTCCCGGCCGGCCGGCCGCCGCTCTGCATTCATCTGACTGTCAGGTGAGCTCCGTTCTCCTCTATGTGTGTCTATGGGCCTGTGTGTCCGGGCTCTGCCCGCCGCTCTGTGCCGCCTGTGTCATCGCACTGACAGCCCGGCCCGACTGTCATCTCATACTTTCACTTCATGGCATTGCTGGCATTGCAGTGTATATGGCCGATGTGTGGGGCTGTCATGGTGTGTATATATAGAGTATATATAGAGTGTATATACAGTGTATATAGAGGATCGGGTGGTGTCCGATCTCCGGGGATGTACCGGGACATGTCATGGACAGATAGCCGGCTGGCTGCTTGTAGAAGAAGAGATAGATGTGCATTAGATGAGATGTGACCTGTCATCCCTCCTCTGTCATGTTATTGTATAGGAGGACCGACTGCCCTACACACTGTACGAGAGGATCGCTACTGACATTAGGCGTCATACTACCTGATGCATTTATATTACACTAAACACTTTACAGTCATCTCCATGTGCTTAGATCAATTCCCATAGAGAACCGATCACCCGATCTATAGAGAGCACCGATCACCCGATCTATAGAGAGCACCGATCACCCGATCTATAGAGCACCGATCATACTATTTACATGGATACAATGGAGCAATCTGTACACACATGTTGGACCTGTCAGTGATTTCTATCTACGAGTTCGTTTGTTGTGTTTGTTGTGTTTGTGCTATCACATAGTTAGCAGTGCTCTAAATTACACAGCATGGAAGTCACTGCTGATGCTAAAAAAAAGAAAAAAGAAAAAAAAAATGTATACACATATAATATTTTTTGTATAAATAGATTATATATATATATATATATATATATATATATATATATATATATATATATATATATATATATATATATATTATCTATTTATATATATATATATATATATATATATATATATATATATATATATATATATATATATATATATATAAATGTGTGTGTGTGTGTGTATATATATATATATTTTAAATTGTACCTTATTTAAAAAAAACTTTAACAGATATATATATATATATATAAATAAAAATTACCATGTTTGTATGTGTATATATATATATATATATATATATATATATATATATATATATATATATATATATATATATATATATATATATATATATAAATGTGTGTGTGTGTATATATATATATTTTAAATTGTACCTTATTTAAAAAAAACTTTAACAGATATATATATATATATATAAATAAAAATTACCATGTTTGTATGTGTGTATATATATATATATATATATATATATATATATATATATATATATATATATATATATATATATATATAATGATAACTGCTTACAAATATATATAGATTAAATTGTGTATGTGTGTATATATATATATAAATATTTTTTATTTAATTAATTAATTTTATATATATATATATATATATATATATATATATATATATATATATATATATATATATATATATTTATATATAAAATATATATAAATATTTATTTATATATATTTTTATATATATATATATATATATATATATATATATATATACACACACACATACAAACATGATCATTTTAATATATATATATATATATATATATATATATGTTTAATTAGAGAGAGCGGCACTCACAAGTTTAGAAAGGTGAACGCATAATGAAGGTTTTAGTTCAATGTTTCAATGAGGTACAAGCTCGTCTTCCTCAGGACAAGCACTGTCCTGAGGAAGACAAGCTTGTGCCGCGGCGAAACATCGAAATAATGTGCATTCACCTTTCCAGACCTGTGAGTGTCGCTCTCTCTTTAGGATTATAAAATAATAAAAACCTTCATTATGCATTTTGCATTCACATTTCAAGACCCACAAGTGTTGCTCTCTCTTTTGGAATGTTATGTATACTACAGTTTTTGCTGTGCATTTGGGCCCATTTTCTATTTCTGATTTGTGTACAGTGGCAACCATTGGATACTATATATATATCTATTTACATCTATGTTTGTGTGTGAATGTATATTTATATGCACACATATATGCAGTATATATACTGGTACAGTACATGCATATATTCAAATAAATCACATATGTAAAAAAAAAACTTTCTAGCTATCCAAAATCTTTTAGTAGGAAAGGTATAGGATAAAAAGACTTGAGAAGGTATGGCATCTCTGCCACTAGATTAAAAAAAAAAGTTTTAAATAAGCCCCAGCTGCAAAAAAAAAAAAAAAAAGAATATTTACCTGTCGTGCTACTGATATGTGCTCCATTGCAAAGCTTCGGTTGCTGAAAAGTATAAGATACCCGAGTTCCATGTGTGTTTCCAGCTCCACAATCAAAACGCAATGCAGTTGTGGTCTGCAGCAGGTGTCAATGTTAATGACACCCCAAGCGCAGGTCACAAATGCGTTTGCCTGCATCGGGTTGCATGATACAATAATACCATGTGATTCATGCGTTTTTTAATGAGGTGCGTGAACTACTTTTGGTGTCCAATGGGACTTCATTGGGTGGCTGTTCCAGTGCAGTTCCTCCACACCCCCACTACAATACAAGGCAAAATACATTGGCCCAGATTCACAAAGCACTTGCGCCGACGTAGAACAAGATACGTCGATGTAAGTGCAAATGTGCGCCGTCGTATCTGTGCGCCGGACCCACAAACTAAGATGCGCCTAAAAACAGGCTTAATCCTGCCGACGTAACTTGCCTACGCCGGCATAGAGTGGGCGCATATTTAGGCTGGACGCATGGTGGTACTCCCATTGATCAGTCATTCAAATATGCAAATGAGGAAAATACAGCGATTCACGAACGTACGTGCGCCCGAAGCAGGCTACGCGATGTGCGCGTAAGTTGTACGTCCGGCGTAAAGTTATGCCCCATAAAGGAGGTACAACCCAGCAGCAGACATGCAAAAGTCTGCACCAAGGAATACAAGCCGGCGTATTTTACGTAGTTTACGTTGGACGTGTGTCTGGCTGGGCGTAGGTTACGTTCACACCGTAGGCAGTGAGCCGGCGTAGTTTAGGCAGTTGTTCCGACGTGGTTGTGAGCATGCGCAGAGGGATGCGTCCAATCATGATACGTATCTGTCTGGTGCTCGGCCCATCATTTGCATGGGGTCACGCCTCATTTGCATGGCTCACGCCCACTTCCACCTACGCCTTCGAAACACAGCGCAGTTTTGAAAGCACTGGCTTTGTGAATTCCCTGCTTGCCTCTCTGCGCTGCGTTGGCGTAGTGTACATTATTTGCACTACGGTGGCGTAATGTGCGTCCGCTCTCTGTGAATCTGGGTTATTGTCTCCAATGCGGCCCGGTTCACACCCCTGCATTGCGGTGCTGTGCAGGCGGCGTTGTAACGCAGCAGCTGGTGCGAATAGACCATTTGCTACATGCAGCTCAAATCAGCTGAAATTGATGCTATAGGTGACTCTGTTGGCTGTACCCAGGTCGAAAAATATCAACAGTTCTAAAGGCTCTGCCAAAGGAGCCGGGTGGAGAATTGTCAACCGAACAGCGCCTGCAGCCACTTTTCCGATATCCTGACAACCATTGGCTGTCAGGATAAAATCGATGGCAGGAGAGGTTCGTCCACCCGTGCTGTTTGGTGTGGGTGCAGAATTCTGGATTTATTTTCCCCATGGGGTGAATGAAAGTAATACCTTCCACCAGCCACTACATTACTGCACCACAGAGCATTGATGGAGGGGCCAGCAGAAGGTACCACGCCACACGTGGTAGTGGGGGGGGGGGGGGGTCAGGTAGCCAACACACCTAAAAGTGTCAGACCATGAGGAATTTTTAGCCACCAGATCTCTGTACCTGATTGTTAATGCAGGAGGTGGGTCAGATAGGTGGAAATCCTTTCCTTTATAGGAAAAAAGTATTTATTTTGTGATTTCTGCTACACTGTATACTGGGCACTTAGGAGCACTGGACACGGTGCAAGTTTTGGCCGATTCATACTAAAATGTCTGAAATTGTCTGAATTGTTGGTGGTTGGTTGCTATTCATTTGGCTTTTATGTAAAAAAAAAAAAAGACGTAAATATGATATACATTCCTATCTATTTACTAATGCTAGCAGCATGAGGATTAAAAATAATCAATGTTGATTGGGAGAGTGAAGTTCCACTTTAACAGGGTTTTTATGCCCAGAGGACAGGAAGGAATGTCTCATCACCTGACCACTGTGATTGGCTGTAGAAATATAAAGAAATAGCCCCCGAGGGTGGGCAAAACATGAACTTTAATGGCATCCCAGTCTAAGACCTCTTTCACACTGGGGCGGTTTGCAAGCGCTATTGTGCTAAAGATAGCGCCTGCAAACCGACCTGAAACCGCGACTGCTGTTTCTCCAGTGTGAAAGCCCGAGGGCTTTCACACTGGAGCGGTGCGCTAGCAGGACGGCTCCAAAACTCCTGCTAGCCGCATCTTTGGAGCGGTGAAGGAGCGGTGTGTTTACCGCTCCTCCACCGATCCTTCCCATTGAAAGCAATGGGAAACCGCGGCTATACCGCCGGCAATGCGCCTATGCAGAGGTGCATTGCCGGCGGTATTAACCCTTTTTCGGCCGCTAGCGGGGGGTAAAATCGCACCGCTAGCAGCCGAATACCGCCGCAATTCTGCTGGTAAAGTGCCGCTAAAAATAGCAGTGCTTTACCGCCACCGCACCTCCCACCCCAGGGCCAACTCAATATTGTACCCTATGGAATAAGACCCCATACACACTTTACAACGTTTGTTGTCTGATTTCCTTTAGATTTACCAAAACCATGTAGTGCAAGGGCCTGTCTGATTGCATACAAATTGAAACTCTTAAGGTTTGACCTCATATGTTTTGGTAAATCTAAAGTAAAAAATCTACAGAAAATTGTATAGTGTGTATCCAGCTTAAAATTGGGATGCCATTACAGTTCATGTGCGTGTAAAGGCAGGTGTCTCAATACTTTTGACAATATAGTGTATGTATGTATATATATATATATATATATATATATATATATATATAATATATATATATATACAGTAAAACCTTGGTTTGCAAGCATAATTTGTTCCAGAAACATGCTTGTAATCCAAAGCACTTGTATATCAAAGCATTTTTTTACAGGGTATAAGGGCTCTTTCACACGGAACGGATCCACGATGATCCTCCCCGTGAACCTCCGCTTTCTCAGCGGGGATCGCTCCGTTGATCCCCGCTGAGCCGGCGGGTGACAGGGCGGTCCCGGGACTGTGCCGGGACCGCCCTGTCAGATCTCTGCTCTCCCCTATGGGGGGATCGGATGAACACGGACCGCCTGTCCGTGTTCACCCGATCCGATCCGCAGATGGATGGAAAATTAGGGTTTTCCTTCGTCTGCAGAATCGGAGGATTGCAGACCCGGATGAGATTGGGTGACACCCGCAATCTCATAGGGATCAATGTATGTCCCTTTTTCATCTGTAAACGGATGGATGAAAAAGCGGACATACGTTCTGCACGTGTGAAAGGGGCCTTAAAGAGGAGAGAGGCACCTCTAAGTGTAGCAATAAGTTGCCAAATGTTGTACCTTCATTAAATGTAACCATATTGCTACACTTAGAGGCTCCTCTCTTCTTTTTTATACTCAGGCCCCGTACACACGTCCGAGGAACTCGACGTGCCAAACACATCGAGTTCCTCGTCGAGTTCAGTGTGGAAGCCGCCGAGGAGCTCGGCGGGCCGACTTTCCTCATTGAACAACGAGGAAATAGAGAACATGTTCTCTTTTCGCCCCGACGAGTTCCTCGTCGGCTTCCTCGCTGAAAAGTGTACACACCACCGGGTTTCTCGGCAGAATCCAGCTCTGATCGTGTTTCTGGCTGGATTCTGCCGAGAAACTCGGTCGTGTGTACGGGGCCTGAGTTGTGACATGACGCTACTCTTATATCAAGACATCGCTTGTATATCAAGGCAAAATGTATTAAAACATTTTGCTTGTCTTGCAAAACGTTCTCAAACCAAGTTACTCTCAAACCAAGGTTTAACTGTATATATATACAATCAGAAGTCAGCTTCCATTAGCAAACAGTAGGCCGAATCAGGAAAGCCATTTAGTCCAATTGATTTGTGTTGCTCTTGCTCTTTGGTAGTAAATAAGCCCCGCGTGTCATGGAGTCAGTGATTGGAAGGCGCTCCTGGCTAGTAGGTTAAAGAATAGGCCGCAGCCTGTAATCAGCTGTCACATCCTCCCTGCGCCTGTCAAAGCTCGCTTTCTAGGCACCATGATCACTGTCCCCTGCTGGTCCTGAAGGGGTGAACAGTTCAGCAATGCCAGAAAGGATTAGGTTTGGATTATCTGAAAGAGAGAGTTTTTTTTCCCCCCCTTTAGCTTTTCGGAAGAATACAGCATGTTCTCTCGGCTGAGGAGATTCCTGCATTCTTGATGAAAACATTTAGAGGGAGACGGGTCAGATGGAAGCCTGTGCCAGCTAGTCTTCTATTGCAGACATATTGGTGTAAACTAACCTAGTTCTTGCCGTGTCCGCCCCCCGCCCCTCTCCCTTCATGGGCATTTACAGACACTTGGGCCATTGCCAACTGTGAAGTTCACAGACTGTGAGTGCTGCTACCTTGTCCTTGTTTGAAATGTCAGGCCTGCACGCTCTCAGACTGTGCTGTCTTCAATGTTTGATTTCCATTTAACCAGTTCCACGTCACCCGTGTTGCTATGATCGGTCTTTTTTTTTTCCTGCCTCACAATCTAACAATAGTCAGGCAAAAGCTGGCCATTTTCTACCAGGCTTTTCAGGTCATCAGTCTCATTAGGATTATCCAGCACTGTCGCTATGTTCCTGAACAGCAGGCCAGAGAATTTCCTCGCTCATGTGATCTAGGCTGTTGCTCATTTCATTGCGATTTAATTGCCTACTAATGAATGGTAATTTATTTTTAACGGCAATGTAAGCAGTGCTGTCTTGCCGCACCGTATTAAAAGTGAAAGGGGCGCCCTATTTAACCACTTCAATACCGGGCATTTTCACCCCCTTTCTGCCCAGGCCAATATTCAGTTTTCAGCGCTGTACCATTCTGAATGACAATCGCGCGGTCATGCAACACTGAACCCAAATGTTTCCCCACAAATAGAGCTTTATTTTGGTGGTATTCGATAAACTCTGCGGTTTTTATTTCTTGCGCTATAAACAAAAGAAGACAAGTTTGAAAATAAAAAAACACAATGGGGGTTATTTACGAAAGGCAAATCCACTTTGCACTACAAGTGCAAACTACAAGTGCAAAGCGCACTTGAAATTGCACTGAAAATGCACTTGGAAGTGCAGTCGCTGTAGATCTGAGGGGGACATGCAAGGAAAACAAAAAACAGCAGTTTAGTTTGCACATGATTGGATGATAAAATCAGCAGAGCTTCCCCTCATTTCAGATCTACCCCTCAGATTTACAGCGACTGAACTTCCAAGTGCACTTGTAGTGCAAAGTGGATTTGCCTTTTCGTAAATAACCCCCAATATTTTTAACTTTTTGCTATTTGTCCCAATTGAATTTTTTTTTTAAAACTATTTTTTTCCTCAATTTAGGCCGATACGTATTCTTCTACATATTTTTCCTTAAAAAAAATGCAATAAGCGTATATTGATTGGTTTGTGCAAAAGTTATAGAGTTTACAAAATAGGGGATAGATTAATGGCATTTTATTTTATTTTTTACTAGTAATAGTGGCGATATGTGATTTTCTGCGGATATTGCTGCGGACATATCGGAACACTTTTGACACTATTTTGAGACCATTCGCATTTATACAGCGATCAGTGCTATAAAAATGCATTGATTACTGTATTTTTTTCCGTATCTGCACATTGAATCTTCGGTGGAGGTCCTATATCTTCATTCCATTGATGAACATATTTTTCACGGACTTTCTACATTGTTTATTTGAATATAGATTCTGTGGACTTTATATCACATACATTGTATATTTGGATTAATTTTTCCATCTTATTTTGAGCGCTGCACTATTGGGTTATACTGTATTAATGTCACTGGCAGAGAAGGGGTTAACACTAGGGGACGATCAAGGGGTTAAATGTGTTACCTAGGGAGTTTTTCTAACTGTGGGGGGAGGGGAATCACAAGGGGAGGAGAACGATCAGTGTTCCTCTGTACTGGGAACACACATCGGTCTCCTTTCACCTGACAGTCCTGCTCTGTTATTGGTCAATCGCGGGTGCCCCGCGGACATCGTGTGGCTGTTGGGCACACGCATTGGCTCCCAAGTGACGTGGCCCCCTAGAGGGCCAGTAAGCCGAGGACATCCTATGACGGCCACCTGGAGGGACAGAGTGTTCCTGCGGTCGTCATATTACGATAGCTGGGTAGGGAAGTGGTTAAATGGGACAAAACTAGGGGGGCAAAAACTGAACGTTTGCCATTATAATTATAGAACCCCAGATCTTGGTGAACTCTTGACAGGTGAAATAAACTACAATGCAAGCTTGGTAAATATTTATATGTACAAGCTAAAAAGATTGTGAAAGCAAAAACATTTAACTAAGGGCTGGTTCACACCAGAATCACACAGGATTGTGTTTTGTGTTCCTATGCGATTCTTGTGCGTTCCCCTGCATTGCAGTTTGGCAGCCCATTCATTTGAATGGTCTGCAAGTCACACCGGACTTCACAAAAATGTAGTGCATGTACTGCTTTTGAAAAAACATGCCATGCAATAGGATGCCTGCAAACGCACTACGTTTGCGTTCTTCATTTGGGGGTGCCATTAACAATGTATTTTCACCTGCAGCAGATTGCAAAAGCAGTATGTTGTGAACGCAGTGCGGGAAACGCATATGGAAGACACCTTTTGCACACCGCGTTCTAGTGTGAACCGGCCCTAAAGGCAAAACTTAACCTCCCTGGCGGTAATCCCGAGTGTGGCTCGGGGTGAATTTTAATTACCAAAAGTGGTAACCCTGAGCCACACTCGGGATTGCATCGCAGTATCCTGGGAAAGTTACTTAACTTGTCCCTAGGATCCTGCAATGTCCTCCTGCTGTGTCCGTGGGCTGTGTCCTCCGCTCGGTCTATCAATGTGCCGGGCTCCGTTCCCTGCGAGCAGCACGACGCATGGGGACGACGCACAGCGGCAAATACAAAACATGAAAAAAACATAACACATACAGTACACTGTAACCTTACAAATTAAATTACTGTATGGCCTCGTACACACAACCGAGTTTCTCGGTAAAAACCAGCAAGAAACTTGCTGGGATTTGTTTTTTGCAGAGGAAACATGTCGTGTGTACATTTTTCGACGAGGAAACTGTTGAGGATCCCGTCGAGCAAAAAAGAGAGCATGTCTTCTTTTTCCTCGACGGGAAAGGAGAAACTTGCCTTGTCGAGTTCCTCAACAGCCTAACAAGGAACTCGACGAGGAAAACTATGTGTTTCGCCCGTCGAGTTCCTCGGTCGTGTGTACGAGGCTATAGAAATCATTTCATATGCCTTTTGTCTATAATGGTTTGTCCAATGCTCTGCATGCAGTTTTATATTATATATACTGTTCTTTCTGCTTGGAAACTGGAGATTGTCCATGGCAACCAAAAAGAGTCCCTTCACGTAAGTGGTTTCAGACCAGCTAGAAAACAGCGATAGTAAATTAGAACACTTGCAGAATTAAGCAATAGCGATTCGTGGGGAAATTTGTCAGATACTGAATGTGACGACAGCGACAATTCTACACCTGAGCACATTTCTGTGTTTTTGATTTGATTACATTATTGAATACATTTTTATTATTATTCTATTATTATTTGTTATAATTATTTCTAGTTATTTATTATATTATCATTTATGATTTCGTGTTTCAAACTTTATCATACCCGGGATGTCTACTAGACTCTTGTTTGGACAGATTTAAGTGAGTTATTCCTAAGAATTGCAGCCCTACAAAATAAAACGCAGAATTTCCATGCAAAACATTGTACCGCTTTGAGCATCAAAAATCTGACTGACACAATCATACCGCCACATAGGCTTAATACACACAACCAGGGAACTTGTCGTAAATGAAACATCGTTTTCCTCGACGAGTTCCTTGTCAGGCTTGTCGAGAAACTTGACAAGCTTTCTTTGCATACACACTGTCAAGACCAAATCTCGTCGTTCTCAAACACGGTGATGTAAAACACGTACGACGGCACTATAAAGGGGAAGGGGATTCCACTGGCGCCACCCTTCTGAGCATGTGCGGGTTTCTAAGCATACACACGAACGTATTTCTCGTTGAAAACCAGCCCAATGAGGAACACGACGAGGAAAACTTGTTCTCTTTTTTTCTCATCGAGTTCCACAACAGTTTTCTCGATGACAAACATACACACGACCTTTTTCCTCGGCAAAAAAGCTCTGCCACCAAGTTTCTTGATGGATTCTGTCGAGGAAAACGGTCGTGTGTACGGGGCCTGAGGGTAAAGCTTGGATAGGTTGGAGAGTGATTACAATGCTTTTTTTTTTTGCTGTCTCTGTTCCCGTTAGGGAGATTCAGCCTCCCTATTTGTCTTGGTGACCATCATCAAAGATATCAAAAACAGTAAAGGAAAATACCAAATTTGGGGTTGTCATCAGAACAGTGAAGCTAGTTCCTGTGACAACCAGGGAATCCCTCACTCTGGAAGTTTTCCCTTTCACTTCCTGTTTTGGCTCTGGGACAGAACGTGCACAACAATCTCCGAGATGAAACACAGATGGCCATAAAATCTGACAGGGGTTAAAATCCTACTTTATTCTAGCCAAAAAAAAAAAAAAAATTACCGTAGGTTTCCCACGTACACCTAACTAGCCTTAAAAATGTCCCCGCCCCTCTCCTAACGCCTATAATGACTAACCTGAGTAAGAAAGATCTGTATACTTACCTATTTTCATGCTGCTCTGGTATGTTCATGTGATCTCCCCTGTGCGGCTACAGGGGAGAGGAGAGATCTCAATAACAGCTGGTAAAGCTGTCACCCATAGGCTCCTATGGCCTATCTGTTATCGGCACTCCCTCCTCTCCCCTGCAGCCGCCACACAAGGAATTTCAAGCTGCCTATGGCCAGCGTTTATTTTTAGTTTCGGATAGAACAGGAAAGAGTTACATTTTCTCTCAGGCTTTTTTTGCAGCCTGTGACCCCAGATTTTCCATCACTTCTTGTCCCTGTGACTTGAATGCAAGAAATGGGGATGTGGTTGTCACTAGAACAAAAGACAACCTGAAAAAAAAAGAAATAAATCACAAGTTCTGACCTTTTCTAACATTTGGGCTACGCTCACACTAGTCACACACGAAAAGCGCTCCTATTTTAAGGTGTGGCTGGTGTCAGCTGTGTAGCAGTGGTGTTGAGGGGTGCCTGGCGTTTTATCTCATATTTAAAGCGGTGGTTCACCCTGCAGAACAACATTTTAGCATAAAATTCGGCATTGTAGCGCGAGCTACAGTATGCCGGTCTTAATTTTTTTATCGCCGTACTCACAGTGTAATCGTACATAGTAGATTCTGACTGCCCGCGGGGAATGGGCGTTCCTTTCAAGAGGGAGGGTGATTGACGGCCGGCTCTGGCACGTCACGCTCCCCGAAGACAGCCGGAGTAGGTCTCGGCTCTTCACGGCGCCACACTATGCGCAGGCTCCGTGAAGAGCCAAGCCTATTTCGGCTATTTCCGAAAAAAAAAAAAAAAAAAATATTTTTATTTTATAGGGTGAACCCCCGCTTTAACAAGGAAAATAGAAACAAATCAACATTATTGTATGACTACAGCAAAACGTTTTATACTCTGGGCGTTCCTGTGCAATTTACGTTCGGTTCAGTGTGGTGCGATTTACTTTCGGTTCAGTGTGGTGCGATTTGAGCCCATTCTATGTGAAGGGAGGTGTGTCCTTGCCCTCCAGTCAGCTCCAGTCTGAAGAGTGTTAAATTCAGCCCCCTGCAAGCTCAGACAAGCTGTATAAATGATGTATTCGGCATGGATTTAAAGCGGAGTTCCACCATGAAGTGGAACTTCCACTCATCGAATTCTTCCCCCCCTCAGTGACACAATTTGAACCTTTCAAGGGGGAGGGGGGTGCAAATACCTGTATATTACAGGTATTTGCACCCTCTTCCAAGGAGAGATATCTGCAGAATAAAAATATATATAGATTTTTTTTTTTACAATGTGTCAGTATGGAGGTGGTTAAATGACCTCCTTTACCTTGCACCTAAGGCCCCTTTCACACGGTACAGATTCTATTTTGGAATCCTCACAGAGCCCTTGGTGATCGGAGCAGAGCGGGTGGATGATACATACGTCTCCAATCAGTTTCTGTAGAGTGGACACGGACAGAGCAGGCGGGAGTAAATGGACTCCGCTGTCTGTTTACACCCAACTGCCCTCCAGTCTGGTTCAGACGGAGGAGGATGGATCCCCTACCATTTGTTTTTTTTGGAGACCAAACTGGATCGGAGGTGTAAAAGGATACTGTTTAAACCCGCCAGTCCATAGGACTGAATAGATCGTTTGCTCAGGCCCACCTGACAAACTGACAGACAGATCTCATCTGAATGGCCGTGTTAAAGGGGCCTAATTGTGAAGGTAAGAATGCAGACTGGAAACCTATGAATTGTGCAGCCAAAACTGATGCCGCGTACACACGATCATTTTTCAGCGTGAAAGAAAATGTTGTTTTTCAGCATGTCTAAAAAACTACGTTTTCCCAACCTCATCATTAAAACGATGTTGCCTACACACCATCGTTTTTAAAAAAAAATAGCAAAGCGCGGTGACGTACAACACGTACGACGGCACTTTAAAGGGGAAGTTCCATTGGCCTTTGGGCTGCTTTAGCTGATTCCGTGTTAGTAAAAGACGATTCACGCTTTTTTGTCTGTTACAGCGTGATGAATGTGCTTACTCCATTATGAACGGTAGTTTTACTAGAACAAGCGCTCCCATCTCATAACTTGCTTCTGAGCATGCGCGTTTTTTTTCCGTCGTTTTAGCCCACACACGATCATTTTTTACAACCCAAAAAACTACATTGTTTAAAACGATGTTAAAAAATGCAGCATGTTCGAAAAAAAAAATTGTCGTTTTTCAGAACCTGAAAAATGATGTGAAGCCCACACACGATGATCGTGTGTAAGCGGCATGAGACTTATGCCGCGTACAGACGGTCGTTTTATGCGATGTAAAAAAACGACGTTTTCTGTGAAGTAAAAAACAACGTTTTTGAAACTTCAATTTTCAAAAACGACGTTGCCTACACACCATCGTTTTTTCACAATGCTCTAGCAAAGCGAGGTTACGTTTTTTCCATTGAAGCTTGCTTCATAACTAGCTTCTGGGCATGCGCTGGTTCAAAAACTTAGTTTTAAACGTCGTTTTTTGCTACACACGGTCAATTTCTGTGACACAAAAAACAACGTTTTGAAAAACGACACATAAAATTTAAGCATGCTTCAATTTTTTTTTTGTCGTTTTTTACAAGACATAAATCTACGTTTTCCCCCACACACGGTCAATGCGTTTTTTTACATCGCATAAAACGACCGTCTGTACGCGGCATTAGGTTGATGTACTAAAACCAGAACCTGAACCTGGTGCAGCTGTGGTTTCGTTGGTTTCTATGCAGAGATGCATTAGATTTGACACGCTCCAGCTTTAGTAAATCAACTGGTTAGTCAACCTATAACCTGGCTTGTGGTCAAAAACCTACTTGTGCATAGTCATACTTGTGTGCCACAGTATTAGCGGGTAAAGAGTTTTTGTCGTATGTGCACACTTTAAAAGAAAGCTATGCTGAGAAAATACGTAGACATCTATTGATGACCTACTAACAGTGCTAGTTTTTTTGTTATCACGCTATATGCTCCAGTGGCATTTTCTGTCTCTCGTTGACTTGGAAATAATGTACAAAAGCAGTTCTGACTTCAATTGCCACGTGCTTGTTCCTGGTCAGTGACAGGTCTGAAATTTTTCAAGGAGGAACAACTAGGCAACTATCATTTTCAGAGGAAGGACCAGTAATGACCGAGTACTCCTTTCTCTATTCAATGAGAGTAATAACTGGAAATTTGACTTGACATACAGAATTACAGAGAACCATACTCTGTATATAAGTGGTAGAAAATAAGGACATTTCCAGGGCTGAAAACAAAAAATAAAAAGCAAAAACTCTTTAAAAGTTGTTTTAATTTACTTTTTTTAATTTGTGTTTTAATTCTAAAATTAAAACATCAAGATACAGGGGGTGACCCTCTGAATGTGTTTTTTTCCCCCTCGTACTTTATATTGGATTGCTTTCCAGTACAAACCCGTGCGTGCCAAGCCATTTGTGCACGCCTAGGTGCACAGAAAACTTCCGAATGAAAATCCACGTTTACACCAACTGGAAAAATCCAGCCTGTCTGTCCTTTGAAAAAGCTTTGCAAACCCGTACACAGGGAGGGCACGGCTCCAAGTCTACCAGTCAACCCAACTTTCCTTTAATTAAAAGACCTGAAAGCCAATAAAATGTATTTTAAGTATTTTCTTAACTGGGCCTTTTAATGGAGAATATGTTTAACATTTTCATGTACACTGTTTTGCGCAATACTTTGTGCAAGCTATGAGAAGAGGCTTATTCCGTGTACACACGGTCGGAATTTCCAACAAGAAAAGTTTGTTGTGAGCTTTTGGTCAGAAATCGTGTGTAGGCCCCGTCTGACTTTTTCAACAGCAAAGATTTAGGAGCTGGTTCTCAAATTTTCCGACATGAAAAGTTCTTGTCGAAAATTTTTCGGAATCATCGAACGTAATTTTTATCGGCTCGTTGTAGTGTTGTTCGTCACAGCTTTCTTGACGGTTGGAATTTTGTATGACCGTGTGTATGCAACACTAGTTTGAGACACAATTCCGTCTGAAAAAAATCCATGGTTTTCTTGTTGGAATTTCCGATCGTGTGTATGCGGCATAAGAAGTTGTTTGCTGCTTTTTGACATCTAGCTACCATAGTTGTCAACGATGTGGCTTCCTTCTGAATCACATTCCAACATGGGACGGAGATGTGTTGCAGCGTATCACAAGGCGATGCACTAACTTATGTTGCAGTGCGCTGTCAAAGACTGGTGCATGCACTATTTTTCAGTTACGCTACAGTGCACGTCCACTGGCAGATTGGTGTGCCATTCAGAATACATGGCACCGCATCATGCCAATGCATTTAACATGGGTTTTGGCAACACATTAGGGATCAACCAATATAGTTTTTTCGGTGTCGATACAATACTTTGGCCACCTCTCCGGCTGATATTCGATATTGTATCCCGATATTCTGTACATTTCAAAAAACATTTTTTTAACCCTTTCTTTTTCTTTACTGTTATTGCTGTCACAAGGAATGTAAACATCCCTTGTGACAGTAATAGGCAGTGACATGTACTCTTTATGGAGGGATCAGGGGTCTATAAGGCCCCAAACCCCTCCACTGCACTTGAAAGTATTCAAAATGTCAAGATCAGCGTTTTTGAATACTTTATATTTTTTAAAACTGGCACCTTTAAGATGCACGTAATCCGAGAAGTGATGCCATGACACCGCTTCCGGGTTATTAGATCCGAGACCCGAAGGAAGCATCAGCTTTGTTTGGGTCTTCGGCCAGCCGGCGGACGTGCCATCTGGTTCGGCCTCCCAGTGGGACAGGAGAGCCCGAGCGTGCAGCGGAAGGCGGCGGGGGGGACGTCCCCTTCTGCGGCTTGTAATAGTAGTCGAGCGGCTGCTGAGCGGCATCAGTTGTTATTACAATAAAGCTGACCATTTGCTCTAAAGAACGGTAGTGGGGTGATGCCTGCAGCTGAAAACATCACCCTGGTAAAACCCCATGAAGCAATATCGGTAATATTGGGTACGTTTGTGTAAAAAAAAGTGAATATCGGCTGAGTTTACTTACCTTGTCCCTGGATCCTGTGATGTCTCCCCACTGTGTGAGCGAGCTGTCTCCTCGTTCGATTCACACAGTGCCCCGAGTGCCACCGAGCTCCATTCCCTGCAACGTTACGACGCACGGAGGCAGAGATTGGCGCCAAATTCAAAAAAATTAAAACACATTACATACAGTATACTGTAATCTTATAGATTACAGTACTGTATGTAAAAAATACACACACCCCTTGTCCCTAGTGGTCTGCCCAGTGCCCTACATGTTCTTTTATATAATAAAAACTGTTCTTTCTGCCTGGAAACTGGAGATTGTACATAGCAACCAAAAAGTGTCCCTTTATGTCAAAAGTGGTTTTAGACCAGCTAGAAAACAGCGATAATAAATTAGAATCACTTGCAGAATTGAGCGATAGGGATTTGTGGGGAACTTCGTCATCAAACACCGAAAGTAATGACAGCGACAATTCTGCAACTGAGAACATTTCAGTGTTTTTGATTTGATTACATTATTGATTAATTTTTATTATTATTATATTATTATTTTTTATAATTATTTATAGTTATTTATTATATTATTATTTATGATTTTGTGTTTCAAACTTTATCATACCCAGGATGTCTACTAGACTCTTGTTTGGACAGATTTAAGTGAGTTATTTTTAAGAATTACAGGCCTACAATCTAAAACGCCAAATTTCCATGCAAAATAATTGTACAGCTTTCAGCACCTAAAATCTGACATAATCATACCGCCAGGGAGGTTAAATACCACCAAAAGAAAGCTCTATTTGTGTGAAGTAAATGTCAAATTTCACATGGTTACAGTGTAGCATGACCGCGCAATTGTCATTCAAAATGTGACAGCGCTGAAAGCTGAAAAATGGCCTGGGCAGGAAGGGGGTGTAAGTGCCCGGTATTGAGGTGGTTAAGTAAGCAGCAGGACAGCTGATCGGCATGGGACCCAGATACTAGTGGATATCACTGTATTAGTGGTGCAAGCTGGAGAAAGCTGTATCAGGGTAAATTAACTGCTTTTAATAAATTTATAACTGAAATATGGTTTTCTTTTATCTGCCGGGAGTTCAGTTTAAGTATTTAATGCGTATTGTCACATGCTGCTGATCAAAACTGTTTTATTTTTTGCGGAGTAGCTGAAAGAGCCACGGGGTATATACATAATAAGTTAACTATATCCTCAGCATATGTGATGGCTACAAGGCCTGGCAGCCTAAACAGCCTAAACCCTGAAGGTAAATATGTGACTGTGAATCCCCCTCACCACAGCTATGTGTTTTTATACAGCAAAATGATTTTCCAGTTACCAGGGATAAAATATAAATATAAAAATGTGTTTACAGGACAGAAATTGCATCAGTGGTGTAATTTTGGGCATCACTTGGGGATAAGAAGATCTCTTTGGTAAGATGCTGCTTTTTAATAAAAGGCGGTAGCCAGGGATTGACGTTTTAAGATGCCCTGCTAAATCTTGGCTGTGCCTCCCTGTCTATAACCACATTGAATTTGCTTTCATCAGTTGTTGAAAAAAACTCATATAGGCTAATTTGGAAAGTGGCAAATATACTGTTCTTCATAACGGGTCCCTCTTCCCTTCTCTGTTGGCCTTCTCTTTGGTTTGATGTATAGACCTATGTAAATAAATGTACAATTTAAAGCCCAATTGCAGCCAAAACTTTTTGTTTTGTTTTGGATAGTGTCGAAAAGGGATACAGTCCCTGTTGGGTTTTTATTGTCATTTGACTCCCTGTTAGAAGTCTCTTAAAATGAAAGGCAGAAAAACAAATACAAAAAACTAATTTTTAGTAAAGCAAGCAAAAGTAAGAAGTTCTGAATGTTTTTATTAAGTCCCTGTTCCTTGTACAGCCTTCTCAGGAACAGGAAGTCGAGGAAAACCCTTCCCAACGGGGTAACAAAACCTTTACAGAAATGTTTAACTTTCTTCATTCTCCAATGCCAACAAACATGAAAAAACAACACTTGGGTAGTGGTAAAGGTGGCTATACCATGGATTAACTTTGGCCAGTTCCTGATGAACCTTCCAAAAATCGAGCCATTGGTGGTCCTTTCGTAACTCTCAGGCCTCGTACACACAACCGAGGAACTCGACGGGCGAAACACATTGTTTTGCTCGTCGAGTTCCTTGTTAGGCTGTCGAGGAACTCGACGTGCCAATTTTCTCCATTCCCGTTGAGGAAAAAGAGAACATGCTCTCTTTTTGGCTCGTCAAATTCCGCGGCAGTTTCCTTGTTGAAAAATGTACACACGACCGGTTTCCTCAGCAAAAAAAAAAACAAAACAGCAAGTTTCTTGCTGTTTTTTTTTTCTGAGAAACTCGGTTGTGTGTACGAGGCCTCCTCCTCAATGTTCTTCAATATGAAAATCATAGGAGCTGGTATTCTGACAGTTGTGGGTGCTGTCTCTTATGCTGGGTTTACACTGCTGCAACCAGAAAGTCGTGCGACGTAGGGCACGACTTTGCCAAGCAACTTAATTGCGGCTTGCTTAGAACTTCAACAGAAGTCAATGCAAGTTGTGATGAAGTCGCCCTAAAGTAGTGCAGGAAAAGCTTTTCTAAGTCGTACTGATTGCAATGGTTTCATTGTAGTTAATGGTAATACGACTTTGAACTCTCAAGTGGCATGACAAGTCGCAGCAGTGTGAACCGAGCCTGAGGCCCCGTACACACGACCAGTTTCCTCGGCAGAATTCAGCTTCCGACCGAGTTTCTGGCTGAATTCTGCCGAGAAACCCGGCCGTGTGTACACTTTCGGCCGAGGAAGCCGACGAGGACCTCGGCGAGGAAATAGAGAACATGTTCTCTATTTCCTCGTTGTTCTATGGGAGCTCTCGGCCCGCCGAGGTCCTCGGCGACTTCAGGGCTGAACTGGCCGAGGAACTCGATGTGTTTGGCACGTCGAGTTCCTCGGCCGTGTGTACGAGGCCTTAGAGGTAGGGGAGATTCCTCCATCCACACTGTTTAGTGTATATGGTTGAAAAAAATTTTTTTTTAGAGGCTTTAGGCTTTAAACTTGCAGGGATCTCCAAACTACGGCCCTACAGTTGTTGCGGAACTTCACCCCATGAGGCATTGTTACTCCCATGAGGCAATGTAAAACTCTGACATTCACAGACATGACTAGGCATGATGGGATTTGAAGTTCCTGAACAACCTGGAGGATCTGTTAAATATACCAATTAAAAGTCTATTGTTATATTGGTTGGATAATCACAAAAAAATCTTTCTGTATACACTACCCTATCAGATAGCAGTATTTCCAGCTATCTTTGGGGACTACAAACTTCCCTACCATGTTATTGAGAAGAAGAGTGAAGGAGGTGTTATGTGCTTCTGTCCTAGGGTGGCAATGCTGCTCCTCCATGGGTAACAAAAAATAAAAAAATTGCATCCTTGGTTTTTACAAAAAATAAATAAATCATGTTGACAATTGCCTCTTTAGGGCCCTTTCACACGTATGGCTCACGTGTGTATCCGTACCTTTATCATACGCTGGCTCAGTGGGGATCGCTCCGTTGATCCTGGCTGAGCCGGCAGATGACAGGGCGGTCCCTGCACACTGTTCAGGGACCGCCCTGTCAGATCTCCGCTCTCCTCTATGGGGGATCGGATGAACACGAACCGTCTGTTCGTGTTCATCCGATTCAATCCCCAGACGGATGTAAAAAAAGGATTTTCCTCCATCTGCAGAAACGGGGCATAGCGGACACTGATGAGATCGGGTGTCAGCGGATGTTTATCCGCTGACACCCGCTATCCCATAGGGATTCATGTATGTCCGTGGATGAAAAACGGACATACGGTCCTCATGTGTGAAATGGCCCTTATTATTTTTTTTTCTTTGTAGCCTGAAGATTGAGATTTGTTGTTTGATCACGCTTTATAACCAGGGCTGGTTTTAGACAAAATGGGGCCCTGAGAAAATACAAAGTATATGGGGACCCATATGACAGCATTTCAGCTTCATTCACCTGCTGCCATTCTGCCAGCTGAGTGACTGAAGAGGTTGAAGAGGCCTTGGAAATTTGCCCAGTTTATATCCCATTGCCCCCCAACACCATAACCCCTCTCTGAATAAAGTCCATAAGCCTCAACATTGCCTCAGATATAGGCCTCTCTGTTCTTAAAGAGGAAGTAAATACTAGATCATTATAAATTACTTTCCTGAGATCGAAGCCCCCGCAGCGGTCCTCGTTCCCCTCCTCCGTCGCCGCCATATCTCCTGGAGTGACTTCCGGGTATTGCGGCTCCGGTGCTGTGCTTTGCCGCCAGTCACGGCATATCCACCTGTAGAAACGGCACGACAATGCATGAAATAGGCAAGAGGATCAGACAACTGAAGGCAATCATTTTGATAATTACATTTAATAGGTAGTACAAAATGCAATGACAGATTGTATCTTTGCATCTAATGACACCTGTCTACAAAGAGATGTCCCCTTACTTTGGAGAGATTCCCGTTGTGTCCTTAGGACAGGAAGTGATGTCAAATGTATTCACTAGGGAACAGACAGACACCAATAAACTGACAAGATTTAACTTGTTTAACCCCACTCAATAAAAAATAAAAAAAAGTTTGGGCATTAGACATACATGAATTCTATAGACATCAAAGTTGTAAAGGGGATTCCTCGAAACAGTGCCTCTATTCTGTACATTGTGCTAGCCATGCAGTAAATCCATATAATGCTGTTATTGCTGGTTCTTAGTGAACTTGGATTTGTAGGATTAGAACTGCAGCCATTTATTTTTCTAAGAAACATGGCATTGCCACGCTACCGTGTCTCTACGGTTTTCTCATATTGGTTCTGCAGATTAAAGTGCCATTACGAGTTTGTTGTAACACTATAGTGGCTATAGGGAACTGTCTCGGGGATATGGCCTGGTCAATGAAATAATGAAATAACCTTTCCAATCTCGGTTCTAATACCGCGCACTGCCTGGTTCTATATTACATTGCAAGCTGCAGACTCGAAAAAGTTGCTAGTCCTTCCTTCCAAAGTGTCAGGTTTACTGTTTCGTGATGTGGCAGTATATTAAGGTCTGGATATATGAAGTGGTTTTAAGGTATCTTGGGAACCGTAGCTATCGTCCATTCTCATGATTTCAGTGGCTATATTGGACAGTGATTAGCTATTTACAGTAAACGTCCAACTATAACATTTCCTCCAAGAAAACCCGGTATTCAGCAAGTGTGGATGACACTGGGAGCCAAAGTCCTGTAATTCAATATGCACCAGATAGATGCTGTTTAGATTAGCGAGTTGTATTGTAAGACAAGCTTCGTATTATTAGAAGCAGCGCTGCTGATGGTTTTTACAGATTGGATGTGCAATCACATAATACTCATCCCCAGCTTAGTGTAAAACAAAATATATATTACCTAGAGTTTCACTAAAATGATATGGTTGATTAGGGAAGTTTTCATCATTGTACAGTAGAGTGTTTTTCCCTTGTTCATACATATGAAGGTCAAAGATGCTACGAATTAGTATAATCAGGGATGGATTTCCACCACTGGAGTCGGTAGGCAAAGATGTTTGGCAATCAGAAACAAAACCCCTCTGCAAGGGTCACCTCTGTTACTCACATTTTCTTGCATAAAGTGATATTAAAGACTCCTTTTTTATCATTTTAAATTGCTGAAATGTAGAATTATACTGGATGATGGTTCATCATTTATAAAACTTGTCCTTTGCCCCGTTCTGTTTGTTCCCCCCAGCACTTGTCCTGTTTTCTGGATTCCTTTCCCTTGCAGATATCTGTGGAGCCACACATGCATGTGTGCTGGCCTATCTCACTTGGTACCAGGGTGGATTTGATTTAAATCAAGTCGATTTGAATCACGATTTAAATCACTAGTAAAAAAGCGTGATTTAAATCAACTGGATTTAAATTATAATTTTGAAAGTGCAACTGTCATCTCTGTCCATCAGCGGCTCCTCCTCTGACCCGCTGTTGACTCACGACAGTTCCACTCATTTTAATGGGACGGCTGGTGATGCGGCAGTGACACAACAAGGTTAGGGACGTGGCGACAGCAGGTGCGTAGATGCCCGCTAACATGCGCTGCGTAGATGCCCGCTAACATGCGCTGCCATGATGTATCTGAAATAACAGGTGCTCTTTAAATGTAAGGACGGATTTTTTTTAGACTCTTTAATATTTGCAAACAAAACAAAGGTTACCTATTTAGAATAAAGGTTAGTAAAACAGCGATATCAGAACTGATTCAATCATACAGTTTGAAGTGTACATAGATTTGCAAAACAATGGGATAAAGGAATGTTCCTGAAGGTTTATCTCGTGGTTATTGTGAAACTGTGTGAATGCATCAATGCAGTGCATGTTACCTCAGCTTGCAGAGCTTGGATTCATTGAATGAGTTTAATGTAAATATTGCAGAATATATAGCCTTGTGCTACATAACTAAGCTCCATGTCATGCTGAATAAACTAAATTATCAAGGTATCTTAAAGAGAAAACTATCTTTAGATAGATTTTTACTCCATTTTTAAAGCATTGATTTATATCCACCCTGTTTGGTACCCAGTGCAATCTCCCTCCTGCATAGGTATGCACTGCCTTTTGCATTAGGGTGTGCACCCCAAAGCTCAAACATATATGCGTGCATGTGTATATATACTGACAGTGTCAGTAGGGCAGAGATTGATGTCAGTAGAGCAGTGGACAGTGTCAGTAGTTTTAATTTTTTTATAATTTTTTATAATTCTAGTTATTTATTTATTTTTTCCATTTTTTTTAGGTGCCCTGTTAGGGGACTTTGATGAAATATCAGGGGTCTAAAAAGGGGGAATCTGCACTACACATGGTGATTAGGGAGTGCCCAGGCACACCTGGCACACCCTGTGCGCATGCATATGCCCTCCTGACAGGAAGTTTGAGGAAGTTGCAATTAGGAACCAGTAGTCAACATCAGTGAAGTTTCCAAAAAGTGCTTAGGGACACATGTATTAGTTATGTAACATACTGGGGAATTGAAAAAAATCTCTGAGATTTTAATAATACTTTAAAGCGGTGATCCGCCCCCAAAAAAATAATTAAAAACCAGCAGCTACACATACTGCAGCAGCTGGCTTTTAATAAATGGAAACTTACCCATCCTGGAGTCCAGTGATGATGATGTTTCAGCTGTCGGGTGCTGCTGCCGCCATTGCGGCTAAGGGTACCCAGCAGTGTAGCCTTTCGGCTTCACGCCGGGAACCCTACTGCGCATGCGCGAGGCCCCGCTCCTCTCTCCTATTGGCCCGGCGTCCGGGGGAGGAGGAGGGACCTGCGGCCCAGACTCCCAGAAGTGGGAAGGGATACCTGTCTTTGACTCTGTCCCCCCTCCCTCCTGAAAGGTGCCAATTGTGGCATCGGAGGGGTCGAGGAATCCAATGAGTGGAAACTCCACTTTTGGGTGGAACTCTGCTTTAACTGGTTCAATCCTGGCTAAAGTAATTGCGACAATATTTATAAAAGTAGTAATATTTGCCAGCACACCATGGAATGACGTAAATAGCGTCCAAACGGATGTTTTATTGCATGATCACAACACAAAGAAAGTGCAACATTTCAGAGCCGCTTAGGGCCCCTTCGTCAGGCATGTGAATATTTATAAAAGTTTATTTGAGATAACCATATGTCTACTGATGATAAAAACAAAAAGTAAGGCCAATAACCAATAACTTCTTTGTCTCTGGCATCCTATACGAAAAAGGAAAATTAAGCTTTTCCCAGGTGTAAGAGACAAATCAAGAATAAAAAAAATATATAGATCGTAATCAATTGAAGCTTTTTCTCTACACCACAAATTAAAATATTAATTTAATGCACATAGAGAATTGAAACATGTGACTTTCAAGATACCATCATAGAACAGATCAAATAAATCTTTAAAGATTTTAGATTTTTTTTTTACAAAAGTATTAAACAACAACAAAAACTGAATATAGTTTTAACCTATCGACAAAGGATTATAATATCAGATCTCTTTGAATATCCTAATCTTTATTTTTCTTTACATTCCTTTTAGATTTATTATTATATTGTCGTATTTGGAGAAGCCATAATTCGATATCAACTTTCAGTTGATCATGTCCAAACCATTCCTCTGGGTAGAAAGAAGAGATAGGGAGGCAAAAACTGAAGCAGCAAGAAAAAGGAGCCACTGTGCATGGCAACCACTAAACTTAGAAAGTGTAAGATAGAAGTTGAACTGAACAAGCTGAAGATAGAAGCTGGTTGGTGGCCATAAACAGCTTATCCGGATTCTGTCTGCTCCAGTTTTGATAAATTCCCCGCTATGTGGTCTGCTACTTCAGGGGATAGTAGAAACAGTTCTGTATTGTAAATTAAGCTTAATTTAATTAAGAGCATCAATCTGCTACAATTCAATTGCTTTTATTGAAGGTCTTAAGAGGTCTTTCCAATGTAGGTGCACAAAAACAGTAAAATATATACCACCTATTACAGTGTTAGAAAAGTTTGAAAATTGCCCTTACCGAAGTGTATGGCTTGACAATCAGGTGAATTTTCCAAACCCCATTTGTGCCAAAAATGTTGGTAAGCAAAGGCATCTAGTTGGGTTTAAAAATAGCACTACAAATATTGATATTGGTTAATCAGTCAAAAAAAGTTGGCAAAGCCTAATAATACATCCAATAAGAACACTCACCAACAATGTTCTGAACCAAGGCTTGGCCAAAAACACCACCACAAAGAAAATCTCACAAAAAAGAGATCATTGTGGGTGATGGTGTCCCTGTAAGTCCGCGCTACATGCCAACCATGCCTAACATCGCATAAGTCACATCTACATTATGGGGTCGCAGAACGTGGTGCACAGCATGAACATGTCATTGGAGAAGCCACAATACTGCTTTTACAACATGGCATAATAACAGGTAACCCAATAAGAATAAAGGCTAGACACGTTGAAAAGACGTGGTATTTCAATCCTTTATTGATAGGTTTTCACTACACTAGTTTAAAGTAAAGTATATTTTTATGAACAAGAATAAATTGTTCAAATAGGAAGACATTTTCCAAGTACAGAGAAAAGGAGTATGTTTCAGAACTATAAAGAATAATCGTAAGTGCAATAAAATAGTCTATGACTGCAAGATTACAGTCTAAACAATTCCAAAACATTTTGATGGTACAGAATGTATATACTGTAAGCCTCATACACACGACCGGTTTTCTCAGCAAAAACCAGCAAGAAAACTGCTTCTTGCCGAGATTACCATTCGTGTGTACGAGGTATTCAGGTTTCTCGTCAGGAAATCTGGCCAGAATCTCGACGAGAAAAAAAGAGAACCTGCTCTCTTTTTTCTCGTCGAGATTCTTGTCGGCCTGTTTCCCCACGAGAAACTTGAGAGTGTGTATACTGTACTTACCTGTCGCCGTGGAAACCCGCGCATGCTCAAAATGACTTTGACGCATGCGCGGTATCTTCCGCGGCATAGGTAGGGTGAAGCAAGATGGCGGCGACAGCATCAAATGTGACGAGCGCATGCTCGTCGTACACGATGACGTCACCGCGTTCTTTCCTTTCAAGAGAACCGCGATTCTTTTAAAACGAAAGTCTGTACACTCGGGCGGCAAGAGTTTCTTGCCATGAATCTCGTCAGGAAAAACGACTGGTTTTTCCTAACGAGATTCTCGGCCGTGTGTACGAGGCTTTAGAGATGAAAGTGTAGTTGAGTTGAGTTAGTACACAAAAAAAGAAGAGCATAGATAAAACTGCACCTTTTGGAATAAGCTAAGGACAGGAGAAGGAGAAAAAAATGGGCAATGTAAGAAAGAAAAAGGGTAGAGAACGAAAGTGTCTGGGGATAGCGAGGAAAGTATTTTTAGACCTGGGATCTGCCAAATAAGGGGAGCAAATGTTAGATTAGTAGATAGCATATGGAAAGAAAATGGATAAGTTGTCAGTTGATAGGTTGTCAGATAGTTAGTGTTAGGTTTGTTCAGTCTATCAACTAGTGATGTTTTTAAATCTTTTAATAAATGTGTGAAAAGATTTTGGGTAATATGATTGTCCTCCGTGTCCAACTACAGTTGATAATATATATATTGTTTGTTAGAATTATAGGGAGGGAAGGGGGAAGGATTAGAACCCATATCAGGTTTTCCTTGCTGTGACTCCACTGTGAAGGTTGTGCCTCCTTGTGCGTATCAGTGACAATCAGGAAAAAGAATGAAGGCACAATAAGGTACACATAGCTATAAAGATCAGACCAACCTTTTAACCCTTTGCCAATGTACTAAAAATGTGTTTTTGTTGCGTTCCCTGTAAACTGTTACAATTACTTCTATCTCTTTGACTCCCTGTAATTGGTGCAGGAAATCTCCCTAATGGGAGCCCAGACTGTGACATTACCTTACAGTGTTCCAAACTATACCAACTATCAAAAAGAAAAAGAAAACACTTTTGGCTGGAATTGGGCTTTAAAAGAGTTGTAAAGGCAGAAGGTTTTTTTCTTAATCGTAATGCATTCTATGCATTAATTAAGCTAAAAAGACTTCTGTGTGTAGCAGCCTCGCCAGTACCCCCTAATTCTTACCTGAGGTCCCATCTCTGTCCAGCCATGTCCACAAGTCCCTTGGCTGTCCTCCTGATTGGCTGAGACACAGAAGCGGCGCCATTGGTTCCTGCGGCTGTCAATCAAAATTAGTTAGCCAATCAGAAGAGAGAGGGGGCAAGGCCAAATGGCAGCTCTGTGTCTGAATGGACACACAGAGCTGCAGCTCGGCTTGGGTGCCCCCATAGCAAGCTGCTTGCTGTGGGGGGCACTCGACAGAAAGGAGGAGCCAGGGGCAGCGAAGAGGGACCCGAGAAGAAGAGGATCCAGTCTGCTCTGTGCAAAACCACTGCACATAGGAGGCAAGTATAAAATGTTTGTTATTTAAAAGAAAAAAAACAAGACTTTACAATCACTTTAAGCAAACAGGTCAGCTATTGGCTTTTCACAGGTGTCCTTACACCTCTTGTTAGAAACCTGTTGTTTGCAGAGCTCAGTGGCTCAAGCAGAAATGTACACATTTAGGAAATTATAAAAAGACACCTTCTTTATTGAATGTCTCTGATGTTCCAATCAAAGTGGTTCCCAAGTCAGGCAGCTTCAACCATTTTGTTTTTTTAGGTAACGTTAATAAGTGGGACTCGTATTTCAGATATCAATGTTTTCTTTGTAAAACAAGGGTTGTACACATACAGTAAACTGACTAGCACAAAACATTTTAAAAGCCTAAACCTAAAAAAAAAAAAAAAATCCCCTCAAACTTTTATGGTTTCCCCCTTTAGATGTAAAATGTGTTCCTTTTTTTCTTTTACAACCCTCTGAGGCCTACAAGTATTTCCTTGCATTTTTGCATCTGTTTAAAATGCTGACATAATGCTTGGACATGAGCAATAATGTTGTTTTCAATGTCCTAAAAATCATCAAGACACATTTTCCTTGCAATTTTAATGTTTCTGACCTGTGGATGAAAATTCCTAAAATTCTCATAAATGCTTGATACAAGCACTTATAGATGGTTTCAGTACACCACAGTTTCAAATGCTTAAAAATCTTAAAAAAGTTTGTAAAAAGGTACAAAATCCTATGAGAACACTCATAAATACCAACAAGTTAAGCTGATACAGTGAGGGAAAAAAAAGTATTTGATCTCCTGCTGACTTTTTTAACCACTTCAGCCCCGGACCATTTTGCTGGTCAATGACCGGGCCACTTTTTGCAATTCCGCACCTAGTCGCTTGAACTGACAATTGCGTGGTCGTGCGACGTGGCTCCCAAACAAAATTGGCGTCCTTTTTTTCCCACAAATAGAGCTTTCTTTTGGTGGTATTTGATCACCTCTGCGGTTTTTATTTTTTGCGCTATAAACAAAAATAGAGCGACAATTTTGAAAAAAAATAATAATATTTTCTACTTTTTGCTATAATAAATATCCCCAAAAAATATATAAAAAAAATATTTTTTTTCCTCAGTTTAGGCCAATACATATTCTTCTACATATTTTTCGTAAAAAAAAATCGCAATAAGCGTTTATTGATTGGTTTGCGCAAAAGTTATAGCGTCTACAAAATAGGAGATAGTTTTATGGCATTTTTATTAATATTTTTTTTTACTAGTAATGGCGGCGATTTTTATCGGTACTGCGACCTTATGGCGGACACTTCGGACACTTTTGACACATTTTTGGGACCATTGGCATTTTTATAGTGATTAGTGCTATACAAATGCATTGATTACTGTAAAAATGTCACTGGCAGGGAAGGGGTTAACACTAGGGGGCGAGGAAGGGATTAATTATGTTCCCTAGGTGTGTTCTAACTGAAGGGGGGGTGGGACTGACTAGGGGAAATTACAGATCGCTGTTCATACATTGTATGAACATGCGATCAGTCATTTTTCCCTCTGAAAGGCCCAGGAGCTGTGTGTGGGCGTGCGCGCGCCCCTAGTGGCTGAAATACAAAATCACGTAATATTACGTTATTTTGCGCAGCTGAGCCGACCTGCCGCTGTAAAACTGCGGCGGCCGGTTGGCAACTGGTTAAAGGGAGTGCTCTTAATTTTAGCTTGTTACCTGTATAAAATATACCTGTCCACAGAAGCAATCAATCAATCAAATTTAAATTTCTCCACCATGGCCAAGACCAAAGAGCTGTCATGGATATCAGGGACAAGATTGTAGACCTACACAAGGCTGGAATGGGGTACAAGACCATCGCCAAGCAGCTTGGTGAGAGGGTGACAACAGTTGGTGCGATTATTCCCAAATGGAAGAAACACATAATAACTGTCAATCTCCCTCAGCCATGAGCTCCATGCAAGATCTCACCTTGTGGAGTTTCAATGATCATGAGAACAAAGAGGAATCAGCCCAGAACTACACAGCTGGGACCATATTCACCAAGAAAACAATTGGTAACACACTACGCTGTGAAGGACTGAAATCCTGAAGCCCTCGCAAGGTCCCCCTGCTCAAGAAAGCACATGTACAGGCCGGTCTGAATTTTGCTAATGAACATCTGAATGATTTAGAGGAGAACTGGGTGAATTTGTTGTGGTCAGATGAGATCAAAATCGAGCTCCTTGTTATCAACTCAACTCGCCGTGTTTAGAGGAAAAGGAATGCTACATATGACCCCAAGAACACCGTCAAATATGGATGTGGAATTATTATGCTTTGGGGGCGTTTTTCTGCTAAGGGGACAGGACAACTATGCCGCATTAAAGGGATGATGTATGGGCCCATGTACCATCAAATCTTGGGTGAGAACCTCCTTCCCCCCAGTCAAGGCATTGAAAAGGGGTCATGGATGGGTATTCCAACATGACAGTGAACCAAAACACACGGCCAAGGCAACAAAGGAGGTGTGCTCAAGAAGGGCCTTGAGCCTCCAAACCTAAATCCATAGAAAATATGTGGAGGGAGCTGAAGGTTCAAACGTCAGCCTCAAAACCTTAATGACTTGGAGAGGATCTGCAAAGAGAAGTGGGACAAAACTCCTTCTGGGATGTGTGCAAACCTATTGACCAACTACAAGAAACATCTGACCTCTGTGATTGCCAACCAGGGTTTTGCCACCAAGTACTAAGTCATGTTTTGCGAAGGGATCAAATACTTGTTTCACTTATTAAAAGGCAAATTAAATTATAACTTTTGTTAAATGCATGTTTCATAATTTGTTTTGTTGTTATTCTGTCTCTCAGGCCTCATACACACGACCGAGTTTCTCTGCAAAAACCAGCAAGAAACTTGCTGGTTTTTTTTTTTGCCGAGGAAACCGGTCGTGTGTACATTTTTCGATGAGGAAACTTGTCGAGGAACTCGACGAGCCAAAAAGAGAGCATGTTCTCTTTTTCCTCGACAGGAATGGAGAAAATTGGCTTGTCGAGTTCCTCGACAGCCTAACAAGGAACTCGACGAGCAAAACGATGTGTTTCGCCCGTCGAGTTCCTCGGTCGTGTGTACGAGGCCTTACTGTTAAAATAAACCTACCATTAAAATTATAGACTGACTCATTTCTTTGTCAGTGGGCAAACGTAAAAAATCAGCAGGGGATAAAATACTTGTTTCCCTCACTGTATATGTCAGGCATTTTAAAATACTGCTAACTTAGTGTTAACTAAAAGTATTAGAAGAGGAATTTAAATTATCATTGGCCACTCTATTACTATCAAAGTTGCGACAACATAAACTATATGTCTTCAAATAGATTGAAATGAAAAAAACTAAAATATCATATAAAATGAACATGTTAATTTAATTCTAAGGCCCCGTACACACGACCAGTTTCCTCGGCAGAATTCAGCTTACGACCGAGTTTCTGGCTGAATTCTGCCGAGAAACCCGGCCGTGTGTACACTTTCGGCCGAGGAAGCCGACGAGGAGCTCTGCGAGGAAATAGAGAACATGTTCTCTATTTCCTCGTTGTTCTATGGCCTCGTACACACGGCCGAGGAACTCGACGTGCCAAACACATCGAGTTCCTCGGCCAGTTCAGCCCTGAAGCCGCCGAGGAGCTCGGCGGGCCGAGAGCTCCCATAGAACAACGAGGAAATAGAGAACATGTTCTCTATTTCCTCGCTGAGCTCCTCGTCGGCTTCCTCGGCCGAAAGTGTACACACGGCCGGGTTTCTCGGCAGAATTCAGCCAGAAACTCGGTCGTAAGCTGAATTCTGCCGAGGAAACTGGTCGTGTGTACGGGGCCTATGGGAGCTCTCGGCCCGCCGAGCTCCTCGGCGGCTTCAGGGCTGAACTGGCCGAGGAATTCGATGTGTTTGGCACGTCGAGTTCCTCGGCCGTGTGTACGAGGCCTGAAAGTCATTTTTAACCTTTGTAAATCTGCAGTTTTCACCTTCAATGGATTTGTATTGAGAATTTTTAAGTACAAAATTTTAGTGTAAAATAATTTTTTGTAATTGCAGAGAAGACAGCTTAAACGTAGCTGCTGAGGATGTGATAACATCCAACAGTATAAATAGCATAATAACAAACAAAACTTGTAGCTTGCAAGTTAGAGTAGGTATCAGTCAGCCAGGTAACTTTGTCGCAGGCCGTGAAACAATAAGCAGATCAAAACAACACGTGTGAATATACAGCATGATCTGCAACAATAAAATAAGAAAGAAAGAAAGAGGAAAGAAGGATGATCACAGTAGGAAGGTGGGAAAGAGAGGTGAGGTCAAAGGGAGGGGAATCACAAATGCCCAAGACCAGTGTGCCAAAGCTGGACTATTATAATAAAGTATAGCTCTACGTGGACAGTGATGGGCATATTGTATCCACGGGGTCCAAATCCAGCAGGATTTTTGCGTTTTGTGTGTGCAGCAGGATACTGGTCAGTTTCTCAAAAGAACCTGTCGATCCTCTGACGAACATAAAGGGTCACTAAAGGAAATGTTTTTGTTTGCTAAATAGCTTCCTTTTCCTTACTGCAGTCCTGGTTTCATGTCCTTATTGTTCGTTTTTGCTCTGATGTTGCTGTAATTCTTTTCTGTTCTGGACACTTCCTGGTTGTCTGTTTCCTGATGACCACAGTACTGGGAGATTTTAGTTTCATTTTCCAAGCCATCACTGCTCTATGGCTCTGTACATGCACAGAGGCAGGATAACATGCAAAAACGAAACTAGATGCAAAAACGAAACTAGATGCAAAAACGAAACTAGAGGTACATTATATGATTGATTTTTATCTATTTTTAATCAATTTTAAAAGCAATCAGTTAACTATTATGTCTCTATACCCTGTAAACAGTAATTTCAGCAAAAAAAAAAAATTCCTTTACAACTCCTTTAAGTCTTAAGTTTTCAATACCATAGTTCTTTTATCCTACCACAAAAGTCTTTGTTCAAGCTCTTTGTGTTATGGGGTGACAGCTGTAACAATTGTGCTTATTCGTTGTCACCCTGTCCTATGCACATGTGATGGAGTCCACAGGCAACCATGCCAGTACACAATGTGAGGCCTCGTACACACGACCGAGTTTCTCGGCAAAAACCAGCTAGAAACTTGCTGGGAGATATTTTTTTGCCGAGGAAACCGGTCGTGTGTACATTTTCGTTGAGGAAACTGTCGAGAAACTCGATGAGCCAAAAAGAGAGCATGTTCTCTATTTCCTTGACGGGAATGGAGAAAATTGGCTTGTCGAGTTTCTCGACGGCTTCACAAGCAACTCGACGAGCAAAACGATGTGTTTCGCCCGTCGAGTTTCTCGGTCGTGTGTACGAGGCCTTACTGTATGGTTCAGCGCTGTTGCCTTCAGTATACCTGTCAAGATCAATGCTCTGCAGTTGTCACCAGTCATTAAATATAAACAGAAAGTGGCTGAAAAGGGCTGGTAAAGTTCAGAATCGGGAATGAGTTCAGGCGTGTTTGGATACTAGTCAGATATTAAGCCGAATGTGCCTGAGCTATCCTGCCAGGAAGCTGTCAATGCAAACCAGCGATTATAAGTGGCCCCGCCCCACAGCTGCACATATACATGCCTTGGGGAATGCCTCAGCTGCTTTTGATTGGTGGTCTACAGTGACAGCTTTCTACTGGGATAGCTTGCATGGATTTGGACTAGTATCCAAACACATCTGAGCTCATCTTTATTTAGAAGCATTAAGAAGACAAGAGTTAAAAACATAATAAAGCTAAAAATGGTAATCTAGTTAAGGTGTAGCTCTTACTTTATTAGAATGTTTTTTAGATCACTTGTGATCACTTGTTTGAAGCTGGAAATATGAGTTATGTATTTTAATTATTATGATATAACATTTTATAAGGTAACTTAACTTATTTTAATTAGTATGATATAATATACGGTAACTATAACTTCGAAAGCATAAAATATTTAGCAAAGCAGTCATTGAGCACAACCCACCTGCTCAAACCTCCACTACTGATCCAGGCATAACTATAAAAAAAGGGTAAGCACAGTTTGTTTTCAAGTGCACCTATCCTTTAAATTTCATTGAAGCATGGTTAAAGGGCCTAATTCGACGTGTTTAGTTCATTGAGAGTATTTATCTGTTTTAAAGTGAAACTTGTTGGGTCTTTTCAATGAGGCCATAAGTACTTGGTGGTGCCGCTCCAGGCTGAGGCGTAGAGTTTAGTTTATTGAGAGTTTTTATCGGTTTCAAAGTGAAACTTGTTGGGTCTTTTCAATGAGGCCATAAGTACGTGGTGGTGCCACTCCAGGCTGAGGCGTAGAGTTTAGTTTATTGAGAGTATTTATGTGTTTCAAAGTGAAACTTGTTGGGTCTTTTCAATGAGGCCATAAGTACTTGGTGGTGCCGCTCCAGGCTGAGGCGTAGAGTTTAGTTTATTGAGAGTATTTATCGGTTTCAAAGTGAAACTTGTTGGGTCTTTTCAATGAGGCCATAAGTACGTGGTGGTGCCGCTCCAGGCTGAGGCGTAGAGTTTAGTTTATTGAGAGTATTTATCTGTTTCAAAGTGAAACTTGTTGGGTCTTTTCAATGAGGCCATAAGTACTTGGTGGTGCCGCTCCAGGCTGAGGCGTAGAGTTTAGTTTATTGAGAGTATTTATCGGTTTCAAAGTGAAACTTGTTGGGTCTTTTAAATGAGGCCATAAGTACGTGGTGGTGCCGCTCTGAATTTTCGTAAGAATTTTTGTAAGAATTTTCTTTCATCATTTACAATCTGCTATGAAACATCAAGAAAAACGTTCAAACGTTTTTCTTGATGTTTCATAGCAGATTGTAAATGATGAAAGAAAATTCTTACGAAAATTCTTACGAAAATTCTTACGAAAATTCTTACGAAAATTCTTACGAAAATTCTTACGAAAATTCTTACGAAAATTCTTACGAATATTCTCGTACGACAAAGGCTTTTTTCGTTGTTTAGTGTTTATGATCATGCACAGTCTTTCTTTTCTGATTATTCTTGTACGAAAATTGTCCGAAAACGGTACACATTAAACGAAAATCTTTTGTTCTGTTCCTGTATGAGAAAAATTTTGGAGTTTGTCCGTCTGGGAATTTTCATACGAAAATCTGGATCGCGCGAAAATCATACGAAAATTCTTTGGACGAAAAATGTACGCCCGTTTTTTTTATAGTGTGTACGAGCCTTATGCAAGCCATACACTTTACGAAAAGCGCAAACGATAGTGCCATCATGTAATGACCGATAAATCGTTCAGTGGACATAAATAAAATACATTTGGTTAGTTTTTTTTACATATACCTAGTGCAGACAGTTCAGACGGGAAACACATTATTATCGATTTTGTGCCCATTAACTGTTCGAAAAACGAACAAACTGTCTAAGTGAGCAAATTTCAGACGATTTTTCGTATAGTGTATGGCCAGAATTAAAGCGGAGGTCTGCCGATTTTTTTTTTTTGTTAAAAGTCAGCAGCTATAAATACTGCTGACTTTTACATTTTTGTATGGAACTCTGCTTTAAGTGTATAGTTTTGTACGTTTAAAAGAAGAGCTGGATGTGTTTCTAAATACAGTAAAATAAAAATGGCTACAATTTTTTGTGAAATAACATAACAGAACATCGATCCAGGGAGTTAGCTGTCTTTGCGGAAGAAATTATTGTTAGAGCCAAAAGGACTACATTTTCTTGTGCTTTCCTTTGGATGACTGTCAGATTTACAGGTTTGTATAGGATTGAGGGTATATATATATATATGTTTATTTTTTTATTCTAAACTTGATGAGCATGTGTTTTTGTCAGCTTGACCACTTATGTAACTAGAGAACCAGAGAGCAGTAACATGCAATATGAGATATTATCTTGTCTCTGTGAAAATCCTAATACTTAGACCAGGGGTCAGCAACCTTTTTCACATTACATGTCATGTTCACAATCATTAAACAACTGGCGGGCCAGTGTACAAAAACACACTGGGGGAGGTTTTCTAAAATTGGGCACTCAGAATCTGGTGCATCTTTGCATCTTTGCACCAGAATCTGGTGCATCTTTGCAGCTTGTTAAATTAGGCTTTGACAAAAAAACCTGGAAGCTGATTGGTTTCTATGCAGAGCTGCACCAGTTTTTGCACAATCCACTTTTAGTAAATCCTCTCCATTGCAGTCTTTTTTTTCTGTTTTTGCACTCATGGTTGTATTGCTAATTATTAATAATAATTGTGGCGTTTAACGTGCCAATGCATGCACTACAGACCTCAGATCAGCCCTTATTCCTGTACTTTAGACCTCAGAACAGTTCATAAATTTGAGACTTTGGATTAACCCTAGTGCGTGAACTATAAACCCCAGATCAGCCCTGAGACATAAACTTCAAACCATTGATCAGTCCCAAATCCTGTACCTTTAGGAACATGGGGTACCGCTAAAGAGTGGGCTTCCGCACAGCACACTGACATCCTCCGCCATCATTAGGCTATCAGTGATGTCTGGGAGGTAGGTGGGTCAGGCTATTAAGCTGTCAATGGCAGCCGGTTCCAGCACAACAACATTGTCTTGCCTGGAGTTACCTATGCCTGACTTAGACCATCTCTCCAAGATCACTGAAACATACTCTGAGGTTTTCAGTGCTATTTGAGAAACACATGTCAGAAGATTGGACCGCCTATGGCCTCGTACACACGACCGAGGAACTTGTCGTAATTGAAACATAATTTTCCTCGACTAGTTCCTTGTTAGGCTTGTCGAGAAACTTGACAAGCTTGCTTTGCGTACACACGGTCAAGACCAAATCTCCTTGTTCTCAAATGCGGTGACGTACAACATATACAATGGCAGGGGAAGTTCGATTCCACTGGCACAACCCTTGGGGCTGCTTATGCTAATCTCATGTTACTGCGTTTTAAGTAAAAGTTTGGTAAGAGACGATTTGCACTTTTTAGACTGTTACAGCGTGACACATGTTCTATCTCCATTACAAACGCTACTTTTACAGAAGGTGCGCTCCCGTCTCATACTTTATTCTGAGCATGCGCGGGTTTCTTAGCATACACATGATCGTGTTTCTCGTCGAAAACCAGCCCGATGAGGAACACGACGAGGAAATTGAGACTCCCGTCGAGGAAAAAGAGAACTTGTTCTCTTTTTTTCTCGTCGAGTTCCTCGACAGTTTTCTCGAAGGAAAAACATACACACGACCATTTTCCTCGGCAAAAAAGCTCTGCCACCAAGTTTCTTGATGGATTCTGTCGAGAAAAACGGTCGTGTGTAGGAGGCCTCAGAGATATGGGCCTTGGTTTAGATTTTAGACTGTAGATTGCCCCAATCATTATCGAACACTGAGCAGATAAAAAATATCACTCAGCCATGTTGGTTTCTCCTTTAAGGCTATGGCATAATCTTTAAAGATGAACTCCAGGCAAAAAAAAATTATGAACTGTTTTACCTGCCAAGGAATTCATCTGAATATCAAGTTTTGTAAAGATCTTACCTTTTTCTGCAGGTAAATATAGGACCTATTGCCCAATTACTACAAAATAGCTGCAACAAGCTGACAAGTTCTTGTTTTACACAATGATCTGTAAGCATAATCAGACAACACAATGTAGAGCCTCGATTGGCTTAATGTTCTGACGCTTCTTCTGCCAACCTGTAGGCCCTCCCTGTTGACCCTTCCTCCCCCACAGTGTACAGCAGCCAATTGCTGTTTGTAGCTGGGCAGACGATCATGGAGGCCTAAAGCTAAATATAAATTTAGGTTGAATATATTTTTTATTATTATTTTCATAAAAAAATTTTAACCACTGTAAGGACCACTCACTGTATATTTTATATTTTTGCATTTAGTCTAAATATGAGATCTGAGGTCTTTTTTCTATTACAAGGGATGTTTACATTCCTTGTAATAGGAATAAAAGTGATCCTTTTTTTTTTTAGTGTAAAAATGAATAAAATAAATAAGAAAAAAACTTATTTTTTTAAGCGCCCCGTCCCGACGAGCTTGCGCAGCAGAAGCGAACGTGAAGTATCACCGCTATCGTTAGAGCGAGAGCAATAATTTTAGCCCTAGACCTCCTCTGTAACTCAAAAGATGCAACCTATAGAATTTTTTAAATGTTGCCTATGGAAATATATAAGGGTAAAAGTTTGCCGCCATTCCACGAGCGGGCGCAATTTAAAAGCGTGACATGTTGGGTGTCATTTTACTCGGCGTAACATTATCTTTCATAATATATAAAAAAATTGGGCTAACTTTACTGTTGTCTTATTTTTTAATACAAAAAAGTGAATTTTTATCCAAAAAAAGTGCGCTTGTAAGATCGCTGCTCAAATACGGTGTAACAAAAAGTATTGCAATGACCGCCATTTTATTCTCTAGGGTGTTAAAAAAAAAATATATATATAATTTTTGGGGGTTTTAAGTAATCTTCTAGCAAAAAAAAATGTTTTAATCTTGTAAATGCCAAATCTGAAAAACAGGCTTGGTCCTTAAGTGGTTAAATCAAAGATATCCACAATCTAACACTAACCTATCTAACCCTGTAAAGAAGAAATCAGGATATATACCTTTTCTGAAGCTGATCCGACCCGATTCCACACTGAGCTGTCATCTGTGGCTTAGCTGCGGAGGCTGTGTGCAGAGGACACAGCCGACAACGGAAGCCCCATAGTAAGTCTTTGGGTGACGTCACTTCCTGTTAATTTCACAGCCGTTGTGGCTGTGTCCTCTGCAGAGCTTCAGATCAGATCGGCTTCAAAAAAAGTATGTACACTGATTTTTTTTCTTTACAGGGCTAGATTGGTTAGTGTTAGATTGTGGATGTCTGTAGATGCAGGGATGTTAGTGTTAGGCTGGACATTTGTTTAATGCATTTAGAACAATGAGGGAGGAAAACTCATGAATATTCAAATGTAAACACAGGATAGCATTGAAAACAAAGTCCCAAATCATGGGTTCTGTTCTATAAACTAGACATACCATAGGCGTACATCAAACTCCTGCTGGAGAAACAGCTGGTTTATACTAAATATATATTTTTTTTATAGTTTGCAGTTGATGAGAATAAATTACCGGCTCCACTTCCCATATGAGTTCTTGTGGTTGATTAATAACAGCCGGGTAATTATTATATAAACAAATGAAATGCAATTTACATTGCATTTTGGTTAGTTCATAATCAACGTTCATGTAGTAATATAGTTCAGTCTTCTACGAGTGCCAAAACTGTGTTTTGTTTTAAACTACATTGCCATATATGCATTAGTTCCGTGCATGAGACGTACATCAAAAGCTTCTATTTTTCTTCTTTATATGTTGGTTCCATATGTTAAAGTCTATATTTCCTAAAACAACAAAAGCGTATAAAAGGGAATACTTTTGTGTTCTAAAATTGCATTAAGGAGAATTTTTTTTAGAAAAAACATGGGGTGAGTGCAGTATGTAAATTGACTTTACCTCTGTGTCCTCCTTGTTGATCTTTTGGCTGAAAGTGCTATTATACTTGCAGAATTTGTCATCTATTCTTTTAACTCTTTCCCGTCTGCCCTGACCTGCATTTTAAACGTTTTTAATGCCCAGGGGGGTGGGAAGGATCGGCGGTCATGTGACCACTGTGATTGTCTGTCACAGTAGTCACATGATCCGAAGCCAATCCCACCAGCTACTGATGTCATTTTCAGCAGCTCGGTCTTCGTGCCAAGAGCGTGCAGGGATTACGGTCTCAGCACATACACATTGCCCGCCCAGCGATGACTATGTGAGATGGGTGGTTATTACAGCCAAGTTTTGTGCTGCCACACATATGGGTTACTGTAGCGTCAAGGGGTTAAAGTGCATGTAAACCATAACAATGAACATCTATTATTTGCGTCATCTGCTTAGTTAAAGTGTTACTAAACCCACAACATTAAAATCAGCTTGTATATGCAGTAAAGCATGCTTGTTATACTCACTGTTAAACTTAAGGGGTTAATCCTCCGCATTGTGTAAGAAGGCTGTTTGATCTTGTCTTTTTTGATCCTCCCCCATCTTTCACTGTCCCCAATCCATCTCCTGATAAGACAGACAAATATGTACAGGGAGTGCAAAATTATTAGGCAAATGAGTATTTTGACCACATCATCCTCTTTATGCATGTTGTCTCACTCCAAGCTGTATAGGCTCGAAAGCCTACTACCAATTAAGCATATTAGGTGATGTGCATCTCTGTAATGAGAAGGTGTGTGGTCTAATGACATCAACACTCTATATCAGATGTGCATAATTATTAGTCAACTTCCTTTCCTTTGGCAAAATGGGTCAAAAGAAGGACTTGACAGGCTCAGAAAAGTCAAAAATAGTGAGATATCTTGCAGAGGGATGCAGCACTCTTAAAATTGCAAAGCTTCTGAAGCGTGATCATCGAACAATCAAGCATTTCATTCAAAATAGTCAACAGGGTCGCAAGAAGCGTGTGGAAAAACCAAGGCGCAAAATAACTGCCCATGAACTGAGAAAAGTCAAGCGTGCAGCTGCCAAGATGCCACTTGCCACCAGTTTGGCCATATTTCAGAGCTGCAAAATCACTGGAGTGCCCAAAAGCACAAGGTGTGCAATACTCAGAGACATGGCCAAGGTAAGAAAGGCTGAAAGACGACCACCACTGAACAAGACACACAAGCTGAAACGTCAAGACTGGGCCAAGAAATATCTCAAGACTGATTTTTCTAAGGTTTTATGGACTGATGAAATGAGAGTGAGTGTTGATGGGCCAGATGGATGGGCCCGTGGCTGGATTGGTAAAGGGCAGAGAGCTCCAGTCCGACTCAGACGCCAGCAAGGTGGAGGTGGAGTACTGGTTTGGGCTGGTATCATCAAAGATGAGCTTGTGGGGCCTTTTCGGGTTGAGGATGGAGTCAAGCTCAACTCCCAGTCCTACTGCCAGTTTCTGGAAGACACCTTCTTCAAGCAGTGGTACAGGAAGAAGTCTGTATCCTTCAAGAAAAACATGATTTTCATGCAGGACAATGCTCCATCACACGCGTCCAAGTACTCCACAGCGTGGCTGGCAAGAAAGGGTATAAAAGAAGAAAAACTAATGACATGGCCTCCTTGTTCACCTGATCTGAACCCCATTGAGAACCTGTGGTCCATCATCAAATGTGAGATTTACAAGGCGGGAAAACAGTACACCTCTCTGAACAGTGTCTGGGAGGCTGTGGTTGCTGCTGCACGCAATGTTGATGGTGAACAGATCAAAACACTGACAGAATCCATGGATGGCAGGCTTTTAAGTGTCCTTGCAAAGAAAGGTGGCTATATTGGTCACTGATTTGTTTTTGTTTTGTTTTTGAATGTCAGAAATGTATATTTGTGAATGTTGAGATGTTATATTGGTTTCACTGGTAAAAATAAATAATTGAAATGGGTATATATTTTTTTTTGTTAAGTTGCCTAATAATTATGCACAGTAATAGTCACCTGCACACATAGATATCCCCCTAAAATAGCTAAAACTAAAAACAAACTAAAAACTACTTCCAAAAATATTCAGCTTTAATATTAATGAGTTTTTTGGGTTCATTGAGAACATGGTTGTTGTTCAATAATAAAATTAATCCTCAAAAATACAACTTGCCTAATAATTCTGCACTCCCTGTATAGTAACTGCACAGATGAAAAAGTTAGATAAAACCGCAGCTGGCAATCACACAACAGAACATAAATGTATAAATGGTAAAAACTCAAGATTGCCACACTAAAAAAAGTGATATAACCAAAAGACAAAACATAAATACATATATGTGTATGTACAGTGATCAGTCTATGAAGACATCCAAAGTAACAGCGAGCAGCAATGCTGTATTCTGGCCTAGGCCAACAAGGCCCAGGCCTAGGGCAGCACTTTGAAGGGGGACAGCACAAAAAGAGTGCCTGCCGGCTTGCGCTACACTTATATAAAGTGGCAACTGTAGGAGGGGGGGGGGACTCTTCTAATTTTGACTGTCCTATCATCTTGAACCACAAACCTTCCTCACTGAGCTATATGTTTCTGCTGCACCATTGGCATGGTTATATCTTGTTAGTCCTCTCCATAAAATTATCAGAAGTTTGTGCTTAAAGTAGAACTATATGCAACACTTTTTGGGGGGGATAAATTTAGCCCATTTTATTTGTATAATGTGAAAGATTATGTTATGCTGTCATGCTTTAAAATTGCAAACACTCGTGGAATGATGGCAAACTTCATTACTTAAAAATCTCCATAGGCGACGCTTTAAAAATGTTTACGGGTTACATGTTTATAGTTGCAGAGAAGGTCTTGGGCTAGAATTGTTGCTTTTGCTCTTAACGCACGTGGCGATACCACAAAGGTGTGATTTGAATGCCATTTACATATGTGGGCGTGACATATGTATGCGTTTGCTTCTGTGTGCAAGCACACGGAGGCGGGGGCACTTTATTTTTTATTTTACTTTTATTTTTTTATTTTTACATTTTCTTGTTAAAAATAAATTGTGAATGTAAACATTCCTTGTAATAGGAATAATGAGTGACAATAAAAGTGGAGTTGCTCTTTAAAAATGTGAAGAAAATTGAAAATATACTTACATTCTACCCAGCTTCCGTTTGTAACATCTAGGCAAAGTCAGGCCTCGTACACAAGACGGAGTTTCTCGGCAAAAACCAGCAAGAAACTTTCTGGGATTTTTTTTTTGCCGAGGAAACCGGTCGTGTGTACATTTTTCGACGAGGAAACTGTCGAGGATTCCGTCAAGTCAAAAAGAGAGCATGTCTTCTTTTTCCTCAACGGGAATGGAGAAACTTGCCTTGTCGAGTTCCTCGACAGCCTAACAAGGAACCCGTCGAGTTCCTCGGTCGTGTGTACGAGGCTTCAGTCCTTCTAGAGAGATTCTGGCTATGCTGAGTGTAACGACACCCAGAGTATGAAAGGGGTTAAATTTGTTTAGGAAATTCCATTCCCGAACACAAGGCAGCTACCAGACACTCCAATCAGCCGAACTAGAAACCCATACAAATGATTCTCCCCCAAATACGAGACAAAGCTCGATGTTGAGGGTCAAGCAGGAATATATCTTTATTGAAAGCAATACAACTCTGGAAATACACCTATGACCAGAAACCTAATTAACATGAGCTAATTATCTAATCCTTTAGACAGCATAAGTCACTCATAGGCATGAATTTTTAGGTCCTAGTCTTGCTGTCTCCTAGCTCCCTAACTACAATACACATTATCAAAAATACATCTTTACACAATTGCAGGGTCAATTAGCACAAGCAACAATGAGATGCAGAGCAGCGACACTAGACTCCTTAACATTATAGAAGGCAACAGACAGACAGGTGGCTGGAGGTGATGACACTTTTTCTAATATGTCATATATCCTTGGAGATATTGTGGATAAATATTACTGTCCCATTTTAAAGCGGAGGTTCACCCTAATTTACAAATCATCGTTCATCCCACTGGCTCAGTTTCAAAGTTAAAGTTAGCTATCAATTTTTTTTTTAAATAAATCCCATACCTTGTTTATGATGTCGAAACCAGGTACTTCCTGGTTTAGCTCCTGCGGGAGTGGGCGTGTCCGTCCAGGGATTACTTTGCAATGTCTCCAGGGAGCACAGCGTGATGCTGCCCAGGAGATGATTCTCTAGCTAACAAGACGAACTATCGCGTGATTTCACATGTCACGTGACTCTTGCAGCCAGTCACGTGACGAGGGCGGATACAATTCCGCCATTTTAATTCAGGGCAAACGGGAAATCGCCAATACTGTGTAGTGTTGATGGCGCCGCTCGCCGTCAACACACTGCACATGCGCGGGATAGATCAGTGAATGCTGGGACATCAGCATTCACTGCATCCCGGAAGAATTTGCTTGTGGGCTTCAGAGTGCCCACAAGCAAGATGGAAGCGTCCTGCACATATTTTTATAAAATATCTTTTGCGGAAGAATGACAGTGCGGGGGGCTATGAAATTTGGACACGTAAGTATCGTATTAACTAATTTAAGAGCGGCAGGTGGATATAAAGAAAAAAAAAAACAACGAATTCCTGCGGAACCCCCGCTTTAAGTAATCCAAGACATTTCTTAAAGCGGGGGTTCACCCTTAGAGGGCACTTTTTCCCCTTAGATTCCTGCTCGTTTTCTCTAGGGGAATCGGCTATTTGTATTAAAATATGAGCAGTACTTACCCGTTTTCGAGCTGCATCTTCTTCCGTTGCTTCCGGGTATGGGCTTCGGGAATGGGCGTTCCTTCTTGATTGACAGTCTTCCGAGAGGCTTCCGACGGTCGCATCCATCGCGTCACGATTTTCCGAAAGAAGCCGAACGTCGGTGCGCAGACGCAGTATAGAGCCGCACCGACGTTCGGCTTCTTTCGGCTACGAGTGACGCGATGGATGCGACCGTCGGAAGCCTCTCGGAAGAATGTCAATCAAGAAGGAACGCCCGCTCCCGAAGACCCATACCCGGAAGCGACGGAAGAAGATGCATCTCGAAAACGGGTAAGTACGGATCATATTTTAATACAAATAGCCGATTCCCCTAGACCGAACGAGCAGGAATCTAAGGGGAGAAAAAAAAAAATTTAACAAATGGGTGAACTCCCGCTTTAATGTCCATTATTTTCTTGCTCACCCTGTGCCCTTAATAGACACAGGACGACCTAGACATAAGAGATGCATGGGGAGCTGAAACAAGGATATCCCATACTTTCCAAGGGATTCTGGGTTCCACAGGCCCTCCCGTCACACTGAGGATCCCAAATTTCATGAGAAGATAGTCCAGCATTATGTTGGGGTGGCTTCTCATGAGATTCGGGATCCTCAGCATTCCTAGATTCTCAGCGAAAGGATCATGGCTTCACCCTCTGCAGTACAGAAGCTGGTGATTGTTCAGAATGTTTTTCAACCTCTTTTGCTGAGGTTTTTTTAAAAGCTGTCATGAAAAGGGTTGAGATAGATTAAGTGGACCTCACATTTTAGGGCTAGGTTTGCCTTAACCCCTTAAGGACCGCCTCACGCCGATTTATGTTGGCAGAATGGCACGGCTGGGCACAATCACGTACAGGTACCTTTAAGAGCCCAGCCGTGGGTCACGTGCTCGCGACCCGGTCCTAAGCTCCGTGACCGCGCCTGCGGGACCCGTGGACCCGATCATCGCTGGTGTCCCGCGATCGGGTCGCAGAGCTGAAGAACGGGGAGAGGTAAGTGTAAACAAACCATTCCCCGTTCTTCCTAGTGTGAGTGTCACTGATCATCTTTTCCCTGTCATAGGGAACGATGATCAGTGACGTCACACACCAAGCCACGCCCCCACACAGTAGTAATCACTCCCTAGGAAACACTTAACTCCTTCAGCACCCCCTTCAGGTTAACCCCTTCACTGCCAGTGTCATTTTCACAGTAATCCGTGCATTTTTATAGCACTGGTCGCTGTAAAAATGGCAATGGTCTCAAAATAGTGTCAAAAGTGTCCGCCATAATGTCGCAGTCATGCTAAAAATCGCTGATCGCCGCCATTACAAGTAAAAAAAAACTATTAATAAAAATGCCATAAAACTATCCCCTATTTTGTAGAAGCTATAACTTTTGGGCAAACCAATCAATAAACGCTTATTGCGATTTTTTTTACCAAAAATATGTAGAAGAATACGTATGGGCCTAAACTGAGGAAAGAATATATATTTTTTTAATATTTTTGAGGGGTATTTATTATAGCAAAAAGTAAAAAATATAGCATTTTTTTCAAAATTGTCGCTCTATTTTTGTTTATAGCGCAAAAAATAAAAACCGCAGAGGTGATCAAATACCACCAAAAGAAAGCTCTATTTTTGGGGAAAAAAAGGACGTAAATGTTGTGTAAAATCCACGTCACACGACCGCGCAATTGTCAGTTAAAGCGTGGTCGTCACAGTTGATGCTTCCATCTGTACAAATTGATAGACCTATGTATGGCTGTGCTTACCTTTGCAAGAGTTCATACTGTTATCATGTAACTATAGACAGAATGGGAACCCAGACTAGTCATCTGATAATCAAAGAAAATGAAAGACTGCACAAAGGTTGTATAGGGCTGCTGACTGTGACTAATGCATAAAGGTATAACGCACAATAGCTATATTAGTCTATTTTATCATCGTACAGCACAGTGTGTTCCGTATTCATTTGCTAGTTGATTGCATTTCCTGAGAAAACATTACACTCCCTGTATGTGGGAATATAGGCAATATTTTACAGCTTTCCTTTACATATCTCACCTTACTCTCACGATATGTCAGGAAATTGCCACTGTAAACTGATATGATACCTGAAAACACCTTGGAGTGCAAAAAGGTTGTTTTGGGTCAGGGACAGGTATGTGACACATACATAAGGCCTTCTTTATATAGAAAAAAAAAACAAAGAGAAAGAAAAATATTTCTGCCTCCTCTATAGAAACTATAGAAATATTCTCCTAGCTTTCTGTTTTTTCGGCCTCACAGAAAATTACATAAATGCAATGTATAGTATTTTTGTGTATGGCTTGAAGTTTAGGATTAAAACTAGAGATATCATTTTTTTTACAATGATGATTTTTTTTTTAGTACTCACCCATATGAATTATCGATACCTACCAACAACTGTACTGTTAACACTTAACCACTTAAGGACAGAAGGTGTTTTTCAGATTCGGTTTTTACAAGACTAAAACAGTTTTTTTTGCTAGAAAATTACTTAAAACCCCCAAACATTATATATATTTTTTTCTAACACCCTAGAGAATAAAATGACGGTCATCGCAATACATTTTGTAACACCGTATTTGCGCAGCGGTCTTACAAGCGCACTTTTTTTGGAAAAAATTAACTTTTTTTAATTAAAAAATAAGACAATAAATTTGGCCCAATTTTTTTATATATTGTGAAAGATAATGTTACGCCAAGTAAAATGATACCGTGCATGTCACGCTTTAAAATTGCGCCCGCTCGTGGCATGGCGTCAAACTTTTACCCTTAAAAATCTCGATAGGCGACGTTTAAAAAATTCTATAGGTTGCATTTTTTGAGCTACAGAGTAGCTCTAGGGCTCTCGCTCTACCAATCGTGGCGATACCTCACTTGTGTGGTTTGAATACCGTTTTCATATGCGGGCGCTACTCGCGTATGCGTTCGCTTCTGCGCGCGAGCTCGTCGGGACGGGGCGCCTTTTTTTTTGTTTTCTTATTTTTTTTTATTTTTTTTATTTTTTTTTACACTGAAATAATAAAAAAAAAATGATCACTTTTATTCCTATTACAAGGAATGTAAACATCCCTTGTAATAGAAAAAAGCATGACAGGTCCTCTTAAATATGAGATCTGGGGTCAAAAAGACCTCAGATCTCATATTTAGACTTAAATGCAAGAAAAAAAAAAAAAAAAGGAAAATTTGTCATTTAAAAAAACGACAACAAAAAAATTGTCTCTTTAAGACGCTGGGCGGGACTGACGTTTTGAAGTCACTTCCGCCCAGCAAAGCTATGAGGATGGGTGGGGGCCATCTTGCCCTCACTCAAGTCCTCACACACCAGGCAGCAGGATCCGATCTCCTCCGCCGCTACCAACGGCTCCGGTAAGCGGCGGAGGGCGCGGAAGAGCGGCGGCCCCTCTCCCGCCACCGATAACGGCAATATTGCGGCGAATCCGCCGCGGAGACCGCCGTTATCGTTTACAGGCCCGCCCACTGAAAATATGGATACCTCGGTTGTGGCAGCAGCTTCTGCCGTTACCGAGATATCCATCTTTAAAAACAGGACGTACATATACAGTGGGCGGTCGGGAAGTGGTTAAGCTATCAGTAGTGGTACAAAGCATTGAAAAGTTATTTACAAATGAAATAATATTTTTATTTTTTAAGTTTGCGCTTTTTTTAATGTGAAACATGTAAATATGTTTTAATCATGTAAAAATATTAATGAACAAAGCAAACAAAAACAAAACAAAGGTTTAATTATTAATAGTTTAAAAAAAAGAAGCAAACAAAAAAAATCTGCAAAATAATAATTAAATAGAGAAGGAGAATAAGAAGTTAATTAAGACTGATTAGAGTAAATTAAGAGTTAATAAGGGGTAAAAAAGAGGAACATTTAACCAGTTACCAACCAGCCGCCTGCGATATACTGCAGCAGAGCGGGTCTGTTGTGTGAATCGCCGTATCGGGGCGGGCACTCGGTGTAATAGCTATAGCAGGCACCCACGGCGCATCGCAGAGCTGATGCATGTGGATGGCAGCCACGATGTCCGCTGGCCACCCGCGATCGCTCCACAGAGAGCCAGAACGGGGATCTGCCAGTGTAAACAAAACAGATCCCCATTCTGACAGGGGAGTAGAGAGAGATTGTCTGTTCCTAGTGATCAGGATACACTCCCCCCCACAGTTAGAAACACCACCCAAATGGGCACTTAACCCCTTGATCGCCCCCTTTGTGCAGTTTCCACCTTGGTTATAGGTAAGCCTTATTATAGGCTTACCTGTAGGTACACGTTCAAAAAAGGAGTTTACTGCTACTTTAGGGACCCCTGCCCATGATGTTGACTTTCCATTTCATACTTTGACACTCATTTATGCAGGATAAACATACTCATAAGCCCACCAAACCCTCATTGTCTCTTTCTCACCTGCCACATGTCCCATGCCACAAGGCCATCTTGAATCAAGAGTCGGCTGTCTCCTAGTCTTTTGCACAGCCAACCCCCTGATGGTGTACCTTGATTCCGCGCATATGCAGAAGGTCTTGATTATGACTCAACTGAAAGCAATGTATTTCTTTAGCTCCACCGCCTCCTGGGTTGTGGGATTGTGTATATATACCAAAAGGCTGGAGGCTGCCTATATGTTAACCTAAAGCCTTGCACATACCACTCGTGTTTTTTTTGGGTTACGCTGGGTTGAACGTAAAAAAAACTCACAGCTCAGGGTTGGAGCCGCTGTACTATTGTGTTCTGATAGGGGGATACACCCCCCCCCCCAGCAAAACACTCAGTTCAGCGCTCTCATTGGCTGAGTACGCCAATTGAGAGCCAGTCGGTAGACTGTTTTTGGTCATGAGCCTTCGACAGATGTTGGCCTGGCTGCCATACACATGGACCGAATGTTTCTATTGGACCGACTGATGCTGGCTGACATTCGTGTGTGCTAGGCTTTACCTAGTTGAGGGAAGTGGGGTCTGCAGTTGTAAAAAAAGGTATTTGCCTAAAGAAAAATTGTAAAAAAAAAAAAAGGTGGTGGGGGGCAAAGGAGAGGAAACTGAGTTTGAGTGAAGGACGCGCTAAAAGCTACCACTGTACAAGACTTGACTCCTCAACAAATGTTGAACTGTATTGACCAATCTGTTTGTTTGCTTGGTATCCCAAGGGAATAAAAGATTTCCTTGGTGACCAATCAGGTTTCGAAAACATGCTTTTTTGTTATTCTGTTTTCATTTCATTTTTCTTATGTATGTCTATATATATATATATATATATATATATATATATATATATATATATATTTATATAAATAGCAACCCTAGCTACATTAGCAGCATTGTGCTGCATACTTCAGGTATTGCAGAAGCTGGTGTCCTTTCCAGTTGGCTATGAATCATGCATAAGATTTATGTTTTGGCAATGTCCTTTCAAATTGTTTGACAAAATATATTTATGTCGGTGTTTTTCCAGCATTAGGATTTATTGCTCTGTGTAATATCTTGCATAGTTCAATGCAAACATATGTCAAGGGAGTGTTGGGCTGAAAGAAGAGAAGTCAAACGCAGTTAAAGATTCTGTAGTACTGTATGCAATTAACACATCGAGTGAGTGTCAAGTAAACAAGAATATAATGTAAGGGAAAACAAAGCACCGCTCGGCAATGACTTCAATACACACAACACAGTTTTCAATGTGCAGGATTCTCAGAATTTAAAGGGAAAATGTAATAACATTTACCAAAGTTTGAAAAAAAAGCAAGACCAGTTATATATGTTTATGTGGATACAGTGGGGGCTATTTACGAAAGGCAGATCCACTTTGCACTACAAGTGCAAACTACAAGTACAAAGTGCACTTGAAACTGCAATGAAAGTGCACTTGGAGGGGAAGCTCTGCTGATTTTATTAGCCAATCATGTGCAAGCTAAAATGTTTTTTTATTTTCCTTGCATGTCCCTCTCAGATCTACAGCGACTGCACTTCCAAGTGCACTTTCAGTGCAATTTCAAGTGTAGTTTGCACTTGTAGTGCAAAGTGAATTTGCCTTTAGTAAATAACCCCCAGTGTGTATGTATATATACACTCACCGGCCACTTTATTCGGAACACACGTTAAATTGCTTGGTAACACAAATTGCTAATCAGCCAATCTCATGGCAGCAAATCTAGACATGGTGAAGTTCAAACCGAGCATCAGAATGGGGAAGAAAGGGGATTTAAGTGACTTTGAACGTGGCATGGTTGTTGATGCCAGACGGGCTGGTCTGAGCATTTCCAGCACTGCTAATCTACTGGGATTTTTTTTTTTAATCAAGAAAAAGGTTTAATAATAATATAAAGGATTACAAATATTCATCAAGCGTATTACATGTCATACAGTGAATATTGTACATCAAAGTAAAAAAAAAAACCATCTTAGATTGTAATGAAGGGAAAACAAATTATAAAAATGAATACCATACTATAGATCAATAACTGGCTGGAATGTCATGTAAGGGCTCAAAAAACACACTCAAAATGTCATCAGTTAAGGCCTCATCTACAGCCATGGCCAAAAGTTTTGAGAATGACACAAATACTAATTTTCACAAAGGCTGCTGCCTCAGTTTTTGAGATGGGAAATTGCATATACTCCAGAATGTTATGAAGAGTGATCAGACGAATTGCAATTAATTGCAAAGTTCCTCTTTGCCATGAAAATTAACTTAATCCCATAAAAAAAATTTCCACTGCATTTGTGAAGAAGGCTCCAGGGTGCCCAAGAAAGTCCAGCAAGCGCCAGGACCGTCTCCTAAAGAGGATTCAGCTGCGGGATCGGAGTGCCACCAGTGCAGAGCTTGCTCAGGAATGGCAGCAGGCAGGTGTGAGCGCATCTGCACGCACAGGGAGGCGAAGACTTTTGGAAGATGGCCTGGTGTCAAGAAGGGCAGCAAAGAAGCCACTTCTCTCCAAAAAAAACATCAGGGACAGATTAATCTTCTGCAGAAAATATGGTGAATGGACTGCTGAGGACTGGGGCAAAGTCATATTCTCCGATGAAGCCTCTTTCCGATTGTTTGGGGCATCAGGAAAAAGGCTTGTCCGGAGAAGAAAAGGTGAGCGCTACCATCAGTCCTGTGTCATGCCAACAGTAAAGAATCCTGAGACCATTCATGTGTGGGGTTTCTTCTCATCCAAGGGGGTGGGATCACTCACAATTTTGCCCAAAAACACAGCCATGAATAAAGAATGGTACCAAAACGCCCTCCAACAGCAACTTCTTCCAACAATAGTTTGGTGAAGAACAATGCATTTTCCAGCACGATGGAGCACCGTGCCATAAGGCAAAAGTGATAACTAAGTGGCTCAGGGACCAAAACGTTGAATTTTTGGGTCCATGGCCTGGAAACTCCACAGATCTTAATCCCATTGAGAACTTGTGGTCAATACTCAAGAAGCGGGTGGACAAACAAAAACCCACTAATTCTGACAAACTCCAAGAAGTGATTATGAAAGAATGGGTTGCTATCAGTCAGGAATTGGCCCAGAAGTTGATTGAGAGCATGCCCAGTCGAATTGCAGAGGTCCTGAAAAAGAAGGGCCGACACTGCGAATACTGACTCTTTGCATAAATGTCATGTAATTGTCGATAAAAGCCTCTGAAACGTATGAAGTGCGTGTAATTATATTCCACTACATCACAGAAACAACTGAAACAAAGATCTAAAAGCAGTTTAGCAGCAAACTTTGTGAAAACTAATATTTGTGTCATTCTCAAAACTTTTGGCCACAACTGTACACTGCTGCTGGTAAACGGACGTTTAGGAGCAGTTGGGCATTTTTTTCAACTGCTCCTGAACTCTCCTCTATGTTATCTTATCAGTACATGTACACAGGGTCGTTTATAGTCGTTTCTAGGCAGTTGAGTTTAGAGGCTTTTTCTGGAACCCCAAAAAAATACATTCAGAAGCTGTGTTTAGAGGCATTTCAAGCGCCAAACTCGCGTTCAGCAGCGTTTCGTTTAGACGTTTTTCATTTTAATAATAAAAAAAAATTAAATGTTGGACCAAAATCTCTGGGGAATGTTTCCAACACCCTGTTGATTCTATGCCATGAAGGATTAAAGCAGTTTATTTACTTATTTTGTATGTACAGAAATTCTGAGGCGGGATCAGCAACTAGATGAAGGTGAGGGCACCAAAAAGAAACCGTTAAGCATAGGACCACCTACAGTATTTAACCACTAGAGTACCGGGCCATCGTCAAATGACGGTTCCACGGTGACTCTGAATATTCAACAGGACGTCAATTGATGTCCTGTATTCTTGCGGCCACTGGGGGGCGCGCGCGCGCGCCCGGTGCGTCCCCGAGATGCCGATGCGCGTGCCTGGCGGTCGCGATGTCCGCCAGGCACTCGGAATCGGCGGCTACAGGGACAAGACGTGGAGCTCTGTGTGTAAACACAGAGCTCCACGTCCTGTCAGGGGAGAGAGGAGACCGATCTGTGTCTCTTGTACATAGGGACATAGATCGGTCACCTCCCCCAGTCACCCCCCTTCCCCCACAGTTAGAACACAATACAGGTATACATATTAACCCCTCCCTCACCCCCTAGTGTTAACCCCTTGAATGCCAGTCACATTTATACAGTAATTAGTGCATATTTATCGCATTAATCGATGTATAAATGTGAATGCCGCCAAAAACGTGTCAAAAGTGTCCGATGTGTTCGCCGCAATGTCACGGTGACAGTAAAAAAATCGCAAATCGCCGCCAATACTAGTAAAAAAATTTATAAAATAAAAATGCCATAAATCTATCAGCTATTTTGTAAACGCTTTAACTTTTGCGCAAACCAATCAATATATGATCATTGCGATTTTTTTTACCACAAATATTTAGAAGAATACATATCGGCCTAAACTGAGGAAAAAAAACGTTTTTTTTTTTTAAAATTGTGATATTTATTAAATAAAAAAGTAAAAAATAGTGTTTTTTTTTTAAAATTGTCACTCTTCTTTTGTTTATAGCGCAAAAAATAAAAACCGCAGAGGTGATCAAATACCACCAAAAGAAAGCTCTATTTGTGGGAACAAAATGATAAAAAAATTGTTTGGGTACAGTGTAGCACGACCGCGCAATTGTCATTCAAAGTGCGACAGTGCTGAAAGCTGAAAATTGGCTTGGGCAGGAAGGGGCGTAAGTGCCCGGTATGGAAGTGGTTAAAGCAAAAGGTTAATACGTTTATATGAATGAATTTATTCTTATTTAAGACCAGGCGGAGTCAACCTATTACGAGCTAGTAAAAAAGATAAAATCATTTATTGGTCAGACTTCTGTAAACTGATATTGCAGCTTTGGTTATATGCCAGCAGGGTTATATCTCATGCTTAAAGTGTATCTGTGGTCGAAATGCAATATCATATATCCATTTCCATATTGCATTTCAATTATTTCTAGCCTACTTCTAGTAACCTGAACAATCTTGAAGTTTGTGTTTGAATGCTGTATTCGTTTTGCCATAGATATGGAAATGAGGTTGACACCTGCCCAGGATTCACCCAGACAGTCCGGGTTTTGAATCATGTGCAGAGGAGAAGCTGCAAAGCATGCAGGGAACCCATGAAGTTGTGGAAAGAGATGACCAACAGGCAGGCAGCAATCACTACATGAAAATAGATTTTTAAGTAAGCTTTTACTGGATTGGAGTGTGTTCTGGGACCATAAACTTTTTATAAAGTGGTCAAGTTTCCTTGCTGTACTTACCCCCTGTGGGTGATGAGCTGTCAGTGCCCATGAAGGTAAATCAACCCCATATTCTTTGTTTTTAATTTCCAGACAAAATATGTAAACCCCAACAATAATCTTCTCTTATTTGCTACCTCTTTGTCCGTAAATATACCATTGAATGTATTTTGTAATATCTGTTTGAAAACTGCCCTTTGATCATGTCAGGAATTCAGAGCTGTCCAGTGTTCTAAGCATACTTCCTGTGCTATCTCTAGGAGTCTAATTAGCCCACCTAGTTCCTTTTTTAGGCTACAGATCAATGTGCGTCTATGTTGTAGACATGAGTGGGGCAATTTGAGTAGTATAGCAAAAGACAACTGAGCCAGGCTTAGTCCACCTACTGCAGGGGTGGCCAACCAGTGGCCCGGGGGCCACATGTGGCCCGCGGAGCCCATTGGTGTGGCCCGCGACCTCCTGCTCTAGAATGACAGGTTAGCAAGCCCAGATCGCAGGTTGTCGACCCGCCATACCACAGCATCCATGTTGTGAATGAAGCTAGTGGTAGAGGAAGAAAGCGGCTTCGGAGCATATCCCCATAAGCCGATGCTTCCTCTACAGCACCAGCTTTTGCTACAGGCAGAATCTATGGCAAAGTTCAGCTAACCCGCAGGATAGACACAGGTCCACTACGCTGCACCAGCAGTGTGGGTAAAACGCAGCACATCAGTGTGAAAGCAGTCTTAGGCCCTTTTCACACAATCATCCCAACCAAACGGAACCCTCAATTCACCTCTACAGGGCAACAGATGTAAACAGACTTTTGTCTGTTTTACGCCCGCTTACCTCCAATCCGCTAAAGAAAAAAACAGGGAATTTGTCCCCTTCCATTTTGGCGGATCGGAGGGCCTTTAGAGTAGTCGTGACCTGCCATCCGCCCGCTCTGCTCATTGTGGCCCGCGACTGGTTACCAAGTTGCTTAAGTGGCCCTCGCTCTTCAAAAGGTTGGTCACCCCTGACCTACTGTATATGTTGTGTGTTGTCAGCCAGCAATGGGTTTTAGGAACTGAGCGGACTTATGGCAGAGCAGCAAGTATTTTTCTGTACTTTTAAGAGCTTGAAAGACATGGTTATTTCTTTTTTTCTTTTGGTCATTGCTGCAAACTAAAAAAAAATAGCCAGCAGGTGGAGCTCTATGCAATGTGAGGGAATGTTGTTTTGCTAAAAGTAGACCTGACTATCCCAAAGGCAAAGGTTCTGTGGCAGCAGCATAGGAGTTGTTCATCCAATATCCCCTTTTGTCCCCCCCCCCCTTTTTTTCCCCTTCTCTCCTGCCAACGCTTTCTCTTTTTCTCTTTTGTGTCTCTGTTTCTTGTCCTTCTTGCTTGTTCTTCTACTTCCCTTTCTATTTTCAAAAACAATAAATAAACTTAGGGAGTTGGTTCTCTCTTTTTCTCTGGTTCTCTCTTTTTTTTGTGAAGCCTCGTACACACGTCCGAGGAAATCGACGGACGAAACACATCGTTTTGCTCGTCGAGTTCCTTGTGAAGCCGCCGAGGATCTCGGCGAGCCAAATTTTCCCATTCCTGTCGAGGAAAAAGAAGACATGCTTTATTTTTGGCCCGACGAGATCCTCGACGGTTTCCTCGTTGAAAAGTGTACACACGACCGGTTTCCTCGGCAAAAAAAAAAAAAACAGCAAGCTTCTTGCTGGTTTTTGCAGAGAAACTCGGTCGTGTGTACGAGGCCTCAGACTTGCACCATATAGAGATCTTAGGAAGGGAACGGAGAGTTTTATGCCAATTTTCTATCTCCATCATTGGCTGTACCCTTGGACTCCATTAACTGTATTATGGTGTATGACTCTCTATGTATGTTGTCTTGTTGACATGGTTACTGCCTTCTTTTGGTTAAAAAAAAAAAAAAAGTCAGGACCTTTTAGTAGGTTGCGTATTCACCTGTTCTGACACCCGTTCTTGCAGAGTGTCCTCAATTCTGACCAGTTGATTTGCATGCAATTCTTGTAACATTTTTGTACAATGCTATAATACCATGAGACTGTAATAAACCTGGTATATATAAAAAAAACAAAGAGAAAATTAAATAAACTATGCAAACCCCCACAAAATAAATAAATACATAAAATGAATATATATATATATATATATATATATATATATATATATATATATATATATATATATATAGTTGTGCTCAAAAGTTTGCATACAATTGAGTGATTGTACAGTATATTAAAGGCTTTTGATATCTTTTTATGTCCTTTTCCATACTTGTAAAGTTTCATTACCTTGTCACGCAGGTCTTTTGACTGTTCTTTTCTACCTACTCATGGCTCAGTGTCTAGCCTGCTTAGTACATCCATGTGAGAGCTAACAAACTCATTGACTATTTATACACAGACACTAATTGTGATTTAAAAAGCCACAAATGTGGGAATTTAATCTTTAATTGCCATTTTAACCTGTGTTTGCCACCTTCTGGGTCTGTACCAAGGCCAAACATCCCAGGGTATGTAGACTTTTTATCAGGGCCATTTGGGTGGTTTCTGTTATCATGATTTAAAGTGATCCAAAAAATGATTTGATAATAAATGGCTTCATGTGATCGCTATCGTTAAATAAAAAACAGTTTTTTTGCACGATCAGTCATATTTTTCAATATTAATTCCAAAATTTCACAATTTCTGCCAGGGTATGCAAACTTTTGAGCATGACTATATATAGATATATCTATATTTTTATATATATACAGGCATACCCTACTTTTAAGTACACGATGGGGCTTATTTACTAAAGCTGGAAAGCGCAAAATCAGGTCTCTTCTACATAGAAACCAATGAGCTTCTTACCCCCAGCTTGTTCAATTAAGCTTTGGTAATACAACCTGGAAGCTCATTGGTTTCTATGCAGATGTGAGTCTGATTTTGCGCTTTCCAGCTTTAGTAAATAAGCCCCATTGTGTACTTAAAAGTGGGGTATGCCTGTAGATATATATAGATATATTTAGGGAGAGGAAGAGAACATATTAATTTTTTTTCCTAAAGCAAATTCTGCTACAGTGGAACCTCAGATTGTGAGTAACGCGTTTAACAAGCGTTTCGCAATACGGGCAATATTTTTTTTTAAATCCTCGGTTTGCGAGTGTTGTCTCGCAAAAGGAGCAGGAGTCAAGCCTCTGTGGTGTGCAGTACCACATTTGGCCAGAGGTGTGGGGGTGCTGTAGCTGATCGGAGCCGATTGGAAATACTTGGAAATGGTCGGACTATGTTTCCGGGGGTTTCCGAGGGCAGCCAAACGATCTCTGAGTATTTCTGAGTCTCCCCCCACCTTTGGTCACATGCGGTATTGCATGCCATAGAAGTCAATGTGGAACAAATTGTTTTCACTTCCATTGACTTCTATGGGGAAACTTGCTTTGGATTACAAGCATTCTCCTGGAACGGATTATGACTAAGCACTAAGTACTAGTGCGAAACGCATCAGCTGTGTGTCCCATTTTTCTTGCTGTGGCTTGTAGTGCCTTTTATCCAATTTTGCCAATAAAAGCAATTCAAGGAATTTCTTCTGGAGTGCGGTTGTCCAAACATCCCTTTTGTTTTTTGCTATATGCATTGCCAGCATCCTTGGTCTTTGAGAAGAGGTTGATCACCTGAGCACATCCACCTGGAGCGGTTACCTCCCTTTCCCTGGAACAGATTATGCTCGTAATCCAAGGTTCCACTGTACATTGAATTGAGATTTTACATTACATTTCTCTGATGGTGAAGTCCATTTGGCCAATATACTCTACTCATCTTTGATAACCAATCAGTGGCCATCAGTGATCCAGTGCAATCTAGACAAAGCTAAAAAAAGAGTCTGAGGCCTCGTACACACAACCGAGGAACTCGTCGGAAAAGACACATAGTTCTCCTCGACGAGTTCCTTGTTAGGTTTGTCGAGAAACTTGACAAGCTTGCTTTGCGTACACACGGTCAAGACCAAATCTCCTCATTCTCAAACGCAGTGACGTACAACACATACAACGGCAGGGGAAGTTCGATTCCACTGGCACAACCCTTGGGGCTGCTTTTGCTATTCTCATGTTACTGCATGTTAAGTAAAAGTTTGGTAAGAGACAATTTGCACTTTTCAGACTGTTACAGCGTGACAAATGTGCTATCTCCATTACGAACACTACTTTTACCGAAGGTGCGCTCCCGTCTCATACTTTATTCTGAGCATGCGCGGGTTTCTTAGCATACACACGATCGTGTTTCTTGTCGAAAACCAGCCCTACGAGAAACACGGCGAGGAAATTAGGACTCCCGTCGAGGAAAAAGAGAACTTGTTCTCTTTTTTCCTCATCGAGTTCCTCGACAGTTTCCTTGATGAAAAACATACACACGACCGTTTTCCTCTGCAAAAAAGCTCTCCCACCAAGTTTCTTGATGGATTCTGTCGAGGAAAACGGTCGTGTGTACGAGGCCTGATTGCTTGTTGCTGCATATGTATTACCTGCCATCAGACAGTTTCCCATGCCTGACAAGAATAAATTTGTTTTTGCATTATCACATATAATAATTTGATTTCCAGAACGGCATTATTTTCCGGCTGAATGCATTCACCTCTTGTTATAACCATCAACCTCCCGTAAGAAGGATTTACAAAGCCACAGTCTAATTTTTCTGTGTATTGATATTGCTAGGCGAGGATAAAATAACACGCAGATCAAATATACGAAGGCATGCAAAGGGCCGATACATATGTGTACATTTATTAGCACTGCCAATGTCTGGATTGAAATTCTAGAAGTATCAGTACATATATCATAATTAACACCTTTACAGCTCAGAGCTTCTGGCCACGAAGATCTGCCGTAGATCCAAACAGTAAATTAGTTTATGTGTTCCCAGGGATAGAAGCAGAACAGAAGGTACTGTTGTGTAGGTCAAATGCTAAGTTTGCTTTTTCTGCAGACTAACTGGCAAGAAATTTCGTTAATGTTATTAAGCTGGAAAAGCTGAAGCCAAAACATCTTGCTTGCCCACACATTAACAAAGTAGCATAAATAAGTAAAAAAAAAATAAAGTCAAACATTTCCACATCCACGGATTATTCTGGACATTTTCGATACATTTTCAATGTTAGTGATGCTCAAATAAAATATTTTCTCTAGGGCAGGTTATTAGTTGAAACAACTAAAAGAAAAACCACTGGCTTGTTGTATTTGGCAGTATCCAGCCAATGAGAACTGCAAACAAGGCCGCTTTAACTAGATGCCAAACCATGAAGCTAGCTACCAATTTTTATGTAATCGCTAGTATATGATATAATACACATGTGTGCCAAACTGGGATCAGTGTAATCATCCTATCCATTTTATTCAACCTTTTATTATCATCTACTATTTAGTTATTAACGAGCAATGGAATGATTTTCCATGTCATTTGTTCAAAGAGTTTTTGAATAGTGGCTTTTGTTTGGTACAGCTTCCTTGGTGCCAGGGAAGTAGTCTTATTATAGCACACAGACGGGTACAATTTAAACTTGACTAAAAATAGCATGCATAAAGCTCGCTAAGCTATGACGCATACGTTTTTTTAGCCATGTAAGTATTATTTGCAGTTTTTATTGGTTCTCATTACTAAATAAAAAGTCCATTATCATAAATAATGATCATTACAGGTTAGTGTACTGAGTATATACAGGCATACCCCGCTTTTAAGTACACAATGAGGTTTATTTACTATCGTTGGAAAGTGCAAAATCAGGCTCACTTCTGCATAAAAACCAATGAGAAGTACACAATGGGGTTTATTTACTATCGTTGGAAAGTGCAAAATCAGGCTCACTTCTGCATAAAAACCAATGAGAAGTACACAATGGGGTTTATTTACTATTGTTGGAAAGTGCAAAATCGGGCTCACTTCTGCATAGAAACCAATGAGAAGTACACAATGGGGTTTATTTACTATCGTTGGAAAGTGCAAAATCGGGCTCACTTCTGCACCGCCCGATTCCCTACTGCGCATGTGCGAGCCGCACGGCGCTATGTGAATGGGCGATGTCTCCTGGGACACACACAAGGTCCCAGAAGACACCACTCCCCCATTCCCCATGAGACACCCGAGAAGGAGAAGAAAGAAGACAGACCACGGATCAGGAAGTGGCAGATTAGGACAATCTGCCTAGCAACAGGCACTTCAGGTATGTATAAAAAAAAAAACATTTTTTTTTTTGTTTTTTTTTTGCAGCATTTTTTTTTTTCAGGGTGGAGCTTTGCTTTAATTGAACAACCTGGGGTTAGAAGCTCATTGGTTAGTATAGTAAATAAACCCCATTGTGTACTTAAAAGTGGGGTATGCCTGTAGTAAATCATTTTAGGATACTAATGGGGTTATGTACGAAAGGCAAATCCACGTTGCACTCCAAGTGCAAATTTCAAGTGCAATTGAAATTGAACTGAGTGCACTTAGACGTGCAGTTGCTGTAAATCTGAGGGGTAGATCTGAAATGAGGGGAAGCTCTGCTGATTTTGCACTTGTAGTTTGCACTTGTAGTGAAAAGTGGATTTGCCTTTAGTAAATAACCCCTTTGTCCTTAGTATCCTAAAATGATTTACTATATACTCAGTACACTAAGGCTGCTTTCACACTGAGGCGTGCAGCCGCGGTGACGGTATAGCCGCGCTATTTGTAGCGCGGCTATACCGTCGTATTTACCGCGATATTCGGGTGATAGCGGTGAGGTTTTAACCCCCGCTAGCGGCCGAAAAAGGGTTAATAGTTGCGGGCGGTATTACCGCACTTTCCCATTGATTTCAATGGGAAGGCGCGGTATAGGAGCGGTGAACACACCGCTCCTATACCGCGGTAAAGATGCGGCTAGCAGGACTTTTGGTGCGCTCCTGCTAGCACACCGCTTCAATGTGAAAGCCTTCGGGCTTTCACATTGAACACTACAGGGCATGATTTTTCATGCGGTATAGCAGCGCTATTTTTAGCGCTGTACCGCATGAAAAACGCCCCAGTGTGCAAGGGGCCTAACCTGTAATGATCATTATTTATAATAATGGACTTTATATTTAGTAATGAGAACCAATAAAAACTGCAAATAATTGGTGAAAGACAAAGTAAGATAACATATAAAATATGTGATGTTATAATAATGTGATTACAACTTGTAAACCATACATACATCAAATTCTCACATATTAATATAAGGTCTTTTTTCTGAGTAATCCGGCAAATAATTTTTTTTTTCCTGTAAATTACCAGGAGACGGGAGTTTGGGTGTTGATTTGGCTGTATACTTGATAACACAATCTGTTAAAGATCAGGCTGTCTTTCATTACGTTGCCAGATTATATGATTTGTGACCATCTGTGTTTTGGAGGATGTCTAACAAAAGTCTGTTATCCATAGTAACCAGTTACTTTTCAGGTCAGTATTTCCTTTTTAGGGGACCAGCTTGGTGAAGTTAATTTGTGCTTAGTTAATTTTAAAATGTAGGTCATTGTTTTATTAGTATGTCCTCATATTAATTTTGACGTAGCTACAGATAGGTAGTCTTTTTTTTCCTTGATTCTGAATATACAAACAGTGGGGGTTATTTAGTCGTGTTGCCCCTGTGTGAATGGGCTCTAAGGTTTTACAACCACTTTAAGTACCACCTTAGAAGGATTTTGTAAAGGAGGGTTCCCATAAATTAACGCTTTTAGTGGCTGCGTAAGTAGTCTTAAGCGAAGATTGCACCAAATATTGATTTAATTTGGATTTCTCTTCTGTTCATTTACTTTCTATTTTGTTTGTGTGTGTGTTTGGTTACTCTCTAAAGTAGAGCGTGTTCATGGGTCATTCATTTGGAAAAGATTATTTATGACAATTTGACCTGGTCAGGTTTTTCAAAATTTTCCCTGTATATTTGTTATATATATATATATATATACACATACACACAAAATTACATATGCATAAACACACTAGGGGTTATTTACAAAAGGCAAATCCACTGAAAGTGCAGTCACTGTAGATCTGAGGGGGACATGCAAGGAAAATAAAAACAGTATTTTAGCGTGCACATGATTGGATGATAAAATGAGCAGAACTTCCCCTCATTTCAGATCTTCCCCTCATATTTACAGCGACTGCACTTTCAGTGCAATTTTAAGTGCACTTTGCACCTGTAGTTTGCACTTGTAGTGCAAAGTGGATTTGCCTTTCGTAAATAACCCCCATAGTCTCCCATATTCTTAGAGGCGCTAGACTAGCACTGGTTAAATGCTGGAAAAGCATTGTTGTTCCAACTCTCGCAGAGGTAATTAGGACCACTAACTTGCATATAACATACAAATTAATATTTGCTGCTTCCCAGGGAAGCTACCACTCAAAGTACGATCTCTGGCACCCATGGTTTGACTGGTATCAACCCAATAAGTTTGACTAACACACTTAGTTAAAAGTTAACCCTCATATACAAAACTACATTTCCATTTCTGGTTCTATAGCTGCATCCATTCTCAATACTACCCTTCTAATACAAATCACCCTAACCTTCTCATAACCTTGAGTACTCAGTGTACCAACACTATAAGGAAAACAGGTTTTATGTGATCTGTCTCATATAGTGTATAGAGTGGCCTGGCCAGCTCCTAGAGGCGGATGCAGCAAGATCCCTTTGGGGCGTCCGTTGCCTGGAGCAACGCTAGAGTAGACCGCTCATAAGTGGTAATTAACACTACAACAGGTAATAAAATAAACAGAATACTAGTAATGTTATACTGTTTACAACTCAAGAACCCATTAAAGATGTATGAGCCTATCTTTGTTTTCAAATGTCATACCAAGACAAAGTTCATATGTGCTCAATGACCTACAATGTAATGTTCACTAACTTGGCATTCTTCTTCTTATTATTATTCCTAATTTCTGTTATATATGATTTTTTTTTTTCAATACAGCATCAATTCTTTTAGGTACACTTCCACACAGTTTTTGAAAAAAGTCGACAGGTAGGTTGTTTCAAACAATTTGGAGAACTAACCACAGATCTTCTGTGAATCTAGGCTGCCTTAAATCCTATTGGGGGTTATTTACGAAAGGCAAATGCACTTTGCACTACAATTGCAAACTACTTAACTAGAATGGGGTGTCCACCCTAGAGAGGGGAGAAGAAGTGAGGACCAGTAGCTAAAGATTAGCCTAATGAGAGAGAGAGAGAGTAAATAGAGAAAGAGAGTTGTACCCGCTAGATAAAAGGGATAAATCCACTTAGAAGTAGGAGGGAGGGGGAGAGAGGGGAAAGAAGAGAGAAGTAGAAAAAAGGAAAAAGCTTATTCTGCAGGAGTCATAGAGGTCGTGTGTGAGGTAAAAATAAGACAATAGGGGAAAAGGGGGAGGGGAGGGCGGATCTACAGCAACTTTCAGTGCACTTTCAAGTGCAATTTGCACTTGTACTTTGCACTTGTAGTGCAAAGTGGATTTGCCTTTCATAAATAACCCCCATTGTCTCTTTATGTAATCCCTGCTGCAGAATACATTTGGGGCCAATCACACATCTCCCTGATGGTATGGCATGATGGATAAGTATCTGCCTGTATTTCTCAGCATTGAGGACACCATTGATTCTAACCAAATGAGAGAGTGGGTAACCGCTCAAAGAGAACCAGATAATCTGATTCCTGTGGTCCGAGCCAAGGGTGCAGGCAGTGCAATCAAAATGCAGGTTAGGATGGCAGGTTAGGTGGCATGTATTTTGTGATTTTTAATTAAAGGAGGAGTTTTTTTGGAGTGCGGCTGTCCCAGCTTTTTTCATTGATTCTAACCAAATCTAAAAAAAAGATTTGCAGAAATGCAGCCCCAACCGCCACCATGCTTCACTGTTGCCTGAAGACACTCATTATTGTAAGGCTTTCCAGCCTTTGGCGTACAAACTGCTTTCTGCTACAGCTAAATATTTTACATTTTGACTCATCAATCCAGAGGACCTGCTGCCATTTTTTCTGAAACCTAGCTCCTATGTTTTCTTTCACAGTTGAGTTGTTTAGTCGTGTTTCCATGTCAGAGGTATGTCTTTTTGGCCACATCTCTTCCATGACGACTACTTCTCCGGACAGTAGATGGGTTCCTGGGTCCCGTTGGTTTCCACCAGTTCTGTGCTGATGGCATTGCTGGACATCTTCCAGTGTTTCATCTGCTCCATTAAGTTTCCATGGCTATCCAATGCATCTATGGTTCTCAACATTTCCCAATCATAATGGTATCATCAGTGCTAAGATATGCAGGCAGTTTCTTATTCATCATGCAATACCATGGCATGGGAGGCATGTGATTGGCCCCAAATTTTATTCTGCAGCGGGACAATGACCTTAAACGTACAGCCAATGTCATTAAGAACTATATTCAGCATAGAGAAGAACAAGGAGTCCTGGAAGTGATGGTTTGCCCCCCACTAAACCCTGAACTTAACATCATCGAGTCTGTCTGGGATTACATGAAGAGATAGTAGGATCTGAAGCAGCCTACATCCACAGTAAATCTGTGGTTAGTTCTCCAAGATGTTTGGAACTACCTACCTGGGGAGCGAGTTCCTTCAAAAACGTTGTGCAAGTAACCTAGAAGAATTGGTGCAAAAAGGGTGGTCACATCAAATATTGATTTGATTTCGATTTTTCTCTGTTCACTTACTTTGCATTTTGTAAATTAATTAAAAAAATTAACAATTTTATAGCTATATAAGATATAGATATTTACACTATATTGCCAAGGGTATTGGGACGCCTGCCTTTGCATGCACATGAACTTTTGGCATCCCAGTCTTAGTCCGTAGGGTTCAATATTGACTTTGCAGCTATAAGAGCTTTCCACTCCTCTGGAAAGGCTGTCCACAAGGTTTAGGAGTGTGTTTATGGGAATGTTTGACAATTCTTTCAGAAGCGCATTTGTGAGGTCAGGAACTGATGTGGACGAGAAGGCTTGGCCCGCAGTCTCTGCTCTAATTCATCCCAAAGGTGTTCTGTCGGCTTGAAGTCAAGACTGTGTGCATGCCAGTCAAGTTCCTCCACCCCAAACTTGCTTATTTATGTCTTTATGTACCTTGTTTGTGCACTGGTGCGCAATCGTGTTGGAACAGGAAGGGGCCACCCCCAAACTGTTCCCACAAAGTTGGGAGCACGACATAGTCCAGAATGTCTTGGTATGCCGGCGCTTTAAGAGTTCAAGTCCAACCCCTGAAAAACAACCCCACACCATAATCCCCTCCACCAAATGATTTGGACCAGTGCACAAAGCATTCCTGAGTCCTGGTTAAGTCCTGACCTCCAGAGTTGAAGCTGTTATAGATGCAAAGGGTGGGCCAACTCAATATTGAACCCTACAGACTTATGCCCTGTTCACACGGCCGGTTTTCCTGACATGCCAAAACCCAACGTTTTTCCCAACGTGATTCCTCTCAAGCCTGCCTTGCATACACACGTTCAGTCAAAAAAACGCTCGACCAAAGCACGGTGACGTCCAACACGTACGACGGCACTATAACGGGGACGTTCCATTAAATTGGTGTAACCCTTTGGGCTGCTTTTGCTGATCTTCGTGTTAGTAAAAGTTTGGTGAGAGACGATTTATGCTTTTCAGTCTTTATTTTCCCCTCGGAAAAGCATACGCATGAGCGGTTTTCGTGACGAGAAAAAGACTAGCGGGAAACACGACGGGAAAAAATAGAGCAGGTTCAATTTTTTTGCGGGCAGTTTTCTCGCTGGGAAAACTGCTATGGAGTCAGTTCCCGACCAATCTAAAAAATAGCAGTTTTCTCGTCTGGAAAACCGGTTGTGTGTACGAGGCATAAGACTGGGATGCCATTAAATTTCAAGTGCGTGTAAAGGCAGGTGTCCCATGACTTTTGGCAATATAGTGTATATGTATACGGGAAAAAAAATTATTGGCAGGACAGCACTTCGATACAGAAATACAGTCCACATGCAAAGCAAAGGTACAAAGGAGAGCGAGTACCCAATCTGCAATATATATATTCAAATTCAATAAAAAATATAGTTTAGTCTGCAGCACCAAATTTATGAAGAGTTTCATACTCATTTGTACAACACTTTCAGACCCACATAGATCCTTTGTCAAATACAATACGAATAAAAAAGGTGTTTCCTTCTTTTATCTGACAAAGGATCCTTGTACAGATGAGTATGTAACTCTTAATAAATAACAGCCTTACAAACATGTTAATGTCCAAACTGTCCATTCTCTGCTGTCCACTAGTTGCATGTTAACGTATATTAAAAACTTTTTAATTTCACCTTTCAGACCGTGTACATTTCTGATTTCTTTGCTGTATAACATGTACAGTCTGAGCAAACCTTTAAGAATTTACAAGTTTGTCTAGAAAAATTAGATTTTGGCCAAAGCTCACCAGCTGTGGTTGTGGCTGTACACCACAAGCAAATCAACACAATCTTTCTGGTTAAAAGGATTATAATAAAATAAAATGGAGGTCTGTCTGATTAGTTTACAGTTATGTGCCTTCAGTTTAATGATGTCCAGTAGATGCGTATATTTAACCACTTGCCGACCAGCGCACGCACTTTTACGTCGGCAGAATGGCACGGACAGGCAAATGGGCGTACAGGTACGTCCCTTTAAATTTGCCTCCCTGTGGGCAGGGGAGCGCCGCCACCACCGTGCACATGCCCCTGCCGCGAGCTCTATGACTATGCCTGCGGGACCCACGGACTCAATGTTCGCCGGTGTCACGGAGTGGCAGAACGGGGGGATACCTGTGTAAACAAGGCATCTCCCTGTTCTACCTAGTGACAGGACACTGATCGTCTGCTCCCTCTCATCGGAAGCAGAGATCAATGTCGTGTCACAGTAAGCCCGGCCCCTTCACAGCTCGAATCACTCCCTAGAACACACTTAACCCCTTCCTGGAAATAACAGCCTGGTGTATCCAGCCGTCTCTCCTCCTCCAGAGACGCAGGATGGACTGAGCTGCTTCCCTACATATTTGATGAGTGCATTTAGTCCACTATCATGTGTGTGCTTTTAACTGTTGTGAATAAAACAGTTTTCAATTACTACACTTAGATGGCGCTTCCTGTTCTCTTTCCTTGTTCTTATCCCACAGAGCTGGCTATACTCTGAGGATAGCTGCTGTTATTACTGTAAAAATGTCACAGGACAGGAAGTGAACAGGACATAAACATCCAAAAAGCCTGAGGTACATCCACTGATCTATTCAATGAGGGGACTTACCATTTAGTATTGCATTTGGTATTAAGGCATGGATTTAATTCAAGTTGTAGCATATGCATATTTAGCTGATAGCTTTTGTTCTTACACCATTTACAGATAAGGTTTTATATGTAATTCTTGTTTACAAATTAATTAAATATTGTTCCCTGTGAAATGTTTTGTTCTTTATTTAATTAGAATATAGAACTATTGCTTCAACATGCAGCAAGCACTATTATTTGTTTCTATGATCTGTCTAAATAAGCAATTAGCATTTCACTTTATGGTCGACAAAAGGGTTTACTTTTTGTTTTATTTTCAAATACTAAAAGCATACTTGTATTTAGGCCCCCATGCACTAGATTTCTGTAGCGTGTAGTCTATAGAGCAAAGAATGTTAAAGGACCAGTACTGAAGCTACTGGATTGAGCACAGCACAGTAGAATCAATAGAATCAATTACTTAATGACCTTAGTGGCAAATTAAGTCACTATACTGTTTGGTTTTCCATCAATTCTGTTTGGGTATTAAACACATAGCAGTTGGACACTGCAGTCATTTTCATCAATTATGTCTGCTAAATACTCAATGCAAGGTCAAATTAAGGTATTGATAAACGCCATATGGCTCTCACATCATAAAGTGATAATCTAGTATTAGTGAAGGCCATCAAGCCTAAAGCCCTGTACACGCGCTCGGTTTTCTCGGTGGTAAAAAGTCCACCGAGAAAACCGAGGGGAAAGCCGAGAACTCGGCAGGAAAACTGCCATGGAGCTTTGGCCGGGAATCCCGGGCACGTGTATGCTCCATGGGCACTGCCTCGCAGTGTTTCTCATAGGAAAGTAGTAGATCTGGCAGAAGAAAGAATGTCGGGAATCCCGACGGGAAAATAGAGAGCAGGTTCTCTATTTTCCCGTTGGGATTCCCGCCTGTTTTCCTGATGGGAAAACTGCAAGGAAGCATACACATGTCCGGGAAAACTGGTCGTGTGTACGACCTCGTACACACAACCGAGAAACTTGTCGGAAAAGACAAATCGTTTTCCTCTACGAGTTCCTTGTTAGGCTTGTCGAGGAACTCGACAAGCTTGCTTTGCGTACACACGGTCAAGACAAAATCTCCTTGTTCTCAAACGCGGTGACGTACAACACATACAATGGCAGGGGAAGTTCGATTCCACTGGCACAACCCTTGGGGCTGCTTTTGCTAATCTCATGTTACTGCGTGTTAAGTAAAAGTTTTGTAAGAGACGATTTGCACTTTTGAGTCTGTTACAGCGTGAAAAATGTGTTATCTCCATTACAAATGCTACTTTTACTCCCGTCTCATACTTTATTCTGAGCATGTGCAGGTTTCTTAGCATACACACGCTCGAGTTTCTCGTTGAAAACCAGCCCGACGAGGAACACGACGAGGAAATTGAGACTCCCGTCGAGGAAAAAGTTCCTCGACAGTTTCCTCAATGAAAAACATACACACGACCGTTTTCCTCTGCAAAAAAGCTCTCTCACCAAGTTTCTTGATGGATTCTGTCGAGTTTCTCGGTCGTGTACCAGGCCTATGAAGGCTTTAGTATACAGTTGATCTTTAGCATAAGGTATATTGGTTGAGATTTTTCTGCTGATCACCTTATTAAAAAGCAAGTTGGAGCTCAAATTACTATTTTTTTGTAGTAGTTATTTAAATATAAATTGGAAAATGACCCTTGGTTCTGCATGCAATAAACCCTGAAAATTAGGAATTAAGAACAATATAATACAACATATCAGACCAATCCCCACAAACTGTATGCATCCAAGGTAATATTGAGGGTATGTGGGGTACAGCAGTTGAAGCAGAACTTGGAATTAGGCCGCAGTTCCCCCTACCACATTTCTTCTTTTTCCTCCTAATCTCCCCCACTTTCTCTTTCATCTTTTTACCATGGAACATATCATCAGACTTGTTATTGGCATGTCGCGGGCTGCTACACTTAGCCCTTTGCAGAACATTGTATTACGTCAATCGTAATGTCCTGATCAGAGGGTAGATAACTATGCTATTGATCGTGATTGATCGTGATTGATCGTGATTGACCGGACCCTAAGTGATCAACCTTCTTCTCCCTAATCTGGGGACTGTTGTGACCTGGAAGACTGCCGGGACAGGCATCCCCTGGGAGGAGAGAAAGTTGACAGGTGGGTAGTTCAGCATTGAGCTGGGCCCACGGGCTCTGTCACTCCACAGTGTGAACCCATAGGGGTGGGGTTATTACCCTGCAGGCCCCCGGCGCGGTGTGACCCTAACCGACTCTGGTACATCCAGATCACTCTCCACAGCAGATAGGATTAATCGGCTTGCCGTTTTAAGCTGTGGTTATATAGGTCTAGATAAACACATTATACCTAGATAAGGGACAATCCTAAAGAAAGATCAATCATACTGTTTAAACCAAATAAAAGTTACATACCATATGCTTATAGGTGCTCTTGGCCCCCCAGGGGACCTCCAATTTTTAAATTAACATGTTACCATTGTTACTACTATTATATGTTTCCAATAGATAATATTGATACTGAGATGATACAAATGTTATTGTTAGCGTATCTATGATTACTGAATTACATTACAATGTGCCAAAGACTTAAAGCGGAGGTCCGCCAAAAATTAAATAAATATTAAAAGCCAACAGCTACAAATCCTGCAGCTGCTGACTTTTAATAAATGGACACTTACTTGTCCAGGGTGCCCGCGATGTCGGCAGCCGAAGCCGAGCAATCGCTCGGCCCTCTGCTGCTCCCACCCTATCCTTGGTGAGGGAATCAGGAAGTGAATCGTTGCGGCTTCACTTCCCGGTTCCCTACTGTGAATGCGCGAGTCGCATTGGATAGAACTTCCAAGTACTATACCTACTGTAGATGGAGTACGATTTTTAGGAGAGAGGAGAGCCTTTAAGTAGCATTTTATTTATTTTGTTTAATTCTATGCATATGAGAACATTTAACAAATATAAAACAGGTGTTATCGCAGCTTGGCTGCAAAAGTGGAAATGCACTTTAGGTGCCCTTTAACATTTTAATTTTGCAGAAACAAAGCTCTGTATTTCAAGTGCTTCCTAAAACAGGAATGTGCTTAACTTGTTAAACTGTTTCCGCAAATAAGTACATTTATATAAACACACTCATTTTTGTGACTATTTTCATTTAAAATGGTATACACAATCCTTCGAATGATCACAGCATGTATAATGATATATAAGACCTAAGCCGGTGCGAAACATTTATTTACATGGGTGTCTCCCACACAGTGTGGTAATGTAATCTGCAGTGCCCTGGAAAAAATATGTGGGAGAGTCCGTTCCTCTCATATTTCTGTCAACGCTTCAATTGAGTGTTAAAAAATGTATATTGTGTATACAGGTTGTTAGAGTTTTAATCTACGATGATGCATGAATTATTTTTACTTGCATTTGTTTTGTTTTTCTTTTGTTTTTTTTACCTAATTGATAAGATTGAATAAATACAGAGAAGGACCAAGAAAATGGTGAAAGGGCTAAAGCCTCGTACACACGACCGAGGAACTCGACGGGCGAAACACATCGTTTTCCTCGTCGAGTTCCTTGTTAGGCTGTCGAGGAAATCGACAAGGCAAGTTTCTCCATTCCCGTTGAGGAAAAAGAAGACATGCTCTCTTTTTGGCTCAACGGGATCTTCGACAGTTTCCTCGTCGAAAAATTTTCACACGACCGGTTTCCTCGGCAAAAAAAAAATCCCAGCAAGTTTCTTGCTGGTTTTTGCTGAGAAACTCGTGTGTAAGAGGCCTGAGGGATAAAACATATTGAGAGAGACTGCAGGCAGGCCCATCGCAACAGGACAGGCAAACCAAGCAATTGCTTGGGGCCCCGAGCTAGCAAGGGGCCCCCAAGCTGGCTCGTCTGTCTGCCTGCTGCTATGTTCACAGGCTGCATTGCAGGCGTGCCGCACACGAGTCTGTCCCGGCCTTCGGTAAGATCACAGCACTGCCCCCACGTCTCATCTTGTGTGAATAAGACAGGCAGGGGGTGGGGGCCCTACCCCCTGCCTGTCTTATTCACACAAGATGAGAGCCTCGGCCGCTCTGGACAAAGCACCGGACTGTTTAAGTTAAGAAGTGGGTGATTGGCTGCTACACAGCGGGGCGGTCCCAGCAATCAATCACTCACTTTTAACATGAAAAGTCCCGCCTGTTGTCCAGGGCTGCCGTGCTTCTCATCGATTTGTGTGTGAATAAGGTAATGCTCTGTGGGGAGGGGGAGTGCTGTGCTGTTATGGGGACAGGAGTCTACTATCGAGGGGGGTCTGTGGGGGGGGGTCAGTCTGTAATGGGGGGTCAGTCTATGATGGGGCACTAGTGTGATGGGGGGTCAGTCTGTGATGGGGCACCAGTTTGTGATGGGGCACCAGTCTGTGATGGGGCACCAGTCTGTGATGGGGGGGTCAGTCTGTGATGGGGGCACCAGTCTGTGATGGGGGCACCAGTTTGTGATGGGGGCACCAGTTTGTGATGGGGGCACCAGTCTGTGATAGGGGACCAGTCTTTGAGTGTGGGTGAACTTAAACTGTATCGCTATGCTGTGGTTCCTGTAGGCTTTGTGTGCGTGCAGGGGGGGGGGGGTTGGGGGGCCTCTATGTCCATTTTGCTTGGGGCCCCCAAATTCCTTCAAACGGCCCTGACTGCAGGAACTTAAAATAGAATTAAACCCAAAGCCAAAAATATATTATATTGCAGCTTATCACTTTTTAGATATGGTGGCTCTATTCATTTTCTTTTTTTGGGCTTTTTCCTTTATTTTCACCTGTTGCCCAGAGAGGGCTACACAGATCAAAATTTGGCCAGGATCCGCTGATCCAGCCAAATTTCCATCCAGCGTAACTTTAAAAACTATTACCCATTACTACCCCATTGCAAACTAAAGATTTTTTTTTTGTAGTAGTATTTAGTAGATATATTTTAATGACTATTTCCCATAAATCTGTACCCTAGCTACATTCAAACAGCTCCTTTTCTGCTCTCCTTAATAGCTATTCTAAGAACCCCACAATTATTGCCAGAAAGGGGTTGTAAAGCATTGCGTTTTTTCACCTTAATGCATCCAATGACATGGCACGCCAGGGGCGGAGCCGAGTGATACAGTCGGCGGCCAATTTTGCCGACTGTATCACAGGAGCGCGCCTGCAAGCTAACCCCCTTGGAAGAGCGCTTCCCAGAGGGGGGTTAGCTCTTGCGGGGAGGAGCCAAGACAGCCGCCAAGGGACACCGGAAGATGAGGATCTGGGCAACTCTGTGGAAAACGAGCTGCACAGTGGAGGTAAGTATGACATGTTTGTTATTTTAAAAAAAAGGAACCTTTACAACCCCTTTAATAATAACCTGGGTGGTAATTGTGAAAGTAAAATACAGCAGAATTGTGGCCACATTCACACTTTTTCATGTGCATTGTTGCTTTCTAAGGTGGATTTATGTGCATTGCCTTCACTTTTAGTAGCACCTTAAATTGGTTTTAGACCACTGTGATATCTTCATATAATCCTGTGTTTTTTGTAATGCTATGTGCCCCAGTCTATGTTTTATTAAAAAAATGCCGCTATATACCTTATTTCAGATTGGCACTAGGTGCTCACGTGACCGGCCGCCTCTCACCTCTCTTAATCTGACAGCCACAATGGGATGGGCCAAGAATCCCCCACTGGCGTCAGTCGGGACTAAAGGGAAGAGAGAGGCGGCCAGTCATGTGAGCGTCAAGCGGCGCTCTGATGTCGGGTATAGAATGGCATTCTTTTTATAAAACACAGAAACTGGGGCACAAAGCAGGAGGGGAAGGGGCAGGCACTGTCACAAACTGACAGGCGGGGGGGGAGGAGGACAGAGGAGGATAGAGAAGAACTGCGAGAATAGAGGGGAGCTGCGGATGACGAAGGCACGTAAACTGACCACAGTGTCAGGGCTCAGCAGCCATGATAATCCATGGTTAGTTTACAGGTAGGAGGGCAGAACCAGGCAGGATCAGCCAGGTATTTCAGGTGATACAGGGGGCCAAATTACACAGCACAAGCACTGTGCTGTATAATGTTCATTAAAGGAACGGGGTCCTTTTTTTTTTATCTTTATAGGGTAACAAACACTTTAATGCTTATACACAGGCAAAACAAACACAGGCCCAACAGGCTGATAATGACCACAGGCAGTATTTGCTTTGATAACAAGAGATATTCTCTTTTTTTTTTACTTTCCCCTTTTTTCCACATATATTATGTAATTAATGCAAACATAACATTCAACCTAGTAACTGTGAACAGCCACAACTTTTTTTTTTTAACCACTTGACCTCTAGAAGATTTACCCACACAGCCCCCTAATCTTGAAGAGGCCATTTTTTTGCAATACGGCATAGCGTTACTTTAACTGACAATTGCATTATAGAATGCATGAAATCTTGAGCGTTTACAACCACTTTAAATGAAATAAAGCTATGAGATTATAAAGTCCAGTTGCCCACTTATGAAAAAAACAATACAAGATGACCTACCAAAGAACCTACACTATATTCTGTTTTAAATTATGATCTGTGCATTTTGTGGCTCAACGCAATGCTCCAAACAAATTCAGTTTAATATAAATATTTGAAATATCTTCCCGGCAGCACTTTTCCTGGCGAATAATACACTGCACATATTTTTCTCTGTGGCGCAACAGGGGAGAAAGAAAGCTGCCATATGATATAGCATGTGGAAAATCTGTTCATGTAAGAATTAACAAGGTTATTCCTTAAAATAAATTCAAACTAAAGCCATTTCTACTTACTGCATAAAGTGTATTGCCCTACATTACAGCAAGGGGCATAGATATAAAGCAGTGAATGTGACACTAAACATTCACTGCAAGCGAATCATCAATGAAGTCTCGTACACACGTCCGAGGAACTCGACGGGCAAAACACATTGTTTTGCTCGTCGAGTTTCTTGTGAAGCCGCCGAGGATCTCGGAAGGCCAAATTTTCCCATTGCCGTCGAGGAAAAAGAAGACATGCTCTCTTTTTGGCCCGACGAGATCCTCGGCGGTTTCCTCGTTGAAAAGTGTACACACGACCGGTTTCCTCGGCAAAAAAAAACAAAACAGCAAGCTTCTTGCTGGTTTTTGCCGAGAAACTCGGTCGTGTGTACGAGGCCTTACAGTAATTTCAAACACATGCACCAGGAATATTCCCTTTTCTGAATACAAGTTTTCAGACCCCAGTATGTGAGCGTGAGTTTCCATTGCTACACATGTTTTCAGGTGAAACTAAACCCATCCATTTACCAATTTCAAAAAACATTTCCGGCACGTGACGAAAATGTAACACTCCCATTGGTTGTGCTGTCAACCAAACTGTCAAACCATCCAATGGCTGGTGTCATAACTGATCACATGTTCAGCATCATGGCAGTTGTAGATTAAACAGAGGCAAAGATGGCAGCTTCCTTGGCTGAAAACGATAGGAGGGTTTACATTCCACTTTAAATCAGATTCTGCAAACAAGTTTGATAAGTTGTTTTAGGGAAAAGCTATAGCCTGAAGCAAAAAATGAGCATGAATCTTGAGCTCACACAAATCACAAATAGTTTTTGCTTATCAGACCACTGGTGTAGCAACAGGGGTCAGGGAGGCAGAGTACTAATACTTTGCTGTCTTTGGTGCCCATTATCTTTTAAACCATTTGTTATAGCCAGTGGCCCGGATTCAGATACAAGATACGACGGCGTATTTCCTGATTACGCCGATTCAGAAACGTACGTCCGGCCGGCGCATTTTTTTACGTCGTTTACGTTAGGCTTTTTTCGGCGTATAGTTACCCCTGCTATGTGAGGCGTAGCTAATGTTAAGTATGGACGTCGTTCCCGCGCCGAGTTTTGAAAATTTTACGTCGTTTGCGTAAGTCGTTCGCGAATAGGGCTGGACGTCACTGCTGGCCGGAGCAGTGATGACGTCACTCCCGTGCATGATGCCGTTATTAGTGGCACGCTCAGTGCACCTGCGCGCCATTGTGTACAGTGCATGCCCCGTAGACATCGGTGCTGCCTTTCTTGGAAATATCTCCTTAACCGTTTAGATTAAGGCGATATTTCTTGTTCCTACAGGTAAGCCTTAATCTAGGCTTACCTGTAGATCAAAGTGGTCTGTAAGGGTTTACAACCACTTTAAATCTCTGTGTATAACATGAGGCTTGTCATTTCAGTTTGTTATGTAATGCCATGTACACACGATAATTTTTCGGGTTGTAAAAAACTAAGTTTTTTTTTTTAATGTCATTAAAAACGATCGTGTATGGGCTTCAGAGCATTTTTCGGGTTCTGAAAAACGGGCAAAGAAATTCGAACATGCTCTATTTTTTCACGACGTTTTAAACGTTGTCGTTTTTCGGGTTGTAAAAAATGGTCGTTTGTGGGCTTTAACGACGTGAAAAATCTGTGCATTCTCAGAAGCAAGTAATGAAACGGGAGCGCTCGTTCTGGTAAAACTACCGTTCCTAATGGAGTAAGCACATTCATCACGCTGTAACAGACAGAAAAGTGCAAAATGTCTTTTACTAACACAAAATCAGCTAAAGCAGCCCCAAGGGTGGCATTTTTTTTTCACGATCGTGTGTAGGCAAGGCCGTTTTAATGATCAAGTTGAAAAAAACTTTGTTTTTTCTAGAGCCTGAAAAACGTTGTTTTTAACAACCCGAAAAATGATCGTGTGTACACGGCATAAGGGTTTAAAACCACTTTCAAAGTGTGAAATATGACACGTGGCAAATAATAACCTGTATCACTTATATCACTAATGATATCTATGCAAATACATAATTTGCTATGTGTGTTGGTTGTGTGCACAGCAGTGTGTTGGAATATAATTAAGGTATGTGGTTATTATTTATGGATGGATGGTGGTTTTCTCATGCTGTGTGGCAATATATGGTTTAAAGTCATATCGCTGTGAATAAACTACGTTTATAATGAAAACCCATACATTTTATGCTGTGATGCTGCTTAGTGATGCCCAATAGCAAGAGTTTTGGCGCAGGTAATTCTCTTGAATTTCTTGATATTCAAAAGATAAGGGTTGTCTGTTCCTGGAGTATACAGATTTTCACATTATCACTAACCCTGAGAAACTTTAGTTCAATTTTTTCTATCAGAAACCTTTTTTCTAAATGATTCCTGAGAGTGTTTAGAACTGTGACCTAGCATACTATTGTAGTGCTGAATGCCATCACATGAGATTTTGTCATATTAGGAGTTTCTTAAATTACCTAGGTTCAAAAATGTCTACTTATTATAACTGACCCCAACAACCGACATATTAAAATTAATTACATTACAGTCCTGATCAAAAGTTTAAGACCACTTGAAAAATGGCAAAAAATCATATTTTACATTGTTGGATCTTAACAAGGTTCCAAGTAGAGCTTCAACATGCAACAAGAAGAAATGAGAGTGAGACAAAACATTTTTTGAGCATTCAATTAATTGAAAATAATGAATAAACTGAAACAGGCTGTTTTTCAGCTGATCAAAAGTTTAGGACCACATGCCTTTAACCTCCCTAGCGGTATGATTATTTCAGATTTTAGGTGCTGAAAGCGGTACCATTATTTGCAAGGAAATTTGGCGTTTTTTTCTACTGTAGGCCTGTAATTTTTAGGAATAACTGACTTAAATCTGACCAAACAAGAGTCTAGTAGGCATACCGGGTATGATTTTTTTTTTTTTAAAAACAATAATTATAATATAGGAAATACTTATAAATAATTATAACAAATAATAATATAATTATAATAAAAATTATTCAATAATGTAATCAACTCAAAATCACAGAAATTTGCTCAGTTGCAGAATTGTCACTGTCATTAATTTTTTTTTTATGACAGATTTCCCCACAAATCGCTATTGCACAATTCTGCAAGTGATTATAATTTATTATCGCTGTTTTCAAGCTGCTCTAAAACCATTTTTGACATAAAGGGACACTTTTGGTTGCTATGGACAATCTACCGTTTGCAGGCAGAAAGAACAGTTTTTATTATATAAAAGAACATGTAGGGCACTGGGCAGACCACTAGAGACAAGGGGTGTGTGTATTTTTTACATACAGTACTGTAATCTATAAGATTACAGTATACTGTATGTAAGGTGTTTGTTTACCTTTTTGAATTTGGCGCCGTACTCCGCCCCCGTGGGTCATAACGTTGCAGGGAACGGAGATCGGCAGCACACAGAGGCACTGTGTGAATCGAGCGAGCACCCGCTCGCTCACACAGCACGGTAGCATCGCTGGATCCGGGGACAAGGTAAGTAAACCAAGCCTGTGGATTCAGCGAGGCGAGCCCGAGTCGGACTCCGGGTTACCGATCGCAGCAAAAAAATGTAACCCCGAGTCAGACTCAGGAATACCGCCGAGGGGGTTAAAAGGCCAAATCTGTGCAAAGATGTGGATTCATTGTCATTTTCTGTCAGGTAGTCGCACGTTGTGATGGCAAAGACAAAAAAACTCTCTCTTTTTGAACGTGGTCGGGTTGCTGAACTGCATAAGCAGGGTCTCTCATCAAGACACTGGACGATCCTTGACCCAAATTAAGGCCCTTACTGGTGCTGACTGCAGCCCCATAACCATTAGACGGCATCTGAGACTGAAGGGCTTCAAAAACAAAAAAACGTCTTCAAAAACCTTGTCTCCTTGAAAGCCACAGAACTGCTCGTTTGGACTTTGCAGGGGAGCACCAAACATGGGACATTCAAAGGTGGAAGAAAGTTTTATTCTCTGATGAGAAAAAATTTAACCTTGATGGTCCTGATGGCTTCCAACGTTAATGGCATGACAAGCAGATCCCACCTGAGATGTTTTCTACGCGCCACAGTGGAGGGGGCGCCATAATGGTCTGGGTGCTTTTTCCTTCAGTGGAACAATGGAGCTTCAGGAAGTGCAGGGGCGTTAAACGGCCGCTGGCTATGTCCAGATGTTGCAGAGAGCATTCCTCATGACTGAGGTACCTCGTGTGTGTGGTAACGACTGGGTTTTTCAACAGGACAACGATACAGTACACAATGCCCGCAGGACAAGGGACTTCTTTCAGGAGAATAACATCACTCTTTTGGCCCATCCTGCGTGTTCCCCTGATCTAAATACAATTGAGAACCTTTGGGGATGGATGGCAAGGGAAGTTTACAAAAATGGACAATAGTTCCAGACAGTAGATGGCCTTTGTGCGGCTGTCTTCACCACTTGGAGAAATTTTCCCACTCACCTCATGGAAACGCGAGGCATCAAGCATGCCGAAACAAATTTTTTAAGTGATCAACAATAACGGCGGAGCTACTCATTTCTGAGTTCATGTTTGGATTTCTGTTTTTGGGGGGGGGGGGGGGTTCGTTTTTTTTTGGAGGTGTGGTCCTAAACTTTTGATCAGCTGAAAAACAGCTTGTTTCAGTTTATTCGTTATTTTCAATTAATTGAATGCTCAAAAAATGTTTTGTCTCACTCTCATTTCTTCTTGTTGCATGTTGAAGCTCTACTTGGAACCTTTTAAGATCCAACAATGTAAAATATGATTTTTTGCCATTTTTCAAGTGGCCTTAAACTTTTGATCAGGACTGTATTCAAATCTTTTTCTTTTTTTTTTAGTTTAAAGTGAGAATGCATTGGACAGCAGAGATGGCCGCAATATTTGGCCAAAACAATGGTATAAAGAATAGTCACATTACAGTAAACAGTGAACATAGGATGGGTGGTGCTCGGTCCTAAAGGGACACTAAAGGTTCCCTTTCGAAAAAATAAATAAAAATAACAACCAGGTTATACTTACCTCCACTGTGCAGCTCGTTTTGCACACAGTGGCCCCGATTTTGGTCTTCTGGGGTCCCTCGGCGGCTGTCTCGGCTCCTCCCCGCATCAGCTAACCCCCTTCATGGAAAGCGATCTCCCAAGGGGGTTAGCTTGCGGGCGCGCTCCCGTGATAGCCGCCATAGTCGCCGAATGTATCACATGGCCCCACCCCCAGCGCGCTGCATCATTGCATGTGATTGACAGCAGCGTGAGCCAATGGCTGCACTGATATGAATGTAGTAAATCTAGCCAATAAACAGACAGACTCCGAAGAGAAGGGGACGCTGGGGGACGCGCACAGCAAATTATGTAAATAAAACGAGGGGGCTGGAGGGGCCGGCATTGACAGTTTTTTTTCACCTTAATGCATAGGATGCATTAAGATGAAAAGAACGGACCTTTACAACCCCTTTAAGCCCCGTACACATGGACAAAATATAGGATGGTGTTCAATAGAGACAAGCCCACATTTGGCCCGTGTGTATGGCAGCAGGAAAATCCAGCTTCTGTTGAAGGGACATGACCAAAAAAGTTCAGCTGATTGGCATCCGATCAGTGCTCTGAGAGCGCTGACCGTTGTGTTCTGGCTGGGGGGGCTACACATGATCATTTTTCGGCATGAAAAAAACGTTGTTATAAAAAAATGTAATTTAAAATAATCGTGTGTGGGCTTCACATCATTTTTCGGCTTCTGAAAAACGACATTTTTTTTTTCCGAGCATGCTGCATTTTTTAACGACGTTTTAAACTATGTCGTTTTTCGGGTTGTAAAAAATGATCGTGTGTGGGCTAAAACAACGTTAAAAACCCGCGCATGCTCAGAAGCAAGTTATGAGACGGGAGTGCTCGTTCTGGTAAAACTACCGTTCATAATGGAGTAAGCACATTCATCACGCTGTAACAGACAGAAAAGCGCGAATCGTCTTTTACTAACACGGAATCAGCTAAATCAGCCCCAAGGGTGGCGTCATCCGCTTGGAACTTCCCCTTTATAGTGCCGTTGTACGTGTTGTACGTCACCGCGCTTTGCTAGAGCATTTTTTAAAAACGATGGTGTGTGGGCAACGTCGTTTTAATAATGAAGTTGGAAAAACTTTTTTTCTACATGCCGAATAACTTCGTTTTTTTTTCATGCCGAAAATGATCGTGTGTACGCGGCATTACAGTTAGAAATAAAAATCAGGTAGATGCTTTTAAATCTCTTCTTGCACTCAAAATACACGAATGGATGTTAAATTATATTCATAATGGAATTTCTAAAAACAGTTTTTATGCTCTTAGCTGAGCTTAGACGGTAAAACTATTTTATCTAATGTCTCAGGACTTGCAGTGCTGGAAGATGTGGTCTCTTATCTCTGTTGCACAAAAGGATATAGCACACTTCTCTGTCTGGTAAATATAGGTCTGTCAAGAATATCACTACTTTATATTCCCTACAATTGATAAATTCACTGAAAGTAAAACAAATCATCCGTTGAAAGAATAGACACATTATTGTCCTGTTCTGTATCTACAGACAAAAGGTATTGTTCGGCTTTTGGTTGCAAGGTACAGTCAGAATTCTAGCTAGACCAGATTAGCTACTGTACTTTTGTGATTGTAAAGTCTTAAAGGGGTTGTAAAGGTTTGTTTTTTTATTTTCTAAATAGGTTCCTTTAAGCTAGTGCATTGTTGGTTCACTTACCTTTTCCTTCCATTTCCCTTCTATGTTTTTTTGAATTTCTCGCTTCCTGTTTCTTCTCAGTAAGCTTGCCCCATCATCCGAGCCGTTCTGGCTGGGGGTTGGTCAGCATGCTCGCCCCCTCCCTTGGGACTACATCCCTGCAGGGAGACGCACAGGGATGTAGTCCCAAGGGAGGGGGCGAGCACGCTGACTAACCCCCGGCCAGAATGGCTCGGATGATGGGGACAAGCTTACTGAGGAGAAACAGGAAGTGAGAAATTCAGACAAAGAAAAAAAACATTTAGAAGGGAAATCAAAGGAAAAGGGAAGTGAACCAACAATGCACTAGCTTAAAGCGGAGTTCCACCTAAAAATGAAACTTCCGCTTAACCCACTCCTCGCCCCCTTACATGCCACATTTGGCATGTAATTTTTTTTGGGGGGGGAGTGGGGGCTTCAGGAGAAGGGAACTTCCTGTCCCACTTCCCCCTTCCGCCAAGGGGCTGGAAAGGCGATTAGCTTAATCGCCTTTTCACAGCCCCTCCCTGTAGGTGAGCGCCTGTCCAATCGGACGGCGCCGCGCCGCTCGCGCATGCGCAGTGGGTGCCCGGCCGTGAAGCCGAAAGCTGTCACTGCCGGGTGCCCACACTAAGAAGTGGAGTGGAGCCCCGGCCGGCGCGTCGCTGGAGCCGTGGAGCAGGTAAGTGTCTGTTTATTAAAAGCCAGCAGCTACACTTTTTGTAGCTGCTGACTTTTAATAAACGTAAAAAATGGGTGGAAAACCCCTTTAAAGGAGCCTATTTTGAAAATAAAAAACAAACCTTTACAACCCCTTTAAAGCAGAGTTACCACCCAAAAATGTAACTTCAGCTTTTTGGAACCCTCCCCCCCTCCGGTGTCACATTTGGCAGCTTTCGAGGGGAGGGGGGTGCAGTTACCTGTCTAAGACAGGTATTTGCACCCACTTCCTGGAATACACTAGTGCGGCAGCCACGCCTCTACTGTCTTCTGGGAAACACATTGTTCTCAGGAGAGAGCAGGGGCCAGTGAAGGCGCACCATGCTACTCGCGCATGCGCAGTAGGGAACCGGGCAGCGAATCTGCAACGCTTCGCTTCCCGATTCCCTCACCGAGGATGGCGGAGGGTGCAGCCGAGGGACGAGCGATTGCTTGTCCTCGGCTGCCGACATCGCGGGCGCACTGGACAGGTAAGTGTCCATATTTTAAAAGTCAGCAGCTGCAGTATTTGTAGCTTCTGGCTTTTAAAAAAAAAATATTTGACGGAACCTCTGTTTTAATGAATTCTACTTATTAAGGTGAAAAACCTTTTGTGCTGCAGCTTCCCCCCTTTTTCTTACCTGAGCTTGATCCGATCCAGCGATGTGCACAAGTTCCAGCCGCTGTCCCTCTCCTCATTGGACAGATTAATAGCAGCAGGAGCCATTGGCAATCAAAAGCCATGACATGGGAGCGGGGGGGCGGGGCCAAGTCCCGCTGTCTGTGTCAATGGAGCCTGCACAGGTGCCCCCATGGAAAGCCTTGGAGGCATCCGATGAAGAGGAGGGGCCTGAAGTGGTGGCGGAGGACCCTAGAAGAAGAGGATAGGGGCTGCTCTGTGCAAAACCATTGCACAGAGCAGGTAAGTATAGGCATGTTTGTTATTTTTATTTAAAAAAAAATGAGGGTTTACAAATATTTTCAAAGCTAGTTTAATCTGCTTATATTTTGCCTTCCCTGGTTCTTCCCTTCCAACCTTTTCCCCCTTCATCTACATCAAGGGTCAGCAACCTTTTCCCCCTTTATCTACAAGATAATGAACATTTTTGATAAAATCTTTCCGCTTTAATTACATACCGAATTTTAGAACCTGTGACATCATTACTGGGTCTCTGTGCATCTTTATGCAACGTAGGCAGATTATGCCTACTGAGAGGGGCCAGCAGGATGCTCTATATAGTTTCCTAAAAACATTACAGCACCCTGCCTCAATGAGGATCCGGCATTCACTATATCTGGTCTACCACAGTACACGAGACATGGAAATGCAATTATTATAGTGAATAGAAACTGCTAAATACCGTTTCTCTTCAGCAGTATATAATAGTCTTGTGACTTCTATTCGTGTCTTGTTAAAGCTTGTAGGGGAATTTTCATTCTACTCTGACTGTCCTATGAGTCTGTAGGACATCTGACCCTCTGTCTGGACAGTGCTGATTGGCCCTATGCTGATCACATGCACCCTCCCAAGAAAAAAAAATACACACAAACTGATGGTGTGCAGAGTGCCCCGAAGGCTCTGTTCTATGAGCAGATAGATTGGGGACTGTGGAAGAAGGGGAGGAGCAGAGAAGACAGGATTAAACAGCCTTTTTATACAATGCAGAGGATTAACCCCTTAGGTTCCACAGTAAGTATAAGCAGTATGCTTTACTGTATATACAGACTGATTTTACTTCTGTGGGTTTAGTAACACTTTAGGAGCCCTTGGCTGAGATGCAAGGCTGCATCTTTGGAGAAGTTATGCAAATAGTAAAATGCCTTCATTGGCAGGTGTCAGTTTATACAAGTTGGTGTATCTTGGCAGACTGCATTTACACACAGATCACAGTTTGAAAGAACTGAAATCCAATAAATGAGAGGTGAGAATCAGGGACAGTCAGGCTTGGGAGGAGAGTGCTAGCTGTTGCTAGAGGGGTTTAAATAGTTGTTAGCCTATCAATTGTACACTGCCCCTGGTGGAGAAAGAAAAATAAGCTACCCATTATATATCATTTTTGAAGTACACGTTTAAAATAAAAAGGTTACAAAAACAACCCCCCAGCCTTCAAACCTAATTTAACCCAGACACCCCAACCCATGTTCCTATTTTCTTCTGTCAGAAAGCACCTTATTATTCCTATATCTTTTTCCCAGACAGAAATTGTCTCCCATGCTGGCCATGCCGGAGAGTTTGCATTGACTTGAATGAGGATGAACTTCTTCACCAGAAATTCAAGTCTATGGGGTACAGCCAACGCTGTAGAAGATTTGGGGCCAGAGGAAGGTAAACATTAGAGGAAGTTACTGTTATCAGGCAAAGGGACATAAGCACTTCAGCCCTTCATGTACCACCTCGAAACTTCAGTTCCCTGCATCTGAAATAGTGGTCAGAATAAGTAGGTTATAGCAGGGGTGCCCAACCTTTTGAAGCACGAGGGCCACTTAAGCGACTTGGTAACTGGTCACGGGCCACAAACAGTGGAGCGAGTGCAGAGCGGACACGGATCAGTTTGAAAGCAGCCCAGTAACCACTGCAGAACAGATATGCCCATATATACACTGTGGGGCAGATCCACAAAGGAAGTACGCAGGCGTATCTACTGATACGCCGAAATTTCCCGTGTCGTAACTTTGTTTTGAATCTTCGTACGCCTTCGGATCATAGATGCAATTCTTCGGCGTCCGCTGGGTGGCGTTCCCGTCGTAATCCTCGTTGAGTATGCAAATTAGCTATTTATGACGATCCACGAACGTACGAGCGGCCCTCGCATTCTTTTACATCGTTTCCGTTCGGCTTTTTTCGGCGTATAGTTGAAGCTGCTATTTGGTGGCGTACGCAATGTAAAAGTATGGCCGTCGTTCCCGCATCGAATTTGAAAATATTTTAATGTGTTTGCGTAAGTCGTCCGTAAATGGGGCTGGACGTAATTTACGTCCACGTCAAAACAATGACGTCCTTGCGACGTCATTTAGCGCAATGCATGGCTGGAAAATTTAGGGACGGCGCATGTGCAGTTCGTTCGGCGCGGGGACGCGCTTCATTTAAATGAAACACGCCCCCTACTCGCCGATTTGAATTACGCGCCGTTACGCCGCGAGAGATACACTACGCCGCCGTAACTTACGGCGCAAATTCTTTCTGGATTCAAAGCTTTGAAAACTAAGTTACAGCGGCGTAGCGAATCTCACATACGCTGCGCCCATGCAATTGTACGTGAATCTGCCCCTGTGATTTTAGTAATAAACTGACCTTTAATAACAGTATTCTATTTCATCCCAGAGCAAGAGGTTGCGGTCCACATCAGAGGGTGTCGCGGGCCACATCAGAGGGTCCGCGGGCCACATGTGCCCTCCGGGCCCCTGGTTGGGCACCCCTGGGTTATAGGATTGGCATACTAGAAATCTAATTTTCTGGAGAGGTCCAGTCTGGGGACATTTTACATGTCCCAACTGCTGAATTAATACCATTGTCAACTTTCTCACTGCTTCTGTAGCTCTTGGGCTTTGTATCTGTGCTCTGCTTTGTTCAAATAAACTTCCGACACCAAGTTATTCACCTGGACTCTAACCTGCTTCAACACAACAAGAGCAAATGTTGTTGAATTTTTTATTTTGTTGCTAAAAAGTTCCTCTGTTCTTCTTTGCACATAGCATTTCTATTTTATCTCTTTAGCATGCCCTTTAATGTTTTTTGTGTTTTTTGAAAGTTAGTGTGGAATGTATTTTATGTCCTTAGAAGTGTGTTATTACATATAGGATATAGAAAAGTAGAATTTGGTTGGTGGTAGGTGGCCACATACTCAACTGAAATGTATGCTTAGTCACAAAATATTTTTGCATGCAGTGCAATCGTTTTGAGAGATTTTTGTGGTTAGGAGGCTTACTGTACGTATGAAAGTATGCTAACTGGAAAATGTATTTTTGTCCAAAACAACCATGCAGAATCCCTTTTTTTATTTTTAAACTATGGGCTGTAAAAATACCAGGAGAAAGCAAATCTCCTGAATGAGAGCAGTGGTGGTATGCGTTCTCTACACTACTAGAAAATGTGTTTTTATCACCATCTAAGATATTCACTCACAGTTTTGTGTGACACCTATTAAATAGACATGATGTTATGAGAAATCTTTCACAGGTAGACAAAGAAAAAAAATTGACAATAGTTCTAACCTGTCTCCACTCACTAAAAAAAACCTTAGTTGGAGCTTGGCTTTATTGTGCTTTTGATGGCTTTTTTAATTCTTTGTGGACTAATCAGCAATATACACAAAAGCCTACATTATCCAATTAAGCCCTGAAATAGTGACATAGTTACATAGTTAGCCAGGTTGAAAAAAGACCATCTAGTTCAAACTATATGTACATATATGTACAAAAATATTGTACAATCCCATATACCCAATTATATACCAACAGTTGATCCAGAGGAAGGCAAAAACAAACAGCAGAGAATGCTCCAATTTGCTACAGCAGGAGAAAAAAATCCTCCCTGATCGCCCAAGAGGCAATCAGATTTTCCCTGGAACAACTTTACCTATAAATGTTAATACCCAGTAATATTATGTACATTTAGGAAAGTATCCAGGCCTTTTCACATTTTCACAGTTCTTACTGTGAAGAAACATTTCCATATTTGGAGGTGAAATCTCTTTTCCTCTAGACGTAAAGATTGCCCCCTTGTCCTCAGTGTTGACCGTAAAGTGAATAACTCAACACCAAGTTTACTATATGGACCCCTTATATATTTGTTCATGTTTTTTAATATCCCCCCTTATTCTCCTCTTCTCAAGAGAGAATCAATTCAGTTCCTCTAATCTTTCCTCATAGCTGAGCTCCTCCATGCCTCTTATCAGTTTGGTTGCCCTTCTCTGCTCTTTCAACAGTCCCCCGATATCATTTTTGAGAACTGGTGCCCAAAACTGAACTGCATATTGCAGATGAGGTCTTACTAATGATTTGAACAGGGGCAAAATTATATCTCTCTGGAGTCCATACCTCTATTAATAAAATAAAGGACTTTGCTTGCTTTGGAAACTGCAGCTTGGCATTGCATGCTATTATTGAGCTTATGATCTACCAGAACACCCAGATCCTTCTCCACTAGGAATGGTCTTATATTTGAGCACATACATTCGATTGTATCAGTCTTGGCAAATTTGGGTCATTTTCATAGTTGTTGGCGAGTGTGTTATTTAGACCAAAGCTTTTAGGACAGTTATGGGTTCAGGCATTAGGCTTCTTTTCACATTTTATTCACTTTCCTTAAACACCTACTTTAAAAAGCCTGTTGTTTACAGAGGTCAGCAACTAAAGCTCAAATGTACTCACACAAATGAATCACTCATTTCTCTACCTCTGGACAATGCATGGTGTTCTGGGAATCTTTCAACTTGTATTTCATGGCTAGTTGTAATATAAAGATTGCATACATATAGTACGAACACAGAAAAAAAAACAGTACAGGCGCTCCCCTAGTTACAAACATCCGACTTACAAACGACTCCTACTTACAAACGAAGGGAGACAACAGGAAGTCAGAGGTAATCTACCCCTATGAAGGGAAATTCTCTCCTGTAAGAGTTATTATGGGAAAAAGGTACCTTCACTGAAGCTTTATCACCAATCCTTGTTTCCACAACAACCCAACATTTTCAAAATCCAATTGTCATTGGGACAGAAAGTGAGGTGAAGTCTTCTGAACAGGGGCACAGACAGCAAAACAAATGTTACAGGGGTGTTAACCCTTCCCTATGCTATCCAAAAAGCTTTAAAATATTTTTTTTTGGCTGGAGCTACAGTTAAAAAATGTACCTATTCCGCCTTACAAACAGATTCAACTCAATTTCAATGTAATTCAAACTTGAATTCAAACTTCAATTTAAGAACAAACCTACAGACCCTATCTTGTTTGTAGTTCGAGGACCACCTGTAATGTACAGACTCAAAAACATTATATAAAAATGATGCAAAGCTATTTTAGTTTCACTTTAAAAGTTGTAAAACTCAGTGCTGAGATATATATTTTTTTTTATTAAGTTTTGTAAAAAAAAAACATCTTTAAGTATAATAAGGTCAGGTTAAGAGTATTAAAAGGCTATTCTATTTTGCTACCTGAAAATGATGGATAATTATAATTACTTTACAATACAGTAAAATGTTAAATCAGATTATATAGTTACTACTAAATAATCTGATTATTCCTGGTCAGACATCATGTGGTTAAGGTGGTTTGAGCAGACCTAGGGCGAAAAAAAGCTTGGCTCGTGTTCCATGGAGGATGTTATTCTTACTACACAAGTAAGACTGCTCTTCATATCACAGTTTGTGATCTGGCAAGGGCAGGACTACAGAGTTTACTGCAAGCAATTTTGCTTGTTCTTTATATATTGAAGTCACTGGCACATGTGCAAGTACAGCAAAATCCATAATCTACATCCCTTTTGGTTGAAATCCGACTTTTCTACCTACATTGCTTAAGAACTTCTACTTTACAATGTTAACATTTACAGGGCTCTTTTGAACATTCTGTACGCGATGTATCTTTCTGCTAGGGCATTATTCTGTCAGAGCAGCACATTTTATATATCAAGGTTGTGCAACCCTGCAACAATTTCCATAGCAGAGTGTGCACAACCATCTGGTTAAGCCACCATATCATTGGTAATGTGGGGAACGTATGTGGCTAAGCTGAAAGAACACAATTATCTGAGGAACCATAAAGACACAACTGGTTCTCACAAGAAAAAATTTCACAGCGCGCTCCGAGATGGAACAAATGTCATTTTCTAAGCCAATTATAAGAGGTTTCACTCGCAGACTGCAACAGCAGGCTCAGCTACTGAGATTTACTGAGATAAGCTTGGAGATGAAGGATATAACACACATGAAATTAGCCAGTGATAACAGGGACTGCATGCTGTAGGGATGAGAGACATTTTACTGCTAGAATTACAGACAACAATGGCTTTATTTGCTTTTTATAAAAACGCGTTGGCATACGCATCATCTAAAAATATGGTTAAAGTTAGACAAAAATAAAATCTAGTATTCAGTAATGAACAAGTATGTTTGTTACTTCAACTACCAGAAATCTACCTGTGCTTGTTCTGCACTCTTAACAATTACTGTACGTCAGGGGTAGGCAACCTTTGGAGGTTGAGACCTGGGCAACATGGAAGAAATCAAAGACTCGGGGGGGGGACTCCCTTTAAAAACAACAACAACAACAACTATAAAGCCCCCAATTAAACACAGCACAGTGTTCTGTGCCCCCCCACCCAAAGTAGTGTCCTATGTTCCTCTTCACATCATCCCCCCTCACAGTAGTGTCCCCTGCCCCCCCCCCCATACAGTAGTGTCTTGTTCCTCTGCATACCAGTATCCTATCCCCTTTCACATAACCCCTCACTGTATCCTGTCCTGTGCTCCCCCCTCATAGCAGTGTCTTCTGTCCCCTTCACATAACGCCTGCCACTGTAGTGTCCTGTGCCCCATAACAGTGTCCTCTACCCCTGTTTACACCACCCCCGCTGTAGTGTCTTGTGCACCTCCATAATAGCGCCCTGTGCCCCCCAAAGCAGTGTCCTGTGCCCCCTTCACATCATCCCCCCCTTAGTGTCCTTTGCCCTCTCTAGAAACCCCCCATGTATTGTGCTCTGCGCCCCCCCTCATAGCAGTGTTCTTTACCACCTTCATATCACCCCCACTGTAGTTTCCTGTGCCCTTTCTCTCCACCCAGCACTGTGATATTTCCCGCTCTCTGCTCTGCAGTGAGGGGGAGAGCAACGGAGGCTGGAGAAGGGGAAAAGGACCGGCAATGCAGAACCAAGTTCACAATCTATCTGTCGGCGGCCCGCAATCGACGGCTTGTCGACTTCCGGTGTACATCATTCCCAGCTCCTTCTGTGGACTACAAAACACTTTTTCATTTGGGAAAGAGGTAGCTGTTTTGTAGCCCTGTCCTAGGGCGACAACATCACTCCTCAATACATACAGTACACCAAATAAGGGTTATCATTCTAGAGCAGGAAGTGTGTTAAAGGTAGGCTCACTAAATGAAAAAATAAAATAAAAAGTCTGCAAAAAAATGTTTTTTAAACATCTGACAACAGATTCAATTTATTGAAGGTCTTGGGTTAAGATGTACTTTAAAGCAGAACTCTAGCTAATTTAGTTCCGAGAAATAGAGCACAGAAGTGTTGAAACCTCAATTTCTGTTCCAACGTTACTGGTCCGTGATGGGAAGTCCCTGCAACTGGGAAAGGAAAGGTTACAACTTGTGTCAAGTTTTTAATGCTATGTACACCAATCATCCAAAACTTTTTAGTCATAGACAGGTTAAGTGAATAACAATGATTATCTCATTACAATCTGAAAGTTGGTGGGTATAAAAGTAAGTAACCATGTCCAGTTGATGTGTTGAAAGCATTAAAAATGGGCATCACAGTTTGTTGTGATCCGTCAGGGTGCCCATGCTGACTTGTGTCAATATCCAAAAGTTAACAATATTCCGTGATGGCAGTGGTATCCTGGTTTGAGGAACACAAAAACGAGTTTGAGATGCTGACTATGGGCCAGATTCACGTAGCCCGGGCGCAGCGTAACGTAACCGATTTATGTTACACCGCCGCAAATTTTCTGTCTAAGTGCCCGATCCACAAAGCACTTACCTGGAAATTTGCGGTGGTGTATCGTAAATCCGTCCGGCGCAAGGCGGGCCAATTCAAATGGGGCGGGTACCATTTAAATTAGGCGCGCTCCCGCGCCGGACGTACTGCGCATGCTCCCGACGCAAATTTTCCGACGTGCTTTGCGCGAAATTACGACGCGCCAACGTTTTGTGAATCGCGACGTGAAAAAAAGACTTGCGCCAGGAAAAAGAAAAAAATTTAAAAAAATTCAAAAGCGACGCGGGAAAGACGGGTATACTTTTACATGGTGGAGTAATTTTCCACTTTGTAAAAGGTGCCCTATCTTTGCGACGGCAAACTAACACTCGCGGCGACGTAACGACGGGAAAAAGCTTTGTGGATCACCGTAACTCCTAATTTGCATACCCGACGCTGGTTTACGACGCAAACTCCCCCCAGCGGCGGCCGCGGTACTGCATCCTAAGATCCGACAGTGTAAAACTATTACACCTGTCGGATCTTAGGGATATCTATGCGTAACTGATTCTCTGAATCAGTCGCATAGATAGAAACAGGGATACAACGGCGTATCAGGAGAAACACCGTCTTATCCCTTTTGTGAATCTGGCCCTTAGTCTCCAGATCTCAATCCACTTAAGCATCTGCGGGATGTGCTGGAAAAAAGAAGTCCAATCCATGGAGACCCCACCCTGCAACATACAGGACTATAAGGACCTGCTACTAATGGTGTCAGATACCACAGCATACCTTCAGGTCTAGGTCTAGTGGAATCCATGCCTTGTTGGGCCAGGGCTGTTTTGGTGGCAAAAGGACAGACCCTTTTGGCAGCAAAATAGGTACCTTCTCAACATTGCGTCATTGGGATCATAACGTTATGGCTGGTCGATGTATGTCCTCATTGAGGAGATTCCCCCTACTACCTGGCTCCCTTACAGTGGTTACTGCAACAGGACGTTGCAATAAAACATCCCCAGTTGAAATCTACATAGTAGTAAAGGCCTGATGAAGGCCCTAACCCTATTCCACACTATGCAATGTTAAAGTGGAAATAAAATTTGCCAGCTGCTATAAAAGAGAATTAAACTTATGCTAACTAACCATGCCAAAGATCTGTTTTGCTGTATTTTTCCAATGCAGGCTGCGCTTTTGTTGCAGCAGTCGCCATCTTGAATGTCTTCATGCTTACTACCCCTTTTACGTATTTCGCCCTCCATGGAGGACTCGTGCATGCACAAAATAGAAGTGGCCACGCCTCTGTTTGGTTTTTAAGTTACATATACAGCAGCAATAGACTATCCCGAACACTGTGACATCACTAGTCGCATGGGGTTGAAAGGAATTAAAAAGAGACTTCCTGTCTCGAGTCTCTGTGCCAGAAATACATGGTTATGTCATCCCGACAGGGTGATCTTCAAATCTTGGCCTAGCCAGGATGCCATGAATGTGTTAGCAGCTATGCATGTGTACATGTAAAAAACACAATGATTGTTGCACTAAGGTATTTCCAGCATGCAGAGCTGTATCATTCATGATATCATTCGGGATAGGGGAATGGTTAAAATGTCAGGATTCTGGACGTATAGTCCAAAGTTCCAGGAAGTGAGCAGCAGAGAGTCAATAAATATATAGGATGATGTTTAAGAGTGACTCCTGATGGAAGTGTAATGTTTGTTAACCACTTGTTTACTGCCCAGACCAATTTTCAGCTTTCAGTCTTTGAATGACAATTTTACGGTCATACAACACTGTACCCATATGACATCTTTATCATGTTTTTTTCCCACAGATAGAGCTTTCTTTTGGCGGTTTAAATTTTTTGTTAAAAAAAATACAAAACCGTTTTATATTTTGTTAATTTTTTTGCAAACGTGTAATTTTTTTCCTTCATTGATGTACGCTGTCGAGGCTGCACTGATGGGCACTGATAGGCTGCACTGATGGGCTGCACTGATAGGCACTGATGGGCAGCACTGCTGGGCATTGATAAGGCGGCACTGATGGGCCCTGATAGGTGGCACTGGTGGGCCCTGAGAGGCGGCATTGGTGGGCACTGAGAGGTGGCATTTGTGGGCACCGAGAGGTGGCACTGATGGGTGGCACTGATGGGCATTTATAGGTGGCACTGGTGGGCACTGAGAAATTGGCACTAATAGGTGGCACTGATAGATGGCAGTGATGGACACTGATAGGTGGCAGTGATCAGCACTGGTAGATGAGACTGATATGCAGCACTGCTAGGTGCCACTGATGAGGCACTGACTGGCACCACTGGTGGGCATTAATAGGTGGTAGTGATGGGCACTGATAGGTGGTACTGGTTGGCACTGGCAGGTGGCACTGGTGGTCACTGGCAGGTGGCAGGGGGCACTGGCAAGGGACACTGGCAGGGGGCATTGGTATGCAGTAATGAGGCTGCTGTGCCTCTTCCACTGGGGACCGATGCAGCTGATCACGTGGTAAGGGGCCGGGTCCGGCCCCTTACTCGGATCTGTGATCACCCGAGTCTCAGTGACTCGGTGATCACAGCGTGCGCACCCTGCAGGGGGCACGCAGGGCGCGTGCAAAAGGGAGGATGTCTATTGACGTCCTCCCGGCAATTGGGGTCCGAGCTGTAGCCGTCATTCGGCTATAGCGCAAGACTCTAGTGGTTAAGGGAGATCCGTAGCCTGGGTGATTACTACAGGGAATGTAGCTGGCACAGGGAAGGCAGCATGCTGAAGGATAGAGGATAAAAGCAGGCACATCTTTGTAAAAGTCAAATGGACAGCAGGGATCCAAAAACAATCATCCAGGCAGCACTGTAGTGTCTTGCTCGGTGGGGCCAGTGGTTTCCGGTGTCCTGGGCTTGAACTTACAGGTCACAGAAAGTCAGCCAATGTCCCCCTAGTACAACCTGTGCTGTGTGTGCTAGGAGGACTAGAACTTTGTGCTTTGTACTTGGAGGACTAGGACATTGTGCTGTGTACTAGGGGGGGCATTGGCTGACTTTCTGCGCCCTGTGTGTTCATTACTACTTAATTAAATGTGTTATAATTACTGCTGCACTTACTTGTCTTTCTTGCATGTGCAAATGTGCATCTAAAAAGAAACATCAATAACCCTCACATACATGTCAATACAAACGCATGAATAGAATTAGTACATGTATGTAAACAGCAACTGTGCTACACATGTGAGTCTTCTGGCAGCGTTAGTGAGAGCAATGCTTCTAGGGCTGTAATTCATGGTTAACTCTAAACTGATAACCTATGAACATTTTCAGGTACCATCGTTTTTCAACATTTCACAGGCACTCACAATTTTGAGACTTGATGTGTTTGGTATCTATTTACTTGACACAACCCCATCCTCTATCTTTCACTAAAACATTAGGTATTATATTGTGTTTGTGTACACTCAAATCCATTTTGGTGTATTATTTTCTGAAAATATACTTTTGATAAATATCTGTGCAAATATGCAACATCAAAAATTGCAACTGTCAGCATTTTATTCTACAGGGCCTATGCTTTCACAAAAATATTAAATAAAAAAATAGTGTGTGAAAATTTAAAAAAAAATTCCCGTTGACACAAAGTGATATAATAGGCCTTGTTGTTGTCATGTGTGCAATGTTATCCGCATGCTGAAAAGAATGTTACACCAGACCTGTCATATTGTGGAGTTTATGCAGAACAGTGTGTAGAGCAGAAGTTGCACTTTTACTAGCAAGAAATTTGACATCTTAATGAGTCATGAGTACATCCCTACACATGATACTGCATTTTTGTTGTTCTTTATCCTTATCTTGGCCCTTTATTCTGAATGTAAAAGTGGATCTGAGGAATAAAATGTCTTCATCTGTTGTTAATAGATAAAAAAGGGACTATCGTGTCTCCCCACTTCTCTGCCCTTTATTTTTCCGATAATCTGAGAAAAAATTCAATGTATTCATTAAAATCTAAAGAACACTGATGCTACTTTATAAAAAGTGGAGTGAACATTTAATATATTTTGCTTTTCTTAATCTCTCTCTCTCTCTCTCTCTCTCTCTCTCTCTCTCTCTCTCTCTCTCTCTCTCTCTCTCTTTCTCTCTCTCTCTCTCTCTCTCTCTCTCTCTCTCTCTCTTTCTCTCTCTTTATCTCTCTCTTTCTCTCTCTTTCTTTCTCTCTCTCTCTCTCTCTCTCTCTCTCTTTCTCTCTCTCTCTCTCTTTCTCTCTCTTTCTCTCTCTCTCTCTTTCTTTCTCTCTCTCTCTCTCTTTCTCTCTCTCTTTCTCTCTCTTTCTCTCTCTCTCCCGCTCTCTCTCTGTATACACACAGTATCTCACAAATGTGAGTACACCGCCCACATTTTTGTAAATATTTTATTATATCTTTTCATGTGACAACACTGAAGAAATTACACATTTCTACAATGTAAAGTAGTGAGTGTATAGCCATATAACAGTGTACATTTGCTGTCCCCTTAAAATAACTCAACACACAGCCATTAATGTCTAAACCGCTGGCAACAAAAGTGAGTACACCTCTAAGTGAAAATGTCCAAATTGGGCCCAAAGTGTCAATGTTTTGCGTGGCCACCATTATTTCCCAGCACTGCCTTAACCCTCTTGGGCATGGAGTTCACCAGAGCTTCACAAGTTGCCACTGGAGTCCTCTTCCACTCCTCTATGAGGACATCATGGAGCTGGTGGGTGTTAGAGACCTTGCGCTCCTCCACCTTCCATTTGAGGATGCCCCACAGATGCTCAATAGGGTTTAGGTCTGGAGACATGCTTGGCCAGTCCATCACCTTTACCCTCAGCTTCTTTAGCAAGGCAGTGGTCGCCTTGGAGGTGTGTTTGGAAACGTTATCATGTTGGAATACTGCCCTGTGGCCCAGTCTCCAATGGGGGAGGGGGATCATGCTATGCATTCGGTATGTCACAGTTCCCTCAATGAGCTGTAGCCCCAGACCATGACACTCCCACCACCATGTTTGACTGTAGGCAGACACACTTGTCTTTGTACTCCTCACCTGGTTGCTGCTACACACACTTGACACCATATGAACCAAATAAGTTTATCTTGGTCTCATCAGACCACAGGACATGGTTCCAGTAATCCATGTCCTTAGTCTGCTTGTCTTCAGCAAACTGTTTGCGGGATTTCTTGTGCGTCATCTTTAGAAGAGGCTTCCTTCTAGGGCAATAGCCATGCAGATCAATTTGATGCAGTGTGCGGCGTATGGTCTGAGCCCCGACAGGCTGACCCCCCCACCCCTTCAACTTCTGCAGCAATGCTGGCATCACTCATACGTCTACTTCCCAAAGAACCTCGGGATATGATGCTGGGCAAGTGCACTAAACTTCTTTGGTCGACCATAGCGAGGTCTGTTATGAGTTGAACCTGTCCTGTTAACCCGCTGTATGGTCTTGGCTTTGGTAAGTGGCGAAGGGCGCGGAAGAGCGGAGGGAAGGGGGCCCTTCTCCCACCACCGATAACAGGGATTTTGCTACGAATCCACTGCAGAGAACATTATTATCGTAAACCGGACTGCTCACTGAAGAGATGGATACCTGGGTTATGGCAGCTAGCTGCTGCCATAACAGAGATATTCATCTTTAAAGTACCGACGTATGTATTCAGTGGAAATTGGTAAATCTCGCGCCAAATCGGGTGTGTAAATATAAAATTACAAATTAATAATAAGCTGCTCCCCAAAAAATCTGTGTAACCTGAGATATATAGCATGTGAAACGAGGGCAGGTGTATGTATTCAGTGGGCGATCCGGAAGACTTTAGTTATTTAAAAAAAAAGAGGGGCATTTAATATTTTCAACCGAAAATGCAATTGGGCTTTAAAGAAGATTTTTTTTATTTTTTTGCGTTCTAGTGTTCTTAGAAGTGCATTACATCCATATTATTATAGAATAACCCCTACGTTGATTATAATGGCCTATGACTTGATTGTTCTGAAAGAATATTGCAGGAACTATGTTCATAGCCATGGCTTCGAGTCTGCAGCCTTGTTCCGTTGTTTAATGTCTGTTGCCAATCTTCGCCTGATTGCCACTGTTAAATATGTGCCAACAATAGCGTTTTAGAAAACATTGCGGATTCTTTGCACTTTATACCCTTTTATGGTGTTCTGCCAAATTAAGGATTGCTATGCTGCATGTCAATCTACAGCTGAAATATTTATTTTCTTAGCTTAGTTGCTCATACAGCTGGGAACTGTTATAAGTATTGCTTTAATCAGGAACATTTGTTGTAGTGAGATATAAAAAACTTATGTACCAGTCAGCAAATTATCATGACTAATTACTGCCGCCCACATTTGCTAAATAGGGAGGTTAAGGTATTTAATTCTTTTGATGTTTCACAATCTTAAAAAATCTGGCTTGGCATTGGATTCAAGCTATGGCTTTATGTCATTTTGCGCTCTGAACAGCTTCACATAAACAGCTGTCATTTTAATAAGTGACTTTAATAACTGACAAATAGTACACAGATTTTTATGATGTATGGGGTGGTATTTGTAGCAGACAACATTGAAATAATTACACCTGTCTTTAGTAGGATATGCTTACTATCAAACCTCTGTGTGTATATTGTATATCAGAAATTAGCTTTTAGTATAACTAAAGATAAATCTTTTTTTTTAGTTTTAGAGGGGAGAGGGATTATAATGCTTGTCAGTTTTTATTGATGTCTGTGCCCCCGTTAAGGAGATTCACCCGTCCTGTTTGTTCTGTTTACCATTATTATTGAAAGTGAACAAATGAAAATCATACATTTTGAGTCGTCCCCAGAAAAATAATAGAGGGGAAACCTTCCAATAGGGACACTCGTTTTGGTGACCTAGGGATCCCTGAGAAATTACCATAATTTGCAGGGATTTGCTCTCACTTCCTGTTTAGTTATGGTACAGGATGTGAAAGGAAATATCCCAAATGGGACACAGAAGGCGAAAAAATATCTGACAGTGGTTAAAACCCTCCCGTACTCTATCCAAAATGGGAAAAAAAAAAAACTTTTGCCTATAGTTCTACTTTAACATATTCAGGGACATCAAGCATGTTTGGAAATATAATGGACTTTACACTCCCCGTGCTGTAAGAGCTGCCATCACTGGCCTAGGCAGCTGTGAACACTGCATTGTTAACATTCAATCTGTGTGCAGTTTGTATTGTAACTGCATACCAGGACTGAGAACAAGGATAACATCTAGTCCACATATCTGTTTTATTCAATGTCTTCATAACCAGAAACCATATATGATAATTTCTACATTGCACTCATGTAATTGCTGTAGAGACCACATAGAGATTGCCAGTAGAAGGCTGCCAATGTGTTAGGCCTGCCCACCCCATACGACTTTAGACATGAAGTTGTGGAAAGTAGAATGAACATTTTAGTGGGATCCCTTAAATTGTAAACTCTAAGGCCTCGTACACACGACCGAGAAACTTGACAGAATCCATCAAGAAACTTGGTGGGAGAGCTTTTTTGCCGAGGAAAACAGTCGTGTGTACGTTTTTCATCAAGGAAACTGTCGAGGAACTCGACGAGGAAAAAAGAGAACAAGTTCTCTTTTTCCTCGACGGGAGTCTCAATTTCCTTGTCGTGTTCCTCGTTGGGCTGGTTTTCGACGAGAAACTCGAGCGTGTGTATGCTAAGAAACCCTTGCATGCTCAGAATAAAGTATGAGACGGGAGTAAAAGTAGCATTTGTAATGGAGATAACACATTTTTCACGCTATAACAGACTGAAAAGTGCAAATCGTCTTTTACCAAACTTTTACTTAACACGCAGTAACATGAGATTAGCAAAAGCAGCCCCAAGGGTTGTGCCAGTGGAATCGAACTTCCCCTGCCATTGTATGTGTTGTACGTCACCGCGTTTGAGAACGAGGAGATTTTGTCTTGACAGTGTGTACGCAATGAAAGCTTGTCGAGTTCCTCGACAAGCCTAACAAGGAACTCGTCGAGGAAAACGATGTGTCTTTTCCGACAAGTTCCTCGGTCGTGTGTACGAGACCTAACAAGCAGGGCCCTTTGATTCCTCCTTTATTGAATTGCACTGTAACTGTACTGTCTGCCCTCCTGTTGTACAAACTGTTGACGCTATTAAATCTTGTTTAATAAAAATACGAGGGGCGTTTAAGTCAAACCAGGACTTTTGAGTTTATATAATAAAAAGACAAATTTCAAGGAATGGGAACTGCATTTATTTTTCAACACACTCCCCTGCTACGTTTATACTCTTATCTCAGCGTTTAACAAATCATAGAAAGATTTGTCAGTATGCCTGAACCATCCTAAGACCTTAGAAAGATTTGTCTCTTGTTCAATTTCACGTCTGGTTATGCATCAATTATCCAGGATCAGGAATGTTCACAGGAATGACTGCTGTGGGATGGAAACCACTGCGGCCAGGATCATCACTGATAGATATACGGCCATCTTTGAAATGTTTACCTTTCAAATGTCTTACCGCGGCTGATGCCTAGTACACAGGTACGGGATTCCCGGCAGTAAAAAGTCAGCCGGGAATCCTGAGGGGAAAACCGATAACATTCTCGGTAAGTTTTTCCCCCTACACACGAGAGGTTTTCCCGACACATAGGAAAACTGTCGGGAAAAAGGCCGCCGGGAATCCCGGCGGGAAAAAAGAGAGTTGGTTCTCTTTTTTTTCCCAGCAGTTTTCCTGTCAGGAAAACTGTGATGGAACATACACATGGCCAGTTTTCCAGGCCAAAAGCTCTCATGGTCGTGTGTAGGAGGCATTAGTGTCTCATCACCGTACTGTGCTTGAAGTCTTCTGTAGATATCAACAGGTTTTATGTCTTCGTTCACAAGAAACTTCATCACCACACACTGTTCCAGAAGAAAGAAGTAACCGCTCAGGTGTAGTAGATGAACCCCCTCACTGGATCCAAAACCACGGGTGCTGGCAATGCAAGTGCATAGCTATGATTAAGCACTGAGTTACAGTGTGAAACGCGTCAACTTTCATCAGTTTTTTTGCTGTGGCATGTATTTTTGTGATTTGTTTTTACAATAAAAGGAACATTTTTTGGAGTGTGGCTATCCAAAACTTCCTTCATATTCCTGCACACACTGTTCCATGCACGCACTAACACTATCATCTGACATCTTGATTAACGTGCCACTTACTACTGTGTGCAGTACCGCCACGCTAGCATCCCTTTTTATACCTGTAAAATTAAAAGTCCTGGTTTGACTTGAATGCCCCTCCTAACAATTCCTAATACCTTCTTACATAAATTTGCCCATCTAGTACCGTGTTTCCCCGAAAATAAGACGTAGTCCGAAAATAAGCCATAGCGGGATTTCGACGCAAGATCGAAATATAAGCCACTCCCCCGAAAATAAGACGTAGTGATGGGCGTGTCGAATCCCCAAAAATAAGACGTAGTGATGGCCGTGTCGTATGCGTAGCGGAGCGGTAAACAACACGTGATAGGCGTACTGTACTGGTGCAGAGCTCAGGAGCTGTAAAGAAGTCGTGCAGCCCTTCTTATCTGCTCCATCGTGACAGCTGCTACGGTGACCGGAGAGGTGTCGGCAGCACCATCAATAAGGTCAGCTCCCCCTGTCAGGTCCCGGTCTGTGAAAGGGAAAGTAAAAAGTCTCCTCAGTGAAGTGAGGAGCTGGATGCTCTGTCCTCAGGGGAAGAAGTAAAGCTGCTCCCCAGCACTGACCAGCAACAGTCTCTCACCCCACACAAACAAATGTAGATTGTTGTACCATACTTGCCGGTAATACAAATAAGACATCCCCCGAAAATAAGCCATAGTGTGTTTTCTTGAGAAAAAAAAAATATAAGACAGTGTCTTATTTTCGGGGAAACACGGTATGTAAATATTGCATGTAGGGGAACCTAATGGTTGTATAGGTGCAAAGATCACTGACCTGCTGGAAGCAAAGGCGTTCAATCAGAGTATTCTAATTGGACCATTGCTTTTTGATGTGTGATGTACTGTATGTCATTTAAAGTGTAAGTAACTTCATCATTGCACGTTATCCTAAATTAAAACCATAATGTACACACTATTTGTAGCTGTTATCCCCATACACAAAAGCATTTTTGTTTCTGAGTTATTCTGTTTTTCCCTCCCGGTGATGTCACTGGCGCCTATGCTGATCATTACACATTCTGGGATGTAAACAGTATCTATGCCTGCGTGATATCAGCATAGATCTCCGGAATAAGCATTGTATCGTGAGTCTAGGTTTTCTTCCTAAAACCCCATGTGACTAGTGATGTCTCAGGGTTTGGCACTTGTGTTTATGCCCTGCAAAGGAAGCCCTGCTAATGTCAGACTGGATCTTTTTGTACTACGCATGTGCAGGTTTTGTTTCTGATCACCTCGAAAGGTGAAAGACGTGATAGGGGAACAATAGTAAAAAGGTGCACACATCCAGGAGTGTTTTGCAAGCTTAACTAAGTAAATGGAGTTATGAGATTTTTGGTTTGGCTGACTTTACTTCTGCTTTAACTCAAATATAACTCTATTGCTGATTTGTCAGTTTGATTGTGGAGTCTAATGCTGGCCATACACTATACGAAAATTCGTCCGACATTCGGTCGTTAAGAAAGATCTTTCATTTTTCGGCCAGTTAATGGGCACAAAATCGATAATCGTTTGGACGTTTTTGAGCCAAAACGAAGTTTGGAAATTTTCTGCCGAACGAACGATAAATCGGAAGGTTAATGTGTTTCCCGTCCGAATTTTCTGCACTAGGTATATGTAAAAAAAAAAAAAAACATTTTTTTTTTTTATGTCCACTGAACGATTTATCGGTCATTACATGATGGCACTATCGTTTGTGCTCACGAACAAACTTTCGTTTTTCGAAAGTTCGTTCGGACGATTTTTCGAGGAGTGTATGGCCAGCATAAGAACTAGGAACACGCACAGGTGCTCCTTCCTAGTTGTCTGTTGTTAAAAAACATTCTTGCAGCATGAGGTCTAGTGAGTGAAGACCACTATTATATTGTGGTTAATCATGTTATTTAGCTTACTGCTCAACTAGTTATCTCGTTTTTTTTAAACAAAAAAAGGAAAAATTAAGTGATACATTTATTTTTTCATCTCTGAATTATACAAAGACCTGCAATGCAGTTTAATTTTTATACAACGTAAATTTATCTCAATAATGTGCCATTTGTATTATCTCTTGCACCATGTATCTCTTTTTTTCCCAGACACTGTTTTCTAGTTAAATGCAAGTGGTGTAGCGTGCATGGGGTTTAGCCATGTCCACAGCATAGTCAGTGAATCAGCACAGTATTTAGTGCGATCAAAACAACTGTCTCTGGTGTGGTTTGCTGGCGATGCATTTCAAACACAGAGGGAGCTTTAAATCCCTTTCTCTGATGTCCTGTCAGCTTGCAATATAGATGTGTCACTGAGCTGCCAGCCAACCTTATTGACATTATTCTGATGAAATGTAGGATGGCTTCATTTTCATTTGTGAAAAAAAAATAGTCAGTTTAGTCATTTTGAAACACACAGTTTAAATGGAACTGTCAGCAAGGATGCTTTGCTCTTCATTTCAGGTATTACTTAACCACTTGACCACTGGGCACTTAAGCCCCCCTAATAACCAGACCAATTTTCAGCTTTCGGTGCTCTCACATTTTGAATGACAATTACTCTGTACCCAAATTAAAATTTTGTCCTTTTTTTCCCACAAATGGAGCTTTCTTTTGGTGGTATTTAATCACCGTTGGGTTTTTTATTTTTTTGCGCTATAAGAGAAAAAAGACTGAAAATTCTGTAAAAAAAAATAATTTTTCTTTGTTTCTGTTATAAAATTTAGCAAATTTGTAATTTTTCTTCATAAATTTGGGCCAAAATTTATACTTCTACATATTTTTGGTAAAAATAAGTACAAATTGGTGTATATTATTTGGTCTTTGTGAAAGTTATAGTGTCCACAAGATATGGTGACAATATCTGAAAATTGTTGGGGAGTATTGCAGAGTATTGTGCAGGGGTATTGCAGAGTATTGTGCGGGAGTATTGCAGAGTATTGCGCAGGGGGTATTGTAGAGTATTTGCAGGGGGTATTGCAGAGTACTGTGCAGGGGGTATTGCAGAGTACTGCGCAGGGGGTATTGCAGAGTACTGCGCAGGGGGTATTGCAGAGTATTGCGCAGGGGGTATTGCAGAGTATTGCGCAGGGGGTATTGCAGAGTATTGCGCAGGAGGTATTGCAGAGTATTGCGCAGGGGGTATTGCGCAGGGTGTATTGGAGAGTATTGCGCAGGGGGTATTGCAGAGTATTGCGCAAAGGGTATTGCAGAGTATTGCGCAGGGGGTATTGCAGAGTATTGCGCAGGGGGTATTGCACAGGGTATTGCAGGAATGGCTGAGCAGGGATGGCTGGATTTGTGACTGCAATAGTCACAGATCCAGCCCACAGCGCTGCTGACACCCGCTCTCTCCTCTCACACTGTACCGATCGGTACAGAGAGAGGAGGGAGGAACCGGCGTCATCAAATGACGCTGGTTTGTTTACATGTGATCGCTCCGTCATTGGACGGAGCGATCACGTGGTAAACGGCCGCTATCAGCGGCAATTTACCGCAATCCATGATGCGCCGGGTCCTCTGGACCCAGGGGTCACGGACACTCCCGTGTGCGCGCCCCAGGGGGTGCGCTGAAGCGCGATTCTGGGAGGACGTCCATGGACATCCTCCCAGAGTTAAGGAACCGCCTTGTAGCCGTAATTCGGCTATGGGGTGGTGATTAAGTGGTTAAAGATAAAATTGGGGCATATAAAAACAAACACACAAACATCCATACTCACCTCTATGCTGTAGCATCGGTGGAATGCTGCAGCTGTCCCATGTCAGCTTTAAGACCGCAAACTGAGTGATCACATGATTATTGATTGATCAGTGTTTGGTCTGCTCCCAGCGGAATGTCACCGCTCTCTGCTTTGCTTCTCCAGCACTCACTGGAGCGCTGGACTAGAGAGAGGACCGGAGCCAGCTGTAAATTGGACAGATAACGGCAATATTTTCGGGATCCTTCCACAGCCTGGAGTGACTCTGCTGACAGCGGGCAATAGCCTGCTTTAAAGTGATTCTGGGAAACAGGAGGGCAAGAGTAAACACACTCCTATGACCTACAAGAGAAGTGTGGCCAAAAAAAGCATTGGCCATACTTCTTTTTTAAAGGCTACTGTCCTAACACATGAGCACTTTATTAAAGTGGAAGATATGGCTAATACTAACTATTCTTGAAAATGTTCCCTCCTCCTCCTACTTATCCTGCATACCCTGTATAAATAAGATCTGTGTACTTAACTAATTTTTGCTGATGGTCCAGTCATTTGATCCTGTAGCTCAGAGAGTGGCTGCTGCTGGGGGGAGAATTGACAACGGCTGGGCCATGGGAGCCTATGGGTGATGTCGCGGCTTGATAATTCACGGCGGCTGTGGGCCGCTCCCTTAGGAGCAGGACCTGCAGGGTTTCGGGAACAGACTGGAGTGAATTAAAAATAGGTAAATGCACATATTTTTTTTTATTCAGAAAAGGTAGATGGGGGAAGGGAAATTATATTAAGAATAGCTAATATGATCCTTTGCTAAGTTAAGTGTGAAGTTGGTGGATGCATTAAACAGGATGCCATTGCAGAGAATGCAGTGCAAGGTCACTTTATTTTTCTATGCCAGTGGAGGACTCTGCTGCCCCCTCATATGTCCTAAAGCATAAGCACCCTAGATTACAGGGTACCCAGGAGCAATAAGGCAGTTTGACCTATTAGAGGTTAAAGTGTATTTAAATTCCAAATCTATTTTTCCATTTGCTTGGCATCATGCCTCAATTCCAAAAAAGTTGGGACATTGTGTAAAATCTGCATAAGGGCAGAATGCAATGATTTACAAATCTCATAAGCCCATTTTTTATTCCCAATTAGAAAACATATCAACAGAGAAAATGGACGATTTTAATAAAATATAAGTTCATTTTAAAATTGATGGCAGCAATACGTCTCAAAAAAATAAAAAAAATGTAAAATGGCAACAAAAAGCTGGCAAAGTACAACCCCAAATCCCAAAATTTTTAGACGGGGTCATATTTACTATGGTGTAGCATCCCCTCTTCTTTTAACAACACTCTGTAAATGTCTGGGAACTGAGACCAGTTGCTGGAGTTTTGGGAGAGGAATGTTGCCTGAGCATATGCTGTTCGAAAACCTGGATATATCTTTCAGCATTGATAGTGTCTTTCCAGATGTGCAAGCTCTCCATTCCATATGTACTAATGCACCCCCATACCATCATACCATACCCCATACCATGAAAATTAGATTTAGCATTTACATTAGAGCCTGTTGTTTTCAATCAAGCAGACACTGTCTGTTAGGCTTCTGCTAGAGGAAAGGGGATTAGTAGATATTACAGAACTAAAGAGGGAGACAGTTGTACTATTTTTCTTTAATAAAAAAGAGTAGAGCTCAAATTCATGTTAGGTTTTTATTTGTGTTTCTGACCCCATTGAGGAGATTTAACCCCCCTTCCTGCTCATGTGACACCAGGACCAAAAAAAATGTGAAAAGCAATGAAAGCATTGTCAAAAGTCAATTAGACTTCACCTTCAATTTTTCCACTTCCTTTTCTCTTCACTATTAATGTTTTTTTTTTGTTCCTGTATTCTCGTTAGAGAGATTTCACCTCACTTCCTGTCCTGGTAGGACGTGAGGGGAAATCTCTCAAATGTGACGCAATTAAAACCTGAAAATCTTCTGTGCAAAACAAAAACATTTTGGCAAGATTTTTTTTAGGCAGTTCTCCACAGTCTGTACTTAAAAGTAAAAATGGTGTTTGTGTGTGAAAAGTACAAAGGTATCTGTATGTCTTGGAATGTGTCTTTAACTTTGCTACTTTGTTGTGGTTTTTGTAAAGAAGCTTACCTACATATTTCTTTGAGTTTTGGCTTGCTACCCTATCCTAGTATGACTCACTTTGTAAACTCCTCTGGAAGGGTGTCAGTTCTTTTTTTGTATACTGGATTTCCAATGTACTACTCTGACTTGGCATGAACCACTTTGTGAACTTCCCTGAAAAGAGCTTAGCTCCGTATAGTGCTGAACAAGGTGATCATGATGAACTTGAGCTGTTTTTCAGCCCCTGAAGCTATAACCAATGACTACTTATTATTATTGCTTCTGTCTACTCAACATTGTCTTTTCCTAGAGACTAATTAGCATGTCAGATGATATTGTTCTCCTAAACAAACACCAGACTGTTGTTTGCAAGTATCAAGAGACCTTCTTATAGTCACCACTGATCAACAACACTGGTAGCTGCCAAAAGAATGAGGAAATCCAACTGCCATTTTCCACCAGTAAATGCTGCTACGTAGTTGCCACCTCATATCATCCAGCAACATTATCACAAGGTAGCTAAAGCCGGCAATACATGGTTCAAATTTCGAAAGAATTTTCTTTCAAAAATCGTATCAAAGAATTTTTGTACGAATTTTGCACCGTTAGTGGGCTGCAGAAATAGCAATCAAATTTGAGTAATCGGACATGTTGGAAATTTTGGGAAAAACAAACAATTTTCTAATCAATGATGGGAGAATCGTGCGAGAAATGTAATAGAAAAAAAATGCGCATATGCAAGAAAAGAATATTCCTGACAGGGGGGCGGGATGGCCCTGTGGTTAGATGTATTTTGACCTGCATGTGTAAGCTACTGATCTGTTGCTCTCTGTCTTCCCCCACACTGTTAGGGGGAATAAGTATGACGTGTACCTCTGAGAAACCCAATAAAATTTTGTTGGATAAAAAAAAAAAAAAAAGAAAAGAATATTCCTGGCCACGAAAATTATTTTCTGTAGCAACATGAAGGCTTGGTCAGCCAAATTTCAAAAATCAATTGTGGCATCATCGGATCACAAAAAAACGAACTTTCTGATTTTGAAAAGAAATTTTTTTTGAAATTTGACCGTGTATGAACTGCTTAAGTTAAGGTATACTTTGGTGTCATCACTCCACTCCTAGCCTCCTCACAGAACACTGAAAGAGCAGTATCAGAATGATGAAGTCATCCATCTGCTCATTCTGCCCTATCCTCATACCATCATGTTCCTTCTCAACATATTAGCATAGAGCATATTTGATTGGCTCCTGTTCTTTGCCTCTTTTTTTCCAGTCTGACTGCTGTTGTAAAGCGAATTGCAAGAGTCTGAAATAAAGTTAATTCTTGACGCATACACTGTTTGCACTAATATGTTTCATCATTTTTCAACAATAACGGAGATGCCTTAAGTTGTGTCTTTCATATATTCTTGGTGTTCGGCTTTAAAACGTCACAATCACTTATGTACTTTGTGATTTCAAGGGCTCATTCTCTTATCAGGTTTCCATAAAAGGCCAAATATGAAAAAAAGTAGGATATTTCCTTATAGGTGAATAGTGGTGCCTGCTCTGCCATCAAATTCCCATGGGAGCTTAGAGTGAATGCATCCATCATGCTTGCTCCGCCATCTCCTGACCAGATCTTCACTCTGTACACTGCATGACTTTGTCCCTGCACTAACCACATTAACTAATTTAGCTAATTAAAACTGCAGCATGCATGAAAATTAATTGGAAGCATGTGAATAATTTGATACATAATTTGAGTTTTACCAGCTGCTTTACTGCATAAAATTGCCTTTGCAGCCTCCTGTAAGCAATTGCATAAGTGCAGACTTTATCCCCGAACAGTGAGTTGGCGGTAAGATCCAACTCCACTTGCAGCAAAACACCATATGGCTCCTGAGAAAAGCCAAAAAGCTACAAAAGAAGACATATCCAGGGGCAATCAAAGTGTCCACGATTGAATGGAGAAAAATTCTACAATTCAGCGCAAGGTCACAAGGATGTAAAAGAATGCTAGGCATTCAGATGGCACAGTGCCTGTCCCCAGGAAATGTCAGTCATTCCTTACTGGCACAAGATAGGTAAGTGAACTGCAGAAATCCAGCATCATGAGAACTTGAAAGCAACCAAGTATCTCTGTTCTGCTGCTCGTTCCCTAGAAGTAAACTGAAGACAAAAAAGACAAGAGAAGCCAAATAGTGTAAAAATCCTTATAGCTTTCATGGTAAAAGACCTAATCAGTGGCGCTTACTGTGACCCTAATGATACCCTTTTTGGCAAGACACATTGAGAGGAGTTTGTGATTGTAACCTCAAGCCTCATACACACGTACGGTTTTATTGACAAAAAAAAGCTGCTGTGAGAGCTTTTTGCCGAGAAAACCATGCGTTTGTATGATTTCTCGGCGAGAAGACTGCCAGGAATCCCAACGAGAAAAATAGGGAACCTGCTCTCTATTTTCTCATCTGGATTCTCGGCAGAATGTTTCCTACCGAGAAACCGTGAGTCTGTATGCTTACTTTTCCCCAGGTAAACCCGCACATTCTCGAAAAGACTTTGACGCATACAAGGGTACTGTAGGGGTAGCAAGATGGGGGCGACAGCATCGAATGTGACGGCGGTTCTTTTGAATGGCCGTCTGTATGCATGGCTTTTTCAAGGAAAGCTTGCCAGGAATTCCGTCAGGAAAACCAACGTTTTTTTCCTGACGGGATTCCCGGCCGTGTGTACAGGGCTTCAGACCAAAAAATTGTGACTTGGTGGAGCAGTATTGAAGTATTGTTTTTAAGTATTCTATCGAAACAACGTAGATATATTCTACTTGAAATTACAGTAAAATGTACCTAAATTAATAAAGTTAACAAAGTTTTGCTGAAGCAAAAGAAAAACAAAGACAAAATGCCCAAATAACTTTCGATCAAGGAAGCAGAGTAAGAATGCAAAAAAAAAAAAACATGAAAATAGCAGCAGTTATAGAAACGTGTGCTCCCAATACTGCCTGTTCTAGAACATATTTCAGCACAGATAGATGTCAATTGAGACGTGACAAAATTACAACTACTGATGAGGAGGACATTTGAATTACCTAAATATACAAGGAACGCATTAGGATTCAGCAGAATCTCCTTGATGGCATTCCAAGGACCCCACAATAATTGAGTCGGCCTTGCCAATTCAAAAGCCAACTGGGTTGCAGCACCATGTTTGCATTGTATGCACTGTGAATAGCTACGCTTTAGAAATATGTTTTCTCATTAAAATGACTATGACTTATTATCATAATATTATAAAGTATAGCAATAATAATGCTTTAATTAAAAGTCATGATTTATTATACTATACTGCTAAAAAAAAATAATGAATGAATCAATCTCCCTGCTCATTTGTTGGATGCAAAGGGCATGATCGAAAGACAATAAAAATAATTATTTGCAGGGGCTAACTTCAGGTTTTTTAACAATTTTTCTTGTCTGTAATGCCCAATAACCTATCATATATAAAAAACATAATTGTGCTGATTCGAGGACTGTTGGATGTCCTCTGGTGGGTGAAAATATGACAGATTAGATCTCCGAACCAGTGAAAAATTGTAAATATTTTTTGTGAGTGTTGTCTGCCACTTTCAAACTGCATGAGCCTATTTGGTCTGCATCTTAAACATTGTATGGTTAATTTACTAAAACTGGAGCGTTCAAAATCTGGAACAGCTGTGCATGGTAGCCAAGCAGCTTCTAACTTCAGCTTATTCAATTAGGCTTTGATTTTAGTAGAAGCTGATTGGTTTCTATACAGAGCTGCACTAGGTTTTGCACTCTTCAGTTATAGTACATCAACCCCTATGTACTGTATTTCTGGTGTCATGCTAAAAGCCATGCCCACTTTGTATACCAACACTCTATGTTCCTTTTGTAAAGTAATCAATAAAAAGTCAAGATTTGTTTGCTCCCACGATCCTGTTAAACCTGCAGCAGGGTACTAAAAACTGTTCCTAGAGAAAGATAGATAAAACGCGATACAACAAAAGCAAAAGTAAATAAATAAATAAATGAAATAAAGGACTGTTGCCAAATGTAATGGCTCATTTGTCTTGCAGCTATGTGGACTTGGTATTTTTCAAATCAGTTACAGTCAGCTTATTATTAGAATAAATGAGGAACATTTATATAAATGAGAGTCACGTAATTGTGGTTAATGTCTCATTTTTCAGACGTGTACATTAAACCTTGGATTAAAATCTTCTTCTAGCATGCTCATTTAGGCTTGTTTTCTTAATGATTGCTCTTGTTTCCTCAAAGATCAAAAAACATATGTACTGAAGCAGTAAACAAAGTGCTGAAAAACTGGAGGGGAACTTAGACATAATACTTAATTTATCCGTAACTACGTTTGTAGTATCAAGGTGTTATATATAATACTTTAAGTAGTCCTATGGGCACCTTTAATCTTTGCCCATTACCATGGACAGACCAGAAGGTTAGCTTATGGGAGCGTTAGATGTGTTATACTCATCTGCCATTCTTCACCCCATGACATCAGCCATCTTCAATGGTGGGGAGTTTTTAGACCATTAGATTTCCATTAAAAAGGTAGTTTGCATAGTGAGGGACCAGTATATCCTTGAAATGATTGCAAACCTTACAGACACAATGAGGACAATTAACATTCATATACAGAATGCACAATAATTTAATGCACACAAAGAAGGATAGAAATGTGTGCTCCAAATTAATAAACTGATAAGCCTATTTAAAAGAAAAAGTTAAAATTAAGTAGTACAGGGAGTGCAGAATTATTAGGCAAATGAGTAGTTTGACCACATCATCCTCTTTATGCATGTTGTCTTACTCCAAGCTGTATAGGCTCGAAAGCCTACTACCAATTAAGCATATTAGGTGATGTGCATCTCTGTAATTAGAAGGGGTGTGGTCTAATGACATCAACACCCTATATCAGGTGTGCATAATTATTAGTCAACTTCCTTTGCTTTGGCAAAATGGGTCAAAAGAAGGACTTGACAGGCTCAGAAAAGTCAAAAATAGTGAGATATCTTGCAGAGGGATGCAGCACTCTTAAAATTGCAAAGCTTCTGAAGCGTGATCATCGAACAATCAAGCGTTTCATTCAAAATAGTCAACAGGGTCGCAAGAAGCGTGTGGAAAAACCAAGGCGCAAAATAACTGCCCATGAACTGAGAAAAGTCAAGCGTGCAGCTGCCAAGATGCCACTTGCCACCAGTTTGGCCATATTTCAGAGCTGCAACATCACTGGAGTGCCCAAAAGCACAAGGTGTGCAATACTCAGAGACATGGCCAAGGTAAGAAAGGCTGAAAGACGACCACCACTGAACAAGACACACAAGCTGAAACGTCATGACTGGGCCAAGAAATATCTCAAGACTGATTTTTCTAAGGTTTTATGGACTGCTGAAATGAGAGTGAGTCTTGATGGGCCAGATGGATGGGCCCGTGGCTGGATTGGTAAAGGGCAGAGAGCTCCAGTCCGACTCAGACGCCAGCAAGGTGGAGGTGGAGTACTGGTTTGGGCTGGTATCATCAAAGCTTGTGGGGCCTTTTCGGGTTGAGGATGGAGTCAAGCTCAACTCCCAGTCCTACTGCCAGTTTCTGGAAGACACCTTCTTCAAGCAGTGGTACAGGAAGAAGTCTGCATCCTTCAAGAAAAACATGATTTTCATGCAGGACAATGCTCCATCACACGCGTCCAAGTACTCCACAGCGTGGCTGGCAAGAAAGGGTATAAAAGAAGAAAAACTAATGACATGGCCTCCTTGTTCACCTGATCTGAACCCCATTGAGAACCTGTGGTCCATCATCAAATGTGAGATTTACAAGGAGGGAAAACAGTACACCTCTCTGAACAGTGTCTGGGAGGCTGTGGTTGCTGCTGCACGCAATGTTGATGGTGAACAGATCAAAACACTGACAGAATCCATGGATGGCAGGCTTTTGAGTGTCCTTGCAAAGAAAGGTGGCTATATTGGTCACTGATTTATTTTTGTTTTGTTTTTGAATGTCAGAAATGTATATTTGTGAATGTTGAGATGTTATATTGGTTTCACTGGTAAAAATAAATAATTGAAATGGGTATATATATTTTTTTTGTTAAGTTGCCTAATAATTATGCACAGTAATAGTGACCTGCACACACAGATATCCCCCTAAAATAGCTAAAACTAAAAACAAACTAAAAACTACTTCCAAAAATATTCAGCTTTGATATTAATGAGTTTTTTGGGTTCATTGAGAACATGGTTGTTGTTCAATAATAAAATTAATCCTCAAAAATACAACTTGCCTAATAATTCTGCACTCCCTGTATGACTAGTGGGCCAATTTCTAATGTGTTGCACTCTTTGCGCCAAACTAACAAAAATCAAGTGTGCTATTTCTGTATTTGGAAACCTTCTACTAAAGTACACCAAATTCAAACTGGTAGGGGTCGACCGATTATCGGAGGGGACGATTATTTGGGGCCAATATTCAAATTTTTCAAATTATCGGTATCAGTCGGAAACGTACTGATATTACCAAAATTGGTCAGGCTTCTTCCCCCAGTCTCTGCCAATCTCTCTCAGTGGGGCGGTGGGCCTGGAAGGGTGCTCTTGACAGAGCTGCAGCCGTGGGTGAGCAGAGAGATAGTTACATGATCCCTCACCGCCTGCCCACACGTGGAAGTTTACTCGTTTTGACACCACTGAGGAGAGGCTACTAGAAGTAGTGTTAGTAGTGACAAGCTGCATATGGGTGGCAGGTGACAAGTGACATGCTGCATCTGGGTGGCAGGTGACAGTAACAATCCACACCTGGGTGGCAGGTGATGGTGACAAGCTGCATATGGGTGGCAGGTGACAGTGGCAAGTGACTTGCAGCATCTGGGTGGCAGGTGATGGTGATGTACAGAATATCGGCACCTGTTCGGTTATTAGCCTGAAAGGCTAATCAGCCTTGAAAAAATTATGATGGTCGACCCCCTACAAACTGGTGTACAGAAATGAGAAGTAGGGAGTTTCAGTGGATAAAGAATAAGCAATATTCTTGTAACCAGAACAGATGTCTACTCTGTTTCGCTCTGGTGATAATTTAAAAAAAAAATTCCTCTAGTTTTCAGTCCAGGGAAAAAAAGAGATAGTACGCCTTTCTGGGGATAAAACAATAAACGGTAAAGGAGGTTATAATTATTCACTCTTTCAATAGATTCATATAATCTATTAGGGTAGCACCGATAACGATACCAGTATCAGTATCGGTGCCTATACTAGGCATTTGCCCGGTTATCGGTACTCGTGCAAATGTATCTAGCTTCTTTTTTTTTCAGCTGTGATGGGATTTTCTCACTGAGGCCTCGTACACACGACTGAGGAACTCGTCGTAAATGAAACATCGTTTTCCTCGGCGAGTTCCTTGTTAGGCTTGTCGAGAAACTTGACAAGCTTTCTTTGCGTACACACTGTCAAGACAAAATCTCGTCGTTCTCAAACGCGGTGACGTAAAACACATACAACGGCACTATAAAGGGGAAGTTTGATTCCACTGACGCCACCCTTCTGAGCATGTGCGGGTTTCGCATACACACGAACGTGTTTCTCGTCGAAAACCAGCCCGACAAGGATATTGAGACTCCCGACGAGGAAAAAGAGAACTTGTTCTCTTTTTTTCTCATCGAGTTCCTCGACAGTTTTCTCGATGAGCAACATACACACGACCGTTTTCCTTGGCAAAAAAGCTCTGCCACCAAGTTTCTTGATGGATTCTGTCAAGGAAAACGGTCGTGTGTACGAGGCCTAACAGCTGAAATGTAAAGAAAAGAATTCCGGCAATTATTTGTTGTTAAGGAGAGGAGCCGCCACGTCCTTAACAACAAATGTCTTTTCAGCCATCCGCTACAAGGGCGACACCATTAGGTAGCACTGTGGTAGGTTTGGAGGGGGGGAGCCGTGTCAATGCTCATAGACCGGCTGTACACTAACAGGCAGCATGGAACTACAGCTCCCACCATGTAGTGCGGGCCTCACTTTGTGAGCGAGCTTCCTAGTTATTGAGCAAGTGGGCGGGTGGCCCCTTCTTGGATCACTGTCTTTGCTGGCTATGACTGCTGTAGCGGGACTATGAAAGTGAGCCTGGAGTGTGGTCCAGAGTGAGGACAGCACTGGCAGAAATGGGGCAGGACAGGACAGCAATGACTCTGGAGCTCCTCCCCTGCATCAAGGAGCGCTGGAGCCGTGGTCTTCAACTTTTATGCTCATCCTCACCATCTGGTTCTTCAGGCTTCTGCATGAGAATGCAGGGGCCATGGTGTATGGTGGGTGCATGGGCTGGCACTGTAAGGGTTAAACCTGGGGGCAGAAAGAGAGGTCCCCTGCTGCATACTTATAACCCCTGTGCTTCTTCATCCTCATCACCCCTGTGCTTCTTCATCCTCACGTACCCCCCAACTCCCCCCCACCCTGCCCTCAACCCAGCATTACCTAACTCCCTAATTCCTCCATCCCCCCACACACACACACCTTCCAAACCACCCCTCTACCTACTCTTCCAAGGTGATAGGTATCAGTAATTGGTACTTAAAAAAGTATCGGTACTCATACTCCGTTAAAAAAATTGTATTGGTGCATCGCTACTATCTATAGCTGGCTTGTGATGTACTTTAGGTCAGCCTTTTTCAACCTGTTCAGTAATTTTAGGGTCTCAAGGAACCCCTGCTAAAAATTATTATAGCTACAGTTCAGAAAAGCAGACAGTGAAAATTGTAATGCACTCTTATATTGGTGGTCAGTGGAAAAGTGGCCCCCACCCCACATTCATGGTCAGGCAACAGGGGCCTTCCTTACATTTATGGTCAGTGGACAGTGGGATTTGTTTAGAAGATATATCCTTGCATTGGTGGTCAGTGGAAAAGTGCCCCATTTACATTTATGGTTACATTTATGGTCAGCGGTCAGTGGGACAAGGGTCCCTTGATTTGTAGACCATTTGAGGAAGAATGTTAATTAAATTATTGATTACATTAGTGGTTAGTCAAGGAACTCTGTGAAATTACCTTGGTTGGGATAGGCTGCTTTAGGTAGTTTTAAAGCAAACAATTGGCCATATACAGTATGAGTAAGCAATTCATTAGTACATTATTTATTATTACATACTCACAAAATTCAATGAAGGGAATAGAAAATTTGATTACAGAATGACCACATCTCCACAGGTTCGTAGTCTGTATGCAAACATATCTACTTATCTGTGTATTAGGAGACCTTTTATAATTGCAATACCTTCTCCTAAACACAGATTAGATCCTTGGCCCAAGAAATCTGAGAACAAATAGCCTAACTATGCAAAAGGGAAACTAAGGAAAAGCCAGTGCCATGCAGGATTATTTTTTTTATTGTGTTCTTGTTAACAGACCATAAAGGGGCTCGGGAGAATGAGCTTGCATTAAAGCATGCTAATTCTTTAAATAATGTTTAGAGAGCAATTAACTGTGTAAATGTGCTCCACTGAAAGGAGTCATTACTCACCCGTCCTGACATGAACCTGTTTTACAGTGATATCTTTATTTCTAGACTGACAAATACTTTTATCTGGACAACACTTGTTTGTTGTTGAGTAACTGCTGCATACATTATGGCCAGTCTAGACAGTATATTTCTTAGCTGTTTTCTCCATTTACTTGTGGATGTACCGAGCATGGTGGGAAGAAGAGACAATGGAAATAATTGTTGGCAGGGGCCCTGTGAACTAACTTCAGGCTCTGCATCCATCTTTCTTGTTTTGCTGAAACAGTAAAATGATGACTTTATTATCAACTTGCATGCAATGTTCAAGAGCTTTTTTTTTTCATAAGGGAATAATAAAAACACATACAAAATAACATCTTCTTGTGTAGATTGGTGCATTGAGGGTCAATTTACTAAAAGCAAATAGGCTGTTTGCTTTGCAGGGGAAGTTGCATTTTGCATACAAAGTTGTCCCAGAGCTTAGTGAATACAGTGAAACTTTGCTATGCAAAGACATGCTTGCACATGGTTGGCTTCACCTCATTTACAAAGCTCTGTGGCAAAATCCCATGCAATGTGCAGCTCCCATTTCAAAGTAAACAGCCTATCTGCCTTTAATAAATTAACCCATAAATAAATACATAATTTTTTTTATGACAATACACTTAAAGCGGTAGTAAACCCGCTGCTTTTTTTTTCTTTCTTTACACCTGTAAGGGAAAAGGTATAATGAGCTAGTATGCACTGCATACTAGCTCATTATGAAATACTTACCTTAGAACGAGGCGTCTGTGTCCCTCCCGGTCCACGCCATGTCTTCCGGTATCCGGCTGTGAGTGGCTGGAGCCGCAATGTCGTCACTTCTGCGCATGCGTGCGGGAGACTTCTTTCCGGCAAGGTCTGGCGGCTGCCGGGCCTTAAGCTGAAAATCCTCTGTTTATAGGCTTACCTGTAGGTAAAAGTGAAAAAAAAAAAACTTTACTACCACTTTAAGAAAAAGTTAATTAGAGCATAAAAATAAGGGAACCAATCTGCCAGCTGTGACATACAGCTCAGGTTGAACCATTTTTAAGGGTTAAGCATGTAAAATTATAAATAAATAGTATATTATGTGGGTCTCTACCATATGTCATATTTAAATGGGTGACACATTAGGAAGAAATAGGGTTTCAAAAGAAGGACAGTTGGGACATATTGGTTAATGTACTGAGTAGCGGTTGCAGAATCAAAGTTTAATGTTCAGTGATCGAAATTGCATTGTAAAGATATAATAGGTAAAACATGGTAATTAAAGTGATACTAAAGTTGACATGTTATACTTACCTGCTCTGTGCACTGGTTTTGCACAGAGCAGCCCAGATCCTCCCTCGCCGGCACTCCTGGCCCTTCCGTCCTGTTGAGCAAAAGCGGCTTGATTTTGGGGCCCTCGAGCTGAGACGCAGCTCTGTGTGTCCGTTCAGAAATGGAGCAGTGGCCAGGCTCCATATCATCTCTCCTCATTGGCTCACTGACTTTGATTTACAGCAGCGGGAGCCAATAGCGCTTTACTTCTGTCTCAGCTAATGAGGAGAGAGAGTCTCGAATAGACGAGGCACTCGTGCAACATCGCTGGATGGAGATGTGGCTCAGGTAAGTATTAGGGGAGCCTTTACAACCACTGTAAAGTGGTTGTTAAATTACAGGGTTAAATTGACACTATGCTCTGGGTTTTATCCATGTAATGTCCCCCTGTGACTGTGCGTTATAAAAATAATGCAGCTATATAATATCTATATACAGCATGCAGATTGGTGCTCACATGACCTGCTGACTCTCTTCTCTCTTGGCCTAACAGCTGCAGCAGGTGGGGCTGAGGATCCCCCGCTGACGTCAGTCAAGACGGGCGGAGGAGAGAGCCGGTGGGTCATGTGAGCAGTATATAGTTGCATTATTTTTTAAAGCACAGTCACAGGGGGACATTACATGGATTAAGGGGGTAGGGCAGGAGGGGAGGGGGTGGCCATGGACATGGAGCTGACAGGCATGGAGGGGGAAGAGAATGGAGGAGAGCACAGAGGATGATGAAGACACGTAAACTGACCACAGTGTCAGGGCTCAGCAGCCATTATGAACCGTGGTCAGTTTACATATGGGAGGGCAGAAACTGGCAGGATCAGCCAGGTATTTTAGGTGATAGAATGGACCAAATTACACAGCACAAGCACTGTGCTGTATGACATGCTTTAAAGGAACAGGATCTTTTTTTTCCAAATTCTATATTTATTAACATTACGAATGTAATATAATGAATCTCTACAAGATTTATTAAGTCCCTTTTATTTTCAATTGCCAAATTGCCCTGCAATACGGAACAAAATTCAGATCTTGAGCAGAATGGGAAGAATACACCCTTTTATTTTTTTGAATACTTACAAATATTGATACATGAAAGAGGGCGCATTTTACATGAAGCAAGTTTCTATTTAGTATAGGATAGAGTGGTAGTGGTAAGATTTTATTGCTGTCTCCAGAGGGAGATTTACTCTCACAGTTTGGTGACGATTATTACCAGAACTGAAAATGAGATAAAATCCAAATATTTGATTTGTTACCAGAACAGGTAAAGGCACCAAAGAAGCACTGGCTTGATTGAAGCAACTCGTCTAGCGTTTAAGCACATTTAGACGCATTTACATGCATCAAGATTTTTTTTTTTCTGCTCAAAAGTTCCTCTACTAAATGCACTGGTTTTGTTCTGCCTGTAAACGCCATTCTTCTAATATGCCTGTAAATGCCTATGCATGCATGGACACATAGGCTAACATAGAGGGGGGGAAAAAGCCAAACTGTCCTGTGTGCGTGAGCCCTTATTCTCTCATTTCAGTTATGCCTCGTACACACGACGGTTTTCTTGTCAGTATAAAAAAACAACGTTTTTCCCAACGTGATTCCTCTCCAGCCTGCCTTGCATACAGACGTTCATGCCCAATCCCGCTCGACCAAAGCGTGGTGACGTACAACACGTACGATGGGACTATAAAGGGGAAGTTCCATTCAAATGGCACCACCCTTTGGGCTGCTTTTGCTGATCCTCCTGTTAGTAAAAGTTTGGTGAGAGAAGATTCGCGCTTTTCAGTCTTCGTGCTTTTCAGTCCGTTACAGCGTGACGAGTGTGCTATCTCCATTACGAATGCTAATTTTATCATAACGAGCTCATACTTGATTCTGAGCATGAGCGTTTTTTTCCCCTCAAAGAAGTATACACACGAGCGGTTTTCGCAACGAGAAAAAGACCAACGGGAATCACGATGGGAAAAAAGAGAGCTGGTTCTAATTTTTTTGGGGGCAGTTTTCTCATCGGGAAAACTGCTATGGAGCATACACACGGCCGGTTTTCCCGACAAAAAGCAAATATGGCAGTTTTCCCAATCGGGAAAACCGGTCGTGCGTACGAGGCATAAGAAAGCAGCGAAACATTACCAGGAGAACATCAGTTTGTTGTAGAAGTTCAGTATTTTTGCAGTTCATGTCTGAAAATTGTATAAGCCTTTTACTGTAGTTGGATTAAATAAAATAAAAATAGCAGATCAAGGCAGTGCACGGGACAGTGATAAAGTGTAGAGTTTTGACCAAGGTAAAGTGTGATTGGCAGCTGTGCTTTATTATAGTTATTATAGTTTGAACATCACTGATCTTTGCCTTTTTATAATGTATACTAGATAGTTACATAGTTGGTCCCGTTGCATGAAGACACAAGTCTATCTAGTTCATCCAATAGAATAAAACAAACAAGTGGAAAACCTCCATGAACACAATCCTCTACCAACAGTTGATCCAGAGGAAGGCCAAAAAAAACAAAAAACAATAAAGCATGATCCAATTTGCGGGAGATACATTTTTCTTCCTGATCCCCCAGGAAGCAATAGGATCAATTACCCTGGTGTTTTTACTTACAAATGTTACTATTTAGTTATATTTGTGTATTTAGAAATGCATCCAGCTCTTTTTTTAAATAATCTACTGAGCTGGCCAGAACTAGTTCTGGAGGGAGTCTACTCCACATTTTCACAGCTGCTACTGTGAAGAAGCATTTCCATATGTGGAGGTTAAATATTTTTCCTTCAGATGTAAAGACTACCTCCGTGTTCCCTGTAATGACTTGAAAGTGAATACCTCTACACCAAGTTCACTATATGGACCACTTACCGTATATACTCGAGTATAAGCAGACCCGAATATAAGCCAAGGGACCTAATTTTACCACAAAAAACTGGGAAAACGTATTGACTTGAGTATAAGCCTAGGGTGTCAATCTGCATGCCTCACTGTGCCTCACTTTGCCTCACTGTGTCCATGTGCATGAGTCACTGTGTCCATGTCTCACTGTGCCCATGTGCATGCCTCACTGTGTCCATGTCTCACTGTGCCCATGTGCATGCCTCACTGTGTCCATGTCTCACTGTGTCCATGACTAGACTTACGTTTAACATGGGAGTATATAGAATAGTATTGGCTCCCCGGCCATAGGTCCCCCAGACAGAAAACTTTGCACACTTGTAGAGGAGAACTGGGGCTACATGTGTGCTAAGTTTCGGGTCCAGGATGCCGGTACCGGGCCCCAAAGTTACCGGAGAAATTACTGTTTAACATTAGAGTCTATGGAAGGGATGCCCCACTTTGAAAAATCGTTGTTCCCCTGGCCGTAGGTCCCCCGGACAACAAACTTTGCACACTTGTAGAGGAAGAGTGGGGCTATATGTGTGTCAACTATGGGTTCTAGGGGACCTACAGCTGGCCGGAACTGGGTCCCCAAATTCCGGTAGATCAGACGCAAAAAGGTGCCGAGGGGGGCATTTTCAGCACAAAAAAATGTGCTGAAAAACTTGGCTTATACTCGAGTATATACGGTATGTATTTATACATGGTGATTTTATATCCCCTTAATCACCTCTTCTGAAGAAGAGTAAATTTATTCGAATTCATTTTAGCTAATCTTTCCTCGTAGCTGAGCTCCTCCATGCCTCTTATCAGTTTGGTTGCCCTTCTCTGCACTTTCTCCAGTTCTCTAATATTTTTTTTGAGGGCTGGTGCCCAAAGCTGAACTGCATATTCCAGATGAGGTCTTACTAATGATTTGTACTGAGGGTAAAATTATGCATCTCTCTCTTTCTCTCGCTCTCTCTCGTCTATACCTGTTTTACAAGAAAATATTTTTTGCTAGCTTTGGAAACTGCAGCTTCACGTTGCATGCTATTATTAGGTCTATGATCTACCAGAGCACCCAGATCTTTCTCCACCATTGACTTCCCAGCTGTTCTCTTCCTAGACTGTATGATGTATGCATATTTTAGCACTCAAGCATATAACTTTACATTTATCATCATTTAACCTCATTTGCCACATAGTTGCCCAGTTAAAAAGTGCATTGAGGTTGTTTTTTAAGTTGAAGACATTCTATAAGAATGTTAAACCTATAAAGATGTTAAACTTGGTGTAATCTGCAAACACAGAAATGGTACTTTTAATTCCAAACGCTATATCATTTATAAATAGGTTAAAAAGTAAGGGTCCCAACCCTGAACCTTGGGGTACACCTCTAATAACCTTAAATCATTCAGAGTATGAATTATTTACTCTACTCTCTGAGTATGCTTTCTTAGACAGTTTTTTAACAATTTACAAAACTAATGCCACGTACACGCGATCGGATTTTCCGACAAGAAAAGTTCTATGTGAGCTTTTCTTTGGTCGGAAATCCCGACCGTGTGTAGGCTCCATCGGACATTTTCTGTCGGAATTTCCGACAGCAAAAAATTTGAGAGCTGGTTCTCAAAATTTTCGACGGGAAGCGTTCTTGTCAGAAATTCCGATCGTCTGTATGCAATTCCGACTCACAAAAAAACATGCATGCTCGGAATCAATTTGACGCATGCTCAGAATCATTGAACTTCATTCTTCTCGGCTTGTTGTAGTGTTGTACGTCATCGCGTTCTTGACAGATGGAATTTCAGATGACATTTGTGTGACCGTGTGTATGCAAGTTTGAGACATAATTCCATCAAAACAAAATCCATGGTTTTCTTGTCGGAATTTTCGATCGGGTGTATGCGGCATAAGACTGTAGACTTTAACGTGTGTGGGGAACTGTGTCGAATGCTTTTGCAAAATCAAAGTATACTATATCCACAACCATTCTTTTGTCTATGTTTTTGCTTACTTCCTCCAAAAGAAAAATTGGATTTTGGTCTTTCGTGAATTGTTGCTATCTATTAAAATACTGTTTTCTAGTAAAAACTCTTCTTTCTGTTCTTACATTAAACTCTCAAGTATATTCCCAACTATAGAAGTTAAGCTAACCTGTCTGTAGTTAATTGGTAAAGACTTTTTTAAATATAGGCACCACATTGGCCTCCCGCCAATCCAGTAGTACTATGCCAGTCATTAAAGAGTCTCTAAAAATAAGAAATAATTGCTTTGCAGTAACAGAGCTCAACTCTTTGAGGAAACATGGGTGTAAACCATATGGTCCAGGTGCTTTAGCTTTATTTTATTGATATGTTTCTGAACTATAGTGTGGTCTGAACTGAAGAACTTCACCCATTTCTGCCCTCAGCCTATGTATTAATTTTTTAAGTCAAACAATGGTGCTTCCTTAACCCAGAAAGCCTGATCCTACACTTGGAAGATGTAGTTCTATCGAGTATAGCTAAGTCAATAGGGTCTGATGATGATGATGTCACAGGAAAATAAAGCATATTCTTGCTACAGCAACAAGGTAGGGGGAAAGAAATAATGCTGAAACATGCTCTAATGGGGGAGGGGGGGAAGATTTGGGTTATGCCTAGACATATCATTTAACTAAGTCACATTATTCATTATTGTTAAGATAAAGGCAACATGCAATGTTGCCAAATGGACATTTATGTCTCCTCTTTAACTCTTCCTCATGTAGCCTTGGTATAGAGATCTGTATAAATTATTTGTCAATAATTGTCAAAGCCCATTTATATTGCAAAGACAATTCATCAATCTTTCATATTTTTGCATTTGTTATTTTTAAATGATAAAATAAAAAATAGCAGTGAAACAAAAGCTCCATTGCGCTTATGTGATTATTCTTGTATTTGAAACATCATGTTCTGTGTGTGGCAAGAGTGTTTTCTTTTTATAAAGAAATACTTACCTGTCTTAAGGCCCGTACACACGATCGGATATTCCGACGGGAATTGTGTGATGGCAGGCTGTTGTCGGAAAATCAGACCGTTTGTATGCTCCATCGGACAATTGTTGTCGGATTTTCCACCAACAAATGTTGGATAGCATGCTTTAAATTTTTCCGACAACACATGTGTGTTTTCGGGTTATCCGATCGTGTGTGCTCAAGTCCTTCGGACAAAACTCCAAAGTACAAACACGCATGTTCAGAAGAAATGTTAACCATAACACAACATTAGCAGAAGTTGCCCAGAGGGTAGCGCTAAAGAGCTGAAAAAACACATAGTTTTGTGTTTGTTGGCCGACAATTCTTTGCCATTTGTATGCAATCCAAGTTTTTGGCCAACGCCCTTCGGACAAATGTCCTACGCTTTGTCCGCAAAAAATCTGATCGTGTGTATGAGACTTTAGAATGTTGGGAGGTATGACAGTCTTAGGGCCAGACCCACAGAGATTTAGATCGGCGCAGCGTATGTGAGATATGCTACGCCGCTGTAACTTACTTTGGGCTGCTTTGAATCCTCAAAGAATTTGCGTCGTAAGTTACGGCGGCGTAGCGTATCTCTGGCGGCGGAATTCAAATCGCCGATTAGGGGGGCGTGATTCATTTAAATGAAGCGCGTCCCCGCGCCGAATGAACTGCGCATGCGTCGTCCCGAAATGTTCCGCCGTGCATTTCGCTAAATGACGTCGCTAGGACGTAACTTTTTTAACTTAGACGTGAGTTACGTCCATCCCTATTCACGGACGACTTACGCAAAAAAAAAATTCAAATTTCGACGCGGGAACGACGGCCATACTTAACATGGCAAATCTAACTATACGCCGCAAAATACCAACTTTAACTATACGCCGGAAAAAGCCGACTACAGACGACGTAAGAAAATGCGACGGCCGCGCGTACGCTCGTGGATCGACAGAAATAGCTAATTTGCATACCCGACGCGGAAAACAATGAGAACTCCACCCAGTGGGCGCCGAAGTATTGCATCTATGATCCGAAGGCGTACGAAGCCGTACGCCTGTCGGATCGAACCCAGATGCCGTCGTATCTTGGTTTGAGGATTCAAACTAAAGATGCGACGCGGGTAATTTGAAAGTACGCCGGCGTATCAGTAGATACGCCGGCGTACTCTGTCTGTGGATCTACCCCATGATCTTTACATTGATTGGCCCAAATTTTAAACAAAATAACCATCAAACTTCAGCAGTAATTTTATCCCATTATTTAATACAGGCTTTGAGAACATAATTTGACAGTGCAAACAAGCTGGAGCTGTTTGAGAGAGTGGGTAAAGTTTACCGGTGAATTAAATTCCAAATCCATAAACTTTCTGGATGTTAAGTTGGCAGGTGCGGGCAATACAGTAGCTACTAGCCTCTACAGAAAACCAACAGCGGGCAATGCCATTCTAAGAGCAGATTCTGCCCATCCGAGACACACCATCAGGGGGGTCCCGTATGGCCAGTTCCTCAGACTCAGGAGACTTTGCAGTGCACCTGAAACCTTTAACGAGGAGGCCCATAATATGGCAACCAGGTTTAAAGATAGAGGGTACCCTGAACACATCATTACTAAAGCCCTGCTGGCTGCCAGCTCTGTTCCCAGAGATAATTTGCTGCAAAGTTCCAAGAGAACAGCTTCCAAATTCTCCAATAATACTCCAGTTTTCTCTACTCCATTCAGTCTAGAGTTTGAGAAAATTAAAAACACAGTGATGAAGTATCTGCCCATACTGTATAGTGACCCAGCCTATAGTGCCATACTACTCAAGGGCATTAAAACAGTGTCTCGAAGGGCACCCACGCTTGGAAGCTCCCTTTCACCCAGCCTATTTAATAGCAAAATCACCCATCATGGCTGGCTGAGTTTTAAGGGCACCTTCAAGTGTGGTATTAAAAGCTGCATTTATTGTGGCTTCATCAAAACAGGCCAACACGTCATTTCATGTAGCAATCATAGAGAATTTGAGATTAAGAGTTTCATGAATTGCAACACCAAACACATTGTGTATGTCATTTCCTGCACACTGTAATATACAGTATGTGGGACGTACAATTCGTAGGCTTAGAGATCGTCTCAGGGACCATCTTTATGATATCTCCACCAATAAAAACACCAATGTGGCACGACATTGGAACAACATACACTTTAAGGACATCACCAGTCTTGTTATACAGGGTGTAGAACAGGTCAAAACCCCCATCAGGGGAGGCGACAAATTCCGGTCATTGTGCAAACGTGAAGTGTTCTGGATCTTTTCACTCCAAACCAGAATTCCGTCTGGAATGAATTTTGAGTGGGATGTGTCCCATTTTTATGACTGATCAGTATCAGTATCCAGTTTCAAGTTTGTACCTTTGTCCATTACTGCCACAATTACATATAACACAGCTCATCACATCTCCATGGAGATTTTTCTCTGATTTTGTGTCTCCTAATTCCCCCCCCCCCCTTTTTTTACTCTAGACGTGTCCGGTTCTTGAGTGCACTATATATATACATACAGAACTATTTCGCTGATAACCGATATTTCTCCGACATGGATTTTACATTATACCATCTTCACACTCTCCCATACATGTATTTACAACACATGTGGTAGATTTTTGGTTTTTGAAGCGTTCTAATTACACATTCAGATTATGTATATGCCGGTTGTCCCTGCCCTATGTTTATTTTTACATTGACTTTTATTTTTTTTCATTTCATCTTTTTTCCTTTTTTTTTTGTCTTTTTTCCTTTGTTTTTTTTTTTTTTTTTATTCCGCTTCCTTTTTTTTTTTATTTATTTATTTATTTATTTTTACCACTTCCACTTCCACCCTTTTTTTTTTTTCCACTTCCACCCTTTTTTTTTTTTTCATCGCTCTTCCTTGTGCACATTTTCCCATTTTTTCTTATTCCCTTCCCCCCCCCCCCTCTCTTTTCATCTTGCCTTTTTTCCTAACCTTATTTTCTTACAAGCACCCTGGATGTTTTTTCCCCGATTTTTACAGGATCCATAAACACAGTATCTCCTTCTTTGTAAGAGGACTACAAAACACCTAGGCACTTGGCACCCTTTTCAACAAGATCTCAGTATCCTATACTCTCTTCTTTCTTTCTCTTTGGGTTTCATTAGAGAACCAACCAACATACATTGTAAGATATGTCCCACGATTACAGTTCTGCTGGCTTCCCAGCCATTCATACGATATTGTTCGTTATCTTAATATGTTCATCGGGACATTTCATATGCATATTGTGTGTTTTTTGTTCTTATTACTGTATTAACTGTTATTTGTATATACAGCTGTCAACAGTAATGTTCGGCTTCTCCGTTTTATCGAATTTTATTTGTTCCTTGTAAATACACATTTAAGTATTTAATTCATGTAGATCGCACAGTTATCGCGACATGTATGGCGATGTCTTTGTTGTCGGCGAGATGTGGTGGCCTCAAATGTGGCTTTTTTTGTAATTGGATGTGTCAAGACAGAGAATCAGATGGCGTATTTCCATTTCAACACATGTTTACCTACTGCCTAGGGAGTTTTTCATTAACCCTTCATTAACCTCTTGGTTTCCTTTTGGTTTTACTTTTCCCTTTCCAGTCTAACATTAAAGTATTAAAATATTGTAATACCAATATATCGATTCCGCTATGCAACCTGACACACACTCCATGCCCATACCCTGATCGCTATCATTCTCTAGAGAGATTCTCTATTTAGAATGAGGTTCACATGTTGGCAATTGTCCGCTAATAGCGGTTATTTTTCATTAGCCTCATATAGCCACATTGACACTTCCCGACATTTCAAGTGCCTCTTTTTTACTATCATTTCATACTATTCTGCATGTTTACTCATTTACTGATTTTTAAGATATTTTAGACGGCCACACATGTTCACATCTTTTTGCTTTTGTTTTTGTCTTTGTATTAATGGTTCAGCTCACAATGAATGTTTAACCAGTCCAGATAGATGCCCCGGTGTCTCAGTTATTATTACAATAATGAGTAAGTACAAAAACACATACATTCAACACAAATACAAAAAAAAAAAATAATATAACAATAATCATAAAAATAATAAAAAACACAAGTTAATATACTATAAAACAAATAAGACCATTAGAATTAAGGTGCACCTTTTTCACTATGCTCAATCTTTAGGCATTTTTTGTTCACTACATTACACCATATTATTTTATGGTCTATGCATCGTCCTTCATATGGTTCACCGTCATATTCACCCCCATTTTTTTCCCTTTTTTTTCCCATTTCACTTTTCATTTGTTTTTCTTTCTTCTTCTTTTTTAATTCATTTCACTTTACTTTATTGCACTTTAATTCATATCATATTTTTTGTTTTCTTCATTTCATTTTATTTGTTACTTATACATGTTATACATGTTTTACACATATCATTCCATTTCCTGTCCTCTTTAATTCACTTCTCTTACACTCAAATATATTTCTTCACACTTACACATACTCCTACACTCTCTTTCACATTTTTCTGCACCCCACTTCTCTATTGGGTCAACACATAATTTTATCCAATGTTCACTATTCACTATGAATTTGTATGAGACATAGTCCACATGAGACACTCTCTGATTGTCTGTCGAGACACACCCAAACTTCACAGGGGACCCTGTTCAACTTAATTGTTTCCAGAGCCCCCTCCCACTCATTGGGTTGTAAGGTATATATTCACTCATTTCACTGCTTACACACTAGCTATGAAGAAGCACTAAGGCATAGTGCGAAACGTCAGCTTTTCTTTTGTTGTGCTGTTTTTTGCTGTGGCATGTATTTTGTGATTTTTAATTAAAGGAGGAGTTTTTTTGGAGTGCGGCTTTCCCAGCTTTTTTCCTTCATCCTAAGCTGGAGCTGTTTGTATGACCCATTGGACCCAATGTTAGGGCCTGTCTGAGGGTCAGAGTATGAAGTATTAGTGACATTAAAAGGGAAAGTGCAGGGGCTAAACTTCAAGAGTCAGTGTTTAAAATCAGTTCACCACAGGCAAACCTCAGTGCAACTATTTGTATTCCTCATAGTCAAAACACAATTACCCTGTGCAAACTGCTTTGCTGTGGTAAAAATAATAAAACAAATAAAAAATAAATGTTCCTGTTGTTTGGCAAGGAAAATGGCAATAAATGGGTTTCTAAGTTACATTTTTTTGTGTTATTTAAATCTTTGTATTCAGTTGCCAACAAACAAACTGTACAGTATAAATGTGTTATTATGCAATTTTAATTTATTATTATTTAATTTTTATTAAAACATAATGCACATTTTTCTAGTACTAGTTTAGTAGTTTTGTTAATGTCTTGTTGTTATTGGGCAAAAAGTAATGACTATGTTTTTGGGAATTGTATTTTGTCACATGTACTTTCTCTGTGTTAAGTAAGGCTTTTAGTTAGGAAATAGTATTTAAAAGTGCTTTATTCAAAGTAAAAAGTAAGTTGGAGATCTAACAATAATTTTAAAGAAATTAATTTGGTTTAAGTGTCATCTTCTGTATTTAGTGAAAATTGTGAGAATTTGTGTTTGTATGAACCAGGGCCATAGATATATATTTTTTTTCCTGGATGGTTCAGCATTGATCACCTAGATCAGTGGTCAGTGGTTATCAACCCTTTCCTCGGGCCCACTAACAGGCCAGATTTTATGTATTACCTTGGGGAGATGCAGACTAGAATACTGCAATCACTGAGAAGCAAATGATATCACCTGTGATGTATTTCAGTTATCTTGCAAACCTGGCCTGTTAGTAGGCCCTGAGGACATAGTTGATGACCACTGACCTAGATCATTGTTTTGACAGTAAAAGGGTTAAATAACAGCAGACTGTTTGTGTGCAAAGTGTTCCAAGAGTGTATCAGATTTGGGTGGAGTGGGTGGTTACTCATGTAGTTCAGAGAAACACAGCTTTTTTTATAAAGTATAAGTACGGTATTTTTTTTTTAGCTCTATTATTGAATGAAAGAAGACCATCTCTAAAACAACAATTTCATTTTTGGAAAAAACATGGGGCTATGATTTTTTAATTTTTTTAAGTGGAGGAGTTGGATTAAAATTTCTATCCGTGTCCCAGTTAGGTCTCCCTAGAGGCTAAATTAGAATTTCAGAATGTTTACACCAGGGGTCAGCAATCTTTTTCCACTTAAGGGCTGGATTCAATGTATGTGAATACATGGAGGGCCGCATTCACCTGCTAATACGTGAAGGTAATCATCTGGACCTCTTTACATTACACAGCCCCCGCACCTCTGGACCCCTTTACATTACACAGTCCCCGCACCTCTGGACCCCTTTACATTACACAGCCCCCACACCTCTGGACCCCTTTATATTACACATCCCCTGCACCTCTGGACCCCTTTACATTACACAGCCCCCACAACTCTGGACCCCTTTACATTACACAGCCCCGGCACCTCTGGACCCCTTTACATTACACTGTCCCCGAACCTCTGGACCCCTTTACATTACACAGCCCCACACCTCTGGACCCTGTTACATTACACAGCCCATGTTATGCTTTTAAAATTGCACACACTCGTGGAATAGCGACAAACTACGGTACTTAAAAATCTCCATAGGCGATGCTTTAAAAATTTCTACATGTTTCCAGTTTAGAGTTACAGAGGGGGTCTAGTGCTATAATTATTGCTCTCGCTCTAACAATCACGGCAATACCTCACATGTGTGGCTTGAACACTGTTTACATTTGCGGTCGCAACCTACGTATACTTTTGCGCGCAGCCACAGAGGGATTGGGCGCTTTAAATTTTATTTCATTTGATCATATTTATTTTATTTTTTTTTTTTTATTTACACTGTTCCTTTTAAAATAAAAAAATCTGATTACTTTTATTGCTATCAGAAGGAATCTAAACATCCCTTGTGACAGTAATAGGCATTGACAAGTACTTTTTATGGCAGGATCTGGGGTGCCGCACCGCCGGGGGGTGGTAGTAGTGCCGGCTGCCCGAAGGGGTGGAGGGTGGTTGTTTGTTGCCCCCCAACTCACCAGCTGCCACTGCTCAGAAGCATCTCAAGCTGATATCAATTTAAGGCTGAATGCATGAACACAAATCCTAAATATACTAGTCTCTGCTGTCAGAAGTATCAAGCATGTGGTGCACTCATAGGCCTGTTTGAGGCTGGGTTCACACTACTACACTACTTTCATCCTACTTTGCTCTGCTACATTGGTCCTACATTTATCCTACATTGGTCCTACATCCATCCTACTTTCATGAACAGGATACTACTTTGGTCCGACTTCAATGATATTCAATGGGCCTGAAGTAGGATCAATGTAGGACCAAAAGTAGTACAGGGAGCATTTTCAAAGTCGGACCGACTTGTGTAGGACGCTACAAGACGCTCTCATAGGGAAACATTGAACACAGAGCAAAGTAGGATGAAAGTAGTGTAGTAGTGTGAACCCAGCCTCACACTTGTGGTAGGAATAGTAAAAACAGGCAGTTAAGCTGTGGGTTTAGGCCCCCCAACCTCCCCCCTATTAAACTAACACGGCTGCCAGATAGGGGTTGTACGCATGCAGCAGCAGAGAAGCTTTGCAAAAATAATACCCCTCAGTACTACCCACCAAAATGTGACCCGTTTAACTGAAAGCACGTGGTACAGGATTTACGGGGTTAAAACAGGACAGCCATCAATCAAATGCCCTTTGAATAGTGATCCACTTTGGATTGGTTTTTAGAGACATAGAAAATGTAAACAGTCATTGGGCCATCTTGTAAGTGTATTACCGTACTTATAAATATGATATCAATTTAAGTTTAAGATATGCAAGAAAGTCTCTTGACTGTAGTATGGTAGGTGCTGATTTTGTGGGGAATATTTTAAATATTCCTCTTCAAAATATTTGCTAGATGTGATTGTGCAAACCCCATGAGTTGGTTAGAATCTTGACTATGATAAGCTGACCTCAGATTTATAACACTGTTAGTTGGCATTATCACTCTGGCTTGGTGAATGGGAAAGTTGGTCTCAATGGGGAAGACTGTGTTTTTGAACGAAGATTGGAACATGCTGTTAGCTCTTCGTCTCCTTCCAATTTTGTTTGGGTCCTAAAATTAAACTCTGTAGAAACATTACCAATTATGTTCTTGCTTATATACAAAAGATAGGTAAAACTCAAACATTTAAAGAGGATTTGCCAGAAAATTTAATATAACCATTTGATTGTAACAATTTTTTTCCCATACTTACCTGAGTCCGATCTTAGTCGAGCTATGTGCATGAGGGCAGTCACTTTCTCGGGTCTTTCTCTCCTCATTGGCCCACACAGCAGTGGGAGCCATTGGCCCCTGCTTTTTTCAATCACAGCCAGTGAGTCAATGAAAAGAGAGTGGGGGGCGGGGTGGGGACACACTCTCTGTGTGAGTGGACACACAGAGTGCAGCTCAGGAGTGAGCCTGCTTGAGTGCCCCCATAGCAAGAGGCTTGCTTTTGATGGCCCTCGGGCAGGGGGGAGGTGCCAGGACCACCAGTGTGGGACCCAAAAAGAAGAGGATCGGGGCTGCTCTATGCAAAACTATTGCACAGAGCAGGTAAGTATTAGATGTTTGTTATCTTATTTTTTTTTAAATAATAAGTATTTAAAAAAAAATCTTTAGAATCACTTTAATATGAACCTGTTTCTGTCTTTGTATGGTCTTTAAGAAATATCAGATAATGCGATTATGTAACACCATGTCACAAACTACGGTGAACGAGAGTGAACCACAATTGCGGTTATGAGAAGATTTCAATGCACTTCGCTATGCAATGTGATTTTCAGTACTGGACCCCAGGCGTCACTCTAATCAGAGAAAAAGAGTTTGGGGATTCACTACATCAGGGCTCGACAAATCCCGGTCGCCAGGTCGCCATGGCGACTAGAAATAGGGTCCTGGCGACTTGGCTTGGAAGTGGGGGCACAAAAAACAAAACATTTTTATTTTTATTTTTTTGTGAGCTGGCGCCATCTGGTGGTGAGCCGTTGGTATTACAAGTTATTACCACCAGATGTGTAAGCTGGCGCCATCTGGTGGTGGCCGTTGGTATTACAAGTTAAACAGCAATTCTAATGTCATTTTTCACTATTTTCACTGCCATCTTCTTCCCTCTAATTAGAACCCCCAAACATTATATATATTTTTTATCCTAACACCCTAGAGAATAAAATGGCGATCGTTGCAATACTTTCTGTCACGCCGTATTTGCGCAGCGGTCTTACAAGCGCACTTTTTTTGGGAAAAAATTACACTTTTTTTAATTAAAAAATAAGACAACAGTAAAGTTATCCCCATTTTTTTAAATATTATGAAAGATAATGTTACCTCGAGTAAATTGATACCCAACATGTCACGCTTCAAAATTACATCCGCTCGTGGAATGGCGACAAACTTTTACCCTTTAAAATCTCCATAGGCGACGTTTAAAAAATTCTACAGGTTGCATGTTTTGAGTTACAGAGGAGGTCTAGGGCTAGAATTATTGCTCTCGCTCTACCAATCGGGGCGATACCTCACATGTGTGGTTTGAACACCGTTTACATATGCGGTCGCTGCTCACGTATGTGTTCGCTTCTGCGCGCAGCTTGTCGGGATGGGGCGCGTTTTCTGGCTCCTAACTTTTTTTAACTGGCTCCTAGATTCCAAGCAAATTTGTCAACCCCTGCACTACATCACCTCTCTCACATATAGGAATGCGTTGAGCTACTAAGGGAGGAGGTATTACAACATACCTTCAACCCCTAGCCTTAAAGGCTTACAGTGCACGTGAGTGAAGTACAACTGCGTAAAGGAAAAGATTTCAATGCACTTCTGTATGTGAAGTGATTATCAGTAATAGACCCCAGACGTCACTCTAATCAGAGAAAAAGAGTTTGGGGGTTCACTACATCATATCACTCACATACAGGAATGCATTAAGTTACTAAGGGAGAAGGTATAACATACCTTCAACCCTTAGCCTAAAAAAGGTATAGCGAACATGTTCAATATTTCTGTCCGGAAGGCCGTATACTATTAACAACAAATGTCAAGCACGTAGCATATGAAAATACTGTATGCAGATAGCATTCACTTGAGAGTGGCAACTGTAGAAAAATGGTTAAAGAGTGTATGTCCCTTTAAGATATTGCAGAATTGTTACAGGAAAGCAGAATAAGTAATCCCAAGCTGCACAGTAGTATTAACTAGAGCCAGATTCAAATACAGTCCTTAGTAAAAGCTATATGTGAACCGGGTAATTCTAGAGCAATATATGTAATGTAGTAATGGTACTTATCCGTTTGCAGAGGATGAGTGTTCTTCAGTAAGCAGAGTATTGTAGCAGCAATGGGATTTTGTCATGGTGGAGGATCTCTTAGGGTGTCCCCAGCAACTGTAGTAAGGATAGCAGCATGGATCCAGGTAGTGCTTACTTATAGGGATTAACTTGTAGCTTTAGTGGTAGCATGGATCCGACTGTAATGATCTACAGTTGAGGGGGAATTGTGCCAGTAGTTTGTTTGTAGCGTGGTCTGGCTAGAGCCGACAATAATAGAACAGCGTGTAGTAAACACGCTGTTCTATTTATTAGAGTAAAGCATATGTGCCGAATAGAGCGTTGATTATGCTCGGCACTTCCGCGTTCCACGCTGGAACACACAAATGCGGGGCCAGGCGATGACGTCAGTCCGCAGTCGCCGTATGCGTTCCAACGTGGAACGCAATACGGCGACGAGCGACGTTTACACACCGTTGGAGAACTCTGTAATCGTAGTACCCTTTAATGGAGGTGAAGCCATTGTTTGACAGATTAAAGTGTCGTTTTTATTTTGTTAAAAATAGAAAACATGTTATACTTACCTGCTCTATGCAGTGGTTTTGCACAGATCAGTCCCGATCCTCCTCTTCTTGGGTCCCTCTTTGGTGCTCCTGACCCCTTCCTCTTGTTGAGTGCCCCTACATCAAGCATTTTGCTATGGGGGCACCCATTCAGACACAAAGTCGTGTCCCGACCCCGTCCCCTTTCTTTCCTCTTTGGCTGACTGACTTTGGTTGACAGCAGCAGGAGCCAATGGTGCCGCGCTGCTGTCTCAGCCAATGAGGAGGGGAGTCCTGGGCAGCCGAGACACTCCTTCAACATCGCTGGATCTAGATGGACACCAGGTAAGTGTTAAGGGAGTTGAGGGGGGCTGCTGCACACTGAAGGTTTTTTTTATCTTATGGCATAGAATGTATAAGAAATTCCAGAGCCATAATTCCCATATTTGGACCAATGTAATATTTGCATGCAACATAATAAGCAATGGATAACCAAGACTGTGCAAACATTCTGCCAGATGCTAGTCAAAGCTCTTTAAATATTTAGCAACTTCTCAAGTCTTTTGGTGTTACATAGGTAATAACAGTATGCTTGGCTCATTATCAGTTATACTTTCCTCTTCTGTACTAGTATCATTTAAGATATGCCACAAGCTCATCACATATATAATTATTTCCAAAGAGATACTTTTGTGCTTATGTGGATAACCTTAGGCCACACCTAACACCTAGTGTGATATATGCCAAGTAAATATATTTATATAAAGATGGGGCAGCGCTCACTGTCTTTCCTATCCCTAAATACATTTATCATATACAATTAATAAAGCACAAAATCACAAAATCAAAAAATCACATATACTCAGGCCGAGTACTCACGAGCAAACATGTCCGTTCGAAATGTCCGACGGGCTGTTTCCGGCGTACAAGGCTGTTTTTTCATTTGGCCCGCTGGCTTGTACACACCAGCGGACGATATTTCCCTGCGGACCTGAACGCGTGCACGTAATCCACGTTTGACGTCACTATAAAGGGAAAGGCCAAAGTCAATGGCGACGCCCTCTGTTCCGCTTTTGCTAGTTACGGCTTTGCTCGTGTTAGTGAAGGTTTGGTTAGAGCTGATTCGCGCTTCTCGGTCTCCAGGCTTTAGCAGGTAGTATTTTCTCGTTCAGTGCGTGTGCTTGTGGGTACGTAGTTGGCATTCGGGTACAGGCGTGCAGTTCGTTCTGCTTAGCAGATTCGTACTGTGCGTTCGTATCTGTGTGTCGTGCGTTCTTTGCAGGTACCGCTGGATTTGATTGTGCTTTCTGTTGGAGTGTGTTCTTGACTGACCAGCCGGCCGGTTTGAAGCCATGATGGAGCAGCAGCGTCAATTTTCGCGAGTTGGTGCTGTTTATGGGATGGCTGCTGGATATGTTCATTATTCCAGTACTTTGGCCAGAAACAGGGGGCGGAGGCGTTTCTGGACCAAGAATTGGTTGCGCCAGCGTGACCAGTTCTCACATATGCCTCTGCTTAGGGAAATCCAGGAGAATAATCCTAATGACTATAGGAATTTTCTCCGCATGACGGACCCCGTATTCAACAGTCTGCTGGATCTTCTGTCCCCCTATATCACGAGGCAGGACACTGTGATGCGCCAAGCCATCACGGCCGAGCAGAGGCTTATTGCCACGTTGCGGTACCTGGCGACTGGGAGGAGCCTGCAGGACCTCAAGTTCTCGACAGGCATCTCTCCGCAGGCGCTTGGGGTCATCATACCGGACACGTGTGCTGCCATCATTAAAGTTATGCACGAGGAGTATATGAAGGTAAGTTTCCTCATTTTAACCTCACAATGTGTCTTTAATAATGTGGCAAACTAACTTTTTATTTTATTTCCCAGATATGCTGTGTGTTTAACTAACGTTCCCTTTTCTCACTATGCATGTTGATATCAGCTTTTACATGTTATTTTTATTTTGGCCTACCTGCATATTTTGATCTTACCCAATATTAACCTGTCCAGCATGCTATCTTCGGGCCAACCCCCACCATGCCACTTATTTTTTATTTTTTTGGTTTTCTAAAAACAGTTTAAACACCCCCCACCCCCCCTTCAAAGTGTTTTTGTCCCCATCAGAGGGCTGTGGAGTCTCTTATTAATTAAGTGGCCCTATATATTTGTGCCCCGAAATTCTCCCTTCATAATTTGCAAATGCTATTTAAAAAATGTAAAGTTGCACAAGGATGCTTGTAGGATTATGTTTGCAATGTTTATGTGCCAAAGTACTAAATCTCTTTTTTTGTTTGTCCCCACAGCTACCCTCCACACCACAGGAATGGCAGTCTGTGGCTTCCCAATTTGCCGAGCGGTGGGATTTTCCTAACTGCGGTGGAGCAATAGATGGGAAACACGTCCGCATTGTGCCCCCACCCCACTCGGGGTCCTACTATTATAATTACAAGGGTTATCATAGTATTGTGTTGATGGCGGTGGTGTCGGCACAGTATGAGTTTCTCTATGTGGACGTGGGGAAGAACGGCCGGATGTCAGATGGGGGAGTGTTCGCACGGACTGATTTCTATGATCGTCTCCAAACTGGTGGTCTGGCATTGCCACCAGATGAAGATAATGTGGAAGGACTTCCGTTTGTGTTCCTAGCGGACGAGGCTTTCGGCCTTGGACCTCACCTAATGCGGCCTTTTCCCCAGAGGACCCTCACCTCAGAGAGGAGTGTGTTCAATTTTCGGTTGTCCAGGGCTCGGAGGGTAGTCGAGAATGCCTTTGGGATCCTCAGCAACCGGTTCCGCCTGTTCCTGACATCGATACATTTGGCGGAATATAAATTGAACACCGTTATATTTGCCTGCTGCATTTTGCACAATTTTCTACGCAGGCACTCCCAGACGTACCTAGCCCCCATGGGCTCTGAGGCAGGACTACCCTCAGAGAACATTCCTGGCCTGGACACTGGTCGCGCTGGCTTGGCCCCCCAATCTGCTCGTGAGGTACGCGACAAATATGTTGAGTACTTCATGGGTCGGGGGGCCATTGCTATGCCAGATCATATTTCTTTCTAATTCGGCCCCCAAAAGAAAGGAATATTCTCACAACTAATAAATAATTAGACCATTGGACTTTATACAGTTGTTTGTCATTACTGCTTTTTCTCTATTTTTCTGTCTTCCAGGTTATCTCCAAAAATAGTGCACTTCTAGTGCCAGATTTACTTACTCAGATGTATTAACTAACCACATTTGCACATTATTCACTCATCTACTAACTGGGTATTCAGTCTAGAAATAAGAAGCCACTCTTTTTTCTGCTTTTGATGTCTCTTTTTTTTTTTTTATTTTAGTCATTTTTTAACAAGAAATGTGTATTTTTAGGCAGAAAACATTTCCTGCAAATTCTTGAGACAAAATATTGGCTTTTAATTATTTATTTTTTTGTCTTTATTGACAGTGATTATCAATAATAATGATCGAAACACAATGTAACAATAATTTCACTGAAACTATACGCAAGAATTTTTGGGCTTGTCATTTGTTTGTGTCTAATTTTTTTAACAAGATTTTAACACAACACAAAAATTTTTTTGTTTTTTACAAAAATTAGTTAACTTCTTTCTTTAGGTGAGATTTATTGTTCGTTTTGTGATCTGAAACTGGAAACATTTACAAACCAAAAAAGATCAACACCAAACAAAAATTTAAAAAAAGAACAGCAGTCAGTCATATGGATGGTGTGCTTTCACACTGGAACACGCCAAAATTTCTAAATGCACACATTCAGTGCAAACTCGCCAAATGTCATTGGTTAAACAGACAAATGGCCACATGTGCTATCTGACATCATGGGTGATCAATGTCTGTGTTTTGTGGGAGCAAACCCTTCCTCTCAACTACTTGAGGATCGAGGAGGGGTTTGTACCCACAAAGCACAGACAATAGATAGTCTGTGATGGCAGATAGCACATATTGGCACACTGTGTGTGCATTTAGAAATTTTGGCGTATTATAAAGTACAAAAATTAAAAAGGGTTTTGTGGGCGGGGGATGGGCGGGGGATGGGCTTCTGTGGTTCAGTCTTTGACACGGCCCATCATGTCCATGATATTTTTGTAATTTTGGTTGATGACTAGCATCCTTTGTCGCATGTTCTCCATTTCCGTGCTACACTCTGAAATGACATTTCGCACATTCTGCTCCATGACTAGCATCCTTTCCTGCATAATGTCCATTTCCGTGCTGCACTCCATTAGTTGCTGTATAATGATAGAAGCACTTGCACGTGAAAAATGTGCTACTCCATCTTGATCCCCTAAAAAGAAACAAATTGGCATTCAAAATATGTAAATAATTTCCAGCCTATCTGCATATGTTTGGCCCTATTAATATAGGGGTGACACTGACCTGATGGCCTGATAATTTCCACATCCCCAATTTCTTCATCTTCTATCACTCCTCCTTCTTCCACCACCTCCCCATCATCTTCTATCACTCCTCCTTCTTCCACCACCTCCCCATCATCTTCGACTCCTCCTTCATCCATCAATCCACCTTCTTGCAATTCGCCAAATTGTTCTTCCGCCACTTGCCCTTCATCTGATATAAATTCTAAGTCCAAAATAACTTCTTCCTCCTCTCTTCCTTCCTCCTTTCTTCCTTCCTCTTCTCCTTCCACATCCTCTTCTCCTTCCACATCCTCTTCTCCTTCCACATCCTCTTCTCCTTCCACATCCTCTTCTCCTTCCACATCCTCTTCTCCTTCCACATCCTCCTCTCTTCCTTCCCCAGCCTCCTCCTGCTCAACATGTGGAGGTGTTTGATTTTCCGGGTGTCTGGCCCTCTCTGCCTCCTCCAATTGCTGGCGTCTTCTTTCCCCTATAAGAAATAATAAAAAACAAAAGGTATACTCATCAGCACACAGATATTGGATATCATAAATCGCACACATTGCATAGACGATACATTTATGATGATTTTTGGTTGTTTATTCTTTCAGCAATCCTCCATTTTTGGCGTAGTTCTAGGCCAAGCTCTGATCCTGCCCCTTTTTTGCAAAGAAGTGACACAAATGGATGTCCCCCCAAAACATTAATTCTCGTCGACCCTCCAAATAAATATACTTTGATTTTTGAGACACAGGTGCTTTGCATTTCAAGATGTTAAAACATCAGCTTTATTTGCATTTTGGAGAATGAATCTTGTTTGCCTGTCACATTCACTCAATTTAATTTCTGTGATATTGCTAGTCAACAATGTTGGAAAACCAAGTTTGGGGCCAGTCAGCCATGTCCAGGTGTGTTGTTCCTGGAGTAACGTCACATTTTTGCGAAACAATGTCATATTACGCGTGTTTACTATTTCACCAAATTTGTTTAAGGTTGTTATTTGACATAAACACAATACAGTATCTACACGTGTTCAAAAGTAAAAGCAGGCCAAGGAGGCAGATGTGAAAAAATACATGTCAACACATTATTGCAGACATTCCCCCCCCCCTTAAATAATATGGACTTACTTTTACGCAGAATTTTGAGGATCTTCTTCATGTGATGTGGCTCCCTCAATTTTAAATCGGACCAACGCTTCCGTAGTTGCTCCTTTGACCTGGTGACACCAAACATTCTCCTCATTCTCCTTGCCACCTTGTCCATTATGTGTGACTTCCTACGGTTCGGTGTTTTGTAGGGCCCACATTCACCATCATAATCCTTCCTCCTCATGATGTAAACCAACTCCACCATTTCTTCGAACGCCATATTAGTGGCTTTATATCTTTTAGGCCTGGATCGGGACGGTCCAGCCTCTGTCCCTTCACTTGCGCCATGAGAGCTCCGTGCCCGCTCGTGTGACATCGCCATCTTTCCTTCCCACAGAGATTAGGGGCGTGGAAACGAGGAAATGTCCCGTCAGGGGCGGAGATGAGGGCGGGGATTATTGCATATGCGGAGTGTCGCGAATGCCAACAACGTATTGACGTAGGTTACGCGGAGAATATTCGCGCGATTCCAGAACCTACACAGTTAACGCCATATTTACTTTTTCAATTGATTAGGGGCATGGCAAAGGTGACGAGGGCGGCGTTTCATACATACGCGGAGTGGATAAAAGGCGCTTGACGTGATTACGTAGGTTACGTGTTAATTCAGCGAGCGGAAGAAACGAGGATTGTGAGAGAGGCAGGTAAGAAATTTAAACATGGGATCAGCAGCGGGCTCTAAAATGTAGAGCAATGGGATGGGGGTTTGGTCTGTTGGTTGCACAGTTTTATTAAGCTATTATGTCTCTTGGATACCAGAATGTGATTTTCGTACCCAAATGCTTTTGTAGACATCACAAAATAGAGAGATCAAAAATGCTGTGACTCATTAGTAATTATGTAGGGTGTATTCAGATCAGGCCAAGTATTGTTCTGTGTTGGTTGGACAGAGGTCATTAGGAAGTTTCTTTCATGTAATCAATGCTGAGGGGCAGGATATCTACACATGCAATAGTGCCTTGATGAATGCTGTCATTTGTAATAATTGTGTATGGTTGTAGATTTATATTATTTCCTGCAATGTAACCAAAGGGGCGGCATGTTAAAAAAAAATGTTAGCTAAAACCAACCAATGGGGCAGAGCTGGCCAGCATTTTCTAAACAAGAGACACTGTGTTTGTATTTCTATATAGGTACTACTTTTTTAACAACATATTCTATCAATGTAAATGCTGAGGCTTTTTTTAATTGTGTTTTTGGTTTCTTTTCATTTTTTCAATCTAGAATAAAAAAAAAAAAAACATAAATTCACAATGGATCTCCTGCAGAGCCAAGACATTATCCAGCATTTGCTGGATAAATTTCGGGAAATGCCCATCCTGTGGGATTCAAAGCAGGACCATTACCACAATAAGGACGTACGAGCGGCAGCACTTGAACAGCTAGCAGCATACATGAGGACATGGGTGCCAGAATGCAGTGCCAACATGGTGAAGGATAAACTTGCCAACCTCAGGGGCACATATAGGAGAGCGTACAAAGCTCACCAAAAACAGCTAAGATCTGGAGCAGCAGCAAGACCACCAAAGGAACCCAAGCTGTGGTATTACAACCAGATGTCATTTTTGCGGGATCAACTGGAAGGCAGGCCATCAATGTCGAGTCTGAATCCCAACCTTTCCTCCACGCTACCTCCCAGCGGGACTTCCCAAGATCACCACAGCCCTGCAGAGTCAGATGAAGAGGGCCTGGCTGACAGAGAGGCAGATCTGCGCCTCTACGATGATGAGGTATAGTAGTTTCATAACTATTTATGTAATAATATTAATTATTGTTTGATTCTTGACTTGATATTGGTTAATAAAATACAAGCTGGGAAGTAAAAATCTAAAATCGTGGGCAAACAAATAGGTGTCAGGGATGACAACTGCAGGGGTCAGAGGGTGAGTCTGTTTTCAAGTTTAAATTCAAGGCAAAAAATAAGATTCAAGCATGAAAATGTGAGTGAGTATATTCCTAAATATATTACAACATGTCCCTTTTTTTTACACAGGAAGAAGAGACCAGCCAGGAGGTGGCAGATCCTCTCCTCACTGACAGCCAGGCCGAAGGGGTCAGTGGCAGCCAGGAGGAGGCCGGGCCCAGTGGCGTTCAGCAGCTCCCCAGGACAAGCACCACCAGCCAGGCTCCTCCCCTTTATATTAGGCCACCAGGCCGTAAGAAGAAATTGGGGGCAGTGGAGGAAGCCAGCCTCCAAATGATTAGGGAGGCGAGTGCCATCATGAGGGCCCCCCTCAACCCCACTGAGGCCTACAGTGCCTCCGTGGCACATGACCTGAATCAAGGCACGGAGGAGCAGAGGCAACTGGCAAAGGGCGTGATCAACCAGGCCCTTTGGTGGATGCAGAGGGAGCTGCTGACCCCAGACACTGGGCTATGTGACCCGGCCCGGCTTGCTGAACACCATTCTCCTGCTGCCACATCATCCCCACCTGCAAGGGCCCAGGGAAGACCCGCTGGAAGGCAGCCTGGAAGGAAGGTTGCAAGGAAGAGGAGACGTTGATGCCCTGCCTTCCATTTGATCCCCCACAAATGGCATCTTGTTTGGACTACCACAGCTTGGGTTCCTTTGGTTATGTGCTGCTGCTTCAGATTTTATTTAGTGTGCTTCCTGAGGTTGGCTAGTTTATCCTTCACCATGTTTCAAATGCAAGTTTGCATGTATGTTGCTAGCTGTTCAAGTGCTGCCATTCTGTTTTTGATCCTTTTTATAATTTGCTCAAATAAAAGCCTTTTTGTTGATTTGAAAAACGTGCCTATTGTTTGTAATACTGTGGGTATTATTTTAGGCATCAAACATTACAAACAAATAAAATGATTAATCTAAAATATTCACTAACTCATGTGGGGGGGGGGGGGGGTCATTTGGTGTGCCAACATGGTAGACAATTTAAACAACCTTCAACAAAATCATGTTAAATATACAAACAAAAGCTAAATCAAAACTATTTCCTATTAAAATATTCTAAATGGTGACATAACTATAAACACCTAAAGAAAGTGGGAAAGATAACCATTAAACATTAAAAGCAAAAAATTTGAAATGTGGAGGACCACTAAAAATATGATACGTCGGGCCAATAAAAGTTTGCTAAAATCTTACTACATCACAGCTAACAAATGTCACTTTTGAGTATGGAACAACTCAGTTGAAATAACATGAGCTAAATAACTGATTAGTTAGAGCAAGAGAAGAATGAAGAAAACGACGGCATCAAGCATTGGTTATTGTGTGTTTTGCTTCAGTGTTCTATTGCTAGAATTAATCTTTCTATTGACGAATGTGCCATATCCCAAAGAAACGTGAGTTTTACCTGAACGAGCGCTCCCGTGGCCTCATTTAGTCTGAGCATGCGCGGGGTTTTTGTACGTTGGTTTTGTGTACTCACCACCAAACATGTACGTTCGGACAGGATTTGAGCGGACGGTTTTAAAACAAGTTTGGAAATAATTGTCTGCTGAAAAACGGCCCGGCGGGCAAATGTACGGTGAAATTCTGTACGCTCGTAACTACACACGACCAAACATGTATGCTGAAACTGGTCCGCGGGCCAGTTTCAGCAAACATGTTTGGTCGTGAGTATGGGGCCTTAAGGGCAAACATTTTATGTACTTGAGTGCAACAATTCATAGGACCTGCAATCCCAAAGTAATCAGTGCAACTGTTAATAAAAAAAGTGAAAAATACTTTCCAATTTCATATACAAGTGTAAACTGTAACCAAAAGTTCACATGGGTCACGTGTTACTGCAATGTTTTAGTGTGTATTGAGTTGCGGTGCCAATATTTTGGAATTTAGGTAATGCATCTCCAATGCACATGCATTGCAGCACATCATAACCACATAAAAATGTACTACTGAGCATTATCAAAGATGGTACATGCCCATCTTTTTGGACGTTGTGGTGCTTTATCAGCCTATTCATTTCAATGGGCTCCCTTATTGCAACTCACATTACCGCGCACAAAAATTTGCTTTACGAATAGCAAAAACTGTAAATTGGGTCTATACTTATTTACTTATTGAAAAAGACCTTGGTACTATATTTGTTACTAATGTAAACCAAAATCTTTAAAATATTGCTTTTATTTGTGATTGTGGTTAATAAGTGCTAGGTCTAAAGCAGGGTTCTCAAACTGGTGGCCCTCCAGCTGCTGCAAAACTACAAGTCCCATCATGCCTCTGCCTGTGAGAGTCATGCTAGTAACTGTCAGCCTTGCAATGCCTGATGGGACTTGTAGTTTTGCAGCAGCTGGAGGCTCGCCAGTTTGAGACATTTTGTCTAGAGCAGTGTTTCCCGACTCCAGTCCTCAAGGCACACCAACAGGTCATGTTTTCAGGATTTCCCTTAGATGAAACGGCTGTGGTAATTACTAAGGCAGTGAAACTGATCAAATCACCTGTGCAAAATAATGGAAAGCCTGAAAACATGACCTGTTGGTGTGCCTTGAGGACTGGAGTTGGGAAACACTGGTCTAGAGAGTAGTCTAGCAAGCCTTATAATATTCTGCAACTGACAGTATGTAGGCTGCTTGTTCTCATAACAGTACTTCTAGGAGATGTTGGCTTCCACATGAATGTTACCCCCTGTAGCTGGTGGGTTCTCTTTTCACGGTGTAATCATTTTTACTAATGGAGCTTTATAGAGCAATAATCTAATACAGAGCAGTCCGTCTATGGACAAAAGTAAAGCAACTATTTGTTTCCTTCCTGCCTCCCTCGCTGTATCATTGTAACAGGCGCTCCGTGCTCCTGTTCTCTTCTGTGCCGCGTTCCACGCTGGAACGCATTACAGTGACTGCGCGATGACGTCATTGCGCGGCACCCTGAGCGTTCCACTGTGGAACGCGGAAGTGCACCGTATAGGCGCTTCTTTCAAATCACTGCCAATGCATTACAGCTGTCTGGTACCTGTCTCCTGCCTATAAAGGCATTCACCTGATACACAGACAGCGTTCTATTATTGTCAGCCGTAGCTCGGCCGCGCTACTGATATTGGTGCCATCGCTCCCCATGCTGCAACAACGCTCCAGCTGCAACTACTACTTTAGTGTTGCTACATCTATTGCAACAGAGAGCCATTGCTGGGGACAACCTTGAGGCCTTCCTTCCTGTACACCTTACACTACGGTATCCATGTTTACTACACTGAAGCCTGCAAACGGATAAGTAGCTATTGTGTCACTTGTAGTGCCATAGGAAATCTGCTGCTAGTGTTCTATCTATTACTATTGCTATTGCTTATTATGCCTTGTGGATGTCAACATACTACTTGGGAAATATCGTTATGCTAAGGACTGTTTGCTAAGGAATACCTTAAAGGGCCATCTACCTTCAAATTAGCTGAGCTATAATTGCTTCTCATATGCAACTGTAATACCCTAAGCTATATTGCTTCTCATATGCAACTATAATTACCTAAGCTATATTGCTTCTTAAATACAACTACTATTACCTGAGCTATATTGCCTCTCATGCTCAAGTACTAGTTGTCACTACAACTCCTATTTACTACGAGCTTGACATAAGTACAAATCGCTTATAGGCCTTGTCCTAAATTATTCAACATGTTCGCTCTAACTTTTCTATACTAAGGGTTGATGGTATTTTATACCAACTCCCTTAGTGGCCTAATACATCCCTATATGTTCAAAGTGATATGATGTAGAGAACCCCCAAACTCCTGTTTGTGTGGAGTGACGCCTGGGGTCCCACACTGATAATCACTTGCATATAGAGGTGTATTGGAATCCTGATAATTAACTTACATAATATAATTTTAAATACTAAGCTCTGGTCGCATGTTGTAATGCTTCCATCCTTAGTAGCTCAACGCCTTTCTTTATGTGACAGAGAGATGATGTAGAGATCCCCCAAACTCCTGTTTGTGTGGAGTGACACCTGGGGCCCAATACTGAGTTCTTACATAAAGAAGCGCATTGAAATCACTGCTAGCCGCAGTTGTGTTTCACTCCGTTCACCAGTGCTGTTACAATAATTTGCTTTCAATGGATTCCGTAGGAGTCAAGATCCATCTTTCTTATTTAACAGCTATTATCCTTTTATTATGATTTTAGTAATGATGTGGAAATGCTTAAGTAGTGTAATAAGTGCAAAATGACAAAGACTCACAAATAAACATGAGCTGCACATTGTCTGTTGTCCTGAAATCTATCTGGGGACTTATTTTTAAACTATGCTTCTTGGCACAGAATATCAGGAACTATTGCCAGTGATGTAATGTCTGAAGTTAAGGGATTGTGTTTTTCTACCGCTGTCTTCTTTGACATAACTATTATTTTCATATTCCTGAACCAAATCGATGTAACAGAGTAAATACAGTTGAAAGAGAATGTTCTTGAACAATTTGGATTTATCTGGATTTCAGGATAAACAGCTGATAAAATGTGACTAGATTGTCATCCATTCGGAAAAGTGACATGATGCCCATGGTGACCAACCAGACTTCATCTTTGTTGCCTGGTAGACACTATGAGCTTGCGAGGAGGTCTATGGCCCGTACACACGTCCGAGAAACTCGACGACACGTCCGAGAACACATCGTTTTGCTCGTTGAGTTCCTTGTGAAGCCGCCGAGGATCTCGGTGAGCCAAGTTTCCTCATTGACTAACGAGGAAATAGAGAACATGTTCTCTATTTGGCTCGACGAGTTCCTCGTCGGTTTCCTCGGCCAAAAGTGTACACACGACCGGGTTTCTCAGCAGAATACGGCTCCGATCGAGTTTCTGCCTGAATTCTGCCGAGAAACTCGATCGTGTGTACGGGGCCTCTGCACTAAGTATGCTAAGTTAGTACAGTATTCCCTCCGCTGAGCTATTTTGTTCTGACAGGGGGGCTGCCCCCCCGGGCCTCTACATAACGGTCAGCGTTCGCAGGCACTGGCGATCGGCAAGTGTTTTTCTGGCATTCCCATTCTACAGAAGCTGGTTGTTCTGCCAGGTTCTGTTGAACTGACTGCCATACACATGGGCTGAATGTCGGCTGGTTTCTGTTACTGATACTGATAGTGTCCGATATTTGTGTGTACCAGGCTTTACTCTCAGTCAAGGAAAGTGATTGTCAAGCATCTTACTATGTCACCATTTTCTTCTTTCTCCTGAACCTGGAGAGGATTTCAGCCATTTCCTAGTGAACCGGACTAAAATTCCTCCATGGGTAGCCCTGTCGGCACCGTGCAGCCTGACATCTCATGATTGAGAAATCAAAGAGGCCTTGTGAAACATTTTCAGCTAAATAAACCAGCCATATGCAGGCACTTGGAATACAGTATTCCAAAGTGGTGAATTCATCGATCCGGGGCTTTTTGACATGGATGGAGGAATCTTTTAGATGAAAAATCTAGGTGTGAATGGCCAGCTTTAGTGAGATGCTGTGGCATGACCTGAAGATAGCTGTTTACACTGGAAAATCCAGAAAGATGAAGTGAAGCAAATTGGTCTAAAATTTCTTCCAATGGAAGCCACAGAATTGTTTATATCTCTGTCCTGCCTTACAGTATTGAATTTGGTAACTTTTGTCAAAGATAGATGGCAGATAAGGATTATGATTTAGTGGCGTTGATTTACTAACGGCAAATAAACCATTCACTTTGCAAGGGAATTATCCCCAGAGCTTAGGGAATGAGGTGAATCTCTGCTGACTTCATCCAACACCGTGCAAGCATGTTTGGGTATTCTTTTCAAACTGAAATTTCACCACCTTCACTAAGCTCTGGGGCAAATTTAATGGCAAAGTTAACAGCCTATTTGCCTTTAGTAAATTAATCCTAATATGTTTCTATATCTACATGTATGTTTTGTTCATAGCGTTATAACCAGATTCTGCCCAGAAACAGATAAAAGAGAAACCAAGAACTGGTATTCTGTATATCGACAATTGAAGCAGGTCTTTGCATATTATACATTCACACCAGCCCCTACTTTCAGTGAGCATACAGGAGGCAGCCTCTTTCAACCAGGGTGCCTTCAGGTTTCCTCAGGGGTGCCTTGTCAAAATGCCTTAAAAATTGCTCCAAAATTGTATACAAGCTAGTGGGTGGATCAAGCCTGCCATTTAGTTACACACTTGGGTGAATTTACACAAATAGACTGTGCACTTTGCAAGTGCAGTTACACTCATTTTTCTCTGAGCTTAGTAAATGTGGTAAAGCTCTGCTGATATCCATCATCCAATCGCGTGCAAGCAAAAATGCTGTTTTTGTATTTTCCTTTCACCTGATTGGCTGTTCTTTACAAAGTTAAGCTTTACCACATTTACATATACTAATGAATGCTTGCAAAGTGCCCGCAGTCTATTTGCTTTTGGTAAATACACCCCAAAGCCACAGTTTTCTTTGTGCACTATTATAACCTTACAGCTGCCAGCGTGCTAACAATCAATGACGTTATTGGTTGGTAAGGAGGACATCGGACCCCTCCCCTGCTCCTAACTGTCAGCATTGGGGCCACGTTAGCTGAGTGAGGTAGAGAAACTGAGGGAAAGAAGGAACATTGGAATACTCAAATGTGGGTGTCCTATATGTGTGAATGTCTCTGCGTTTTGTAAAACCATATGTTTTGTTTTTTACATTTTAGAATGGAGTGCCTCAAGATTGTGCAGAATTTAAAGGGGTGCCATAAATGAAAAAAGGTTGATAAACACTGGTCTATGGTAGTGATTCTCAACCTCAGCCCTCAAGTACCCCCAACGGGCCATGTTTAAGACACTTTCCTTCGATAAAATATCTCTTATCAATACCATGTCATTGATATTGATTTAAAGCAGCTGTCCAAAGTAAAGGAAAACCTAAAAACATCGCCAGTTGGGGGTATTTGAGGATTGGGGTTGAGAACCACTGGTCTAAGGTACCTACCTCACCTGCATGATATAGATAACATAGAAAAATAGCCGGCAACTCCAATCCGTAAGAAATATTTATTGGCACATATGGGAAAACAAAAAAGCTACTTTTTTTGTTTTCCCATGTGTGCCAATAAATATTTCTTATGGATTGGAGTTGCAGGCTATTTTTCAATTTTATCTACCTATTTGGGTGTTGTTTGGAGGACACCGCTGCCTGAGCACCCACCTGTGGACTTCGCCCTACCGGTTGGTATTCCCATGTTCAGAGCGCTGCACCTTTCTGTTTGTATACCTGCATATTATTGGACCATATTACACAGAAATCACTTCATCTACCGGCACGTCTTTGTAGTTTGGGAGGAAACCCACACAAGCACAGGGAGAAAATGGACATGCCTGGTTGGGATCCAAACCAAAGACCTTAGTTGTGCAATGCAGATAGTCTAACCACTATGTCGCCATGCACATATCAATTTATTTTTTAACCTAGACCAGTGGATGGCCTGGAGGACATTTGAGTGGTTTATCGCTATGCAATTGAAGAATTGGGTTGGTATTGTCAATGAATATTGAAAGAGTGCGTTTGGTGAAATATGGGCATTGAGCAGAAAAAAAGACACTTAATTTTGCCAATCTGTATTTTAGGATGGATGGACTTCTTATATATTTAAAAATATTTGGATATTATTAGTCCTTGTACTCTCTATTTGTTTCTTTTAGGTACTTCAGTGCGTCTTGTGAATAAGCACAATGAGCCATTCCTTGATTGGCCTTAAACAGCTCAGCTAACTTTTGGTATGCTTGTCTGGTCTTTGGCTTGGTCATTTGTCTTTTTTGTGCTCCAATGCAGTAACCTTATTTGTAAGAAAATACACTGATTTGTGGTTTTTAAATAAGCACTTTAAAGAAAGAAAAGAGCCATTATGTTTCATGTAGTAAACGTTTAATATTTATTTCCATGTTACATTCAATTTAAAAAAACTCACTCAGTTTTGTGGCACTAAAACATACTTTGCAACATCTGCAATTTTTTAATTGTAGCAGGAATTCCTCTGTGATGCTAAATAAATCATTGTTATCAGCATTCTGATTGGTTACAACTGACAGCAAAGCACAGGGAATTATTTGGAAGGATCTAACAACAATCCACTTTTCTGGTGTGACTATGTGATACGAGAGGACATGGAAGCCCACAGGTCATTTATGATACATAGCTGCCAAAGGGCTCAGATTCTGGCAACCAAGAGAGTGGGAGTTAAAGTGAACCTGTCTTTCCTATTTATTAAATTTCAAAAAAGGAATTTTATCGTCAGGCTAAATACTTAAACTCATTATCTAACAGCTGTTGTCTCACCTAAAAGATTTCAAGGCAGTCGCTGCTTTCGACAGATGCTCAACACATGCTTTGCTGTCAGGACTAGTACAGCATGCCATTGAAATGATGGCAGGTCCAATCAAAATATTTAGCTTGATAGCAGGTTCCCTTAAAAACATAGTAGTGTTTGCAATTTACCCAAGAATTTTGCCAAACATAAGTAATGCCGCATACACATGACAATTTTTCGGGTTGTAAAAAAATCAGTTATTTTTTTATGTCATAAAAAAATGATCGTGTGTGGGCTCCAGAGCATTTTTCACGACGTAAAAAATGGCCATTAAAAATTTAGAACATTCTCTAAATTTTCAAGTCGTTTTTAACGTTGTAAAAAATGGTCGCGTTTGGGCTTTAACGATGTGAAAAAAACGCGCATGCTCAGAAGCAAATTATGAGACGGGAGCGCTCATTCTGGTAAAACTAGCGTTCGTAATGGAGATAGCACATTCATCACGCTGTAACAGACTGAAAAGCGCGAATCGTCTTTTTTTTTTTTTTTTTTTCAAATATAATTTTATTTTATTTTATAGAAACATACATACAATAACAACATTACCACACGATTTAAACTTACACGCAAAGTTCACACATAGAAATCTCAGACACAGCTGGACGTATAAACTAGAGTAGATAACCCAACTCAGGAGGCCCTTAACTTAAAGCTCCCAGTCATCAGTTCAATGACCCCCTTAGATATTTTCCGCATTGCAACAGAGTCATCAAGTGGGGGAGGGGGGTGGCACTCTGTCGCGTCTATCGGCCGTCCGATACTCTTATCGCAAATCGTCTTTTACTAACACAAAATCAGCAAAAGCAGCCCCAAGGGTGGCGCCATCCGAATGGAACTTCCCCTTTATAGTGGCGTTGTACGTGTTGTACGTCACCGCGCTTTGCTAGAGCATTTTTTTTCACGATCGTGTGTAGGCAAGGCCGGTTTAACAATAACCGGGTTGAAAAAAAACGTTGTTTTTTCTAGACCATTGTCGTGTGTACGCGGCATCAGTTTTACCATAGGGAGACAGGCCAAACCTGCCCCAATTCTAGTGAAAAATGTGTTATTAGCTTTGGACCACCCAGTGGCGGCTGGTGCTCCATTTTTTGTCTCGATCGTCAGCCCACTAGCCCCACACTTACCCCATCTAGGTCGTGGGCAGGGCTTCCTCCTCGTCAGCTTCACTCTGCGTCTACGCCTCCTCTGCATCAAGGCGGCTTCCCCTGTGTCTTCTCCTCTTCCTCCTCCTTGGCGGCCAATACGATCACTGCTCCTCTTGGCCAATCAGGACCCGCTTCCTGATTAGCTGGGAGGAGAATCTTGGAAGACAATAGCGAATATTAATTCACTATTGTCACACAACTGGGTGGGCTCAGGACGCAGTGCCCACCCTTTTTTTAAGCCAATCAGAGCCTCTGGCTCTAATCATGTGCTTCTAAAAAAAATCAAACTACAACATTGGAATCCAATGCATCCGGTGCCCTGCATGTAGATTAGGGGCCGAAAATAGAAAATCACCAATTTTTTTTATAAACATCTGGCATAGCTGGTTGAATTCCCCAGAGGTGGCACCCCCGCAGCTGGTTCTAGATAAGTTACTACTGGGCTAGATAATTACCTGCACTACTTCCAGGTGAATGACCATATGAAACTACTTATGACCTGTCAGCAATGATATACCTTATGTGATATCAGACAAGAACGTGTGGTATTGGGTTCTCTCTATGTACTTCCTGTTGATTTGTTCTTCTCTTCTTGTTTTTCTTTTTTTCTTGTCTATCAGTTTATATTTCATTGCTAGTGTAAAGAACGTGAGGTATTACACAATTCCTATCCTTCTGTTGACAGACTAGTTGGTTACGCAGTTACTACACATTATTTCTTGTTATGAGGATTGTATCTCCTGATTTATAGGGACTGTATGCCTACACACTTGTAACATGGAATGCCTTGTGCTATATTCAATAAAATTATATTTTGTTGATAAAAAAAAAAAAAAGATTAGGGGCCGGAAGCATGGATTAAGGGGGCGGCGCGCCTGCGCCCTTATGGAAGGGCTGCCACTGGGGCCAACATAGGCCAAACCTACCACAATTCTAGCTAAAATGTGTAATTTTTCTTTTGCTCTTATTGGAAACTATAGTAGTTAAAGTGAAACTATGTGTAACATCAAAAAGGAAATATATGCTACAGTCTGTCGCCTAGTATTACCACATTAGTCTATTTTCTTTTTTTTTTAATTCTCCCTGTAATATAGTTTTAAACTCTTGACCACTGGGCACTTAAACCCCCTTCCTAACCAGACCAATTTTCAGCTTTCGGTGCTCTCACAATTTGAATGACAATAACTCAGTCATACAACATTGTGTCCATCTGAAATTTGTGCCTTTTTTTCCCCCACAAATAGAGCTTTCTTTTGGTGGTATTTGATCACCTCTGGGTTTTTTATTTTTTGCGCTATAAAAGAAAAAACACTGAAAATTCTGTAAAAAAAAAAAAAATATTGTTTCTGTCATATTAGCAGGTATTGCGGAGTATTGCAGAGTATTGGGGGTATTGCAGAGTATTGGGGGTGTTGCAGAGTATGGGGGTATTGCAGAGTATTGGTGGTATTGCAGAGTATGGGGGGTATTGCAGAGTATGGGGGGTATTGCAGAGTATGGGTGGTATTGCAGAGTATGGGGGGTATTGCAGAGTATGGGGGGTATTGCAGAGTATGGGGGGTATTGCAGAGTATTGCACAGGGAGGGATGGATGGCTGGAACTGTGACTGCATTTGTCACAGATCCAGCCCACAGCAGCTGCTGCTGCTTCCGCTCTCCCCCCTCTCCTCTCACACTGTACCGATCGGTACAGAGAGGACAGGGAGGAACCGGCGTCATGACATGACGCCGGTTTGTTTACAAGTGATCGCTCCGTCATTTGACCGAGCGATCACGTGGTAAACGGCCGCTATTAGCGGCAATTTACCGCGATCTGTGATGCGCCGGGTCTTCTAGACCCGGCGCTCACAGATGATTCCGGGAGCGCGCCCCAGGGGGCGCGCGAGTGAAGGATTCTGGGAGGACGTCCTCCCAGAATAACTCCACGGCGCTGTAGACGTCTTTTGTCTATGGCGCGGTGGGGAAGTGGTTAATACATGTTGCTTTAGCCAGTAGATCCATTATTTTTCCATTTTGTTTAACAGGTTGACAGTGCTGTTCATTGTACAGTAAAATTGTGCAGCAGTTCTGTCACACTGTGGAGTTAGATGGACATCTACTTTTGGTTTGACTTTAAATAAGTGTCAAATAAATTACAGCCCTAATGCCTTTTAAGCAGCTGTAGCAAATGATTTCTTTTTTTTTTCCACTTGGAAAAAAAGGTTTAGACCATATGAATAAATGGTAACCATTATAAACATCCATGGCAGTGTTATATGGTTTGTCCCAACCCCTGTAGCTGTCACTTATGGTGGACATGTATAGGTTGCATGTATATGCTGATTTTTTTTTTTTTTTAAAGCCTTTAAAATAAAAAGAAAAAAGGAATTGAAATACTGAATACTATCATGACAGGTATTAACTCTATATACTTACTATAATACAATATATTTTATTATATCAGTCTTTTCATTTTATCAGTAGATGATTTAGCCATTTGTATTTTAGAACATGGAGGTATCATCACAGAATATGCTAGCACTATAAACGGAAGATCTACAATTGGCATTTGAAGACAGTTGTGCCCTACGGGTAGCTTATAAAGCAGGGAGCAGCACTGCTGCCAGATAACACGCTATAAATTATAATGTAGGTGGTAATAAAACAGATATTTGTTTGCTCTGAGCTTTGTAAGCATGAGTACATTATGTGTAATCCTTCTTAATATTAGAGCATAACCTAAAAGCAAGTCGAAATTCCCACAGTGTACATTTAAGCTAATTGCTGCCGTGATATTTATGAAATTAATGAATGTCTAGACAGAGCTTTTAGCGCTGCCCATTACACCCCAAGAAAATTACAGGAAATCCCATCTTTATGACAAGTACGGGCATTTATCGCTGTGAACAAAATATTGACAATATATTATGCAGAGGTCACTCCATTAACCCATTAAACATAAATTGATTTAGAAATGGCACAAATTATCAGTCACATAGCAGTGTTTTAGCTATACCAACTTAAAAATATTGACCAATATTGAATACATAAAAGTATGACTTCCCTCTACCAAACAAGCATGGTGACCTATAACAGTACACAGCTTTGAGTAGATTCCTACAGAAACTAGCAAAACCTGAATGTTTCCTACTGGAACCAGTGGGCCTGATTTACAGATGGGATTATGTACGAACAAGCAGATTGTGCTCTGATGGAATGAAATGTACTATGCACACTAACATGGGATGCATTATATATATATATATATATATATATATATATATATATATATGTATGTGGAGTTTACTAACCCATTTGGTTTGCTATGAAAGGTACAAACTAGAATCCAAACATAGGCCAGATAAATTGTGTGTGCCAAAAAGTCAAGCGTTGGATCTATCAAATTTCTGTTGAAATTATTAAAGCAGAACTGTAGGCAAAACATTATTTTTCACTTAGGATAGAGTAAGGGAGGGTTATTACCCCAGCTATAAAGTTCCGCTGCCAAGCCGGAGGTGGAGAAAAGATGTGAAGTTCCAAGTCCTGGACAATGCTTATATGGACTCTCACCTTACAGAGGTAGGCTTGGGCCACTACATTGTGATAGTTAGGATTAGGGAAAGGACATTGTTCTTGCTTTATTATCATGCTGCATTTCAACAGTAAAGTTATGTCAACCGTTCTAAGCCTGAAGATATTCAAAAGGGGTGAATGTTGGTTCTGTCGTGTTCCAAAGAACCTGGGTCTGTAATTGCACTATAGGGTATAGAGTAACTCTACTACAAAAGGTTAACTCGGAAAGACAAGGAAGAAATGTGTAGTTGCTTTGGATTACTAAGTGAAAAAACAAGCTACATGCAACCAGTCATTAATAATATTAATGCCATAAATCTATCCCCTATTTTGTAGACGCTATAACTTTTCCGCAAACCAATCAATATACGCTTATTGCAATTTTTTTACCAAAAATATGTAGAAGAATACATATTGGCCTAAACTGATTCGTTTTTTTTTTTTGAGTATTTAATACACCAAATAGTTAAAAATATTGGTATTTTTTTTCAAAGTTTACTTTTTTTGTTTATAGCGCAAAAAATTTAAACCGCAGAGGTGTTCAAATACCACCAAAAGAAAGCTTTGTCTCTGAGAAAAAAAAATTGTTTGGGTAGAGTCCCACGGCCGTGCAATTGTCAGTTAAAGCGACATAGTGCTGTATCAGAAAAAATGGCCTTGTCAGGAGGGGGCAAATCCTTCCAGGGCTGAAGTGGTTAAGGATTTTTTTTGTTTTACGAATAAGATCTGCTGAAAAAAATCAGAGATTCTGACTTGAACTGCTTTTTTTTACCTGCTATTTCATACATCGGGAGTGGGTGGGGCAGCTATTATGGTAGCTCAGAGTTCATTCACTGGTTGTATATGTTACAAGAAGCAGAGTTCGGATTCAGTAAAGAAATAATTGTAGCCTCAAAAAAGTGAGTTCCACATGTCAGGGTATATGCATAGGTATCACTGGACAGAATGAAGAACTGGCGATACATAAAATAAATTGACATGAAAGCCGTAGCCATTACAGCTATGTGAAACTAAGTCTCTCCTTGCCTTCCATTCTCTTTTCAGCTTATTGCAGCTCATATGGAGTGTCTGTGCCCCTCCCTGTGTTACATGTAATCAGAGTATCAGACTAGTATGACTAGGACGGCTCCTTCAGGCAGTTTGCTGGGTGCTTTTATATACGTCTGAAGCAGGGAACAGCAGTATTAGCACATAGCTTGAACTCCTTCTTAGGACACACCATGGCTCTGACAGCATCGACAGGTTTACATTCCTTATCATATGTTATAAAATACATCTGTTGTTCACATTTGCTATGTTGATGAAACTGTCAGGTCACAACTTGCACAATCCTCAACTGACAAAACTGGTGATATAGTACTGACATTACAAACAAGACTTTTTTTTTTTTTTTTCTGGCAAAATATATGGTGTTAATACAACGTGGATAACACACAGAAGCCATGGTCTCAGTAATTTGTAAAATGTGTGTGCCTCCTAATAAGACGCTTGAGGTCTCATATTAAAATACCACCAATTCCCTCTAGTTTAGGCTCTGCTATTCAAGGAAAATACGGCAAGATGTAATTCAGTTGATTGAAATTCTCTGTGGCCTCAATTATGGCCCCCGTGCTCAGGATTGGATTTAGCACTCTCATTATGATCTAGTTCATAAAGAACACACAAACACTTTTTGGCTGATTAATTAATGAAAAAATACATTTGTACTGCTAATCAGAATCCTTCCTTTGTGTTAATCAGTTGTGGTAAAGTACTGTAATACAGTAAATCTTGGCGTTTTGCAAGACGAGCAATTTTTTTTTTTATAAATTTTGACCTGATATACAAGTGATGTATTGATATAAGAGTAGTGTCAAGTCACAGTTGAGTATAAAATAGAAGAGAGATGCCTCTAAAGCCTCGTACACACGACCGTTTTTCGGCAAAAAACAGCAAGAAAACTGCTTCTTGCCCAGAAAACCATTCGTGTGTACGAGGCTTTCAGGTTTCTCGTCTAAGTTTCTGGCCTGAATCTCGACGAGAAAAAAAGAGAACCTGCTCTCTTTTTTCTCGTCGATATTCTTGTCGGCCTGTTTCTCAACGAGAAACCCGAAAGTGTGTATACTTACCTGTCGCCGTGGAAACCCGTGCATGCTCGAAATGACTTTGACGCATGCGCGGTAGCTTCCACGGCATAGGTAGGGTGAAGCTAGATGGCAGCGACGGCATTAAATGTGACAAGTGCATGCTCGTCGTACGCGTTGGCGTCACCGTGTTCTTGCCTTACAAGAGAACTGCGGTTCTTTTGAAAGGTCAGTGTGTACACTCGGGTGGCAAGAGATTCTTGCCAAGAATCTCGTCAGGGAAAACTACAGGTTTTTCCTGACGAGATTCTTGCCCGTGTGTACTGGGCCTAAGTGTAGCAATATGGTATGGAGTATACCATAGTATGGAGGCATCCGGGGTAAAGCTGTCCACATAGACCAATCTCCGCAAAGCCATCAACATCATCCCTTCCACGCTGTGCTCTACTAGCCCTTCAAGCTTTGTTTTCAGGTCGCTCTACTGCAGGGTAGTGTCACAATTGCAGACTGACAGGGGTGAGAGCCAGCAGAATGGAGGACGGTCTATGTGGACAGCTTTACCCCCGATGCCTGCATACTTAGATGTGCCTATTTTAATCATCAACCATGGGAGTTGCTAAATGTTGTATCTTCATTAAATTTAACCATATTGCTACACTTAGGCCCCGTACACACGACCAGTTTCCTCGGCAGAATTCAGCTTCCGACCGAGTTTCTGGCTGAATTCTGCCGAGAAACCCGGCCGTGTGTACACTTTCGGCCGAGGAAGCCGACGAGGACCTCGGCGAGGAAATAGAGAACATGTTCTCTATTTCCTCGTTGTTCTATGGGAGCTCTCGGCCCGCCGAGCTCCTCGGCGGCTTCAGGGCTGAACTGGCCGAGGAACTCGATGTGTTTGGGGCCTAAGAGGCACCTGTCTTCTCTTTTATACTCTGTAGCGCCTGCTGGATTTTGCTTCTAATCCCCATGTGGAGGCTTCCATTTGTGGATGGACATTTTATGGTTACACAACCTATCACATTGCTATAATCTTTTTATATGGACTATAAACTGAAGGATTTATGAATAAATGGTTGTGGAACGAATCATCTGGATTTCCATTATTTCTTATGGGAAAATTTGCTTTAATATACAAGTGCTTTGGATTACAAGCATGCTTCCGGAACGAATTATGTTTGCAATCTATGGATTTACTGTAATAGCAGTTATGTGATTGGTTGCTAGGGGAAACACAGACAGTTTTCTGTGTCTATCACCACAGTTAGTAGGCATTGGCCCCATTTAGGGGGAGTACGGTTATCCCTTTATATGAGACCACCAAAAAAAACAAAAGCAATTTCCTTGGGATTTTCAAGGTACTAAATAGTGTGTCATATTTAAAATAAGACTTATGCCCCGTACACACAATCAGAATTTGCGATGGCCTAAAATCCGATGGAATTTTTTGTCGGAATTCCATTCAAGCTGTCTTGCATACACACTGTCAGGCCTCGTACACACGACCGTTTTCCTCTACAGAATCCATCAAGAAACTTGGTGGCAGAGCTTTTTTGCCGAGGAAAATGGTTGTGTGTATGTTTTTCATCGAGAAAACTGTCGAGGAACTCGATGAGAAAAAAGGAGAACAAGTTCTCTTTTTCCTCGTCGGGAGTCTCAATTTCCTCGTCGTGTTCCTCGTCGGGCTGGTTTTCGACGAGAAACACGTTCGTGTGTATGCTTAGTAACCCGCGTATGCTCAGAATAAAGTATGAGACGGGAGTGCACCTTCAGTAAAAGTAGCGTTTGTAATGGAGATAGCACATTTGTCACGCTGTAACAGACTGAAAATCGTCTCTTACCAAACTTTTACTTAACACGCAGTAACATGAGATTAGCAAAAGCAGCCCCAAGGGTTGTGTCAGTGAAATCGAACTTCGCCTGCCGTCGTACGTGTTGAACGTTACCAGGTTTGAGAACAACGAGATTTGGTCTTGACAGTGTGTACGCAAAGAAAGCTTGTCAAGATTCTCGACAAGCCTAACAAGGAACTCGTTGAGGAAAACGATGTTTAATTTACGACGAGTTCCTCGGTCGTGTGTGTACGAGACCAAATTCCGACTGTCCGTAAACGCGGTGACGAGAAAAATTAAGTTCAATGCTTCCGAGCATGCGTCGACTTGATTCTGAGCATGCGTTGTTTTTTTTCTCCGTCAGAGTTGCATCGGAAAAAAATAAAACATGTTCTATTTCTAAACACCAACGGAAATTCCGATCGTGTGTATGGGGCATTACCTATTTTCTTGGTATAGTTATATGACATGCTTCAATGGTTATCCAACCGGTTACTGGAATTTGTGGTTTTGCTTAGTTTAATTTCCCTTCTATGTCTTCCAATTGCAATGCAGCATCTTCTTGTGATATTTCCCAAATCCTTTTGTAAATCTCACCTTTACAGTGATTTGGGATTGTCCATTTGAAGACTGTTTGGAAGTATAATAAAAATGATCAAAATTCAAAGAGCATAAATGCACAGATATTAAAATCACAAACAGCGCTAATGGTGACAGTTCTAGTGTAGATGCACAAGGCACCACGTCTACACTCCAATGTTGCGTGGAAGTATACTTAGTACAAATGACATGATGTGCCTGCTGCATTATTTTTTTTACCAAAACGTTCAATTAAAACCAGTATAAAATGAACAAAAAACATTGATTTCTTGATGTTGCTTGACGGTAGGGTTGAGTTCTGTGCGTATCGTGAGTACTTGTTCAGAAGCCTTGGCTGATGCTTAGTCTACAATAATAGAAATAATTATGATTATTACATATTACTAACAATTCACACTAGTGTTGGATGTGGTTGATGCCAACACTTAATAAGGTCATCTTGACGAGAATAAAAGTTAGCCAGATTCAAAACCTTATGCCGCGTACACACGATCATTTTTCGGCATGAAAAAAACTTAGTTTTAAAAAAATGTCATTTAAAATTATCGTGTGTGGGCTTCACATAATTTTTCGGGTTCTGAAAAACGACAACATTTATTTTCGAGCATGCTGCATTTTTTAACGACGTTTTAACCACTTAAGGACCGCCTCCTACAGATATACGTCGGAAGAATGGCACGGCTGGGCACAAGCACGTACCTGTACGTCCTCTTTAAGTGCCCAGCCGTGGGTCGCCGTGGCAGTGGGACCCGCGGACCCGATCACCGCTGGAGTCCAACTGATTCAATTCAAAATACTAACAACTTACAAAGCCATCCACAACTCAGCCCCCAGCTACATCACTAGCCTAGTCTCAAAATACCGACCTAATTGTTCCTTTAGTTCCTCCCAAGATCTCCTTCTCTGAAGCTCCCTTGTCACCTTCTCCCATGCTCGCCTCCAGGATATTTCCTGAGCTTCTCCAATACTCTGGAACTCCCTACCCGAATCTGTCTGATCATCTCCTACTCTGTTTGCTTTTAGACAATCCCTGAAAACCCTTTCCTTCAGAGAAGCTTATCCTGCCCACACCTAGCAACTGTACTTTTATTTTCGCCATCAATTATTACCCTTTGTATCACTTGACCCTCCCTTTTAGATTGTAAGCTCTAACAAGCGGGCCCTCTGATTCCCCCTGTATTGAATTGAATTGTATTGTAACTTTACTGTCTGGCCTTGTGTTGTAAAGCACTGCACAAACTGTTGGTGCTATATAAATCCTGTATAATAATAATAATTATAATTATAATAGGCATCTTTAAAAGGCTCAGATCAATGCAGCATTGTAATCATACGACATCATTAATTGTATTGTTTTAAATACAAGTAGTGTAATTGCCTGAATTCGACCTGGTATCAGCCTCTCATAGACACTACAGATGATATTACAGGCTGGAGTATGAGAGGAAGAAGCAGTTCAAGCATGTTGATAGAAGAAAGCAGAAGTGGGCTGAATGATGCTGGCCATCAGATTGAGGATATCTAGTGGCAAATCAAAAAGTAATGCAGGAGAAATCTCTGGACTGAATCTCTGCAACAAAAGCAACCACATATATTGTTATTGTATCTTCCAATGACGATTCATTTTTATCTTACTTTTGCCTTGAGTTCTGCTTTATTGTTTCATCAGGTAAATACGGTTCCTTTTTAATTGTCCTCAACACAGGCTTCAGGTTCTAAAATGCTAGTCTGAAGAACAATGGGCCAGATTCACATACCCGCGGCGCAGCGTAACGTAAACCGTTTACGTTACACCGCCGCAAGTTTTCAGTCTAAGTGCCCGATCCACAAAGCACTTACCTGGAAATTTGCGGCGGTGTATCGTAAACACGTCCGGCGCAAGGCGGTCCAATTCAAATGGGGCGGGTACCATTTAAATTAGGAGCGCTCCCGCACCTGACGTACTGCGCATGCTCCTGTCGCAAATTTCCAGACGTGCTTTGTGCAAAATTACGAGGCGCCGGCGTTTTGAGAATCGCGACGTCAACAAAGTACTTACGCCGGGAAAAAGAAAAAATTCAAAAAAAATTCAAAAGCGACGCGGGAAAGACGGGCATACTTTAACATGGTGGAGTAATTTTCCACCATGTTAAAGGTGCACTATCTTTGCGACGGAAATCTAACACTTGCGACGACGTAACGACGGGAAAAATCTTCGTGGATCGCCGTAACTCCTAATTTGCATACCCAACGCTGGTTTACGACGCAAGCTCCCCCCCAGCGGCGGCCGCGGTATTGCATCCTAAGATCCGAAAGTGTAAGTCCATTACACCTGTCGGATCTTCTGGCTATCTATGCGTAACTAATTCTATGAATCAGTCGCATAGATACTCTGAGAGATACGACGGAGTATCTGAGTCGTATCCCCTTTGTGAATCTGGCCAAATGTGTACAGCAGGCCTTTAGAAACCAGTGTGATCTGAACCTTAGTATTTCAACTGTATAATTAGCTGTTTTGGCTTGAAGTCAACCCTTAGCGCTCCCAAAAAATGACATGCGGAATCTGATTGGTTGCTGAAGGCATTTATTTCACTCATTATAAATATCATCTGTTAATCTCATCTTTTAATGTAAATTAATCCCTTAATAGCTAGACCTGTTTCGCAAACATTATCTTCACCTAAAGTAGTTAACCTAGAGCAGCTTCAGGCATCAAGTAAAATCCATCAACGATATGTTAATGCTTTTCAGAAAACCATACAGCCATGGTAAAGTCGGAACCTCCACTTAATTTTCACTGAAACTTGTCCTCCAAAAAATAAACATTGTCAGACTACCCAACTCTTCTTCATTCGCCTATTGGAGGCATTTGCCTTACTTCCTTTCCTAGGAAATCCCTCTTAAACAATGAAAACCTGAAATAGGATCTAACCCTTCCTTTTCTCTACAGATTGAAACAGAAGGTTTTGGCTGTAAATTGACATTAGTTCTTGCTTTTCAATTTGGCAAACTAGGACCTAATATTTTTAGCAGAAAATTTGGTAATGTCACTATCCCATATTGACTTCTTTCAGCAAGCCACCTGCAAGCTTTCTTCAATAGCATTTCTTGGCAGTTTCTACATCCAGGCTCTAGTGGCTTTAGCCCTGGTTTACACTGGTGCGATTTGACATGTCAAATCGCATGTCAGATCGACGGCATTTGCCGGCAATGGCACCGTCCTAATCGGTGCGACGCCGCATCTGCTAAAAGTAGTTTCTGTACTACTTTTTGCGATTTCGGCCCACGATTTACATTGGCATCTGTGCAGAAACTGCACAGATGTCTCTGTAATTGTGGCCGAAATCGGGACTGACAAGTGGGAGTGAAATTGTGTGAGTTCAGCTGAACTCGCACAGCTTCATTCCCGCAGCCCAGTGTGAACCTAGGCTTAAGGTAGAATTTTAGCATCTTGTCAGGTAGATTATCCGTGGTCATCAACCTTGTCCTGCAGGGCCCACTAACAGGCCAGGTTTGCAAGATAACTGAAACACATCACAGCTGATATAATTTGCTTCTCAGTGATTGCAGTATTCTAGTCTGCATCTCCCCAAGGTAATACATAAAACCTGGCCTGTTAGTGGGCCCTGCAGGACAGGGTTGATGACCACTGGATTTGATGATCCAAAGCACAGTGGGTACAAAACAGGGAAGTATCGTAGGAGCTCTGGTTCCCTTGATGGACAAGGTTTGGTAGTCTAACTACCGTACTAGAAATTGTTGGTGGTAACTCTCCATCAACAGGTGCATTCCAAAGAGTCCCCAGAAAAATCTGTTAAATTTTAAGTTATATAAAATTTTTATAGACTAAATGACAGTGGGGGGCAGAAACACAGTTTGGAGCTAGAAGGAGAGCATAGAGGTATCAGGAAAGAGGTTGCATGGTTCAGAAAGTGAACATGGAGGGGTATGATGACCTTGGGCCTTCCAGGGAGCATGTAGAATGCCACAAGTAAACCAGCAATACACACCTCACTTTTTTTCCCCGAACAGGGAGGTAATGATGGATGTTCTAAAGATATTGAATAATTAGGGAGTTTGGGTTCACTAAAGAGATGGGCGGTGTTGGTGAAGGTTTAAAGTACACAATGCATGTAGAGAGTAGAGGAGGGTTAAGAGAAAATGTTTTCCTTTTCTTTTTTTTGGGAAGGGGGGATATTTGATGTTAATGTGGTGTTTTTCTTGATATTATGGAAAAAACATGTTATGTGGTGTTTTCGATGGATATGTTAAATCTTAATAAAAATACATTTTTAAATAAGGAAAAAAAGTGAGATATAGCACATAAAAAGTGCTCCGTGCTTGTAAATAAATTCATATAAATTCAATAAAATGTATGAATAAAGTTCATATGAAAAAAAAAAACAGCAATACACACCTCACTTTTAAATACGGCTAAACAGAGAGATATTTTCAGTAAGGCAAAAAGCAAAGTAAAGTATTCGATAGAAACCACTTGTAATTTATTAATTGTCTCATTCCAAAAGAAAAGTAGTTTGACTGTTCTGGACTTCCGCTATATAAACTGTTTCGCTTCCTTTCCAAATCTGATTAATGTGCACCTTTAAAAATTTTAGTGTGTGTGATTGGTTTTAGATTAATTAATGTTTGGATTGGTAAGTATAGTAGTAAAGTAAGCACTTGCCATTTAAATAGATATGTTTGTTTTTATTTTGAAGCTGTAGTAAACTCTACTGTTGTGTTTTTTTTAAATGAGCCCCTGCAGGTTTAAGCCATAATATGCTAGTATGCACCATGTATTAGCACATTATGACAGGCTTACATTTTAAACAGAGCCCTCCTGAGCTGTTACCGCTCCCTGTGCTTCCATCTACACCTGGGTTTGCGCTCCCTAAGTGTTTGAATGGCGGGGCTGCAATTATGTTACTTTTGCGCATGCACACAGGAGTCGTGCTCGTGGCAAGGTGCTCTCTGCATTCAGGGCACACTCATTGACACAGAAATTGTTATTATTATACAAGATTTATATAGCGCCAATAGTACTTTACAACATGAGGGCAGACAGTACAGTTACAATGCAATTCAATCCATGAGGAATCAGAGGGCCCTGCTCATTAGAGCTTACAGTCTAGAAGGGAATGATGTCTATTGATGTCATTGGCTGCAGCCAATGTGAATATTTTCAATATAAGAAGAGTTTACCACTGCATTAATAATCAAGGAACACTAATACTTTGTTTTTAGTCGATTGAAGAATGCATTCACAAAAAAAGACAACTATTTTAGCTTAGTTTTAATACACAAAAATGCAAACCTCAATGGAAATATATATATAAACTAGCTATTTTACCTATTGAAGGATTTAAATTTTTGCCCATCCAGTCCTGAGATTTACACAGCCCACATAGCTCAGCCAGGTGGTGACACCATTTACAGTGCCCTCTCTCCATTTACAGTACCCTCTCTCCATTTACAGTACCCTCTCTCCATTCACAATGCCCTCTCTCCGTTTACAGTACCCTCTCTCCATTTACAGTACCCTCTCTCCATTTGCAGTGCCCTCTCTCCATTTACAGTGCCCTCTCTTTTATTATCCTGCCTGCTGACTGGATAATGAAAGAATAACAGCAGATTGCATTTACATGCCACACACCTGATTGTCTCCTAGGGCTGCCACTTCCTATCCCAGTCTAAGTATAGTGGATTGCAAGAGGCTGATATCAAGTAAAACGTTTTTTTTTGCATTTATTAATTAACACAAAGCTGTGTTTGAGTATTTTTATCAGCCTGGAGTTCTGTTCGGTTTTAATACATAGTAATTGTATACAGCATATGTAAAGAGGAAAGTACAGTCATTTTTTGTTGTTTACTTCACAACATTTTTCTTGCCAAATATATGTTCTCCATGTGCAGTATTTCATCAAAATGTTTTACAGCCATCATGGATTTTCTGTAAAAATACTAAACCCCTAAAGGGTCCAGATATTATATCAGTGGCGTTTTTAGTGAACTCGTCGCTGCAGATCTGATTACTCTTCTAAAGTTTATGGAGAGATTTGTTTCCAATATGGGACCTGGAGGAGGAATTACCGTAATAATATTAGTCAATGAGCAGAAGTATGACCTTGTTCTATCACTATACTACAGCCCTTTAAAGGCCATTTAAAGAGGTGCAGATGTATAAAAGTACCCCAACAAAACATGGAACGTTAGTGTGGGTTTCTGTTTACTTAAAATAATATTAGAAAATATATTGGTTTGAAAAAAAATCACTTCTATGAAGTCACTTTCCTTTACAAAAATGCCAGAGTAATGTGGTTAGTGTCATGGACATGCAATAATGTCTGGCAGCTTACCTTCTCTTCCATGTGTCCATTAGAGGCCTGACTCTCTTTCTGGCTGCCTTTTATCACCTCTCCTCCCTGTATGGCTCCACCCCAGGCCATCCCAGGAAGTCTATATTACCTAGTGCACTGCAGGTCTGCTTGGCTGTTCAACTTTGTTTGTTAGCTTGTGTTCCTGTCTGCCATGTGCTACGTTAACCTTTCTGTGTACCGATTTTGGCTCGTTTCTGACTATTCCTGTTTGCCTGTGACCCTGACCTTTGGCCTGTGCCTTGGATACCCTCGTCTGTCTGTTTCGCCCGACCTCGGCTTAACCATCACTATCCCTTGTGTCCTCAGTGGCTGCTTCCCCTTTCTCCCTACGGAGCGTGACCTGGGGGACCCCAGGGGCCGCGACCTGGGTTCAGTTGCAGCGAAGGCCATCCTCACCACTAGAGGCTTTGGTGAACACCTGCTGGACCTTAGACTCCACGCCCTGGGGAATCTTGGGCTCACGTTTCCTATCCATCTGCAGCAGTCTGCTACTGGGTTCACTACCTTGCGGTGCACCCCTGTCTCAAACGGGGTGCATTTGTCACCTGGCCACAGGTGACCTGACAGTTAGTATGGCACTCAATCATTTATTGAACAAAATGATCAATAGATGTAATGGTGTACTGTGAAAAAGCACCCTTGTCCTCAAAAGCGAAAATTACCGAAATTTAGCAGAATTTTTTTCTTATAGATCATTTTGCATAACTGTCCACTAGTTTTAGAACACTTTTTCATAATTGTCCACTGGTCTCTGATCACTTCTCAATAACTGTCCACCAATCTCTGACCACTTCTCCATAACTGTCCACCAGTCTCTGGCCACTCTTCCATTACTTTCCACCAGTCTCTGACCACTCTTCCATAACTGTCTACCAGTCTCTGACCATTTCTCAGTAACTGTCCACCAGTCTCTGACTACTTCTCAATTACTGTCCACCAGTCTCTGACTACTTCTCAATAGCTGTCCGCCAGTCTCTGACCACTCTTCCATAACTGTCCACCAGTCTCTGACCATTTCTCAATAACTGTCCCCCTCTGTGCTGCTCCATGTCCCCCTCTCTTCTCCTCCATGTCCCTCTCTTTTCTCCTCCATGCTGTTGTCCCCCCTCTCTTCTCCTCTGTGTCCCCCTCTCTTCTCCTCTGTGCTGTTGTCCCCCTCTCTTCTCCTCCGTGTCCCCCTCTCTTCTCCTCCGTGCTGCTGTCCCCCTCTCTTCTCCCCCTCCGTGCTACTGTCCCCCTCTATTCTCCTCCGTTCTGTTGTCCCCCTCTCTTCTCCTCTGTGTCCCCCTCTCTTCTCCTCCGTGCTGCTGTCCCCCTCTCTTCTCCCCCTCCGTGCTACTGTCCCCCTCGATCTGTCAGGATGGAGAGCGGAGGTAGGAGCCGGTAAATCCTTTTCCGAATACACAGAGTCAGTGATCACTGACTCTGTCTATTCACATAACTGAAACATCATGAACTGTGTTTACAATGTTTCAGTTTATGAATGGAGAGGAGCCGCTGTCTTCTCTCCATTCATTTTCAGCGCAGCTGAGGCTGCTGAGAAAGGGACTGGGGAATCTGTGTCCCTAGTCCCTTTCCCTGTCTCAAAAGGGAGATGTCAGAGGTCTGTTAAGACCGTTGATATCTCACCAAAGCCCCCCAACAGGGCTGATAAAAAAAAAAAGAATTGCAGTAAATAATATATATATTTTTTTTAAATAATAAAAAATTAAATAAAAAACACACTGACACCCCCTCCCTTAAAAAAAAAAAAAACATTGTAAAAAAAAATAAAAAACACTGACACATGTGCCACTGTCACATGCAATTAAAAAAAGTATCAGTAATCGGTATCGGCGAGTACTTGAAAAAAAGTATCAATAAAAAAGTATCGGTACTTGTACTCGGTCTTAAAAAAGTGGTACCTGTACAACCCTACTCAAAATCATATCTTAAGTTATTTTCTCCATATAATACAATTTTTTTTTTGTTTTCTGAGTAGCTGAGGCTGTAAGAACCTTTAATTACTGGTGCTAATTCTGCATGTAGCTTATGATAAAGAACTACTGTCCATAAGTATAGGAACGGTCTTGCCTTTGCCATTCAGTGGATAATTGTTCAAAACAATTGCGCTAGCTCCTTTGCTGAAAACAGTGTCTTGTTTATCCATTTGCACAGGGTTGTTTTTTAAAGTACCTATTCCTGAGAACAAAAGGTTGTTTGATTTCTTGGGCTTTTAACAGTTTTTATCTTAAACATACATAATAACAGCAGAGTATCATGACTACATTCACCAACAGATGCTTTCATCATACAAACCCATCTACCATCCAGAATGCTTGGTGTTAGAACAAGCAGCCGTAATTTCTTCACATAATTTAAAGTGTTGTTTTAAGGTTTGAATATTTTGATAATTCTTTTTATTTACATGACGACCGTTTAGGTTCGTCCTGTCTAGGGTTTGCCAACTGGCAGTGCTCCAGTGGTTTCTCTGCTCCCTAGCCTCCTACAGAGCCTGTATAATGTCAGTCTTATGATATCATTATTTCCATAGGCCCATCCTATGAATACATTAGTTCTAACTGACCTTATGTTGTTAGAGCCTGGAAGGTGTTGCTAAAAAAATGTTATTGTTGTAAGCTTAGAATAAAGGTATCATCAACACAGTATTAAAAAAAAAAAAAAAAAAGTATTGTTTCTCAAGTTTACATACTACCAACAAGACATTTGTCTCCTGCTCAATGCAACTGCTTACTGTTATGTACTGTGTATATGTTGGCCAATGCAGATTTGATTGGTTGGCATCTTTTTTTAAGACCCCTGTCATATCTCACATGGGTAAACAGGCTTTTTTTACACGTATGGGTGCCATGTAGGTAAATTGCACCATTGCCTAATTTTGGTTCACTCTATAGTAAGATGAAGATACAGTAACCTGAGTAAACCCTTATCAGGTTTTACTTTTTTTTAGCAAATTACCAGATCCAAAGTACAACTTTGGAAAAGCAAAATGGAGCACCTTAACCACTTCAATACCAGGCACTTTTGCCCCTTCCTGCTCAGGACAATTTTCAGCTTTTAGCACTGTCACATTTTAAATGACAATTGCGCGGTCATGCAACACTGTAGCCAAACTACATTTTTATGCTTTTCTTCCCACAAATAGAGCTTTCTTTTGGTGGTATTTAATCGCCTCTGGGGCTTTTATTTTTTGCTAAACAAGCTAAAAAAGACCAACATTTTTGATGAAAAAACAGGTTTTCTTAGTTTCTGTCATAAAATTGTATTTTCCCCTTTACTGACAGGCACTGATGAGGCGGCACTGATGGGCACTGATGAGGCGGCACTGATGGGCACTGATGAGTTGGCATTGATGGACACTGATATATCGAATCGATGGGCACTGATATGCAGCACTGATGGGCACCAATAGTTGGCACTGATATGCAGCACTGATGGGCACTGATATGTGGCACTGATGGGCACTGATAGGTGGCACTGACAGGCGGCACTGATGAGCACTGACAGGTGGCTGTTATGGGCACTGACAGACAGCTGTGATGGGCACTGATAGGCGGCACTGATAGGTGGTACTGATTGGCACTGACAGGTGGTACTGATGGGCAGGTACTGATTAGTTGCTAACAGGTGTTACTGCTGGGCACTGATTGGCACTGTAATGGGCACCGATTGGCACTGTGGTGGGCTCTGATTGGCACTGTGGTGGGCACTGATTGGCACTTTATTGGGCACTGGCAGGGGGTTATGATGGGGCACTGACTGGGCACCGATTGGCAGCTTATAGGTACATCTGATGGAGCTGTGCTGATAATCAATGTGCTGATTATCAGCACAGACCCCCCTTCTGACAGGGAGAGCCGCCGATCGGCTCTCTCAGTTAGCGTGAATCGAGGAATGCCGTTTACCGGCACTTCCTGGTTCACTCGATGATCAGCTGTGATTGGTCTATTGCATCGGTCCCCGTACACAGCTGTGACCGGCGACATATCTCTCGGAGTTATTTTTGGGTTCGCTGGCTCTGGCTGTGATCGGCCAGAGCCGTGATGACGTCACTCTCGCACATACGCGCCAGATCCGCCGGTTAGAGCATGACTGCCTAAGAAAAGGCATGCTCGGATCGTTTCTTCAGTGCGCATGGGTAATGATGAAGCACAAGCTGTATGTGTGAAACGCATCTACATGACCTCATGTTGGTGTCTTTGGTGTTATCACGGTGATCAATAAAAGGCAATCGGTACCTCTGGATGTGCAGCCATTTCTTTTCTTCTCTACAAAGTTTTTCACAGAAGTGGGCCGAGGCTGGCACTCTTAGAGACGTTCCACTTAGGCTCTGATTACACACCAGCAGCGGTTCTTTTTCTTGGATGCATGCGCCAATGATGTCAGCTCAAGCGTATATGGTAAATATCTCCTAATGATATTTACAGTACCTACAGGTAAGCCTTATTATAGGCTCACCTGTAGGCAAAAGTGGTGTAACTAGGTTTACAACCACTTTAAACGTAATCAATACTTGTAATTTGACGTACATTTCGTCGTGATGACGTACATCATCGCGGCGAAACGTACATCGAGGCACATCTCGGTCACGTTTTCACTTCCGGCCACTTTCAGTTTCTGCATCTCCAGATGGTGGAATGCACGCCGATCCATCACAGCATGGGGCGGCTGCTTCACAACCCATCTGGCAGTATAGGCGGATTACCTCCAGTGCCGAGGCAAGGCACTTTTTAAAGTAAGAGGCCATTTGGCTTGCTGTTTTTTACTATTCTTTTTTAACTAAACAGAATTATGCCATGGTCCTGCTTCTTTCCAATTTTTTCTGAACAATCTTGAGGCGGAGCTATTCCCAGGCTTATCCCATTGGTGTTCACCAGCACAGATTACAGTTTCTAAACCAGACAAAGCTCCACCTGACCTTCCCTTTTTATTAAAGAGGTCATGGTGGTCTAGTAAGTAGGATACTTACCTTTATCCACTGGATGTCGTTTGTTTCCATAAAGTCGTTAGTGGTGACGGTGCAAAGACCAGAATTGCTTCACATATTTTATAGAATTTTTTTGTTATATAATTTATCCGGATTGTTGTTTTCATGATGCACTTTGTCTATTTGAATACTTTCAAGCACTGAATATGAAGTACTAAGCACCTTTGCACTTTATTTTTCAAGCTATCTAATTATAGTGTATAGCATACTACATTGTATAAGCGCCCCCCTTATAATATACAACCCGCATACATAAACATGTTTTGGCGTACAGGAAAAAACAAACAAATGTTTAACTTAGCTTCTTGTTTGTACCAAAGCATTCAGATCAGTATGCCTTAGCCCAAGGCACTTGGATGCTTGGTGATTTAAGGAACCTGCATCGAGCACCCCCTTTCAAACTCTGCATGTACAAGACTTTAGTTATATCCCTGGGGTACGGAATGCTTGGCATCAGCAGACTAATTACATTTTTGTTAATGCCAATCAATCGAGCTCTCTGTCAGTCCAATAGATTTTAGACACTGTTGTGTTTGTGTATACAGAGACGTGATCGTGAGAATATCATCTGCAATGTCTAACAGACTGGAGGACAGCCAGCCTTGACAGACAGAGCTGGAAAGCCTGAACACAGATATTTACAGACTTCTCTTGTTCCTTCTCTTTTTAATCTAAAAGAAAAGTCCACTTTCTCAAAAAAATTTAAATAAAAAATAAAATGAAAGGTTGTGTCGCTTTGTATATATATATACAGTACAGACCAAAAGTTTGGACACACCTTCTCATTCAAAGAGTTTTCTTTATTTTCATGACTATGAAAATTGTAGATTCACACTGAAGGCATCAAAACTATGAATTAACACATGTGGAATTCTACATAACAAAAAAGTGTGAAACAACTGAAAATATATTTCATATTCTAGGTTCTTCAAAGTAGCCACCTTTTGCTTTGATTACTGCTTTGCACACTCTTGGCATTCTCTTGATGAGCTTCAAGAGGTAGTCACCTGGCGCAGCACCCCATCACTCTCCTTCTTGGTCAAATAGCCCTTACACAGCCTGGAGGTGTGTTTGGGGTCATTGTCGTGTTGAAAAATAAATGATGGTCCAACTAAACGCAAACCGGATGGAATAGCATGCCGCTGCAAGATGCTGTGGTAGCCATGCTGGTTCAGTATGCCTTCCATTTTGAATAAATCCCCAACAGTGTCACCAGCAAAGCACCCCCACACCTCCTCCTCCATGCTTCACGGTGGGAACCAGGCATGTAGAGTCCATCCGTTCACCTTTTCTGCGTCGCACAAAGACACGGGGGACTTAAGCCCAAACGAGTCTCTTCTGCTTGTTGCCTTTCTTTAGCAGTGGTTTTCTATCAGATATTCTACCATGAAGGCCTGATTCACACAGTCTCCTCTTAACAGTTCTAGAGATGTGTCTGCTGCAAAAGGTGGCTAGAACCTAGAATATGAAATATATTTTCAGTTGTTTCACACTTTTTTGTTATGTATAATTCCACATGTGTTAATTCATAGTTTAGATGCCTTCAGTGTGGATCAATCCATTTGTAATTGGAATATAATAACTCACCTAATCAATACACAACCACATTTTTCTGACATTAAATACTGTTGTTATAGCAGCAGATAGCTGCCATAACCCCGGTATTTTCTTTAACCATGGGCAGTCCGCTTTCAGATCCTTTCCCCTGATAGGCAGGAAGTCGTGTGAGGGAATGATGGCCCCTACGCTCTATGCCATTGAATGACAGGAGCGCCGTCAAACGTCACTTACGCTTAACAACCTTAAAGGTACAATTTTTTTTATTGGAAAAATAAAATACTTTTTTTTATTATTGGTTTTAAGTGTAAATGTGAGATCTGCGGTCTTTTTAACCCCAGATCTCACATTAAAAAGGAAAAACAATCATTACAAAGGACATTATTACTATTAATCCAATGTGTCCCTTGTGCTGCTGGCTCCTGCATTCATTGAAATCTTCCATCAATTCTCCCCACCCCCACAGATGTAATTTTCTGGTGCAGTGAGTGGTTAATGAAGCCAACAGACCTGTGACGGGCAGCCATCAAGAGTGCCAATTATGCTTGCCCTTTCTGCGCTTCTTCTACATTCATAGAAGTTGTAATTTAGAGGATGAATGAAAGACCTGGCTCCTCTATGTATTGATTGTTGTGCTGATTTTTTTCTTAATATTGACTAAAGTTAGGCTTTAAAAGACCAAATAATTGTAAAATTCTCTTACTTTCAATGCTTGAAAAAGGATCCTGAGCACAAGACTTCTAGATATTTCACCCCATTACTCATCATTCAGGTGGGTCACTCCATATACATGTAAAATGATGTGCAGATGCAACTTCTCCTATTTTAACACTGTGATTGACCACATAAATATCTTAAAGGCAGACACTCATGTATAAGCAATGAGGTTTCTAAAATTCTTGTAATGTTTAGCATGTACAGTAGGTGAACCCGATTTTGTGTCAATCTCGCTCTCTTTCTCAGCGAGATTGAGCACCTACGAGCCCCATCGCGGGAGCCAGCGCCGAGCTGGCTTGCCGCGATGGAGACAGAGCCGTCATAGAAGCGACGGGAGATCCGACTTGGATTCCCGCCAATTCTACACGTGTGCGGCGTTTGTTATGAATCCTGAAGGGGAAGTCCCCGCCGGATTTTAAATAAAAATCCGGCATGGGTCCCCCCTCAGGAGCATACCGGGCCCTTAGGTCTGTTATGGGTTGTAAGGAGAGCCCCCCTACGCCGGAAAAAACGGCGTAGGGGGTCCCCCTACAATCCATACCAGACCCGTATCCAAAGCACGCTACCCGGCCAGCCAGGAAGGGAGTGGGGACGAGCGAGCGCCCCCCCCCCTCCTGAGCCGTACCAGGCTGCATGCCCTCAACATGGGGGGGTTGGGTGCTCTGGGGCAGGGGGGCGCACTGCGGCCCCCCCCACCTCAGAGCACCCTGTCCCCATGTTGATGAGGACAGGGCCCCTTCCCGACAACCCTGGCCGTTGGTTGTCGGGGTATGCGGGCGGGAGGCTTATCGGAATCTGGGAGCCCCCTTTAATAAGGGGGCCCCCCACCCTAAGTGAATGAGTATGGGGTACATCGTACCCCTACCCATTCACCTGCAAGAAAAGTGGTAAAAACACAAATAAACCACACAGTGTATTAAAATATTTTATTTTTCTGCTCCGGAGGCCGCCCCCTGTCTTCTTTATTAGCTCTTTTACCAGGGGGGGCTTCTTCTTTGACGTCTTCGGGTGGGTGGGGGCCGCCGTCTGGTTCTCTTCCACCGCCGGGGGGGGGGTGGCTTTTAAAAAAGCCCCCACCCCCCCGGCGGGTTTCCTCCGGCGTCTTCGGCGGGGCTCTTCTTCTTCCGCTATCCCGACGGGTCTTCTCCGCTATCCGGGGTTCTCCTTCTGTCTTCGCCGCTCTCCGTTGTTGACTCGGCGCACCCCGGTTCTTCGTCTCGCTGTCCGGTGTCTTCTTCCGTGCTGTACGTCTTCTCCTTCCGTGCTGTGATGAGTTCTTCTTCCGTGCTGTGACGTCATGTTCTTCACTTCTCTCCTTCTCCCGATGTTGACTCGCCGGTCCTCCTCGCTGAAATGACGGATGTGCGCCTTGCATCGGACCTATATAGGCCTCACAGTCCCATCATGCTCTGTACCTACCCATGTGATACCTACCACGTGGTAGGTATCACATGGGTAGGTACAGAGCATGATGGGACTGTGAGGCCTATATAGGTCCGATGCAAGGCGCGCATCCGTCATTTCAGCGAGGAGGACCGGCGAGTCAACATCGGGAGAAGGAGAGAAGTGAAGAACATGACGTCACAGCACGGAAGAAGAACTCATCACAGCACGGAAGGAGAAGACGTACAGCACGGAAGAAGACACCGGACAGCGAGACGAAGAACCGGGGTGCGCCGAGTCAACAACGGAGAGCGGCGAAGACAGAAGGAGAACCCCGGAGAGTTGAGAAGACCCGTCGGGATAGCGGAAGAAGAAGAGCCCCGCCGAAGACGCCGGAGGAAACCCGCCGGGGGGTGGGGGCTTTTTTAAAAGCCACCCCCCCCCCGGCGGTGGAAGAGAACCAGACAGCGGCCCCCACCCACCCGAAGACGTCAAAGAAGAAGCCCCCCCTGGTAAAAGAGCTAATAAAGAAGACAGGGGGCGGCCTCCGGAGCAGAAAAATAAAATATTTTAATACACTGTGTGGTTTATTTGTGTTTTTACCACTTTTCTTGCAGGTGAATGGGTAGGGGTACGATGTACCCCATACTCATTCACTTAGGGTGGGGGGCCGGTATCTGGGGGCCCCCTTATTAAAGGGGGCTCCCAGATTCCGATAAGCCTCCCGCCCGCATACCCCGACAACCAACGGCCAGGGTTGTCGGGAAGGGGCCCTGTCCTCATCAACATGGGGACAGGGTGCTCTGAGGTGGGGGGGCCGCAGTGCGCCCCCCTGCCCCAGAGCACCCAACCCCCCCATGTTGAGGGCATGCAGCCTGGTACGGCTCAGGAGGGGGGGGGCGCGCTCGCTCGTCCCCACTCCCTTCCTGGCTGGCCGGGTAGCGTGCTTTGGATACGGGTCTGGTATGGATTGTAGGGGGACCCCTACGCCGTTTTTTTCGGCGTAGAGGGGGCTCTCCTTACAACCCATAACAGACCTAAGGGCCCGGTATGCTCCTGAGGGGGGGACCCATGCCGGATTTTTATTTAAAATCCGGCGGGGACTTCCCCCTCAGGATTCATAACAAACGCCGCACACGTGTAGAATTGGCGGGAATCCAAGTCGGATCTCCCGTCGCTTCTATGACGCGCTTGCTGGGATGTGCTGTCACTATTCCAGTGAGTGTGAGATGTCGGCGAGATCTCGGCACCCTGTCGCCGAGTATCAGCGCGACGCTGTCGTGCTGAAAGCACAATATCACAAACACCTACTGTAGTTCAAATAGAAGGGATTGCATTTTCTTTCAACAAAACTAGATATTCACTTTAATGTAAAGCCTCGTACACACGACCAAATTTCTCGGCAAAAACCAGCAAGAAACTTGCTGGTATTTTTTTTTTTGCCGAGGAAACCGGTGGTGTGTACACTTTTCGACGAGGAAACTGTCGAGGATCTCGTCGAGCCAAAAAGAGAGCATGTCTTCTTTTTCCTCGACGGGAATGGGGAAATTTGGCTCGCCGAGATCCTCGACAGCCTAACAAGGAACTCGAAGAGCAAAACGATGTGTTTCGCCCGTCGAGTTTCTCGGTCGCGTGTACAAGGCTTCAGATAGTAAACAGCAGACACACACATGCTGGCATTTCTTTAAAGCCCAGCTCTAAATTTTTGTCAGACCTTTTCATGCCCCTGTTGAAAAAAGGGTATTGAAAGCACTATTTGCCCTCTTCAACATTGCGCTCTGTGTTCTTTAACAATCTTGGTTTCTCTTCCAGGTTGAATGGCATCAAATGTCATTCAACCTACTTCATGTGAGCCCAGACTGACTGACCTCTACGATTAAGCCCGATCCAGGTAAAACGCATCATAGGGGCATGGCCAATGGGCAGGGACTGAGCTAAAAATCAGAACTTTTCTATGAGATATAGTTGACGTTTACAGTGCATGGCCTGAGCTTGGTATGGTTGTAGATATGTGGAGTGGGACATGCTCCTTTTGTAACCAGCACCTGAAGTTGAGGCGAGGGGGGGGGGGGGGGATCATCATACAATCTAGGCTCATGGGGAAAATGCTGCAGAGAACAGCGCTCATGCATAATAATGTAAACACCATCATATCCAGCAGTAAGAACCGCCAACACTGGAGGAGAAGTCATGTGACCCTCCAAAAGAATTAACTCATATATGTAAGTTATGCTATATTATCAAAAGTATTGGGCCGCCTGCCTTTACAGGCACATAAACTTTAATGGCATCCTAGTCTTAGTCCGTAGGGTTCAATATTGAGTTGGCTCATCATTTGCAGCTATAACAGCTTCAACTCTATTCACAAGGTGTAGGAGTGAGTCTATGGGAATGTCTGACCATTTTTCCAGAAACGCTGATGTGGACAAGAAGGTCTGGCTCACAGTCTCCGCTCTAATTCATCCCAAAGGTGTCCTATTGGGTTAAGGTCAGGACTGGGCCAGTCAAGTTCCTCCACACCAAACTCACTCATCTATGTCTTTATGGGTTGAGCTTTGCCCCTTACTTCCAGTAAAGAGAACTCTTAGACCCCTTTCACACTGGGGCGTTTTACAGGTGCTTTAGCGCTAAAAAAAGCGCATGTAAAGCACCTGAAAGAAGCGTCATCTGCAATCCCAATGTGAAAGCCTGAGTGCTTTCAAAGCCCTTTCACACTGCCAGTGCCCAAAAACGCTGGTAAAGCTCCAATATGACCCCTCTCACACTGGAGCGTTTTTCAGGCGCTTAGGCGTTAAAAAAGCACGTTAAAAAGGCACCTCAATGGGAAGGGGTGCTTTAGGGCGGTGTATTCAACGCTCCTCAGTGCTGCAAAGAAGCTGCTTGCAGGTCTTTTTTTGATGACCTGCCAGTGCAGCACCTCAGTGTGAAAGCACTCAGGCTTTCACATTGGGATTGCACATAAGGCTTCTTTCAGGTGCTTTTTTTAACGCTAATATAAGACCCCTTTCACACTGGGGTGTTTTTCAGTCGCTTTAGTGTGAAAGCACTCAGGCTTTCACATTGGGATTGCAGATGAGGCTTCTTTCAGGCGCTTTACAGGCGCTTTTTTTTAACGCCAAAGCACCTGAAAAATGCCCCAGTGTGAAAGGGGTCTTAAGGCGTCAGCATACCAAGACATGTTGGACAATTTCATGCTCCCAACTTTGTGGGAACAGTTTGGGAATGGCCCTTTTCTGTTCTAACATGACTGTGCACCAGTGCACAAACAAGGTCCATAAAGACATGGAAGAGCTGGTTTGAGGTGGAGGAACTTGACTAGCCTGCACAAAGTCCTGACCTGATAGAACACCTTTGGGATTAATTAGAGTGGAGACTGCGAGCCAGGCCTTCTTGTCAACATCAGTGCCTAACTTCAAAAATGCGCTTCTAGAAGAATGGTCAAGCATTCTCATACACATACTTCTAATCCTTGTGGACAGCCTTCCCAGAATAGTTGAAGCTGTTATATCTGCAAAGGGTGGGCCAACTCAACATTGAATCCTATCGACTAAGACTGGGATGCCATTATAGTTCATGTGCGTGTAAAGGCAGGTGTCCCAGTACTTTTGGTAATATAGGGCCAGATTCACATACATTTGCGGCCCTGTAACGTAACCCGTTTACGATACACCGCCGCAAGTTTCCAGTTTTAGTGCCCGATCCACAAAGCACTTACCTAGAAACTTGCGGTGGTGTATCGTAAATACGTACGGTGCAAGGCGGGCCAATTCAAATGGGCGTGTGCCATTTAAATTAGGCGCGCTCCCGCGCCGGACCTACTGCGCATGCTCTGTTTCGCAATTCCCATCATGCTTTGCGCGCAGTGACGTCATTTTTTTGAACGGCGACACGCGTAGCGTAATTCCGTATTCCCGGACGGCTTACGCAAACGACGTTCATTTTTAAATTTCGACGCGGGAACGACGGCCATACTTTATACAGCAATACGATTGCTGTGTAAAGTTAGGGCACCAAAAACGACGACTAACTTTGCGACGGGAAACTAGACTAGCGGCGACATAGCGAACGCGAAAATCCGTCGTGGATCGCCGTAACTCCTAATTTGCATACCCGACGCTGGTTTACGACGCAAACTCCCCCCAGCGACGGCCGCGGTACTGCATCCTAAGATCCGACAGTGTAAAACAATTACACCTGTCGGATCTTATGGATATCTATGAGTAACTGATTCTATGAATCAGTCGCATAGATAGAAACAGAGATACGACGGCGTATCAGGAGATACGCCGTCGTATCCCTTTTGTGAATCTGGCCCACAGTGTATATATGCTATGGGGAGTTGGAGGAAAAATAATATTCTTCTGTTAAAATTGCTATAAAAAAAACAAGGTCCTTGGAGTGTCTGGAATACCTGTTACTATATTTCATCATCATTGAGTGTACCCAGGCAGTGACCCGGTGATGACTAAAAGTTATCGCCACAATTTCTGAGAAATATCATTTTTTTTAACCCCGATATCTTCAGTTGTATTTGCTTTGGAAGTAAAGGCATGATCGGAAGAATAAACAAATAATATAACAATAAATATATAGTAAAGTTGAACAGACATTCCTCTTTAGGGCTCATTCACACCGCCAGTCCCAAAACAAGGCAGACTTATTTTATATGGTCTTGGTTCACATTGCTGTGTTGCATTGGTGTGCATAAAAAGAAAAAAAAATGATAAAAATGCAGCTCCATGCAATTCACATGCCCAACCCATCACAGCGCATGTGTGTTATACACACGCTATGCGTATGCTATGAGGCCCTTCAGAAGTCTCAGTTCCTGGCTGACTAATAGGATCAAACATACTTTTCTTGGACTTATGTGGCTTCTATCAGCTTGTATCTATCTAGTAGAGCAATGAAGCAATACATTACTTAACAGATGTTTATTTCCCATATATGAGTAGTTGTATTATTTGCTTTATGTACTCTGTCTGTACAGTAACTGCATGAAAAGAATGATTTTACCTAGAAGGTTGACTGAGTTTAGCAATGATTAATTGTAATTGTCAGTAGCAAAGGAAAGTTGCTTGCAATAGAGGAATTGAGCTGCTGACATTGTCAAGGCCAGACTGTCTAAAAACTTTGTTGATTCATGCAATCATTTATTTTCTCTGGTTAGACTGGTTGTAGCTTGCTGTCATAATTTTTTTTTATTGAAATAAATGTATGGAGATTAAAGTACAGACTGTATTTTAAAGGTTTTAGTTCCTTCATCTTGCTCAATATTCCTATAACAGCTTTAATGCCTCGTACACACGACCGGGATTCCCAATGGGAAAAGATCCGTCGGAAATCCCGGGGGGAAAACCGAGAACCTGCTCGGTAACTTTTCCCCCATACACATGAGAGGTTTTCCCGTTGGGAAAACTCAGATGAGAGCTTTGGTCGGGAATCCCAACCTTGTGTATGCTCCATTGCAGTTTTTCCCATAGGAAAACTGCCAAAAACTGTCGGGAAAAAGTCCGCCGGGAATCCCAGTGGGAAAAAAGAGAGCAAGTTCTCTTTTTTTGTCTGATGGTTTTTGGGCAGTTTTCCCATCAGAAAAACTGCGAGGAGCATACACACGGCTGGGATTCCTGGCCAAAAGCTCTCCTCGCAGTTTTCCCATCGGGAAACCCAGCCGTGTGTACGAGGCTTGATTGAAGGTGGCATTTCTGCTCTACCTTGGAACTTTTTTTGTGTGATGCCGCTATCCAGCGGCATCTTTTGTCAAAGTATGCCGCCCTCCTGTAGGGTGAAACAGTATGACTTCAAACAGTATTGCCATTGTCAGCTGGACTAAACCTGTTGCATTCACTACGTATTGGGGTATGAATTTATTACAGTGAAATTAACATGGCTTCCCTTCGAACATTCAATCACATGTAGGGTAACATAAAAAGTAGCACTTTTTCTGTTGCTGGTTAAATGTTTAGCCACTTTAGCCTCGGAAGATTTGGCTGTCCAATGACTGGGACATTTTTTGAGATTCGGCACTGCGTCGCTATAACTGACAATTGTGCGGTCGTGCGACGTTGCACCCAAACAAAATTGACGTCCTTTTTTCCCCATAAATAGAGCTTTCTTGTGGTGGTATTTGATCATCTCTGCGTTTTTTTTTTTTTTGTTGCACTATAAACAAAAAAAGATCGTCAATTTTGAAAAAAAGCAATATTTTTTACTTTTTACTATAATAAATATCCCCAAAAAATAAATAAAAAAAAAACATTTTTCTCCTCAGTTTAGGCCAAAATTTATTCTTCTACATATTTTTGGTAAAAAAATCGCAATAAGCGTATATTGATAAGCGCAAAATTTATAGCATCTACAAATTAGGAGAAAGATTTATGGCATTTTTTTTTTTAAAGTAATGGTGGCGATCTGCGATTTTTACCGTAACTGCAACATTATGGCGGACACATCGGACACTTTTGATGCTATTTTGGGACCATTGTCATTTATACAGTGATCAGTGCTATAAAAATGCACTGATTACTGTGTAAATGACACTGGCATTGAAGGGGTTAAACACTGAGACAATGAAGTGCTTAAGTGTGTCCTAGGGAGTGATTCTAACTGTGGGGGGCTGGGCTACAAGTAGATCTCTGTCCTGTCACTAGGCAGAACAGGGAAATGCCTTGTTTATATAGGCATCTCCCCATTCTGCAGCTCCATGACACAATCGCGGGCACCCGGCGGACATCGAGTCTGCAGGACCCGCGGTCACACTTATGGAGCATGTGGCGCTCGCACGTCCACTATGCCACGATTTAAAGGGGACGTACAAGTACTTAGGCGCCTGTGGCTCAACACCTAAAGCTCAAAAAAGGTACAAATGCTAAGTTTGAAGCAGAACTGGTGCATTTTTGGCCCCATAGACTTCAAAGGAAGTGCTTGAAAAACGTTTTTGAAGCCTAGACAACCCTGTCCTCCTCCTAGTAACTAGCTCTTCATTAGCTAAAACAAAAATGCTCAAATACACTTAAGCACTTACAGAACACCCACTGTCATTACACAGCAGAGCTTGGCAAATAAGGTGTTTAGCATTGAACACTTAAAAAAACACACACACACTGTTTTTAATATGTTCCTAAAGAGAGGATTAAAAGAATATAATAGATGTGACTTTACAATCACTTTAATCTTTGGAGATAAACAGAGCTGTCATTCACACATTGCAAAAGTAAGACAGGTTTAAACATTAAAGGAGAAGTCCAGCCTGAGCTTTTTAGGCTGGGCTTTCCTATGGGTCACAGGAATGCAATTCTTTTTGCACTCCTGTGACCCATTTTCAGCAGAGAGCAGACTGAAGTTCGCTCTCCGCTGACGTCACAGGAATCAGTCCAGGCACCGGGTCGTCACAACAATATAGTCCGGATGAGAGGCCGAGACGGCCACTCCCCTCCCCCTCCACAACTCAGTGCTCTAGTGAGTGTGGAGGATCAGAGAGGAGAGCTGCTGATTGACAGTCAGCAGCTCTCCATTTAGGGATCTGTAAAAACTGAGCCATTGGCAGTGTTCGATCACTCGATTCTCAGTGCAGAGGTGCCGGGGGACAGATGCAGCATTGGACCGATGCTGCATCCACCTAGGCAAGTATGAATGGGCAAAAAAAAACATACTTATTTATTAAAGCTAGTACCTGCAGGATCTTCTTTTTATTTGTGCTGTCTCCCTCTTGCAGAAACAGTATAAAACAAAAAGAAAAAACATGATCCTGGGAAGTGCTAAGTACTCCAAATCTCATGGGAAGATGCTGCAGAACAGTGCAAGATTGTCTTTTTAGTGGGATTTGGGCTACTCAACATTTCAGGAATCCTGCCAAAAGCAGAATGACATCATCCTCGCCTAGGAGCTGTTGGCAGAAGCCAGGGGAAGGTAAATATATTTTATAACTTTTTGCCCACTGGTGTCTTTTTTTGTATATTTTATGCAGTGTTTCTGTTAGGAGGGAAGGCACATTTTAAAAGTGTACCTTGCAAATTTAGGTGCAAGGTCCCCTTTAATGATACAAAATGCATCCGTGTTGTTATTTTTACTACTTGAGTCTGAAATTATGCTTGCCTTACAGATAATAAACTGTATTTAATGATTTGCTAATTTTGGACAGAGTGACATTCACAAAGAGTTATCATCCGGATCAGACAGTGATAAAACTGCTACTTTTTATTTAATATCAGTATGGGTTACTGATTTCTGAAATTTTAATAGTATTAGTACATTTGTATTTTATGCCATTTTTGATGTACATTTTGTGTTTTGCGGAATTAAGCTTTCCACTAAATGTATTGTGGTTGTGCATATATTTTCTTTTATCATTAGCATCAGGACAAAAAACAAATATGTTTACCTTCTTTTCACAAGTTTCTCTCTGGCCTCGTACAAATGACCGTTTTCCTTGGCAAAATCCATCAAGAAAAATGCTGGCAGAGCATTTTTGCAGAGAAAAATTGTCGTGTGTACGTTTTTCGGCGAGAAAACTGTCGTGGATCTCGACGAGAAAAAAAGAGAACATGCTCTCTTTTTTCTCGTCGGGAGTCTCAATTTCCTCGTCGTGTTTCTCGTCGGGCTCGTTTATGACGAGAACGTGTGGAAAATAACTATACTAGAAGTATAGATAAACACCGCGCTACTATAAAAAACTTATAAAATGCAGCCAACACCACGGAATGGATCAATTCCGAAAAACAAACAAAATAAAACATAAAGTGTAGCGCTAATTATAAGTGAGATAAAGGATTGGGTATATTAATAATTAACCAATCATTGAAAAGTGTCCGTATGAAACACATTAAAGTAGTCCATAAAAAACTGTGAAAAAATTAATAACAAATGAATCCTCAAAATTCAGTTCACAGTGGATAAATGTGCAAAATAAACTTCAATAAAGAAATGGTAATAAATCTTCATAGGTAAAAAAGATGTATAAATCCAGCACCGAAATGAATGGAGGCTTACCAGAAGCTGTGGACCCAGAATAGGCATATACCTAGTGGGTCATTTGCGCTTTAAAGTTGATGATACCAGCGAGGAGGTGAAGTCCAACACAGGATCAGGTGAAAGTCGGTTCAGAAGCACCTTGTATTAGGTTGTAGACTTGGGTCCATATGGAGGTTCAAACACTCAATACAACGGAAGTTAGAAAAAAGAAGGCAAAAATACACATAGTGTAAATCCGTTTAAAAGTTTACTTGATAGCAAAATCAAAAAATGGGTTACACTCACATTTTCAGCATTGGTAACAGGCATGTAACAAAGAGCAGTATTGTCAGCAAATTCCCGACATGTTTCAATCTAAACGATCATCATCTGATCATGCCCGTTACCAATGCTGAAAATGTGAGTGTAACCCATTTTTTGATTTTGCTATCAAGTAAACTTTTAAACGGATTTACACTATGTGCATTTTTGCCTTCTTTTTTCTAACTTCCGTTGTATTGAGTGTTTGAACCTCCATATGTACCCAAGTCTACAACCTAATACAAGGTGCTTCTGAACTGACTTTCACCTGATCCTGTGTTGGACTTCACCTCCTCGCTGGTATCATCAACTTTAAAGCGCAAATGACCCACTAGGTATATGCCTATTCTGGGTCCACAGCTTCTGGTAAGCCTCCATTCATTTCGGTGCTGGATTTATACATCTTTTTTACCTATGAAGATTTATTACCATTTCTTTATTGAAGTTTATTTTGCACATTTATCCACTGTGAACTGAATTTTGAGGATTCATGTATTATTAATTTTTTCACAGTTTTTTATGGACTACTTTAATGTGTTTCATACGGACACTTTTCAATGATTGGTTAATTATTAATATACCCAATCCTTTATCTCACTTATAATTAGCGCTACACTTTATGTTTTATTTCGTTTATGACGAGAAACTAGTTTATGTGTATGCGTAGAAACTCGCGCATGTCCAAAATAAAGTATGAGACGGGAGCTTTCCTTCGGTAAAAGTAGCGTTCGTAATAGAGATGGCACATTCCTCACGCTGTAACAGACTGAAAAGCGTGTATCGTCTCTCACCAAACTTTTACTTAACACGCAGTAACATGAGATTAGCAAAAGCAGCCCCAAAGGTGGAGCCAGTGGAATCAAACTTCCCCTTTATAGTGCCGTTGTACGTGTTGTACGTCACCGCGTTTGAGAACGACAAGATTTTGTCTTGACAGTGTGTATGCAAAGAAAGTTTGACAAGATTCTCATCAAGCCTGACAAGAACCTCGTTGAGGAAAACAACGTTTCTTTCACGACGAGATTCTTGGTTGTGTGTACGAGGCCTCAGTCTACTTGAACCCTCATGTAATAGGTCAGTTGTCACAGAGCTCAGTAGCTCAAGCCGAAAAGTACACTTACAAGTGAATGACTTATCACAGTGACTTATCACAGTGACACCTTATCCCTTATGGTAAATGTAAAAAAATATTTTGTGTTTCCCATTGGTAAATGGGGGTAAATCGTCCTGGTAGGGACTTAAGATGGCAATGCAAACCTGACCAAGGTAATCATTCATGAGTATCTGAATAAAAATGCTTTAGATTTACAGTGCAAAATTAATGTAATTCTATTACTATTTACAACATATTAAGTGATGCCTTTCTGTTTCAGGTTTAGAATCCACTATCCGCCTTGCAGCTTTCACAGGTGAAGAATCTGAAGAGGTCATTAATGGTTGCATGGTACAGGGAACAAGTCAAAGGAATATAGACATGAAGATTTAGTAAGTGTATCTCTTAGATACTTACATTTGTGCTTGTATGATATTGAAAGAGCTACTGCAGAGGACTTGGTTGTATATTCATCTTAATATGTTTTATCAGATTTTGACAGAGATAGTTTAGACTTAAAGGGGACAAATCCAAATTTGACAGTATTTTCAAAGGAATTCAATGCTGCTTAAACAGTGTGCATTAAGCCTCATACACACACAGTCAGACTTCAAACACACTTTTCCGTGGATTTTTGTTTGAAGGGTGTTGGCCATGAACTTGGTATGCATACACACGGCAGGACTTTTTCAGCAAACTTTCTCAAAATCACGTGTTTTTTTGCTCTTTACCACCACCCTTTGGTCAACTTCTGCTATTGTTGGTTGATTTTACCTTGGTTCTGAGCATGCGTATTTGTACTTCGGTCTAAACTCTGATGGATTTCTGTACACACGGCAGGACTTTGCACTGTAGGACTTTTGTTGCCGAAAAGTTTGTCCGGGTTGCAGAGCGAACTTTTGTCCGATGAAAACCGAAAAAGTTTGACCAATGGAGCGTACACACGGTCGGATTTTTCTGAAAACCTGCTCATTTTGAAGTTTGTTGTCAAAATGTCCGATCGTGTGTATGGGCCTTAAAGCGGAGGTTCACCCAAAAATAATTTTTTAACATTACATTCAGCCGAGTTGTCCTAATGACAATTTTTTCGTACATACCGTTTTTTTCCGCCAGTTCCGGGTATGTCTTCTGCGAGACTGGGCGTTCCTATCTGATTGACAGGGTTCCGACTGTCGCATACAGCGCATCACGAGTTGCCGAAAGAAGCCGAACGTCGGTGCGGCTCTATACGGCGCCTGCGCACCGACGTTCTGCTTCTTTCGGCAACTCGTGACGCGTAGTATGCAACGGTCGGAAGCCTGTCAATCAGATAGGAATGCCCAGTCCCGCAGAAGACATACCCGGAAGCGGCGGTGTAATACGGTATGTACGGGGGAAAAAAAAAAAACAGCCGATTGTCATTAGGACAACTCGGCTGAATGTAATGTTAAAAATTTATTTTTTGGGTGAACCTCCACTTTAAGATTGTTATAAATGAATTTTACACCTGTGTTTATTTTTTATTTTTTTTACCATCTTATCTTTTGCTGCCATCTTTCTTTTTTATGTCATGGGGAGCCAGCTGTCTCTTCCTGGTTCTTGCAGCTGACCCTCTGATGGTGTGGTGCATGTGCTGTATGTATTACGCATGACATATATTTCCCAGGGATCTACAACTGGGGCTTTGTCATTCTTGCCTAGGACAGAAATCCACATATACAGGGGGCCAGTTACATAAAAAAGTATTAAAATACATGGTTGGCTTAGAGGATCGTAAAACTCTATATACATATTTATTGTATTATGCTTTTCAAATCATGTTCTTAAAGTGGATGTAAACCCACTCTCATCCTTTCTAAACTACTGCCATAGTGCTGATCTATAAGGATATAGATGCCTCCTGCATTTATCCTTACCTGTCAAATGTCTCCCCTCTTTCTGTTATAAGAACTGCAAAACTGCAGATTCTGTGGGTGGGTCTGTTGTCTGGAGCTCGGTGGGTGGAGTCGTGATGTCAGTAGACTCCCCACCTACCTCTACACTCCCCTTGTCAACATGCATTTTTTCCTATGTATTCCTTACACTAAATTCTGCTTTGATCACTAACATCCAGTCAAAATCCAGAAAAGTAACCACATGACTTCTGAAAAGGAGTGGGGGTGGGAATTAAAAAATAATCCCTGTCTCCAGGCTAGTGCATGAGATATGTAAATAACCTGTCACTCACAGCAAGGGGGCGGAACGGACTAAGGTTTTTCTCTGTAAGTCCGTTTTATTTCACTGAACAATAAAAGAGGATTGCTCAGAGCTAGATTAGCTCTGTGTGACAAGACTGGGCACATATGATAGGAAATCTAATACTCTACATTGTGACATAAAAAAAAAATAAAAAAAAATCGGGTTTACATCCACTTTAATGAATAACACAATAAGATTCAAAGGATGTGAAAAGATGAGAGACTGAATAAAATACATAGACAAAGAGAAATTTTTGGTACAGTTGAGTATCAAAAACAGGTAAAATTGTTACGGTGGACAAATCTCCAACGGGTGGGGCTGTCTTCTGCAAGTCATAGGAAGGCAGCATGCAGTTTTGCTATTTAAACCTTAAAGTTATGCTGAGACTTAATCTTAAGGACTTTGAGGAAATGTGGAAGCCATGGTTGGAGGAAAAGGGCGCTTCTCTCTAGGGGGTAAGAACTACAGTTGGGGTAGAGAATAACCAAATATAATAGCTGATTGAAAAGTCACACGTGGGATATCTTGGTAGAGCTACGACTAGTGTAGCCTTTGGATTTAGATGGGGGAAGGGAAACAACCGGGCAATGGAATTGATTTACGAAACCAACAGTAAAATAGATTAATGGAGTAGTACTAGGTGGGGGGGAATAAAAAGAGAGGAGGGTTGAGAAATAGTACAATTATAATATCATATAGAACTCCTCAACTCCAGTAAATGTTATTATTTGCCTCCCAGTATACCAACTTAGGAGGTCTCACTTTGTACTAAGATTTTGATATATATAAGGAACATTTTTTTCCTGTTTTTAATGAATTGTTAAAAATTTGTATGAGATAAAAATATAATAAAGAATGAATATATTTAAAAAAAAAGTTATGCTGAGACTGCATTTCCTTACATGGCAATGTTTTTTAGAATGTCTTTCTTTTATGGTTGAGAAAATTACTCAACTCATATCTCTAATTTTGAAGTTGTACCATGTGGATTTTTCAGCAAGGAGGTGCCAAATGATATTACCTATTGAAGGCAACCAGATTTTGTTTAACCTATTTGACTACAGTACAAGTACTGTAATCTGATTTGTTCTGATTATATCTAGGAGTATGATGATATAACTGCACTTTAATTATTTTATAAGTAATTGCTAGAGATTTATTTGCAACCTGCGTAGCATTGGTGCCAGAGTATGATAGCATTGCAGTAAAGATAAGGACAGCAACATTTCATGCCCAATGTCATACCATATTAATTAGAAAGCTTCTGAAGTTTATGTGTCCTCAGGTTACTATTAATAAGTACAAATCTTGATGTCATCTAAGAGAATTTGAAGTTATACAATATAAGAACATGAAGTTGTACTACAGTAAAACATTCCCATATAGCTGTTCTCTGAGGACACAGCTTGCCTATTAAATGGTTCTGATGTGTATCTTTGTATTTATCATGTATAGATGACTGTCTCACTCACTAAATCCATTTGGTTGCCTGCGTCCTTATATTCTGAGTGGCTTTAAAATGCAATAAGTATTTCCTGCTTATCAACATTGCCCTCTGTAGTTCACATGGAGATAGTACATTCTGAATCAAGTGACAAAAGGCTGCCATCTGTAAAAAGCTTGCAACCGTGAAGGTCTAATTAAAGAGGAATTCCAGGTATTGATATCACTGTACAGCACAGCAGCTGGTGTGCGGTGCGATCCGGCTGGTGATGTGCCAAGCTCATCAGCCAGAAAGACATCTCATCAAGTTAAATTGCCAACTACGGGGTGCGAGGCAGGGGATTGGCTCGCACTGCACTGAGAAAAAAAGTACAGCATGCAGTACTCTTTTTCAGCGCATCATGCCTGAACCTTGCACATAGAAGTCAAAGCATTTAGCCTTTTCCACAAAGTGAGACTGCACTGGAATAGCTGCCCAATGCCGTGCCACTGCATCTGGTGTGAACCAGCCCTAAAGGTTTTAACCCTTTCCTAAATATAAATAAATAAACGTTTTGAACCATTGTGAACCAGAGTTGGTTCACACAGGGGCGACTCAGCCGCCTGACAAATCGCGATCCGCTCTATTCAATAGAACCGTTCTAATAGGAGCGACTTAGAAAAAGGTTCTTGTACGACTTTGGGGGCAACTTGCATTGACTTTAATACAGAAGTCATTTTGCGAGTCGCCTCTCAAGTCGTCTTGAGATCGCCTTGCCGAGTCGCCCCGCCCCTGTGTGAACCGGCTCTTAAAGCGGTGGTTCACCCTAAAAAACAAGTTTCTACCATTAAATCCAGCATACTAGCGTGAGCTACAGTATGCCTTTATTTATTTTTTTGCGCCGTACTCACAGTTTAATCCCGTAGTGAAGTTTTAGACTCCCCGCGGGGAATGGGCGTTCCTATGCAAAGGGAAGATGATTGACGGCCGGCTATGGCACGTCACGCTTCCCAAAAATAGCCGGAGTAGGTCTCGGCTCTTCACGGCGCTATATGGCGCCTGCGCACAGACTAGGAGCTGACTGCGCAGGCTCCATGAAGAGCCGAGACCTACTCCGGCTATTTTCGGGAAGCGTGACGCGCCATAGCCGGCCGTCAATCATCTTCCCTCTGCATAGGAACGCCCATTCCCCGCGGGGAGTCTGAAACTTCACTACGGAATTAAACTGTGAGTACGGCGCCAAAAAATAAAATAAAGGCATACTGTAGCTCGCGCTAGTATGCTTGATGGCATGCTAGAAGAAAACATATTTTTTTTAGGGTGAACCCCCGCTTTAAGGTTTTAACCCTTTCTTAATTATAAATAAACGTTTTGGCTATACATACACTTTAAAAAATGCATCAAAAAGGGTAACTACTATTATAAAAATAAAGAAACCCCTCCATCAGCATCAGACAACCTTGTAAACATAGAGAGTAGGGAAACCCAAATGGCTTGTATGAGGCTCAAGGATGAGAAATGGGGCAAGGACAAATCCTTTGCAATTATTATTTACTCATCCTCCCTTTGCTATAGTTATGGCTTGAGAAGGCCAAAATATTTTTCTGTGAATTCGTTTGCCCATTTTTAGCCATGGTCGTTTTAGGTGACCTGCAGAGAAGACTTGGAAGATCCTTTTCCAAGCAATTTTAGAAAGGTCTGTGGTGCTTTCTTCTAGCTTGATACCACATCAGACTCAGGAGGCAGAGGACCACCATAGTACTGCCAGTCCCGGATTCCTGGCACCTACATATAAGTACCATCTTATGTTCGAGTGACTTCAGGTTACTACATTATGCCTGTGTTTATTCACAAATATTTGACACCAGTTAAAAGCTCAGTGGAAAAGATATTCTGGGTTGCTCTAAATGCCATCTTGGCCCCACTAGCTAAATCTCTTGCATTGTCCATAGTCAAACCTTCTCAGCTGCTCGAATCTGAGCCTAGGAAGCCAAGTATCACCCAGTGTAATTCTTAGAAAGGGATATAATATGGCACAGAATATTAGGATAAGGCGGCAGCACTACCTAAAAGATTTGTGAATGTCTGCTGACTCTGTTACAAACATAAGAGTTACATGTGACCAACATAGATATTCTGTTTGATGTAACATAAATGAACAGTTTATGTATTTATTTATTTAGTCTGTTAAACTCTTTGCTATTCCAGCCATGTACTTAAGACTTCAAGTATAACTAAAGGCAACATTTTTTTTTTTTCGTTTTGGATAGAGTGGAGAAGGATTAGAACACCTGTTAGTTTTTATTGCTGTCTTTGTCCCCGTTAGGGAGATTCACCTTCTCTATTTGTCCTGTTTACCATTGTCATTGAAAGTGAAAGTAAAGGAAAATCCTAAATTGTTGGTTGTCCCAGAAAAGTAATAGAGGGGAAGCCTGCCTATGGGGATGCTGGTGACCTTGGGACCCCAAGAGATTCCCTTTAATTTGAAGGGATTTCCTCTCACTTCCTGTTTTGGCTATGGGGCAGGAAGTGAAGGTAAATCTCCCCAATGGAACATCAATGGCAATAAAATATGGCAGGGGTTATATCCCTCACTTACTCTATGAAAAAAAAAAAAAAAAAAAAAAAGGCTAAGCTTTGCTATATTAGTAACAAACTATTCACATTCAAATGACTTGCATTTTTAAATTTTCCTTATTTTTATTTATTTATAAATGTATTATATGTAATATTTTTATATATTCAACTACATAGATCTCTATGTCACAAATTTATACTTGGGTCTAACTGCTTAATAGTAGGGTTTATTTATTAAATGAATAAGATGTGTTCACTTTCATGAATAAGACATTTTGCAAAGAAAATGAAAAACTTAATTTATGCTTGTACATGATTGGATAAATGAAGTCCACACAACTTCACAATTTATTAAGTTCTCGTATATACTCGAGTATAAGCCGAGTTTTTCAGCAATTTTTTTTGTGCTGAAAATTCCCCTCTCGGCTTATACTCAAGTCACCTTTTTGTGCCTGATCTCCCGGACTTTGGGAACCCGGTATCCGCTGGCTGTAGCTCCCCTGGCACACATGTAGCCCCACTCTTCCTTAACATGTGTGCAAAGTTTGTTGTCAGATGGACCTACGGCCAGGGAGCACAGATTTTTCAAATTCGGGCACCTCTTCCATAAACTCCTATGTTAATTGGTAATTTCTCTGGTAACTTTGGGGTCCTGGTACCGGCTGGCCGTCTGTCTCCTGGACCTGAAACCTGGCACACATGTAGCCCTAGTTCTTCCCTACAAATGTACAACGTTTTCTGTCTGGGGAACCTACGGCCGGGGAGCAGCGTTTTTTCAAAGCCGGGCACCCCTTCTATATACTCCCATGTTAAACGTAAGTCTAGTCATGGACACAGTGAGGCATGGGCACAGTGAGGCATGGACACAGTGAGGCATGGACACAGTGAGGCATGGGCACAGGGAGGCATGGGCACAGTGAGGCATGGACACAGTGAGGCATGGGCACAGTGAGGCATGAACACAGTGAGGCATGCACATGGACACAGTGAGGCAAAGTGAGGCACAGTGAGGCATGCAGATGGATACCCTAGGCTTATACTCGAGTCAATACGTTTTCCCAGTTTTTTGTGGTAAACCTCGGCTTATATTCGGGTCAGCTTATATTCGAGTATATACGGTATATGAATTTTCTCTGAAAACAAACATTCTCTATTACTTTAGTAGGATCTAAATATTTATGTTATAATAATGTAATCAGTGTTTTTTTTATATTTATTCAATTTCTAATCTCAGTTAGTATGATAATTATGTCACTTTTATATAAAGTAGTTTTGGATATAATAGGGAAAGTTTAGAACCCCTGTCGAGTTCTACCTTTCTAACCTGCTATTCAGTCCTCGTTTAGAGAGATATCCCCTAATTTTCTGTTCTGGGGACAACTTTTTATTATACGGGAAGTGAAGGAAAACATGCAACAGGGAAACATACAACAATAAAAAGCTGACAGAGGTTCCAGCATTCCCCTACTTAATGTAAAAAATAATTAAAACATTTTTTATAAACAATTTCCCCTTGCTTCCTGTCCTGGGGACAAACAGGAAGTGAAGAAATCTCTCCACCAGAGCTTCCAATGGCAGTTCCAATTCTTCCCCACTCTATCCAAAAACTAAAAAAAAAAAGTTTGGCTATTGATACACATTTTTTTCTACCTACTGATCTTTAAAATAAACTGCAGTCTGGTTGATTTCTATAAGTAACTATATTTTTCACAAAGTTATTGCACTTAGCACTCCATTAGGGCTCATACATGCTGACATCATTTTCTAGTATTTACTGAGCTTTGCCAAAGTCAAAAAACGTTTGTGTCAATATTTGTAATGTAAGCGTCCCCGCTTCTAAATACAAGTGCCAGCATGACTTTCGTGGAGATGTCTGCTGGAAAGTTGTTTGGCCTCCTGGGTGTGTCAGTTCTGATAATGCGAATATTTAATAATCGCCCACCTGTGATTTTGCCAGCCCTTTGCTTTGGCTGACTTAGGTTTTGCGATGCCATCAGAAAAGGTTAAAAAAATATATATATATATTTTTTAAATGCCTGTACATATGAGCCTCTTTGAATAAACCAGGAAAAAATAGTAAGGAGCAGAATAAACAATTATCAATATCTGTTTTTCACTAAAAGGGGGTTGTTTGAAGAGTGATGAAACTTTATCTTTATCCATACAAATCCTCAACTTCAAACTTGTTTTTAGACATTTTTATTTTCATATTTTTGCCTTTGAACTTTATTACACTACTAAAGTTGCTCGTAACAACTCCAATAACTACTAAAAGTGGATGGGAATATATATATATATATATATATATATATATATATATATATATACACATATATATACATCTATTTTTATGTACAGTATACTGTATACGCGATGTTAGTTGGATCATGATGAGTCTTTAGAAAGATGAGGTCTAGCCTCCAATGTGAACATCTGGCTAATTGAGGAACCTGTTATAAGTTAGTGTCAAACAGAAACACACCCATATTGGGCACAGTGTGTTTTATTCAGCTATAATTCTTTTGATGTTCTGTAAGTTAATTACATAGTGGTTTATCCCAACATATGTATCTTTTAGTTTGGGCTTTTAAACACATTATAGCAATGTCTGTGCATGTCCTGATACCCACACAAACCATCATAATAAGTATAATGCACTCATTTCTTTCTCATTTTCAAGGCATGTCACTCATCTTTTCTTAAAAAGAAGAAAGTACAATTTATCCCATCAGTTATTACCAACCAACAGTTATATGTCACTATTACGATTTATGAACATGTTTTTGCTTGTCTAAGGCCCTGTCAGTTCACCGCCCAAGTTTTAGAACTTCTACATTTAATTTTCTCTTAATGTACAGAGCTTTCTATGAGTATTTTGCCACCTTTCCCCCTTTAGATAATTCCACATTTTGAGGTTTTACAACCTGAAATTATTTATTTTTATTTTTTCCGTTCAATAGTTCTTGGTTTTTGAAATTGGTTTTCATCTTAGTAATGATACAAAAGTAAGAGACATATGCAGGCCTGTATTTCCCACAAGGCCACTGAGGCCAGGCCTTGGGGCGGCAGGGCTCCAAGGGGCGGCAGTGGCATGGAGTCCCCCGACGCCAGGAACATACAGTTGAGGGCGGTAAGTTATGGGGGAATCCGATCGATCGTTAACAAGTGATTGCGGCGATGCTCTTCCCATCTCAGCTGTGACAGGAGTTCTAGCACAGTGCTAGGACTCCTGTTTTGGAGGTGACAGGGTCAATAAAGAGAACATATCACCTCCAATTGCTATCACACAGGAAATAGTTTTCTCCTGTGTGATAGCAAAAAAGTTAAGTGAACAAAAAATGATAAAAAATAAATAAATAATAAGAAATAATAATTAAATTAATAAAATAAAAAAGTAAAGAATAAGAAAAATAATAAGAAAAATAATAAGAAAATTATACAAAAATTTAAAAAAGTAAGCGACAAGCTACAAATAAATAAAAATAAAAAAGTGATAAAAAAGTAAAAAAACAAACAAAACATATCTGAACTAACCGTGCCGCACATTCTCTGTTGATTTGGGGGGGGGGTTTGGTTGGCGGGGAGGGGGTGCATTGTGGAACCTGGCCTTGGGGCGACAGGGAGAGCAAATCAGGCCCTGGACATATGGACATATGGATTGACATTAACCTGAAACTTCATACAGACAGTTGCAGTGCTGTTGTTGATCAACTTACATTCACTTATCACTCAAGACCTTACTCGGTCTACTCGTTGTGTCAGCATATGCCACAACTAAACACCAGCGTCAACACTATGGGTTAGGGATGTATAGAAAAAGGGGAGAACTGCATAACTTTTGAAAGAAAACGTGCGTTCGATAACTTAATGCAAACAAACATAAAAATGTATTTTTTTTCAAGGTGCAAATATGTTTTATTGTTACAGAAAAGAAGATATTTGTTGGTTGCTGAAAGTGGACTTAAACTTAAAAAGTGAAGATTTGCTATGTTCTAGGGAACATCTAGAAAAGTCAGTTGTGACTAAGAAGCAGTGCTGGGTCTGCATATGCCCAGTTCAGAGATGCCAAACTGCCCCCTCTCCCCAATTTACTATGCATAGGTCAGTGTCAGGAGGAGCAGCCAGTTCAGTACGATTAAACTAGAGCAGTGGTGGTCAACTTGAAAATAGTAGAGCAACGCAAGTGCGGCCTCTGCACCCCCAGAGGGCTTGGGCATGCTTTTATGCATTGAGGTGCACTACATCAAGTTAAAAATAATAGGCTGTAATACACCAACATTTTGGTCCTGCTGAAATCTTCGCATTGTACTCCAATGTGCACTGAAGAGAAAGTGGGAGTAAAATTAGCCCTATCGATGGTGTCAATGGCAGTAATAGTAACTCTCAGCACTGGTGGTAGTAATGGTAACTCCCAGCATTGGTGTCAGTGACTGCAATAATAACCCACAGCATTAGTGTCTGTGAGAGCAGTATTAGCCCCAAGCATTGGTGTCAGTGGCCTCAGTAATAACCTCTATCATTGATGTCAGTAGTACCCCCATCATTACTGTCAGTCAGCCCAATAATAACCATCAACATATTGGAGTCATTGGCTGCAATGATAACCCCCAGCATTTATTATCAGTGGGTGCTGTAATAACCCCCAGCATTGGTGTGAGTGGCAGGGTCTGCATTTTGGGTTTGATTTAATTTACTTCTTCAATAGGGGAGGTGTGCTATTTTTAGAGATTTTTAGGAAAGGTAGCCTGTCCCTTAAAGGATAACTTACTCCAAGAAAAACAATATTTTACAACAAAGCGGTCCTTCGATTTGGCTAAATTCATTTTGTTTTTTCAAGATAAAAACATATTCAGCAAGTACAGAAAGAACCTTATGATCTTGTAAAAAACAGTGTTACTTTCTGTGAACTGATATGCAAAAAGTGTGTTGGTGTCTGCACTGTGTGGACAGAAGGGTGGTAAAAACTTACTGGATGGGTAAGTGGACCACTAGGGACAGAAAACCCTATATGGCAAAGTGGGTAATAAACAGATATACAGCATAAAATATAGTGCAAACTTGAAAAATGCTCGACTGAGCATATAGATAAACACAAAGTGCACCAAACATCAGTGTAAATAATTACAAGTGATGACACATAATGAATGACCAAAAATATATGAAGTGAAAGAATACATATAATATATTGAAGCAGAAAATAAGTCTTTATAGAGCAGTTTTTCCAAGGAAAGTCCAAATTCCAGTGTTGGTGAAACAAAACTTCAGTGCAAAACACCTGGTGGTATCTAAATGCTCACCTCACGGCTATAGCACGGACAGCCAAAACAACACCACAAGGGGTACTCAAACAGATGCAGCAAGACTTGTAGTTGAAAAAAGCTCCGTATCAAATTGTCATATGGAAAACAATAGCAAAGAGAAAAAATGGCGTAATACTGTGAGGGTTTTTGAGGGGAAATTGATATATCACATAGACATGCACTCACATGGAGGCCATGAATAGTGGGCCTATCTCCAACGAACGCCGAGTTCGTAAGTCCACCTGTATGGATCCCTTGGTATCCTTTAGCTACCTCTTCCTCCTCCTGGTATGTAGGTATGAGTGGATGGGTGGATGTATCTCTCACAGCAACCAAATGCAGGGGGAGAAAGGACAGCACATAGCACAATACCGCTGTAGTGCTCCTGGTACCTGGGATCGATGGACCGTTTTCATCGGTTAACCGATGAAGCTGACTGATGGTCCGTCGCGCCTACACACCATCGGTTAAAAAAACGATCGTGTCAGAACGCGGTGACGTAAAACACGACGACGTGCTGAAAAAAACGAAGTTCAATGCTTCCAAGCATGCGTCGACTTGATTCTGAGCATGCATGGATTTTTAACTGATGGTTGTGCCTACTAACGATCGTTTTTTTCCCATCGGTTAGGAATCCATCAGTTAAATTTAAAGCAAGTTGGCTTTTTTTTAACCGATGGTTAAATAACCTATGGGGCCCACACACGATCGGTTTTGACCGATGAAAACGGTCCATCAGACCGTTGTCCTCTGTTTAACCTATTGTGTGTACGAGGCCTTAGTGTTACAAGGTCTCAGGCGTGAATGGGGAGCAGATGTGTTAAATTTGGTGTTATTGCTCTAACTCTCTCATACTGGTCACTAGAAGTTCAACATGGCACCTCATGGCAAAGAATTCTCTGAGGATCTGAAAAAAAAAATTGTTGCTCTACATAAAGATGGCCTAGGCTAGCGATAGCGAATCTTGGCACCCCAGATGTTTTGGAACTACATTTCCCATGATGCTCATGCACTCTGCAGTGTAGTTGAGCATCATGGGAAATGTAGTTCCAAAACATCTGGGGTGTCAAGGTTCGCCAGACTATGCTCAGACTATATGGTCCACACTGCATAAAATTGGTCTGCATGGCTGTTGTTTAAGAAGAAAGCCTCTTCTAAAGATGATGCACAAGAAAGCCCTCAAACAGTTTGCTGAAGCCAATCAGACAAAGGACATGGATTACTGGAAACATCCTGTGGTCTGATGAGACCAAGATAAACGTATTTGGTTCAGATGGTGTCAAGCGTGTGTGGTGGCAACCAGGTGAGGAGTACAAAGACAAGTGTGTCTTGCCTACAGTCAAGCATGGTAGTGGGAGTGTCATGTCTGGGGCTGCATGAGTGCTGCCAGCACTGGGGAGCTACAGTTCATTGAGGGAACCATGAATGCCTACATACACATACTGAAGCAGAGCAGGATCCCCTCCCTTCAGAGACTGGGCCACAGGGCAGTATTCCAACATGACAATGACCCCAAACACACCTCCAAGACGACCACTGCCTTGCTAAAGAAGCTGAGGGTAAAGGTGATGGACTGACCAAGCATGTCTCCAGACCTAAACCCTATTGAGCATCTGTGGGGCATCCTCAAACAGAAGGTGGAGGAGCGCAAGGTCTCTAACATCTACCAGCTCTGTGATGTTCTCATGGAGGAGTGGAAATGGACTCCAGTGGCAACATGTGAAGCTCTGGGGAATTCCATGCCCAAGTGGGTTAAGGCAGTGCTGGAAAATAATGGTGGACACACAAAATATTGACACTTTGGGCCCAGTTTGGACATTTTCGCTTAGGGGTGTACTCACCTTTGTTGTCAGCGGTTTAGACATTAATGGCTGTGTGTTGAGTTATTTTGAGGGGAAAGCAAATTTACACTGTTATACAAGCTGTGCACTCACTACTTTACATTGTAGCAAAGTGTCAATTCTTCAGTGTTGTCACATGAAAATATAAAACAAAAATGTGAGGGGTGTACTCACTTTTGTGAGATATTGTATGTACACACACATACTGTATATATATATATATATATATATATATATATATATATATATATGTGTGTGTGTGTGCATATGATTGTCTGTTTACATTTGCTTTAAAGAGATACTGCCATAACAATACATGTATGCTAACAACAGTGGGCCAGATTCACGTAGAATCGTGGCGGCATAACGTATCGTAGATACGTTACACCGCCGCAAGTTTTCATCGCAAGTGCCTGATTCACAAAGCACTTGCGATGAAAACTACGCCAGCGGCCTCCGGCGCAAGGCGGGCCAATTCAAATGGGCGTGTGCCATTTAAATTAGGTGCGCTCCCGCGCCGGACCTACTGCGCATGCTCCGTTTCGCAATTCCCGTCGTGCTTTGCGCGCCGTGACGTAATTTTTTCGAACGGCGACGCGCGTAGCGTACTTCCGTATTCCCGGACGTGTTACGCAAACGACGTTAAATTTTAAATTTCGACGCGGGAACGACGGCCATACTTTAGACAGCAATACGATTGCTGACTAAAGTTAGGGCACCCAAAACGACGACTAAATTTGCGACGGGAAACTAGACTAGCGGCGACGTAGCGAACGCGAAAATCCGTTGTGGATCGCCGTAACTCCTAATTTGCATACCCGACGCTGGTTTACAACGCAAACTCCCCCCAGCAGCGGCCGCGGTACTGCATCCTAAGATCCGACAGTGTAAAACAATTATACCTGTCGGATCTTAGGGCTATCTATGCGTAACTGATTCTATGAATCAGTCGCATAGATAGAAACAGAGATACAACGGCGTATCAGGAGATATGCCGTCGTATCCCCTTTGTGAATCTGGCCCAGTATTTCAAAAAAATACATCAATTAAAGTAGAACTTAAAGTAAAGTCTTTACTACCACTTTTACCTACAGGTAAGCCTATAATAAGGCTTACCTGTAGGTATAAAGAATATCTCCTAAAACTGTACGGTTTAGGAGATATTCCTCTCGCAATGCGCCGCTGATTGCAGCGGCGCATGTGCGGGGGGGATCCTCAGCTAAAGGGCCGACAGCCGCCGAACCTTGCTGGAATGAAATCTCCCGTGCGCATGCGCGGGAGTGACGACATCGCCGCTTCAGCCAATCACAGCGCTGGAGCGGCGATACCCGGAAGACACGCCAGGCAAGATAACATCTCGCTCGGCGTGGACCAGGTAAGTTCTCTACACCTCGTTTTAAGGTAAGTATTTCATAATGAGCTAATATGCGGTGCATACTATCTCATTATGGCTTTTGCCTTACAGAAAATGCGGGTATACAACCGCTTTAAGGCAAAACTTTTTATTTTTGGATAGAGTAAGGGAGTGTTATTTGCCATCTGTGCCCCATTGGGAGATTTTACCTTCACTTTCTGGCCCATAACCAAACAGGAAGTGAGACAAATCTCTTCAAATTAAGGGCATTCCTTGGGACCCCCCATTGTGTTCCCACTGGAAGATTTCCCCTCTATTATTTTTCTGGAGACAACACAAAATGTGGGGTTTCTTTTAATTTCACTTTCATTGATGATAGTAAACAGGACAAATAGAGTGGGTGAATCTTTCTAACAGGGACACAGACAGCAACAAATACAGCTGTTCTAACCCCTCAACACTCTATCCAAAACTAAAAAAAGTCTTGCCTTTAGTTATACTTTAACTTCCAAGTACTGGCTCTGGTGGGGGGGGGGGGTCACAGCCAGGTAATACTGTTGTCAGGATGCATATATCCTAATAGTGGGGGAGATTTACTGAAACCGGTGCACACTAAATCTGGTGCAGCTGTGCATAATAACCAATCAGCTTCTATCTTTAGCTTGTTCAGTAACCCGCCAGTTCACACTGCCGCAACTTGTCATGCAACTTGAGAGTTTAAAGTCCCATGGCGAGTCACGGCGGATTAACGGCAATGGAACCATCCTAATCAGTGGGACTCAAAACGCCTCGACTTCAACACTATTTGCATTGACTTCTGAAAAAGAAGCCGTAAACAAGCTGTGCAGGGATGTCAGGTTCAAAGTTGCCGCAGTGTGAACAAGGGTTAAAGCTTTCAAAATTAAATCTAGAGATTGGTCACTATCCACAGCTGCACCAGATTTTGTGTGCACCAGTTTTAGCAAATCTCCCCCAGTTGACAATGCATTTAGCCAGTTTAAAATGTGACAATGTAAATACTTTGGGTAGGTTAGGGTAATTTGTATTATACCATTAAAATGCAATATTTTTCATTTTCCCAATGTTATCTTTCCCTAACAGTCTCAATAAAACCAAATAGATGTTTATATACCTTTAACACTCAAATATTTATTTGAAAAAAATTAATAAAATGAAATAAAAAAAAGTAAAACTTTTTTTTAAGTATTAGTTGTCAAATTGATGAAGACCCCATTAAAAATATTGCGTTGGTCTTAATAGACTTTGAACAGAATGTGACAATTCCATTATCTCCTTTTGCTTTAGTAAGAATTCAGAAATTTTCGAGCTCCATCCCTAGAATATCTGTATTTTTGGACTAATTTCACATCTGAAAGGGACTTCTGTTACACTGGAAAACAGAACAGATTCATAGTTCTTTTTTCTCTTTTATATCAAGTATGCTCTGCGTTTATATTCATTAGAATGGCATGACTTTTTATTGAGGTATGCTCCATCTCCAGCTTATTTTGTTTATTTTCACTTATATCCTCCAAAAATCTGAACATTTTAGTACAGTGCCAGATCCAAAGATACTATTAGTCAAAGTTAAAAGGAATAAAGGAGCAAAATCTTTATAAAAGCTTTTAGCTAATGGAAAACCAGAAATAAAGGCTAAAAATGTATTTTTATCCTCAAAGGCAATGTTTAGGATATTGTATAAGTTGATATCATGCCAGGTAAACATAAATATTGCATGACTCACGGTCACTTTACAGCTCCGATACAGGGCTTCTGTGGAAGGCAACGTGATCTCCCCGGTTGTCATCAGAGGGAGATCTCGGCCCCTCCCGCAGAAGCCATGTATCGGAGCTGTAAAGTGGCTGCGAGTCACATGATCATTAGAGATGACTTAATGGCGTGGCTGGTAGTGATTTCAAATTTTAACTTAATAAACACTTTAATATTCATGATTTCCAGCAAGCAAGCCCCAAATGTATTTTTACATGTTTATGATGCAAATTTTCACAGCAAAATGGAAAAAGCCTTTTTGTTTATAGAGCTCAATGGCTAAAGCTCAGTTTACACTCCCTGAAAGAAGAAGAAAAGTGACTAGTCCCCCCCTTGTCTCCTGTTCTGTTTGTTACCATACAGAATTTCAGTTAGAGAGATATTCTGAAAGGAAATAGCCACTATTGTACTTTTTCTATTAAAAACCCATTAAATAAAGTTATATGAAAAAATAAAAGATCTTTTAAAATCCTGAAACTTTAAGTAATGTAAAGTAAAATCAATTCAAAATGTAGAGCTTCCATTTAAAGAATGATTTACCCTCGAGGAAATAAAGTTATAACATAATAGCACACAGGTAATGCTAAATGGCACTATTGACTGTAGATCTTGATGAGGTGCAGCCTTTAAAGTGCTGAATATTCCACATAAGGGACATTTCAGGAGAGCCATAGAGAAAAATGCCTCTGTCTTCATCTTGGTGCATTTGCTGGGCAGTAAGTGGAAAATCTGGCACCAATAGAGTAAAGGCTATGCAAGCCTCAGACCGCAGAGTGAACTCCTTTTAACGTGATCTGAGTTAAGAAATTGTAAAACAAATATAGTATATATACATAGTCTGGGTGTGGGGGCATTGCTGGTCTTTTAAAGGTGCATTCATCCTTGAAAAAGACATAGTGAATTCTATAAAATGCTGAATTTTATTGTTTTGGTAAGAGGAGAATAGGTAAAAATTGGGGAGATTTCTCCCTAATTTCTTGCTCCTGTAACAGCCCATGCAATACAATAGGGCTATGCTTGTGTCCAGGACAGAAGGGCAAGTGCAGGTCAGAAGCGCTGATTTCACTGGCAGCATAATTGATTGCCAGGATGCATTTTATTTCATAAAGTGAACCTGTCCTAAGTGAAACCATTTCAATAGTAACAGTGCTGATATAAAGGTACCTTGTGGGTACCTGCAGGTACCAGTGTTAGTTTTCATATTGATTACTGTGTTCTGTGGACCTCCCTTGCATCTTAGACCCGAGCCGTAAACACGAAGCCTTGCCTTTTTGGCCAAGTCGAGATTATCCACTTCAGGCTTGACATGTTGCACTTCCATGTTACACTTGCTGTCCACCTTTTTTATATTATGAGCACTGATAGATATATATATATATATATATATATATATATATATATATATATATATATATATATATATATATATATATATATATATATATATATATATATATATATATATATACACACATATATATATATGTATATATATATGACATACATTACATAATTTTTTTTATTTTATACTATATAAAGGAAAAAAAGCCATAAAAGAAAAAAATAGTTTCCCTTATTCTCTGGGAAAAAAACATATAAAATACAATTCCCAGGAGAGTACAAACCCTCCCAAAATGAACAGTTTTTGGAAAGTGAACATCTTAAAGTGGTTGTAAAGGCAGAAGGTTTTTTTTATCTTATGTATTAAGATAAAAAACCTTCTCCCCTCAGCCCCTAATACCTACCTGAGCCCCATCTCTATTCTGCGATGTGCATGAGTGCCTCGGTCGTTCTCTCCCTCCTGATTGGCTGAGACACAGCAGTGGCACCATTGGCTCCCACTGCTGTCAACCAAAGTCAGTTAGCCAATCAGGAGAGAGATGGGGTGGGGCCGAACCGTGGCTCTGTGTCTGAATGGCTGCTTGCTGTGGGGGCACTCGACAGGGACCAGGAACACTGAAGAGGGACCCGAGAAGAGGCTGCTCTGTGCAAAACCATTGCACAGAGCAGGTAAGTATACAATGTTTGTTATTTTTAAAGAAAAAACAAGACTTTAGTATCACTTTAAGGTGATATTGTTTTTTTTCCACAATTTTTGGGAAACATGCTGGTATTGAGGTGGTTAAAAATAAATTAAGATATGCTCAGAATCCAAAAGCCACTCACTGAAGCCAGATGTGATTCTTCCGTTATTAGTGGAAGAAAGTTCCTTTGAGCTTGAAATTGCATTGCACTGATATTGCGTTGTGTGCAATGGCTAGGTGTCATGCAAAAACTTGAGGAAAATAATAATCTTTACCAGCAAAAGGCATTACATGCCAATTTTTTGGGACCTCTCAGGGATCCCGTGAGTTCCCAAAAATTTGGTCGGCGGTGCCTGTTGCTTTATGTAAAAATAAAAGGGACATCTTCACTATACCAGTTGTGCTGGTGATGATTGTTATTTTCATATGATCACATGGTGGTACCATCCACCAATTCACTATATCACCCTACATTAACTGTTCTTTATAGATAATACCAAAACACTTTAACCCCCTTAAAAAGACCACATCCAATGGTACTCAACAACCCCCCAAAACAATCACACAAGCATTGGTGGTCAGCGGCACTTTAACAACCCCCCCCCTCCCAACCCCCAAAACATCATTGGATCATTGATGATCAGTGGCATTTTAAAATCAGCTATACCCATCATTGGTGGTTGCTGGCTCACTACACCCTCTTCTCCACCACCAAACAATCCCGACAACATAGGTTAACATTGGCTCTTTAAACCCCTTTGCAATTCTTTTGACCACTTTGTTTTTATCTATTTTCATGCAGTTCAGTTTTAAGGCACCCCTAAGGGTGTTTATTCATCCCAGTTTAAAGGCCAGTTTAAAAGCTTAACATGCCTCACTTCTACTTTTTAAAATTAATTTCACTATTTTGTCTCATACGATTAAATAATTATTACTACCACCTTATGACAAAGTCATCAAAAAATCTGTGTATTTAAAAAAAAATTGTAAAAATGAATTTAACAGACCCACATTTTTCCAGAAAAACATGTTTTCCAGACTTATGACAAATACATGACATATTTTTCAATTTTATATTATTGTTTTCTTAAATAACTTAGGCAGGAAATACCCATTACGACTGACCACAGAAACAAAAATCCTTTTTTATTTAAAGAGAAATTGTCACTGAGCTAGATATCTGTGTAGGTAGCTTCCAATGGAAGCTGCAATTGTCTGATTGGCTACACTTTGACACCTATACAGCGTTAGGTTTTATTTCCCTGGAAATATTGTGTAGCCTGAGGCCTCGAACACACGACCGAGGATCTCGACGGGCGAAACACATCGTTTTCCTCGTCAAGTTCCTTGTTAGGCTTGTCGAGAAACTAGACAAGCTTGCTTTGCGTACACACAGTCAAGACAAAATCTCCTCGTTCTCAAACGCGGTGACTACAACACATAAGACGGCAGGGGAAGTTCGATTCCACTGGCACAACTCTTGGGGCTGCTTTTGCTAATCTCATGTGTTTGCGTGTTAAGTAAAAGTTTGGTAAGAGACTATTTGCACTTTTCAGTCTGTTACAGCTTGAAAAATGTGTTATCTCCATTACAAATGCTACTTTTACTCCCGTCTCATACTTTATTCTGAGCAAGCGCGGGTTTCTTAGCATACACATGCTCGAGTTTCTCGTCGAAAACCAGCCCGTCGAGGAACTTGACGAGCCAATTTGAGACTTCCATCGAGGAAATAGAGAACTTGCTCTCTTTTTGGCTCGTCGAGTTTCTCGACAGTTTCCTCGACGAAAATGTACACACGACCGGTTTCCTCGGCAAAAAAATATCTCCCAGCAAGTTTCTTGCTGGTTTTTGCAGAGAAACTCGGTTTTGTGTGCGAGGCCTAACAGTCAGACAATGGAAGCTTCCAACCAAAGGTGATTACAACAATTCAATGTCTTGATAACAAATTACCTTCTTCCTATCTACAGCTAAAACGTATTTTGTTGCTGAAACATAGAACATAGATAGCCCCCGACCAATGGTGAAGTGTAAGGAAAAATAGCCAGTTATTGCCAAAACCACCTGCTGGAGCAACCATCTCTAAAAGCTTTATTAAAATTGAGTTTTCTACAGTTCAATAATTGATATCTCTTGAGTGTTTGAAAACCCTGGTGAAGGGAGACCCATGTAATCCCTGAAACATATTGGCCTATTAATAGAATTTTTTATCAAAAAAGAAAGTCCTTCCTTAAACTTTATCATTGGTCTTGCTTTCTGTATAATATTCTAGATTTTAGATAGCTTGCCTGAAACTCCAGCTAATGGACGTTTGGTTTGAGACTTGCCTTACCATTGCACTTTGACATGTAGAACCCTAATGCCGCGTACACACGATCGGGCATTTGCCCGGCCAAATTACATTTGAATTCCGACGGAATTCCATCGGAAAAAAATAGAACATGTTCTATAACTAAACTCTGATGGAATTTCTGATGAAAAAACTCTGATGGGGCTACATACGATCAGAAAATCCGATGGAAAAAGTCCATCTGACTTTTTCCATCTGAAATTCCGATCGTGTGTGTGCAGGGCATAAGGCCTTACAGAAACACCACAGAACCCAAACCTGTAAGGTTTTTCATTGCTGTTCATGTCCCTGTTGGGGGGGGACTATGCTCACTCAGGACAGGAAGTGATCTTTACAATGGAGACACAAAAAAAACTGAAGGAGTTTTTCTTTTCCAGTCTTAGTGACAACCACACCTATACTTCCCTCATATACACACATGAGCGCACACACCTCTTGTATGGGCATCACAGAGATAAGCATAACAAGGACAGGATGTGACAGAAAATCTTCCCAAAGGGTCACAGAAAGACATATAATCCTGATAAAAGTGCAGGTTTTTCCACTATAAAAATAGTTTTGTGAAGCACAGCTAGAGTGATCCTGTGTAGACCCGAGTGAAGACCAAATGAAGACCATAGCATGTCGTTTTGAATAAAACTTTTTTTATCAAAGTGGTCTTTGGCCAGATTTGTTTTTCATTTAAGGCATTTCAAATTGATTAAGGAAATGGGGTCTTCACAAGTAAAAAAAATGGTACAAGGGCAGTTTATAAAAATTAGGAAATGATAAGTTGGGACAACCAGGTTTTATTTTTCTTACAGAAAATCAAACAATAATCTGATTAGCCACAATGACCAACAACTCTGGTTTTCTCCATTTTCTTTTCTGCAGATTTTTACACCAAGCCCTAGGGGTTTATCCTCAATGTAGCCATTACAGGATCTTATAGGACACATACAATTAAAATCCATGCACTTTTAAAAACTGTTCCATTTTGAAACTCCCTTCACAACAGCTGAGAGCAATTTCCTCTAATCAAGAAAGTGTATAGAGTAAAATTTTATGCCGAAATAAATGCATTGTGAATAATGGCTACCAAGTTGTCATGAATCCACAGGAGCAGGATGTTGTGTGAGAGAGGCTTTGTTTCCTACTGACCAAAATCCTAACAGAATAATGTCTTTTTTTTTTTGTGAATCCAAAGCTGAAAAATAGCTTACCAAATTACATGTTTATTACACATTTTGTGTTTTGCCTCTTCTCCTCTAAGGATCTTGAATAGAGCCAAGCAAATCATTCCTTTATGTCCCTGTGGCCTACTGTACCCACACAATCATAGTTTTTTATTAGTGCTTTCACATTGTGTTGATATCCTTTAGATGCTTTTACTAACATTATGAAGGACCCGTCAGTTTACTGCGAAGGAGAATAAAGGCCAAGAAGCCAAAATGCAGGAAAACAAATCTCAAGGCTTCATAATTAACATTGACTTATAACAAGAGTCGCACGAAACACTGAAAGTACAAAAAACAACAATCTGTTCAGAACAAGCCATAATGTATAGAGCCTTTTATGTAAATTACACACAGCTGCTTTATGCCTATTAGCTCTCATTAGTGCCAGATATAAAAACCATGGCTGGATTGTTCTAGGGCTTTTGAAGCGGTGATGGATAATATCCAAAAAGTTAAAGTTGAGGTTAGACCAAAAAAATTCTAGTATGTAAGATATCTGAAGTAGTTTTGCTGTTGCCCAATCTGCCTTTTTTACAGAAATCAAAGAAATTCCTTCAGGTCCTTACCTGAAATCCTAAGTGAGGCCACCTATTTTTTTAATTATACCAACACATTTTGTATGACTGAATCCCAAACTGACTTTATTCTGTTCTGCACACCTACTATGCTGTGACCCAAGAAGAGAATCTTTACCAAAATGTTAGCAAAGCCAAATAACAATGACCAGATAACCCATTGAACATACTCGTCACCCTTTCAGCAAGTTTAAAGTGGTTGTAAATCCCATTCATGAAATCTGACCTGGGCACATATATCTGTAGTGTTTACTTATGTCTCGCCAAAGTTCTGAGTGCATTTTTTCTCTGGTGCTCTGTTCCTCTGTTATCAGCATGAGTCACTTCTGACAAGCTCTCTGACACATGAGGAGGGAGCTTAGAGGTAGATAAGCGGCAAGCTTGTCTATTCAGAATACAGCTCTGCATGTTTCTTTGTTCCTCTGCCTGTGTGGAGGGGGGAGGGGGGGTGCCTTTCCTCCAATCAACTCTCACATGGTGTAGGCCCAGACTCCAAACCCACTGCTGGAAGAGGAAGAAAGATTTCTAACATGATCTGCACTTTTCAAAGAGTGTAGAAAAGGGAAGACTGCAGATATAAAATAAAAACTTATGTAGGGAGATTTGTAATCTCTGTTTATCATCTGAGGCCATTCACTTCACTGGGTATATGTGATGGTTTACAACCACTTTAAGTAAGGCTCAGAGAAATAAATGATTTTATATATATATATATATATATATATATATATATATATATATATATATATATATATATATATATATATATATATTAGAGCTGTGCAAATTAACTTTTAATTAATCGATTAATCTTTAATTTTTTTGATCGATTAAAATTCTTTTGATTGGTACTCCCCTCTCCGCCGGCTTCTGGGCCTTCAGGGAGTTCTGTTGGAGATCCGGTGACATCACGGACACCGGCGGGGCTTGCCGTGTCCATCTGAAGGGCTCCTTTGCTGTGCCTTCATATCTGCATGCCGGCGGGACCTTACTATCTGCCACACGCATGGGCTGTTACACTTCCCTCTATCAACCCGGGATTCTACAACTATCCACTGGGAGTTGTGATAGTTCCCTTCATGGGACATCTATATGCCGACGGACTGATGTTAACCTCTCCTCATCTAGATTCAGCAGTGGTATCGTTGTACACATTTTTATACCAGTATCATACTTAGCTACATGTTTTTATGACTGCTTTTGGTACTGTTTGGTATTACTCGCACCATTTTTACAGTTTATGTAGCTACATCGATTTTTATCTCCAGTGCAATATTTATTTGGTTACCTACTTGAAGACTATAAAAATGTAATGCTATTCCCATTGAGCGCTGCCTTTGTGTGTTTTTTGTATCCTGCTATCCATTTTTCAGGGGTTGGTAGCTGCACTGGGAATCAGCCTGCAAGGAGATCAGCTAAAAGTAGTTGGATCTGTATGTGCGTTATAATTATTCAAAATTAGTCGATTAATCGATAAAAACAAAAACGATTAATCGAACAGAAAATTTTTGATCAGTAACAGCCCTAACATATATATATATATATATATATATATATATATATATATATATATATATATATATATTTGACATTTTCAACTAGTGCTGCAGTCTATTCACCTCTCAGCCTTGCTTGTGTAATTTCCCTCCTTCTTTGCACACACTGTAATACCCTATACATGTCTTTGCTTTCAATCATATTAATTTATTTGAATCACATGTTTTGAGAGGGGTAGTGGTGTATGTATTACATTTTCATTCCATATAAATTAACACTCTCTGATACATTAACCATGTTGTTTATATGTCCTAGATCAGGGTTTCTCAACTCCAGTCCTCAAGGCGCCCCAACAGGTCGTGTTTTCAGGATTTCCCTCAGATGAAATGGCTGTGGTAATTACTAAGGCAGTGAAACTGATCAAATCACCTGTGCAAAATAATCGTAAGCCTGAAAACATGACCTGTTGGGGCGCCTTGAGGACTGGAGTCACAGATACATAAAGTGTGCTATTGTATGTTACTCACCACTGATTTTAAGCTTGGACAATTGGCTATGCTTACTACACAGTCATGTGGCAACTCGTCACAAACACATTTGCCAACAAATTTTGGCCCTGATCCATAGTTTAAGAAACACTTACAACAGTAACAACAACAGTAATAGAGAAGAAAGGTTCAATATTTTTCAGCATTGGAACCATCTACTACCTAGTGGTGCAGGAGACTTTAAAATTATAAATGCAGTTTAAGTTCCTGCCAACTGCTACCAGACCTTTGCCTTTTTGATTCCTTCTTTCTAACCATACTAGAATCCACTTCTATCATTCTTTATTTTCTTTCAAATTCTAATGTCCTCTAAATGGATACCCTTACATCTACAATTGTTCTAGCTTGACAAGAGTGAGAGAACCCAGACTGCGGAGTGGGGTCATAAGGAGGCATTATGGTGTGATTGTCTTTAATCAATGGTGGTGAGTAGGTTCCCTTTTCCAACCTGCTAGTTCTAAGTGGTCTCCTTAAAATGGCTAATATCGTTTTTTTCCTTCTTCATTTAAATCAAAGTGATCACACTCTAACTGATGCCTCTTTATTTACTACACTTCCCCATCTTTCTGTTGGTTGACTACATAGACAACACCTCAGGACTCTCCAATTAGAGGGCTTCATGATGCTCTATGATGAAGGCTGCTTTCGCACTGGGGAGCGGAAGGCGTTGGCTTTTAACCCCCGCTAGCAGCCGGAAAAGGGTTAAAACCACCCGCAAAGTGCCGCTGCAGCAGCGTTTTGCCGGCGGTTTGGCGACGCTGGCCATTTATTTCAATGGGCAGGAGCGGTATATATACCGCTCCTTCACCGCTCCAAAGATGCGGTGAAGCAGGAGTTTTTTTAACGTCCTGCCAGTGAGACTGCAGGGGAGCCATTTTTCAGGCACTTTACAGGTGCTATCTTTAGCCCAAAAGTGCCTGAAAAATGCCCCAGTGTGAAAGGGGTCTAAGGGATTGCGTATGTGAAGAGGCTGCCTGTGGGTGGTTAACCACAGCGGCAGAGGTAGTGTGTAGTTATATAAGCTTTGTCCTGTGAAAAATGTATACAATTATCTGTCCTGTGAAACTGCATCTACTATTTTTCTGTATGAATGGGGCATAACTGAATATTCTCAGGATATATTCTCTGCAGCTTGAATGTTATTCATTGAAAAAAAAGTGTGAATGGCAAAAATACCGCATTATGACCACTGGATAGAGCTGAGGAGCAAACCTATTTCCTGTTATACTCGCCACCATCTAGTGGCCATAATGCAGTACTTTTCCCATTCATTCACTATTCAAAGAATAACATTAAGGAGTAAACCCTCCTAAAAAAAAGACCCTGCAAGACAAAGGCATAATGAGCTAGTATGCATAGCATACTTGCTCATTTTGTAGTACTTACTTCCGATCTAAGCCTCCGCAGCCGTCCATGTCTCCCCCTTCGGCCGCCGACATGTTGTCCCGCAGTGACTTCCGTGTATTGCAACTCTGACGCTGTGATTGGCCGGAGCCACCACATGTGCGCGGCAATGGCACAGTAAAACTGAAGCAACGGCACATAGTGCCATTGCTTCAGTTGGCTTAAGTGCGCATGTGCCGCATGACGTTGGCACATGCAAATACAGGGATATATCCTAAACCGTACAGGTTTAGGATATATCCTTGTTAGCTACAGGTAAGCCTTAATTTAGACTTACCTGTAGCATAAAGTTGTAAACAAGGGTTTACAATCACTTTAAAACTGCAGAGACTAAAGCCCGAGAGCATTTGATTTTGCCCCCATTCACACAAAACAAATGTACCTGCATTTTCCAGGATGAATTATTCTCCAATTTTTTTATAATACATTTTTATAAATAATTTTTTTATAATGTCATCTCATAGTGTTCACTTTAAGAGGACATTGTAGAGCTCCTGTTTATCAATTCCTGACGTGAGAAAAGAAAAACAGAGAAGGTAAATTATAGAGCGTATGTTTCCTGGAAAGAGAAAATAAAATGTTGCAAGGGCACTCCCTTGTAAAGTTAGTAGCTATTCACATGCATTATATAGGCCATCACTTCCGTCAAGGAGACCTGCAAGTCTATTGTCTTGGCAAGGACTGTATAAGAACTGTTTCATGGCTAATGGGAAGAGCCATGATCCTCTTTGAAATTGTCTATGTAGGCAGAAAACTCAGTAATCCAGTTTTTACATTTTTGGGATTCATTTACTAAAACTGAAGAGTGCAAAATCTGGTGCAGCTGTGCTTGGAAGCAAATCAGCTTATAACTTCAGCTTTTTCAATTAAGCTTTGGCAATAAAACCTGGAAGCTGATTGGTTTCTATGCAGAGATGCACCAGATTTTGATATTTTCAGTTTAAGTAAATCAACCTATTTGGACCCAGAATACAGTGTGCATTCTGTGAATACTCGAAAGCTTGCTAGAGTCAAAGCAATCTCTCATGCCTCTTGAACTGTATTTTTTTATTACCTTAGACCATTTGACCAGAAAGGTCTTTACACCTGATATAAATGACGCAAACTTTGATTAACCTCCCTGGTGGTAATCCCGAGTGTGGCTTGGGGTTAAATTTCAGTACCATTTGTGGTAATCCCAAGCCACACTCGGGAATGCATTGCAGAATCCTGGTCCAGGTTTCTTACCTTGTTCCCAGGATCCTGCAATATCCCCCCCACTGTGTCCTCTGCCCGATGCTCTGTGTTGCAGTCACCATTCCCTGCGAGCTTCACAATGCATGGGGGCGGAGCCTTCGGAAAATGCAAAACGTACACAAAACATAACACATACAGTACACTGTAATCTTACAGATTACATTACTGTTTCAAATCATTTCATACCCTGTTTGTCCCTAACTCTTTGTCCAGTGCCCTGCATGCACTTTCCCTTTACGTCAAAAGTGGTTTTAGAGCAGCTAGAAAACAGCCATAGTACATTAGAATCACTTGCAGAATTGAGCGATAGTAAATTGTGGGGAAATTAATTTTATTATTATTATATTGTTATTTTTTTATAATTATTTCGAGTTCTTTATTATATTATAATTTATGATTTTGTGTTTCAAACTTTATCATACCCGGGATGCCTACTAGACTCTTGTTTGGTCAGATTTAAGTGAGTTATTCCTAAGAATTACAGGCCTACAGTATAAAACGCCAAATTTCCTTGCAAATAATGGTACCGCTTTCAGCACCTAAAATCTGAAATAATCATACCGCCAGGGAGGTTAAGTGAGTTATTCATAAGAATTACAGGCCTACAATATAAAGCCAGGGCTTTTTTTCTCAGAAAACAGGTGCAGGAACTCGACCACGACTTCCCAAACCCCCACACACCCTCCAAACCGCACCAAATAGTGGGTGTGGTCAAATTTTACTAACAGTGGGAGGATCTTAATGCACTCCTGGTATTTAGTGCCCCTTTAGGTACCAAGTGCAGAGTTGACGGGGGGGGGGGGGTTTACACACAGAGGGCCAGATCCACAAACGAGATACGACGGCGTATCTACGCATAGCTAGCCCTAAGATCCGACAGGTGTAATTGAATTACACTGTCGGATCTTAAGGATGCAATTCTAGGCCGGCCGCTAGGTGGCGAGGCCATTGCGGCCGGCGTAGAATATGCAAATGAAGATTTACGGCGATCCCCGAACGTCCCGAACGGCCCGTCGATCTAAATCTACGTAGTTTCCGTCGGGTTACGCCGCGTAAAACTAGGGCTGAGCCCTAGTTCTCCTAAGCCATGTTAAGTATGGCCGTCGTTCCCGCGTTGAAATTTAAACATCAACGTCATTTGCGTAAGACGTCCGTGAATGGCGCTGAACGCCATTTACGTTACCGTCTAAGCAAATGACATCGGTGCGACGTCAGTTAGCGCAATGCACGTCGGGTAATTTACCCGACGGAGCATGCGCAGTACGTCTGGCGCGGGAGCGCGCCTAATTTAAATGGAAATCGCCCCATTCTATTTGGCCCGCCTTGCGCCGGCCAGATTTAAGTTACACCGCTGCAAATTTCCAGGTAAGTGCTTTGTGGATCGGGCACTAACTTGGACAATTTGCGGCAGTGTAACTTAAATGGGAAAAGTTAAGTTACGCCCGATATTTGTGGATCTGGCCCAGAGTGCAGAGTTTGGTGGTGTGCTATGTACAGTGTAGAGTTTAGGGGTGCTCTGCAGGGATCGGAGTGCATCCTCTGTGACCCAAGCCCACCCGATATTGAAGCCTATTAGTTCCTATGGCTCTAATCAGATGCATAACAAAAAACTGACTGCTGTAATTTATGCGCCCGGTGACCCGAAAGGAGCAGCAGTGGTTGTGGATAGATTGATGCTATGCATCAATCTATCCACTTCATATAGCGGGTGGAGAGGAGAGAGGGGACAGTGCGCCGGGCGCCCCTAATGGACGGGCTGCCACTGTGAGTATGTCCATTCTGGGTTCCCTTAGCACAAATCTGGTTCAATCAACAGAAACTGTTTCTTTAAAAAAAAAAAGATCACTGTAAAAGTTAAGTAATTGCAGTATAAGTATAGGCTTCAGTGAGACCTGATTATTGCTGAATGTAAGGCAGAGAGAACTGGGCAGAGCCTGGAGAAAAACTCTCTTATACTACTGGGCTGATACTGAGCTACAAGGACGGGAGCCAAATGTGCATAAGAGCGCTGACAGAGCACTAGACAGGTACGTGCAAGGAGAATTCCGTCTACATATTTTAATTTGTACTTTTACGACTTCAGTAAGTGTGCTTGTGCTATAGGAATAGTCATTTGGGAGCAGCGCCGAACTGAAATCAGTGTCGCTATATGTGTTACGTAGTTATATAACTCAATTACAGGCAGTTTATGAGCCCAGCTGAAAGTGTGTATGATGGCGTTCTGGAATGAGAGTGGTAGGGAAGGACTTGGACTGGTAGCAGAAGTCTGAGTGACTCCAGCTGCTCATAGAGTAAGAAGGGAGAGACGGAGGAAAAAATTGTTTGTGAATATGTTGTGTTAGGCTTCACAATGCTTCCACTGATGATCCTTAAGGCAATTTACTGCATGTGTTTAATACGATTAGAATTGTGGGGAAGTCCTACCCACACAGATCACATAAAAGCCATGAAGAAATGACACAGCGGCGGTGAGAATAGCGTGGAATAAATCCAGAATCTCAATTAATACTGTAATAAAAGAATGCGTAGGATGGCAAAGAAAGTCTCTAGTATGGTTCGTCCGACAATGGCAGCATCTGAAGTGAGCCCTGTAAATGGATGACAAGCACGGAAGAAAGGTGATGTCAAAAATGTGCGCCATTAATAATATTTAAAACACAGAAAAATATTAACCACTTCAGCTCCGAAAGTATTTTCTCACTTCCTGACAAGGCCATTTTTTGTGATACGGCTCTGCGTCGCTTTAACTGACAATTGCACGGTCGTGCGACGTCGTACCCAAACAAAATTGATGTGCTTTTTTTCCCCACAAATAGAGCTTTATTTTGGTGGTATTTCTCCTCAATCTCTTTTTTTTTTTTTTTTAAACAGTTATACTGATACAGTACATATATATATGTACCGTATATATATTTTGATTACATTATAAAATTGGATAACATTCTATATTTTAGTGGTATTTGATCACCTCTGCGGTTATTATGTTTTGCTCTATAAACAAAAAAAGAGCGACAATTTAAAAAAAATGTTTTTTTACTTTTTGCTATAATAAATATCCCCCCCCCCCCCCCCCCCAAAAAAAACTAATTTCTTCCTCAGTTTAGGCCAATATGTATTCTGCTACATATTTTTGGTAAAAAAAAAATCCTAATTAGCGTATGTTAATTGGTTTGCTGAAAAAGTTATTGCGTCTACAAAATAGGGGATAGATTTATGGCATTATATTATTATTATTATTATTGTTTTTTTACTAGTAATGGCGGTGATCTGTGATTTTTTGTGGGACCGTGACATTGTGGTGGACAGATCGGGCACTTTTGACACTTTTTTGGGACCAGTGACATTTATTCAGCGATCAGTGCTATAAAAATTGATACACTGATTACTGTATAAATGACACTGGCAGGGAAGAGGTTAACACTAGTAGTGATCAAGGGGTTAAATGTGTTCCCTGGGAGGTGTTTCTAACTGTATGGGGGATGGGCTGACTGGAAGAGGAGAAAGATCGCTGTTCCTAATCACTAGGAACAGACAATTTCACTCTACTCCCCTGACAGAACGGGGATCTGTTTGTTTACACTGGCAGATGCCCGTTCTGCCTCTCTCTGGAGCGATCGCGGGTGGCCGGCTGGTTGGCAAGCGGTTACACATCTGGATAACAGGAAATGTGTCCTGAAAACCTCAAGCTGTTTTATAGTAAAGCAAGTATTAGAGGGACATGGACCAGATATTTCTGATGCCTAACTATGCTGATAGGATTGGTCTCCTTCACGGAGTAAGGCTGCATTCACACCTTAGCGCGGAGTTTTGTACCGCGATTTGCCGCGACAAATTGCAGCGTTTTGTACCGCGATTTGCCGTGACAAAACGCGTCGTTTGTTAACCTTGTTTTCGCTGGAGGGGTGATTTACACATTGTCGGCTATGCCGAACGCCGAAGCCGCCTGAAAAAAAGGGTCAGGGACTTGTTTTGAGCTTCAGGCATACGGCGTTTCGGCGTTCGGCGTGGAGATGTGAACCATCTCCATAGAGAACAATGTTAAATCACCCCTCCAGCGTATTTTAGGCTGCAATAGCGTCGGGCTTCAGGCGTTAAAACGCCTAGGTGTGAATGGAGCCTTAAGGAGCCTATTTCTGACCCACACTCAGTATAGCCTGCCTTTTTCCTTCACATTGCACCAACATGAGCAAAGACTGCATAGCAACATTATTATAGAACCACTGGCACTTTTGTTTTTTGTTTTTTTGTTTCACACTGGGGCGACTCGTCAGGCAACTCAGCCGCCTGACAAGTCGCGTCCCATTCTATTCAATAGAACCATTCTAATAGGAGCGACGCAAGTCGCTCCGACTTAGAAAAAGGTTCTTGTATGACTTTGGGGGTGACTCGGGGCGACTTGCATTGACTTCTATACAGAACTCATTTTGCAAGTCGCCTCTGAAGTCGTCTTCAGGACGCCTTGCCGAGTCGCCCCCAAAGTCGTGCCGCCCCAGTGTGAACCGGCTCTTACTGTACATGTTTATTACATTTTGTCAAAACAAGGAAAATGCACACTTGTCACATAGGGGTTGATTTATTAAAGGCAAACAGACTGTGCACATTTCAAGTACAGTTGCATTCTGCAAGTGCAGTTTCTCCAGAGCTTAGTAAATGATAGACATGTGCATTCGTTTTCGTCCCACTGCATTTTTGTCAGAATTTCGGGTGTTTTCTTTATCGCTTTAACAAACGAAAACAAAATCCGAAAAATGTGACATAAAAATGCTTTATTTTCATTGCTACAACAGTTCGATATAGATAGGAGATTCAACATGACGCTGACAATAGCAATCTGTGTCTATCGAATCTGCAGCCGAATGTGCCTAACCTCTATTAGTCTAAAATTATTCTACATAGAGAGGAAAGGGTCAACATTATAGAGACAGTGTTGTGGTAGACCATTTCACATGAACGAGGAAGCAGCGAAAAACATACAAACGTCAAATCTGTCATTGAAGGCTTATGGTGTCTGTCGAAAGTTCTAAGAAGATTCGACAAGCAGCTAAACTGTACGACGCCACAATTGTACATTTCCGGTCAAATGCCCGGCCCATAGGCTATAGAAGAATTTGAATGTTGGTTGACTAGTAATAATAATTTATAAATATAATTATTACTAGTGTCATACAACATTAGAATTCTTCTATAGCTTGTAGGCGGAACATTTGACCGGAAATGTACAATTGCGGCGTCGTACAGTTTAGCTGCTCCGTCGAATCTTCTTAGAACATTCAACAGACACCATGAGCCTTCAATGACAGATTCTACCCTAATTAATTTGGATTTTCGGACGAATGCTTTTTTTTAACGAAACAAAATGAATAAAAACGAATTTCGGGAGTAACTAAATACATTTATTTTTCGGACGAAAACGAAATTCTAAAAACAAAATATTTCAGTGTGCACATGTCTAGTAAATGAGCAAAAATGCTGCGTAGTACCATCATCCAATTATGCGCAAGCAAAAAAAAATTGTGTCCTTTTCCTTGCATGTGATTGGGTATTCTTTACAAAGTGAAGCTTTAACGTATTTACTAAGTCCTGGAGCAACTGCACATGTAGAGTTCAACTGCACTTCCATAGTGTATACAGTATTTTGTTTGCCTTTGGCAAATAAACCCCTCAATGTCATGAATATACAGTGCAGAGAAGCAAATCCTTTATATTGCTTCAATAGTCAAGTGCTGGAGAGATACCAGATACTGTGAAGCCTCGTACACACGACCGAGAAACTCGAAGGGCGAAACACATTGTTTTGCTCGTCGAGTTCCTTGTGAAGCCGTCAAGAAACTCGACAAGCCAATTTTCTCCATTCCCGTCAAGGAAATAGAGAACTTGCTCTCTTTTTGGCTCGTCGAGTTTCTCGACAGTTTTCTCGACGAAAATGTACACACGACCGGTTTCCTCGGCAAAAAAATATCTCCCAGCAAGATTCTTGCTGGTTTTTGCCGAGGAACTCGGTCGTGTGTACGAGGCTTTAGTAACACTATAGAGGTGTATACAATTTTTTGTGATTTTAGTAAGCATTCCTTTGTTCACACCCTAGTAATATTAATCATAAGCAGTCACTGCAAAATATGTTTATTTAAGGTTTTAAGTCATATTAGGGTCTTGTCTCAAAAGTAGAGAAGGGTGATCAATGGTTCCCCTGGCTCCTTAAACTCCATTTCAGACTGAGTAGGGAAGAGTCAGAACCTCTGTGGGTTTTATAGGCAGCCTCTTTTTCCTTCTCCCTGATAAATGGGTTTCGAAGGGATAGAAAGTTTGCGTCCATGCTGGCAGAAATAAAACATTCTTTTTAGTAGAATAAGGGAGGTTAGAACCTTAGCCAGTGTTTTATTGTTGTTTGTGGCTTCCTGTCCCAGTGACACCCTTTCTTTTTGTTTCTTGTCCTGGACTTTTTCCAGAACATACCACCAGGGGAGTCACGTGTAGAGATAAAGGCCAGATTCTAATTTAACCCCAATGACTATCTAAAAATAAAACTTTTGGCTGGAGCTTTCATTACTTTCACAGTCAGTGTTTCCATGTCTGGCCCTTGCTTTCCTGAATGTCCCCCATTATGCACTTGCCAATTATTTTTCACAGCCACACAGTCAGTCACTTCATACAATTATAATTAAAAGCACCAAAAGTGTCATTAAACCCATTAGCAAACATTATTATTGTATTTCGACTTACCAATTCTTAGATGCAGTGGCTGCATTTGTTTTCTTTTGTAGGCTTTCTTTCCTTTATTTTCACCTGGTGTTCCTGCTAGTAAGTCTATTATTTTTCAATAGAACAAGCTTTCCTGCAAATATAGCAATTCCAGTTTAAGACAAACCATTTACTACTTACAATGATCAACTTTTATGTATTGCTATAAAACTTTTATCTCACAGGGGAAAAAAACGTTGTTGTAGCTGCTTGTGTAACATCAGTGTGAGCTGGAGTTCGGCTTCAATTTTTTAGTGTACAGTATCTAAATCTACTGGTAATCTAACACTCCCCTCCCATAAGAATGACAATGCTGCAGTCCAAAGGTGCCCCTGTTCTCCCTTATCCAGAGTGGAGGCACTCTAAGGCCCCTCTCACACAAATGGACTGATCGGGTCCGCCTGTCAGTTTTTCAGCAGACCTGATTTGTATCTAACCATAGCTCTTTATGGAGCAGCGGGTGTCAGTGGACATGTGTCTGCTGACACGTACCGGCATCTAATCCGATAATGTCTACTAAAAACAAACAGATCAGGATTCGTTCCCTAGCCATCAGGCGGATCGGATGACAGTCGGGTAAAAACAGACAGGAGGTCCATTTCCATCCAACTGCTCCATAGAGAACAGCGGGCTGTGTATGTGTCTGCTCTGCATAGCGTAATGAATACTGACCGGTCATCTGCCTGCTCAGCGGGGATCAGGAGAGAGATCCCCTCCTGAGCAGGTGAATCCATTTGACAGAGTCCGCCCCCGTCTGAAAGGAGCCTAATACCGCGTACACACGATCAGGCTTTTGCCCAGCCAAATCACATCGGAATTCCGATGGAATTCCATCGGAAAAAAATAGAACATGTTCCATATCTAAACTCCGATGGAATTCATCAGAATTTCCAATGAAAAAACTCAGACGGGGCTACACACGATAGGAATATCGGATGGAAAAAGTCTGTCTGACTTTTTCCATCGGAAATTTCGATCGTGTGTACGCGGCATAACACATGAGATGTGTTACTGGCCAGATCACAAGGTGAATACAGAGGGGCAACAGCCTAAAAAAAAAGAAATCAATTGCAGCCCCTATATCTAAGGATTGGTAAGCTGCAATGTTGTATTGCTGCACAATAGAAACATGTGGCCATTTGTAATGAAAGTGAAAGCTTGATCTACTTGCTGGCTTGTTGACAATCTTTTCAGCAATTTGGAACAATTTTTAGGCATTTTGCTGAGGCATCCCTGAAGTGCCCAAGGGCACCCCAGGGTTCCGCGCCAAACTGGTTGAAAACGGCTGGAATAGGGAGTGACTAGAACCCATGTAGGATGAAACAGCTGGTAGTAAGTAGAAATATTCCAACATTTGGGTGAAATACCTTCCTAGACAATTGTCACCTTAAAATGTTGTGTTTCTCATTACTGACCAGGGACAGCGGTCACAGAGATAAAAATGAGAGGGTGATCTCCCCCTTAGCAGTGATAGAGACAGCATTTCACTACTCTATCCAATACAAGGAAAAGGGTTTTCCTACAGTATGCTTTAAGCGTGGAAAATTGATCAAATTAGATACAAGGTTGTTGTCTTACTGACGAAGGTCATTTTGAGTGTCAGAGTAAGGGCGTATACCTGAAAGTTATAGGGAAAGCGTTACAAGTTTATTTTTTATTTTTGCAGATGCAACTAATTGACAATTACCATCTATATTTTTTTCTAAATCATTCATTTTAAAGAGATGACTAAATTACTTTAAATCCCCCGTCTGCAGTTTTGATCCACTTTACTGGATGCCAATAATCTGATGTTTTTTCAACTTTCAACTTTTAAAAAAAATATATAAATGTAAGCACTTTGTGAATTTACTTTTCCAGAAACAGCATTCATGCATACCAGGTACATGAGTTCATACACACCTTTTTTTACAGCAATAGAGCCAACAAGTAGTTTACCTTCCTGTATGTCCATCATTATAGCTATGTGTCTAAAGGAAGAGGACGAAAGAGGTAGCAAGGGTTCCCCAACATCATGACGCCAGCCAGTTACTTAAAGTATAACTAAAGCCTCGTACACACGACCGAGGAACTCGACGGGCGAAACACATCGTTTTCCTCATCGCGTTCCGTTAGGCTGTCGAGGAAATCGACAAGGCAAGTTTCTCCATTCCCGTTGAGGAAAAAGAAGACATGCTCTCTTTTTGGCTCGACGGGATCCTCGACAGTTTCCTCGTCAAAAAATGTACACACAACCGGTTTTCTTGGCAAAAAAAAAATCCCAGCAAGTTTCTTGCTGATTTTTGCAGAGAAACTCGGTCGTGTGTACGAGGCCTAAGGCTCCTTTGGAACGGGCTTGTCCACTTGGCGGACTACGCTTACTCATCGGGGGGATCGCTCCGTTGATCTCTGCTGAGCAGGCAGATGACATTTCCATCTCCGCTCACTGTGCTCTCCTCTATGGGAAGATCGGATGAAGACAGATCAACTGTCAATTTTCATCTGATACGCCAGACAGATGGAAAATAGGGTCACCATCTGTCTGGATTTCATGGACAGGATTGGATTGGATAGCAGCGGGTATCAGTTGACATGTCACCGCAGACAACCGCCACTCAATAGGAGTGAATGGAGGCTCCAATCAGGTTCGTCTGAAAAACTGACAACTGACGCTAGTGACGGACCGGCCTCTGCCTTCCCTCAAGCTGCGCTGAAGCTCTGCTGTACGTCACACAAGTTACAAGCCTTGTAAGTGATTTTATGGATTAAAACGACTGTATTACACTAACTCTGCCTCCTTGTGGCTCATTGTGTTGGAGCCAAACACTTTGCAGATTGAATGAAAAAGGGGGTCACGGGTGTCTAAGCTTATGCCGAGTAAAGAGTATATCCCATGTAAGTGGATTGAGATGAAGTCTTGCTAATATCTGGGAACAGTGATTATAGCCTGTGAGAGGCTTGAAGGAGGAAGGATTTCAAGGAAAAAAATTCTCCTACAGTATATGCCTGGTGGTCATTTATGGCCTTGGATATCTGGTGAGCACAATTGTAAAACACTTCGGGTGAAGCACTTTGATTAATGCACGTTGCACTTTATAAAAAGCACGGTGTTGGAGCATTAGAAGACCCGAACAAATTATTGTTTTATATCTATAAATTTATTGTCTAAATATCCACATTTTTTTTGGACATTTCTTGTTGCGCCCTTTCACTCTTGCATCATTGAAAGTGAAAAAAATAGAAAATCCCCAAATTTTGGGTTGGTGCCAGAAAAGTAATAGGGGAACTGTTCCAATGGGCACACTAACAAGTTCACTAGTGACCTGGGGTCCCCAAGGAATTCCCCTAATTTGCGTGGGTTTCCTCTCACTTCCTGTTTGGCTATGGGACAGGAAGTGATGGGAAATCTGCGCAATGGTTTATATATTTTAATAGAGCTTTTCTACCTGGAAGAAGACAATCAGTTGTGCTGCAGGGTGGGACATGTGCTGTAGGGTGGGACAAGACCTTTAAGTACTCCTAAACTGCCACAGGGAAAAATCAGGCTTCCAGACAGGACTGTGCTGTGTGAGAGGGCTTTAAAAACTTCAGAACTTCATGAACAGAAATACAAATCCTTTGGGAAGTTAACAGCTCCATTATGTATTTCATATGTGTGTTTAGCTGTTTGTACAGACTTTAGCTTTACAATATATATTTGAACAACACCACAGCCTTCTGTTCACTTTTAAATGAAAAAATAACTCCCTGTTGGTTATTTAGATAGGTCTGTATGTATTAAGAAGTGTTTGCTGGTGTATTGTCTTTTTGTGGTATTATATTGATTGAGCTATGGAATGCTCATTGCTTTTTAATTAAAGTGATTGTAAAGGTTTGCATTTAATTTTTTTTAAATAACAAACATATCATACTTACCTCCAGTGTCCAGCTCGTTTTGCACAGAGTGGCCCCGAACTGCGTTTTCTGGGGTCCCCCGGCGCCTCTCTCAGACCCTCCCCGCCTCAAATAACCCCCTCTGGGAAGCGCTCTCCCAAGGGGGCTACCTTGCGGGTGCACTCCCGGGTCATGCATTCAGTGTCCATAGCCGCTGAGTGCAGGACTCGGCCCTGCCTTCCGTCATCCGCGTCATTGGATTTGATTGAGAGCAGCTCAAGCCAATGGCTGTGCTGCTATCAATCTATACAATGAAGAGCCAAGAAGCCCGGGCAAAGGAAGAGCACGTTCGTGACGCTGGTTTTTCCAGGGCTGAGGTAAGTAAAATGGGGGTAATCGTCATATGTTTTTTCACCTTCATGCATAGGATGCAAATGAACCTTTACAACCCCTTTAAGTATTGAAATACAGTACAGATTTTTAGAAGACAGTGGGGTTGATTTACTAAAACTGTAGAGTGCAAAACTTATCAAGACAAGGCTTATTGATTGATCTAGTCCAAAGGCTTCAAGTGTATTGAGATCAGATAGACTTTTTTCATCGGAAATTCCGATCGTGTGGGGGCCCCATCGGACTTTTTTTCGTCGGTATTTAGAAATAGAACATGTTTTATTTGTTTCCGATGGGGAAAAAAAAAAAGATGGGAAATTCCTATCGTCTGTGTGCAACTCCAACAGAGAAAAAACCCACGCATGCTCAGAATCAAGTCGACGCGTGCTCGGAAGCATTGAACTTAATTTTTCTTGGCTCGTCGACAGTGTGTATGCAAGACAGCTTGAATTGGAATTCCGACGAAAAATTCCATCGGATTTTAGACCATCGGAAATTACGATCGTGTGTGCATAAGAGAAGGTTATAGGCTCATTTTAATATTACCTCTAATGCCGTGTAGACGAGCAAACATGTACGATGAAACCGGTCTGTCGGACCGTTTTCACCGTACATGTCTGCCCGGGGATTTCTGTATGGTGGCTGTACTCACCATCATACATAAATCCACGCGTAAACAATACGGGGGGCGTGTCCGCGCCATCGCCGCGACGATGACGCGGCGACATGGGCGGCCCTGCCAGTTCAATGCTTCCACGCATGCGTCAAAGTCATTCGACGCATGCGAGGGATGGCGGGCGCTCGGACATGTACGGTAGGTCTGTACAGACGACCGAACATGTCCGAGCGGGCAGGATTTCAGCGGGCTGTTTTAAAACAAGCCCAGAAATATTTGCCCGCTGGAAAAAGGCCCGGCGGGCAAATGTATGCTGGAATCCTGTCCGCTCGGGCCTACACACGACCGAACATGTCTGCTGAAACTGGTCCGCGGACCAGTTTCAGCAGACATGTTCGGTCGTGTGTACGGCCCATAATGAGTATATACACAAAGGGGTGCTCACGAGGTGGATTGGTGGTGGTATTCAGGCAGCGAATGCTTAGGATGCTTTAAGAACCTGTTGGATACAACTCGGCACATCATCTTTTTTTGCACAAACTTCTCCACTGGATTAGTGTTTACCACCTTTTGTATTTATTTAAGCATGGACTATATTGATTTTTTAATGTTATAAATATTTCAACATTTTGTATGCAAATGTTTAGCACTGAAATTTCATATTGATATTTCATTTAGCGCTGTTAATGTTGAGACCTTTAGTCATAACATATTTTTAACTAAGTACTGGATGGACTGCTTTCAGCTGGTTCAGGTATTGAGGCCATTCCTCTTTAGAAGGTGGACTATTTGTTGTACCCCCATGCACTTTTTTTATGTGTTGTGATTTAACAGTTCACTTTTTTGGTTCACAGGGGATCAACTAAGCATAAGAAAAAAAATGTTTCTCTTTCACTGTTTTCTTTTCCTCCATCCCGCCTTTCCCTCCTTCACCCTCTTGTCTGCCTTTCTACTGCCCCTTCCTGTATACCTTAAATGGGTTGTAAAGGTTTGTTTTTTATTTTCTAAATAGGTTCCTTTTAGCTAGTGCATTGTTGGTTCACTTACCTTTTCCTTAATTTTCCCTTTTAAATGTATTTTTTCTTTGTTTTCTTTGTCTGAATTTCTCACTTCCTGTTCCTCCTCAGTAAGGTGTTCAGTAAGCTGTTCTAAATGACTTTCCACTGCTCGGATGATGGTGGAAAGCTTACTGAGGAGAAACAGGAAGAGAGAGATTCAAACAAAGAAAAAAAAACATTTAGAAGGGAAATCGAAGGAAAAGGTAAGTGAACCAACAATGCACTAGCTTAAAGGAACCTATTTAGAAAATAAAAGACGAACCTTTACAACCCCTTTAAATCTGAGCGACAATTTAAAAAAAATATATATTTTTTTTACTTGTTGCTATAATAAATATCCCATTTAAAAAAAAAAAAAGGCCGATACGTATTTTTCTATGTATTTTTGAAAAAAAAATCGCAATAAGCGACTGGTTTGCGCAAAAGTTAGAGCGCCTACAAAATAGGGGACAGAATTATGATTTTTTTTTATTATTTTTTTTTTACTAGTAATGGCGGCGATCTGCGATTTTTATTGGGACTGCGATATTGCGGCGGACGTATCGGACACTTTTGACACAAATTTGGTACCATTCACATTTATACAGCGAACAGTGCTATAAAAATGCACTAATTACTGTATAAATGTGACTGGCAGGGAAGGGGTTAACACTAGGGGGTGAGGAAGGGGTTAAATGTATTCCCTGGGTGTGTTCTAACTGTGTGGGGGGAGGGGGCTGACTGGGGGAGGTAACCGATGCTGTGTCCCTATGTACAAGCACGTCCCTATCTGGCAGCACGTGGAGCTCTGTGTTTACACACAGAGCTCCACGTCCCTGCTGTCACTTGCTGTGTCACCGCCGATCGCGTGTACCCGGCGGACATCGCGGCCACCAGGTACACGCATCGGCTCTTCAGCGATGCGCCTGGACAGTGTTTACCCGCTGCGCGCCACCCAGTGGCGCGCGCGGGTAATGCTTTTAAAAAGACGTCCAAAGACGTCCACCCGGCACTCGAGAGCCGCGCTGTTGACGTCTTTTGTCAATAGCGCGGGTCTGAAGTGGTTAAAGGGGAAGTAAAAAATTGTATGGTTTTATTACTATTGCTTGAGACATTATAAATGAACGTTTTTTAAATATTGACAGACTCAACACAAACTTTTTTTATACATTGTTAAAAAATGTGTGTCATTTTTTATTGCTTATGTTATTAAACATGTGTGATCTCTTTGCGTCTGAAAGTTGCATCTATACATTTATAAAGTTGTTAATAAAAACATACGTCGGTTCTAAGAAAATATATAAATAGTTGGAAGAGGTTTGTACTTGCGCTGGTGGTGAATCGTGTTTCCAGACTTGTGGCTGTGTCTAGGAACAGGACCACATCAATGAACGGAGTCTGACAGCTGTCGATTCACTGACACTGACTTTCCCCGGCTGTGGCAAGACTGTTCAGGGTAAAAGATCTAGTAGTCGGCATCCATGCTTGCATTAGGATTGTTCAGCAGCCGGTGCTGGAAATATCCCATATCTAGTTTCATTAGGTCAGTAGTAGATTAGCTCAGAAGAGGTCAGTGCAGCCTTTGACAGTATGAATACTGAACAAGAGTGCAGACATTTAAAACCGCGAGAAGTAAAAGGACTTTAATCACAAAAACAGGCAACGCAAAGAGATGTCATAAAGAAAATGTGAATAAATAAATGCATATAAAGAAATGTATTTTTCTATGGGGTTGGTTTACTAAAGACAAATAGACTGTGCACCTAGCAAAGTGCAGTTTCTCCAGAGCTTAGTAAATGAGACAAAGGTTCACTTTGCAAAGAATACCCAATCACTTGCAAGGAAAAAAAAAAACAGCAACTTGTAGAGCGCAACTGCACTTTGCAAGGTGCACAGTCTATTTGCCTTTAGTAAATTAACCCCTAAGTTTTAAGGGATGCATTCTTCTATCAAGCTAACCCAAAAAGAATTTAACCACTTACCGCCTGCCCACTGTCAAATGACAGCGGGTCAGTGCGGCTCTTGTTCTGGGTGGACGTCATATGACGGCGCACCCGAACGAACGCTCCTGCACGCCTGCGGGGGGCGCACATTGCGGCGATCGTGGCTGTGCCGTGTTGCTAGGACACAGCGTGGCCCTGATCTCTATAAAGAGCCGCTGACGCGACTCTTTAATCATGTATTCGTCTGTGTCCAATCACAACCGGTCACATGTAAACAAGGAAGTACCGGTAACGCTCCTCACTTCATACTGACAGAGTGTGTGGCGAGGAGAGCCGATCAGCAGCATCTCCTCGCAGGGGACAGTGAGAGATGTAATCAGGGCACTGATAATCAGAGCCCTGATACATTAGAGTGCCACCAGTGCCAGCCACCCATGCTAACCAGTGCCAGCAACCAGAGCCAGCAATAAGTGTCCACCAGTGCCACCAATCAGTGCCCCCCACAGCCAGAAATCAGTGCCTATTAGTGATGCCAGTCAGTGCTGGCTTTCAGTGCCGCCTATCAGTGATCCCTATCAATGCCCATCAGTGCCACCCATCAATGCCCATCAGTGCCCATTAGTGCCGCCTATAAGTGCCGTTTATCCATGCCGCCTATCAGTGCCCACCAGTGCAGGCTATCAGGGCCCACCAGTGCCACCTATTAATGCCCACCAGTGCCACTCATCAGTGCCACCTATCAGTGCTCATCAGTGCCCATAAATATCTCTATTTCTGTTTTGAGACAATACAACCTTTTATATATTCATTCTATTTTTGTCACAATGACAGTGGTCACTAGGACACATAGGGTTTGATTTACTAAAGGCAAATAGACTGTGCACTTTGCAACGGGCACTTGCTCCAGAGCTTAGTAAATGAGGCAACGCTTCACTTTGTAAAGAGTACCCAATCAGTTTTTTGATGCATTCCACCCACCTAACAAGTGTTTAAAGTGGTTGAAAACCCATACACACAACTTTTCACTACATGTAAGCCTATAATAAGGCTTATAGAGAAAAGAATCAGCTCAAGGATACTAATTAGGAACTTCCTCACCAAATCCGAAACCACGGGTGCTGGCAATGCATAGGATAATGCAAAATGAAGGAAGGATTTCTGGACAACCGCACTCCAAAACTTGTTGCCTTTTATTGTAAAATGAAAAACACAGGATACATGCCACAGCAAACGGTGTACAAACTGACGCGTTTCACACTAAACTTTAGTGTGCAATGCATTCATTTGTACCCAGTGGCATGTATCCTGTGTTTTTCATTTTACAATAAAAGGCAACACGTTTTGGAGTGCGGCTGTCCAGAAATCCTTCCTTAATTTTGCATTATAATAAGGCTTACCTGTAGGTACCGTGAATATCTACTAAACCTGTATGGTGACGTCATCGGCACATGCACACTGAAGAAATGTCTCGTTTGTGCTGTTTATTCAGCTGATGTGCCGTGACCAGCGGCTCACGGGGGAGTGACGTCATCACAGCTCCGGCCAATCACAGCGCCGGAGTCCACGAATCCGGAAGTAACATTCCGGACACATGTCGCCTGTTACAGCGGTGTACAGGGACCGATGCACCAGCTTCGATCTAAGGTAAGTATTTCACAATGAGCTAGTATGCGAGGCCTTGCAGGTTTTTTTGTTTTGTTTTTAATGGATTTACAACCACTTTGAAGTACAGTAAAACCTTGGTTAGAGAGTAAGTTGGTTTGAGAGCATTTTACAAGACAAGCAAAATGTTTTAATAAATGTTGCCTTGATATACAAACGATGTCTTGATATACAAGTAGCGTCATGTCACAACTGAGTATAAAAGAGAAGAGAGGAGCCTCTAAGTGTAGCAATATGGTTACATTTAATGAAGGTACAACATTTAGCAGCTTATTGCTACACTTAGACGTGTCTCTCTTCTCTTTTATACCCTGTAAAAAAAATGCTTTGATATACAAGTGCTTTGGATTACAAGCATGTTTCTGGAACGAATTATGCTTGTAAACCATAGTTTTACTGTAATAATATGTGTGCATTGTATGTAGTTTTTTGCCACAAAGAAGACTGAATCAACCTTCGTTTTCTGCTTGAACTTTATTTTATTTTTACCCTACAAGTGACTCTTCAAGGATCACGTACTTATAAAGAATTAATCAGTACATGTACTGCTGTTAAGAGTCCTGCAGAAAGTGTTCAACATTCCAACATAATGCAAAGTCTGTGCTCCTGAACACTATAATATAAATAAGTTATCCAAGAAAGAGTTAGAAAAAATAATGTTTAATATGTGTTCCTTCTTTTTAAGCACAGTATATATTTACCCAGTTTTTACCACTTCAGTGCTTAACCGCTTCCATACCGGGCACTTACGCACCTTCCTGCCCAAGCCAATTTTCAGCTTTCAGCACTGTCGTACTTTGAATGACAATTGCACGGTCGTGCTACACTGTACCCAAACAATTTTTTTATCATTTTGTTCCCACAAATAGAGCTTTCTTTTGGTGGTATTTGATCACCTCTGCGTTTTTTATTTTTTGTGCTATAAACAAAAGAAGAGCGACAATTTAAAAAAAAAAACACAATATTTTTTACTTTTTTATTTAATAAATATCACAATTTTTTTTAAAAAAACTTTTTTTTTCCTCAGTTTAGGCCGATACGTATTCTTCTACATATTTTTGGTAAAAAAAATCGCAATAATCATATATTGATTGGTTTTCGCAAAAGTTATAGCGTCTACAAAATAGGTGATAGATTTATGGCATTTTTATTTTATTATTTTTTTTACTAGTATTGGCGGCGATTTGCGATTTTTTTTACTGTCACCGTGACATTGCGGCGAACACATCGACACGTTTTTGGGACCATTCACATTTATACAGCGATTAATGCTATAAATATGCATTGATTACTGTGTAAATGTGACTGGCAGGGAAGGGGTTAACCACTAGGGGGCGTTGAAGGGGTTAATATGTGTCCCTAAGGTGTGTTATAACTGTAGGGGGGAGGGGACTCTCAAGGGGAGGAGAGCGATGTGTGTTCCTCTGTACTGGGAACACACATTGGTCTCCTCACCGCTGACAGGAGTGTGGATCTGTGTGTTTACACACACAGATCCACACTCCTGCTGTGATTACCGACAATCGCGGGTACCCGGCGGCAATCGCGGCCGCCGGGCACCCGCCCCGGGTCACGAGCGCGCGAGCACGCGCCCTAGATCGCCGGGAACGCAGGACGTCATATGACGTCCACTCGGATCGAGGAGGGGTTCCTGCCGCCGTCATTTCACAATGAGGCGGTAGGGAAGTGGTTAAAATGACCAGGCCATTTTTTGCGATTCGGCACTGCGTCGCTTTAACTGACAATTACGCGGTCGCGCGATGCTGGACCAAAACGAAATTTACATCCTGAGGCCGGTTCGGCAAGCAGTTAAACAGCAACAGCATTTTTAAACTGGTATATTTCAAAGAAAACTTAAAGTGTCACTAAATGAACATCATAAAAAACTTTCAATAACTCCTGTCTTACATGCTGTTCATTTAGTCACCATGAGATTTGTTTTCTGTATTCTGTAAACAAAACCTTGGTTGATCCTGCTATTCTCTATCTCCCTATTCTGTTCATGTCCCCAATTCAGCTATGGATTTTGCAGCTGTGGTGACAACTCAGTTTTCAGGGAGTTTCTATGCTGAACATTTCCTTCCTATCACATCTGAGCAGCGCATGTGATAGAGTCACACATGCGGGTGTATACCCAGTGGTAAATGACAGCCCACTCCCTCCCTCCTCCTCTATGCCCACTAACCAGCTAAACACAATGGAGTGGGATATTACATCTTGATTGATGGAGGCTTTACCTCCCTGTTATTCTAAAACACAGGCTGGAGGGGTTTAACACAGCCTGTGACTGTCAGAAATCTACCCATACCATATTATTCCCACGAAATAATAAAGATTTGATTTCAAATTTATATTTGTATGCCAATTTAAATCCGTTTATTGATATTATTTATTTATTTTTACTCTGTATTTCAAAGGCATTTTTTTAATTGTTTTTTATTATGTCTTTATCAGTTTAGGCCAATATGTATATTAATTGGTTTGCCCAAAAGTTATAGGGCCAGATTCTCAGAGAAAGTACGCCGGCGTATCTACTGATACACCGGCGTACTTTCAAATTTGCCGCGTCGTATCTTTAGTTTGAATCCTCAAACCAAGATACGACGGCTTCTGGCTTCGATCCGACAGGCGTACGGCTTCGTACGACTTCGGATCGTAGGTGCAATACTTTGGCGCCCGCTGGGTGGAGTTTGCATCGTTTTCCGCGTCGGTATGCTAGTTAGCTTTTTCCGTCGATCCACGAAGGTACGCGCGGCCGTCGCATTCTCTTACGTCGTCGCTAGTCGGCTTTTCCCGGCGTATAGTTAAAGCTGCTATTTTGTGGTGTATAGATAGACTTGCCATGTTAAAGTATGCCCGTCGTTCCTGCGCCGAATTTAAAAATTTTTGGTAAGTCATCCGTGAATAGGAAAGGACGTAACTCACGTCGAAGTTCAAAAAATTACGTCGGTGCGACGTCATTTCGCGCAAAGCACGGCGGGAAATTTCAAAATGGAGCATGCGCAGTTCAATCGGCGCGGGGACGCGCTTCATTTAAATGAATCACGCCCCCTACCCGCCCAATTTAAAATACGCGCCGAGAGATACACTATGCCGCCGTAACTTATGGCGCAAAATCATCCTAGATTCGACTTAGAGCCAGGTAGGATACGGCGGCGTAGCGTATCTCTGATACGCTGCGCCAGGGCAATTCTATGTGAATCTGGCCCATAGTGTCTACAAAATAGGGGATAGATTTTTATTATTATTATTTTTGTTTTTACTAGCAATGGTGGTGATCTGTGGTTTTTAGCGGGACTGCGACATTGCAGCAGACAGATTGGACACTTTTGACACTTTTTTGGGACCAGTGACATTTATACAGCGATCAGAGCTAAAAAATAGCTATTTAATACAGTATAAATGTCACTGGCAGGTAAAGGGTTAACACTAGGGGGCGATCAAGTGATTAAGGGGTGTCTAGGGAGGTGTATCTAATTGTGGGGGGAGTGTAATGACTGGGGGGGGGGAGATCACTGTTCACTAGGAACAGCAGATCTCTCTCTACTCCCCTGTCACAACAGGGATCTGTCTGTTTACATTGACTGATCCCCATTCTGTCTCGCTGAGGAGCGATCGTGGACATCACGGCCATCGACCACACACATTGGCTTCGGTGTGAAAGCACGTGCTTCTTAAAGCATCCGATGACAGAGATTCGCGCAGCCATGCCAACCTGCCGCAGTACAACTGCGGCAACTAGTCGGCAAGTAGTTAAAAAAAAAAAAAAATGATTGCTTGTGAGACAATTTTTTATTACATGTTACAATATGCAAGATATTTATATTACATATAACTGGATGTAATATTACTATATGTATTGCACGTTGGCTGTGTGGTGAGATTAATATATATCCATATATACCTTGTTCAGTATCGTGACAAAGGACACATCTTTTTTTTTATATTTAGGTCAACGCACCACCACCACAGGCTCTGAAGTTAAATGCAGAGTTGTGCAAACATAAAAAGTTATTTTCTCTTTGATATGTACAGTAAGTTCCCACTGACCAGTGTAGTTTTAAACTTGCTTGTGAATAATTTTCTCGTCTCCTGTAAGAAGTCTATAAGCGAGTAATGTATATTCTTGGATCTTTGCTTTTGTGGTTTCTCCAGTCAAACTTTGGGTCCAGCTTTCCAGTCATCTAACACATCTTAAATTTTTCAAGATGGAGGATAGGGTGTTACAGGACTTGATGTTTTTGGCCATTGCTGATTCAACAAGTATCCCTATACCACATTTACATTTAATGAACTTGCTGGAGATTGAATTCAGGCATTATGAGGTCTGTGTGGCAGAAAAGACGAAACACTGTTCACTGCAAAAGTATATACATATCTACAAGGGCTTCATTCACTAAGTTGACTTCCCTGTAATACAAACTTTCCACTATGTTACACATATAGATGAAATCTGTGATGTACAATTGATTGGTAAATGTGGGTTTAGGCACTCATATAAGTAGAGCGGCCAGATGAAATGTACCTAATATTAAATCAGGGGCACTTCAGGTACCTCTTTTATATCAGTATATTGACTTAAAGTGAAACTGCACTTTGTTGTCCCACAAAATAAGATATGGGCTCAGGGATGAAAAGTGTTCTGAGGACAAAATTATTTGTTGCAAACTGCTGGCATCCCATACTCAATGTGCTTGGTTATAGTACCATTCGGTTATAAGTGCCCTAGGTGGCATGAATTGCACACGGATTTTGGGCAAGACAAGTAATGTGTTAAATTAGGTGACCAGCGGAGAGCTGGCTCGCAGAATGTAGGGACACCCGGGAACGCTACAATACTGTATGGGGGGATTGGAAGGCACACATCCACGATACTGCCCCGTTATCGTCCAGTTTAGAGGAGGCTCTGCTTACTTTGGCGGACCCCTCCTTTGGGAGACTCGTCCAGGCGCACCGCCAACGGTCTAACCAGGAGACCTCCTGATTACTGATATACCCCATCTGTGCCGTCGGTGAGGGCTGATTCTTCCGCTAAACTTCCCTTCTGTTTCTTCCTTTCTCGCTTCTCCTTCTTATTCTAACTCTCTTGTTTCTCTTCTCTCTCTGTGTTTGTCCACTGTTTGTCTATTTTTGTTTTTTCTTTTATTTTTTACTGTCTTATTTTGGTCTTGCCTTTTATTGCAGTTTATGGTTAATGTCAGGCAGGCATGTGGTGCTCAGGTGTCCAACCTTGCCTCGGGCTTTCGGGATGTTCTTGGAATGTTCTTTTTTTTTTTTTTTCGTTTATTAGGCGGCCCATGGTGCCCCTAGCTGTTCCAAGAAATGTATCACTGTTACTCTGGGAGCGTAATTAACATTTGTTAGGGGCAGGGGTTCGGGGCTATCCCGCTCCCCACTTGTTGGGGGGGATGCCTGCTCAATTAGACCGAATGTCCGGAGTGGGCGGGGTGACCCCCGTCCCCTTGCTTATCCAGAGCCTCATCCCAGATGCAAAGCCCGAATGTGCTCGGATTATGTTAAGTAATGTTGTTCCACTGTCAATGTACCTTGTATTTGTTTTGAATTTTTTAAAATAAAATACAAATTATACAAAAAAAAAATTAGGTGACCAAAGGACATTATCAGTTCACAAGTCAAGTTGTGGGCAGTTCATCTACCCTTAGGCTGCATTCACACCTGAGCGTTTTGTCACCTGAAGAGCGACGCTCAAAAACGCTAGAGGGGAAAAAATACATTATTCCCTATGGAGATGGTTCACATCTCCACTCCAAAACGCCTGACGCCGAACGCCTGAAGCTCAAACAAGTGCCGGACCCTTTTTTGTCGTGCGTATCGGGCGGTTTGGTCATTTTTGAGCGTTTCCATTTCCCATAGAAAGTAATGGAAACGATCGATTTAAGCGACTAGTGCGACAACGAGCGTTTGCTACAGGCGCTATAATCAATAGAACATTTCACCCAGGCAGAAGATAAAAAAAATCTACCAACATAGCAACAAGTGATGAAAAGATGATCATTTTTCCTATTGGCTAAAATAAAAAACGTCGAAGTACAAAAACGTCGGACGACGCTGTATGCAAACGCGCAAATAAGCATGAATACGCGCGACAAAACGCCGGAAAAAACGACCGAACGACCGGCGCTCAAGTGTGAATGCAGCCTAAGCCTCACCTACCCTGTGGAAAGAGCAAATTGGGACAGGCAGGTCCACTGTGAAAATAAGACCCCTTTCACACTGAGGAGTTTTTCAGGCGGTACAGCACTAAAAATAGCGCTGCTATACCGCCTGAAAAACTCCTTCACTGCCTACTCAATGTGAAAGCCCACTGAGGCGATGCACTGGCGGGAGACAAAAAAATCTCCTGTCAGCAGCATCTTTGGTGTATACCGCTCCTTCACCGCTTCTTCCCATTTAAAACAATGGGAAACCGTGGCAATACCGCCCCGCAATGCGCCTCTGCAGAGGAGCATTGCGGGCGGTATTAACCCTTTATCGGCCGCTAGCGGGGGTTAATAGCGCACCGCTAGCAGCCGATTCCCGCGGCAAGCTCGGCGGTATAGCGCAGCTATTTTTAGCAGCGCTATACCGCCACCGCGGCTCCCGGTCCAATGTGAAAGGGGCCTTAGTGAGAATGCTAGACATCGGCAAAACCCTTGATTAGGTCAATCAATATTGTATGTACGCGCGTGCAGTCATGTTCACTCCAGCTCTAAAAACAAGAACGTGAAACCCTTCTCCACATAACACCATGATACAGTTTCAATGATGCCATGCAGCTTCAAAGCTAAAGCCACTTGGCAGCAAAGCCTTGCAAACTCGGTGGAACATTGTCAGGAGATTCAAGGATTCTAAGTCATAATAGCCTTATGCCACGTACACACAATTGGAATTTCCGACAAGAAAACCGTGGATTTTTTTCTTGACGGAATGTTGGCTCAAACTTGTGTTGCATACACACGGTCACACAAATGTTGTCGGAAATTCTGAACGTCAAGAATGCGGTCACGTACAACACTACGATGGGCCAAGAACAATGAAGTTCAATGATTCTGAGCATGCGTAGGATTTTTGTGCGTCAGAATTGAATACAGACGATCAGAATTTCTGACAAGAACTTTTCCCGTCGGAAAATTGGAGAACAAGTTCGATGGGGCCTACACACATTCGGAATTTCCGTGTGTACGCGGCATTAGACCGGATCTCCATCCACCATTGATCCCTAGTGGTTTCAGTTGGGGAGACCTGGCCAATTATCTTAAGCAAGGTATATGAACAGATATTCCACTTTCTGAAATGTAAAACATAACTAACACAAACCATTTTTTTTAACTAAAATGGAGAAGAACATGAACACCTGTCAGGTTTTTAGAGTTATGAGAAAAAAGGTTGGGACTTTATGTGAAGCATGCAGCCAGGGAGGCAACACAACATAATACTAATAATGATGTCTGGTGGATAAACCATATTTGTTACCATATATGTTGCATAATACCAGAATACATACAATATAATATAGTAAACAAGGAAACTTTAATTCCATAACATAGTACATAAAAACAAAGTAACATAATGGCATAGCAGCATAATATAATCACAGTGGTATAATAGTGAGAACACTAGACTCATTGTTGCGTGTCTCCACAGTAACAATATATAAAAAATTGGTAAAGTCCAAAAAAGCATATTGTAGATAATGTGTAAAAATTGTATGCAAGGCATCTAATAGCTCAACGCTTTTCGTGGCTATGTTGCCACTCTTCAGGAGTACATGCAATGTAGATGTCTATACAGGTATTGAGAAAAATTAGATTGGGTATTAAGTAGAGAGAATAGTACAGGAACAAATCCCCCACTCATACTTACAGACCAACCATGAGCCTGGGCACAAATAAACACAGGGACAAGGGCCGGCCGGGCAAAGGTTTTTAGAGTTGTCTGTATACCCATTAAGAAGATTCACCCTCACAATTTGTCCTTGTGACTGTTATCCTCGAAAGTAAAGGAAAATTCCAAATCTTGAGAGCTCACCAGAACTGAAATAGAAGAGAAATTATTCAATAGAGACACTAGTTTTGGTTCCCTTACTTTGTAGAATTTTTTATTTCACTTCCTGTGCTGTTCTGTCCATGGAACATTAAAGTGGTTGTAAACCCTTACAGACCACTTTAACCTACAGGTAAGCCTAGATTAAGGCTTACCTGTAGGTCCAAGAAATATCTCCTTAACCTACACGGTTAAGGAGATATTTTCCAAAAAAGGGGGGTACCGATGCATGCGCGCCGTAGACAATGGCGCAGGCGCACTGAGCGTGCCGTTAGTGAAGGCGATCGTGCCATTACTAGCGGCTCCCGCGCGCATGCGTGGGAGTGACGTCATCGCTGCTCCGGCCAGTCACAGCGCCGGAGCAGTGATACCCAGAACTCACTCCGGGAGAGATGGCGGCGGTGGAGGAGGTGATCGAGGACCGCTTCGGGGGCTTCGACCTCAGGTAAGTAATTCATAATGAGCTAGTATGCTATGCATACTAGCTCAATATGCCTTTCTCTTGCTGGGTTTTTTTTTGTCTGATTTTTTTAAGAGGGTTTACTTCCTCTTTAAGTAAAAGGAACGGTAATGCATTTGGCTACTTACGTTACATCCTCAAGTGCAAGGTCTATATATTTCTCCATTTTCTAAAAGGAAATGTCTTCAATGTCAAAAAAACAGACAGGGTTATTATTTTCCATGGGCCAGATTCACGTACGATCGCGTATCTTTGTGCGGGTGTAACGTATCTGATTTACGTTACGCCTCCGCAACTTAGACGGGCAAGTGCTGTATTCTCGGTGTTTTATGTAAATGTGCTGTGACCGGACGTGATTGACGTTTTTCACGAACGGCGCATACGCCGTCCGTGGAAATCTCCCAGTGTGCATTGCTCCTAATACGCCGCAAGGATGTGTTGGTTTTGACGTGAACGTAAATTACGTCCAGCCCCATTCACGGACGAGTTACGCAAACAACATAACATTTTCAAATTTTGTCGCGGGAACGACGACCATACTTAACATTGGTACGCCGCACTTACGCCACCATATAGCAGGGGTAACTATATGCCAGGAAAAGCCTAACGTAAACGGCGTAACTTTACTGCGTCGGATGGGCATACGTTCGGGAATTCGCGTATCTAGCTGATTTACATATTTCGACGCGTAAATCAGCGTACACGCCCCTAGCAGCCAGCGTAAAAATGCAGTTACGATCCGACGGCGTAAGAGACTTACGCCTCTCGGATCTAACAGATATCTATGAGTAACTGATCAGGCTCATAGATACGACGGCACAACGCAGAGATACGACGTCGTATCTGGAGATACGCCGTCGTATCTCGGTTGTGAATCTGGGCCCATGTCTCTATCCAAAATGCAAACACATTCAGTGTTTCAGTTCTGTGTTTCAATCTTGGTAATCTAATTTTTCTCTGTAGCTTACCTGCAACCCCTTCATGTAGTAATACTAAGGTGACCTCGCTCCTGCTCTGCCCCTTTTTTTTCCCCTTACCGGGAGATGTAAATCGCTACTGCACCTATAAATCCAAAATATGTTATTGTATCTCTGTTCAGAGTTTTATACAGCACATATATTTGAGCCGATGCACTAAGTTGGTTGCATGCACAGCATCTGGAATTATGTTTTTGCTATATTGTCTATTTTCTTTAATTCAAACTGTTCATGAACACATACAGTACATTCAATAGAAGTGAGCCTTTACCCACTCTAGTGTTATGCACTGTAGAAAATCTGCATGTTACAGACACGTTTTCTAGTTGTATGTTTGGTGTACCTGGCACTCTCCGATTTGTGGGACTTCCATTCTATAAATAATTATGGGTTTCAGAGTTCATGCTTGTGTTTGGCCAAAGTTCATATCCTGACTTGACAATACACCAGCTATCCATTTATAACAGATGGAAACTACTATAAACGGGGACTACCATATATTTCTAGTAGGGGCAAATAAGAGTTGTGCTGCAGACCTATGATAGTATTTATATTAGCAGTTAACTATATAGCTTCATTGCATGAGATGAGAAAATCGTTCTTCTACCTACCTTCTTGGCTGTTTTAATTCTGCAGTTATTTTTGTGGTAAATATTCAACGACAGGTCACAAATGCGTCCACAGTAGGCTTTCAAATGAACTAATTCTTGTGGGGAAAAGCAGAGAAAATACTGTCTATTTACAGTAGCTCAGCTTCACACTCTGGGGCCCCATTGAGGGTTCAGCCTATGGCCCCTGGTCCCCAACCTTTCTCCTACAGCTTTGCATCCAGAAGTACTGAAAGTGCTAATATAGTATAATGTAGGTTCGAGCTACCCTTGTTTTACCCTTGCATTATCCCAAAGTAGAAATCCTAAAATGCTATACCAAAAACAGAGGGCATGGTATTTGATTGCTAAAGAGACCCTAGGGGAAGTTATAACATCTAAAGTTCTACCTGAAAGATTTCTTCTTACTTCTTGTTTTGGCTATGGGACAGGAAGTGAAGAATAATGTCCCCAATGGGACATAGATGGCAAAAATGCTTGATAGGGGTTGTAACGGTCACCACCGTTTACGATATTCCCATTCTATCACCCACGTCAGCTTATCCCACAATCTACAATCCAGCACACACGATCCATATGAATTCCCTCCGAGAGATGAGACATACGCTCTGTGTTTTGAGTCAAAATGTATGAATGATCTTTAATGGTTAGCTCTCAGCTTTTTATGCAGTACAGGCATGTTACAGGGACAATGAAACTCTCCACCCACACATCACACAATGGGGGGGGGCTTCAATACACCTTCTCTCAGACAATGACATTCAGTTGAGTTAATTATTCCCCCAGACATTCCGTCTCCGACAATAAGTGATTCACCTGCATAATACACATTCCTTTACTAAACATAATTGACATGCTAATTCCCTACCCCTGAAAGGAGACATCTGACCTTTAAACTGCTAAATCACAACACATATCTTTCATCAATAGCATCTTCACACAAGGAAAGGTCTTAGAAGCAGACGTACTTAGTTAGCATCTCAACAGCCTAGGTTAAGCATTGAAGTAGACACTCTTATTGACCAGTTGGGGGTCAGCATGAAATCAAACTGTAATATTCCAAGATCCTGCAAAATATGACTTTTCAGTAATGTCCCATCTCATGTAATTTATAATTAATATTTCTCAATCACCCTATGCCCAAAAGGGGCACAGGGTGACCCTAGACCCAAGAGTCATTAGTGACGCTGGCACAGGAGTACCCCCCATCCTTCCAACGTCTCTGGTTGTCACGGGTCATTCCGTTACAGGGGTTATAAACCTTCCTTATTCTATCCAAAATGAAATTTTACCTTTAGTTCTACTACAAGTGTGTAAATACTTATTGTAGTTGTCAGCTCAAAGTTGCGACCATGTGACATTTAGAAGTGACCCATAGCAACCAGTTCCATTCCAGCCACTGTGTGTTTCGTCATAAAATGAACCACTTCCCGCCCGGTCAATAGACGATTGACGTCCGGGAAGTGGTTCTGTTATCCTGACTGGACGTTTTAGTATTAGTATATGAAATTCATATACTGAATACTAACATTATAGGTTTTAACCACTTACAGTTACTAAAATACAGTGCAGTGGAACCTTGGATTACAAGCATAATCCGTTACAGGAGAATGCTTGTAATCCAAAGCACTCGCATATCAAAGCGTGTTTCCCCATAGAAGTCAATGGAAACAAAAATAATTTGTTCCACAATGACTTCTATGGCATGCAATACTGCATGTGGCCAGAGGTTGGAGGGAGTCGGAGAGACCCGGAAATACTCAGAGATCGTTTGGCTACACTCGGAATCCCTCGTAAACGCTCGGAAACCACGGGAACTAAGTATTTACGAGTATTTCCGCACGGTTTCGAACAGCTCCAAACGGCTCAGAGTGTCACCGGCGCCCCCGCACCTCTGGCCAAATGCGTTCCTGCACGCTGCAGGGGCTTGAATCCTGCTCGTTTTGCGAGACAGCACTTGCAAACCGAGTCAGGATGTTCTAAAAAATAATTGCTCGTATTGCGAAACGCTCGTTAACTGCGTTACTCACAATCCAAGGTTCCACTGTATTTTACGCTACATTGGCCACTTAATCGTGAACTCTGGAGTTGTATCTAGCAAAGGGGATTACAAGGTATTTCTTCTTGTTGAAAGATTCCTTGGTAGACCATAGTGGTCATCATATAATAGAAGACTCTGTAGGATAGGTCTGAGTCTTGAGGACAAGGTTGAAGTTTTACATTTCCTTCACTAAGTTATGTACACAGAAACTTTTTAGATATTGCAAAGATAATACAGTACATTTAGAGAAGCAGTACACTGGTAGCAAAATAGACACTTTTAATCTATTTTGCACATTTAACCACTAACCAAAAACATGTTCACAAAGGTATGCACATACTCTCTAGGCACCTGATCTGCTCTGGATTGGATCAAGTTCCAGATTGCTTGGCTATGATTGAAGGCTGCCAGTATACCATAACAAATCCTTGTTTCAAGGCATTGCAATTTCTGTTTTCAGAAGCAAGCCTCTCATATTCGTAATTTTTTTTACCTTCATTTGTTAAACAGGCAGGCCTGCTGCTCTGACAGCAAACCACAAACTGACCACAATACTGGAGAACTCCTGTACATTCATTCAGTACTTTGCGGTAAGGGTATTGCCTTTCATTTTATGGAAACTTAAACAAGCTACTTTTATAAATAGATAAAGTATCACAGGAATCAAAGGCTGACTGACCAAGCTTCATGCCACAAAATCAACACGTCGAGGCTGCCATGCTAATAACCTATGCGCACAGAAAACACATAAGCCAAATTAAATAGCAGGTCTAGCCAGAATGTGTTTAACAAAACACTAGGTTGTTTTCTCCGTCTCTGCTGCAGGAAATCCTATCATTATGAGATCCCAAACCAGTGATATGATAAGTAGGACTGCAGAGCAGAAATGGTTAATCAAGTGCGCATATTGGCGTCCTGTAAAGCTTATCTTTTTTGCATAAGGGAAAACAGCTGTGTGAAGATTCCCAGTTGACCAGCCCCACTCCTCAATGTTCTAAACCGAAACGGCATCCACAGTCCAGAAACTGGACTTCACCTTCTTGGCAGGATTTGTTAGACTTGTATTTCAAGTTATTATAGCCTAAAATGCCATGTCAGAAGAGTTTAGAAAGAGGAGGGTGAATGGCAAATGTAAGCTTGTGCCACATCCAGTATATATGAAAAAAGCAAAAGGAAAAAGAAAAAGGAAAACAGAAAAATGGGGTTCCCCTGGGTGGGTTTTTAAGGCACTAATAGTATTCCAAAATATACAGGATATTGAGAGTAAAAAAAGGGTTGTATTCACAATTGTACATGTTTATCAAAAAAATGAAACATTGAATTAAAATACACAATTCCAATGGTTATCATCATATAGGTAAATACAAGAAGAACCATCTTTACACCCAAAAAAAACGCGTTTCGGAATAACCTTCTTCAGGGGTGTGTAGAAAAGGACAATTAGTTTTGATGAACTAATTGTCCTTCTCTACACACCCCTGAAGAAGATTATTCCGAAACACGTCTTTTTTTTGGGTGTAAAGAAGCTTCTTTTTGTATTTACCTATATGGTGATAACCATTGGAATTGTGTATTTTAATTCAATGTTTAATTTTTTTGATAAACATGTACAATTGTGAATAAAACCCTTTTTTTACTCTCAATATCCTGTATATTTTGGAATACTATTAGTGCCTTAAAAGTCCACCCAGGGGAATCCCCTTTTTCTTTTTTCATGTCAGAAGAGTTTGTTCTTCTTGTGCCATCACTGGACATACCTGTATGTTGTAAATCGGGGTTGATGCTTTATTTATCTTTAAACCACATCAATACAGGGCACTTTCGCCCCCTTCCTTCCCAGACCAATTTTCAGCTTTCAGTGCTCTCACACTTTCAATGACAATTCAATGACAATTGCGCGGTCATACTACACTGTACCCAAATGAAATCTTTATCATTTTGTCTGCACAAATAGAGCTTTCTTTTGGTGGTATTTATTCATGACTCCGTTTTTTATTTTTTGCAATATAAGCGAAAAAATAGCCAAAATTTGGAGAAAAAAAAACATTTTCTTCTTTCTATTTTAAAAGAAATCCAATAAAATCGAATTTTGTCATAAATGTAAGCCAAAATGTATTCTGCTACATGTTTTTGGTAAAAAATTCCCATTAAGTGTATAATAATTGGTTTGTGTGATCACGGACATATGTGCGCAAATGATCATGTACAGATGTGCGCAGGAGATCACGAACATATGTGTGCAAATGATCATTTGGACATATGAATTTACTGTTACATATGTGGGGAACAGGTGTTTTTACTATGTGGGGACATGTGTGTGGGGACATGTGTTTTTACTATGTGGGGACATGTGTGTTTACTGTGTGTATTTTATATTGTGTGTGACACTAGGCTGGTGATCAGTGAGTAAAAAGCTGTAAAAAACAGCTCATACTCACTGATCACCAGCTGGGCTGCGGCGATCCCCCCCCTCTCCTCGCGACAACTTCTGTGTGAGGAGAGGAGAGCCGGTTGCCTAGCTCTGTGTTTACATCACATGACGGCTGTGATTGGACATGGCCGTCATGTGATCAGGAGGGCCAATCACAGAGCCCTCCTGCTGATCTGAGATGCACCGTGTCCGGGTGACACAAGTGCATCGGGATCGCTCCACTGTGTGAGAACGTGAGCACGTGATCCCCCTTCTTCTGAGGGACATTCCCGGACGTCCACTCAGAAGGAGAGAGTGCCCACCCGGCCGTATATATGTGCAGTGTCCGGGTGGGAAGTAGTTAAATGCTCCAGTTAGATTTGCCTTAAAAAATGTCAGATGTGTTATTTTGTATGAAAATTAGGCTGGTTGTTCTTGTATATTAATCAAATGTTGAAAGTGAATTTTTTTTCCACTTTCAACATTTGATCAATTGACATTTAGGATGTGGCATGCCCAAACGCCCACAGTTCCATCTTGTTTTGGTGTTTTGTTAACCTCCCTGGCGGTATCCCCGAGCGTGACTCGGGGTTGGTTTTCAATGCTAAGATCGGTATCCCCGAGTCACGCTCGGGGTGGACGTGCAGCGGCGCGGCTTACCTTTCGCTGGATCCACAGGCAAGTTACTCACCTTGTCCCTGGATCCAGCGATGCCATCCCGCTGTATGAGCGAGCGGGTCCTCCTCGCTCGATTCACAGTGCCCCCGATCTCCGTTCCCTGCGATGTTACGACGCACGGGGGCGGAGAACGGCGCCAAATTAAAAAAAGTAAACAAACACTTTACATACAGTATACTGTAATCTTATAGATTACAGTACTGTATGTAAAAAATACACACCCCCCTTGTCCCTAGTGGTCTGCCCAGTGCCCTGCATGTACTTTTATATAATAAAAAATGTTCTTTCTGCCTAAAAACTGTAGATTGTCCAAAAGTGTCCCTTTATGTCAAAAATGGTTTTAGATCAGCTAGAAAACAGCGATAATAAATTATAATCACTTGCAGAAATGTGCGATAGCGATTTGCGGGGAAATTCGTCATAAAAAAAAAAAATAATGACAGCGACAATTCTGCAACTGCAAATTTCAGTGATTTTGAGTTGATTACATTATTGAATAATTTTTATTATAATTATATTATTATTTGTTATAATTATTTATAATTATTTATTATATTATAATTTATAATTTTGTTTTAAAAAAAAAATCATACCCGGGATGCCTACAAGACTCTTGCTTGGTCAGATTTAAGTGAGTTATTTCTGAAAATTACAGGCCTACAGTATAAAAAGCCAAATTTCCTTGCAAAATAATTGTACCGCTTTTGGTACGTAATTCCAGACAGAATCATACCGCCAGGGAGGTTAACTCTAATGTTACGTACACACACTCGGAATTTCCCACAACAAATGTTCAATGGGGAATGAAAAAGTGATACTACAGCGCTATTGTGGTGAATACAAAAGAAAAACAACAACAAGGATAACCAAATAATTAAAGCTGCATACATAAAAATAGTGTGCTAATCTAATAAAAATTTGATGTGATGTAATGATGCGCTAAAATCAACCCTATATGCTGTACAGTGATATAAAGTAAATGATATGGACCTAAAATAGGTATTAAATAAACTGTGACAAGCCAAAAAATTACATAAAAAGTGCCAATGTGATAAAAGCAACAATTTGCAAATCATAGTCCATTCATCTGAACTGGGTAGGAAGTGATGGTAGACTCCTGTGATACTGAATTCCTTCCACCACTTGCATACGACACTTCCTTAACCAAAACGACGGCTCATATGAAAGAAAAAAATGACAAAACAAGACCTCATTGCGCAATATGAAGCGCCAACTAGAGAAAAAAGCACGACAGCGATACGATCGCACTCACGAATCCTCTGGACAAAACGGACGTGTAGCGATCTCCTCATGCGGTGTACGACACCTTCGATCGCGGCACTCGGCTCCCTCCCACTGTTACATTATCATAGACTTCCCTATATTTTCCTATCGTATTGGCTATCACTGCAAGTTGGTAAAGAAAAAAACGTTGTTTTTCAAAAACTTAATTTAAAATGATCGTGTGTGGGCTACACCTCATTTTTCAGGTTCTGAAAAACGCCCCAAAAATTCGAACATGCTGCATTTTTTAACGTCGTTTTAATGATGAAGTTGGGAAAATTTTGTTTTTTGGACATGCTGAAGCATCAAGCATCAAAGCATATTTTGTGGGTGCTGATTGTATTTTATGTGTTGTTATTTAATCACATTAGTTTTCCCCTCGCCCCCCCCAACTGTCTGTGCAATTAGGCCACACCCTCCATTCGCCACAGCACACATATTGCGCCCATCATTGTTTTCTTCAGGATGCCAAAGGGTGCTCCAGGTCTTCCACAATCCTTTTTACGCCTCTGGCTCACAATGCTGTTCTCTAGCAAACTCTGGGGCTTTTTAAAAAAAAAAATTATCACTGCATACCTGAAGAACTTTTAGTGCCAGTTCACACTGGGGGGAACTGTCAGGTGATATAGCTGCCCTGCAAGTCACGCTCAATGCAGTGCAATGGAACCATTCTAATAGGAGCGACTCAAGTCGCTCCGGCTTAGAAAAGGTTCCTGCTCTACTTTGGGGCAACTTTGGAGCAGCTTGCATTAACTTCTATTAAAGAAGTAATTTTCAAGCCACGCTGAGGTCACGCTGTGCGGGGCGGCTTTAGAGTTGGACGACGTTGAAACCACTCCTGTGTGAACCGGCACTAAGTGAAGTTGTCCTTTAAATATCCCCTCAGCTGAAGCCGCATAGCTAAATACATACCTTCACCCGTGCACCTGAGATCTTCACTGTGTTGCCCTGCCCAGCACCACATAGCTTGTGTGTGACCAGCAGTGATCACTGAAGGCAATCGCAGGCTGAGCAAACAGCGGCAAGTAGCTGCGGCCGCTATCAACCTGTCATTAAAAGTATATGTGCTCAGTGGCCACAGTTAGCACAGTAGATTCCTGCCGCCGCCATTCGCACCATGGCAAAATGCTTGTGTGAATGTAGCCTAAAGGGTTCACCGGTAGCCGGTAGCATTGGCACATGACTTCCTCCATTCACCTGCAACTCCCTCTGTGATATGCTGTTGTTTTGAGACACACCTCATTTTTAAGGCTCTATTTGATTCCATGTTTAGAAAGAATACATACTTTGTAGGGTCTTTTCTCAAAGGGGCCACATGGATCTGTCAGCTACTGTCATCCAGAATTAGGTTGTATTAGTTCATGTATCTCTGTTTTATTGTGCCAGCTAAGGTTTGCTGTCTAGCTGGTGGGATAATATGGACTAGTAAGAAACTGGCACTACCGGTAGTAAGAATTCGACGGTGTGACTCATCAACACACTGTGTGGCATATTTATAAGCAGGTAATCTGACATTCACTAAACATTCTCTGCAGGTGAATCTTCCTGGTGAGTTTTAAATGACAGTGATTGATTCGCCACCAGTTAATATTTGGTGAAAGTCACCTCCATTGCTTAATAAATATGCCTTTTTTTTTCGTCTTTTGTGGCATATGGTATTTGCACAAGAAGAATAAGCAGAACAGAGTTGGCAACATCATTTCTAATGTTGCTACATTACATTAGCCTGTGGCTAAATGTGAGCTTCATAACTATTCCTTGTAGAGCTGGATGACTTCCCAGTGCTGCAATCCAGTCCGCCCACCATGGTATCTAAAGGCAGACATTGCAATTAATATTCATCGACTACAATATCACACACTTTGTAATAATCATATTCTGTGAATAATTCACACAGAAAATTGCATCTCATCAGATACCTATGTATACTTCAGATTTATTTTCACTTATTTGGATATATGACCAACCATTCTCGAAACGTTCCTATTCATGTGCATATAGACAGTTATTTCTAGCTATTTCTATTTCTAGTGGTGAACTGATTTCCACAATATACAGGTGCATCTCATAAAATTAGAATACCTTCAAAAAGTTATTTATCTCAGTAATTCAATTCAAAAAGTGAAACTCATATATTTTATATAGATGCGTTACACTCAGAGTGATATATTTCAAGCATTTCTTTCTTTTAATTTTGATGACCATGGCTAATGCCTCGTACACACAATCGGTTTTCCCAGCAGACTTTTTACCACCGGGAAAACCGAGGGGAAAGCTGAGAACCTGCTCGGCAGCTTTTCCTCCTCTACACATGGCCGGTTTTCCTGGCAGGAAAACTGCCATGAGAGCTTTGGCCAGGAATCTCGGCCGTGTGTATTCTCCACTGCAGGCTTTCCCCATAGGGAAACTGCAGAGAAAAATGCCGCCGGGAATCCCGGCAGGAAAATAGAAGACATGCTCTAATTTTTCCTGCCGGGACTCCCGGCGGTTTTCATGTCGGAAAAACTGCCATGGAGCATACACACGGCCAGTTTTCCCGGCCAAAAGCTGTCCTGGCAGTTTTCCTGCCAGGAAAACCGGCCGTGTGTACGAGGCATTACAGTGAAAACCCAAAATGTTGTATCTTAGAAAATTTGAATATAACATAAGCCCAATAAAAAAAAAAAGGATTTTTAATACATGAATGTTGGCTTACTGAAAAGTATGTCCATGTACAGTATAGTGTGCACTCAATACTTTTTGGGGATCCTTTTACACAAATTACTGCATCTGTTTGTGATTATTTGGGTAGCCATGTCATCTGCTGGAGTTGGTCCACTGTGTTTTATCCAAAAGTCCAAAGTCAGCGCAGCCCTCTACCAGGAAATTTTAGAGCACTTCATGCTTCCCTCAGCTGACCAGCTTTATTAAGATGCTGATTTCATTTTCCAGCAGGACTTGGCACCTGCCCACACTGCCAAAAGTACCAAGACCTGGTTTAATGATCATTGTATCACTGTGCTTGATTGGCCAGCAAACACAAATAGAGAATCTGTGGGGTATTTTCAAGGGGAAGATGAGAGACACCAGAGCCAACAATGCAGATGAGCTAAAGGCCACTATGAAAGCAACCTGGGCTTCCATAACACCTGAGCAGTTCCACAGGCTGATCGCCTCCATGCATTGCCGCATTCATGCAGTAATTCATGCAAAAGGAGCCCTGACCATGTATTGAGTGCATACTATACTGTGCATGTCAAAAGATTGAAACCCTATGGAAAATGGGATTTTAGTGGCAAGCAAAACACCAGGCAAGGAGAGAGAAAGTAGCCGCTCTAGGTGGGAGCCTTGATGAGAATCCACCGTGTAGGTATCACAGGTGCAGGCAATGCATTCAGCAAGACAGGAACAAAAGGATGTTTCTGGACAGCCGCACTCTGAACAATGGTTGCCTTTATTGAATTAGGAACAGCACTACAAGTCACAGCAAACAAAACAAAAACCTGGGCAGCTGACTCGTTTCACACTAAATCTAGTGCTTAGTCATAGCTAGCAAATACAGCAAATCATTTCAAATTTATACATAACCCTTGTAAAACCATGTGACTAAAGCCAGGAGTGGTAAATTGTGTCTAATTGGCTAATTAATGGTAGAAGCGCCTTATTGAAAACCCCTTGTGAAAGAAGTCAAAGGGCACTTTTATCAATATAGATGCACAGGTGTGTGAGGTTATGCATTATAAAATGAACAGATTCATATGAATAAACAAATAAAAAAATAGAAAAATACAAAACCAGTGAAGTGACAACCAAAAAAAGGGGGAGGGAAAAAGTGACAATGATGCATCATGCATATATAAATGTGAAAATATGTGAAAGAATAAAGCATGAAAATAATGAATGGAATAAAATCCTTTATATGTATATCATGCTATGTGATTCTATGAGGGTTATGTATACATTTGAAATGATTTGCTGTATTTGCTAGCTATGACTAAAAATACCAATCAACATAGAGTAAAAATATTACAATTTATTTAGAAGTTTAGAAAACATGTAGAAAAAAAGTATATCACAACAAAGTCAATAGCATAAAAAATATATTGGCTACTATACATGACCATTAAAATGTCTGACAGATTAAAGCTGTAGGTTACTCCATTCACCCGACACATTTCAGGTAAGTATAACCTTTCTTCAGGGGTGTAAGTTAAGGAGTTACTTGGTTTGTTCCTGTCACCTTCTATGTATAAAGGAATGTAGCCCAAATCCATTACTGCATAACTTATATTTTTATATTTTGCCAAAAATAGGTCATATGTTGCATTTGTAAGCACTAACATTAACTTTTGTGTATTTTTTCATGAAAATATGCATTTAATAAACCGAAAAAGACCTAGACACTGAACTTCAGTCAGGTAGCTTGGCAAATCAGAAGGCCATTCTTACATTTCTCTGCTGGTAGGAACTGATTAGTGGGAACCACAAGTATTGCTGTTGTAGTGTTGGCAACCTGGCAGGGATTTTAACACTTTCCCGCCCTGTTCAAAACAAAAAAGTTTTGACTATACATACAGAGATATGCAGAGATAGAAAAAAAAGTGTGTGTAAGTGTGTGTAAGAAAAATAATAATAATAAAAAATAAAATAAATAAAAAAATACCTAGATTTGATCTAGATCAGTTCCAGGGTTAATGTTTGGGTCAAGGTCAGGGTCAAAGGTCAAGGTCAGGGTCAGTATTTTTTGGACAGGATTTTTTTTTATTAGTATTAGTGCCAGTGTGTTTCAGACATGATAAAAACAAGCAAAATGCGCAATATTGTTTCTGGGCTGTACTACGGGTACAAACAACATACACATATGTGGTATCGCTGTGATCATTCGGAGCATGAGAATTTATTTTGGGTCATTCTTTGGTGTTTGATTGTGGTAGTACCAAGAAATATAGTTACATTTTTTTATTATCATTTTGGGCCAGTTTTCCTTGGGTAATAGAAAAAAAAAAATAACGAGATATTCCATTTACCACCAAATAAAAGCCCAATTTATCCTGAAAAAAAACAAGGTATAATTCACCTGGATGCACAAATTAATTGTGATGTTATGTACGGTTTTACTAACATATGTAAAAGTTGCAAATCTGGGCTTAGGCATTAAGATTTGTTTTACCCTTAGGCATGAAGGGATTAAACATCTACTTTGTTTTTTGCTGTGGATTTTGAGAATGAATTGCTCCAAAGTGCCTGTAGCTACAGAGATCAGTGAGGGCTTGGTTTAAAGCTTGTTTACTGATTTGATTAGAATGTGTATAAAATATTTATATTTTTTTTGGTGTAATAATTACATTTTTTTTGCATTGTACTATTGCTAAGCAAAATCATGGGTTTTAACAGCATTTATGGCAGTTTCATAAAAGTTCCCAAACTGTATTCATTTTCGAAAAACATATTTTTCCAGTGTTATTGCCTCCTGATTAAACCTTTATCCAGCACAGTAGTGGGCCTCATGGCAGCAGTATAGCCTGATATTTATATAAGTAATGAGCTTCCCAGGAAGAATTTGTAGTCATCTAAAAACAAACTCTTTTAACAGAAACGTTTGAAATAATAGCTGACTGTGATGCATTAAAGCAGCAAGTTGGATTCATATCTGTACTGAAAACTTACAGTGGAATAATAATGGGAGAATAAAATTGCTTGGCAGCCCTATGAGGCCCTATTTGTTCAAAACACAGTGTTTCTGAATTTTTGGGCAGCATTTACATCTATGCGTGCATTAATGGATACAATTTTTCAAGACAGCCTATTTACTTTGAATGGGTCCTTTTGCATGCTTGTTTATACTGTATATGTGTGTGTATGTATTGGGGTGCAATTTAGAATGAATAATAAAAATATACAGAGCATTGTAGTAGGAGAGTAATGCCACATGCATGTAAATCCAGCCATAAGGAATGGCAATGGCAGTCGTATATCTCACAAAGAAAGGATACCTGTTTATTTTGTCATTATTGGTATTGCTTTGTTATCTGCTTTTGTACTTTTGGTTTGTTTGAGGAATAAATTATGGTTACATGTTGCCAAGTTTCCTTATCAGCAGTATGTTTACTAGAGCAATACTGCATTGTAAAAGCGATGATGATGACATCTTCATGTACTCCCTTATCGGCATTATTGTGTATTGGGATTTATACACTTTATTGTTGTTACACTGTATCTCAATGGACTTTTAATGTTTCTGGTGGTGCAGATCGTCAGTAAGTCTAATGTGTTCCCGTCCATCCATTAACTTCCATGTGTTTGGCTTCTTTAGAGGTATGTAACAAACAAGATTCATTACTGAACGTGAGACTTGCTGTTTTCCAAAATATAATCATTTCCAGAATCAGACATTTGTAAGAGCTTTTCTTTTTTTTTTCTTTAAGACTCTTCTATCGGGATCCAGCTTAGGTAGATTCAGAAAGAGTTAGGCCGGCTTATCTACAGATAAGCCGACCTAACTCTGAATCTAAGCCGGCCTATGTTTAAGTGTATTCTCAAACAGAGATACACTTAAACATACCTAAGATAGGCTGGCTTGCGCCATTCTATCTTAGGCTGCAATGTTTCTTTTGCCCGCTAGATGGCGCTGCCATTGCGGCCGGCCTAGATTATGTAAATGAGGGGCTACGCCAATTCCCGACGATTTACGAGCGTACGCCGGGCCTACACCGTCGAGTTACGCCGTTTCCGTACGCGATAGGCCGCCTAAAGTTATTCCACCTATGAGGTGGAATAACAATGTTAAGTATGGCCGTCGTTCCCGCCGCGAGGTTCGAATATTTTACGTCGTCTGCGCAAGTCGTCCGCGAATCGGGATTTACGTCGTTTACGTACGCGTCAAAATCAATAGGCCCGTAGGGCCTACTTAGCCGCAATGCGCACTCTGGGAAATGTAGTCGCCCGGCGCATGCGCAGTGTAAAAAACATCAAAAAACGTGAGGTCAAGCCTCATTTCAATAATACACGCCGCCCTCCCAGTCATTTGAATTAGGCGCGCTTACGCCCGCTCGTTTTAGGCTACGCCGCCTAAAATTTGAAGGTAAGTGGTTTGAGAATCACTTTTAACCTAAATAATTTAAGGCGGTGTAGCCTAAAAATAGTAGGCTAGGCCGTCCTAATTTTAGGCCAATCTCTCTGAATCTACCTACAGCTGTCTATTTTTCTGCTGGACCCGATTGGACCCTCCATTCTCCTCTATGGTCAATCAGATGTAAACAGACTTGTGTAAGTTTATACAAAGGAAAAGGGATCTGTTCCCCTCCTGGTTGGATCGGATCAGAGTCAGGTGTAAATGGACAGTGGGCATGTGGGCTGTGTTCATGTCCACTCTGCATAAGTAGAGCAGACACGGACCTGTTATCCAGCTGCTCGGCTCAGCTCAGCAGGGTATCAGATGACGGATCCCCTGCTGAGCCAAACTGGATCTGGCCCGTGTGAAAGGGGCCAAAATGGATGTAATCCCCAATACTAAAGTTGTGTAAATAGCTTCCATTGTGCTTTAAAAATGTAGTTGTGTAGGGTTCTTAATATCATCGTAAGTAAATGTTTTTAATGTATATCTGTTGATCCCGCCAGTTTCTGCTCTCTCTCCCTCTTTTTTTTAGTAAGTTGACCACCAGCAATTATTTAGTGCTCTTGCTGGTTGATTGAACTTCCTGTAAATGGAACTGTGCTTTTGCTGGACAGCTTGGCCTGTTAACGGTAGTGGAAAAATTACGGATCTACTGGCAGGATCAACCTATAATAAAAATATTTTACAGGGGAGAATCAGAAGAACAAACATTGCTATTTTAATGGTGATGACTGCATCATGTATTTCATTTTTTATTGTGCTTGTTTTTGCATTTTAATAATTTAAAAAGATCAGTAAAAAAAATATATATATACACAGCGTTATACTACTTCAATAAAGTATATGTAATTACTCTCACAAAAATATCACTTTTTTTTTTTTTTTTAAGTACAGGGACAAGGGAATAAAGAAGATAAACAAAGGAAGTAGCCTCACAGGGTGAATAGATTATATGTGATGTAGTGCTGCCAAAACAATAAAATATGAAGTGTAAAGTGCAATGATACACAATGTGCAAAAACAATATATACATATATTACTGCTTAAACCATGGGTGCCCAACCAGTGGCCCGGGGGCCACATGTGGCCCGCAGAGCCCTCTGATGTGGTCCGCGAACCTCCTTCTCTGGGATGGTGGTTTGGCAAGCCCAGATTGCGGTTTTCCAACCCACCATCTCAGAGAATCAGTGTTGAATGAGCAAAGACGGCGGTAGAGGCTGCGCAGCAGAGTCACATAAGGATGCTTCCTGTATAGCGCTGGCTCCTGCCACAAACGGAGTGATACCCAATGCACTCTGTTTTAACCTGCAGGTTTGGTACGCTTTCAAACAGTGCTCCACACCTGCAGGATATAATAGAAGTCTATGGCAAAGTGCAGCTAATCTGCTGGAAAGCCAAAGGTGCAAAGGGGTAAACCACAGTGCATCAGTGTGAAAGCAGCCTTAGACCCCTTTCACACGACCAGTGGACCCTCAATTCACCTGTATGAGCAGTAGATGTAAACAGACTTGTGTCCGTTTACACCCACCTACCTCCAATCCGATCCCCCCCCCCCCCCAAAAAAAAAAAACAGAAGGGTATCTGTCCCCTTCCATATGGGCAGATTGGAGGGCCCATACTGTGGCCTGCGACCAAATACAAAGTGGCTTTAGTGGCCCTTGTTCTTCAAAAGGTTGGGCACACCTGGCTTAAACCATGCATAATGCAATCTACAATAAGTGCACAATAAAATGTCCATCAACAAATTTCAGTCTATGAAGAAAGTTCTTCCAATCCCATGGTGCTAGTGACTTTCCTTGCCAATGAGTGACTCACTCCACTGTATCTGATAGTGATCTTAATATAACATAACACCTCGTGTTTCCTCCAGTCTCCCAGAACTCTCACATCTGCTTGGTGGAATAAAGGCATTTATCAATTCAATCCTCTAGGTACACAACTCCCAGTCTACGGAAGGCATCCAGCTCCGTCCACAGGGGTCCATAGAAATCTAAAAAAATGCCATAAGCGTGTAAAGTACACAAAGAGTACCTGGACTTTCTTCCTATGTCACTTTCCGGTCCACACTGTCACTGCTTAGGTGCTACGCGTAACATCAGGGTCATGTTACTTCATCAGGGGTGCCTCATAGGACATCATAGTATCCAAACCGAATCCAAATGACAGATGTGAGTATAATCAACACAAAAATGAAAAGAGATTATTATACTGTGATTTGTAGTACAGAGATCTAAATAATTAATAGGTTATTTGTAATACCAGAGTAGCCGTGGTTGCCAAGCTTTCTCAAATAATACCAGTAAGTCCGCTCTAGGATCTAGTAATCTTTCATATTAATAATATACCCGAATAGTGGCTATGACTTCCAATAGATTGGGCTTTCATATACAATTTAATACCATTCTGTCCTTGTCTAAGGCCCCATACACACGAGAGGATTTATCCGCGAATACGGTCCAGTGGACCGTTTCCGCGGATAAATCCTCTCGAGGATTTGTGCGTATTTCCATGCGATGGAGTGTACTCACCATCGCATTGAAATCCGCGCCGAAATCCTCTGGCGATGACGTGTCGCGCCGTCGCCGCGATTATGACGCGGCGACGTGCGCGACGCTGTCATATAAGGAATTCCACGCATGCGTCGAATCATTACGACGCATGCGGGGGATCCCTTCGGACGGATGGATCCGGTGAGTCTATACAGACCAGCGGATCCATCCGTTGGGATGGATTCCAGCAGATGGATTTGTTTGGCATGTCAGCAAATATTCGATCTGCTGGAATCCATCCCAGGGGAGAAATATCCGCGGAAACAGATCCGCTGGAGTGTACACATCATAGGATCTATCCACTGAAACCCATTCGCTGGGATTTTTCAGCGGATGGATTCTATCGTGTGTATGGGGCCTATCAGCTGTGCTTTTGCGATGTCCCCCTGTCACAGCACTTTTGGTTGGAGACTACAAGTGGCTATTGCTGGGGAGCATGCATGTAGACAAGAAGTAGTTGCAAAGAATCAGTGTGAGTGTAGCAGCACTGAACTGCAACAAAGGATAAACAAACTACAAACAAACACTGTATTTTATGTACATATAAATGGTAATTGCTTCTGATACACAATGCAAAGTAAATTACATTACATTTTTGTTTTGCGTGTACTTTAAGTGAAGTAACATGCAGCAAGTAATTAGAATCACTGAAAAAAATGGGGCTTATATAGGGTTTGTAGGTACTAAAATAAATTTTTATGTATATTTTACTGAAAGTATAACCTTGATAAACAACATGCAACATAAAAACGACTGTTCTATTATAAACAGGCTTCCTGCTTTTTTTAAAATGCATAATTTTTTTCGAGAGTTATAAGTATTCCCAAGGCCAAAAATACATATTTTATTATGTCTGTAAAGATGAAAACAAAAATTGGTCGGACATCAAAGGGGGCTAAAGGTTAGAGATGAGCAAATTACCCCATCAATCTATTTTTTTTTTTTCTCACAGATCTTTGGAGTCATGGAGACACCATAAACATGTTTTTTTCACATAAATAATTATTGTTTTTCAGGCAATGGACCTAAGTTATGTGGTCAGTTTAGATGAAACTAGTGATTATCAAAGTTGTAAAGTTGTCCGGTTGTGGCCAAAGACAGGCCTTTAGCCAATAGGGGGCTGTTTGATTTTGGTTCGCAATCAGTGCTGACTGGCTCAGGATACATCTTAACCAATGCCAGGCCAGTAATAACGGGAAAGATCACAAAATGTTGATAAGACAGAATGAGTCCGGAGAAAGGAAGCAAAAATGCACTTGAGAAACTTAATATGTACTGTCTGGAGGAAAGAAGGAAAAGGGAGACAGGACTGAAACCTTTAACTACTTGCCGACCAGCCGCCGTAGTTCTATGGCGGCAGGTCGGCTCCCCAGCGCGAGAGCCCGTACAATAACGTCGGCTCTCTTTGCTGCCACTAGGGGCGCGTACGCGCCACCGGAGGCGTGCACGCGCCCCCTGCTCGTCCCTGACTCCCGTGCGGGGGCCCGGCGGGCGCGATCGCCGCTGGGCACCCGCGATTGCTCGTTACAGAGTGAGGACCTGGAGCTGTGTGTGTAAACGGTCCTGTCAGGGGAGAAATGCCTGAACAATACAAGCGATCAGTCATTTACCCTAGTGAGACCACCCCCCTACAGTTAGAACACACCCAGGGAACATACTTAACCCCTTCCCCGCCCCCCTAGTGTTAACCCCTTCCCTGCCAGTGGCATTTTTATAGTAATCCAATGCATTTTTATAGCACTGATCGCTATAAAAATGCTAATGGTCCCAAAAATGTGTCAAAAGTGTCCCAAAGTGTCTGCCATAATGTCGCCGCCATTACTAGTAAAAAAAAAAAAATTTATAAAAATGCCATAAAACTACCCCCTATTTTGTAAACACTATAACTTTTGCGCAAACCAATCAATAAACGTTTAGTGTGATTTTTTTTTATGACAAATATGTAGAAAAATACGTATCGGCCTAAACTGAGGAAAAAAATGTTTTTTTATATATTTTTGGGGGATATTTATTACAGCAAAAAGTAAAAAATATTCATTTTTTTCAAAATTGTCGCTCTATTTTTCTTTATAGCGCAAAAACTAAAAACCGCAGAGGTGATCAAATACCACCAAAAGAAAGCTCTATTTGTGGGGAAAAAAGGACGCCAATTTTGTTTGGGAGCCACGTCGCACGACTGCGCAATTGTCAGTTAAAGTGATGCAGTGCCGAATCGCAAAAAGTGCTCTGGTCTTTGACCAGCAATATGGTCCGGGGGTTAAGTAGTTAAATACATTAGGGGGGGGGGATAAGGTTCAAGAGGACAATATTTTCAATATGAAGCTGAGATCAAGAACAGTAACATGGGGCCAGATTCACGTAGAATTGCGGCGGTGTAACGTATCGTAGATACGTTACACCGCTGCAAGTTTTCATCGCAAGTGCCTGATTCACAAAGCACTTGCGATGAAAACTACGCCCGCGGCCTCCGGCGCAAGGAGGGCCAATTCAAATGGGCGTGTGCCATTAAAATTAGGCGCGCTCCCGCGCCGGACCTACTGCGCATGCTCCGTTTCCTAACTCCCGCCGTGCTTTGCGCGCCGTGACGTCATTTTTTCGAACGGCGACGCGCGTAGCGTACTTCCGTATTCCCGGACGTGTTACGCAAACGACGTTAAATTTTAAATTTTGACGCGGGAACGACAGCCATACTTTAGACAGCAATACGATTGCTGACTAAAGTTAGGGCACCTAAAACGACGACTAACTTTGCGACGGGAAACTAGACTACGCGAAAATCCGTCGGGGATCCGCCGTAACTCCTAATTTGCATACCCGACGCTGGTTTACGACGCGAACTCCCCCCAGCGGCGGCCGCGGTACTGCATTCTAAGATCCCGACAGTGTAAAACGATTACACCTGTTGGATCTTAGGCATATCTATGCGTAACTGATTCTATGAATCAGTCGCATAGATAGAAACAGGGATACGACGGCGTATCAGGAGAAACGCCGTCGTATCCCTTTTGTGAATCTGGCCCATGACCTCTAATGCCCTGTACACACAATCGGAATTTCCGATGGAAAAAGTGAGACGGACTTTTGACTATGGGTAGAATCGATGGACTAATTGGTCTATTTTCTGACATCACTTTTCTGGGTTTCCAAGAGAAGCAATGTTTGATGTACAGATAGAGAAATGTGACCATTTCCTGTCCTGAAAGGTGGAGTGAAATGATTGTTTATGTGACCCAGTGACACGATTGAAACAGCTATTTATGCTATGTACACTCACTCCCTCTTCATGCCAGTCCTCATTCGTAGAAATGTTAATTTTGGGCCTGCCTCTGCCTGCAAATTGGCATGTGCTAGCTGGACAAGTTTATACTTACAGAATAAAAAGGCATACTTTTTCAAAACATGTGCTTTCTAGCACTGAACATAAGGAATGCAATACAAATATATGTTTAAAATGCTACAATAACTTTAAACCTGTGTTTTCAGATATACTGTTTCAATCAAAAAGAAGATTAAGCATATTTAAAATAAGTGAGAGTTAAAAATCACTCAATATAACCAATAGACGATTTTATCACTTGTCGATTTGTATTTTTTTCTTTATTAGATTATAATGGATGCTCTTTTTTTTTTTTTTTTTTCATGTTTTTTTTTTTTGGATAGGGTATATATGCTTTCCATGTTTGCCTGCCAAAAGATTTCTCTTCATTTCATGTCCTGTAGACACATCAGAAAACAAGAGGGAAATCAGGTAAATCCTCAAATTTTGGATTTAGATACAAATAGAAGTTGAACTCCAGATGAAAATAAAAAATTAGATATCTATATAAACACTTAACCTAGCCTCCTTGCGAGAGGACTAATGAACTTATGAAGCATATTTGTGGGTGTTAAAGCGGAGTTCAACCCAAAAATGTAACTTCTGCTTTTCCAGTTCTTCCCCCCCTCTGGTGTCACATTTGGCACCTTTCAGGGGGAGGGGGGAGCAGATACCGCAAGGCTTCACTTCCTGTTTCCCTTACCGAAGATGGCGGTGGCAGCAATCAGGAGCCAAGGGAGAGATCGGCTTTGGGTGCCGACATCGCAGGCGACCTGAACATGTAAGTGTCCTTATTTTAAAAGTCTGCAGCTGCGGTATTTGTAGCTGCTAACTTAAAAAAATAAAAAAATTGTCAGACCTCCGCTTTAAGTGCAATATATAATAACTATTAGGCCGCGTACACACGGTCGGACAAAACCGATGAGAATGGACAGAGGTTCAGTTTCATCGGTCCAAACCGACCGTGTGTATAGCCCATCGGTCTGTTGTCCTTCGATCCAAAATTTTAAAACATGCTTTGAAATCGAACTGATGGACCGCTGCCCGATCGGTCCAAACTGATGGTTAGTACAGAAAGCATTGGTTCAAAGCCCGCGCATGCTCAGAATCAAGTCGACGCATGCTTGGAAGCATTGAACTTCGTTTTATTCAGCACGTCGTGTGTTTGACGTCACCACGTTCTGACCCGATCGGTATTTGGAACGATGGTGTGTACACACATCAGACCATCAGGCCACTTCATCGGTGAACCGATGGAAATGGCCCGTCGGACCATTCTCATCGGTTTGGAACGACCGTGTGTACGCGGCCTCATATGTACAGTATGTGGCTATATGTGTAGTAGTACTCTGGCAAAATATTGAATAATCCAATTGATGCTTGATGGTCATTGACAATTCTTGCAGATATAACCTCACACTGTTTTTGCTAATCTATGATGGGATGCAAGATCATATATTAGCCTTAATGCAGGTTGTTTGGAATATTTGCCACAAGTGGTATGGTATGAATGCTCTGGACCTTTTGTTATTTTCTCTGAAACAACGTTATCATTTTTAAGATGGTGGAGGGTTCAACGTTTTTTTCAATGATTTTTGTATTAATAAAATTAAGTGTTGTCTATATCACGTTGGGCCCCAAGAATAACCTCTTTTGGTGGCTAATTTCAGTCTGCCAAATAGGTTATTCCTGGGGGCCAAAGTGATATAGACAACACTTAATTTTTTTGATATAAAAATAATTACAAAATACTTTGAACCCTTCACCATATTAAAAATGGCAATGTTGTCACTGACAATCTCACAGTGGTATTTAGTAAATTGATAAACTAGAGTACTTCTGGCATTGTTTTTGTATGCAGTATTTCTAATTGCAGGGGTTATTCCAATACAGACACCAGTACGCTACTTCAGTGTAATCAACGAAGCACTAAAGACAAACATATTGAGCGGAAATAAGTAAAAGTGTCTGAGGCAAATTCTCAACTGGTGCCATTGAGACAAAGTTGTCTCAGGCACTTTTTATTAATTCCCCCCACTGTGCTTCTGACTAGCAAGTTCATTTAATGTAGCATTTCATCTAGCTGCTATACATTCCGCTTTGGTTTGTCCGGTAGGGTTTTGCCTGGAGCATGTATGGAAATAATTATTAAGCGAACCACCATGCGGGTTTCAAGTGTCCAACCTAAATTCACTCGGCTATTTACCAGATGGCTGTATACATCTTCCTTTGTCATTAATGAGTTTTCTGCTATTGTGCACTTGGCAAGAAAATGTGTCATTAGAGGGAAGAAAATGTCCCAGCTGAAAGTAACTTAATAGTCCAGTAGTTCTAGTTTTAATTCTGCTGTCCAATTCATCATAGTGAATTAGAATTTTGATTAATGTTGTGTCGGTGTTCATTTATGGATGTGGTGACATCCTACATAAATCTTTCCAAAAATACTTTTGTCATGTAATCTACACAGCAATTGAACATACTGCAGGTGGAAGTCAAGACATTAGAAAGTCATTAGATAGCTTGCTGGCACTGTATGGAGCTTATGATGTAAACCCACTAACCTTTTACGAGCAAGACTTTGCTTATCTTTTGGACTGAAGCATATTGACCGTATTGGCTGTTTAATTTTGCAAGAGACTATCAATTAACACAGGAGAACAGACTGAGGCCTCGTACACACGACCGAGAATCTCGTCGTAAATGAAACGTTGTTTTCCTCAACGAGTTTCTTGTCAGGCTTGTCGAGAATCTTGTCAAGCTTTCTTTGCCTACACACTTTCAAGACAAAATCTCGTCCTTCTCAAACGCGGTGACGTACAACGGCACTATAAAGGGGAAGTTCGATTCCACTGGCACAACCCTTGGGGCTGCTTTTGCTAATCTCATGTTACTGCGTGTTAAGTGAAAGTTTGGTGATAGACGATTTGTGCTTTTCAGTCTGTTACAGCGTGACGAATGTGCGATTTCTATTACAAACTTTACTTTTACCGAAGGTACGCTCCCGTCTCATACTTTATTCTGAGCATGCGCGGGTTTTTAAGGATACACACGAACATGTTTCTCGTCGTAAACCAGCCCAACGAGAAACACGACGAGGAAATTGAGACTCCCGACGAGGAAAAAGAGAACATGTTCTCTTTTTTTCTCATCGAGATCCACAACAGTTTTCTCGACGAAAAACATACACACGACCGTTTTCCTCTGCAAAAAAGCTCTGCCACCAATTTTCTTGATGGATTTTGTCGAGGAAAACGGTCGTGTGTACGAGGCCTGACTGTAAAAATAAAGTCATCCTGTAATTCTTCTTTCAGGCTGGGTTCACACTAGTGCGAATTAGATGGTTTCCCTTCATCCAATTCGCATGACAGGAGATTGTGACTGGCTCTCTATGGAGCCAGTTCACATATCTCTGGGTCGGCTGCAGAGCGGCTTGCACAGACACTCTGTGTCTTTGGCTCAGTTTCAGGGCCTAATTCAGGCAGAAATGCGTCCCTGATTCGTCCCTGAAATAGAGAACAGGAACACAGCGGACCCCTGCTATGGGCTGCATCCGACAGCAGTGTTAACCCAGCCTTCATTTTTTAATGCAAATGCCTTGCCTCAAGTTCAACTTTTCATAATAGGGCCTGGCTTCCCCCTGACATAAAGGCTTAACCCTTCCAACTGCAGTCCTTTTAGACAGCCAGGGCACTCCCTTCAGGCACCTCATTGGATGCAATTTGGCAGAGCTTAGCCATGAATATACAAGAAGTCACAGGAATGTACACCCCCATTAACAACCAACATGCTTAGTCGCTATGATTTAAGCAACAATATCTTACACCAACAAGATAAGAGTTTACCAACCACTGTCCAGCTACAAAGTGGGCAAGATTGCCACATTAAGATGGACAGTGATGAGGGAAAATAAAAAAGGGAACTGTGGGTGGGGAGCATGTAAACAGATCAAATAGAGAGGCTATGGATAATTCAGAGGTGAGTCCAGATGACAGACCTGAGATGACAGACCTGAGGTAACTGGGGGGTATACTCATTGGCCAGCTGTTTCCCGCACTCACCTGACTAAAAATTTGCCCACTAGCTCAGGTAAATCTTCCTAGCAACAGCAGGCAGTTTTTGACCTCAAACACCAAACAAAAAGAACCAGCAAAATAGCCATAGAGAGACATGGACTTAACAGTTACTGTAGTCCTCTATTAAAGTATAACTAAAGGCAAGATTTTTTTTTTGAATTTTGAATAGAGTAAGGGCCAGTTCACACCAGACGCATTTCCTTTCCGTTCCGTGCAATTTTTTTCTGCACTAAAAATGCATGCACAGTGTTTTCCATGTATTCCAATGGCTCTAGTTCACACCATGCAGTCAGTTTCTGGTGAGTTTCTGGTCAGTTTCCAGTGCAGAAACTGATAGGAAACTGATCGTAACTGACTGTATTGGTGCAGAAAAAAGGAACTGCACGGAACTGCACGGAACTGCATCTGGTGTGAATTGGCACTTAAAATGCATTTAGTTTCCGGTCAGTTTCCGGTGCAGAAACTGACCGGAAACTGACTGCATGGTGTGAACTAGAGCCATTGGAATACATGGAAAACACTGTGCATGCATTTTATGCAGAAGAAAAGCACATGGAACTGAACGGAACTGCGTCTGGTGTGAACTGGCACTTAGGGAAGTTTTTAACCCCTGTCAGTTATCTGTGTCCAATAGGAGAGACTTCACTTCCTGTCCCATAGCCAAAACAGGAAGTGAAACAAAATCCCTTCAAAGTGAGGGAATCCCTGGGGTTTACTAGCGTAACCAGAACTAGTGTCCCCAATGGATGATTTCCCCTCTTTTACTGTCCTGGCGTCAACCCAAAATGTGGGATTTTCTTTTGCGTTCACTTTTGATAACATTAAACAGGACAAATAGAGAGCGTGAATCTCCCATCCAAAACCCTAAAAAAAGTTTTGCCTTTAGTTATACTTTAAGAATATAATTATTTTATAAAAAAAAATGGGTGCTAGGGGTGACAATCCCATGGCCCCACTTTTCTAGTTTTTTCTTTCTTCTCCCTAACTTTCTGTAATAAAAATCATCTAGTTGGATAGATGCGATGGGACTGTCTATTATTCTTTGTTGAGAAAGTTATTCTTATTTTTACTTGTGGGATATTTATTAGTTAGCCATGTATGTTAGAGGGGTACAGGTGCTATATTGATTCATTTATTTAACAGTAACTCGTGGGCTTAGTGCTGTATTTTTGTCTGTTTTGTTTTTGTCTTCTTTTTTGTTGCTATTTGGTTAAATGTTTCTCTTTTTCTATTTTTAGTTATTTTATTCTGTGTGACAGTGAGTATGTTATTCTGTACTTGTAAAGAAAAAATCTCTAAATACAATTTGATAAAAAAAAAAAAATCCTCTTCACTCCATTTAAAACAAACAAAAAAAGTTTTGCCTTTAGTTATACTAGAATATAATTGTTTTAAAAAAACAAATGGGTGGTAGGAATGACAATCCAATGGGCCCAGTTTTCTATTTTCATGGCCCTAACATTCTGTAATGCTACGTTTCCACTGAGCGGATCGGTTCGGGTCGTTTAGAATGGAACGGGTTTGAATGGTCCGGTCTATTCTGGTGAGCGTTTCCACTGCAAATCGGACCGCCAGGGCCATACAGGTTTTAGAAAAAATGCCTCTCATGATGTCACACTAGTGCGACGAGAAACGTGATGCAGCGTCACTCAGCGTCAGCCAAACAACAACAACAACAATGGAGGTCAATTAGCAGCTCGTCTTTTCTCTGCTAGCCTTTTGGTTCTTTATAGGCAAAATTCATACCGCACTGTATGAGAGAAGGTTGCGAGCGGCAATGAGAAACACAGCCGAAAAGAGAAGAAAACTTTTAGCTTGGATGTGTAGCCGGGAGGAGAAGTATACATTTGTGCTGCTAAGACAAAGACGGCAGCGCTATAGGGTAAGCACAAATGACTGACTTACCTGAAACACACACACACACATACACTGACACACTGAAACACACACTGACCTACACACACACTGACACACACTGACCTATACACACACACACTGACACACACTGACCTATACACACACACACTGACACACACTGACCTATACACACACTGACACACAGACACACACACTGACCTATACACACACTGACACACACACACACACACTGACCTATACACACACTGACACACACACACACACACTGACCTATACACACACTGACACACACACACTGACACACACTGACCTATACACACACACACACTGACACACACACACACACACACACACTGACCTATACACACACTGACACACACACACACACTGACCTATACACACACTGACACACACTGACCTATACACACACACACTGACACACACTGACCTATACACACACACACTGACACACACTGACCTATACACACACTGACACACACACACACACACTGACCTATACACACACTGACACACACACACTGACACACACTGACCTATACACACACACACTAACACACTGACCTATACACACACTGACACACAGACACACACACTGACCTATACACACACTGACACACACACACACACACTGACCTATACACACACTGACACACACACACTGACACACACTGACCTATACACACACTGACACACACACACTGACACACACTGACCTATACACACACACACTGACACACACTGACCTATACACACACTGACACACACAAACACACACTGACCTATACACACACTGACACACACACACTGACACACACTGACCTATACACACACACACTGACACACACTGACCTATACACACACTGACACACAGACACACACACTGACCTATACACACACTGACACACACACACACACACTGACCTATACACACACTGACACACACACACTGACACACACTGACCTATACACACACACACTGACACACACTGACCTATACACACACTGACACACACACACACACACTGACCTATACACACACTGACACACACACACTGACACACACTGACCTATACACACACACACTGACACACACTGACCTATACACACACTGACACACAGACACACACACTGACCTATACACACACTGACACACACACACACACACACCTATACACACACTGACACACACACACTGACACACACTGACCTATACACACACTGACACACACACACTGACACACACTGACCTATACACACACACACTGACACACACTGACCTATACACACACTGACACACACACACACACACTGACCTATACACACACTGACACACACACACTGACACACACTGACCTATACACACACACACTGACACACACTGACCTATACACACACTGACACACAGACACACACACTGACCTATACACACACTGACACACACACACACACTGACCTATACACACACTGACACACACACACTGACACACACTGACCTATACACACACACACTGACACACACTGACCTATACACACACTGACACACAGACACACACACTGACCTATACACACACTGACACACACACACACACTGACCTATACACACACTGACACACACACACACACACTGACCTATACACACACTGACACACACACACTGACACACACTGACCTATACACACACACACACTGAGACACACACACACACACACACACACACACACTGACCTATACACACTGACACACTGCATTTTTTACAGATGCTTCTCCTTTTGGCAAAGCAGCGCCGCCGACCAGTGATTTGGGCATTCCCTCGTGCCAATGAGTGGTGGAATGTGACCGTCCCAGGATTCACCCACAGACAGTGGGTGCAGAATTTAAGGATGTCAGAGGAAACCTTCTCATTCCTTTGTGCCAAGCTACGTCCAGTGATGGAAAAGAAAAGCACCAACTTCAGAGCCTGTTTGCCTGTAAGGAAAAGAATTGCCATTGCACTGTGGAAGCTGGCTACCAACAGTGAATATAGGAGTATAGGTCATCTTTTTGGTGTCAGCAAATCATCAGTGTGCCGGTGTGTGCAGGACTTCTGTAAGGCTGTGTGCACATTGCTAGCTCCTGAAATTGTTCATTTTCCTAATAGGGAAAAGCTCAAAGACATGGCTGAGTACTTTGAGAACAGGTGGGGCCTTCCACAGTGTGTTGGTGCTATTGATGGCTCACACATACCAATAATAGCACCACAAGAATACCACACTGACTACTTCAACCGAAAAGGCTGGCATTCCATCGTCCTCCAGGGAGTAGTGGATGGCAAGGGACTATTCTGGAATGTGAATGTAGGAAAGCCTGGGAGTTTGCATGATGCTCGGGTTCTCCGATTGTCAACATTTTGGGATTGGGTTGGCCAGGGAGGCCTGTATCCTGTTAGCACTAAGAACATTTGTGGGGTGAATGTTGGCTATTATGTGCTTGGGGACTCTGCCTATCCTTTACAAAATTGGCTCCTGAAACCATTTTCTGACAATGGGCGCCTAACAACAGAGCAGCAAATCTACAACAAGAAAACATCCAGGGCACGTGTTGTAGTGGAAAATGCGTTTGGAAGACTAAAGGGTAGATGGAGGTGTCTTATGAAGAGGAATGACAGTGACATTCAACTTACAAAATCCATGGTCCTAACGTGCTGTACTCTTCACAATCTTTGTGAAAGCCATGGAGAAGACTTTGACCAGGATTGGAATACATCTCCAGAAGAGCCAGTACCAGTAATAGCAGCACAGGATATGGAAGAAGAGTGCAGCGAAATACGTCAGGCTCTGATGAGGCACCTTAACGTTAACGTTGTTACCGTGAATAATTAAAATCTTTAATTACTTTTTGCTAAATGCTAAATAAAATCAGACATACTCAGAGAAGTCGTTCTTGTTTTTTATTCCACAAAAAAAATCATCTTCATACATATTTTGTAAAAGCAAAATTTTGATAATGTAGAAACATTGTTTACAATAAAGAGCTTGTAAAGGTTTGTTTTTTATTAAGCTAGTGCAGGGATACGCAATTAGCGGAAATCCAGCTGTTTTGCAGAACTACAAGTCCCATCATGCTTTTGCCTCTGGGTGTCATGCTTGTGACTGTCAGAGTCTTGCTATGCCACATGGGAATCGTAGTTCTGAAACAGTTGGATATCCACTAATTGCATATCCCTAAGCTATTGCATTGTAGTTTTTTTCTTCAATTTCACTACCAATAAATGTTTTTTTTTTGTTTTCTTTGTATGAATTTCTCACTTCCTGTTCCTCCTTAGTAAGCTGTTCAATAAGCTGTGCTGACTGACTAAACACAGCTCAGATGATGTTGTCAGGTTTACTGAGAAGGAACAGGAAGTGAGAAATTCAGACCAAGAAAAAAAAATGTAGAAACATTGTTTACAATAAAGAGCTTGTAAAGGTTTGTTTTTTATTAAGCTAGTGCAGGGATACGCAATTAGCGGAAATCCAGCTGTTTTGCAGAACTACAAGTCCCATCATGCTTTTGCCTCTGGGTGTCATGCTTGTGACTGTCAGAGTCTTGCTATGCCACATGGGAATCGTAGTTCTGAAACAGTTGGATATCCACTAATTGCATATCCCTAAGCTATTGCATTGTAGTTTTTTTCTTCAATTTCACTACCAATAAATGTTTTTTTTTTGTTTTCTTTGTATGAATTTCTCACTTCCTGTTCCTCCTTAGTAAGCTGTTCAATAAGCTGTGCTGACTGACTAAACACAGCTCAGATGATGTTGTCAGGTTTACTGAGAAGGAACAGGAAGTGAGAAATTCAGACCAAGAAAAAAAAATGTAGAAACATTGTTTACAATAAAGAGCTTGTAAAGGTTTGTTTTTTATTAAGCTAGTGCAGGGATACGCAATTAGCGGAAATCCAGCTGTTTTGCAGAACTACAAGTCCCATCATGCTTTTGCCTCTGGGTGTCATGCTTGTGACTGTCAGAGTCTTGCTATGCCACATGGGAATCGTAGTTCTGAAACAGTTGGATATCCACTAATTGCATATCCCTAAGCTATTGCATTGTAGTTTTTTTCTTCAATTTCACTACCAATAAATGTTTTTTTTTTTTTTTCTTGGTCTGAATTTCTCACTTCCTGTTCCTCCTTAGTAAGCTGTTCAATAAGCTGTGCTGACTGACTAAACACAGCTCAGATGATGTTGTCAGGTTTACTGAGAAGGAACAGGAAGTGAGAAATTCAGACCAAGAAAAAAAACATCTAAAAAGGAAATTAAAGGAAAAGGTAAACCAAAAATGCCAAGTATATTCGCAATTACATCTAGAATGCAAAAATGAGAAGAAATTAAGCGATCGGGGGTGCCCTTTGTTGAAATCCAGGCTCCACCGTCCAAGGGGGGTGATAACGCAAAGGAGGCAGAAGGGAATCAGAGCAGCAGCACAAAGAAAGCCATGTGCAGCAAGGAGCAAATGTGTCCAATCTTGTGTGATCGCTGATGGCTCAAAGGAGCCTATTAAAAAAAAAATCTAACCTTTAAAACCCACTTTATTTTTAAACGTAAACATGGGTACAGGTCCTGTGCTGCATGAAAGGCACTAATGTCTGGGTGGTGACCTGGGTTGACGATTGGCTCCAATCACTTGAACAAGCTGACCAAGGACACCGAGGAAGGCCTGGTTGAAGGTAGCCAACTGCTCCATCTGCTGCCGGGCAATTTCTGCCTCCTGGCGCATAGCTTCCTGTGCATCCTGACGTAGTGCTTGAAACCGCCTCTCAGAAAGGTTATCCATTCTTTCCAGCTGCCTTTCTTCTGCTGCCCGCATATCCTCCATAACTGTGCGCAGATCCAACTGGAACCTTCTCCTTTCACCTGTAATATACAAAAGACCTAAATATTGCTTTTGGTAACATCTGCCAAACCAATACTGTAAGCTCCTTTCTCATCTGCCCCACTAGACTGTACCACACTGATTCACTGCCACACCTCTGTTCCCCCCGCTCATCTGCTACACCAATACACAGCACTGCTCATCTGCCCACTGCTGAACCCCCTTCTCATCTCTTCTACCACTGTACCTCCTGCTAATCCCCCCCTTCTCATCTCTTCCACCACTGTACCTCATGCACATCTCCCCCACAGCTGATCTCCCCCTCCTCATCTATTCAACCACTGTACCTCCTGCACATCTCCCCCACAGCTGGTCCCCCCCTTCTCATCTCTTCCACCACTGTACCTCATGCACATCTCCCCCACAGCTGATCTCCCCCTCCTCCTCTATTCAACCACTGTACCTCCTGCACATCTCCCCCACAGCTGGTCCCCCCCTTCTCATCTCTTCCACCACTGTACCTCATGCACATCTCCCCCACAGCTGATCTCCCCTTTCTTATCTATTCCAACACTGTACCTCCTGCACATCTCCCCCACAGCTGATCTCCCCCTTCTTATCTATTCCAACACTGTACCTCCTGCACATCTGCCCCACTGCTGTTTTAGTTTAAGAAAATGCAGTTAAAAATTACTTTATTATCATCATGTCTTACCATTGTGCCTTGGTGCATTGGGAGTACTCTGTAGTTGGCTACTCTGTGGTTGGCTACTCTGTGGTTGGCTTGAGGAAATACTGCTGCTGTTGCTGCTGAAAGACATTGAAGGTCCATCTTCTGATAAGTTTGATGCATCAGTGGAGAGTCCATCAACTGTTTCTGAAAATAAACATATGGTTAGATATTATATTTTAAATGGTAAGCAGAGCGATATCCTATGCAAAGTTTTAAAAAAAAAAAACTTACCAAAGGGGTCTACCATAGATTCGAGAATTACAGTTGCAGAGTCCAGACCTCCCTCCCTGCCTTGGTTTGCTGGCCGATGACCGTAAATGGCGTCCATGGCGTCGTACCACCTCCAAGCAGTTGGACAGTTTCCACTACGGCTGTTGGCGTCCTTAATTTTTTTATATTGTGCTTTAAGCTTTTTAAGCTTTGCCCTACACTGGCCCGACGTCCGTTCAAATCCCTCGGCTGCCATCCGCTGAGAAATATCTTTATAGACCTTTTCATTTCTCACTGATCCATCAAGCTCACTCTGAATAACGCCATCGCCGATGATTGCTAAGAACGTAGATAGTTCCTCAGATAACCAGACCCTGCTGTTGTTTGCTGGCATCCTTCTCCTTTATATGGACTAATAAGGCGACGTGGTGATTGTTTGGCGCTTTGCTTTGACGTCAGCATTGATGTTTTCTGACCACCAATCAGTGGAAAGTACTGTGTGACGCCAGTAGCTCCGCCCTAACCGTACCGTTCCATTTTCTATGGACCCACATGAGAAGCAGGACCCTGAATGGTGCGGTACGGTTCGGTTTTATGGCACGCTTTCATAATGGAAACACCCAAAATAGCGTACCGTACCGAACCGTACCGAACCGATCCGCTCAGTGGAAACGTAGCATAATAAAAATCATAAAATAAAATACAGACGTAGTCCCAACCAGCATCCTATATAAAAACCTAGAAAACATCCATATAAAAACAAATATAGCTACATAAAACATACACACAATCAATAAAATACACCCCCTCAGTCCTCCCGAAATTCAAAGGGGGAAAAAACATCTGTGAAGTCTGGCATTACGGGAGGCAATACTCCTGAACTGCCTACCAGAAAGTAACAGTTTAAAGTGATTGTAAGGGCCCTTTCACACGGACGTGTCCGTGTACGGGCTTCGTTTTGCTCAGCAGGGATCGCCTTGTCGATCCCTGCTGAGCAGGCAGGTGACAGGTCTTCTCTGCACACTGTGCAGGGACCGACCTGTCAGAACGCCGCTCTCCTCTATGGGGGATTCGGATAAAGATGGACTGTAGAGTCTAGTTCATCCGATCCGATCTGCCAGACGGATGAAAAATAGGGTTTCCATCCGTCACACTTTGGCGGATCAGCGTGGGTCGGATGTCAGCGGACATGTCACCGCTGACATCCGTCGCTCCATAGAGTTGCATGAAGCGTCCGTGTGATAGGGGCCTAAAGTCTTGTTTATTTTTCTATAAAAATAACAAGCATGTTATACTTACCTCCTCTGTTGCAGTGGATTTGCACAGAGCAGCCCAGATTCTTGGGTCCCTCTTCTGTGATCCTGGCCCCTCCCTCCTGTTCAGTGCCCCCACACCAAGCAGCTTGCTATGTGGGCAGCTGAGCCACAGCTCTGTGTGTCCATTCAGACACAGAGTCCCAACAGGGCCCTGCCCCCTCCCTCTCCTAAATGGCTAGCTGCCTTTGATTGACAGTAGCGGCAGCCAATGGCACCGCTGCTGTGTGTCAGCCAATCAGGAGGGAGAATTTTGGACGGCTGAGACACTCTTGGACATTGCTGAACAGAGAGGAGCCTCAGGTAAGTATTGACCACGGTGTATCATGGCTGCTGAACTCTGACACTGTAGTCAGTTTACGTGCCTCCATCATCTGCAGTGTGCTATCTGCTCTCCCTGTGTCTCCTGTGTCCTCCTCCCCTCCCCCTTGCCTGTCTGCTCATGACATTGCCGCCTCCCCCCACCCTTCCTGCTGCTTGAATAACTCTAACCTGTATACACCATCAGCACTGCCTCCCAATGTCCCCCTCGGTGTATGATTTATAAATATAAATGCTGCAAAAACCTAATTTCAGAGACGAGATCGTGATCACATGACCGGCCGACTCTCTCCTCCTCCCCTCCAGACTGACGCCAGCGGGGGGAATCTCGGCCCCTCCTGCTGCATCTGTCAGAGGAGGAAAGGAGAGAGCTGGCCGGTCGTGTGATCACATTATTGGCTCATAAATTGGGTATTCGCAGCATTTATATTTATAAATCATATGCAGACGGGGATACTACAATAGGAGGCAGTGCTGATGGTGCATACATGCTTAACAACCACTTTAAGATATAAAAACTTCTGCCTTTACAATTCTTTTAAACAAAAAATTACTTGGGTGAGAACTATCCCCCAAATACTATGGGTTCTCCAAGATATATCCTTTCCCCCAGCTCTTCAATACTAGGTACACCTGTGCCTGTGATGATTTACTGCGCCTTCTTACAACTGGCTGCAAGGACTTTATATTTTGAGCTGTGCATGACCGTTGCCGCAGAGAACTGTGGTAAGCCGACACACTCTCTATGGCAGTCCTGCAATGCGGGGAACACACTGAACAATAGCTGTGCTATTGCGTTCTCCCCCACCAGGACACACTGATCAGAGCCTCTGGCTGCAGCTCCAAATGGATGCCAGTCGGCTGCTGGTTTTCCAGCATGCCCGTTCAACAGAAGCTGAACAGGACTATATTACATATTTGTTTTTAGATACACTTTAAGCCATTGGGTGCCAACAGAAAGTTCACAATTGTAGATGCATTCACATTGATGGTTTGCATTTTGATTTTTTTTTCTAAATTCAGCTAGCACCTGCAGTTACAGGGTAACATGCCGCACTATGGTATTTGCGCAAAAGTTTTTGTGCACACCCGCGCAGCAGTGACAAACAACGTCAATTTTACTATCCACGGGCGATGCTTTAAAAGCCTTTACACCACTTTATATCTACAGAAGAGGTCTAGTGCTGGAATTACTGCCCATGATCTGACGTCCACGGTGATACCACGACGATCGCTGTTTACGTGCATGCGGGACTGACACACGCGTTCGCCTGTGCAAGCACAGGGGTCTTTTTTTATTTATTTTTTACACTATTGCTTTAATTAAATTTGTTTTACCACTTTTATTGCTGTCACAAGGAATGTAAACAAAGTCTGTTTGGAGGGATCTGGGGTCAATAATGGGACCAAATTCCTCCTTTGCACTTGAAAGCATTCCAAACATAAGATACTTTTGAATACTTCAGATTTTCAAAAATGGTGCGGTTGACAGCCAAGTAAACTGGAAGTGATGTCATGTCATCGTTTTCGGGTTATCATTGTGGAGACCTGATCCATGCTGATTCCAGGCTCTGTCGGCTGTTAACTCGGGTCTCCCAGTGAAACGGAAGAGCCTGAGAGAGCCGCGGAAGAGTGGGGGAAGTCCCCGCCCACTGCTTGTTATAGCAAGTTAGCTACTCCGATTGCTATTACAAGAGAGTTGTATGGAGAGATCTGGGGTCAATAATGGGGCCACATCCCTCCATTGCACTTGAAAGCATTTAAAACACCAAGATACCTTTGAATACTTCCGATTTTCAAAAAATGATGGAGTTGACAGCAAGGTAAACTGGAAGTGATGTCATGTCATCGCTTTCGGGGGAGCATAGCGGAGACCTGATCAAAGCTGATTCTGGGCTCTGCCGGCTGGTAGCTTGAGTCTCCCAGTGGGATGGGAGAGCCACAGAAGGCTGGGGGACATCCCAGCCCACTATTTGTAATAGCAGTCGAGGGGCTAGTTAACCCCTCGATTGCTATTACAAGAGAGCCGACCGTTGGCTCTAAAAACGGTACCAGCTGCAGGCATCATCCTGGTACAACCACTTGAATTCAAATGAAGTACCAGGTACGTGATTTGGCGGCAAGTGGTTATTTGAGCAAGCTGAAGTTAGAAGCTGATTGGCTACCATTCACAGCTGCACCAGATTTTGCGCTCTACAGTTTTAGTAAATCAACCCTCACTGCAGCTTGATTTGGCAGTCCCCAACCAAGCCAGACTGCTCCTTCTATATTCATAATGTACTTGGAGACCAGAGTACTAGCTGGTGACTACACACAACCAGATATATGTATTCCTAGCCTGGTCCTTCTTCCTGGATGTGCTTTAAAGATTGAAAACCTTTAGCTGACACCCTGAAGTGAAGTATCGCTCTCCTTTCTATGTTTCTGGAGGGTGCAGTAAGCTTGTTTTACCGGTAACAGCCTTCTGTGGAACGCCTTGCTGTTCATTCATCCGTATTCATCTGTTTTCTTTCTGCCTTCATTTGGAACGTGGCCTCTGTCGCAATTCGCAAACACATTGCTTCATTATGCCTCTAATCAACAGCGTAAACAGAGACGTAAGCCAGAAAGTGTGTTTATAAAACCAGAGTAGTGAAAGAATATATAGAACAAAGAGTGTTTATTGCACATTGTTATGATAACTCCCCATAAATGTGATTGCAGGAAAGATGCCTTCTAGTGATAGCAAAGTACTAAAATAAGGATTCATATATATGAAGGCCGAGGGCTCATGAAAGCTGAACTCTAGGTGCAAAAACATTAATTTAAATATACTCCTCAATAGCCACAAAGGATATATAGTTAGTCAGGTTGAAAAAGTCCATCTAGTTCAACCAAAAAATAAAAAATAAATCTTACAATCCCATATACACAATCCTTTATCCACAGTTGATCAAGAGGAAGGCGAAAAACCCCAATAAAGCATGATCCAATTTGCTCCAGCAGGGGAAACAATTCCTTCCTGATCCCCCGAGAGGCAATCGGATTTTCCCTGGATCCGCTTTACCTATTAGGCCTGGTTCACACCTATGCATTTTTTTGTGCATTTTTAGTTTTGCAGAAACATGGTCCATTTACAACTTAACCCAATGCAGGCCACTTTTTGCGATTCGGCACTGCATCGCTTTAACTGACAATTGCACGTGCGACGTGGCTCCCAAACAAAATTGACGTCCTTTTTTCCCCACAAATAGAGCATATTTTTGGTGGTATTTGATCACTTATGCGGTTTTTATTTTTTACGCTATTAACAAAAAAAGAGCGTCAATTTTGAAATAAATTCTATATTTTTTACTTTTTGCTATAATAAATATCCCCCAAAAATATATAAAAAAAAAAAAAATTTCCTCAGTTTAGGCCAAAAATGGGTCAAAAGTGTGTGATGTACCGCCATAATGTCGCCGTCCCAATAAAAATCGCAGATCGCCGCCATTACTAGTAAAAAAAAAAAAATAATAATAATTCTGTCCCCTATTTTGTAGGCGCTATAATTTTTCGCAAACCAGTCGCTTATTGCGATTTTTTTATTTTATTTTTTACCAAAAATATGTAGAAGAATGCGTATCGGCCTAGACTGAAAAAACGTAAAAAAAAAAAAAAATTGGGATATTTATTATAGCAACAAGTAAAAAATATTGTATTTTTTTCAAAATTGTCGTTCTTTTTTGTTTATAGCGCAAAAAATAAAAACCGCAGAGGTGATCAAATACCACCAAAAGAAAGCTCTACTTGTGGGGAAAAAAGGACGTCAATTTTGTTTGGGGGCCACGTCGCACGAACGCGCAATTGTCAGTTAAAGCGACGCAGTTGCGGAAGCTGAAATTTCACCTGGGCAGGAGGGGGGTATATGTGCCCAGTAAGCAAGTGGTTAAAGGACAATTTTACAGAAAAACAAGATTGGTTAAACCCACAAGTGCTTTTTTTTACCACTACTATTCCTTTGTATTGGCTTTTGGAATTTACAAATGCAGCAATTTAGAAATCAGATGAAAGGTTTAGACCTGGAAAACACTTTTTGATGGATAAAAAGTGCATTTTATATCCATCTATATAGATCAGACCAAAATGAGGGACAAATGGGGAGGAATGAGGGACAGAGGGACATTGCTCCAAATCTGGCACAGTCTCTCAAAATCAGGGACAGTTGGGAGCTATGCACATGTGGATATTTGATTGATGAACAACTTGATGTTTAATTGTGAAAATATATATAAACTTCTAGACCACCAACAAATCACCTCACTCGTGCTCCCCCCCCCCCCCCAATGAGTATAGGCTCACCTCTGGGAGTGCGGCCCCCCAACTAAGCAAGGTCAAATAACGCTTGTGAGTCACCCCGGGATTCAATGAGATATGCGACACAGCTGGTTCCTATACTTCTGCCATGGTCCCCTCCTCAGTATTTCAGCAACAGAGTGCATGCATGGAGAAAGACTCCAATAGTGCTTGATTTAAACACTAACACAATTTATAAAAATGTACAGGGTACTCACAATGTGTGGGTGCTTCCAGCCCACAACACTGTGACAGACATGGGTTTAAAATGTGTAACACAGAGTCGCACATCCGAAATCTCAATCAGCTCCTCAAACCACTGTGGAGCCCGAGTGCCTTCACTGTCCTAGCCCCTCCCCTACGCGTGTCAACACAGGGTCACATGTCTTCCTCAGGGGAATTTCCTGTTATATATATATAGTGTTATTATCTCTCTGCCCTTCCTTTTAAATGCGATTTGACCTTCTTTGTACAAAATTTGTCTTTTAAAATACTAGCCTGAAGCACTACTTAATAAATATCCACTTAAAGACTTTTTCTGGCACTTTTTGCCATATGTAACAGTCAGCTTTTCTTTTTGCTAAAAAATCGCTTAGAACCCCCAAACAATATATCTTTTTTAAAGCAGAGGCCCTAGAGAATTACTTGGTGGTTTTTGCCATTTTACATAAACATAAACATAATACATAACCCATTTTTTTTTGTAAAATATAAAAAATCATGTTACGCTAAATAGATACCAAACATGTCACGCTGTAAGATTGCACACGCCCGTGCAACAGCAACAAACAGTGTAAATCTTACTATCGATAGACAACACTTTAAAAGCCTTTACAGGTTACCACTTTAGATATATAGAGGTGGTCTAGTGCTAGAACTACTGCGCATGATCTGATGCTCACATCGATACCTCAAATGCGTGGGATGATCGCTGTTTGCGTGCATGCGGGACCAACACACGCATTTACCTTTGCGTGCTAACATGGGGGGATGGTGACAATTTACATTTTTGTTTTTTAAATTATTCATATATTTTATTTTTACACTGTTGCTTCAAATTTTTTTTAATCACTTTTATTGCTGTAAACATCCTTTGTGACAGCAATAGGCATGTGACAGGTACTCTACATGGAGGGATCTGTGGTCTCTTCCCTGGAAAGAATTCCAAACACCAAGATTCGTGTTTTTGAATACTTTTAATTTTAAAAAAATGTCGATGTGTTGTCATGTTATCATTTCCATGTTACCATAGCGGAGATCCGATCAAAGCCGATCCCGGTCTGAGTACACGTTATTTATCACCACCCTTTGGACCTGCCCCTGTAACCAGTTTTCTATACAAGAACAAACCTTATGGTCCATGCCTGCAGACCTCAGCTTGTAGATTAAGGCACGGATTCTCAGAGGACTTACGATGGCGTAGCGCCATGTACGCCATCGTAAGTCCGAATCCGAGCCGTCGTATCTATGCGCCTGATTGTTAGAATCAGTTACGCATAGATTTCTATTACATCCGACTGGCGTAAGTCTCTTACGCCGTCGGAGCCTAACTGCATTTTTACGCTGGCCGCTAGGGGCGTGTAAGCTGATTTACGCGTCGAAATATGTAAATATGCTAGATACGCGAATTCCCGAACGTACGCGCGGCCGACGCAAAAAAAAAGATACGCCGTTTACGTTAGGCTTTTCCCGGCGTAATGTTGCCCCTGCTATATGAGGCATAACTGTGGCGTACCAATGTTAAGTATGGCCGTCGTTCCCACGTCGAAAATTGAAAAAGTTATGTCGTTTGCGTAAGTCGTCCGTGAATGGGGCTGGACGTCATTTACGTTCACGTCGAAACCAATGACGTCCTTGCGGCGTACTTTGGAGCAATGCACACTGGGAAATTCCACGGACGGCGCATGCAGCGTTCGGGAAAAACGTCAATCATGTCGGGTCACAGTACATTTACATAAAACACGCCCCCCTGATCCAAATTTGAATTAGGCGGGCTTATGCCAGCCGATTTACGCTATGCCGCTGCAACTTACGAAGCAAGTGCTTTGAGAATACAGCACTTGCCCGTCTAAGTTGCAGAGGCGTAACATAAAGCGGATACGTTACAATAGACACAATAGACCCCTCAAAGCGATTTTAGACCCCGTCAGAAAGAATCTATTTCCTAGCAGCCAGCGTCAATAGATCCCTCTCTCAACATTAGATCACTTCTAGCAACAATTGATCTCCTCCAGCAACATATAGTAAGCCAGTGAGGCCTCGTACACACGACAGAGTTTCTCGGCAGAATTCGGCGAGAAACTCGGTCAGAGCCTGATTCTGCCGAGAAACTCTGTCGTCTGTACACTTTCGGCCCGATGGAGCCGCCGAGGAACTCGTCGAGGAAATAGAGAACATGTTCTCTATTTCCTCGTTGTTCTATGGGAGCTCTCGGCCCGCCGAGCTCCTCGGCGGCTTCAGGGCTGAACTGGCCGAGGAACTCGATGTGTTTGGCACGTCGAGTTCCTCGGCCGTGTGTACGGGGCCTAACAGTATATCTCCCACCAGCAACAATAGACCCCCACCCACAACAATAGGATCACCCTACAACAAGATATCCTTCAGCAAGCAGCAACAAGACCCCCCAGAACCCCTTGCCATTACATACTGTGCATTCAATGTGGGAGGTGCCGAAACGGCATTCCCCCCACGTTCCCGCTGCAAAAAGCCCTGGTAACTATGCATTTGCTATATCTGGCCAATGCCCCATGGTAGCTGGAAATTACTGAAGTAGTCACTGCCTTGCCCCTCCACCTCATCCAATTAGAGAACATTTTGCATTCAAGCTGCCAACCTCCTGTGTATAGAATGCAACAGGGCAGCCAAGCCATTTGGCACAGAGGTAAGTGAAGATCGCTGGAGTAGTGGTGTCCACTATTAAACCCTCCCGGGATATCGGCTAGGTATGGTATATACATAGTCACATTCGTCCAAGCTTGGGGAAATATTCGTACCTGGAATTCATCTTTAGATAGGGCCAGATTCACAGAAGAGATACGACGGCGTTTCTCTGAAACGCCGTCGTATGTCTCAGAGTATCTATGCGACTGATTCATAGAATCAGTTACGCATAGATAGCCCTTAGATCCGACAGGTCTAATTGTCTTACACCGTCGGATCTTAGGATGCAGTACCTCGGCCGCCGCTGGGTGGAGTTTGCGTCGTAATCCAGCGTCGGGTATGCAAATGAGGTTTTACGGCGATCCACAACGGTTTTTCGCGTTCGTTACGTCGTTGCTAGTCTAGTTTCCCATCGCAAAGTTAGTCGTCGTTTTACCTGCCCTAACTTTACACAGCCCATGTTAAAGTATGGCCGTCGTTCCCCCGTCGAATTTCAAATTTTTTTTTCTTGCGTAAGACGTCCGGGAATACGAAAGTACGCTACGCACGTCGTCCTTCGAAAAAATTACGTCACTTTGCGCAAAGCACAGCGGGAATTTCAAAACGGAGCATGCGCAGTAGGTCCGGCGCGGGAACGCGCCTAATTTAAATGGCACACGCCCCTTTGAATTACGCGGGCTTGCGCCGGAGGCCGCCGGCGTAAGTTTTCACGCAAGTGCTTGGTGAATCAGGCACTTGCGATGAAAACTTGCGGCGGTGTAACGTATATACGATACGTTACGCCGCCGCGATTCTACGTGAATCTGGCCCATAGACTTTAAGTAAGAGACAAATAAAGTAGAATTCCAGATAACAGTTTTTTAAGCAAGTACAGCATCAGTTTTAGCAGGTAATAAAGCAGAGCGGACTTAGAAAAACAAGAACTGCTGTGATAATGCTAATGACAGGCTGAAACACATATGATTTTCCCAATAGCTATACTTTAGGTAAATATTCCTCTGTAGGTAGGATGTTGGATTTTACTCAATTGTGACATAGCGTCGTGAGATTCCTGAGACCGCCTATTTAAAAGTACAAAGAAAGAAATTACCAGTGACAGTACTCACCGTATCGGGACAAACTATGATCAGACGCTGACTTGTGCAAATACACTTATTATGCCATCAAATTACATTTATGAGTCCCCAGACAACACATGTTGTGTTTAACTGGATGTCAATCTAAATAAAAGACTTGGCTTATTTAGCTAGAGGTTGATTAAATGCAGTAGGAATAAATAAGGCATTTTGTCTAGTTGGGAAAGCTATCCATGATTGGTTGTTATATGGTTCCTGATGTTAATGAGAAGCTAGGACTTCGTACTTAAAGGGGTTGTAAAGGTTTGTTTTTTATTGTGGGTGCAATGTCAGGCTCCTGCAGACACTGCCTACAGCTCTGTACCTCAGTGGGAATGAACTTAAAGGGGTTGTAAAAGTTAGTTTTTTTATTTTCTAAATAGGTTCCAATGCTAGTGCATTGTTGGTTCACTTACCTTTTCCTTCCATTTCCCTTCTAAATGTTTTTTTTCTTTGTCTGAATTTCTCACTTCCTGTTCCTCCTCAGTAAGCTTGCCCCCATCATCCGAGCCGTTCTGGCTGGGGTTTAGTCAGCCAGAACAGTTTACTGAGGAGGTACAGGAAGTGAGAAATTCAGACAAATAAAACAAAGAAAAAAAACATTTAGAAGGGAAATCGAAGGAAAAGGTAAGTGAACCAAAAATGCACTAGCTTAAAGGAACCTATTTAGAAATTAAACAAAACAAACCTTTACAACCCCTTTAATTTTGTTCAACATTCAAAAACACCTTCAGCATCTAGCTTGACTGTACAGCAGCCAAATAAAGTATTGTCTTTGCAACGTCTTATTTTGTCAAAAACAGCCAAATACTTCACAGCTCCTTTTCCATCATCAAATGGTTGCTGACATCTGTAGTCTTGGTAAAGAGGGCTGGAGCCAGATGATTCTCTACAGATGATTACTGCCAGAATGTTACATGAATTTCGTTGATCATAGCTTTGTTCTGCTCTAATGTTAACAATAAACTGCATCTCCAGCCAAAACCTTTTTTGGATAGGGTACGGAGAGATTAGAACATGTGCTTACTACTCACTGTGGCCCTATTAGGGAAATTTCACCTTACTTCCTGTTAGGGGTGCAACAGATCAAAAAACTCATGGTTCGGATCGTTCCTCGGATCAGGAGTCACGGATCGGATCATTTTTCGGATCGGCAAAAAAAAAAATCTCCCCCACTGTAATATCCACATCTCCCCCCCCCACCAACTATAGTACCCCCTCGGTGCAGACACCCCCCCTCCTCTCAGTACAGTGACCCCCCCTCCTCTCAGTACAGTGACCCCCCCTCCTCTCAGTACAGTGACCCCCCCTCCTCTAAGTACAGTGACCCCCCCTCCTCTCAGTACAGTGACCCCCCCTCCTCTCAGTACAGTGACCCCCCCTTCTCAGTACAGTGACCCCCCTTCTCAGTACAGTGACCCCCCCCAGCTAGTACCGACAGACGAGCGGTGTGTCCCACGAGTGCGGGCTCCTCCTCTGTGGGTGTAAACAGAGGAGGGCCGCCGCCGGGTGTACCAAGATGGCCGCGGCTCCGGAGCTAGGCCGAAGCCGCGGCCTTTCCTAATGTTACGGCGGCGGCTCCGGAGCTAGGCCGAAGCCGCAGCCTTTCCTAGCGTTATGGTCGCGGCTCCGGAGGTAGGCCGAAGCCGCAGCCATAACATTAGGAAAGGCTGCGGCTTCGGCCTAGCTCCAGAGCCGCCGCCGTAACATTAGGAAAGGCCGCGGCTTCGGCCTAGCTCCGAAGCCATGGCAATCCGCGGATCACAGTGTGTTCCGATCTGAAGGGGGTGACCCGTTCGGATCACGGATCAACTGTGATCTGTTGCACCCCTACTTCCTGTCCTAGTCACAAATCTGTCACCGGGACGGAAAGTGCAGAAAAAACTGTACGCGCTTTTTTTGTTTTAGTGAGTTAAGGTAAAGCTAGAATCTTTATTAGCTTGTAATTGCATACATCGGTTAAAATAAGTATTGAACATGTCACCATTTTTCTAGGTAAATATATTTCTAAAGGTGCTATTGACATGAAATTTCCCCACTATCGGGAACAGCCCAAGCAATCCATACATAGAAATAAACCTCTACTATGAACGCTGATCTTTAGTTCTTTCCATAGATTTTCTATTGGATTCATGTCAGGTGATTGGCTGGGCCATTCTATCAGCTTTATTTTCTTTCATTGAACCCAATTGAAAGTTTCCACGACTTTGGGTTTGGGATCATTGTCTTGCTGAAATGTCCACCCTCCTTTCATCTTCATCATCCTGGTAGATGGCAGCAGATTTGTATCAAGAATGACTTGGTACATTTTTCCATTCATCCTTCCTTCAATGATATGAAGTTTGCCAGTACCGTATGCTGAAAAACAGCTCCACACCATGTTGTTCCCACCTGCAAACTTCATTGTTGTTATCATAGGTGTGTGCAGCCTATAGCATTAGGGTGTGCACCCCAAAGCTCAAACATATTTGCATGTGTATATAAAGTATACTGATGGTGTCAGCAGAGCAGTGGACGGTGTCAGTAGGGCAGTGGACAGTATTGGTAGTTTTTTATTTTTATTATATATTTTATTTTAGGAGCCCCATTAGGGTGCTTTGGTGAAATATCAGGGGTCTAATTCTGTGCGTTACTGCATGTTTAACGCAGTATATTCCAGTGTGTTGCTGCACATTTAATGCAGCATATTTCTGTGCATTAGTGCACGTTTAACCTTGTATATTTCGGTGTGTTATGTGCTGTTTAATGCTGTATTTTCCTGTGCGTTAGTGCACGTTTAATGCAGTATATTTCAATGCAATCTGCACCACACAGGGTGATAAGGGTGTGCCCAGGCACACCTGGCACACCCTGTGCACACGCCTATGGTTGTTATGGTGTTTTTGGGGTGATGTGCAGTGACATTTGACCTCCAAACATGGTGTGTATTATGGTATCCAAAGTGCTATAGTAAATATCCCAATTAAAAAAAATATTTCCTCAGTTTAGGCCGATATGTATCTACATATTTTCCTCTACATATGTTCTTCTACATATTTTTGGTAAAAATAAATCGCAATAAGCATATATTGATTGGTTTGCGCAAAAGTTATATCGTCTACAAACTATAGGAAAGATTTAAGGCATTTATATGGCGTTTTTATTATTTTTAATTTTTTTATTAGTAATGGCGGAGATCTGCATTTTTTGCAGTATTGCGATGTTATGGCAGACAGGTCGGACACTTTTGACAAATTTTTGGGACCATTGACATTTAGAGAGCGATCAGTGCTATAAATATGCACTGATTACTATGTAAATATCACTGGCAGGGAAGGGGTTAACACTAGGGGCGATCAAGGGGTTAAATGTGTACCCTATTGTGTGTTCTAACTGTGAGGGAGATGGGACTAACTAGGAGATTTGACAGATCGTGTTTTCTACTTTGTAGAAAGACACAATCTATCTTGTCTCCTCAGACAGCACGGGGATTTGTGTGTTTATACACACAAACCCCGTGCTCCCGCTCGTGCACACAATCGCACGTGGCCGGCAGCAATCGCGCCCGCTGGCCACACGCAACGGGTTCCCTGCTGTACAGGGTATGCGCGCACCCTCTGGTGGCTCTCCTGGGCGAAGCCGTATATATACAGGATTTCGCCCAGGAGAGCCATTCTGCCGCAGTATATCTGCCTGACCGGTTAATGCATAGGATGCATTAAGGTGAAAAAACATGAAGGTTTGCAATCCCTTTATTCTCCTAAATGTACCCCGTCAGGAGGTATGTTTAGGAGCATTCTAATTGGTCAGCGGCATTACATGGGCGGCGCAGACCAATCAGAAGCCGCATAGTCCGTCCTCAGCGGGGAGGAAGAAGAGGAGACAGCTGAGAGGATTTCCAAGTGCCGGAGCCATGAGGCAGCTATACCGGGGCTCAGAACGGGCGCTCGCCACCATTCAGGTCAGCGGGACTGGGGGGGCAAGGTGGGGGTCCTATGTAAGTTCACCTTTACAGATTTATCTGTAAAAGTGAACTAACACTTTAAGAATGAATGGACTATATTAACTATGTTTTGGAACATTTCCCATGATGCTCATCTACACTGCAGAGTGCATGAGCATCATGGTAAATGTAGTTCCAAAACATCTGGAGTGCCAAGGTTCGCCCCCACTGTTCTAGTGTGTGAGTATGTTCAATAGAGTGAGGTGTCTTTCATTTCTGTGGTCAGTTAGGATTCTCTGTGACTGCTACCCACAATTTCATTTGTTCGCCCCCACTGTTCTAGTGTGTGAGTATGTTCAATAGAGTGAGGTGTCTTTCATTTCTGTGGTCAGTTAGGATTCTCTGTGACTGCTACCCACAATTTCATTTCCGAGATTTAACATTTATTTGTTTTTTTTTATAGTGTGTTGATTGGCATTATGATTTGAAAGCTGCTTGATTCTGTGAATAATGTAACGTGTTGGAATACTGTAATCAAACATAATTACTGTAGATTTAAACACTTTTGCAAATAATACCCCAAATCTACAATTCTCCGTGATTTAGTCTAAATATTGTTCCATGGCAGGCAACACAACTGGTCTTTATTCTGCAAATGCAACATTTTTGGCACAAGTGTTTTTGTGGATAATTGCTACTTGGTGGGTATAAATCATTTTTTGTTTCCTAATGTGTGTCTCTGTGCTGTTAGTTTAGCGTACACCCCAGCATTGAATCAAGTGTTAATACAATTATAAAATTAATAAAAAAAATTGCAAATTTGGGAATGGAGGCTGTAGCGAGTCGAAGTAAATTGCTGTTCTAATATGTTCACACCCATGGTTATTCATGTTTCATCACGCTGAGTAAGAAAATATTTTGAAGCCTTTATTGTGCTAAAGTGACTTTTTGGACCCTGTGCAGAAACGACATCTTTTGAAGTCTTAATTTGCTAAAGTGATATTTTGGATGCCGTGCAGAAACGTGTCTTTTTTGCTTCTTTTGTGAACAATTTGACTGCAGTTTTGGTAAAGCTGCTGAAAAAGAGTAAATGATATGTATTTAATTGGAATAAAGTATTACATGACAAAACCATTCTACAGAGCTTAGCATGTGGTATAAAAGCTAAACTCATAAAGGTATCAGCTGCGGAAGACACACTGGGACTGTGCCTGAGGAACGCAGACACTATTATCTCTTAAGCCTCGTACACACGACCGAGGAACTCGACGGGCGAAACACATCGTTTTCCTCGTCGAGTTCCTTGTTAGGCTGTGGAGGAACTCGACAAGGCAAGTTTCTCTATTCCCGTCGAGAAAAAAGACATGCTCTCTTTTTGGCTCAACGGGATCCTCGACAGATTCCTCGTCGAAAAGTGTACACACGACCGGTTTCCTCGCTGGTTTTTGCCGAGAAACTTGGTCGTGTGTACGAGGCCTTATTCATTCACTATTCTCATAGATATATTTTTAGATTTTCAAAAAGCTTTTGTCAATTAAAATCAATGTATACAGTGTATAAGTATGTTTTTAGTTATTTTATATGGCACTCTATATCCAAAAGCAAAAATTGTATATACTGCAGCTTACCAATCCTTAGGCCCCTTTTCACACGGTCGGACCGTTCAGGTCTGCCTCTTAGTTTTGTCGGCGGACCTGAATGGCCACTCCATGCAATCCTATGGAGTGTCGGATGTCAGAGGAGACATGTCCGCTGACATCCGACTCGTCAAAATCAGACGTATGGCGATACGTCCCCATCCATCCATGGCGGATCGGATCGGGTGAGATCTGATGAAAACGGACATGCTGTCCATTTTTATCAGATTTCTTCACAGGAGACAGCGGCGCTGCACAAGCCCCTCTCCGCTCAGTGAGCAGAGAGGGACTTGTTATCCACCGGCTCAGCGGAGAGATCTCCCGCTGAGCTGGCAGGAACTGGTAGAGTCCGCCTTGTATGAAAGAAGTCTTAAAGTAGATTTAACTTTTTGCTATAATAAATATCCCAATTAAAAAAAAAACTAATTTCTTCCTCAGTTTAGGCTGATATGTATTCTCCTATATATTTTTGGTAAAAAAAATATCTCAATAAGTGTTTATTGATTGGTTTGCGCAAAAGTTATAGCACCTACAAAATAGGGAATAGATTTATGCAATTTGTATTATTATAATTGTTTTACTAGTAATGGCGGTGATCTCCAACTTTTGTCAGGACTGTGATATTTTGGGGGACAGATCGGACAGTTTTGACACTATTTTGGGACCAGTGACAATTATACAGCGAACCATGCTATAAATATGCACTGATTACTGTATAAATGTCACTGGCAGGGAAGGGGTTAACACTAGGGGGGATCAAAGTGTTAAAGTGGTTGTAAACCCCTCCTTACAACTTGAACCTACAGGTAAGCCTAGATTAAGGCTTACCTGTAGGTGCAAGAAATATCTCCTTAACCTACATGGTTAAGGAGATATTTGCAGTAAGGACTGCACCGATGTCTACAGCGCATGCGCGCCGTAGACAACGGCGCAGGCACACTGAGCGTGCCGTTTTTGTGAATGGGATAATTGGGGGTTAATGGCGTAATCTCACGCATGCACTGGGATCTGCCGGTCCCGCGCGCATACTTGGGAATGGCGTCATCGCCTCTCCGGCCAGTCACAGCGCCGGAGCGGAGACACAAGATAGAAGATCGGAGGAGACATGGCAGCGGAGGGGACAGAGGAGAACCTCGGGGACTTCGATCTCAGGTAAGTCATTCATAATAAGCTAGTATGCTATGCATACTAGCTCATTATGACTTTCTCCTGCACGGTTTTAAAAAAAAGATGTTTGAGGGTTTACTTCCTCTTTAAATGTGTTACCTAGGGAGTGATTCTAACTGTGGGGGGAGGGGACTGACTGGGGGAGGTAACCGATCGGTGTTCCTATATACAAGGAAAACACGATTGGTCTCCTCTCCCCTGACAGGACGTGGATCTGTGTGTTTACACACACAGATCCACGTCCCTGCTCTGTGACCAGCAATCGCAGGTGCCTGGCAAACATCGCGGCCGCCAGGTGCACACATCAGCTCCCGGCTAATTTACACTTTCAGCAGCCCTTGCCACCCCCCTAAAAGACAACCCAAGCATTAGACAGGCATCTGGGAGGTGATACATTGCCACCACAGTGCCTGTTTTAAATCCTGTAAGTCCGCACCTCCGCGCCGCACTGCTCACTCTAAATGGAATTGAGGGGGGAAAGAGAGGTTCGGGAACTCACTGGGAGCCTTACAAAGAGGCAGAAAAACAAACTAAGAAATTATTGATTAAATGAAAAATTAATTACAGACACATTAAAAGTAATGAATGTATATGGATTATTTTTGGAGAATAATGATATTGTTTTTTTGTTTTTTTTCAAAAACATTTTATTGGAAATGATGTAAGTACAAATAGGTACAAATAAAAGCCAATGAACAACAAGATAACACAGTTTTGTATTACAGAATAAAGATTGAACAATAAAGAGACGTTGTATAGTAAGGAGCGGCAGTTTCGTTGTTATCGGTGACCGGCATAACAAGTATCATTGAGATAAAGAAAAATATAAGTAAGTGCAATTTATCAATACATACAATGTATCATAATAACATAGCTAGTTTAACAGTAGAGGGCGTATGTAAGGTGGGCAAGATTGGTAGGGGTGGGGGGGTAGGATGGAGTTTATCGAGGAAAAAAACATCAAGGTTTGCATTGCTGGAACAAAAGATAACAGAAGACAAGTAGCAAGGGAGGTCAAATTCAAAATTTGATAGGAAAAAGGTAATAATAACTGTGGCCAAAAGCATAAAAAAAGGGGGGAGAGGAAAAAAGGTGAGAGGGAATGAAGAAGGGAGGTAAGGGGGGGAGGAAGGAACTTACCAAGTTTCCTCTGGCACTTGTTCACCTTAACCGTCGGACAGTATCAGGTGGAGTTTCGCAGTATGTTCAAAGACATTAGGGCGCAGGAGATACAGGCCATGAAGTCTGAATGTCCATTAGGTGGCGGTATGTCTCAGTTGTTTGAAAATGTATCCAACATGCCCATGTAGACGTGAATTTTGACGGTTGATCTTTAACGACGGCAGTGAGTTCTTCCATTTCACCCATTTTTTGTAGACAGGTAAACCATTCTGAGATGGTAGGAACATAAGGTGTGCCCCATTGTACCGGTATGCATAATTTGGCGAGTGTCACTTCAATGTGTTCTGTTGATTTTTTTTATTTTTATGAATAAATAATTTAATGAATAAATAATGACATATTTGCCTGGAGTTGAGCATTAAAGCTATTTACACCCAGTGCCCCATGGCATGATGTACTGCCTCTTAGGCCTCTTGAAGCCCTTAGCTCAAAGAAAAGCATCTAAATCTTGGAGTGTTGTTATTCTATGCTAGGAAAATTATTTTGCAGAAATGGAAATCTCCTGTGTTACCTACTTGATTGGAAATCTTTGGTGAATTTAGTTCTGTCATTGCATAAGGCTACCTACAACAGCAGAGGGTGTCCAGTCAAATTTGATAAAATCTGGTCGGTGTGAGTAGAGAGCTCTAACACTTCCACGTGATTTAATACCCATATTTCTCCTGGCGGTTTGACTTTGGCCTTGCCATGGCGTTGTCGTGAGGCCTCTATTGCCGCGTACACAAGACCGTTTTTCATGACGAGGAAAAATGCAATTTTTTAAAGTGGTCGTTAAAAACAATCGTGTGTAGGTTTCAGAGCATTTTTCTCGATGAGAAAAATGGACATTAAAAATTTCGAACCCGCTCTATTTTTTCTCGTCGTGAAAAACTGTCGTGTGTAGGCTTTAACGATGGGAAAAAAAACATGCATGCTCAGAAGCAAGTTATGAGAAGGGAAATTTGCATAATCAGCCCAAAGGGTGGCGCCATTCTAATGGAACTTCCCCTTTATAGTGCCGTTGTACGTGTTGTACGTCGCCGTGCTTTGCTCGAGCATTTTTTATCACGATCGTGTGTATGCAAGGCAGGCTTGAGAGGAATTACGTGGAGAAAAATGTTGCTTTTTTCCATGACATGAAAAACGGTCGTATGTACGCAGCATAATGCTTGCTGACTTTTTCTAATGTGTTGTATTATAGCTCTGGGACTGTGTCTTGGCACCTGTAATGCTGGCATGTACTTCTGTCGCTCTCCTGTTTCAGTAAGCCAAATCTGATTGGATGGCTTGTTAGGCCTATTGAAGCACACTGTGTGTATTTTTTTATTTCTTTTTACTGTGTTGATCTGTGTGTAAATGTCTTTAGACATTGTTGCACTGCATAGTTGTATACCATTACAAAACGAAAAAAAATTATTAATAATAATAAAAAAAGCTCTTCACACATCTTCGGAGGGTGAGTTACTAAATATAAATACTCACACCTTGGAATAGAGTTTTCCCCAGAGCTTAGTGCATGTAAAATTTCACTTTGCAAAGAATACCCAATCACATGCATAGAAAAAATATTGGGTGATGGAAGTTAGTATTTCATAGCTAGTGTACCCCAGAGAAACTCAAGAAAAGTTTATAAGCATGACTGATTTCTATGCAATAAAAACACCTACACCTTTATAGGATCTTCAGTAATAGCAAGCAGTGACCTACTGTAGGCATCTGCATTATAATAATTTATTTATATCATACTTATGTGTATTTTGCTATAATGTTAATATGCTACACATGTCTATGAGTGTTTGCAGACTAGTCCAAATGATATAAAACAACTGGACCTATGGTAGGTGCCTGCTATAGCCATGATAAAGGCCTATTTTGGCTATGCTAGTGGTCTATGCAGCTTCATACTGTAGCTAAGCTAGAAGCTTATTAGAGCACTACAGATGTGGTCAATTTATATAACAGCACGGTTGCTATGGCTGATCGTTAGTATAGCACTGTGACTATAGTAGATGTCATACTAGCTATGATAAATGTCTAGTACAGCGTAGATAACTATTATGGCACTATAGTTATACTGCTATGGGAGGTTATTACTATAGCTCCATAACTATGATAGCTGGGTATTATAGGTATGTATCTACAACAGGTCTATGGCAGATCTCTATTGTAGCACTGTATCAATGATATTTACTACACATAAGCATAGTAGATACCTGTTAAAGCTCCATATCTATGACAGAGGCCTCCTACAGCTTCATAACAATGATAGATGCCTTTTATAGTACTATAGTAAAGTTATGTGCCTACTATGACTCCATAACTATGGTAGATGCCTACTATAACCTTACGTCTAAGGTACATGTCTACTACAGCTTCATAACAGTGGTAGATGCCTGTTATAATACTATAGCTAGCCTATATGCCCACTACAACTCCATAACTATGGTAGATGCCTACTATAGCCTTACATCTAAGGTAGATGCCTACTACAGCTTCATAACAATGATAGATGCCTTGTATGGTACTATAGTTAAGCTATATGCCTACTATGACTCCATAACTATGGTAGATGCCTGCTATGGCATCATAGCTAAGGTATCTGTCTACTACAGTTTCATAACTATGGTAGCTGCCTTTTATAGTACTATAGTAAAGCCATATGCCTACTTTGACTCCATAACTATGGCAGATGCCTACTATAGCCTTACGTCTAAGGTACATGCCTACTACAGCTTCATGACAGTGGTAGATGCCTGTTATAGTACTATAGCTATGCTATATGCCCACTACATCTACATAACTATGGTAGATGTCTACTATATGAAAAGTGGGGGGTGCAATGGCGCTTGCTAGTAAGAATAAACTAGAAAATGGCTGGTAGGAAAAATGTTCAAAACAAGTATTGAGGACAATCCCTATTCAGCCAATCACTCAATAAATGAAATTCCAAAATGTGTATCACTCCAAATGAGACCCACACAACATAAATATAATGTGGACGGTGATAAGAGTGAATAAATGATGAATGATTACCTGAGGGGTAAACAGACGTGCCACCAGGGGCACCGTAATGGTCAATGAATGAGCAATATCTATATAAAGTATATAGACATGACCAATATGACAAAGTGTTCATAGGAAAAATGAATAAGCAATAATATAAAGTGCTGCATCAATAAAGTGCACAGTGCAATAAATAATACAATGTATAAAATCCAGTGAACAACAGTCTTTGCAAAATACAAAAAAACTGTCCAATATTCGTGCATAAGTGCAAAAATAATTCATATGCAGTGAAAAGTAAATCCACAAATGGGATCAAATAAAACGAAGTGATATAAATAAAACCATGCCAAAGTGTCCAGTGCACAAATGTGCAAATTGAGCAAATCCAAACTGACTGCAGAAAAATAAAAAAGAGATAAACGTTTCAATCTGTAAGAGTGATCAAGCAATAGTCCACAATTGATGCTTCAGTGTGTGATGATAAGCACACGTGCTTGTAAATAAAATGCCAAAGGATCCCGCAGGAAAAAAGCAAAAAACAGGAAAAGAACAGCCAACGCGTTTCACACTGGTTCAGTGCTTAGTCATGGCTAACATTTTTTTGGAGTGCGGCTGTCCATCCTTTTGAAATTTCTACCACAGTGTTACCCTAGAGGAAAAAAACAATGCGATTCGCGACGAGAAAAATGAAAACATGTTCTAAATTTTCTCGTCATGATTCTCGGTGGTTTTCTCATCGGGAAAACTGTTGGAGAGCCTACACGCGGACGGTTTTCTTGTCCAAGAGAAAACATGACAGTTTTATTTACAAGCACGTGTGCTTATCATCACACACTGAAGCATCAATTGTGGACTATTGCTTGATCACTCTTACAGATTGAAACTTTTATCTCTTTTTTATTTTTCTGCAGTCAGTTTGGATTTGCTCAATTTGCACATTTGTGCACTGGACACTTTGGCATGGTTTTATTTACGGGATCAAATCACTTCGTTTTATTTGATCCCATTTGTGGATTTACTTTTCACTGCATATGAATTATTTTTGCACTTATGCACGAATATTGGACAGTTTTTTTGTATTTTGCAAAGACTGTTGTTCACTGGATTTTATACATTGTATTATTTATTGCACTGTGCACTTTATTGATGCAGCACTTTATATTATTGCTTATTCATTTTTACTATGAACACTTTGTCATATTGGTCATGTCTATATACTTTATATAGATATTGCTCATTCATTGACCATTACGGTGCCCCTGGTGGCACGTCTGTTTACCCCTCAGGTAATCATTCATCATTTATTCACTCTTATCACCGTCCACATTATATTTATGTTGTGTGGGTCTCATTTGGAGTGATACACATTTTGGAATTTCACTTATTGAGTGATTGGCTAGATAGGGATTGTCCTCAATACTTGTTTTGAACATTTTTCCTACCAGCCATTTTCTAGTTTATTCTTACTAGCAAGCGCCATTGCACCCCCCCACTTTTCATATTCTGCCAGTGTGTGAGCACTATTAGTTGTGGCTGCTGCTTATTAGCTTTTTAGTTTATTTAATATTTTGTATTTATTTAATATTTATATAGCCCTCTATTCTGTGGTTAGGTTGGTTTTTGCGCATTAGTTCCCCCCCACTTTCATAGATGCCTACTATAGCCTTATATCTAAGGTATGGGACTACTACAGCTTTATAACAATGGTAGATGTCTTTTATAGTACTATAGTTAAGCTATATGCCTACTACGACTTTATAACTATGGTAGATGCCTTCCATAGCTGATGTAGCTGCCTACTACATCTTCAGCACTAGGGTAGATGCCTACTACAGCTTCATAACTTTGATAGATGCATGTTTTAGTGCTATGGTTATATCTATTACAGAACCATACCTAAACTATATATCTAATAAATCACCATATGGTAGAAGCTTGTTATGGTGCATACTACAGCTCAATAAGCATGTCAAATGCCTGTTCTAGCATCATAGTTGTAGTAAATCCCTACAATACCAGCATAGTTGTAGTAGATGTTGTAAAGCCACGTACACATGATCAGTTTTCTCATCTGGAAAACTGTCATGTTTTCTCTTTGACAAGAAAACCGGCCGAGTGTAGGCTCTTCCAGCAGTTTTCCCGATGAGAAAACTGCCGAGAAAATTTAGAACATGTTTTCATTTTTCTCGTCGCGAATCGCAGCGTTTTTTTCCTCTGCAGTTTTCCCATAGGGAAACACTGTGGTAAAAATTTCAAAAGGATGGACAGCCGCACTCCAAAAAAACTCTTTAAGTTGTCTTTATTGGTAAAATCAATAGAGAATGCACCACAGGAAAACAGCAAAAATCAGGAGAAGAACAGCCTACGCGTTTCACACTGGTTCAGTGCTTAGTCATGTTAGCCATGACTAAGCACTGAACCAGTGTGAAACGCGTAGGCTGTTCTTTTCTTGATTTTTGCGGTTTTCCTGTGGTGCATTTTCTATTGATTTTACCAATAAAGACAACTTAAAGAGTTTTTTTGGAGTGCGGCTGTCCATCCTTTTGAAATTTCTACCATTTGCCTAGTGCATCGCCGGCACCCTTGGTTTCCTGAGAAGTTCTTGATTGCTTAGCAGACCCACCTGGAGCGGTGACTCCCTTTCCCTGTTCATAGGGGAACACTGTGGTGGAGCCTACACACGGCCGGTTTTGTCGACCAAGAGAAAACATGTCGGGAAAACCATCCCTGTGTACACAGGGAAAAGGGACCAAGCCAGTCCTCGGTTTTCCCACCGGTTTTCTCGGCGGTGCTTTCACCGCCGAGAAACCCGATCGTGTGTACGCGGCATTAGTGTTAGGTATTGTTTTCTGGCAGCCTCATGAGTATGAACCTTTACATATTTTTATCGGGTATTTAGCAATTATTAACATTTATGCAAACGTTTATTTATTGTCCTTAAAATGCTTATAGAAATAACCTTTATCTGATCCTGGTGCTGTGAATAATTCCAGAAGTTTATTTGTTCAGCCCATTACTGTTTGTGCTGGAGGAATCTTTTCATCCCCATGCCACCCTTTTCATAATACATTGTTTTTTTCCATTGTGTAAACAAGTGCCTCTTCATAGAACATGACCTCTTATTCTGCAGTTTTTCTCTTTGGTATTTTCTCTTTTATTCGTTGTTGGATATTTTCCTGAGTGATTCAGCTGTATTTCTCTTCTGTTTTTTTTTTTACAGACAGCAGTGAGTAGATTATGTAACTGAGTATACAGACTTTTTGCACTTTTGTACTGCACTTACCGTTATTTCAAAGAACACATAGTCAGTATATACTTCTTTATTATAAAGTACATCATGGGTCTGTTTCATCATCCTTAGCCAAAAAGATAAATACAGGACAACATGAAATAGTTGATATTGCTTTGAGGGCTAAAGTATCAAGTGTTATTTAAAGGCTTTTTGCAAAGAAAATATGCATTTATCATTTTTTAAACCAGAGCCTGCAAAGTAGGTCATAAGTAAGGCTGTTATGGCAGAAACACGTTGACTGTTTGCGCTGCCCACACGGATGTCCTAAAAAAGCTGATGTCCTTCTGCATTTGACCATGGGGCTGCTGATCTTCCTTCTCTACACTTCTTTACTGGACTGCAATCCGTGCCTGAGCACCAGCCGTCCAGCCATGGATACATAATGGGTGAAGTAGTGGCACTGTCATTTGTTTTCACCCTGCAAAGTATTACATCCGTGATCAGCAGATTGTGGGTGCAATGTCAGGCTCCTGCAGACACTGCCTACAGCTCTGTCCCTCAGTGGGAATGAACTTAAAGGGGTTGTAAAGGTTTGTTTTTTATTTTCTAAATAGGTTCCTTTAAGCTAGTGCATTGTTGGTTCACTTACCTTTTCCTTCGATTTCCCTTCTAAATTGTTTTTTTTCTTTGTCTGAATTTCTCACTTCCTGTTTCTCCTCAGTAAGCTTGCCCCCATCATCCAAGCTGTTTTGGCTGGGGGTTAGTCAGCATGCTCGCCCCCTCCCTGCAGGGAGACACAGCGTTTGAGGGGGATGATGCGAGTACCCAAACTAAATAGTAATTATCAATAAAAACTGAAGCACTTTTAATATTACCATTAATATAAATTAGAGAAGTTTGAAGCAGAAGCACCACCACATGGAATCCAAGAATAAGATTCTGAGCTTGCCAGAATATCAGATGTATCATTCATAACATTGTTTTCTGTTAGAATCTACATCTCTTTAAAGTTATTTAAAACTCTTTACATCTTGTTTTTTTTTTAGGGGGGGGGGGGTTACATTAAAATAACAAACATGTTATACTTAAATGCTCTGTGCAATAGTTTTGCACAGAGCAGCCTGGACCCTCCTCTTCTCAGGTCCCATGCCGGCGATCCTGGCCCTCCCTCTTGCCGGGTGCCCTCACAGCATTCACACACAAAGCCATGGCTCAGCCCCACCCCCTCTGTCTCCTGATTGGCTCACTGACTATGATTAAAAGCAGTGCCAATTGCTCCCACTGCTGCCAAAAGCCAATTAGGAGTGCGAGTCAATTGAGAGACAAGGTTCTTGTGGACATCGCTGGATCGAGAGGGGGCTCAGGTAAGTATTAGGGGGGCTGGGGGGGGGCTGTTGCTCACAGAAGGTAAAAAACCTTGTGCTTTTACAACCACTTTAAAGTGAACCAGTGTTTGCACTTATCAGGTTTACGTTAACACAGGCCAATTCATTAGCATATTCTCAGTTATCCTTTACGCCCCTACTGCTCCACTTCCTCACTGAGAAGGAATAGAAATACCTGGTACTTCTGAGAAGGGGGATGCATTAAGCAGGCCATACATGGATCGAGATTCAGCCAGATCAGCAAGGAGTTGATGAGATTCAACCCATGTATTTGGCAGGCTGATTGTGCACAAGTCAATCAATCGATCAACATGCATACATCCAGCCTGTCAGCTTTTTCTACATGTGATTACTGCCCCGGCTATAGCTGCTAGCAGTAATCATTGTGTTCTGCCGGCCGGGAAGGCTCTCCGCACCCCCTGCCAGCAGAACACAAAAGTGCTGTAGGGGGGACGACGACTCCCCCATCAACACTGAATGTGTTGATGGAGGAATTTAGCAATTTTTGGTGGAAGGAAAGAAGATCAAATCATCTATGGGCTGCCTTACTCCCTTCTTCCCATGTGAAAGTGCTAGTTTTTGTTGATTAGCCACTTTGGCACCTATTTTCATCATTTGTGTTAAGAGAAAGTCCTCAGCCCAAGATCTTCAGGCTCCCTTGTTAAAAGGGGCTTCCATATTCTGATAAGCCCCCCGCCCGCAGACCCCCACAGATACTTGCCAGGGTTGTGGGGAAGAGGCCCTTGTCCCCATCAACATCGAGACAAGATGCTTCAGGGTGGGGGGGCCTCCTGCCCCATAAGGCCCCCCCCCTATGTTAAGAGCATGTGACCTGGTATGGTTCAGGAGGAGGGGCCGCTTACTTGTCCCCTCCCTTTCCTGACCTGCGGGGCTGCATGCTCAGATAAGGGCCTGGTGTGGATTGGGGGGAACCCCATGCCATTTTTTTGTCAATTTTATTATTCCCGCCAATTCTTGTTTTAAATGGAAGTCCGCTGACAGTTAATGACTCATCAGTTGTTAGGATGTGGCAGCCGACTCCCTAACAACCATATGTTTAAAAATGAAAAAGCACTACAAAGCGTGACTGAAAACCACATCAACTGCATAGATGTGAACCTAGCCTCAAGGGATGCAGACCCTGACACTTTCCTCATTAGAGCCCTGCAAGTGTAGCAGCTGACTGATAATTAAAAAACACTCCCATACAAATTTACTGTGCACATGGACACAGACAAACAAGTATTTCTTAAGAATAACAAAAGATAGGACAATGTTTGCTAAAATCCTTGCAATGTACATAGATCACCCAGATGGGAATATTTAACCATAATGGTTTGCCTTTAATTTAACAATACATTTTATCTTACATACAAGAGCATTCCATTACTGCATCACCTCTATCAAGTAACAACGTCTGGAGCCATGAAACACTGCAAGCTGTACAACTTCTTATGAGCAGAATTTACTTTCTCACATCACACTTCTTTAATCAATGCCAATGAAATAAGGCCAGACCGTCGAACAAAGGCTGTGTTGTCTCCCTGATGAAATCATATGTGAGTTAATGCGATGTTTCTGTTTTCTCCAAAGGCCAACGTAGTGATGCGGCACAAGCTATCATGAAAATAAAGCAGTTCAGTAATTGTCTTACAGCTGCGCAACATATTTAACATTAGCTAATTTTATTTCAAAGTCAACACCAAAATAAATAGCAGAGATATTGCACTGTTCATGTATGTATTTGGCATAAACATTGCTTTACTGCTATTTATGCTTACATAAAATGCTCCAATTTACAAAGCATCCACATGTTTATTGGCTATATTTCCCTTTATATATTTCCATTTTGTTCCAGCAAAAGTTACAGAGATTTATTTATTTTACTTTCTCTATAGTTGTGGCTCCTTTAGATCACCCCCTCATATGCTGTTCCTACTATTTGTTTATGAACAAATAAAAAATTCAGTCTATCTGCATAGATTGGCTGCTGCTTAAAGAGTTACTCTGCTTTTCTTAAGAAAAAAAAACACTCCCCTGTGGGTGACCTTTGTCTATTGCAAGGATTTTAAAGGGCAACTCCACTTTGTGGGAAAAAAATAGCAAATACATAAAATATTATAGCTTGAAATTGTTACAGAAGTCATGATGTAATTGAAGGTTATTAAAAATGGCCTTTCCTTTTCAATCCACGGCTCTGTATTATTCTGTAAAACGAAATGCAAATTGGCAACCTGAAGGCATTCTGTACACAGGTGATTTACAGGAGACCCCCCCCCCCCCCCAGAAATGTAATTTCCTGCTTGTGTGATTGGCTTTCTAAATTTCCCAAATGTCTTCACTAAGATACAATTGGGCGTGCAAAACTATTCAGCCCCTTTACTTTCAGTGCAGCAAACTCTCTCCAGAAGTTCAGTGAGGATCTCTGAATGATCCAATGTTGACCTAAATGACTAATGATGATAAATAGAATCCACCTGTGTGTAATCAAGTTTCCGTATAAATGCACCTGCACTGTGATAGTCTCAGAGGTCCGTTTAAAGCGCAGAGAGCATCATGAAGAACAAGGAACACACCAGGCAGGTCCGAGATACTGTTGTGGAGAAGTTTAAAGCCGTATTTGGATACAAAAAGATTTCCCAAGCTTTAAACATCTCAAGGAGCACTGTGCAAGCGATAATATTGAAATGGAAGGAGTATCAGACCACTGCAAATCTACAAAGACCTGGCCGTCCCTCTAAACTTTCAGCTCATACAAGGAGAAGACTGATCAGAGATGCAGGCCCATGATCACTCTGGATGAACTGCAGAGATCTACAGCTGAGGTGGGAGACTCTGTCCATAGGACAACAATCAGTCGTATACTGCACAAATCTGGCCTTTATGGAAGAGTGGCAAGAAGAAAGCCATTTCTTAAAGATATCCATAAAAAGTGTTGTTTAAAGTTTGCCACAAGCCACCTGGGAGACACACCAAACATGTGGAAGAAGGTACTCTGGTCAGATAAAAACCAAAATCCAACTTTTTGGCAACAATGCAAAACGTTATGTTTGGCGTAAAAGCAACACAGCTCATCACCCTGAACACACCATCCCCACTGTCAAACATGGTGGTGGCAGCATCATGGTTTGGGCCTGCTTTTCTTCAGCAGGGACAGGGAAGATGGTTAAAATTGATGGGAAGATGGATGGAGCCAAATACAGGACCATTCTGGAAGAAAACCTGATGGAGTCTGCAAAAGACCTGAGACTGGGACGGAGATTTGTCTTCCAACAAGACAATGATCCAAAACATAAAGCAAAATCTACAATGGAATGGTTCACAAATAAACATATCCAGGTGTTAGAATGGCCAAGTCAAAGTCCAGACCTGAATGCAATCGAGAATCTGTGGAAAGAACTGAAAACTGCTGTTCACAAACGCTCTCCATCCAACCTCACTGAGCTCGAGCTGTTTTGCAAGGAGGAATGGGCAAAAATTTCAGTCTCTCGATGTGCAAAACTGATAGAGACATACCCCAAGCGACTTACAGCTGTAATCGCAGCAAAAGGTAGCGCTACAAAGTATTAACTTAAGGGGGCTGAATAATTTTGCACGCCCAATTTTTGAGTTTTTTATTTGTTAAAAAAGTTTGAATATCCAATAAATTTCGTTCCACTTCATGATTGTGTCCCACTTGTTGATTCTTCAAAAAAAATTACAGTTTTATATCTTTATGTTTGAAGCCTGAAATGTGGCAAAAGGTCGCAAAGTTCAAGGGGGCCGAATACTTTCGCAAGGCACTGTATTATGAACTATTATGCCTTTCTCTTGCAGGGTTTTTTTTTAGGAAAACTTTCAGAGGGTTTACTTCCTCTTTAAGCAAAAATATAATGACAGTCCCTGTTGAATGAAAACGGTTGTGCATGGATCGAAATTCAGACGGTTTCTGCTGAAACCAGCCAAATTTCGGTCCATGTATTGCCAGCTTTAGCAATCTCCTGATGCTCCTTTTACCAGTTATGGAGGAGCATGTATATAATCTCCTCCTATGTGACAGGTGCTCTGGTCTAGTGGCCAATCACTAAGGGGTGGCATCATGGCTCATTAGACTCAGACAATAGGTGTTTCATTCCTACAATGTAGGACGGAGAAGTGGGATATCACTTGAAAGTTCAGCATAAGTGGGCAGTGGGCACGGTCACTTTGTTTTTAATGGGCAAAGTGACACTAGGAGGGATTTACTAAAGTTGCGGCACTCATAATCTGGTGCAGTAGTGCGGGGTATCCAATTAGCTTCTGTCTTCAGCTTGTTTAGTTTAGCGTTGGCAACCTGGAAGCTCATTGGTTTAATTGCAGAGCTGCATCAGATTTTACACTCTCCAGTTCTGTGTCTTCTTAAAGCGGTGTTCCAGTCATTTTTATTAAAAGTCTGCAGCTTCAAAAACTGTAGCTGCTGACTTTTAATAAAAAAGACACTCACCTGTCCCATTATCCAGCTATGTGGCCGCCTAAAGCCTTGCTCCTCTCCCTCTCCTCTCCATGGCGCCGGCATTGCAAGTGTGTGCATCTAGCTGTGACAGCTTGCAGCTTCACAGACGGGTGTGCACTACGCATGCGTGAGTCATGCTGCACTTTCCCAGTGGTCGGGCAATCTTTTGGGACCTGTGACATGTCCCAGAAGATTGCAGGGAGGGAGAGGAGGAGTCAACTAGGTCAGCTAGAGCGGAAGTGGGAGCTGGGTACCTGTCAAAACAAGGTACCTACTCCCTCCTAAAAATAGGAAGGCATGGCTTACCAGTGCTGTGTGTGTCTATAGATGCACACCGTCTGGCTTGTCTGCATGGGTGCCCTCATAGCAGCATGCTTGCTAACGAGCCACCCGGATCAAGGAGAAGAGGACATCACTGGCAGGAGACTGCCAGAACAGGAAGTAAGGGACCGTTCTGTAAAAAATATCATTGCACAAAGCAGGAAAGTATAACCTTTTTTTAATAAAAAAAAAACTTTAGCTATTATTATCATTTTAAGTCACTTATTTACAATGTTGTGTTCTTTTGATTTTCACTTTGTGGCATAAAGGAACTATTAATTTGCAATTTGTTTTTGTTTGTTTTTTTAACAATAATTTAAAAAATAATTCTTAAGATTTACTATTTTAAAAGTTTGCTAGACATTTGTTAAACAAAACTAACTAAACTCACAAAAGCAGTAGCACCTTCTTTTTTCCTACCAGGCCTGGGCTTTCAGAAAATAGATTGGTTTGGGGGCTTTTTTACAAACTTGTCGTAAGTAAAAAAAATAACAAAAATCGTCAGGTCCGCTGAGGTCAAAAAAAATATGGTAGGCTGGGGGGATAAAACACACAAATCAGCAATGAACTCTCCCTTATTTTTAACCTCAAGTGGTTTATTTGTAAGGAAATTAGTTCCCAGCTAAAACCTAAAAAAAATTTAGGTTTGATTGCTGATGATTATTAGGTAAGCTATAAACACATGTATAGAAATGAATGTGCATTTTTCCTCTTCACAGTTTAAGTAAGTGCAATTTACATCAGAGCAGAAGCTAAAAGCCTCCAGAAAGACAATGGAAACATTAATCCAAGTACCCGTCATTCTAAACATGCTTGTATTACATTGTTTGCACTGGTTTTATGTTGTGTCTATGTGTCAAATACATTTCCTGCAGGACTTTGGTCAATGGAAGAACATAGTGTTGGCCTATGTCCCATAACTGTCTTGACAACATATTTCCAAGTACCACTCTATTGTCAGAAATGTTACATATATATATATATATATACTGTATAGAAAGTATAATTATAATAAGGAGAAAAAAGAAATTACTTTAGTGTTAAAGGGATGTCAGTGATTTAAAGCAAGCAGCTCAATACACAGTTAAAATACATATGTAGAAACTGTTTGAGCTGCCAAACATTTTGTAATTCTATACCGCCAGTTTTGTGATCCAACCACCCCTACCAAACTGAATAGCCAGATTCTCAACCTCCACAGCAGCAGAAGCAGCACAGTTTGGTCAAGAACAAACTTCCAATCTGTTGAATAAACAGTAAAACAGCAGCAGAACACTGATAACATCATCCCTCTGGATTTTTCTTCTGCTAGCAGAGATTGATTGGTTCCTAGTGGTGGCCCTTTTCCCCCCCCCATGCTCTATTCTACACTGCATGCACAGGATTGCTTACAACAGTCCAAATTACAGTCTTAAAACCTGACATAACATGTCAAAATTTGAATTAATTACTAAGAATCTTGTTCTTGCTAAAACGTAAGGAAAGTAAGGCCCCTTTCACACTGGGCGCAGGAGGTGCGCTGGCGGTATAGCGGCGCTATTTTTAGTACCGCTATACCGTTGTTTTTACCGCGATATTTGGTCGATAGCGGTGTGGTTTTAAACCCCGCTAGCGACCGAAAAAGGGTTAATACCGCCGGCAATGCGTCTCTACAGAGACGCATTGCCGGCTGTATTACCGCGGTTTCCCATTGCTTTTAATGGGAAGGAGCGGTGGAGGAGCGGTAAACACCCTGCTCCTTCACCGCTCCAATGATACGGCTAGCAGGACTTTTGGCGCGGTCCTGCTAGCGCACCGCTTCAGTGTGAAAGCCTTCAGGCTTTCACACTGCAGACTGCAGGGCAGGATTTTGTCAGGTGGTATTTATGCGCTATTTTTAGCGTTGTTTCCCCTGAAAAACGTGTCAGTGTGAAAGGGGCCTAAGGAAAACATAATTTTGTCTTTCCCAATGTATGGGAGACTGTTGTAAGTTACTTTATATTAGGTCAAAGCTGACCAATTTACAAATGTGAACTTGTGAGTACCTATTAATGCTTTGAAGCATTCTGGATTAGTAGTTGTTCTTGGGGATTACTGTATATCCCACACCCTCTATTATGTTTTTGTGAATACTAAGAAAATCTGGCAAGTATAGATAACAGGAAAATAGTAAAGCGTAAAATTGTATGGTTGTTATGTGTTTTCACACACTTTTCACGCCTTTTTTAAACAACTCCAACCGTTTGGTTGGAGGGATAACCAGACAATGTCCCACTGGAGTTGGCTGGTTGGTTCATTGGTGTACCGAACATATGTATAGTTAAAGTAGCAATGAGTGAGTGGCTTGGTAGAACCAAACTAATGTAAGGTCTTACTTTGGGTAACCAAAAAGATGAAATGCATATGTGAACGCTGTTTTACATGCCAAAGGATTTGTATTTCTGTCCATCCAGTCCTGAGAATTACACCACTCTACCACATAACACAGACTCTTTCTGGCAGAGGAAGGGACCTGATCGTTCTCTGATGCAACCCTCTACGTAGTTAAAGGTTAAACCTCTTTTCTTCAAATTTTAATGAGTGGCCACTTGTCTTGTTAAACTCCCTTCCGCAAAAAAGTTTTATCCTTATTGGGGGGGTCACCAGTACGGTATTTGTAAATTGAAATCATATCCCCTCTCAAGCTTCTCTTTTCCAGAGAGAATAAGTTCAGTGCTCGCAACCTTTCCTCATAACGAATATCCTCCAGACCCTTTATTCGTTTTGTTGCCCTTCTTTGTACTCTCTCCATTTCCAGGACATCCTTCCTGAGGACTGGTGCCCAGAATTGGACAGCATACTCCAGGTGCAGCCGAACCAGAGTCTTGTACCTCTCTCTCTTTTTTTTTTTTGTTATTCTTTATTTAGAAGAATCAGCATGGCAGTGCAGAAGTTAAAACATTTAGACATAACATATACTGTATAAGAAACTAGAGACTGCATTACATAGCCAAGAATCATACATAGGACAAGGATCCATGAACCCTAAAAACCCAAAAACGTGGTGGCCTTGCAACCTATCTCGCCTACACGCCAGGTCATACTGATCCTCCCAGTTCTTGTTATATTTGTTACAGGGGGGGGGGGGGTTGTAAATGTCAAACCCACCTATCAGCTTTAACCATGGCCCTGCAAGAACAACTAATCAACTACCTAGAGTTCAGCTTTGGTTTGGTTCTCTAATCTGCACTAGACATGTGCATTAGTTTTCGTCCGAATGCATTTTCGTCCGAATTTAAGGTATTTTCGTTATCGTTTTAACAAACGATAACGAAAGCACAGAAAACGAAAACCGAAAGATCCGACATAAAGTGAGACATGAAGATTCGACATAGAGAGACATGAAGATTCGACATAGAGAGACATGAAGATTCAACTTAGAGAGAAAAGATTCGACATAGAGCGACATGAAGATTCGACATAGAGAGACATGAAGATTCAAATTTATTTATTTTTTTAGATTCTGTCGATTCTTCTTTTTTGCTTTTTTTCTTAAAACATTCGACAGACACCATAAGGCCGCGTACACACGATCAGTCCATCCGATGAGACCGTTGTCATCGGTTAACCGATGAAGCTGACTGATGGTCTGATGTGCCTACACACATCGGTTAAATAATCGTGTCAGAATTGGCTCAGAACGCGGTGACGTAAAACACAACAACGTGCTGAAAAAAACGAAGTTCAATGCTTCCAAGCATGCGTCGACTTGATTCTGAGCATGCGCATGTTTTTAACCAATGCTTTTGCATACTAACCATCGGTTTTGACCTATCGGTTAGGCGTCCATCGGTTACATTTTAAAGCAAGTTTTCATTTTATTGACCAAAGTATAACTGACCGATGGGGCCCACACACGATCGGTTTGGACCGATGGAAACGGACCTTCCGTCTGTTTTCATCGTTTTTGACCGATCGTGTGTACGCGGCCTTCGCCTTCAATGACAGATTCAACCTTAATTGTGCCTAACCTTAACTGACATAGAGAGAAAAGATTCGACATAGAGATTCTGACGAATCTTCTTCTTCTTCTTCTTCTTCTTCTTCTTCTTCTTCTTCTTCTTCTTCTTCTTCTTCTTCTTCTTCTTCTTCTTCTTCTTCTTCTTCTTCTTCTTCTTCTTCTTCTTCTTCTTCTTCTTCTTCTTCTTCTTCTTCTTCTTCTTCTTCTTCTTCTTCTTCTTCTTCTTCTTCTTCTTCTTCTTCTTCTTCTTCTTCTTCTTCTTCTTCTTCTTCTTCTTCTTCTTCTTCTTCTTCTTCTTCTTCTTCTTCTTCTTCTTCTTCTTCTTCTTCTTCTTCTTCTTCTTCTTCTTCTTCTTCTTCTTCTTCTTCTTCTTCTTCTTCTTCTTCTTCTTCTTCTTCTTCTTCTTCTTCTTCTTCTTCTTCTTCTTCTTCTTCTTCTTCTTCTTCTTCTTCTGACAGATTCGACCTTAATTTGGATTTTCGGACAAATGCATTTTTTTAACGAAAAACAAAATAAATAAAAACGAATTTTCGGGAGTAACTAAATAAATGTATTTTTCGGATGAAAACGAAATTACGAAACAAAATATTTCAGTGTGCACATGTCTAATCTGCACTAGAAGATAGTTTGATGCTGTAGCAATAACCCCCTTCTATGTCTTTGGTTTATTCTATTTGTTCCTTAGTGTTTGTATGATATGCAGTACAACACCTACATATTGAACCATTAATAATAAGGTAAATGTCTTCACTAACATAATTCTTAACCTCGCTCATAATTGCTACCTTATATTACTTGGCTCAGAGTCTGACATTATTTGTAGACTTATTCTTTGCTTTGATTGGGTTTCATAACCTCTTGTACAGAGAACCTTCAAAATCTTCTTTCAATGAATAAAACACAATGGATTATGAAGCAAACCATGAGTGCTCTCCAAGAATAATGTGTTTACATAGCTATTATTAAAGTTGGAGCTGTTTAAATGCCGAAGACCTTCTGACTTCAACACACTGCAAGGAAAATGTAAATATGATTTTTTTTCTACATGAAGATACAAGCCAAAACATATAAACTCCATCCGCCACAGGATTAAAAGCAATGTGTAACAGATAAACATATCAAGAATCTGTGCTCAGTTTTGGATATCTTCGCTAGAACTGAATGGACAGAAACTGTCTTCAATAATACTTTGCTGCTATGGTTGCGTAGTTGTTGAGTTGTTGGGGTAAAGTGATATTAAAATAGTCTTAATGGGCTGCTTTGCAAGTGCCGTTAGTAGGAAGGAGCACAGTGAGGTTTTCCTGCCACTTGCGTCTTTTGAGGCTAGCCATTATAGCGATGAGATCTGCTCACCATCATGCCAATGCTTAAACTGTCAGTTAGCTCTTAGGAAATACGCTTCATTAAGTGAGTTCAGAATTCGGTAATGACTCACAGAATCATTGCTGAATACTGGCACTCACAAACCAGAGTCAGAAAATTGGACTGGAAGATCTAACTAAAGTCTAAAGCCTCATACACATGATCGGCGTTGGCCTTAAACTTGTATTGCATACAAACAGCAAACAATTGTTGGCCAAAAAACGCAAAACGACATGTTTTTTCAGTTCTTTAGCGCCACCCTTTGGGAAACTTCTGCTAATGTTGTCTTAAGCCCTGTACACACAAAGGCCCAGATTCTCAAAGGGCTTACGACGGCGCAACGCAATGTACGCCGTCGTAAGTCCTAATCTGAGCCGTCGTAGCTATGCGTAACTGATTCTTAGAATCAGTTACGCATAGATAACCATTAGATTCGACAGGCGTAAGGCTCTTACGCTGTCGGATCTTAAATGCAATTTTTTTTTCGCCGCTAGGTGTCGCCTCCGTTGTTTTCCCCGTCGAGTATGCAAATTAGCAAAATACGCGAATTCCCGAACGTACGCGCGGTCGACGCAGTGAGGTTACAACGTTTACGTTAGATTTGCGCCGCGTAAAGTTGCCCCTGCTATATGAGGGGCAACCAATGTTAAGTACGTCCGTGAATGGGGCTGCACGCCATTTACGTTCACGTCTAAACCAATGACGTCCTTGCGACGTCATTTGGAGCAATGCACCCTGGGATATTTTCCGGACGGCGCATGCGCAGTACATTCGGCGTGGGAACGCGCCTAATTTAAATGCTCCACGCCCCCTACCCGGCTAATTTGAATTAGGCGGGCTTGCGCCGGGTGAATTATGCTACGCCGCCGCAACTTTACAGGCAAGTTCTTTGAGAATAAAGCACTTGCCTGTAAAACTTGCGGCGGCGTAACGTAAATCAGATACGTTACGCCCGCCCAGTTTTGCGCAATTGTACGAGAATCTGGGCCTAAATTTCCATCAGAAATTCCGACCGTGTGTATGCCCCATCGGAGTAATTCCATCGGAAATTACGATGAATTCCATCAAAGTTTAGATAGAGAACATGTTCTCTTTTACTCAGATGGAATTCCGATGTGATTCTGTTTCGGACAAAGGTCCGATCAAGTGTACGGGGCTTTTTGGTTAGCATTGGTTCGGAGCATGCGTGTTTGTACTTTGGATTTTTTTTCCGACAGACTTGTGTACACACTATCGGATAATCCTACACCATACATTTGTTGTTGGAAAATATTAAAGCATGCTATCCCACATTTGTTGTAGGAAAATTCGACAACAATTGTCAGATGGAGCCTACAAACAGTCGGATTATCCGACAACATCCTGCCATCATACAATTCCAATTGGAGCGTCTGATCTCATGTAGGGCCTTAAGCCTTATTTACAGCTTAACAAAACATTATATTGCTGTAATTTTCACAACTTAAAGTGTTACTAATCCCAGGAGCCTGCATTCACTATATCTGGTCTCCCACAGTACACAGAACATGGAAATGCAAATTAAGTACATATAAACTGCTAAATACCCTTTCTAATCATCAGCAGTATATAGCAGTCTTGTGACTTCCATCAGTGTCTAGTTAAAGCTAATAGGGGGAGTTTTCATTCTACTCTGACTGTCCTATGAGGCTGCAGGACCCCTGACCATCTGTCTGGACAGTGCTGAGATTGACGGTAGCTATGAGGATTTTGTTAGCAGAGCAGCCAATATGGACAAGGTAGATACAAGCAATGAGTTTGGAGTCCAGCCTAAATGTGAAATATTTCTTCTAAATTAATTTAAATGCAACAATTTAATTTTGACTGAAGTGACAATTAAAAAATCTGTCCCAAATTTGTAATTAAAGGTTTGAAATTCTGCCATTTAATTTGATAATTTTCAATGGCTGATACCTCAAGATCATTTTAACTGAAACATCAATATACTGCAGTAAAAACCTTTTGCACAATATTTTGTTTCGAAAATTTTGTGTTCGTCCGAAAAAAAAATTTTTTTAGTTAGTTACTCCCGAAATTAATTTGTATTTATTTTTTTTTTTCGTTAAAAAATGCATTCGTCCGAAAATCCGAATTAATTAAGGTTGAATCTGTCATTGAAGGCGTATGGTGTCTGTCAAATGTTCTAAGAAGATTCGATGGAGCAGCTAAATTGTACGACGACGCAATCGTACATTTCCGGTCGAATGTTCCGCCTACAAGCTATAGAAGAATTCTAATGTTGTATGACACTAGTAATAGTTATATTTATAAATTATTACTAGTCAACCAATATTCGAATTCTTCTATAGCCTATGGGCCTGGCATTTGACCGGAAATGTATGATTGCGGCGTCGTACAGTTTAACTGCTTGTCGAATCTTCTTAGAACTTTCAACAGACACCATAAGCCTTCAATGACAGATTTGACGTTTGTATGTTTTTCGCTGCTTCGTCGAATCTTCGACGTTCATGTCAAATGGTCTACCCCCAACACAGTCTCTGTAATGTCGAATCTTTTCTCTCTATGTCGAATCTTTCCTCTTTATGTAGAATAATCTTGGACTAATATAGTTAAGGTTAGGCACAGGTTCGATAGACACAGATTGCTATTGTCAGCATCATGTCGAATCTCCTATCTATTTTGAACTGTTGTAGCAACGAAAACAAAAATAAAGCATTTTTTTATGTCAAATCTTTCGAATTTCGGATTCTGCGCGTTTGTAAAACAATAACGAAAATTCCCAGAACTCGGACGAAACTGCATTCGGACGAAAACGTGTCTATACAATATAGCAGTGCAAATAGCAACAACCATGCACTTGGTGCAGTACCCTACAGTAAGCAATATAGGTTCAGTTTACAGAGAAAAAAAGTAATTCTGAAAAAAGACAAGGTATATTTGATCAAGTTATGACTAGGGATTACATATATAGTTACATAGTAGGTGAGGTTGAAAAAAGACACATCAAGTTCAACCTATACAAGTTTACATCCTCTGTTTCTGCAGAGCCAGCCCATATGTTTGCAATAACTGTGAGTGTGAGGAATGTGCAATACTTTTTATATTTTACGTAGCTTCATTGTTGAGGAATGTTGACAGAAAACAATATTTGAGATCAGACTGTTTCTTTACATTTTATGAGTGTTAAACCAGGGGACGACACGTCAAAAATAAAGCACCTTAGCTGACAATTTTTTTAAATAATACATAGTAATAGTACAGGCCTTCAGTTAGAAAGCTGAAATAAGATTAAAGGGCCAGATTCAGGTACATTTGCGGCAGTGTAACGTATCGTCTTTACGTTACACCGCCGCACGTTTTCAGCGCAAGTGCCTGATTCACCAAGCACTTGCGTGTTAATTTTCGGCGGCGTAGCGTAAAGCCGTCCGGCGCAAGCCCGCCTAATTCAAATGGGGCATGTACCATTTAAATTAGGCACGTTCTCGCGCCGAACGTTCTGCGCATACTCCGTTTGGAAATTTCCCTCCGTGCTTTGCGCGAAATTTCGGCGCCCCGCTGTGTTTTTGAATGGCGACGTGCGTAATGTATATCCGGACATCATAGGGAAAAAAAATTGAAATTCGACGCGGGAACGACGGCCATACTTTAACATGGCTGGTCTAAAGTTAAGCCATGAAAAAGCAGGCTTAACTTTGCGATGGGAAAAAACCACTTGCGACGACGTAACGCACGCGAGTACCTTCGTGGATCGCCGTAAAAGCTAATTTGCATACCCGGCGCTGGAAAACGACGCAAACTCCACCCAGCGGCGGCCGAAGTATTGCAGCCTAAGATCCGAAGGCGTACGAAGCCGTAAGCCTGTCGGATCTTAGCCAAATGCCGTTGTATCTTGTTTGTAAATCACAAATTAAGATACGACATGGCAAATTTGAAAATACACCGGAGTATCAGTAGTTGCTCCGGCGTATTTCTTCTGTGAATCTGGCCCAGTGTGTTTGTTAACTCAAAAGTAGAAATCACTGGCAGCCCCTCTATTATAGGCAGGCATACCACACTGTATATGTCTTTTATAAAAACGAGGATTGTAAATACCTTTTTAGGGCGATCTTTAGGCCAGTCATGTGATTTGTGGCCACTTTACATCTCCGATACATGGCTTCTGCAGGAAGGGCCGAGACCTCCCTCTGATATCCGCCGGGGAGGTCACGTGGCCAATCAGCCCCTCCCGCAGAAGCTCGGTCTCGAAGATGTAAAGAGTCACATGACCGGCCTGAAGATAGCTTTAAATATGTACTTACATGTCTTGTTTTTGGGAAAAAAACATACACAGTGTGGTATGCCTGCCTATAATAGAGGGGCTGGCAGTGACCATTGTAAAATTAAAATGTATAATAATAGCGGAGACAGATACACATCACACAAAGCTGACAGGCAGGGAGGAGCAGGTGATGGGGAGAAAAGAGAGCAGCGGGGACAGCTGCAGATGATGGATGGACGCAAACTGACCACGGTGGTCAGGGCTCAGCAGCCCTGATTATCATGGTCAGTGCAGAGAGGGGATACATGAAGTGACAGGAACAAGCATTGTGCTGTTTGATCTGCTTTAAGGGAACAGGATTTGTTTTTTTGGGGGGGTTGACAAACACTTTAGGTAGACTACAAGTGTGATGATTACCTCACTCATAGTCATTGAGAACTACAGGTCCATCTGGAACAGTGGGGGACAACTTGGAGTTTATTCATTCACAAATCAGTGTGAATGATTAACACAGCTTCGCTGGAAGAGCCCCACACAGTCTCGCTGATTTGAAATGTTACAACGTCTGGGGGGGGGGAGCCGTTTCTATGATGTCACAGGGGGGTGAGGGGTGCTTAGGAACATATTACATCCTACATACGTCTGTAGCATTTTCCTGAAGGTGAACGTAGCCTTTAATCTGAGGTACTAAGCACTGAATTTGCAGAAGATTTAAAAAATGTGTAAAGAATCAATTTCAAGGCAAAAATCATTTCAACAACAGGGAATTCATTTCTTATTTTTGTTCATTTTCTGCTGTTTCTAAAAATGTTCTTTACTTCAAAATATATCTTGGATGTTACTAATGTGCAGATGTAGCCTGCTCAGCATCTCTGGGAATAAAGCAATGCCAGGAGAAATATTAGTAATCAACATACTTTCGTCTAAAAGGAGTTTTTTAAACAAGGGGGAGATCGGCAGCTTATAGCAAAGCCCAGCCTTCGGTCAAAGATTTTAGGTCATTGCTGGGGTTTTATTGCTTTGTTTGTGTAAAATCTGAACATACTAAATTGAAGGATCGAAAGGGGGATTTACCAAGGGCTATTTCACACAGGTGGCCAGAGGGCAGTAAAAACCAGCAGCTGGGCCACTGTTTTAACAACCCCCCTCCCTTCCCCATAACTTCACAACTAAATTCTGCTATTGCAGTCAAATAGGGCTGTACACATACCACAGCTGAAAAGCTTTGCTTCATGGCAAGGGAAGTCATGTGGTTACTTTTCTGGATTTTGACTGGATGTTAGTGATCATAGCAGAATTTAGTGTAAGGCCTCATACATGCGATCAGTCCATCAGATGAGAACAGTCTGAAGGACCGTTGTCATAGGTTAACCAATGAAGTTGACTGATGGTCCGTCACGCCTACACACCATAGGTCAAATAACCGATCGTGTCAGAACGCGGTGACGTAAAACACAACGACGTGCTGAAAAAAACGAAGTTCAGTGCTTCCAAGCATGCGTCGACTTGATTCTGAGCATGCATGGATTTAAAACCGATGGTCGTGCCTACTAACGATCGGTTTTGACCTATCGGTTAGGCGTCCATCGGTTAAATTTTGAAGCAAGTTCCTATTTTTTTGACCGAAGGTTAACTAACCGATGGGGCCCACACACGATCAGTTTGGACCGATGAAAATGGTCCATCAGACCATTCTCATCGGATGGACCGATCGTGTGTACGCGGCCTAAGGAATACACAGGAAAAAATGCATGTTGACAGGGGGAGTGTAGAGGAGGGCGGGGAGTCTACTGACATCACCAGAAATTAATCGGACAGTTAGTGGTAAACATGTGGTAGTCAGGTAAACATGTAACGCAGACCAGAGCTCCATCTGCTGGCTGGAAATAAACAAACTGACCCCACCTATAACTTGCCTTCACAGCAAGGAGCACATGGAAGGCAATGCATGCAAAAGAAAATTCCCAGCTCAACTCACCAGCCAGTCTGCTACCAACCGTATTATCCTGTCTAACAGTATGATTTAAAGAGAAGGGTTTAGTTTGCAAACATTTACAAATACATGCGTAAGCTGCAGAGTCGCTCCAAGGCACCACTTTATTTTCTGCAGTCCTAACTCTGGTAATTTTATGAGAGCCTCCATAGTAGAAGCACATGCATGGAAATGAGAACACAAAATATTCTCATCTAATACAGTATTTAACCACTTCAATACAGGGAACTTTTACCCCTTCTTGCCCAGGCCAAGACCATTTTTGGAGTTTTGTGTGACTTTGGTCCAATTAGCTTTTTTTCCTCCCTTTTTTGTCTTGTTCCAATACACACAAAGGGAATAAACATGTGTATAGCAAAACATGTGTTACTGCAATACTTTTCTGTGAAAAATACTTGATTTTCTGGAAAAATTCCTGGGGTGCCAACAATTTCGAGCATGGCTGTGTATATAGATATATATCTGTAGAAAAACCTATATATAAGATTTTTTTAAAGAGGCACCAATAGAAATTTGTTATAATATTTTCAATGGTATAAAATTGATAATTCTATTTGAAGTAGCTTTAAACACAATTTTTTTCTTTAAATACTGTTTCTCCTCTAGCATCTTGCAGCCACTTGCGGCTTCATGTCATTACTCTGCTTCCAGATGGTGAAAAAAGGGGTTTTATGCATGTGAAGTGTGTGTCAGCTCTGCTTCTTGTAGTCTTAGTCTCGTGACAAGGGTGACAATGCAAGAGCCTAATTAGGAGACAGTTGTCGCCTTATACTAAAAACTGCCTCCACAAAAACCTATATGGCAGGGATACTGGGTATTCTTTTAATTAAAGCTTCAGAGTTAATATGATAGAAAATATAATTTTTTATTTCATCAGCATGTTAAAAAGTTTGAATGAGATTTTAGTGATTAGGTTTAGATACTTTTTTTCAAGTACTCGCCGATACCGAATACCGATACTTTTTGTTAATCTCATGTGACAGCAGCACATGTGTCAGTAGTTTTTTTTTTTTATCTTTAACAATTTGTTTTTAATTTTTTACAATATTTTTTTTTATTTATAATAATGCTTTCTTTTTTTTTAAGGGGGGAAGGGTGGACCGTGTCAGTGTGTTTTTTCTTTTATTTTTTTATTATTTTCTACAATCATTTTTTTTTTTTTTTTTATTATTATTATTCTTTATTTATGTTTTATTTTTTTCAGCCCTGTTGGGGGGCTTTGGTGAGATATCAAGGGTCTTAACAGACCTCTGACATCTCCCCTTTGAGACAGACTAGGGACTAGGGACACATGTTCCCCAGTCCCTTTCTCAGCAGCATCAGCGCTGAAAATGAATGGAGTGAAGACAGCGTCTTCTCTTCATTCATAAACTGAAACATTATAATCACAGTTTACGATGTTTCAGTTATGTGAATGGACAGAGTCAGTGATCACTGACTCTGTTTATTCGGAGGAGTAAGGAGCTGGATTTACCCCGGCTCCTACCCCGCTCTCCATCCTGACAGTGCCAGGGGGTGGAGGAGGAGCATGGAAGGGGAGAGAAACGCGGCGGGAATACACAGCGGGAATACACGGCGGGAATACACTATATAGCGGTGATTGGTGCCTGTAACTTCCCCATGCACTGATCACCCCTGACAGTACAAGTATCGGGTGAGGCATCGGGAGCATTTGCCCAAGTACAAGTACTCGGGCAAATGCTTGGTATCGGTCCCGATACCGATACTAGTATCGGTATCGGGACAACCCTAGTTTAGATCTATTCGAATTGCATTTTTGCAGTTTAGGACTTATTGTACATTTCTCGCTCTTGGCAACCCACTTTTTTTTATGGTGCTCAGTATAACTTTATTTTTGAATTGCATAGATGCTTCGATCATTACTTATGTGGGAAATACCTCCATACCCTGGGATGGCTGAAGCTTCAACTGTATTCATTATGAATATTAAGTATTTTGTGTTAATTGTGAAGTCATTATTAATGAATAAAATGCTCGGTTTGAGCACTGCCGCTGTGATGAGACTGTTTTCACCAGTTTGTTGAAGGACGTCACATTACTATCTTCTTTGTCGGTGCAGCCACCAGGACGATTCTTGTGGATGTCTGCCGACGGCTCATCCAGGGACTCATGCTTGTCCACCTGCTTTTTCCATGTCGAAGTTTTCAGCCGCCATGGGCTCTCTCTTATTGCTTTTATCGTTAGCCTGCCTTGTGTCTCTATACTGTGAATTTTCCTACATGAGAATAAAGTCACCCAAAATATAAATCTCCCCTGATGAAGGAATAAATACTGAAAATTCCGAAACATGTTGGGATTCCTGCTAGTAATTTCCATGGACTGACCACAGCCTGACTCTGGCAGTACCTGGATATTATTGCTTCTTTGAGTTTAACATTCATGTATATGTATGATTTGTTTCATTTGCATATTTTGTATATTTTAGTATAAATACCTATATGGCTATGTTCATACTTTCTAGAGCTGCACGATTCTGGCCAAAATGAGAATCACGATTTTTTTTGCTTAGAATGAAGATCACGATTCTCACGGCGTAAAATCTTTTACATTTATACAAAAAAAAAAAAAAATGGGCTAACTTTACTGGCTATTTTTTTTTAAATTCATTAAAGTAATTTTTTCCAAAAAAATTGCATTTAAAAAGACTGCTGCGCAAATACAGTGCAACATAACATATTGCAACAACCGCCATTTTATTCTCTAGGGTCTCTACTAAAAAAGTATATAAAGTTTGGGGGTTCTAAGTAATTTTCTATCAAAAAAAATAATGATTTTAACTTGAAAAGAGCTGTCAGAAAAAGATTTGGGGCCAGATCCTCATAGCGAGTACGCCGGCGTATCTACTGATACGCCGGCGTACTTTCAAATTACCCGCGTCGTATCTTTAGTTTGAATACTCATACCAAGATACAACGGCATCTGGGTTCGATCCGACAGGCGTACGGCTTCGTACACCTTCGGATCGTAGATGCAATACTTTGGCGTCCGCTGGGTGGAGTTCGCATCGTTTTCCGCGTCGGGTATGCAAATTAGCTTTTTCCGACGATCCACGAACGTACGCGCGGCCGTCGCATTCTCTTACGTCGTCTCTAGTCGGCTTTTTCCGGCGTATAGTTAAAGCTGCTATTTTGCGGCGTATAGATAGACTTGCCATGTTAAGTATGGCCGCCGTTCCCGCGTCGAAATTAGAATTTTTTTTTTTTTTGCGTAAGTCGCCCGTGAATAGGGATGGACGTAAGTCACGTCTAAGTTCAAAAAAATTACATCGTTGCGACGTCATTTCGTGCAAAGCACGGTGGGAAATTTTGAAACGGAGCATGTGCAGTTCAATCGGCGCGGGGACGCGCTTCTTTTAAATGAATCACGCTCCCTAATCGCAGATTTGAATTCCGCCACCAGAAATACACTACACCGCCGTAACTTTCGGCGCGCAATCTTTCAGGATTCGAACCAAAGCCGGAAAAGTTACGGCGGCGTAGCGTATCTCTGATACGCTGCGCCGATCCATTTCTATGTGGATCTGGCCCTTGGTGTTTAAGTGGTTAAACGTTTCTAATTTACATACAGAAGTTTATTCCTTTGATGTAAAAGTCAATGTGATACAATGTTTAGACTTAACTTTCCACTGATAAAGAATGTTTTCAAAACTTGGCAGGCTGCCCAGACTTGGCAGATTGCCCAGACTTTGACTTTTGGCTGGGAGCAGAGAGGAAATTCTTTGCATACCAAAGTGCAGAGAGAAAATAATTTTCATGTCAAAGATCGTGAAACCCTGTGTCAAGAATCGCAATGGGAAAAAGATCGCGATAATGATTCTTGACGATTAATCGTGCAGCTCTAATACTTTCTACTATATTATGTACCCAATAAAAGGGGCACTGTGTTGCCTTTTATCTACACTCTCTTTACCAGATTTTTTTGCCTAAAAAGTCCAAGGGGGCTGCCTCAATTGCATTTTTGATGCATATTCTTTCCATTATTAATGAATAGAATTTTTTGAAGATTGGATTGGTTATGCTAAAAAGGATTGTAGGAATGTATTCTAGCTAGTTAAATGGGAACTGGTCTCCGTAAATAGGAGCCTGACCTTGGTATGCCTTAAGCAGATGTAAGAAGCACAGTGTTCTCATTTTGCAAATATCCAGCTTTTTTTTTTTATAACAAGACAATTCTGTGTTTGTAAACGAGTAGTTATATTTCCATTGTAATTCTTGGATGTGAATCTCATGGTGGCATTTGTCCAATCATGTACAAAGTTGAAAATAAGCACTTGATAGATCTGCCAAATGAAATATTAAGCTGATGCATAGATGGAAACATTTTTCCTCGACAGGTAGTAGGAACAAATAATATTGCATTCAGTATTTCACTGTAGGAAACATCACTACAAAACACTTCTGAACATGATGAAGTTTAGAGCTCATTTCCATTTTTAGGCGTGGAGAAGCACAGGATAAGTCTCTTTCCAATGCCAATTCTTTTCTCGCTCTCATACGCTTTCTGCCCAACACAGCTGGATGCTGGAATACACATTTTAATAGTGTGGTGAGGAGTGAATTTTTAGGGTAAACATTTTGGTCCCAATATCAGGGAGAGCATGGCATTCTTATAATGTTTGTGCCCACTGGGCTTTAAAATGTAAGGCCGCATACACACGATCGGTCCATCCGATGAGAACGGTCTGATGGATTTTTCCATCGGTTAACCGATGAAGCTGACTGATGGTCAGTCGCGCCTACACACCATCGGTTAAAAAAACGATCGTGTCAGAACGCGGACACGTAAACCACATACGACGGCACTATAAAGGGGAAGTTCAAATCCAATGGCGCCACCATTGGGGCTGCTTTAGCTGATTTTGTGTTAGTAAAAGACGTTTCGCGCTTTTCTGTCTGTTACAGCGTGATGAATGTGCTATCTCCATAACGAACACTAGTTTTACCAGAGCGAGCGCTCCCGACCCCTCAGGCCTCGTACAGATGAGGGGACAGTCCGCTCGGAGATTTCTGTCTGATGGTTGTACACACCATCAGACAGAAATCCGCGCGGACAGACAGCGCGGTGACGTGTCTGCGCCGTCGCCGCGACGATGACGCGGCGACGTGCGCGACGCTGGAAGATCAATGCTTCCACGCATGCGTCGAAGTGATTCGACGCATGCGAGGGATGGCGGCCGCTCGGACATGTATGGTGAGTCTGTACAGACGACCGAACATGTCCGATGGACAGGATTCCAGCGGACATGTTTCTTAGCATGCTAAGAAACATTTGTCCGCTGCAAAACGGTCGGCTGGACAAATGTCCGCTGGAAACCTGTCCGGTCGGCCGTACAGACGACCGAACATGTCTGCTAAAACTGGTCTGCGGACCAGTTTCAGCAGACATGTTCGGTCGTGTGTACAAGGCCTCATTTAGTCTGAGCATGCATGGATTTTTAACCGATGGTCGTGCCTACTAACGATCGTTTTTTTTCTATCGGTTAGGAATCCATCAGTTAAATTTAAAACAAGTTGACTTTTTTTTAACCGATGGTTAAATAACCGATGGCGCCCACACACGATCGGTTCAGAACGGTCCATCAGACTGTTCTCATCGGTTTAACCGATCGTGTGTACGCGGCCTTAGTCCAGTTTTGTTAAGAAAAAAACATTCCGCCTGGTACACACTATCATTTTTTTTTTCTGTTCATCTCAGCGGGCTGGTCAAAAAAGAAAAAAAACTGAGGAGCTTGGGAGGAGCTTGCTTTACTAGTTACATGCAAAAGTATAAAAACGCACAAGCATAAAAGCAATCAGTATAAAAACGCACAAGCATAAAAGCAATCAGTATAAAAACGCACAAGCATAAAAGCAATGATAATAGGTGCAAAGTGCAAAATATTATGCAAGTGGCAAACTAAATAACGCGCCAAACAATATAGTGTCCAAATAAACCTTTATTGCTGAAGAGGTATGTAACACAATGCAAAATAATCATGGAAAAAACTTCAAATAGTACAAGTGCAAATGACATCTGCTCTAAAACAATTTCTGCTGAGAAATATGTAAAATAAGCATGAAATTAAATGCTAAGATGCATTAGGTGAATGTGGTAAATTCCAAAATGTGATGCAAAAAGAAAAGAAAAAGTCCAAATTGTGGAATCGCACATAAAAAGTGATGTGTAATGACTTTTTGTGAAAAAAAAAAGTGATGTGTGCAAGGTGATGGCTTCTTCAGTGCCTTCTACTAAGGTGCAAATGTGCAGAGTGATGGCTCTTAAGTGCCTTCTGCTAAGGTAAATGGATAGCCCCCTTACCTCACAGCATATAAGAAAAGCCTGAGTGTATCCAGTGTAATCCAGCCTGCCTGGATGGTGCCTTGGGTAATCCCTGGATGTGGTCCCTGGTTGTGGGGAGCGGCTGTTACATCCGTGGTGTAAGGGGTCTCCGCATGCTGTGCATATATGATAGCAGGGAAGGTAAAAGGAATCCCAGGATAGTGTAGTATGTTTTAACTACAATTGCGTTTATTGCATAAAAAGTATACAAGGTACTCACATTCAAACAGTAAACAAAACATGTGTATCCACGAGCACCGAGCTCGCCTGCGTCACTTCCGGTTTCCTCTACGTCCCTACATGTTTCGTCAGCGATCACGTGATTTCATCAGCCCTAATGCCTCCCTGCCAGGACACAGCCATTAGCTGCCAGCGCTGATCAGATGCCGATCAGATGCTGGTTTTCCAGCATGCCCATTGACCGGCTTCTGTCGGAAAAGCTGGCATACACATGGGCTAGATTTCGGACGATTTCTGTTGAACGGGGCTGTAGGGACTTGTCCATGCCTTCTTTTCTAAAGTAGGGCCATTTCACACTGATCAGTTTTTGCTTTACTTTTTAAAAGCCCTGCATGCTGCATGTTTGCTGCTGTAAAATGCACCTTTACATTGAAATGTATTGAATATGCATAAAAAAGGCTTAAAAAATGCAGTTGCTTCTTTTGGTGCACTTTTTGAGTCACATGTCCTTTTTTCACAGGTGGAAAACACACTGGAAATGGAGCAACAACGCACCAAAAACGTATATGTGAAAGCAGCCATAATCACTTTTGGTTTTCTTACCAAACCTGATTTTTGCTTAGAAGAGCCTACCTAATTATAATCATCTGATCAGTCTTAGGCCCCATACACACCATAGAATCCATCCGCAGATAAATCCCAGCAAATGGGTTTCAGCGGATAGATCCTATGGTGTGTACATGCCAGCGGATCTTTATCCGCGGATATATCTCCCCTGGGATGGATTTCAGCAGATCGGATATTCGCTGACATGCACAACAAATCCATCTGCTGGAATCCATCCCAACGGATGGATCCGCTGGTCTGTACAGACTCACCGAATCCATCCGTCCGAAGGGATCCCCCGCATGCGTCGTAATGATTTGACGCATGCGTGGAATTCCTTATATGACAGCGTCGCGCACGTCGCCGCGTCATAATCGCGGCGACGGCACGACACGTCATCGCCAGAGGATTTCGGCGCGGATTTCAATGCGATGGTGTGTACACACCATCGCATGAAAATCCGCCGAAATCCACGAGAGGATTTATCTGCGGTCCGCTGGACCGTATTCGCGGATATATTCTATCGTGTGTATGGGGCCATAGTGCTGTAACGGGAAAAACTATAGTGCCTGAATTCCTTAAAGCGGAGTTCCACTCAAAAGTGGAACTTCCGCTTTAAGCACTGCTCGCCCCCTTACATGCCACATTTGGCATGTCATTTTTTTGGGGGGGAGTGGGGGCTTCATTAGGAGTGGGACTTCCTGTCCCACTTCCTACTTCCACCTACGGGCTGCCTAGGCGACTCCTCCACTGCCCCTCCCTCTAGGCCACAGGTGTCAAACACAAGGCCCGTGAGACGAATCCGACCATCCAGACCCTTACTTTCTGCTTTTAAGCAATGAATCCAGCTTCTTCCCAGCAGCAGCATAAGGAAAGGGGGGTGCACTGTGATGTAAGGGAGAGTGGGGGACTCAACTTCTGATGGTGGGGTGGCTCTTGACATATAATATATGGGGAGGGGATGCCCTGGACATCTAATCGTAGAGATACAACCGGCCCTTTTGAGGGCAATCATAATGCCAATGCGGGCCTTGATGAAATTGAGTTTGACACCCCTGCTCTAGGCTATCTCCTGGGACACGTAGCAGGTCCCAGGAGATCGGCTGTCCACTCCGGGAGTGCAGAGCGACTCGCTTATGCGCAGTGCGTGCCCAGCCATGAAGCCGAAAGCTGTCACGGCCGGGTGCCCAGAGTGGCATTGGAGGCGCCGAGGAGAGGAGAGGAGGGACGCCCCAGGCGGCCGCTTCGCTGGACTATGGAACAGGTAAGTGTCTGTTTATTAAAAGTCAGCAGCTACTCTTTTTGTAGCTGCTGACTTTTAATAAACATTAAAAGGCTGGAACTTCACTTTAAGGATAGGATGAACCATCGATCGTATCTCAGGAATAAGGAAGCTCAGAGGATGCCTGAAATTTGATTTGAAAATCAGTGCAGACGTTAGGGAATATTGTTGATCCAATCACACAAGCAGTAAATGACATTTCTAGGGAAGTTCTATATACATACATGCAGATCACATTTAGGTTGCTTAATTTCAAGGAAGCAGCATTTGATTTTTTAGAAAATCACATGGGCCACAGGATGAACTAGATTATTTTTCTGCAACCGCATTGCTTTGAACATAGCTTATTGGCATGTTTTGGTCAACTAGAAAACTGTTCACAAAAGTTATTCCTTTTGCATCTGTTTGGAAACTTGCAGCTAATTAAACCATATTATATTGTTAAAGAAGGCCTGCTGTCTAATTAAAAAGTACAATATATTTTTGAAAATTAGCAGTTCCACAGCTTGAGATGTCTTCTAAGCCCATTGGGGGTAGCTTCAATTACATATAAATGTACTTTTTTCGGTTATCTAATCCAAGCCCAATCAGTTTTAGGCCCAGATTCACGTAGGGCGGCGTAACTATGTGCAGGCGTAGCGTATCTTATTTACGCTACACCGCCGCAACTTAGAGAGGCAAGTGCTGTATTCACAAAGCACTTGCGTCCTAAGTTACGGCGGCGTAGCGTAAATGGGCCGGCGTAAGCACGCGTATTTCAAAGTAGGCAGGTCGTGGGCATGTTGTATTTAAATTAAGCTTGACCCCATGTAGATGCATGGCCGAACGAACGGCGCATGCGCGCGCATGCTCAGTATCACGTCGTATTTACGCCCAAAGATACGCCGGCTCAATGCCTGTGACGTGAACGTAACCTACGCACAGCCCCATTCACGTACGACTTACGTAAACAACGTTTACTTGCTTGTTCCGACGTCCATACCTTGCATGGGCTGCGTCACCTAGAGACCAGCTTTATCTTTACGCCGGCGTATGTCTTACGTAAACGGCGTAACTAATTGCAACGGGCGTACGTACGTACGTACGTACGTTCGTGAATCGGCGTATCTTGCTCATTTACATATTCAACACGGAAATCAACGGAAGCGCCACCTAGCGGCCAGCAGAAATATGCACCCAAGATACGACGGCGTAGGAGACTTACGCCCATTCGGACTTACGACGGCGTATCTGGAGATACGCCGTCGTAAGTCTTTGAGAATCTGGGCCTTAGTGTCTAAATTAACCGTTTGAGCTTTGAAGTGAACAAAAGTTCGGATAGGATGAAAACATCTTTTACATTTTTTTAATAATACAGTCCTATGTGTTTATGTTTACCTGCGCCATCAAAGAATGATGATTGACCATCTGTTTGTATTCACTCTTGGAACTGTTATGCTTTTTAGCCTGCTAATACGTATGGCTCTTTACTCTTGACTTCCCAGTCTGTGTCTCCCTTGGGAAGTATCAAGGGCTTTCTAATGACACCTTCTTCCTCTAGGGTTTGCTGGTTCATTGTGTATTGTTTCTAGATTTTCCAGCCAGTGTTCCTGTGATTCTTAAATTTGAGTGTTGGCCTAATCATGATATCATGAGTTTTTCTTTTAGTCATAAGCTTTCTGGCCCTGATCTCTAGGGTCCTTAGTTTTGACCTGGTCCCAGGACTTTCTTAAAGTGGTTCTAAAGGCAGAAGGTTTTTTACCTTAATGCATTCTATGCCTTAGGGTAAACCTTCTGGGTTCACCCCCCCCCCCCCCAGCCGCTCTAATACTTACCTCAGCCTCATCTCCATCCAGTGATGGGCATGGGAGCATCGGCTCTCCCGTGTCTCTCTCCCCTGATTGTCTCATACAGCAGCAGGAGCCATTGTCAATCACAGCCAAGTGTACCAATAAGAAGAGAATCGGGGGCCAAACCACGCTCCATGTTTAAATGGACGATGTCAAGCTTGCTCGCGTGTCTCCATAACAAGAGGCTTGCTATTTGGGGCACTTGACAGAGGGAGGAATCAGGACTGTCGTCAGGGGACACAAAAAGAAGAGGATCAATGCTGCTTTGTGCAAAACCATTGCACAGAGCAGGTAAGTATAACGGGCCAAATCCACAAAAGGGATACGACGGCGTAACTGTTTTCCATAGTTAGGCAGAAGATCCGGCATGTGTAAGGGACTTACACTGCCGGATCTTAGGATGCAGTACCGCATCTGCCGCTGGGGGCATTTCGTGTCGAAATGCCGCCTCGGGTATGCAAATTAGCACTTACGGAGATCCACGAAGCTTTTCAGCTTCGTTTTTTCTCCGTAAGTTTTAGTTTGCATACGCAAAATTAGGGCTGCTTTTACAAGGTGTAAAGTTAGTACACCATGTAAAAGCAGACCTTTCTGTCCAGCGACACGATTTTTTTAAAATTTTGATTTTTTTTTTTTTCCGCAGTATCTTTTTTTTTTCCCGACGCAACTTTATTGACCCGTCGCAATCCACAAAGCTCGGCGTAACGTAATTTCGCGCTATGCACGTCGGGAAAATGACGTCACGAGCATGCGCAGTACCGCCGGCGCGGGAGCGCGCCTAATTTAAATGCGAATCGCCCCCATTTGAATAGGAACGCCTTGCGCCGGCGGAATTTAAGTTACACAGCCCAAAATTTCTAGGTAAGTGCTTTGTGGATCGGGCACTTAGGTAGAAATTTTAAGGCAGTGTAACTTAAATGGAAAAAAAGTTACGCCGGATCTTTGTGGATTTGGCCCAACATGTTTAATATTTAAAAAAACAAAACACAAAAAAACTTTGGAATCACTTGAAGCTGCAATAACCTAGCCTTGATGGGTTTTTGGCATTGACTGACTTACCCATTATATGGACAACTGCTTATTACCCAGAGATAGGAACTGGAAGCTTAAACTCCATCATAAGAGCAACATTTAAGCAACTGTTTCTGAAAAAGACCTGAGCTATGACATACTAAATCCCTGTACACACGATCGGTTTGTCTGATGAAAACGGACCGATGAACCGTTTTCATCAGACAAACCGATCGTGTGTGGGCCCCATCAGTTTGTTTTCCATCTGTGAAAAAAAAAGAACGTGTTTTAAAATTTTCCTTTGGATAAAAAACTGATAGAAAAAAACTATCGTCTGTGTGGAACTCCATCGGAGAAAAATCCATGCATACTCAGAATCAAGTCGACGCATGCTCGGAAGCATTGAACTTGATTTTTCTCAGCACGTCGTAGTGTTTTACGTCACCGCGTTGGACACGGTCAGATTTTTGACTGATGGTGTGTAGGCAACACTGATGAAAGTCAGCTTCATCGGATATCCGACGAAAAAATCCATCGGACTAGATTCCATCAGCTATCTGATCGTGTGTACAGGGCATAAGGAGCAAAAGTGGCAACATAAAAAATATTTAACGGTATCCCTATGACAATGAAAGTTAGTGGCAGAAGCTTTGTAGAGTTCTTTTTTAAATGTTATGCAATGCAGATGTATTATTCCAAGTATGACAAGAACACAGACAATTCATTATAGCTGAATGTATATTTGGCATGTACAAAACTGAATGGCCCTTTTTGATCTCGGATCTCAGCAGTTTAAAAATGATGTAATGGAAAATGTATAAATGCCCCTCAAGCATGGGAAAATAACTGCAAATGCAAATGGATTTATTTTGGTTTGGTCACTTTAACCCACAGCTCTATTAACATATTCATCTTTCAATGACAAGTACAGTTATTATAAGACAGCTACATAACTACAGCTGCAGCTGGAATAAAATGTATATCATATTTTGCTGTAGGCGTAAATATCTTTTAAATTCTCGTGAGCCAGTCCATGGCTAAGAACAGCGCTTTTCTTTAACCTTTCCCCACCTTATTTCTACAATATATGCATAGACAAAACCAAGCGATCAACTTAAACTGGCCATATGCAGGACTTTACTATCACCCAGTTCACCCAGTCATTTGCTTTTATATATATATAGGGCCGGATTCAGAAAGAGATACGACGGCGTATCTCCTGATACACCGTCGTATCTCTGAGTTCCGCCGGTCGTATCTATGCGACTGATTCAGAGAATCAGTTATGCATAGATATCCCTAAGATCCGACAGGTGTAAGTGTTTTACACCGTCGGATCTTAGGCTGCAATTCCAGGCTGGCCGCTAGGTGGCACTTCCGTATTTTTCCGCGAGGAATATGCAAATGAGGATTTACGCTGATTCAGAAACGAACGACCGCCCGGCGCTTTTTTTTTAGGTCGTTTGCGTTCTGCTTTTTCCGGCGTATAGTTACCCCTGCTATATGAGGGGTAGCTAATGTTAAGTATGGCCGTCGTTCCCGCACCGAGTTTTGAAATTTGACGTCGTTTGTGTAAGTCGTTCGCGAATACGGCTGGACGTAATTTCCGTTCACGTCGAAAACAATGACGTCCTTGCAACGTCATTTAGAGCAATGCACACTGGGATATTTTACGGACGGCGCATGCGCCGTTCAAATAAAATGTAAAAAACGCGGGGTCAACACAAATTTTAATAAAACACGCCCCCTACATCCCCATTTGAATTATGCGGCCTTACGCCGCAACACATACGTTACGGTGCTGTAACTTAGGGCGCAAGTTCTTTCTGAAAAAATAAATTGTGCCCAAAGTCTCCGATACGTTATGCCGGCCGGACAGATACGCCATTGTATCTGAATCCGGCCCATATACTGTGTATATATATATATATATATATATATATATATATATATTATACACACAGTGCCTTGAAAAAGTATATAAATAGTATATAAACAGTAAAAGAGGGAGAACAGACCATATTGGCCCCATAAAGAATGAGGAATGGAATCTGGTTACAAAGAATGGTGAGATGGTGACGGTATTGAATTTATTTTTCTCCTCAGCCTTCAGGAGGGAATTGGGGGCCTTCAGTAACCAAAACTGCAGTGTTTATCCTCATGACACATCACAGGAAGCAACCTCATGGCTAACAGAGGACAGAATTAGAAAAAGACTTGAAAACGTAACATTAATAAGTCACCGGGACCAGATGGCTTGCACCTGAGGGTCCTTAGGGAACTCAGTCAGGTAATTGCCAGACCATTGTTCCTAATTTTTACTGACAGTCTACTGACTGGGATGGTATCAGCTGATTGGAGAAAAGTCAATGTAGCACTAATATTTAAAAAAAAGGGCCAAAATACATCCCTGGGAATTACAGACCAGTTAGCCTAACATCAATAGTATGCAAGCTCTTGAAGGGGATGACAAGGGACTATATACAAGATTTTAGTGAAAACTGTATCATTAGCCGTAATCAGCATGGATTCATGAAGAATAGTTCTTGCCAAACCAATCTATTAACCTTCTTTGAGGTGGTGAGCTGTCATCTAGATAAAGGGAGGCCCGTAGATGTGGTTTATCTGGATTTTTACAAAAGCATTTGACAGTTCCCCATAAATGTTTACTGTACAAAGTAAGGTTGGCATGGACCATAGGGTAAGTACATGGATTGAAAACTGTCTACAATGGCGAGTTCAGAGGGTAGTGATAAAGGGGGGAGTATTTGGAATGGTCAGCGGTGGAAAGTGGGGTCCCCCAGTGTTCTGTCCTGGGACCAATCCTATTTAATTAGTTCATAAACAACCTTATGACCTCATAAAGGTTTTTTATAACCTTACCCTGCTTTAAACTTCTCCACAACTTTTTCCCTGACCTGTCTGCTGTGTTCCTTGGCCTTCATGATGCTGTTTGTTCACTAATGTTCTGTAACAAACCTCTGAGAGCTTTACAGAACAGCTGTATTTATACTGAGAATTAATACACAGGTGGACTGTATTTACTACTTAGGTGACTTCTGAAGGCAGTTGGTTCCGCTAGATTTTAGTTAGGGGTATCAGAGTAAAGGGGGCTGAAGACAAATGCACACCACATTTTTCAGAACACCTTTGGGATGAATTAGACAGAGACTGCAGGCCAGGTCTTCTAGTCCACATCAGTACCTCACAAATGCATTTATGGAAGAATAGTCAGACATTCCCATACTCCTAAACCTTGTGGAAAGCCTTCTCAGAAGAGTTAAAGCTGTTATAGCTGCAAAGGGTGGGCCAACTCAATATTGAACCCTACTGACTAATATTGGGATGCTATTAAAGTTCATGTGAGCCTGATAAACAGGCATCCCAATAATTTTGATAATATAGTGTACTTGTGTGTTAACCAGCGTTTTGTTGTAATTTTTCTACAAGCATTTCCTATTGCCTGCTTGCAAACTTTTTTGTTTCTTTTACCAGAGCAACTTTCTACCTTTAATATTTAGTTTGTGTTAACTGAGTTAGCATTATGATTCCACCAGCAGTTGCATTTTTTTGTTGATGTGCTACATGTTTTTAAAAAAAATATCTGAAGGGCAAAAAGTACGAAGCTCCCCTGCAGTAGCTGCATCGTTTCACTGGCAACTGCTGTGCTGTGAGCACACATTGGTTGGTGAACTTTGCCACAGATATAATTGTGTTGGTTTTAATTATCTCATAAAATAATTCCTTTTGTCTTCAGTCATAAAATACTGCAAACACAATCTGCCTTTGAAGCTGTGACAGTGAATTTGAAGTGTAGAAATATTAAAATATTTTAGGCTTAGCTTTCCTTAGGAAACCAGATTTATTTTGTAATTCAGAGATTAAAAGGTCTGATGTTAACAAGAACACACATCAAACAGTCTTATATATAAATAAAAGCACATGAATATGAGGATATGAAAGTTATTTGCTTGTTTCTATTTGCGAAAACCAAGCAAAAAAAATGGGAGTAAATAGAATTATGTAAGATGTACAAACATAGCACAAATATGACTGCAAAAAGATACATATGCAAATTGTGATTGTCGGAGCCAGAAATAAGGGGTCCTGTATAACAAAAAGTTTGTTATGTGAATAATCACTGTGATGTGTCTAATATGTGTATGTTTTAGGATCGTCAGCTTCATCTAATAGCCATAATTTCAATATTTTCCTGAAGTATCTAAAGCAGGAAAATACTGCATTAAAGGGGTTTTAAAGGTAAAAAAAAAATCCGTAAATAGCTTTCTTTACCTTAGTGCAGTCCTCCTTCACTTACCTCATCCTTCGATTTTGCTTTTAAATGTCCTTATTTCTTCTGAGAAATCCTCACTTCCTGTTCTTCTGTCTGTAACTAAACACAGTAATGCGAGACTTTCTCCCTGGTGTGGAGAAAGCCTCTTGAGGGGGGAGGGGGCGAGCAGGAGTGACAGGACGCCCACTAACACACTGCCCCTTTCTCTATCTGCAAAGTAGAAAGAGTCCGGACCCTCCTGCTCACCCCCTTCCCCCTCAAGAGGCTTTCTCCACACCAGGGAGAAAGTCTCGCATTACTGTGTTTAGTCTTGCCGGTCCAGGTTCCTTCTCACTTTTTCCATATACATCAGCGTAAAATCCTGCAGTTTGTTTGGGGTTCTAAAAGGCCCAGGATCAAGAGACAGGTTTTATATGCCTGCAAAGTCAATGGTGGTCTCTCAGTTCCCAATCTGCAGGTTTACTATATGGCCGCGGGCATAGCCGCCCTTTCTCATCTTCATGAGCAACAACAAATGCCATTGTGGGCCACCATCGACGTAGTGGATTCTCATCCGATACCTTTAGCTTCTCTCCACTGGCTCCCTCGAGCGCACTGTTCAAGCACTATAGGTCCTTGTCTGGCTCACTCGCTCCGGCTGTGGGATACGGTTAAATATTCAGCGGCCTGATCTCCCCCCATCTTCCCCTACTGCGCCTCCTTCATTGCCCACTATTCCCACCCATTGCAGTTCTCGTGGTGGACCGAGAATGGTTTTGTGGATGTTCAGTCCCTGTTTACCCCCACTAGGATTGTCCCTTTTGCAACCTTACGTTCCTCTCATGATATCCCCCTTCGGGAGCATTATAGTTATCTGCAACTCTGACACTTTCTTTTGCAACTTATAAAGTCCCAACCTACCCCTTATATGTTGACCCCTTTGAAAGCCTTTGCAGATCACGCCCCCAATCCTCTAGTCTAATTTCCTTGATTTATGCGGCCATAATTTCTTCTAAAAGGGGGCGTGGCCAAGACCGGCATGTGAGAAGACGTGTGTCTCACAGCTCCTCCGCAATACCTGCTATTGATCCTCTCCCAGCAGCGATCCGACGGTTCTGACCGGCTGTTTCGCTGGCTACTCACCCGGACATCCTCCCGGTTCATCCACCGGCTCACTGCACCCGTGGAATGGCTAAAAAACTGGACGACTGGCCCCCGCTCGAGATCCAAGATGGCGCCACCGCGGCCCGGACTCTCCGCACACCACGAGGCGCCGACAAGCTCAAAGGGGAGACCAGCAAAAAAGCTGCAAAGACACAGGGTAAGGAATACCCTAGAGATATGACCTTTTTTACCCAGAAGCTTGGGGGCCCCCAGGATCAAGACACAGGGGGGGGAGCAGAACGGGCCATGGACTCGGGGCAGGCCTTGCAGGGACAGGCGGATGGCGGGGCCTGGAGATGTGTGGAACGAGTGGATGGGGTGGAACAATCCCCCTCCATGCCTACAGACCTGGAGTCAGGGGCTGGGGAAGCAGAGCAACCGACGCTGGCTGAAATACTTAGAGCGGTCCATGTATGCACAGCGTCAGTGAACACATTGAAAGAACAGTTTGGGGGCCTCAGAGAGGAGGTATCCCTGCTAAGGCAAAACATGCAAAAAATGAGGGAGCGTACTACAGCTGTCGAGAGCAGGGTGAGTGAAGTGGAAGACAGGCTGCCCCCAGTTGCCCGTGAGGCTCATGCGGCCATTCAACTGGCTAGAGACACTAACAACAGGGCTGATGACATCGAAAATCGTTTACGCCGCAATAATGTGCGCATAGTGGGGTTGCCGGAGAAGACAGAGGGCCGGGACCCCACCTCCTTTATTGAAAGCTGGCTAGTGGAAATATTTGGGAAGGAGGCCTTCTCCCCATTCTTTACTGTGGAAAGAGCGCACCGCACACCCGGCCGCCCACCGCAGCCTGGGGCCCCCCCTAGGCCTATCCTGGCTAAATTGCTGCACTATAGAGACAGAGAGGCGGTGCTGAGGCACGCTAGAGAGAAGGCCAACGTCCAGGTTAATGGTGTCCGGGTGTCCTTCTACCCGGACTTTTCTGCTGAGGTGCAGCGTCGCCGGGCGAAATTTTCAGATGTGAAGAGGCGTCTTCGCGCACTACAACTACCTTACGCTATGCTGTACCCTGCTAAGCTGAGAGTCACTGCCAACCGGCAAGCCCAATTCTTTGAATCAGCCCAAGACGCTGCACAGTGGCTCGACCGCAATGAACAGGCCCTGCGTCTCCGTGAGAGAGAAGAGGAAGGTGACTGACCCTACAGAAGATGAAGCAGGTTGTTACGTTTTAAGTTCTGGGTTCGGTGCACTGCCAGCACTTTTACAGTGGGGGGTTTGATTCGGTTCCCCTCTTCCCCTGATGGGGGTGGTGGGTTTGAAATCCCCACCCGTTGATTTTTGCACAAAGTTCCCCTTTTATTTTTGTTTCACCCCTTCATCTATTACCTACTTACCTTTTCCTGGATGACTATGTTTTTGTCATGTTCTGCTGGGAGACATTATATCAGGATGTGAACTCTGAGTTGTCTTGTAAAGGTGCAAGAAAAATGCGATTTCTCCACAAAGCAGGTGGAGTAAAAGTGCCTTATTATGGTCCGCTCCATGTTGGAGCCGAGGGGTCGGCCCTGTTGGTGACCTGGACTTTTTCTTTTTTTTTTGTTGAACTACAGTACTGTTTCCGGAATACTGGCCATGAATATGGGTCTGGCCCGTTGGCAACCCAGGCCTTTTGTTTGCTGAACTTTTACCTACTACATCGAGAACTATGTTTGCTCACTGCCGCACTGAGGTGTCATGACTGTCCTCTCCTGACCACTCCTGGGCCTCTAGGTACTAGCCTAAGGCCGATGCAGTCACTTCCAATGTCTATACCCTTTAATTCATGCATTTTATTTCCCAATGGCTGAAATACCTATAGTATCGTGGAACGTGAGGGGCCTTGGTTCTCCACTGAAGCGTATGATGGTATCTACTTGTTTGAAAAAATATCACCCTATGATTTTATGCATGCAGGAAACACATTTAACCGCAGAAACGCAATGCTGTCTTAAATATGCCTGGGTGGGTAAGGCCTACCATTCTACTCACACCTCTTATTCCAGGGGTGTGAGTGTAATGATACACGCCGCTGTTGAATTTCAGGAATTGGATGTTTGTATTGATGCGGAGGGGCGATTTATTTTTTTGCATTGCCGGGTGGGTAAGCTGGTTTGTATATTAGCATGTATTTACATACCCCCGCCGTTTACAGTGGCGGTGCTCCGTTTGCTGCTGACCTATTTGGAGGGCAGGCCGGACCTTCCGCTGTTAATTGTGGGGGACTTTAATTGCTGGCTGAGTCCCTCGCTGGACCGACACCCCATTTCTGGGGTTTCGTCCACTCCGAGGGACTCTCCATTGCTGAGATTGCTCACCGAGGTAGGATGGATAGATGTATGGAGGGCAAGGAATCCATTGGAGAGGCAGTTTTCCTGCTTTTCCAAGACTCACGGGACATTGTCTAGGATAGATCTGGTGGTGGGCAACCCCGCAGTGCTCCCATCCATCTCGGAAGTGACGTATAGGCCCCGCAGTGTCTCTGACCACTCACATGTGGTGACTAACTTGATTATCTCCCCACCCTCTACACTTCCAAGATCCCCATGGAAATTTAACGCCTTTTGGCTGGAACTTTTTCTGTCGCACGAGGAGGTGGAGCGGAGCATGCGGGAATTTTTAGATAGAGAGAGCTTTGTTGAATCACCATCCGAGCAGTGGGACGCATTTAAAGCATATGTAAGGGGACTCCTTATCCGGGAAATTAC